>NW_027464587.1:7145312-8374375 GCF_043290135.1 Rhipicephalus microplus | reverse complement strand
GAGGTCTGCTATGCCGGAACTTCTCCCGGTAGCCCTCCGCCGTGAAACGAAAACGCTGCAGTAATGCTAGCTTGGCTTTCTCGTAGTCAAGTGCCTCTTCTGGAGACAAGCGACCAAATACTTTGAGAGCTTCTCCGCTCAGACTCAGACTCAGTGCCGTGGCCCACTTATCCTTAGGCCATTCCTGACCGGTGGCCACATTCTCAAATCTCTTGAGATAAGCATCAAGGTCATCCCGGTTTTCATTAAATCCGGGTATGAAATTGTGCGGGTTAACGTTACACGGTTCTCGCACCTGTCGACCATGGTCCGACACCGCGGATCCCCTGGCCCCTTCCACCTGAGCAAGTTGAAGACGCAGTTGAATCGTCTTCTGGCATTCGGCCTCAAGTTTTCGTTCCAACTCCGCCTGTTCCATCCTCTCCTTTCTTGCCTCTCGCTCAGCTGCCCTTTCTTCGCGAGCTCGTGCCTCACGCTCATCAAGCCATGCCTTCAACTCATCGCCCTCTAGCCCCATGCGTATCGCTAACGCCGTTAAATCAGACGTAGTCATTTTCTCTCCTTCTGTAAAAACCTTAATTGCATAAACAATCTCGTCCTGTCGCGGACGCCAATTGTCACGAGGCTAGTCAGCCCACAAGCTCTCGTGTAGGTTCTTGTGCATACAAACCTCTGAGAAAACCAACATCGGTAAAGAGAACACGAGACCGTTTATGCACACAAGAAAAACAAGTAAATATATTTTCAATAAACTAGATAAAGAGAAAGGAATGAGAAGAAAAACAAACAAAGCACACAAATTCGAGGAGAAATTAACCTAATGACCGCGAAATGCTAAGGATGCGTAAGTTCCGCAATAGCAAAAGCGACTGTCACCGTTCGGTCGCGGCACTCTTGTAGACGGCGAGGGTTGATGCGATGGGGTGCAGACAAGGTAGATCAGAGGTTCAAGCGTTGCTCGTGGTTGAAGGTAACTCCGGGCGAACCAAGGTCAGCGACCTCTCAGCGTTCGTCCTCCGACGCTGGGACGTAGCCCTGGAAACGGGACGAGCCTGGCCAAAGCCAGATGGTGAGAAGCCTGGCCAACGCCAAACGACGAGCAGCCTGGCGAACACCAGACGACGAGCGGCCTGGCCAACGCCAGACGATAGATGATGCTCGGGTGCCCGACCAGGTGGGAGCCCGCAGCAGCCTTGCCTCAGGAACTCGGCCGCCACCCCCGCGCCCTGGTAGCCTGCTTGCCTCCGTCGCGTCCCGGCCACGTCTGCCCCGTTCTTCGTTCGGGCTTCTTTCAAACCAGCGTGGGGGCCTCTCATTGGTCCGAACTTCATGCGCCTCGTCTGCCCATCGTCTTCCTCACCGAATACATCGCGAACGCGCGCGTCCACACCATCGGTCGTCGTCGTCTTCTTTACTATCCTGGTGCACTCGCGCACATTTTAAACCGAGCACTGGTTGCACTCGCGCACTTCACGAAACGCGCACTTCACTTATCACACAAGGTTTGTTTGAGGAACTGCCACAGTTAGGCTCACCATGCGACAGCGTGACTGATAGGGTGTTTCCGCGTGGTTCCTCTATCTTCAGGAAACAAGTGTCGCGACTTCTATTGAAATTTTCGATTGCTACAGACCTCGCACGTGACTGGTGATAAGTGACAATTATGTTTGGTGTATAGTTCAGCGAGATACAGCACCGGCACAGTACTGCACGTGGAATAGCACAAAGGCCGCTGTCTTATGCAGGCTTACGTCGCGCTATCGATCGAACGATTTTTATTTTAAGAGCCTGCTTGTGATTAGTTAAAAAACAAACAAAGGACGCACCTTAATTTAGCAAAGAGGAAACCGGGCGGGGCAATTGCCTGCAATTTATGCAAGGCTAGATCCGCCGGCTACCTACAGCATCCTTAAGCTTAACCTTAAGAACCATTTCTTTGTGGGAGCACCATATTTTAAGCTTGCATGACTCCAACGAAGCACTATGCGAACAGATATATTGAAAATGTCAATACTTCGGGTCCTACAAATGGTCAACTGGTTGTCACATTCGGCCGGTGATACTGCAGGAGCTTTAGCATGTACTCTAAGGTCATTTTGCATCAACAACGCCACATACAATAGTTTAACAATGGTTGTTGATGGGCGAGAGGGTGCATAGTTTCAGGGAGGTAATTAAGCTAAGGGGGGAAATTCTAGATGCCTAAGCACCACAGAAAAATGAAAAAGCACAGGGAAAGAGCGTCAATCGCAGCTGAACTACAGAAAATATTTACACCGCACCACACATTCGCATCGTCTAGAATTTCCCCTAATAATGTTATACCAACCAGCCCAGCAACAAGTTATAAAGTGCAGAATGACACTTGCATAAGACAAGAAACACAGGACGCGATTTAACTGCCATCTATCTTTATTTGTGGAGAGTGTCTGCCAACCTGGAAAAGCCGGGGAATCGGGGTCTTGCTGGAAAACTGGGTGAACTTTAGTAAAACCTGGCTAATTCATGGAAACTGGCGGCAGTCTGTGCCACCATCACAAAAATAAGCATCACCCTTGATCAATACTCAGAAAGTCACTCCTTCGATTGCAACTACAGTGAACAGCTAGAAGAGTCCTGAAAAAAAAGGCAATGCATAACTGTTTCTTCTTAGTGTACAAACAAAAGCATACACCGACCAAAATAACACAAAGTTTATTGACCTTTGGGCACCTGATATTGTTCTGAATCACAGCCATGAGAAAGGTACACCGTATTTAAGTATGACTAGGTGCGTGATGTAAGCACCAAAAGTATATGGTCAGCGTTCCATAAATCTTGTTGAGGATATGTGCAGCTGTGCGCATATGCGGGGATTCCAGGTGCCGGCATGATGCAAGCTTGTTTTTTTCGACCAGAACACGGTTGCTTGAGCAGCCAATTTGAAAGCCTGTATATTCCACATGTTCAGCGAGGGCATTCAAGGCCACCCATGATTTGGTGACTTCAATTCGTGTTGTTTAACTCTTTTCATTGAAATCACAGGTCTCATAGACTGACATGTTGTCACACTCGTGGCAGACTATAGTGTAAACAAGACTACGAAAATTTCCGCTTGGCAGCTTGTTCTTCCCATTGACTAAAGCATTCCTTAGCTTCCATATTGGTACATGCACTATTTTGATGTACGTTCCTTCTACATATCACATACCATAGCTGACTTTCCAAGCACAGCATTTCTCACATCGGTAAATTTGTGCAAATTTGTCGTGGCCACAATTTCGGCTTGGCTTGAAGGCCGTTTAGTTAAGTGCTTACGTTCGAACTACCATCGCAAGAGGTTTGCTGGGCTATGTCTTGCCTTTTATAATATTACTGCTATTTTTATTATTGGCGATGCAGCTGCAAACATACTCCACTATGCACTTATTGCAGACATTTCAAGAGTAGCACACTCTCTTCTCATTTCATTTTTTGAGATTGTGTTATTAAATCCATGAGTATTTTTTAGCATTACGTTCATAAAAGAGTATGTAAACGAAGGTAGCACAAAGGTAACCAAATCACGCAACTTAGCTTCACAAAAAAAGCCTACTGGCCTTTTCAGCTTGTCTTCTTTGTACATAGCCTGGTCACTCCTCACAACGGTGTTCATACCGTCTGAGACGCATCTGGAAGCTAAGTTGCGTGTTTTGGTTGCTGACAAGAAAGGCTTCTTTTTTTAACTCTAGATGGCTCTATGTATAATGATAAGCTAGCCACTGGTTTGGAAAAAAGCTGAATAAATCATTTTCTGAGCAACTGCAGCCAATCAATTTATGTGAATGGACACGCATCTTCACTTTCACATGTAAAGTCTGGTGTTCCCCAGGGATCAATCCTGGGACCAGTTTTGTTTTTCATTTACATCAACGACATTGGACATCGTTTATCATCTACTGTCAGATTATTTACATACAACTACATCACTTATAGACAAATTGACAGCACCCAAGCTAACAAGTAATTATAGTTAGACATTAATAAAATCGCATTTTTGTTTCACCAGTGACAAATGCAAATTAACACTTCCATAACAAAGGCCATGACATTTACAAGAGCACATAAAACAGAAATGGGTCAATATAAAGTTCAAGCTGTCCCCATTTAAAAAGTATCCCTGTTTAAATATCTTGAAATTCATTGATCTTCTGACCTGCCCTAGAATAAGCGCATCGATATCATAACTAATGAGGTGTCAAAAGCACTTGGATTTATTAAAAGAAACCTTTACTTGGTGAACTATACCTCTAAAATGCTAGCATACACTACACTTGTCCGTTCAAAGATAAAATATGCATCCATCATCTAGAATCCACATCAATCGTATCTCATCGATTAACTAGAATCAATACAAAATGAAGCAGCAGCATTTATCACCAAGTAGTATTCTCGCAACTGCAACACTACAGATATTACTCACTCACTTTCATTACCCCTTCTTGAAAAACGCAGACTGTCGTCACTGTTGTTGCATTTTCGTACATTTTATCATAGTAAATGTGCCTTCATGAAACTTGTACAAACACACCTCATAATATTTTGAAACATATTGATCACCAATTCAAAATACAGCCTTTTTTGGCACGCAAAATTATGTATCAACACTCACCATTACTTAGAAGCACACATCACTGGAACACACTGCCGGGCGACATCACTTGATTCATTGATCGTGCCACCTTTGTAAACCAATTCGATATATTCTTGGACATATGACTTACCTATCTTTGTGAGTTTGTAAGTGCATGTATGTGCTTATTTTTACTCTTCTTTCATTGTAAATATATTTTCTCCTTAAAGATGATAGTCTTGCTTGGGATACTTCAACGCAAAAATCTTGGTCTGTCTGTCAGCAAAAAGGCTCAAGTACGACCACATCCACAGCATCCACCAGTATTGCTCAAGTTTCTGCGTTCATACTTGTACGATTGTCAATAAAAAGCAAATATTAAGCAAATTTGAGGCACAATATCAACACGTCGATATTGTGCACTGTGTTTATTTTCGTACTAGAAAAGGTATAAAGAAGTAATTCTAAGCACTGCAGCTGACAATGCGACGCTTCGCACGAAAAGGCGAGTCTCCTACGCTTTGCTAAGACGATACTGTGCTGCTACCTGTCTTGTAATCTACAAAATATGGCCTCCAAGATTGCACGAATGCTGCGTGCTCGCTATAACAAAGGGCATCCTTTCGTTTTCTGAAATTACCACCAGATGGCGCTCATGTCTCACGCAACACCTCCAGGATCCCATTCACCAGTTTTCTCGTGCAAAACATCAAATAAATATTTCTGTCTACTCACTCTTTTCAGGCGAAATACAATAGTCTTTCGACGACATTTTGAGTCTAATATGCAGATAGGGGGCAATTTTTTTCATGGCAATTTTCTGTATATATATATTTTTTGCACTATAGCTGTGTCTCTCTTATTGAGTTTTTATTCCTGCCACAATTTTTTTTTGCATCTTTGTCTATGGAACTGCATTTTACTTTGTTTACCACTTTAATTTCGTAATGACAATGTTCTGATTTGCAAATTTATTGTATAACTAAAACCCCCTGTGTAATGCCTAAATAGGCCTTTAGGGTATACATTAATAAAAAAAAGTGTTGACGCAAAAAGCGGGTGACTGAACGAATAGGTTTATGCCCTGTTACTAACGCTTAATCAGGAACGGGTAGCGGCAAGTGTGAAAAAAGCAAAAAGACAAAAACGATCAGTTTTTTTTTAAAAAAGAGCTGTTGTTTCAGAAGAAGACACTTGGTAAATGAATGTTTCAGAGTATATTCAAAGAAATTTGGAGCGTTTGAAGACTTGTGATCCGCTAAGAATTTCTAACTCAGAATCTATCACCTTATCACTAAGTGAACAACCTTCTTTGTGCCGTAATGCATTCGGTATAGACGTAAAGGATTTATATTACTGTTTTCTCCAATGTGAAGATTTGAAGTGTATAAAACAGTGTATGAGAGAAGATAATGATGAGTTGTTGTTTCAGTGCCAGTGTGGCATCTATATTGCGTCGTTTTTAGAGCTCATGCAGTCCACCTAAATTCTACTAATAGTTGTGTCTTGGAAGGAAAATAGTTTTGTCTAAAAATCTGGTATCTGCATTGAATCATGAATATACCTGTAATTAGTTATATTTTTATTGGGTATGTAGACGGGCAACTGCAAAAGCATTTGAATTGGTTATCATCACACGCTGTTTGATATGTCCATGACTTCTTGGTTCTACTGGACATTAACAATGGCTCTGTACTGGTTGCTAATATAAAGAAAGATGTTAAGGAAAACGAAATGTCTGCGTTTCACTTTGGAGTTACAAAAATTGATGAGCTACAGTTTTTCCATTTAAGACAGGCTTTCGTCAAAGATCACATATATAGCAATACCAACCTAGATTCATAAAGCCAATTCTGAATTTTAATTCTGGCCACTCAAAACCATACAGGGAGCCATTGCGTCAACTGTGCTGGGTGCCGCTCTTCAGAAGTTACGCGAGCACCTTATGGCGCATGCATTTGATACACAAGTTGCTCGCCTTGCAAATTTTGACCTTCCGGGTGACGTGATTTGCTCCTTGTCGGAAAAACTTATTTCAAAGATCGAGAAGTTTTATCATTGTGATTCTAGTGCACCAGAAATTAGCAAGAAAAAGAGGCAGGCAGTTATCCCATACATACACAGGATAGCACATGGTTTTGAAAAATGTTGGTGCTCGTTATTGCATAAACATGTCATTCTCAGCACGTATTGAAGTGCATAATGTGTGTACTTTGGTGGATAGAGCATTGTGTCAGCAGCCAGGGAAAGGGAACAAATGTGTCTCTAGTCATGTCCACAGATATGCTCCTTGCACTAGTGGCGTGGTTTATGGGATTCCACTGTCTTGCAGCTGCGAATATTTAGGTGAAATGGTGCGTTACATAAACGTGCGCTTAAGAGAGCATGAGCTCTCTTAAGCGCACATCTATCAGATGCTAAAATCACATCTAATTTGGCAGCTCGTTGCAGGCCATGTGAATGTGTGTTCAGGGCTGGGAAGAGATGCCTGAAAAAGCATTCTGGAATACAGATATTGAAATGCGTGGCTTGGAAGCATAAAATACAGATACTGAGATAAATTTGTAATTCATGTGACAGGATATTTCAGAGATACGTTTGCAAAAAGACAAAAAGTATTCCAGAACACATATACTAAAATACTTTTCTCTATGTCGGGGATAGTTATACTTCATACAAACATTTGTTATGTGCAGCGTAATATTTAAAATGCGCAGCACAATAAAACTTGCAAATGAAATTGATTTATTATATTTTCGCCATTCTCTGAGTGCCATTAAGGCATTACAAAGGATGCTTACAATGCACATAATTGTTAATAACCACATATTTACAGATATCAGTTGCAATAAAAAACTATGCCATATGAGAGCATCAGTCACACGCATTGTACACTGAAATCCGGAACTCAACAGCAACAGTATTAGTTATGCTAGAAGGAGCATAGTTCAAGGGAAGTGCTGGAACCATAAACAAAAGAACTTCCAGTTGAAGGTGTAGTGTTTTCTAGAAACATCTTAGAAAAGGCAGAAAGAATTAAGAACGAACAAAACAAGGAATGCGAAAAGAAACTCAAAAAGACCTCTTTCGAATCGCTGTTTGGCCATGCTGGCGTTTTTCAGAAGTGCTCTGCAGAAAGAAGTATCGTAGATGGCACACGGCACCAAATTCTTTGGGTGGTTTGTGGCTTCTGCAATAAGCTCCAGTTTTTCAAATGGGCGCTGCAAAAGAAAAGTGAAAAAAAACGAGAAAAACAAACACTACTCGTTCAATTGGCATGAGGAAATACATTTAAAAAATGGCGCCCATTGGGCAGTATACAATACTCCTCACAATGAAAATATCTACGCTGGAATTCAATATAGCTGTATAACATTGTTGTCACGCTGTAGCAGGCCATCGTTCAAACACATTCCAGTTTTGCCTGAAGGAGCACAATGGGATGCGGGTAGCAAAGCAACTAGCTCGCCTTCAAGAAAGTAGGAGTCAGTTTCGCCCTCAGCAAAAATGTAGAAATGGTGGGTGCATATCTTGCTGTGGACTGCCAAGGTCACAGCAGAAATTTTTTCCCCATTGTCAACACGTCTCAGCTCATTTAAGAAAAAAACATAAAGTAACGGGATACCTGTGTCCTGGATAGTATCGCGATACATGCGATACACCGTAAAAGTATTTCACTACTGAGATACAAATACATTTTTGAAAAGTGCCTCGATACAGCAATACAGACACTCAAAAGTATCTCTTAAATACTATTGCGATACTACCCAGCCCTGTGTGTGCCCCACTTGTAGAAAACAAATATAAAATATTGACATGTTGATTAGTGCATGTGTGACGTAGCCGAAGCATTTTTCATTAGATCTAACAACAAGTGCATAAGTATTTCATGTAACACTCGTCTAGATGAAGAACATAAGGTCTTAGTGAAGACATAAATTATTCTGTGTTGTAACACATGTGTACATGTGCACAGTTTTGATGAGTCAATATTTTCTATATATGTTGTTTCCTTTTCCAAATAAATTTCAGTTGTGAAATAAGCGCTGTGACCCTTTCTGACTGCTTCTAACCCGTTCCTTTGTAAAATATTCTACGGTGAACACTCACCAATTCGCCTAGCTCACGATTCTGCATCTTTTATTTACCTATGGAATCGGGGAAGCAGTTGCGGTCTGACAGATTCCTATTTTCCACCCCATATTCAAACATCAGCGCTACAAACGCTACCCCAGCTTTTATTGCAGGTGTCTGAGTACTTTCATTGTGCTCCACGTGTCAGAACCCAGAGAAATGAAACACCAACAAGCATGTGTGCATTGTGTAAAAAAAAAGAGTTAAAGAAAGGATAAAGTAAATTTTGCTGTACGGTTTCGTTGTTGGGACATTGTTGTTAGTCGTTGTCAATACAAGGTTGCATAAAATACGTAATTGCTCGTTTTTGCTGAAAAGTATATTTTAGACATGTAGAAATGAGACAGGAATGCAAATCATTGTTAAATACAGCAGTCTAGATCAAGGTAATCTAATTCAATCCTAAATGGCCTGCAGGCTATAGCCATTTTAATGAACTAGAATGTGCTCCAGTAAGCCAATTGGCCGGGCTGCCGCATCCTTGTTTTATATGAATGCCGCGAGATAGCGCCACCTTTACGTTTCCTAGAAGCGTTGGCTACACTGTTGGACTATCGCAGGCTCCTTCAAACTTGCAGCTGCAGTTAATTTTATTTGTGTGGTTGTGTTCTGGTTGTCCCAAAAACCAAACAGCCAACTTCCTCAGTGCCTGGGTCACAAGTTTTGTTTTGACCAGATACACACATTTTTTCATATTTACCACATACACTCACAACATTATGAGTGTGTGTGCAAAATGTGTTCATTTGTTTTATATGAGTGCCTCATATTTTATTTTTTTACCGCTAAAGTGTTCTTTCCACCGCACAGTTTTCCAAGCAGACATTATGGTCATGAAGTTTGCTTTTAATCTATGCGAAAAACCTGGAAAATCACTAAATTTGAAAAAAATAAATTGATAAACACCCTGTTGTGGCTTTGCTAGCAAGTATGTTAGGAAACAGACACATGCGCAGTATGGAAGTGTGCAATGTCGCAGTCATATACTGTCAAGAAACGTCACATACCTACGCTTGAAATACTTATGTGACCTTCCAAGTTTCAACAGATGTGTCAATGACACATAACTTCTTTCCTAGCATGAAATGCTTTCAAGAGTCCACATCTATCAGGACCCCTGCCTGTGATCTTTTTCAGGTATTTAATCTGAACTGACATGCCCTAATGCTTGCATACTTGCACAACAACCTGTCAAATTTGTCCATACACTCTTAACAGCCTGTAAATTCACTCCTAACAGCACCCCCTCCACTCTTCCAGTATAGGCCAAAAGGGTGATTACTTACAATACCATGCTTGTGGAACATTACTATCTATGAATCTTACAATTGTTTGGTGAAAAAAATTAGGGGACCTTAAGGTTTGAGTAGAACACAACAGTGATATTCTATCCCTAGTGCATACTCCAACCACCTAGTGCATACTTTTTGCAGGGTAACATTACTTGAAAAGTTTATACTGCAGATTATTACTACGTAATCAATGTTTAAAGTGGCTTGTGCTAGTAAGGGTTTCGCATATAGTTGCAGTCTGCGTAATGGATTTCTAAATGGTGGCTAAGCGAGCTTGTTGATACGTACACATAGTTTCTTCGAAGAGCGCAGAGATGGGACACAGGATAGACCACGCAATACAGGTAGTGGGTAGTATGCTTTAAACCACTAGCAACTATGTGCATGAAATGTTTTTAAACTTGATATGCACCCAGCACATGGTCCTAAGAGAATACTGCAGTAGCATTTGTGCCTTTTGTTATTTGTGGCTGGCTTTAAACAACGAAGTCATTATGATAATCACATGTTCTGATGGTCAGTGGCAATGCTCATTTGTACCATGAAATACTGCGATATTACATGTTGTATTGTGAAGCGTGTATACAAGACGCGTGTATTTGTAAAGCATGAAAATAATTTTTGAGCAGGCACGTGGCTTTGTGGTAGAACGCCTGCTTGCCACACAAGCAGCTTGGCTTCTATTCTCACTCAGACATAGAATGTTTTATTTGTTATTCTTTTTATTTCCATGTCTTTATAACATGGACCAGATGTAAAGTGGAGAATTTCACGCACCAAAAAATGCCAACACTGCAGCTGTACAGGTGGAATCACATTTGTCCAGAGCAGCTGAGCGCATGGCTCTTGTTAGCGACGGCTTCTATATCACCTTAGCTACATGCTTGTGTTCACGCTTAAATTATCACACAAAGGCCTAGCACGCCGTATGCCATGTTAGATATTCATGCGGCGTCGGCATTAACATATTTCTGCAGAAAACAGCAACTGGAGCAATCGGCTGGGTGTTTTAGACAAGTGTGATTCGATCTGTAGAAATATTAAGTGATTTAACACTCCAAATTTAATTTTGTTGTGTTCAATTCAACAGTCATGATTTGCAAAACTGTATATGTTTTAAAATTTACTAATGTTTTAAAATGTTAAGTACACCAAAATAAAAGGAACAGTCGTACAACAGTAAGATACACAGCATCCGCCCTGGCACATTAAAAGAAAAGACTTGAGAAGTTGTGTAGCACAGCTGGCTGCTCAGCTCCAGGAATGTGCTTGTACCAATGAATACTTACCCTTTCTTAACGGTTCTGTGGATTTCGAGGGCCTGATTATTTCCTACGGCCAACCAATTTTTCTAATGTACATTTCTTTTATGTCACTGGAAAGCTCGTAATTCAGAGTGCCTAATCACGCATTGGCAACACAAAAAAGGCAATGAAACAGTTTTCACCAAACGTTGTTGTGATGGAGTCTTATATGCAACACATGTTTAAAACATTGGCCTACAGCTGTTCACTGCATTGGTACCAAATTCTGCCATGACAGAGTGCATGAGCGAAGTGCTGGAGAGATGGTGTGTGCATGCACTGTGGTTCAATGCAGGTTTTTTGTTGCTGTGGAGGAAGCTCCACTGCTGAGCATCAATTTCTTAACCTGTTTATGGTTAATAGGATGAATGCATCCCACTTTTCCCTCAGTAAAACTTTCTCTGCCACTTTACGTTGCCATCAGCACAATGCCTTCCAGCTGTGGTGTACCGGAAACATTAGGGAAACTGAGAAACTATATATTGCACATTTACAATTCATGGTATCAGTGATACGTTGAGCTTAAAATCTTTTTTTCTGTTAATATTTTTTTTTCAGCCGGTGTCATATTGTGTACCAGGTAGCTAAAGTTTCAAATTTATTGTATTCTTCTCTTCAGATTTTTTTAGAGAATTTTAGCATGCAACTATAGATTTTCTTTCTAAATTGCAAAAATTATATCTGCCTAAAATCATTCTGGAAGTGCGCTCGAATGAAAAATGACACAGTTTCTTGCATAGCCTAACTGTCATAATATATGGCGCGCGGGGTTAAAATATACAAAAAACAAAACAGTGCGCCGTGCAGTGGCGACTTGTGTGTCGATCCTTTTGAATGTGTGCGCCGTGCGGGGCGAATCGTGTATGTGTTGTGCGGTGGCGAAGAGGACGGCGATCGTGTGCGCGGCGTGCCTCGAGACAGCGTGACCAGTGCGTGGGCCGTGCGCGAGGGTCGGAATTCCAAGGCTGGGCTATCCTTCGCTGGGCGTCCGGTCCATGGGAGAACCCGGAGCCCTACCTCCTGCTGCCTCGACTTAGAGCGCTCCCGCCTGGTCCGCTACGAGGAGATCGGGCCAGGGAACGTGCGCGAGGCCGGGCCAAGGCCTTGACGCTGTGTGCAGACGGGCACACTCAGGGTTTGGCCCACGAGCACGCTCAGGCCGAGGGCGTCCACCGTGGAGCGGGTCCCTTGGGCGCAGCGTCCCGACATCAACTGCCGTGGAGTGGACCTCCGGGACTTCACGTGGCCAGACCAAGAACCGAGCTACGGCATCGGACGGACGGTCTACGCACGACGTCTTCGACTCGGCGACCTCATTGGCTCCGACAAAAAACTGTACGCTACTGCTTGACTATTTCGCGTAGCACCCCTTATGTCAAAAGTAACTTTTACTATTCGTTGAGTCCTGTCGTGTGTGTAGAGATGTCCTACGTGTGTTTTTCCACTTGCGTGCTGCATCATTCTTTCTGGAGCGAATGCTGAACCCACACATAATATCACACTAACAACATAGCATACATGCATAACTGTTTTTTATGTTTAATGGATGTCACAAAACAGCACATTCTTTGATATTTTTTATCATTATGAGGAGAGGCAATGAGACCAAAAGCTGTGGCTAAGACACTGTTGCTAAAATTTCGGGCCAAAGGAAAAATATGGCAAAATTGCTGCTTCATACAGCCAGGAAGCCAAAGAGAATACGAATATCCAAGATCATCAAATCATGCAAGATATATGAGAAAAGCAAATATGTCACACCTGAATAGAGTTCACGAATATGATGCAGCATTTGTAAACGCACTTACAGCATTCAGTGCATTGACACCACGTCGAAGTGGCTTGCCATGATTCATTACCACAATTTTAACTACTTGCGAAAATGCCGGCTTAACTGAGGTGTTTGCCCCTATCTATCGCAGATACAAGACAAGACATGCATAGACACAGCTTCGTTAAATGTGAATGAAAAGCAATATTCTCCTTTTTATTTTCATATGAATGCGCGCACTCATCTATGCCTGCTGTTTTCTCCTTGTTTTCGACGAGTTTCAATATTATCGACACCTACCGACAAGACAGACACAAGCTGAAAGGGTACGTGTATGTGAAGACCTTGGGACAGAGCCGCTAGACTCAATGCCACAGGCAGAGGTGCAGAACTGTGTAGAAAATCTGAAATTAAGGTTCACTGCAATTTTTTCCCACAGTTTTACAAGTGTTCATCTGTACTGCTTCCATTGCGCCTTTTTGGGCAAGAAATTTGGCAGCAGAATTACAGCTTAGTGCCCTTATGAGACAATTTGACATGTGTTGCCCCACTTATTCAAAGATGCTTCATGGGTCGATGAGCCACATGCGTCCCACTTTTTTCTCATAAATTGATGGCCATATTTTTGTGAAGATTGTGTCACACTATTTTTAGGCATGAAGTTCTGCAAATTTCTGTTATTATGTGAAAAATATCGATGAACTCACAAAGGGTAAGTTAAATTGCATAATAAGCAAAATTGAAAGTGAGAATGCAATATATATACTATATAATTTTAAGCTAGATTAACAATTGTCTGAGCTGCAGGAGGCAGCGTGCAGAAATTCTCTAGAACTCGATACTAAGCTTTTGCCACGAAGCGGTGCAATGGCACAGCTGCTGTGATTTTCAAACACCATTTCAAAATACATATACAACTCAAATTATTCAAGGGAAAGGGAGATCGACTTTATAATACTTCTGCATGTTTCCAAATAAAGAAAGATCTATTTACACTTCCTGGCCAGTTAATTGCTGTACCCCTAAACAGACATAAAAGTGAATGCCATGACATTTGGTAGTCTAACAATGGACCTAGGGATTTCAACATCACACCAATGTGATTTGGCATAAGCTGTAAAAGCTTATTCAATCAAACATACATTGTTACCCTTTTATGCCAGTTTTAACGCGATAGTTTTAAAAATCTCGTGGGCATCGTTGATTGTGAGTGATGAACCTTGTGAGCAACCGGAAAAATCAAGAAAGATG
Organism: Rhipicephalus microplus; assembly: GCF_043290135.1. NCBI lineage: Eukaryota > Metazoa > Arthropoda > Arachnida > Ixodida > Ixodidae > Rhipicephalus > Rhipicephalus microplus. The sequence goes on along the minus strand of NW_027464587.1, from coordinate 8,360,032 downwards.
CAAATAAAATAAGTAATAAAAAATTTCCCAGTTTGCGAAAGGATCAAGCCCAGGCCGTTTGCATGGCAAGCAGGCGTTCTACCGCACAGCCACACATCTGCTTGGAAATTAAGGAAAATAACTTCATCTGCTTGAAAATGCTGTGAAAATAACGTTAGGATTTGCAAACACATGTCTCCTGTATACTGCCTTCACAATTAAATATGTAATATCACAGTAATATTTTTTTGATACAAGTGTGCATTGCAATCAGGCATCAGAACATGTGATTATTTTAAGGACTTCGTAGTTAAAAGGTGGCCAGCCGTAACAAAACGCACACATTTTGCTTCACACATTTCCTTCAGACCACATAGTGAGTGCATACCAAGTTCGAAAAGATTTCATGCACCAAGTGCTTGAAGTACGCACTAGGGCCAGGGTATCGTTATCGTGTTCAATTCTTGAAAGCGAACCTTAAGGGTCACCCAATTTTTCTTTTTTAAGTGATGGAAATGAAGCATTATTCTAACCGTGGATATTTTTATGCCAGCAATTAGATTAGTTGGTTAGCTCAGTGAGCCATTTTTGCATTTATATCAGGTTTATTTGACTCAAGAAAAGCAATATTATTTTCAAATGGCACTGTATGACAAAGACCTGACATGGTGTCTATTGTTGGACATTAATCTCCAGGTATCCTCGGCCCTCCCTCTTTCCCTTGTTGAAGGGCCTGTTTTTTGTTTGAGAAAAGGTGGCAACCCTGGTGGCCGCAAAGTGTGAAATCAGTATAAAAATATTGAAGCAGGTTGTGTAGACAACAATCTACAGACAGTGAGTGGCATACAGAGTTGACTTGGCTGTCTTCAATGTGTGTGTGGGGGGGGGGGGTATAAAAAAGCTGCTACAGGGCCAAAACAGATGCCTTAATTGCAGTGGCAACTATGCAAAGGGGCAGCTGGAAAGTCTACTTAAATCTTCCAAACATGAGCGTCTTGACTTCGCTGTAGTTTTATCTCGAACGTTAGGGGCACAGGCTTTAACCCAGGTCTAATCAAATCATTTCGGAAGGATCTACATGTGCAACACATGACCAACAGGCAGCCGCTCGATTCCGACGATCTAAGCATGCAACTTATGTTCAAAGGTCGTCCGTGGACCTGCAGTGCCAACATAACGAATTAACTCGGGAAAAAACGGAAAAGGCCGTAGCGGAATGCCGCTAACTAAATTCTCCAACATCCACGTTTACGTGGCCTTCGCCGCGCGGTACCACACTGCGCGCAAATTATACGTAGGACGGCTATCACAGCTACACACGTCTAATTTCACCTAATTTTATCTTCCGCGGGCACTTCCGATGAAGCACGTGCACTGTAGCGCTGCAAGCACGCCTGCGTTTTCTTGGAGGATTGAATTCGTCCCTTCCAAATGCAACAATTGCAACATGTGTCGTTGACGCGTCGCTAACCCGTAACTTTGATCGTCTGCAGCTGCTACCGACTAGGCAGCTAGCACTTATGTAACATCCACATTAATTGCTTACCTGGCTACCACGTTTCGTCGGGTGCACGCCGTCAGCCTTCAGCATCCTCATCAGCTCGCATGTGCCGTCCACGAAACCGGAGTCGTTCTTGTGGCACAGCGCCTGCGAAATGGCATTCGTCTCCCCGGCATCCGTGTTGAACGCCTCCGATTCTCCTACAGACTGCGCCCACTGGCACTTGCGCAAATTCGCTTGTCTCGACAGAATTGCAGACACTACAACACGGATTGACGGATTCACATAAAGAATTCTGGAGACCAGTGGTCGGAACCTGGCAATCAGCACGAGGGGTTCTTCGCCGACATTGTTAGCGCCAACGTGAAGAACGACCACGTGCACATCTGCCAGAGAATAAGCAATTAAAGAGAACAATTTCTCGATCTGCACACCGCTGAATGAGCGAACCTCGACATGTGTCCTGGAGCTCAATGTGAAACACCCTGCGAGGTACTTCAACATTGAGTCTCCGGCAACGAGTGCACGGGTCATGTTAGGGTTGGCTTTTCAGCAGCCGCACACGAACACTTCAAGCACACTTAAACAGAGAAATAAATGCGAACGAACTACAACGCAAAAAGTGCAACAGAATTGACAGGCACAACTGGAAGATCACATGCGATCTCCAACACGATACGGTAGCAGAATCCGCCGGCTGTCAACGGTTAGAATGGTCCGCACAGTCAACCGCACAGCTGACCACCACGGAACAACGAGGGCACAGTGCTAGGGAACAAAGTTCCGAAATGAGAGCTTTTGCCGGTATGCTTTCTGCGCATGCGCCAAAGGCGGGCGCAAGGAAGTATGGGAAGGCGAAGCGCAAGCCGCTGCAGGGCTTCGGCCGCCGAAGTTTCGTCTGCTCGACTTGCACCCTTGCTTGCAGCGCGTAGGAGCGTGTTGCGCTGTTGCAGCGCGTGCATGCGAACACGTTGTTGCAAGACTAACGCGTGTTTGTGAGTACGCAACGTACACATACCGATAGCTCCACCGACAATAGACAGAATGCAGTATATTTCGTTCCTAAATGGGTGTTCAAAAACTCCTTAAACAGGAATGGCTGTGCAGCTGGGCTGGGTCGTGCGGTGCTTCCTTGGTAATTTTTCATGGAAAATTCTGGTATCGATGCGGCGTCTGCAATAAAGAAAAAGCACTGCTGACCCGCAGGTCACGGGTTCAAATCCCGGTTGCGGCGGCTGCATTTCCGATGGAGGCGGAAATGTCGTAGGCCCGTGTGCTCAGATTTGGGTGCACGTTAAAGAACCCCAGGTGGTAGAAATTTCCGGAGCCCTCCACTACGGCGTCCCTCATAATCATATGGTGGTTTTGGGACGTTATACCCCACATATCAATCAAATCACGATAACGAGCACACTAATAATTTGCCCCGCTACGGTGGTCTAGTGGCTAAGGTACTCGGTTGCTGACCCGCAGGTCGCGGGTTCAAATCCCGGCTGCGGCGGCTGCATTTCCGATGGAGGCGCAAATGTAGGCCCGTGTACTCAGATTTGGGTGCACGTTAAAGAACCCCAGGTGGTCAAAATTTTCGGAGCCCTCCGCTACGGCGTCTCTCATAATATTATGGTGGTTTTGGGACGTTAAACCCCACAAATCTATCTAAGAAAAAGCAGCGTTAGGTGTCAGTGAAAATTCGAGGTAAGAGCTAGCCGGAGGACGTTTGCACTTTCATGTTTTCCTTGCGGCACACAGCCCTTGCAGGAGTGAAACAGGCTATTAATACAGAGTTTCAGTGCGGCGGCTCCAAGCGGCTTGCGTACATGAGCCCTTGCGTTCTTTTGTATTCTCCACAGGTGCGGCGGTGAGTTCAAAGACACGGGATAGCATGCGCGTGCTACAGGCAGCTAGGGGTACACGACATTAAAACGCGTGTGCGCACGCACGCGCGCGCCCGTGTGGATGCGGATGCTGCTATCGGGTACACACGCACACACACACACACACACACACACACACACACACACACATATATATATATATATATATATATATATATATATATATATATATATATATATATGTGACGTATGAAGCGACGATTGGTAGAAGCCGAGAAGGAAGAAATGGAGAATGGAATAAACATGGCGTATGAGCTAGGCCACGTCACCCATTCATCGTAGCATCACACGAGTCGACAGGATGAAGACCTCGCAACCACTTCATTGCCCGGCCATCATCATCGAAGACCTAAGCGAGACGCAGTGACCGAACGCGGACCACCAAGACCACCAAGCATCATGACAGCAGCATCAGAAGACCTTGACATCCCTAAGTACACCGGATCAGCGGACGACGGACCCGTACAGGACTGGTTCAACCTGTTCGAGCTCCATGCCACCGCTGCATCATGGTCGGAACGGGAGATGATCATCAACTTCACTGACTACATCTCAGGTGAGGCATTCAAATTTTACCTCACCCACATCTTCGAGAACGATGAGTCTTGGAAAAAGATCAAAGAAGAAATGATCACCCGTTTCAAAGAGTACGATGAAGACCTGTACATACCTCATCAGCTGAAGTCTCTTCAACTCAACCATCACAGTTACGTGAAGTCTTCCCGCAGTAAGCGTATTTCCCAAACAAGACGTCAGAGTAAATATTCCACCATTGTACCATCGTATCACTCGTACAAATACACTTCACGCATTACAACACCAACTAGGGACTTGCACGTCGCAGCACAGAAGGTAATGCCACCGTATGCCGATAGGAATGTAGATCATTTCGCCAAAAGACCGGACTTACGATTGGATTTTTCACGGGCAAACAAATCGGCATTTCCAATGTATTTACGGCACCATAATACTTCAGGTATTACTGAACCCGAATCACTTGATGCTTCGTGTCGCACACATGGCCCACACGGCTTCGGACGCGTGACGGCATTTACGCATGACGAGTTAGTAAATCCACATGAAACCACCAGACAACGAATGTTCACAGAAACATCATTCGTTCAAAGTATTCAGCTCAGCAGTTCCATCTCCTGTCATCAACTTTACTGATAAACCTGATGAAGCACCTCACAAGATCGTAGCATTTACGCATGACGAGCTAGTAAATCCGCACGAAACCAACCCAGACAACGAATGTTCACAGGAATCTCATTTGTTCAAAGTATTCAGTTCAGCAGTTCCACAGAGACGGAAGCACTCACAATCAGCATCTTGTGAAGAAAAGTGTTCTGCAGAAGCGTCGAGTGTTCATCAATCACAAGATCGAAGCGACGTGAATCCAGTATACAACCTCACTGCATATAATGAAAACAAAACCGCAGGTGCGACTTCTGATGACATAAGTACGCTTCAGGCAACGACCAACAATGAACGGTTTATAAATACAAAAGATTCGAGTGCATCGAACCCGCCACATTATCTTGCGCCGGAAACAGTTTCATTGGTTGGCGTCGTAGAAGCCTGCGGAGGACTCGCTAAGAATCCTGGCGCAACACGATCAATGTCACACCACAAGCAAGTTGACGAAACGAAGAAATTACAACGTCAACGCATACTTCAACATTGTCAACGGCGAAACAAAACTTCATCGAGTGCACTCTTAAGGCTTGAAGAACATTGCAAAAAGGCCCATCGTGGTGGATACATTCTCCACCAAAGATCAAGAATCTGCCTTCCATCAAACCATCTGCGACATCGCCATAGAATAATTTCCAAAAGCCACAAAAGCACCCCTTGTAGTCGGCAGAAACACAGGCAGTGCCCGATCAACCTCGATAAACGCGCACGCAAGCTGCCTGCACGACCTGTGCCACGACGAAGAATTCGATGCCTACGATATCTGAACTGTCCATTCTGCAAGGTGTTCGAACCTCGTTTGTTCTTCACAAGAATGCCGGCTGCGATTTCCGCTATCTCCACGTCCAAAGCATTCTTGTGTTATCCAGGACGCAACCATCAGCCTCGCCCACCAGAATTCCTGCGTTAACCGGACTGCTGCACTCTTTCCTGAAGCTTTGCGAGTTTACGGAACACCACGCGGCCATGAAACCTATTGTGACTTTTGACAGTTGTGACTTCTCAACCTCTCCTTGCGTACTTTTCCTTGTTCATAATCCATGCCTTCTTTCGGGGGGAGGGGGAATCGTGTGACGTATGAAGCGACGATTGGTAGAAGCCGAGAAGGAAGAAATGGAGAATGGAATAAACATGGCGTATGAGCTAGGCCACGTCACCCATTCATCGTAGCATCACATATATATATATATATGGCTGCAGGTCTTGTTTTTTCTCGCGACATTACTGGTGGAGGTGCTGGGTACGTGTACTTCGGCTGTGTCGGCCATCGTGGAGACAGCTACATCTCCCAGAGCAAGAAGCAGCCGCCGCCTGCGTGGGTTACCCCCTGAATTTGGTCCCTTGACATCGACACCAAGAAAGATGGCAACTCCGATGACAAGCCAGGCGGTCCAAACCAGCGATGCCCATGGTTCTCTTCTCGCCCATGTTTTTCATGCGCCACAGACAGCAAAGCCGTTCCATGGAGATATCTTCGAGGATGTTGATGACTGGCTCGACCACTTTGACCGGGTTGCCTGTATCAACAAATGGGACGATGTTCGCAAGCTGCGCCGAGTTTACTTTTACTTGGAGGATTCTGCGAAGACGTGGTACGAGAACCACGAGGGCTCAGTTGCAACCTGGCAAGAGTTTAGCCGTCAGCTCCGTGACGCCTTTCTGAACACCGAGAGGAAGGAGAGGGCTGAACAAGCCATATCCTGCAGAAACCAGCGGCTGAACGAACAAGTATTCATGTTTGTCGAGGACATGCTTCGGCTCTTCAAGCGCGCGGACCCTGCCATGCCCGAGGAAAAGAAGGTGAGGCATTTGATGCGCGGAGTAAAAGAACAGCTTTTCGCTGGGCTCGTGCGCAATCCACTAACGACAGTCGCCCAGTTCATCAGTGAGGCGACCACTATGGAACGTTCGCTGCAGCCGCGGTCATCACAATACGAACGCCAGATCCCAGCCACCGCATGCTCTATCGGCTCTGACAGCGAAAGACAGGCGCTCGTAGACTTCACTCGAAGTATTGTTCGGGACGAACTACGACAGCTTCAGGCGGTGGGATCCCATCAACCTGTGTCTGCCCTCGCGGATGTAATCAGACAAGAAGTCCGGCAGGCCGTCACACCCCTGACCCCAATGACACCACCGATTCCCGAGGCGCCAGTCCTGACATACGCAGCGGCATTGCGATCCCCTGCGCCACTGGCTACAGATCCTGCTTTGCGGCCCAGGTACCAGGCTATGCAGTCATTCCACACCACTGCTTCGAGCCCACCTCACGGCTCAAGGTTCCCGAGCACACCCACCTATCTGCAGTCCACCTCAAGACAAAGTGGTAGCAAGGCAAGCACGTGGCGCACCTCGGATAACCGTCCGCTCTGCTATCACTGCGGCGAAGCGGGTCACGTATACAGGAACTGTCAATACCGGCAACTAGGTCTCCGCGGCTTTCATCCTGATGCTCGATGCCGGCGCTACAGTGAGCGCCCCCGCGAAATTGAAGCCTATCTCACGGGCCAGCGAACACCTTCGACTGTTCAGCACCATTAGTCGAGATCACCGTCGCCTCGCCAATCTACGTCACCCAGTTTGGCGTCATCGTCTTCCGCTCCTTTCAGGAGCCGGTCACCAAGGCCCCGCAGGGGAAACTAGGAACGGCGACTTCTGGGGGTGAAGTCGCGGCCCGGCGAACTGTAAAAGACCCTCATTCGACACAACGACCAGACGAGGACCATTCCGGTTTTGCAGTGTTCTTTGACAGCAGAAAGATCGTTTCTGCCGAAATCGCCTTCTTCGTCGACAATCATGCTGTCAACGCCCTCGTCGACACCGGCGCCGACTATTCTGTAATGAGCGCCGCACTGGCATCTGAACTGAGGAAGGTTACCACACCATGGCAAGGACCCCAGTCGCGCACGGCAGGGGGCCATCTGGTGATGCCTACCGGTATGTGCACGGCACGCATTCGTATACGTACGTCGACATTTGCAGGCTCTTTCCTCGTATTGCGCGTGTGCTCTCGGCCAGTCAATCTAGGAATGGACTTCCTTCGTGAATACGGCGCCGTCATCGACCTCCGTGAATTACTTGTGTCGTTCGAGGATCCTTTTAGGGGCGAAGCTCCTTAGGGCGTGGGCTGTGCGTCCCCTGTAGCCTGTATGTAGCCACCTCTAGTTTAGTTCTTGCAGTGTTCACTAGATGGCGGTACCGTCTCCTGTATGTAGCCACCTCTCGTTTAGTTCTTGTAGTGTTTACTAGATGATGGTACTTGTAGCTGATGATGAAAAGATGCAAGATGTTATAAACTAGAAAGCGGTACTTGTAGTTCATGAAAGACGCGAGATCTTATAAAATAGGAATGATGTCACATATGGCGCGTGTCATTGGTTGAAGGCAATCGTTCGATTTAGTGCGGCGACGTACGCTAGGGGGAGCGATGTAATAAAATCGAGTGGGCAAAATGTACAGAGGATTCATGGTTTACCAGGTTTACCTCCGGAGCTTCGCCCACTCATCATCATTCACTTCGTGGATATGGCGGAATTTTTTTGGGCTGCAACTGACAGTACACAATTCCGGAAAAGAGCACTTCGTGTTACCGACGATTCTCTGACTCTCCCACCTCGAAGCAGCCTCTTTGTCGAGGTAAAATGGGAACAGGACATGTCTGACGCGGTTATTGCCGAGGCCAATTTGTCTCTCCTTATTTCACGACAAATCTGTGTGGCCCGAGGAATCATTCAGCCTAGCAATAGGCATGTTCACCTGCTGGTCACGAACTTCAGCGACGAATATCGCCACCTAACGAGACACACTGCCATTGCATATTGTGAAGAACTTGCCGATGCCGATGGTTCGCCCACGTTAGCTTTATTTTCATCGAATGGCCACCCTGACAAGGCGTTCGCGAGCACTCTCGACGTAAACGAGAGACTACCTTCGTCTCAACGAGAAAGCCTTTTGCGTTTACTCGGCTCATTTCAAGACTGCTTTGCCACTACGTCAAAGGTTAAACAGACACCACTTGCTCAGCACCGTATCATCACGGAACCCACCGAGAGACCCATCCGACAACACGCCTATAGGGTGTCGCAAAAAGAGCAAGACGCTATACGTGACCAAGTCCAGCAGATGCTTCAGGACGACGTCATCCAGCCATCAACCAGTCCCTGGGCTTCGCCAGTTGTGCTAGTAAAGAAGAAGGACGGTACGTTGCGTTTTTGCGTTGATTACCGTAAACTGAACAAGGTCGCCAAAAAGGACGTTTATCCTCTACCCAGGATAGATGACTCGTTGGACCGTATACGCAACGCTAAATATTTTTCTTCCATGGATTTACGTAGCGGCTACTGGCAAATCGCAGTGGATGAGCGCGACCGCGAAAAGACGGCGTTTATTACTCCCGACGGCCTGTACGGGTTTAAAGTGTTGCCTTTCGGTCTATGCTCAGCGCCAGCTACTTTCCAAAGAATGATGGATACGGTTCTCACAGGGCTCAAATGGCAATCCTGTCTTGTTTACCTTGATGACGTCATGGTCTTTGCAGACACGTTTGAACAACACGTCCAACGCCTTCATGCAGTACTTTAGGCAATCAGAACAGCGGGGCTCTCTCTCAAACCCGAGAAATGTCATTTTGGATATGAAGAACTGAAGTTCCTTGATCACGTTGTGAGCCATGCCGGCATCCGCCCAGATCCGGAGAAAACCCGTGCTGTTGCCGCCTTTCCCGTGCCCACAAATAAGCGTGACCTACGCCGATTTCTGGGGCTCTGTGCGTATTACAGGAGCTTCGTCAAAAACTTTTCGAAGATCGCTGAACCCCTCAATAAGCTTACAAAAGACGGTGTCTCGTATGTTTGGGGTCCCGATCAGTGTCATGCGTTCGACACCCTCCGAAACCTCCTCCAGGCTCCGCTTTTACTGGGTTATTTTGACGAAAGCGCTGACACGGAATTACACACTGACGCCAGCAACGTTGGACTAGGAGCGGTATTAGTTCAGTGGCATAATGGCGTAGAGCGCGTGATCGCTTATGCGAGCAGAACGTTATCCCCAGCGGAGAAAAACTATTCTGCAACCGAGAAGGAATGCCTCGCTGTTGTCTGGGCCATAACAAAGTTCCGCCCATACTTGTATGGCCGCCCATTCAGGGTAGTTAGCGACCACCATTCCCTTTGTTGGCTCGCAAATCTCAAAGATCCCTCAGGTCGTCTAGCACGATGGAGCCTTCGGCTACAAGATTTCGATGTCACCATCGTCCACAAATCTGGGCGGAAACACACCGACGCCGACTGTCTCTCACGTGCACCGGTCAAAAATGCCAACACTGACCTTGAAGACGACGACACTTTTCTTTCTGCCGTATCAGCAACCCGCTTGGCTGAGCAAAACAGCGTCACGACTCGGAGATCATTCCGCTCATTGACTACCTGGAAGGACGCAATTCCCACCCTCCTCGAAGGTTTGCACGCTCGCTATCCTCCTTTTGTTTCCGCGATGGAGTGCTTTACAAAAAGAACTTTCATCCTACACAAGCTATGTATCTGCTTGTTGCGCCAACTACGCTTCGTGGTGACATTTTACGTGCGTGTCATGATGAGCCATCGTCCGGACACCTCGGCTATACACGCACGCTGCAACGGATTCAACGCTCCTACTACTGGCCACGTCTCGCAAAGACTGTGAAGCATTACGTTCGCACATGTCGCGACTGTCAGCGACGTAAGGTTCCACCTTTACGACCAGCGGGGCTACTGCAACCAATAGACCCACCAAAGGCGCCCTTTCATCAGATTGGCATGGACTTGCTGGGGTCATTCCCCACGTCTTCGTCTGGAAACCGGTGAATTGTGGTCACTACCGACTACTTAACACGCTACTGTGAAACGAAGGCGCTTCCAAAAGCAACCGCAGCAGATGTCGCCCAATTTTTCGTGAACAGCATCGTTTTACGTCACGGTGCTCCAGCTGTCATCATAACTGATCGTGGGACAGCTTTCACCGCAGAGATGCTGCAGGAAGTCTTGTGATTAAGTGGCACGGAACATCGTAAATCAACGGCTTACCACCCGCAGGCAAACGGGCTGACTGAACGACTCAATAAGACAATTGCAGACATGCTGTCAATCTATGTCGACATCAATCACAAGAACTGGGACGCCATACTTCCCTACGTAACTTTTGCGTATAATACTGATGTTCAAGAAAGTACCGGTTTCACACCTTTTCGCTTAGTCCACGGTCGCGAGGTCACGACGATGCTCGACGCCATGCTCCTGCCCGACAACTTAGGAATATACCGCACCGATGCCGCCAAATTCGCGCAGTGTGCAGAAGAGGCCCGTCAAAATGCTCGTCACCGTATTCAACATCACCAAACCGCAGACGCACGCCGCTACAATCTTCGTCACCGTGAAGTTATTTTCAAGCCCGGTGATGAAGTCTGGGTGTGGACCCCTATCCGACAACGTGGCCGTTCAGAAAAGCTTCTTCGCCGCTACTTCGGCCCTTACAAGTTCGAACAACGTCTCAGCGACGTCACATAGAGGTTCTCCCAGAAGGCACTTCGAGACGTTCCCGTTTCACCCCGCGAACTGAAGTCGTTCACGTTTCACGGCTGAAACCATACTTTTCGCGCTGTGAATCGCCAGTGAGTGACTGACTTTATTCGGCTCTCTCTTACATTCTTTCCTATTTTTCTTATTTCTCATTCAACTCTTGGCTCCACAACCAACTATGTTATTCCGCCTTACGTCATTCATTTTGCTTGCATGGTAATTTTCATCTCATTTTCTTTTTTTTTTGCCTTCATGTACAGCATTGAGACGATGCTTCTTGGGAGAGGGGGTAATGCCACCATTTATGAACAAGCCGCTGTGGCTCATACCCGTTTTGGGCTACGAAGAAGAAGAGAACGTTTTCGCTGCTCTGGTTCGTGTGAACTCCTGGCTGCAGGTCTTGTTTTTGCTCGCGACAATATATATATATATATATATATATATATATATATATATATATATATATATATATATATATATATATATATATATATATATATATATATATATATATATATATATATATATATATATATATATATATATATATATAGATTATGGCATCGGTACTAGAAACGCCAGAGGAGAGCTGCTAGTAGAATTCGCAGAACGCAATAATTTACGGATTTCGAATACCTTCTACCGAAAACGAGAAAACCGCAAGTGGATATGGAGGAGCCCTAATGGCGAAAATAAGAACGAAATAGACTTTATAATGAGTGCACACCCTGGAATCGTGCAGGATGTGGAAGTGATTGGCAAGGTACGATGCAGTGACCATAGAATGGTACGGTCTCGAATTCGCATAGACTTGAAGAAGGAACGATAAAAACTGATACGCAAGAAGCCAATCAATCAGCTAGCACTGAGAGGGAAAGTACAGGAATTCAGAGTGTCGCTGCAGAACGGGTACTCGGCTCTTAGTGAGGAAACCAACCTTAGAGTAGATACAATGAATGATAATCTGACGAGTATCATTACGGAGTGTGCAGTGGAAGTCGGAGGCAGGGTAGTTAGACAGGACACTGGTAAGCTTTCCCAGGAAACGAAGAACCTAATTAAGAAGCGTCAAATCATGAAAGTGTCAAGTACAACAGACAAAATAGAACTGGCAGAGCTTTCGAAGTTGATTAATAGACGTAAGGTATGCGATGTAAGAAGGTATAACATGGAGAGAATTGAACACGCTCTGAAAAACAGAGGAAGTGTCAAGGTATTGAAGAGGAAACTTGGGATAGGCAAAAGTCGGATGTATGCACTAAGGGACAAAGAAGGCAAAATAACTACCTATATGGATAGGATAGTTAAAATAGCGGAGGAGTTTTACAGAGATCTGTACAGTAGCCGAGACAACCACGACCTTAATACTATAAGAACTAGCAGTAACCCAGATTACACCCCACCAGTAATGATAGAAGAAGTCAGAAAAGCTTTGGAGAGCATGCAAAGGGGCAAAGCTGCTGGTGAGGATCAAGTAACATCAGATCTGCTGAAAGATGGAGGACAGATTGTGTTAGAAAAACTAGCCACCCTGTTTACGAGGTGTCTCCTGACGGGAAGAGTACCAGAGTCATGGATGAACGCTAACATCATCTTAATACATAAGAAAGGAGATGAAAAGAACTTGAAGAATTACAGGCCGATCAGCTTGCTCTCTGTAGTATACAGGCTATTTACAAAGGTAATTGCTAACAGAGTAAAGAAAACACTAGAATTCAATCAACCAAAGGAACAAGCAGGATTCCGAACAGGCTACTCAACAATTGACCACATTCATACTATCAATCAGGTAATAGAGAAATGCTCAGAGTATAACCAACAACTATACATAGCCTTCATAGATTACGAGAAGGCGTTTGATTCAGTAGAAATATCAGCCGTCATGCAAACACTGCGGAAACAGGGCGTAGATGAAGTATATATAAACATTCCGGAAGAAATCTACAGGGGATCAACTGCTACCATAGTGCTTCATAAAGAAAGCAACAGAATACCAATCAAGAAGGGTGTATGGCAGGGGGACACAATTTCCCCAATGCTATTTACCGCGTGCTTACAGGAGGTTTTCAGAAGCCTAGAATGGGAACAGTTAGGGATAAGAGTCAATGGAGAATACCTTAGTAACCTGCGCTTCGCCGATGACATTGCATTGCTGAGTAACTCGGGGGACGAATTGCAACTCATGATTACGGAGTTAGACAAGGAGATCAGAAAGGTGAGTTTTAAAATAATATGCAGAAAACGAAAGTAATGTACAACAACCTCGGCAAGGAGCAGCGCTTCGAGATAGGTAATAGTGCACTTGAAGTTGTAAAAGACTATGTCTACTTAGGACAGGTAATAACCGCAGAGCCGAACCACGAGATTGAAGTAACTAGAAGAATAAGAATGGGGTGGAGCACATTCGGCAAGCACTCTCAAGTTATGACAGGTAGAATGCCACTATCCCTCAAGAGGAAGGTATATAACAGCTGTATCGTGCCGGTACTTAGCTACGGAGCAGAAACCTGGAGACTTACAAAGAGGGTTCTGCTTAAATTGAGGACGACGCACCGAGCAATGGAAAGAAAAATGGTAGGTGTAACCTTAAGAGACAAGAAGAGAGCAGAGTGGATTAAGGAACAAACGGGGGTTAAGGATATCATAGCTGAAATTAAGAAGAAGAAATGGACATGGGCAGGGCATGTAGCGCGTAGACAGGATAACCGCTGGTCATTAAGGGTAACTGACTAGATTCCCAGAGAAGGGAAGCGGGTTAGGGGGAGACAGAAGGTTAGGTGGGCAGATGAGATTAAGAAGTTTGCGGGTATAAATTGGCAGCCGCAAGCACAGGACCTGGTTAACTGGCGGAACATGGGAGAGGCCTTTGTCCTGCAGTGGACGTAGTCAGGCTGATGATATATATATATATATATATATATATATATATATATATATATATATATATATATATATATATATATATATATATATATATATATATATATATATATATATATATATATTTCATGACCTTTCACTGTGTTTAAACTTTGCGCACCGGCAAATGGATGTGAAGAACCATTGTGGCTGACAGCGCCAAGACCCATTCATAGAGTATAAGTGGACATGGCGCACTGCGCAGGGCTTTATAAGCGCTGTGCCATGTCCTATCGTGTAGCTCGACAAAAGACATACTGAATGCTGCATATAACAGCAACGCGCGTCCTCTCATCATGAAAGCATGCATGCAGTTCCAAGTGCATAAATGGAACGAATTAACGCACATGTGAAGAGCAATATGAAAAGCTCTTTCACAGCATACAGATTATCAACAAAAACGCGTCATACACAAACAGCCTTCTTGTGATTGGTTAAACCTAAGAAAGGTAATTCATATTTATTTTACCGTTGCTGTTTTACAAATGTGAGTAAAGATATTACAGGCGAAGCATTTCTTCTATCTATCTATCTATTTATCTATCTATCTATCTATCTATCTATCTGTCTTACTGTCTGTCTGTCTGTCTGTCTATCTATCTATCTATCTATCTATCTATCTATCTATCTATCTATCTATCTATCTATCTATCTATTTATCTGGCCGCTCACGTCATGCTCTCTTGATCACCTCCTTAACTTGGCGTGAACCAAAATTAGTATGGGAGGGTTCCATAGTTTGACGAATACGACGCGCCGGTGAAGACATGAATAAGGTCACAATCCTGTTACGCGCGTCGTCAAACGCTTCCTGCTGAACAGTGGCACATACCCGCGGGCGGGTATGTGTCCCAAGTAATTGACACTTAATTTTTTGCATCTACCCAGGAATGACGAGAACAGACGTGGAAAATTTTGAGGCGTGAGCATTGAGAAATTATGAACCATTTCCCCGAAGAGAACCCTGCTGGGATGCGAAGCAGCAGTGGTGTACACGTCGTTGACCCAGTTGAAACGGGCGTCGACGCGGGTGCTGGAAGAACGGCTGGAAGCGAACTCGGTGTAACGTTTACTCGAGTAAACGTTTGTTTGAAACGCAAAGACATTGGAGGTGGGTTGGGTTTCATGTAAGTTTCATCGCAGATAACGAGCTGAAAGAGTGTTTCCACTCGACGTGCGGTCGAGCGTTGCGGGTGGTGGAGAGAGTGAAGTGGGAGAGATGTGTGTTATGAGTGGGTGGAGGAGCCGGCAGCTGCTGCGGGTGAGACGTTAACGCGCAGCTGCGACATGACCTACTTGGCACTGCTCCAATACCTCCGGCGAGAGAAACGCGCTGCGGTGCGTTCACACGGACCTACGTGCGGCGTTAAACACGTGAGTCAGAGATGCTTCGAATCTAAAAAGCCTTACATCGGCAGGGCTGACTCGACGAATGCAAAGAATAAATGTAGCGGTCCCATCAGGAATTGAACCCAAGCATTCTGCGCGGCAATCAAGCATATTTTACAACAAAGACACGCCAGATCTCGGACCTACTTTTTAAATAGCTGAATACCTTAATATGGTCATGAAACGTCAATAGTGGTTGCGGTGGTGGCAATCCAGCTTTATAAACATTACATATGTACTCCTATGATGCAGCTGTGATGTCGGGTTAACGTCAGTTTTCCTGGCCATGCATTTGACAAACTATCAGTAACGCTCTTAGAGACGGGATTTAAATCAAATCGAGAACGTGAACAACGAGAGTCATACCTTATCCACCGATTTAACACCCTCGATAGAGGAATAAATGAGAATCCTGGAACACTTGCAGCAATTAAAGCATTAGAAAACAGCAGCGGCAATAATGAAAATAGTAACTGAGTTTTCGGCACTGCAGCTGTGAAGGGCACTGGACAACTCAAAACTATTCCAAGTGTAACTACTCTTTTTAAGTGCAGCTGTCGTCTGTTTTCTGTTTTATTTTACTACCCAATCAATTGCGCCATGCATGACATGCCCAACAGCAACCCTGTGCACAGCCGGGAGGCCCCCACTGCACGCATAATCCAGAAGCGGGCAAGGAATTCGCATTGCGCCCGCTTACCAGCCTTTGCCGCAACACGCGGCACCCCTCTTTTTACGACGAAATGTTGACGGGACCCCGAGTACTTGAAGGCTTAAAACTTCCTAAAATGCCTGCTTACCAGCCTCTGCCCAATACGCGGTATCCCCCTTTCTACGACGAAATGTTGATGGGGCTCCGAGTAGTAAAAGGGTTACAACTTCCGAAAAAAAGATATATTTTGCCTCACACCGAACCGCCAGTGCCAGGAGGCGCCGTCTGGTCGGGAAGAATGCGTTAGTGAAAGGAAGCATACACAGACCACTGACATCAGAAAGGTGAAGGGGAGAAAGGGGAGAGAGATGAAGGGGGAAGTGGAAGGAAGAGTGGAAGGGGGGCGCCCGGGAGGGGGGAGTCCACCTTTTATTCTTTTTCTCTTTTTTTCTTTGTTCTTCCTTTTTTTCTGTCTTTTTCTTCTTTCCTTTCCCTCTGATTTGAGATTGTATAAGGCTGAGCACCAACAAACTGTACCTTTAATCCTGATGAAGGCCAGACTCTAGGCCGAAACGTCGAAATAAACCACGTTGTGACCGCTCACGGAGGATCTACTGGACTATATATATATATGTGAGGTATGAAGCGATGGTTGGTAGAAGCAGAGAAGGAGGAAGTGAGAACAGAATAAACATGGGGTATGAGCCAGGCAACCTCTCCCATTCCTCATAGCGTCACACGAGTCGACAGGATTCGAACCTGCGCGGGAAAACGACAGGATGGAGACCTGCCTGCCCCTACATCAGTCACTCATCATCGACGCAGTTCCCCAGAAGACACCCTGACCATACATTGACTACCGAATCATCGCCTAGAAGGAAAACGACCAGCACCATGACAGAACCATCGGCTGGCCTCGACATCCCCAAGTACACCGGATCAGCGGACGATGGACCCGTACAAGACTGGTTCGACCTGTTCGAGCTCCACGCTACCGCTGCATCTTGGTCGGAACGGGAGATGATCATCAACTTCACTGACTACATCTCAGGTGAGGCATTTAAGTTTTACCTCACCCACATCTTTGAAAATGACGAATCATGGCAAAAAATCGAAGAGGAGATGATTACCCGTTTTAACGACTATGACCAAGACCTGCTCAATGCCAACCATCTAGAGACGACCGCACACTATCCTTCATTCCTTAAGCAGTCTTCAACCATTCGAAAGCCCAGCGCGAATCGACAACTGCCTCAAGACGAAGTGGCACATGAGTTTACTTACAGAAGGCGATGCGTATATTGGGAAAAACCTAACCGTCACGCGCGCCTCCCTTCTGCGCGAAAGTCAGCATTTCCGAAGTCATCGCTTCAGCATATGACCCGAAACGTTGCTCAACCACCTGATGCCCTTCACTCTTCGTCTCGCATGCGTGGTCCACCACCTGGGTTTTCGTCACGCGCTTTATCAAGCGCTCCTATCGCTCATCATTCGCCTCATAAGGATGCCGCGACCTCGCTAAACGACCTGACGCTTCACGAAATTACCCTGTCAAGCCATGCTTTTTCCGGACATGTTCATTCATCACCGTGCGGTGCACACACACTGGACAGTCGAAGCAAAGCAGAAGGCTCAGACGCATCGAACGTCGCAAGCTACCAGGCGCAAGAACAACTCGCAGTGAACTGCGAAGCCCCTGAAAAGCTTCGTGTCGTTTCTGCGGCACCACAGACTTGCCAAAATCTGCAGTTAAAACCTAGTAATGCCACGTCACCTGTTGTATCCCCATACAATGCTTACAGCTCTAGGAACCGAAAAAATGCAGAAGTAATACATACACCAAACCTCTCACGCAGCTGTCTGTCCGAAGCGTCCATACTGGAACACCTTACCGAAGTCTTTGAAGAGCATAATGATGGCACATTACCAACTATGCCCAATAAGCAAGACACCAGCTCACCATGCATCAGCTGTCTACAGGACGCGTCTAACCTCGAAGGAAATGAATGCCTGATTCCAGAAGGGACGCCACTACAGCCATCTCCTGAGCAGCACCAGCAAAGCAAGCAAAACGAAGTTCACAAACTCAGAAAACAACGAGAGAGACTGCAACGAGGGCATCCGCGAACGCCAAATTCAATGGAAGCGCGTTCACCAGTTGAAGAACATCGAAAAATAGGATCTCCAAACCAACAAGACGTCAGACACTTTCGGACAAAGAAAAGTCGCCAGAAACGCTCCCAGCGCCTGCTATTCCGCCGATTGCAACACCACAGAAAGCGCCGAGAAAGACGCGGAAGCACTGCTTGCAAACCGCAAGCACCCAGGCACTCCACCACAGTCTGTCGAGAAGCACGCAAGCAAGAAGCATCGGGATTGCACCATTCACGGCGAAAAATACAACCCCGACGACATCCGAGCTGCCGATGCAACAAGGCGTTCCAACCTTGGTCAGCCCGAACAAGAGTTCTAGCAGTACTGTCAGTATCCACGTGTATCCCGCTCTGTCCGGAACGCAACAGTCAGCCTCGCCCACCAGAGTTGTTATAGAGTTCACCGGACTGCTCCCTCGGGCTTGAAGATTTAAAGAGACTGTGGAACTCCGTCGGGACATGATACTGCGAATTTGGACATTGTCTGTTTATTGGCTTCTTCAATTTTTTATAGGTTATAAACGGTGCCATCTTTCGGGGGAGGGGGAATCATGTGAGGTATGAAGCGATGGTTGGTAGAAGCAGAGAAGGAACATGGGGTACATGGAGTACCCATGGGTACATGGGGTACAGAGAAGGAACATGGGTACTCGGCTGCTGACCCGCAGGTTGCGGGTTCGAATCCCGGCTGCATTTCCGATGGAGGCGGAAATGTTGTAGGCCCGTGTACTCAGATTTGGGTGCACGCGTTAAAGAACCCCAGGTGGTCGAAATTTCCGGAGCCCTCCACTACGGCGTCTCTCATAATCATATGGTGGTTTTGGGACGTTAAACCCCACATATCAATCAATCATATATATATATATATATATATATATATATATATATATATATATATATATATATATATATATATATATATATATATATATATATATATATATATATATATATATATATATATATATATATATATATATATATATATATATATATATATATATATATATATATATATATATATATATATATATATATATATATCATGAGACCACGTCCGGTACGGCAGCAACCAGGTTATCCTTTTTTAATCCAGACGCACGAGCCCGAGAGCCAGCCCGCGTGACATACGATGATGATCACTACAATGGTTTGGTCATGCAGATGAAGATGAAGTACATAGTCAGCGCTCACACTATTTTCCCCCCTTCGCGAAAGAGGGCAGCAAGTTAGAAAGGGTTAGGACGCCGAATATATCGTTTCAGTCGAGAGACGTGGGTGATCTCGGTGTGGCGGTGACGACGATCAGAAGCCGCGTTGACAGGAGCAACGCGATAGTTGACTTCAGATGTTCGTTCCAGGACAGTGTATGGACCGAGATACCGGTGAAGGAATTTTTCGCAGAGCCCAGGTACACGAACAGGTGTCCACAAAAGGACTTCGTCGCCTGGGCGGAACACAACAACTCGACGCTTCGCATCCAGGTCGTTTTTTCTCTTGTCCTGAATGATAGTAGTGTTGGCACGGGCGATTTTACGGCAGCGGGCGACGCGAGCAGCGAACTCTTCCGGGAGAGATGAAGATGGATTGGAAGATGTGGACAAAAAGGTGGTGTCCAGAACAAAAGTCGGTACACGGCCATACACGAGAAAAAAAGGGCTGAAATTCGTTGTACGTTGTATGGCAGTGTTATATGCGAACGTGACAAAAGGAAGTATTGTGTCCCAGTTTTTGTGATCTGGTTGCACGTACATAGAGATCATGTCGGACAAAGTTCGGTGAAAACGCTCAGTCAGACCATTAGTTTCTGGGTGATACGCTGATGTGGTCTTGTGAATAGTGTTAGAGGCCTTTAAGACTTCAGCAAGGACATGTGAAAGAAATGTCTTGCCACGGTCACTAAGGAGCACACGCGGTGCGCCATGTCGTAAAATAATGGCGCGAAGGAAAAAATCGGCTACTTCAGAGGTAGCACCAGATGAAAGAGCTGCCGTCTCCGCGTAGCGAGTAAGGTGGTCTACGGCAGTAACAATCCAGCGGTGACCGGCTGACGTAAGCGGAAGAGGTCCGTATAAGTCTATGCCCACAAATTCAAAGGGAGTGGACGGGCACGGCAGTGGTTGCAGTGGCCCTGCGGGAAGAGACGTGGTACGTTTTCGGTGCTGGCATGACGCGCAGGAAGCGACGTACTTGGCGACAGAAGTGGAGAGGCCAGGCCAAAAGCAGCGAGTCCTGAGGCGGTCGTAGGTCTTGTGGAACCCTAAATGGCCAGCTGTCGCATCGTCATGAAACGCTTGTAGAACTTCCAGACGAAGTGAGCGAGGAATGACGGGAACCCATTGGTTACCGAGAGGATGGTAAATTTGCCGACATAATGTTCCCTCTTGAAGCTTGAAACGGGCAAGTTGTCGTCTTGGGCGGCTGTTTGGAGCACGCGATAAGCCAGTGAGCCGATCAATGATTGTGCGGCAGTAGGCATCGGCATGTTGGAGCGAGGCGAGATCTGTGGACGAAAGAAGGTTCGCCGAGGCAACTAACTGTTTCGAAGGAGCAGCCGTCTGTTTGGTCACTTTGGCGGGCGGTGACGAACAGATGGAAGGTGACACTTCGGCGCTCTGCGAGAGCGGGCAACGGGACAAAGCGTCGGCATCTTGGTGCTCTCGGCCCGACCTATATGTGACGCCGTAGTCATACTCTTGCAATCGTAGCACCCAACGGCCAAGGCGTCCCGACAAATTTTTGAGAGACGATAACCAACACAGAGCATGATGGTCAGTCACTATTGTGAAATGCCGGCCGTATAAGTAAGGACGAAACTTTTGTATGGACCACACGATGGCGAGACATTCTTGCTCAGTGATGCTGTAGTTTCGCTCAGCATGTGACAGAGTACGGCTCGCGTAGGCCACGACTTGTTCTTCGGAAGCGTGGTTCCGCTGAAGAAGGACAGCACCGATGCCAAGTCCACTTGCGTCAGTGTGTAGCACAGTAGGTGCTGCAGGGTCGAAATGGCGAAGCACTGGCCGTGATGTGAGGCATCGCTTGAGGGTGTGAAAAGCAGCTTCGCAGTCATCCGACCAGACAAAGGGTGCGCTCGTGGTCAGAAGTTTCCCAGGCAGCACAGAAGGTTGGCCCAATATTGGGGATAGATCGGCATTGCCTGGTCCATGAACGGCCCAGTTTTCACAACGTACCGCCAAGATTGGCTGTGCCAGCCAAATAGAACGGCGACGTTGGACCAGCGTTGACAACGTACCCCCAATATTGGTTGTGCCAGCCGAATAGAACGGCTATGTTGGACCAGCATTAACAACATTCCGCCAATGATGGCTGTGCCAGTCTATTAGATTGGTTATATTGGGCCAGCTTTCAGAACTTTCCGCCCATATAGGCTGTGCCGGCCTATTAGAACGGACACATCGGGCCAGGTTGTACAAGTAGCAGCTAATATGGGGGGAGCCATCCAATAAGAACGGCATTATTGGCCCGCCGTTTGACCGTTATTGCCGGCGTCAGCTGAAAAGTCAACATCACGATGTCATCCCTATCGGAAAAAAACGAATGGTGGGCATGGTGGAAACCACCACCCACCATTATAGTGGATTAATGTAGTGGGTGAATGGTGGGAAACGCACACCATGGCGCAAGGTGGGTATGGTGGGTGCTGCAGTGCCGGCAACACTTGAGCGCGAAATGACGTCAGAATCACCGTGACCAGCTGCCACAAAAAATAAAAAAAAAGAATTCTATAAAAACGGTATAAAAAACACCCGTCCCGTAAAAAAAAAAAAAACAAGGCGCCATGGAGGATTGAACGTGCAACCTGCGGATTCCCATTCGAAGACGCTAACCACTGCGCCACACCATTTTTTTTTTTATTTCCGGTAAACTTCACATGCGGATTGCTACGCTTAATATATTACAATTCACATTGAGCAATACAAAAAACTGGAAAATAACTAAGCCCGTCAAGCATTACTATAACACATCACGTTCTAGAATTCCTTCATGGTCAGTAGGGCTTCTACCCTTTCTACCCATAAAGGTACACATTCATCTGTTCTTACTACCTCGAGAAATCTTGAGATGCTTTCTTTAAAATACTCTCTTGCTGGTCTTCTGTCTGGGTCACAATGAAATCCAGCCATTCTAGAGCGCCATATACTATGCAAGGCAGTCATCATAATAAAATCGAAAGGTAATCCATCATCATTCTCTATATCCAAATACCTGATCCCATGAGGATCTAACGGGAACTCTTTTTTGATTGTCCTTTGTAATACGTCCCAAAAATAAACTCCTTCCCAACAGTGCAGAAAAACATGGTCAATAGTTTCCGGTTTCTTACAGATGAGACAGTGAGATCCCCAAGGCATATAAAACCCACGCTCCTCTAGGAAGGTTCTTACAGGAAGTGTTCCAGTGTGTAATTTGAAAAAGAACGTTTTCGCACTTGGAGCTGCTGGCATTTTTTTTAACTCGTTTAAGTACATTCTGGCCCTTGCGTGCTGTATATAGCGCTCTGTACAATGGGATGGGGAGCATCGTGTCACATAAATCTTTGTACAGTTTTTTCTTTCCAACAGACCACAGGTAGTCAGTTGAAAACCGAACACACAAAAACCGCACGCTGGCCACAACTTCCTTCATGTATCCTTGCACAGCCCCTGTGGTAACATGAGTGCTCACAACAAACTCGGGCAACAGTCTCACTGCGCCACACCAACATGACGTTGACTGCGTGTTAAATACTTAGTTGCCATACAAACTTAAGGTTCAACTTTGTTATGTTTGTCGTGTACACAACATAGACAAGATGTACACCTGCTACTAAATATTGCACATTTATTAAACACAAGCAACTGCGGCCTGTAACGATTGCCACTATGTTAATGACACTAGTGCTATTTTTTGCAATTCACAACTTCAAGAAAAAAAAACCAAGTGGACTGGGGAGCCGCGATAGTTTACCGGCGGGGTCTGCCAAGTTTAATATCCGTTTCGCGCTTGTTCTAAAGGGCGACATCTGTTCACGCTTTATGACGCTTCTAGGCTCATTCCATAGATACGCCCGCCTAATTTATTTGATTGAGTATTGGGATGCTTTTCGCGCAATGTAGAGGGCGGTCGCGCCAGCGCAATGCTGTAGCTCTTTCGCTAAAGAAACAACTATAACGGCTTGGCCAAAACGAATGCAGTGTGCCGGAAACATTACGCTATCATATTGGTTCACCAAGCACACGAATTGCCACGTCTGAGTTCTCGTACAAAAGCTAGAGAAGTGCCGGCGAGTGTGACCGGCGGCTGTCGGTGAGAAGACACTTAATTACGTTCTCTGGGAGTGATTTAATCGCGTCGCATCGATGTTTGTTGCTTCTTGAGCGGAGACCATACACAATAGAAAATGCTTCAATTAGGTTAATTGATGCCATGTCGCTGCGCTGTATTGTCATACTTAATCGTCGTAATCATGTATTCTGAAACCCGGAAGCACGGATAACACAATTGTACGGGCTCGGTCAGTAGGCCTAACCTTTGGTGGAAATCATGGTGGTGAAACATGTAGTGTACAGATCCCAGCTTTGTACACTATATAAATTGCACGCCATTATAAGCCCACCCATCATCTGCTTAATGCTTCCCAGCATTATCGCGATGGTGGGCAGAGCTTCTCAGCTTAGTACACCATGTGGCTCACCATAACAAGCAGCACCCATCATATGCTTAGTGCTTCCCAGCATTATCGCAATGGTGGGAAGAGTTTCTCAACTTGGTACACCATGTAGCCCACCATAATAAGCACCACCCACCATATGCTTAAGACTTCCCAGCATTATCGCAATGGTGGGCAGAGTGTCCCATTATTGCCCACTATCTAGCCTCTGCTTTCCACCATCATTTACACTTTACCCATCATCTGTACACCATACCACCCAGTATGTCCCAGCATAACCACCATATTTTTCACTAAGTCCCACCATAGCCATCATAATTTCCACCATGCCCACTATTATTTCCACCATGCCCACTATTATTTCCACTACTCCCACCATGTTTTCCAGTATCCACCATGGCAATTTTTCCGATAGGGATAATATTAGAATATGAGCCAATTTCTGCGTCTGCTGCTTTTTGGAGCTGTTCTGGCCCCAACTCACGCGCCGATTTTTCAAGCTAGAGAGAGAGTATGTGCCGAGCACGATATTAGAACTATCCGTCATTAAACCATGCCCCGCCGCGGCGGTCTAGTGGCTTAAGGTACTCGGCTGCTGACCCGCAGGTCGCGGGTTCGAATCCCGGCTGCGGCGGCTGCATTTCCGATGGCGGCGGAAATGTTGTAGGCCCGTGTGCTCAGATTTGGGTGCACGTTAAAGAACCCCAGGTGGTCGAAATTTCCGGAGCCCTCCACTACGGCGTCTCTCATAATCATATGGTGGTTTTGGGACGTTAAACCCGACATATCAATCAATCAATCATTAAACCATGCACAGCTCGTTGAAATGCATAATCGTTGGGTGAAGTTGTGCAAGGTAGACTTTTTTAAGTGAGAAAAAATTACCGATCGAGTTTCTCTGTCAGACGTGACGTCCGATGCGGTGCTATCCGTACGTATGACGAAGCTGCTGCGGATACCGCTGTCTTACGCGTGCATGTAGACGTCGAATATCTGACGCAAATCTTATCGTATCATGTGTCGGGCTCGCTATCTACGCGACCTATTCGAATCTGTTTTGCGTTCACAGCATAGTACGTGTTAACGGCACTTGCTGCTGCTTGACGTGTGGGAAGAGCGGGGGTGAAGAGCGGGGGAAGTTGCGTTATGGTGACTGAATCATACAACATATGCAGTTGCCGTGATCT
Organism: Rhipicephalus microplus; assembly: GCF_043290135.1. Taxonomy (NCBI): domain Eukaryota; kingdom Metazoa; phylum Arthropoda; class Arachnida; order Ixodida; family Ixodidae; genus Rhipicephalus; species Rhipicephalus microplus. The sequence continues at coordinate 8,334,935 of NW_027464587.1, read as the reverse complement.
AACACACAGACGTGCGTGCGCATGCACGCACGCGCTATATTCATGCAACGACCACACGAATTCCCAACAACATCGCAGCGAACGGTTGGTAAGGTGTTGCGGAGTGTGTGGGCGTTGTAGGGCACCCTGTCGGTGCCCAGATCGTTGCGAACGCAATTTCGGCGTGGAACGCTTCTTCATGTACTTTTTTACGTGTGCCCAAAACGGTAGGCTGCGCGATACGAGCAGTACGACACACAAAAAAAGAAGAAACGTGAATGCATAGGGCAAATCGTTAATAACAAAAAAAAAACGCACGCTCACGCCACTACAGTGGCGTGAGCGTGCGTGTTGTTTTTGTTATTAACGAAGCACATGTGCTTCAATAAAACATGACAGCCAAGAATGATGAAGTATTCATTTACATACAAATTACTATGAGTTGCTGAAACTCACGCAAAAGCACATAATTTTCTTCCTTGGATATTGATCGAGTGCCTTGGAATTATGCTATGTGAATTTGACACATCAACAGTGCATAATGATTCCCACCATAAGGGGCCACAATCTTGGCAAGTAATAGAAGTACTCTTCCCACCTGATGTTCACCTAACGTAAAGAGGCCTTGTTTCTCAAGTTAGCAATATATATATATATATATATAGAGAGAGAGAGAGAGAGAGCACATCACCACTGGAAAAATATACCAGGTGTAACCAGAAAAAGGCGCACCTGCAGTTTTAAAGTTTAAAAGAAGCAATGACAAGCCAACCATCCAAAATAGAACGCCCGAGAAAGGAGCATCAATCAGCATTACAGCAGCTAAAAGCCTGCTAACAGCTGAAGGTAGTCATGCTGCCCTTCCATTCAAGTATAGTGTACACTGAGAAAAGATACAGAAGATACACCATCAGCAAATGACAAAACCAAAACAGACAGAGCTTTCTCTTATAATACAAAAAGTCTTTAGCTGAGGAGGCAAATAAGTCATTCGCACACAATAAGTGCACAAAAAAAAAAAAAAAAGCTGTCGCACGAGGCTGTCAGCGCTTAGACAACACAGGCAAAAATACAGTAGACTGAAGAAGGGAAAACCCATAGCAAAAGTCACCATGCTCCTGAGTTCTTGCTTTGCGTGCAAATGAAGCTAGCGTGAGGTTGAACACTAGATTAAAGCACCACAATCAACATCTGGAAGTCAATGCTTTAGGAATAATACAAAGTACTGAAGAAGCATGCAAAAAGCATTCCTGTGAAGGCAAATATAAAAAAAGACTGAAAGCTCTGTGGCCCTGAACAAGACAACACCACAACCAATCGAAGAGCCGTTCGGACACACCAGTAGTTCTGGCCAACACTAAAAAGTCACAAAAACATACCTTTAATGCCTTTTTTGCAAGAGAACTTCAAAAGAAATGTATATACACCAATGCCAGAAGTATCGATGGAAGCTATTACTCATATTCAGCTCTTCATTGAAACACTTACAGAAGATACTTGTACCTGGATGCTTAATTACTTTGGTACAACTCAAGAGCGCCGACGCCAAGTGGCAAAAAAATTATGGTGGAAGACTACAATGTGATCAAATGCACACGTCAGCGACCAACCAAGGTCCTATGCTAGAGTGAATATCGCAAAAAATCTTGAACGCCTAATGTCACTGACTCATACTCAGCGTTCTCAATCAAAATCTTGACCTCCCACACAGCATATTACTTCAACAACCTGCCACCTCTCACCATGTCATGAAACAAGCTCGAGTATACACAAACCCTCCTCACCGTTAGGTAGTTAGATAGCTCCACTAGTGCTTCACTTTCAGATCACATAGACCAGGGCCGTAACTAGACGGGTAGTGAGGAGGTTCTGAGCCCCTGAAGTATTTTCATGCTCTGACTTTTCGTCAACAATAGCTTAATCTGGGCAAGTTGGTTCATCCTGGTTGTGTTCTAGTAACAGTGAGAGAAGTTCAGGAAGAGACAAAAAGAACAGGAAAGAGCGCTGACTGCCAACTAAATTTTATTGAAGGTACTACGCCCACTTTTATACAGAGTACAAGAACAGTGCTCATGCACAACGACACATGTGAGACCATGATAATATAATCTTAACTGAGAAAAGAATACTCTCTCTCGGAATGGATGAGTGAAGGTATACTGATGCACTGATCCATGGCCTTCCTGACAAGAAAATGCTTTCACATTCCACTCTTTCATTTCTTGTTCTTGCTTTTATCAAAAACAGTGTTTTATGAAACATAGAACTGCCCTTACATTCTTTGCAGTGTATGGCCATGCGACTACCATAGCCATTCTTAACATTTTAAGCATGCTGTCTTGCTCGAACATTGGGGCATTGCCCAGTTTCTCTTATGTTTACGTTTCCACATGTCAATAGTATCTCATACACAACATTATATTGGCATTCAGTATACCTATTCTCGTGACGAATGGTGAAATAATGGCTATTCCTGTTGCTTTTTAGTACACACACTTTTGAAAACTTGCAAGGGATGGCAAATAACGAGATAAAATCATGTGGGCTCGCTATTTTTTTTATATTGTGAAATACCTTATGTACGTACGGTATAGCATGCAAAGATCTTTGTTCATTCTGTTTTTATTTTGGTCCTGTTTTGTTTAACTTGACTTTCTGCAGGAGGGTTTAGCACACGGGTGTGATGGTGCTGTTGGGATATCCAGCATCCTTTAGTCTTTTAATCTGGTTTTTAAGGCTTACCTCATCCTTGTGCTCACATGACTTCTGAAGGGTGGCCTCAATGCACATGGTGGCAATTCCTCTGTGTAAATTGTGTAATTGTGTAATTATGTGTTATGATGTACTAAAAAAGATGTCCCAAGAATCAGAATAAGTGACAGTAGTCAAAGTTTTTGTCACTGCCTTTATACAAATACCAGTTTATTTGTTGCCTCCTGCAGTATTTTAGGGCCTTATATATATATATAGGATGTTTTCTCACTTTTATTACATTTTTGTATTGATGATGCCATATGCTCAGGAGGTAGAATGTCATTATGTTCTTTCTGATAACTTCTAGCTTCTGAGCAAAGATAATGTTTCAGAAAAATGAAAAAAGGCTAGCATAATATTAAGACATGGGAAGAAAGCAGAGTTTATCAAAAAATGAATGCATTAGTTTGGAATGAGAAAAAAAGATGGACGACAGGTCAGTAATATCAATTGATTTATATTAGGACACATGAAATGTAGCAGAGGCTGGCAGGTGATTAGTTCCAATAAGATCTAGAAATTATCAGCCATAATATGAAATTGGCTCATACAGGACAGGGAATATTGATTGGGCTTCCACCCTGCAGTGGAGATAACATAGGCTTAATGCTAACAATGAGCAAAGCCTGTGAAATTAATGCTCCATGAAATGAGCAGTACTGCACAGATTTCTGTGCTAGACTTCCCATTTTGCATGTTTTTACCAGCTTATCCTGCTCGCTGTTCAGACACAAAGCTTCACCAGAAAAACAATGTTATACTTGGTGAGGATAATGCCAGTGAATCCAGTGTTTTATCTACACCTTTCCTTGCTTAAGTCTTCCTCCAAACTATACGATTTTTCTTGGAAATTTTCTGCTTACAGCACACCAACCGATCAAGTGAAACAACTTTATTGGGGTCCTGCAGGACGCGCCCTAGTATGCAATCACCATTTCACTTCACGTTACAACATACTGGTGGTAAATATATTCTCTGGCAGGGTACAGAAGTGCATGCACTGAGCTAGCTTGTGCAGCGCGGTCTATTCCAGAAAGCTGAACCTATGTTTGGTACAGAATTTTGTAACCACACGATGCTTGTACAGAATAAATGTGGCCACACATAGCAACTTCTGAGCTTTTTTATGAAATGATCTCGCAGTATCTGAAAACATTTGTTTGTTTGTTTACTTCATAGGTCCCAGTGAAATATTTCTCTTGTTCCTCTCATTAAATAATGGCATTTGGTGTGACTAAGGTGTTCCTAATGCCTCACTATGAGATCAGAAATACGATTCTCCTTGAAATTGCTTCACAAGCATTTCCTAAGATATTGAATGACACTGCTTGCACATGTACAAACATTTGCTTGTTTTATTGAGGGTTGATGATAAAGGAAATCAGTTGGTGCATCCAAGCCGGACAGAGATTGACTGGCCCTGAAAAGGGCCGTTTAGTTATATATCTTGCAGCTTGTTCCAGGTAGACAGGGCTTCATTCTGTAGAAATGGTAACTCATCACACTGGTTCCCCAGCATGAAGAACATAACTCGATGCTAACACTGCCTCAGATGTTCTGAAATGTCATAGAGGGTACATGAAGGCTGGGTACATGAAGGTTGCAGTTATACTAACTGTACAGTCAGCATGGTTGTGTGATATGTGCATAGCTGCATCAAAGCCACGTGTGAGAATTGCGTGAACAGCTGAAAATCTCAATGGCAGCATAGCTTAAGAAGTCTGTCATCCCTTTTTTGCCAGTTTCCAATATCATCCTTCTATTTTCATGCATCTTCTTTCAATATATCTGGGGTTTTAATTCCCAAAACCACGATATATTAATGAGAAGCAAATTTTGAACATCTGGTGTTCTTTACTATCTTCACTTGTTTGCAGCACAACACCAGAAACACAGGAAAGGGAAGGAGCAAAAGAGAAAGAAAAGACAACGCCGACTCTGAAAAAGACGGCACTGACATCATGACACGCACATGTCGTGATGTAAGCTGCCCAAAGAGTGGCCTCCCGTGAGAATAGTGAAGAATTGGGAATAGGATCTACCAGTAAGGGCTTTGTGTGCAATTCACAAACAGTGAAAAAGATCCACCAGGGGTGAACCACAAGTACATGGTGCACTCTGGTTGAGAGAGAGCAGAGTAAAACAGATGTGCCAGACGGGAGATTATAAATGGTTTTGTCTGGAGCTGGTGCCAGACCGAGCTCTGATTAAGGGTAAGGGATTATTGAGTGCCAGGCCAATCTGATCCCATTCCTGTGATGGGGTGCAATGTGATGACAGGTGCGAATTCCATTTTCTTTTATTTCCATGGGTTTAGGGAAATAATTTTTCAGGGATCAGATGGACATACCTCCAACATACATACTAACATGCTTATTCTTGGGCGTAGTCATGCCTAGCCACCAGATGGGGAGAAAAAGGAATGTTTCCCAAAATGTGCGATAAAGTGTTTGGTGCTACGCCTTGACGGAAGTATTGATAGGTGCTTTGGAAACCGGTACGCCATTTCTGTAATCGTAAAATATGCAACTGCATGTGCCACTGCTAGGGATAGCGTGACACTCCCAGCCATTTCGGGGTAAGCGGTTTTAATCTACATGAAGATGTTAATGAGCCCCTTCTCCATCACAGCAGTAGCTGTGCCCATTCCTTCAACTAGGCATACTGCAGCGCCAACTAAATGTCTGCATGAATTTAGCACTAGTACCGTACATAATAATCAGCACGTGCCTTGGGTTCACTTCGATGGTGTTGTGAATTCATCTTGCGTGACAATGGTTTAAGTTGCACGCCTGCCTTAACCATTACTGCAATAGGAGACCATGATTTATCGTCACGCATGGTGTTGCTTAGCTCAGTCCTCAGTGTTCGAAGCAGGTTCCGCCTTGTGAGTGCCTGAGAGAGGCACAAGAGTTGATTTCTGCTCTGTGTTTCTATAGTTCTCTAGCCTGTATTATACAGGAAGCGGATAGTGCTGGTGTGCGTCAGCTGTCTCGGTGCGCTCTAAACCGCCTGCCTGGTAAGACTGATAGCTCATTCTATCAGCGCCTTGTCGTACTCCCTCCTCACACTGCGACATGTCCTCCACTTGGAGGACATGATGACAGAACAAGATGATACGAAGCCCAAAACCGCAATGTTTTCAAGCCACAACCCGAGCATGCAATTCAACGGTGAGGCCAGAAAATCTACCTGACCAGGCCTGGAGCAACAAGCCAGAGAGCATATTCTTGGCTGGATAGATGTGGCTGTACCCTTTAGATTGGGCGGCGGCAAACGCCACCTTGCCGTAATGCTTAGTGAACTAACCACTAGATTTTTTTCCCCCTTTAAATAGTAAAGTTGGACGGGTACTTTGAAGTGAAGTGTTTAATTTTCAATCGTGCCTTGACTTTAGCCACCAATCAGATAAACTCCTTCTAGTTAAGTCTACCCGCTTAAAGTCTATTTTGCCCTCCCTGTCCCTAAACACCAGTGCTTTGAAAGACTCTGCGTCATCATCTTAAACTATAAGGTGAAGCCCTTTACAGAGCATTGTCAAGTGTTCGACAGTTTCTTCTTCTTCTTCACGCGCACTGCATACTGTGTCTACCTCTTCGTATTTGGCCCGATATGTCTTGGTTCGCAATACTCCCGTCCTGGCCTCAAACAGTAGAGAACTACCCCGAGTATTATCATAGATCCTTTCTTTGGCAATTTCCTGCTTAAAAGTTCGATAGATCTCTAGTGCGGACTTCTTAATCATGCCAATTCTCCACATGTCAGTCTCCATTTCCTGCAGTTCCTTTTTAACCGATAGTTCTTTCTGGTTTGGCCACCTGCTGTTTTCTAAGTATTTACCAGTCAATTTCCTGGTTCGCTTCCTCCATTTTGTATCAACATTCTTCATGTACAAGTAGCTGAAAACCTTCATAGCCCAACGCTCCTCCCCCATTTCTCTCAATCGCTTCTCAAATTTTATCTTGCTGTTAGCTTCCCTGCCATCAAATGATGTCCATCCCATATCACCTTGTACTCCCTGGTTTGGTGTATTCCCGTGAGCTCCTAAAGCAAGCCTACATATTTCACGTTGCCTAATTTCTAATCTTGCTTGAACTTCTGACCTCATTCACAAGACCGCGTTGCCGAACTTCAGCCCAGGAACCATGACCCCTTTCCATATTCCTCTCACAACATTATACCTATTGTAATTCCATAGTGCCCTATTTTTCATCACTGCTGCATTCCTGTTATCTTTAGTCGTCACGCATATTTCGTGTTCCCTCAGGTACTCTGTCCCATTGCTTATCCATATGCCCAGTTATTTGTATTTATCTGTTATCTCTAGCGTGACTTCTTGTATTCTAAGCTCACTACCTTTGTTATCATTAAAAATCATCACTACTGATTTTTCCTAACTGAATCTAAAATCCAACCTATCTCCCTCATTACAGCAGATGTCCATCAACCTCTGCAAATCTTTCTTGTTGTCGGCCATTAGCACTATATCATCTGCGTAGATTAATGCTGGTAGTGCCTGATCAATGAGTTTTCCTTGTTTGACTAAAGAGAGGTTGAAGCCAAGTCCACTTGCCTCTAATTTGGCCTCTAATCCTTGTAGGTACATCATGAATAAGAAGGGTGACAGTGGGCACGCCTGCCTAAGTCCACGTTTCACCACTGTGGGCTTAGATACCTGTTTTTCCCACTTTTTAACTACCTTGTTAGTTTTATAGATTTCCTTTAAACGATTAGTGACTCCATCTTTTACACCCAGTGTGTCTAGTATTCCCCACAAGTCCTCTTGAACCACGCTATCGTACGCTCCCTTGAATTTCTGCAGGCCGGTAAGAAGCTTCACAGCGCAGCGCCTGATCTTGTGAAACGGCGCAGCCATGCAGGCAGGGCATTCAATCCCCTCCCTATTTTTTGTATACTACTGTCCTTGTGTACATCGTAGAACACATAACAGTAATGATAGCAAACAGATCATTGATTCGGGTAGGCTTGGTGTTTTTATTTATTATGGAACAACGAGGAAGCTGCTGAAGCCCGTGCCCGTATACAGCTGCTATATATGGAGATGAAACTTTAACGAAAAAAAAAAAATGTAATGATAAACAGTAGGCTCATAACAAACAACATTTCTCTGAGGGTGCATGGAATATATGTCCCATGCAAGGCTATGCATTGCAGTTCTTACTGCATTAATTATGTACACGTACTGCAGGGCATGCAAGTGTATGCAGACATACGCTGACGAAATGACATTTTTTGCTACATACAAACGTGCACCGCACCAAATAAGACGCACGTGTTTGTATAGTCAGGGAACACTCGTGAATATTGATGAAATCACACAGCTGGCTTACAGTATAAAACAAACACAATTGCGAACAATAAAATGCGACGCTGTTTAAAGAGGCGGACCCAGGTTACGAGGAGAATTATCAGTATGGCATACACACCACGTGTCAAGCTTTTGCAACATCTAAAGAGACTAAATATGGAAAGTTGCCTTTGTGAGTTAACATGACAGTACCAAATGGAGAAGCCACACGAGAGAACAATTAATCGTGGGCTAAAGAATGTGTTTTAAATATTATACACAGCTTTGCAAGATAATATCGACGAGTTTTACTCGTCTAGGTGTGGGAGGTGTAGGCCTGATAAAATGCGATGTTGCTTCAGAGCCTTCTTTTCGTAATATTGCAATTTTATTCAACTCTTTCAAACGCGGCACCGTAAATTTCTACTGGGTGCTCGAACACGGCAAGCAGGTCGCGGGGCAAAATCTTTGTAACATTTTATTACCGAAACAGCGATACTAGCAATGCTTGAGCTGCACTTGCTGTTTTCTAAACTGTAACCTCCTCAATCTCATCACTGTGATCAGGAAACAGAGAGGAAAAGTACAGCAGTAGTACGTAGAGAAATATTCAATTTCAAGACCTTTAGCAATATCATCTAAACAAATCGCCAGTTTACTGTTGAATTCTCGATGGAAACAAACAGCTGATCAGGGACGCAAGCTTGGCTTGGCACTGGCTTGGCCGTTCATACAGAGCCAAAAGCCGCTGCAGGAAACTGGTTGCGGATCGTATTGAGACAAAATATTTTATACATTTTTGTTTTCTTTGTTTCATTTCTCTAATTGGTCTTGTGATGGCGTGAACCGCGCTTCGTGATCTCATGTACCGGCGCACTGTTTTTAAGTTTAGTATGGCGCACGATAATACATGATTGCGTGATTTAATTTAAAAATGTTCGCGAGTATGGCAGCAACACTGCAATGTCGGGAAGAGGATAGTAGTAGAACCAGTAGCAGCTGCATGCCCGGGTGGAGCGACTGATGCCCAGATTGAGAAATGTCAACCCGATGCCTTTTGTGTTGGCCGTTCTGGCAGTTCCGCCAACTTTATAGAAAGAGACGACCCCGTCGCTTGTCCTCTTTTCTTTTCCTTCGGGCATCAGCGACAACATTGACGGACGACGTGTTCGACTTCACCGTGCACGTGAGTATAGGTTGGTTTTTCATTCGAGTGAATTCTTGTTCAGATTTGCAACTTGTCGACTTCATCCTGGTCACCTGTCACCGGCAATAAGTCACATACGTGTGATATTTAGGTGAAATAAATGATAATGCACATTTTCTGCTCCATTTGCGTGACTTAGCTACACCAGGACGAGAGGTAAAGCCTTTGTCGCCTAGCCACTAGCAGGCAAGATCGATCACTCGCATCCTTCAGTTCACGAATCAACGCGCCTGCCTTTAAATTAGTAAGCTGCTCGCAAAAAAATCTTACCGAGGCAATTTTGTTTTCTGTGAACAATGCACCGTAGATTTGTCTTGAATAACAAAAAAAACTTGAAAAATAAATGTCGCGACCTTTTAGAAAACGCCGTGTCTAAGAGCTAGACGCGGCATTTTGTAAAAGGCTCAATAAATTCAGTATTTTTTCGTAGTTTCTGCTTGAAATTATTATTGTCTATGAATTTCATGGCCCAATCTTTCACTTTGGCTGAAAATCTCGGCGGCAAAAACTTTGTTCAGTGTCCCTTTAAGGGCAGGTGTAGATGCCATCATTTCAGTCGCAAATCTTTTTGCTAGTCGGTCGGCTGGTTAACAATAAGGGTACTAACTAGAGTTCCAGATTTCATCAGCAACATATCATCATGGCTTCATCAGATGCTGCATTATATACATTCTATCCTCGTTTTTAAATAGGTGTACCGTATGGTCCACTGTTACAGGAAACAAGCGAGCTCATAAACAGTGAGCCATGTGGTGCTAACTGGCAGCGAGGCTTGTGAATGGGACGCATGCGCATAGAATCGGGGTGCGCCCAGTTTTGTCTGCCATTTCTCCGCCTGTGCGCATGACAGCATTGGAAAGCGCATCCGTATTTTAGCTGCGCAGTTTATCTAGCCCAGTGCCTCCTGCTTCAGGGATTTCCTGTGAGCACAAAAAATGCATGATTTTAATCGTTGCTGCAGTGTTTTGCAAGTTGTCACTGTAAAGCACATCATATTTTTTGCCAAATGCTCGCTGCAACTAGCAAGTTTCGATGACTCAAAATGCTGTTCAGGTCTGATGTAGCAAACATTTTAAGCTCGTCCTCGTGACCATGAAGTCTTGGTTTATTAAATAATGGAAGGCAGAGTTGGTATCAGTTGATTTACAGTGTGAAAATGAAAAGTGCGAAGGACCGTGCCTCGCAAGTAAGCCCCGAGAGCATGAGCAGAGAAGTAGCAGATGAGGATGCTCATGCGCTGCATTTCCAAATCTCACCAGCACTAATGCTTGACGGACTGCTGGCCACGCACTAGCGTGTTCTTTCTGAAACAGGACTTTGACCCTGTAAGCAAGTTCTTGAAGGGCATAAGTAAAACGTAGAATGGGCCCCCTAAATGCACCCATCCTTAAATCATTGGGCTTATGAATTAGTGCCTTTTTCAAAATACAACTATTCTGAGCAATAAATTGTGACAGAACATTGCACAAAGTTTAAAAATGGGAAAAAAGTCTTTAAATGTCCCCTTTATACATAGTGTTCTTGTGATGTCACTTCTGCCGTTGTCGCCCTCTCCCGCCATGCCCGGGTAACTCCCTGGGTACCTACGGCAGTTCACGTGCTGCAGTGCGGTTTGTTGGGGGCTCGTCATCTGTTGCTGTGAACGATGTGGAAGGATTGTGGTTTTTTGTTGTCTTACTTTAACGAGCCCATTGGATTAGGAAGGCCTCGCTCGTTCACTTCATACAAGACCAGATAATCAAGATGTGCGACACATACACCAGCCACGGCGTACACCGGCTGCCCGCCACAACCTATGAGGGCCTATTATCTTGCTTTCACTACAAATTGCCTGGCGCAAAAACAAGTGAAAGCTCAAAATCTCTCGAGCCGCAATTTTAAGAGTGGATGTGCGAAGCGCAGCAGCTCCCATCGAAAACTAGTCGTGCAGAGCTAGGCAAGTTTACAAGAGATATAATATTATGAATATATTGTCACGGCCTACGCCACCAAAGTAGCAATGCCACCCCCCCCCTCCCCCCAAGAGTTTTAAACAATGCTGATGTTGAGCTTGAGCCTCTTTGATTGCAATTTGTGGAAATAGTCGAGGAAAATATCATACAAGGCAGATAGTGACTTTGCGTGGTGTGTGCCGTGGTAATGCCAGTCATCACTTTATTTTTCGCGTATGCTTTAACACACTTTTCACTTTGTATTTTGCTTTTGTTGTACGCTAATGTACAGTGGAGTCACCGAACATGATAGAGACCGTGTATAGAATTAATTTACTAATTAAAAAAAAATCCTGACGCCCAACTTGAACCGATCGGCTATACTTCAAAGTGAACAAATATTGTTTCCCATTCTTTATAGTTTGTTTCAATGCAATACCAAATCTCCGCGATCGCCATCACGATTTTAACCGCCTTCCTCGCCATCATCATTTTAACTGCGGACAAGTTGGTATGTACAGTATCTTGGTAAGCTATATCTGTTTGCAGGTAAATACTTGGCTATGGCACTTACCCGTAATGAAGTGTCACCTGAAGATGCAAATATTGCAAAGTTTCTTCAAGTAGCTTTTGTTAATCTGCACCAGCCAAATACGCTGGTACTTTTAGGAAAATCGGAATGTGTGTTCTCAATTTTAGGTTATAACTTTCAGCGAAGAAACACCCTAAGCTCTGCTCCCTCTGCGTGGACTTCTAAATCAACTTGCCTCACTAGCAGCTCATAATTTTTCAAACTTGCATCGTGAGGCAAAACTAAACGGGTGCAAGCACTAGGAGACAACATGGCAGTTGTAGGCGATAGATTCGGTTGGTGCCCGGGCATGTTGGTGGCGCACTTCGGAAGTGACGAAAAGGCGCTGCGAGATCCACGTGCACGCTTTGTATAGTTGCTGTATTGGACAGCAAACTTTTTTTCTTATCTGGGCAGTTTTACCAAAGGAAGCTTCATCGTATGGCGTGATAAATGAAGCGAATCCACAGGTTGAACCACATCATAGCCTCGCTGTGCTTTTGTACTTTTTTAGCTCGCAAAATTTATTTGTACATATAAGTGACAACTTGCCAGTAATAAGGCAGCACTCGTTTCGTTACCATATGATCATCTCCGGTGTGCTGCTGCCTCAATATTTCAAATTCTAAGCATTTACACCATTGTATGCTAACTTTTCCTTCAAAGTGAGACAAGCCACATGTGTATCGTAGATTAAGAAGCATGCCAGTTTCACGTACTTGCAAGGTAAACATCAGAAATGCACAGTTGATCAAAAATACTAGTTTAATGGTGCATCTACATAGCAGAGCACCTGTGGCACCTCGGGAACAAGATAATGCCACATATGTTACAACAGATAATTAAAAAAAGACAGGGGACGTGCCGTGAACAAATTGAAACAAAAATAAAATGGCACGTGGCAGCGAGCGAAGGCGGCAAGGGGGGGAGCCCGTGGGACTGCAGCGGATGAACGTAGGGTGTGTGTTTAATATGTGGAACAAAAAAAAAATTCAAAATTTTGGCGACTGAAATGAGGGTGACTTAGTGAGTGCGCTCATGACGAGAGTAAACACGGTTATTATTTTTTTTTTTTCAAATCTCTTTTGAAAGCCACGAAAAATCTGTATGTGGTGCAGCCTAACAGAAGGTCCGTGAAGGCAAATTATGAATTCGTCATTGTACAAAGGCCTATTTTTTTTTTTTTTTTCATGCGCACCATCCTCGCCGCGATGGTCTAGTGGCTAAGGTACTCGGCTGCTGACCCGCAGGGCGCGGGTTCGGATCCCGGCTGCGGCGGATGCACTTCCGATGGAGGCGGAAATGTTGTAGGCCCGTGTGCTCAGATTTAGGTGCACGTTAAAGAACCCCAGGTGGTCTAAATTTACGGAGCTCTCCACTACGGCGTCTCTCATAATCATAGTCGAGAGTTCGACAGAATGCCGTCTGGTCAGGTAAAGGCATTGTTGAAAAAACAGGTCACTGACCAATGTCAAACAAAACAATGACGTTTCGGGACCCGTACGGGTCCCTTGTTCACAATGGAATGACGGCTGAGCAACAGGTTCTTATGTAACGTTGAGCGCATGACGCAAAGTCCGGGAGTACACGTGGTTTAGTGTGCCAGATGATCTATTGATTGTGTTACTTGTCGTCTGAATGATTATTGATTCGAGGTTCAGTCTGGTTGTAAAATTCTTCTCCGTGGCTACGATGCGTGCGTTGTCCCAGCTTATCTCGTGGCCCGTCTTCTCGGCATGCTCTGCGAGTGCATTTGTCACTGTGTGGCTCTTGGCGACGTCATTCTTGTGTTGCATAAGACGTTTGCAGTAATTTCCACTCGTGCCAATGTACACCGATTCGCAATCGGCGCATGGTATCTTGTAGACCACACCAGGAAAGTGTTGCCGAGGGAGAGGATCCTTCACATTTAGCAACTCGGCCTTAAGCTTGCTTGCTGGAACATGCGCGATCTGTACACCACGTTTTCTGAATAGACGGGCTAGGGCTTCGCTTATATTTCGAATATAAGGAATCGATGCACGCTTTTTTGTAGACGATGTGTTATGCATGGCCTGACTAGTTGACTGCAGTTTATGCATGACGGATTTAGTTGTTTTCCTAATAAAAATCTTGGGGTATCCATTCTTGATCAGGTCATCTTCAATGGTCCGGAGCTCCTCCTGCAGGCTTTCTTCATCGGAACAAATGCGAATCGCTCGTTGAACTAAAGACCGAATCACTGAGCGTTTGTGGGCTACCGGGTGGACTGACTCGTAGTCGAGGTATCTACCGGAGTGCGTTGGCTTTCGGCTGTGTTGGCTGTGTACCGAAAGCCAACGCACTCCGGTAGATACCTCGACTACGAGTCAGTCCACCCGGTAGCCCACAAACGCTCAGTGATTCGGTCTTCAGTTCAACGAGCAATTCGCATTTGTTCCGATGAAGAAAGCCTGCAGGAGGAGCTCCGGACCATTGAAGATGACCTGATCAAGAATGGATACCCCAAGATTTTTATAAGGAAAACAACTAAATCCGTCATGCATAAATTGCAGTCAACTAGTCAGGCCATGCATAACACATCGTCTACAAAAAAGCGTCCATCGATTGCTTATATTCGAAATATAAGCGAAGCCCTAGCCCGTCTATTCAGAAAACGTGGTGTACAGATCGCGCATGTTCCAGCAAGCAAGCTTAAGGCCGAGTTGCTAAATGTGAAGGATCCTCTCCCTTGGCAACACTTTCCTGGTGTGGTGTACATTGGCACGAGTGGAAATTACTGCAAACGTCTTATGCAACACAAGAATGACGTCGCCAAAAGCCACACAGTGACAAATGCACTCGCAGAGCATGCCGAGAAGACGGGCCACGAGATAAGCTGGGACAACGCACGCATCGTAGCCACGGAAAAGAATTTTACAACCAGACTGAACCTCGAATCACTAATCATTCAGACGACAAGTAACACAATCAATAGATCATCTGGCACACTAAACCACGTGTACTCCCGGACTTTGCGTCATGCGCTCAACGTTACATAAGAACCTGTTGCTCAGCCGTCATTCCATTGTGAACAAGGGACCCGTACGGGTCCCGAAACGTCATTGTTTTGTTTGACATTGGTCAGTGACCTGTTTTTTCAACAAAACTCTCATAATCATATAGTCTGTTTGGGACGTTAAACCCCACATATCAATCAATTAATCATGCGCACCATAAATAGTGCTCAAAATTTAATTGCATATGTTGTTTTCATCCTGGCTGTATTCCGTGCTGTTTATGATGTAAAAAAAAAGTAGCACGCTGAAGTGGTGCTGCTTTTGGGCAACAGTTGAAAATGGCGGGGTGCATGAATGCGGAATACTGCCGCTTACACTCAAATCACTGTTGTGGTCACCTCCCACTCTTTGCAGCATGTGTTGTGTATACACAGCTGCATATTTCCTAGCTAGAAAAATTTGATTTTAGGTGTTTAACGCCATTTTCCATGTAACTATTCCACAATTACACACACTGATCAGCAGGCTTTCAATTGCACTGAAGGACACAGGTGCCATAAAATTCATAGTCAATTCTTTCAAGAAACCGTATGTAAAGGCTGAAGCTTCATGCGTACATACACACACACACACACACACACCATATTGTTTTTTGTACTTTATGAAAGCTGCGAAGGTCTCATGTGCCTCCAAGCGTAACCTGTCTTATTTATTCTCCATCACCGCAAAAGTTTTGTGAGTTTCAAATAAAACTACTTTGCGCATGGCCACGTTTGGGTAATTTTTTGTGTAGGTGTTATTTGAGCAGCCTACAGTGTTTACTTTATAAGCCTGTATGTATATGTTGCATTATAAGGATGCAGAATGTGTGTGGCTGTACAATATAGGTGAAAGTAAAAATTAACTGTGTCTATTGTAGTGTTCTTGCAACCAATCTTACCCCTGTATTCTAGAACGTCCCTCCACTCAACGCTTCACCTTCACTTGAGATGGCTGATGGGAGCGCCGTCTCTAAGCAGAGAAAGTCGCTGCATGTCAGCAATAATCTGCTGTGATTCTCGAGTAGCGCAGCATCGCTTTCAAACGAGCAGCGGCACAGTGCTCAACTCTGTCAAGTGAAGGGTGAAAGTCGAGTCGGGGGAGCATTTATGAATATGGGGTTTAGTTTTGTTGTCTTGTTAACCTGCCATTAACACTGTATTGATGCTACTTTGCTCTAGCTGTACAGTGCTCTCCAAGGCACAAGGAGGCACCGCAGGGGGAAGGCTCGGAGCAAACCATGCGTGAGTTTCCTTTCATTGTTACACTATGCACGTATTAAGTAATAGACTTTAATGTATGCTATTTGTATTGTGCAAGTATTTGGGGACATACAACTTCCAACACTTATATGTTCTGACGAAAATCACGCAAGAATGAGAGAAGCTTGTGCAAAAATTATGCAAGAGTGTAAGAAGCTTTTGCAGAAGTCTGTGAAATGAAGTTTTGAAAATTTGTGGCAATGTGTCATTGTACAGTGGTCAACAGTCTTGCTCAGCATGCTTGACTGCAGGGCTCCCGGCTGCACAGGCGCATCTACGGAGTGCCTGATGCATGATGGGCCAAATGTCAGCCTGCACACTGGTGCCTCTTATCCCCGTTTGTCTGTTACATCAGTGTCTCTTGTAAAGGGGGTCAGTTGTGCTACCTTTTTTTTTTTTTTTCGAATGTAATGAGTTCTTTTTCCAGATTATTGTTGTTTTAAGGTAGAGCCTCACATTTCAGTCAAATACTGAAGATTCTATTTTTCCTTCTAGATGCTATGAAGTCACTCCTTGTGTTACAATAGAGTGAACACTGTTATGAGAAAAGCTACTTTATGAAGTTAACTCACTCCATATTGACTTAACACACAGAATCGGTGAAAACTACACTTCATTCCAGCTGCATTAGAAATAATATTCATCTGCATGCTTCTGTTTCTTTTGTTTGTTTGTTGGCTGGAAGTTTGGGGTATAGGGTGGCCAGAGGGCACTGTGTAGTCTTTCTTGATCTTCCCAATTTTGTCAACATCAATTGATAGGCGTATAGGGAAGCCAGCATGCTGAAACAGCGGTGCAAGCATGCAAGATGTTCACCATTGCATGCTGTCAGTCGCTGTGAGCAACCTACTGCATACAATTAACTGTGAGTGGTGAACTAACGGTGCACTATGTGTGCCTCCTGGAAAGCTGCAATGGTAAAGTGCCACAATCGTATAGTAACATGGATAAAATCGCAATTTGTTTGTTGAATAATTTTGCAACAAAATCAATGGAGTTTTGGATAAATTTGTGTATCTGCCTGGTTCATCAAAGCTACAGAGTCAAATGCGGTATATACTCGCGTATTATGTGTACTTTTTTTGTCGATCCGGTTATGTGCGAAGCTAGTAGGAATCGCTGGCCTAAAAGCCCAACTGGGAATATATGTTGCAGGCGCTGTCACAGCTGTCTCAAAGCGGATTGTCATTTGTTTGCTAAGCCTGTTCAAATGCCCCCATTTTCTTGAAGTTCTTCCGAACATTGCTCACAAAAACCAGTTCTCACGACAGGGTTATACCAGAGAACATAAGTACTCTCCTACAATTGTCGGGAACCCAACGCAAAGTAAGATGCAGACAAGGAAGCGCGATGCCAACACAGTGCTGTGTGTGTCGCCCTTCATGTGTGTGTGTGTCCATTCCTTGTCCCAGTCTTCTATTGCGTTGTGTTCCCTCCGATATCTAACCAACACACCCAAGCTTCTATGCTAAGTCTTATTCAACGCACTCTTCTGCTGGCTCCCATACTGAATATTGCATGTCGAAGAACTCCACGCTGATGTGCTTAGCGGTAGCCCGGTTTCAGTTTTCTTCGGTAAGCTTTATAACAGCAATCTGCCTCGTATATAATTATTGTAGCCTATCACAAGGAACAGTAAAAACGCAATGGCCAGATGGCGAAACCGGAAAAAAAAAAAGAAAAAAGAAAATGAGTGCTAAAACCTGCCTCATCTAGTTATGTGACAGGTCCTTGCACGCGTTCAACATCTGTGCTGTGTCTCGGGAATACATTCTTGCCGTGGAAGAGGTGGGAAGATAGGAGGCAAACCTTTAGGCATTTCGGACTACACATAAACAGGTTTCGGTTTTCAAGTTCGATATTCTAGGGAAAGCATAAAAGTTCATGGAAGAAGGGACCTTGCACTCAGTCCATTTTGTGTAAGACTGCACTCGCCTGCTCGACAAGAGATGTGCCTGACCAGAGCATCATGAAGTCAAATGTGTCTGTGTGTGTGCTGGCAAGGTGGCTCGGGCTGGTTGGGGAGGGCAAAGTATGCGAGCAAAAAGTTTCTTGTAGTAAAGCAGGCTGGCTAATTATACTGGTGAGCAAATTATGTGAGGATGCAAATTGTGCGAGTAAATATGGTATGTACTCTTGTATGTTTCAGCTCTGTTGCTACGGATCGTGCGGATCCAACTTGGCATCCGGCAGCAACAAAGAGAGGTTCTGCAGGAGGTGCGACAGCTGAAGCACTAGGTACGGCTCTTGTCCGTGCCTCAGCCCGCCCAGCCAGCACAGCACCCTTCTGACCTTCCCCAGCCGCCTGCTGGTACAATTGGAGAAGTGGAGGCAGCAGAGGCAGCTGTGCAGAGTAAAGCTGTGGCTGCGGCGTTGGTGTATATTTCTTGATTTTTAATATGCCTATGTAACATGCAGAAATTTAGTACTGCTTTAAGATACTGTGTTTCGGGAAACAAACTAGTCAGGTTATCTCATGAGCCACTGTGCTACAGTCGAATATGAATAATTCGTATTCAAAGAGGCCAGAAAATTTGTTCAAATTAAAAGAAGTTCAAAATAATGAAAGTTACCGTAATTACTTGAATCTAACACACACCTTTTTTCCGGTTCATAAATCGCATGTGCGTTAGAATCGAGTACGAAAAAAAAAATGAATATGGTCATTCTATTGCCATCGCCACTTACAAAATGGCCGCCCCCTACGTGCGTCGGCATGGCGCGTCGGTCATTTCTGCCTATACGTTTCCCATGCGCGGCACTTCATGCGTGTGCTGAGGATTTCGTCATCTTGTAGTACATTAGCATCGACAACATGGTAGGGCCGACTCCAAAAACTCGACGAATGCACCACATTGCTGCTTCTAAAAGAGAAGTCGTCGCGTGGGCCGGAACGAACAGAAATCGGGCCGCATCGCGGTCATTCGGAGTTCCCGAAACGTGCGTGCGGGACTGGCGGAAACAAAAGCAGAATATTGTCGACAGCAAAGATTCACGCAAAGGCTTCAGTGGACCACAGCAGGGTCGGTTTCCACAAATTGAACAGCTGCTCGGCGAGTATGTGATTAAGCAGTGAGCGGCACAGCGGCCCGTGACGACAGAACTGCTCCAAGTGCAGGCTATGCAGTTAGCCTTAGAAAAAGGGCTAATGCAGAGCCATTTTAAAGCGAGCAGGTGCTGGCTAACGAACTTTATGAAGAGAAAAGGTTTTTCCCTTCGAAGGCGAACGGGCATATGCCGGAAGTTGCCGGAGGGGTACGAAGAAAAGCTTCAGAGTCTTCAGAGGCTCCTCCTAAACTTGCGGCACAACAACGGCTACCTGCTTGAGCAAATCGGGAATGCCGATCACACACCTCTTTACTTCGACATGCCTGGCACCACAACTGTCTAGGAGAAGGGGGCGAAGCAAGTTCGTGTACTGACATCGGGCCACGGTAAAACTAGAGTGACAGCAATGCTCCGTTGCACGTCAGATAGGCATAAGCTTCCCCCGTACTTCATATTTAAACGGAAGACGCTCTCAAAAAGAGTCGTTTTCCCGAGTGGTGTGATCAAGCAGGCCAACGAGAAAAAAGGGTGCGCGTTGCAACCGATGTCTTAGTTTTTTTTTTTTTTTTTTTCCGTGGAAATTGGGCGCGCGTTACAATCGAGGGCGTGGTAGAATCGAGTAAATACGGTAAACGAGCGGAGGGCTCACCATGCAGTGATGCATGTGCATGGAGAAGTTTTATTCACAAATTGCAGGACATCCGTCATTAATTAAAGTAGTCAATACATGTCTGTACACGTTGGCCTTGCAACGAGTCAACAAGTTTTGCGTGCAGTTTGCAAAGCATTTGTACTTCGGCTTCAGTATTCTCCTGGCAAAAGAAGTTGTGCGCGGCTATGTCCAGTACTGACACTCTTCGAAGACCACAACTGTGTTTCCACTGTTACCATCTGCGCTGCAGCCGGAGCGTGGCCAGCACATGATGAGAAAGGAAGAGCGTCTCCACCTGGAGAAAAGCAGATCGGCATTCGAGAGAGAAACACTCCGCGGCAGCTTTTTTTTTTTTCTCTCTTCATGCACGGTGTTGAAAAGAGAAGAGTCTCTACATAGCAGGAACGAAAAACAGGGAAGCGTGACACCGGCGCGTTGCAGATCGGCATGAGAGAGAGCCAGCTCTCTGCGACAGCTTTTTTTCCCCTCTTTCTCTTCGTGCGCAGTGTTAAGAGGAGAAGGGTCTCTACGTGGCAGGGACGGAAAAAGCCGAAGCGTGGGACAGGAATGTCGCAGATTGGCATTTGGCAAACATTCCACCGCAGTCTTTTCTTTCCTTTTCTTCATTTTCTTCTTCAAGCACAGCGATGAGGTGTCTGGAGTGCCACCGCAGGATTGGGCGGGGTGCTGAGAGCATTTTCGGAGCGCGGTATAGCTTTGATAGGACCACAGCGTCAGTTCGAATTAAGTGTGTTGGAATTAATGAGATTCGACTGTATTTACTATAGTCTGTGAAGTCCGAGTGAACTGTCCTAAGCTAGCAGACGATGTAGGCGGCATCGTGTGTTTGATGGGCAGTGACTAGCAATAGCCTGCTTAAAACAGACATTCAGTAATTTTGTTCATTTATCACCCTATTTCGTGTCCGCTGCGGCTCTCTCTAGTTTGAGCTACAGTTCACCCTGCCTTGTGTTAGCCGATTTCTTACTTTTTTAAAAATCTAACATGCACCCAATTTCGCAGGGTTAAGAAAAATGCACCTTTGTTTATTGTGATGAGATTTCTATAGCGACATGCCTCTTTGTTGGCTATCACAGAAAAATATAAACAGCAAATGGTGCGACCATCTAGTGCGACCTTTATTTTTCTATCAGTTTCATCTATGACGAAGATTTGGTCTCTCTAAGGTTGCCTCTTAGTACGCCTTGATCATGTTCATTTATCTTGTTGTGCTCTGCTTACAATGCATTGATTAAAAACATGTCCAAGCTTCTTTTTGAATTCCACATATTTTATCGTTTTTCACCTGTAGAAGCTACTCCTGGTCAACATTCAGGCAAAGACATTGTAACCTCGAAGAAACGTGTATTGGAATTTGAGCACTGTACAAAGTAATTATACTATTTCATAGCTAGAATCAATATTTATTAAGGGTTATAACAGTGTTGTATTTGATTTCATAACAGCGAAACTGCATATCAGAGAAGGACTCTGAAAGGTTCTCACACTGAGTGTGAGAGGGCTGATGTGGAAACCATTTTAGGTCAAGTGAGTTGAAGTTAGCATAAAAAAACAATGAAATGTTGTGATGCCCAAAAATTCAAGTTGTTGTTTTCAGTGTCCTCTTCTTGCAGATTTTTATCATGAAAACATTTCGATGTGCTGTTGCGTTTACCCCATCTATGCTTCTTGCATTTTTTTACAGCGCAAGAACCTCCTGCAGATTGGGGGACGTGGCCTCCGAGAAATTGCTGTGAATGCCATGAAGGCTGTATTGGCACATGACGAGCAAGTGCTGTACAGCCTTCATGGCAGAAAAGGGATAAGGGCCTTTGTGAACCTGAGGCTGTGTAGATTAGTGACAGGTTAGACTTGTTCATTGTTTTATGTGTGTGTACCCTTGTGTATTCTCTGTACCGCAGTGCTTCATGTGTACTGTGGTATTTCTGTTCTTGTATGCAGATGTTATCTGCCAAAAAGCAGGGTGCGACCAGGCAGAGGCCCTCAACTTTATTAAGAGGTGGCTGCCAGGGTCTGGTGATCGCTGTGGGGGCAGGAAGCGGCGCTTCAGAGAAGCATTTGTTGTGGAGCAGCCCGATGATCCCCATTCTCAGAGTGCAGATTATCGGCTGCTCGCGGCAGCTGGCTTCCTGCCCAGCCACAGCAGCCAGGGCCTTGACAGCACCACTGCCACTGTGCCCCCAACGCAACCTGACCTGCAGTAGAGCGGGCCTTTTTTAGTTGTGTATATATATTTTTCAATGTATACATTTTTTGTTGTACCAAATAAAAAAAAAAACAAAGAATAAATGGTCTGCAGACTGTCGGTGGTGCACTGTACGGCTAGCTTATGCTGATTCGGAAGCACCATCACCATGTTTTAGTTACAAAAAAATGCTCTAAACTGTATGAATACTCTCGATTATCATGTGGGGGACATATGTGGGGATTGCAAGTGGGGGACATACGCTTTCAGCATTTACTTCCTAACGACTTTTTTTGATCTACTGTACCAAATGCCAGTACCAAATAAAGCACTCGCTATTGCAAAAGATGGATTGGTAAAAAAATAAACTACACTTCTAGTGTTAGCAAAGGGAATGAGGTATAAAAGATGAAATAGATCGAGTAACTGCTTTCAGTTCTCAGCATTCAATTTTCGTTGCCCCAAGTATACAGGGCTGCAAAGCTACAAGAGCGGCTCATCGAGGCATATTGTTTAAATCTTCCGGTAAGAAAAATTCCCTACTAATAATGGCTACATAATGGCAAGCCAATCAGTAGCCAATATTCGTCGTGCAGGAAACATCGGTGTATTAACGGCATTTCATTGGCTGCAATGTGGCCCTGGATTGGTCCAATGTCGGTCGTACATCCGTAGCCAATATTCGTCGTGCAGCAAACATCGGCGTAAAAATGGCATGTGATTGGCTGAAATATGGCCCAATGTTGGCCGAACATTGGCAGCTTTGTCGGCAATACGATGGGCCTTCGTCGGCCCAATGTTGGTTGCATACGGGCTAAAACATCGGCAAAACGTCGGCCCGACATTGGAAGAAGTTGCACTTCCGACGTCGGTGCCGATGTTAGCCGATGTTGGTCCAAGATTGGTCCAACGGCGGCGTGCTGCCTGGGTTGTGCAGAGGAGCCGCAATAGTAGCGAAATCACGTACAAAGCGGCGGAAATACGACGCTAAGCCAAGGAAGCTGTGGAGGTCTTATTGTGTGGTTGGTGTAGGAAAGTGCAGCACCGCGGCAACCTTGTCGGGATCGGGCTCAACGCCATGTTTACTGACGACGTGACCTAATACCTTGATGCTGTGACTGGCAAACCGACACTTCTTAGTGTTGAGCTGGAGACCGGCCTTAGCTAAACACGTGAGGACTTCGTCTAGCCGTTCCAGGTGCTGTGAGAAGCTCGACGAAAAAATGACAATGTCGTCCAGGTAGCAAAGGCAGGTCTTCCATTTTAATCCCCGCAGTACCGTGTCTATCATCCGTTCGAATGTGGCTGGGGCATTGCACAGGCCGAAAGGCATTACATTGAATTCAAAGAGCCCATCTGGCGTAGCAAACGCAGTCTTCTCTTTATCAGACTCGTGCATTGGAATATGCCAATAACCGGAGCGCAAGTCAAGACTTGGAAAGTACTCGGCACCTTGTAAAGTATCAAGAGCGTCGTCAATGCGAGGCATTGGGTAGACGTCCTTACGAGTGATTTTGTTGAGTGATCTGTAATCAATGCAAAACCGTACCGAGCCATCCTTTTTTTTTCACTAGTACGACAGGAGAAGACCATGCGCTTGTCGAAGGCCTGATGACGTTGCGCGCGAGCATGTCGTTGACTTGTTCTTCTATAAGCTTGCGCTCAGAAGCCGACACACGGTAAGGGCGGCGGCGAATCACACGGGATCCGTCGGTGTCGATACGATGGGCGGTCACTGTTGTTTGACCCAGACCTTCGGAACAAACGTCAAAGCAAGTTTTGTGCTTCATTAATAACGCTAGCAAGGCATCCGTTTGCGTTGGGTTGAGATGTTCACACAAAGTGGCCTTGAGAGCAGGAAATGCATCTTCCGGTGGCATACACTTTGAGGATGACGAAGCAGATGAACCATATATATATATATATATATATATATATATATATATATATATATATATATATATATATATATATATATATATATATATATATATATATATATATATATATATATATATATATATATATATATATATATATATATATATATATATATATATATATCTGCGTGACCTACTCATGTCGTCAAAAAGCGTACGCAGTAAACCTACTGGCTGCCGTCCTTAAACCTCTTTGCAAAGTCTGCCAGCATATGACCACTTCACTTATCGCAAACAGCACCGCATCTAACTTCAGCGTGAAAATAAATGAAGACTATAACTGCGACACGCGTAATGTAGTTTCCCTCCTGGAATGCTTGATCTCTGGAATGCAGTACTTAGGCGAAACCGAAACACCCTTCCGATATCGGTTTAACAATCACAAGGCTCATATCTCTTCACTTCCTCACCTTCCAATATCAAAGCATGCTAACGCAATGGGCCACTCATTTGACAACATTAGAGCTACGATTCTGGAGTCTGGCTTCCGAACGCATCATGACAGGGAAGTGCGCGGATCATTTTTCATGTTTAAGTTCAATACAATCGCAGGCGGTTTAAATGAGAGTACGGGGAAACTCAGCGTCTTGCACCAGTGACCGCTGTAGATGTTATTGCTTGTACCAGCTGTAATCCTTGTGCACGTGTCGTGACTCGTTATTGTATTGCTTATAAGTACGATGTGATACGGGGGCCCCCATATAGATTTCATGTCTGATTGTTGTACTTGTTTTATGATGTTTGCACTCACGTGATTATTGCAAGCGAAACGTATGCGCTTATATGCTGTTGCACCACTGTTACATCTGTTATTCTGACGAAGGCCGGTCCCACGGCCGAAACGCAAAGAAACCTTTCCGTTTTTCGACGTGTGTCTTCTTTTTATTCAAATATATATATATATATATATATATATATATATATATATATATATATATATATATATATATATATATATATATATATATATATATATATATATATATACCTACGCGCCCAAAGGGACGGTCAGGGCAAGGTAACGGTTGCAGACCGGCGTGCGACATGTGGACTGACGGTTTACGGCGTTGGCAAGTGAGGCAAGAGCGAACGAACTGCTGCACATAGCGGTACATGCCGCGCCAAAAGTAGCGTTGTCGAATGCGATGGTAGGTCTTGAATACCCCAGAGTGCGCGCATTGCGGATCTGAATGGAAGGATTCACATATTTCTGACCGCAGACTGCGGGGTATCACGAGTAACCACTGCCGGCCGTCGGCGTCGTAATTGCGTCGGTGTAGGAGGCCGTCACGAATGGCGAAATGGCGAGCTTGACGACGCAATGCACGCGTGGATGGCGTTGCGGATGGGTCAGAGAGCATGTCGATGAGCGGGCCGATCCAATTATCCTTTCGCTGTTCGGTAGCGATGATGTCAACATCAATGGCAGAAACAGCAGCTGAGGATACTGGGCAGAGCACATCACCTTCAGGCAGAGGGGAGCGCGAGAGGGCGTCGGCGTCAGCATGCTGGCGTCCGTTGCGGTACAGCACGCGGATGTCGTAGTCTTGTAAGCGAAGAGCCCAACGGGCGAGACGGCCTGAGGGATCCTTCAATGAAGAAAGCCAGCATAGTGCATGATGGTCGGTGACGACATCGAATGGGCGACCATACAATATATATATATATATATATATATATATATATATATATATATATATATATATATATATATATATATATATATATATATATATATATATATATATATATATATATATATATATTATATATTTTAGTAGATCCTCCGTGAGCGGTCACAACGTGGTTTATTTCGACGTTTCGGCTTAGAGTCTGGCCTTCATCAGGATATATATATATATATATATATATATATATATATATATATATATATATAGTACTGAAGCATAGTGGCGCCTGCTCTGTGCCAGCGAGAAAGAAGACGTTGACGTCCGTGTGTGGCTCGTGCTTGCCGGGTTCCTGCCTGTACCAGCTTGTTGCGGCTAACGTTTCTGGAATAATAACCTGTGTTTTTACGCAACCTTGCACGTTGCATTTGGTGGAAACGTGCTGGGTAACGTCCTGGAGCTCCGCAGCCGTAAGCTACCATCTCAGTTCGCGATGACCGAGCGCGTCGATCCCCCACAAGGTTCTTCCACGCTGCCACCTGTCATGTGTTCTGGTGTACTTCGTCTGCGTGACCCACCAGTATACAATGGCAATGAAGATCAAGATGTCGAGGACTGGCTGGCAGAGTACAAGCATGCCAGCGCGATTAACAAGTGGGATGACCCTGCGAAGCTGACTCACGTCATCTTCTACTTGACGGATTTGACCAACCTATGGTTCACCAACCACCAAGCCGACATCCCCACCTGGTCGGTTTTCAAAGAGGCCGTCACCTCGTTTTTCGGTCGTCCAGCCATGCGTAAGCTTCGCGCTGAACTGGGACTGCGGGGACGATTTCAGCGAAATGGTGAGAGCTTCACGAGCTACATTGAGGATGTGATCAGCCTCTGTAGGCGAGTTGATGCCAGGATGACGGAGGCTGACAGAATAAAGAATATTGTCACGACGTCAAAACAGAGGTCTTGCCGTAGAGACTGAGACACCAGAAGCAGGTCGATCTTTTTAATTAGAACGCGCAAGCGAGTTCTTCTTCTTCGTCCACTTCGTAGTCCTTCGTGGCACATGCACAACTGTCATCGTCTTTCTTGGGCAAGCACGTGACATTTGCCTCCCTCCGAAAGAAGCATCGTCCCGATGCACAACTTAGGTGCTCTACCAGGCGTATGAAGTGGTCGTACGAAAACGGTAACCGGGAGCTAATTAACTCGATAAATATGGTTTCATACGCACGACGTGCACGACTTCGGGCAAACGCTTTTGGCGCTTAGAACTACAATTAGTGCCGGGAACAACTTCGTAGTTCACGTCGTTCAAGCGTCGCGTGACGCTGTATGGACCAAAGTACCGTCTTAGCAGTTTCTCAGACAGTCCACGTCGACGTATCGGAATCCAGACCCACACTTTGTCGCCTGGTGAGTAGCTAACAAACTTGTGTCGGTTGTCGTAGCGTTGTGCATCTTGATGCTGCTGATGACAGATGCGCACGCGCGCGAGCTGTCTGGCTTCTTCGGCACGCTGAGTGAATTCTTCGGCGTCTACATGGATGTCGTCACACTCATGCGGCAACATGGCGTCCAATGTTGTCGTGACTTCGCGACCATAGATCAGACTGAACGGTGTCATTCCAGTTGTTTCTTGTCGAGCGGTATTATAAGCAAAGGTCACGTACGGCAATATCTGATCCCAGTTTTTATGTTCTGTGTCAACGTACATACTGATCATGTCTGTGAGGGTCCTATTGAGGCGCTCCGTCAGTCCGTTTGTCTGCGGATGGTATGCAGTTGTTCTCCGGTGAGCTGTACCGCTGAGTCTGAGAACCGACTCCAAAAGCTCTGTGGTGAAGGCAGGTCCTCTGTCTGTGATCACTGTTGTCGGAGCGCCATGCCGAAGGACGATGTTTTCGATGAAAAACTGAGCGGCTTCTGCTGCTGTGCCACGCTGCATAGCTTTAGTCTCTGCATAACGGGACAGGTAATCAGTGACCACAATAATCCATCTGTTCCCTGTTGTGGAAGTTGGAAAGGGACCCAGGAAATCCATTCCAATCTGGGTGAACGGCTTTTCTGGTGCTTCGACTAGATGTAAAAGACCGGCTGGCTTGCTGGTAGGCGCTTTGCCTCTTTGGCAGTCGGTGCACGTTCGCACGTGATGGTTAACCGCAGCAGGTAACTTTGGCCAGTAGTACTTGCATCGTAGTCGGCACAATGTTCGGGTGTAGCCTAGATGACCAGAAGTTGCTTCATCATGGCACGCTTCCATAATTTCTTTTCGAAGAGAGGCAGGCACGACGAGCAAGTGCGGGTTACCAGTTGGTGAGAAGTTTTTCTTATAGAGAACATCGTTTCGCAAGCAAAAAGATGGCAGTCCTCTAGCAAATAACCGCGGCACGTGTTTACGTCGTCCTTCTAAATATTCAATGAGTGGTAACAGCTCAGGGTCACTGTGCTGCTCTCGTGCAATAGTGGCTGTGTTGACAACTCCCAAGAATGCCGCGTCGATGTTTTCGTCATCAGGAGCGACAGTTTCTACTGGCGACCGTGAGAGACAGTCGGCGTCGGTGTGCTTCTTCCCAGATTTGTAGACGATGGTCTTGTCAAACTCTTGAAATCTTAGGCTCCAGCGCGCCAAACGACCAGATGGATCTTTAAGGTTGGTGAGCCAGCACAAAGAGCCAGCATCGCTAACAACCTTGAAGGAGCGGCCGTACAAATACGGATGAAATTTGATGACTGCCCACACCACGGCGAGACACTCCTTCTCGGTGGTCGAGTAGTTCTCCGTGCGAGAGAGAGTTCTGCTGGCGTAGGCTATTACTCTTTCACAGCCGTCTTGCCACTGCACCAAAACGGCACCTAGACCTACATTGCTGGCGTCAGTGTGAAGTACTGTAGGGGCGTCCTGGTCGAAGTGCGCAAGGACTGGAGGTGTTTGCAAGCGTTGTCGCAGTTCATTGAATGCCATTTGCTCCTGTTCACCCCAAAAGAAGGGGCGTCCTCACGTGTGAGTCGTGTCAATGGCGCCGCAATAGACGAAAAGTCCTCGATAAATCGCCGGTAATAGGCGCACAACCCTAAGAAGCGTCTCACAGCCTTTTTGTCACGGGGTGCAGGAAATTGCTCTACGGCGTCTATTTTGGCCGGGTCAGGTCGAACACCCTCGTGACTGACGACGTGGCCTAGGAAGCTGAGTTCGTTGAAACCAAAATGACATTTTTCTGGTTTTAAAGTCAGGCCGGCCGAGCGTATGGCTTGGAGTACGGTGGATAGACGGCTGAGATGTTCCTCGAATGATGCTGAGAATACAACATCGTCCAGATAGACCAAGCATGTTTGCCACTTCAGGCCCGATAGTACGGTGTCCATGAGACGCTGAAAAGTGGCTGGCGCTGAGCACAACCCAAAAGGAAGCACCTTAAATTCATAAAGGCCATCAGGCGTCACAAAGGCCGTTTTTTCACGATCTCTCTCGTCGACTTCTATCTGCCAGTAGCCGCTTCGGAGGTCCATTGAAGAGAAATAGCGCGCATGACGCAACCGATCTAGTGAATCGTCTATGCGAGGCAATGGATGGACGTCTTTCTTCGTGACTTGGTTCAACTTGCGATAATCAATACAGAAACGCAAGCTGCCGTCTTTTTTCTTGACCAAAACCACGGGGGACGCCCAAGGACTTTTCGAAGGTTGTATGACGTCATCCACGAGCATCTTCTGTACTTGCTTCTGAATCTCCTCGCGTTCTTTCGGAGCCACACGGTAGGGGTACTGCCGAATCGGTCGCGTGTTGCCTTCGGTGATGATGCGGTGCTTGGTCAATGGTGTCCGCTGGACCTTTGATGTACGCGAAAAGCAGTCTTCGAATTGGTGTATAAGTCCAAGCAGACGCTTCCTATCAGAGGACGGTAGCGTGGAGCAGATGTCCACCGACAAAGTTGTCGAGGCAGGGACTGTCGCGTCATCTGCTTGCAAAGCACAGCAATCCCCGGCTTGGTCTATATCGTCGAAGTAGGCAATTGCGGTACCCTTCTGGATTTGACGGCGCTCGTTGCTGAAGTTTGTAAGGAGCACTTCTGCCTGTCCACCAGTAAGCGTTAGGATGCCTCTCGCGATGGAAATGCCTTGAGTGAGCAAAAGAGCGACTATGTGCTCCACTATCACATCCTTATAGGTAGGCCACCCACTGGACACAGACACAAGGCAGCAGGATCTCGGTGGGAGCGTCACATCGTCGGCTATTCGCAAACTGCCGCGTAGTTCGTCGCTGCTGTCGTCGACGTACGGATGTGTGCAAAACGTCACCATACGTTGAGGGATGTTGACAATAGCGCCATGATCTCGAAGAAAATCCATGCCCAAAATTAGCTCTTTACAGCAGTCTGGCAACAGAACGAAAGTGGCCACGAAGCTAGAATCCCCAATGCGAAGTCGAGCGGTGCCTTTACCCGTGGGAATCATCAGCTGACCACCAGCACTCCTTATGTGTGGCCCTGTCCACGGTGTCTTTACCTTTCTAAGGCGGTCGGCGAGTTCTTGTCGCATGATTGAGAAGTCGGCGCCAGTGTCGACCAGTGCTGTAATGTAATGTCCGTCAATGAAAACGCCAAGATCAGCACGTACAACTTCACCGGCATTAGTATTCGTCGTCGTATTCGTCGTGGTTGTCGTCATAACTTCCTGCGATGATAGGGGGAACTTTTCGGTGTCTCGACGATTGGCAACCTTGCCCCCGGAGGTCGCAGCAGTTAGTTTTCCCGGCGCGGGCTAGGCGAACGGCCTCTGGTGACGTCCGCGTAGCTCTGAGGGAAGTCACGGTGACGCACAGGAGATGAAGATCGCCAGCGACGCGGTGTAGTTGCTTGGCCAGTCGACAGTTGATCGGCATCGTGGGCACGACGGTCTTCAGAGCGGAAAGAAGCGGGACGAGAGGAAGAAGCGGGACGAGAACTGACTTGTGGCCATGCGCCACAAGTCAGTTCGGCGAACTGGTAGTCGTCTCATGGAATCCCGTTGCCACCAAGGTACGGCCGCGGGTCGTGGCTGGAAGGATGTCGCCACAAATGACGGTGGAAGACGACGGACCACATCAGCGTAGCTCGCTGGATGTGGCTCAGGACTTGGCGCCGGTGGTGTAACGGCTTGCCTCAACTCCTGGCGGACGATTTCGGCAACAGATGCGACGGGCGGTTGGGTAGGAGGGACGCAGAGGGCCCGAAGTTCCTCACGCAGTATTTCCCCAATCATTTGTCGCAGGGAACTTTCACACACGGCAGTGTTCTGAGCTGCAGCACTTACTGCCGTGTGGTTCGGCAGGCGGTCAAAGTGTCGGTATCGTTGTCGCAGTGCGCGCTCGATGACAGTCGCCTCTCTTATAAATTCATCTACTGTTGTAGGTGGATTTCGTACGAGGCCCGCATACACTGGTTCTTTGACACCCTGCATTAGGTGACGCACCTTCTTCGCCTCAGGCATGTCAGGGTCAGCTCGTCGAAACAGACGGATCATACCCTCTGCGTACATGGCGGCTGTTTCGTTGGGTTTTTGTGCGCGAGCCTCAATCATTTGCTGGGCGCGATCCCGTCGGTCCGTGTTCAAAAATGTGGCCAGGAGCTTTCGGCGGAAATCTTCCCAAGATTGGAAAGTATATAGCCTCGTGGTTCTCGTACCACGTGCGAGCGCTATCTTCTAGGGCGAAATATGCACGGCCAAGTTTGTGCTGTTCGTTCCAGTGGTTAGATAGAGCGACCCGTTCGAACTGTTCGAGCCAGTCCTCGACATCCTCGTACTCTTCTCCATGAAAAACTTCAGGAACGCGAGGATGTTCAAGAGACGTGCTTGCCCAAGAAAGACGATGACAATATAATGAAAGGCATTGATGACGACGCTTTTCATATGCTTGTGGCCAAAGACCCACATACCGTCACGGCCGTGATTCAGTTATGTCAAAGTTTCGATGAGCTGCGCAAGCAAGTTTCTACACGTCGCGCTAATACGCAAACAGCTGATATTTCGGCCTTGGAGTGCAAAAGCAGTGGCCCCGACTACAGCGTGTTAATGCCTCGAATTCAACAGTACACCCGGGAGGAAGTTGTTCGACAGCTCTCTCTTGTCGCCACCATCAACGAGACCCCCACAACACTGGACCACTCACTTCGCCATGCTATTCAGACGCAAGTTGCCGAGGCTCTCCCTTCGCCCGCATCCCCAATATCAGTGGCTGCACCGCTGACTTATGCAGAAGCCGTCCACCGACCTCCTGCCCAACCGCCGCTCCCTTCATACAGTCCAGCCACCAACTACTACAGGTCACCAGTTTCAGTTTATCCGGTAAATCGGCCCATTCCACCACCTCGAGCACCTGTAAACCCTTGGCGTACTCCGGATAACCGGCCCGTCTGCTACAACTGTGGTATTCTAGGACATGTCGCGCGCTACTGTCGTCGCCGTGGATTCTATTTTAATGATGTGCAGCATTCCGGAAACATACCTCGGCCATCAGAATCGCATGTGACACCTGATTCACATGACCCCCGCTCACGTCGACCAGACTTCAGCCGACGTCGATCTCCTTCACCCCGCCTTCGGTCTCCTTCCCCCATGCTGCGCCGTTCCAACCACGCCCAGGAGGAAAACTAACAGTCGCAGTTCCTGAGGCAAGAGCTGCGCCACCGACGAAATTTCCAAGGCCTCATTTATCGCCCCCTAACGAGATTGCCGTGTTTGTGGACGGTTTCGCCACAACTGCTCTTGTCGACACAGGTGCCGCTCTTTGTATAATCAGTGAAGTGTTATGCCGCAAACTGAACAAAGTGACGACTCCACTGGTTGAAATTTCTTTACGCACAGCGAGTTCGCAACACGTCCAACCTTCTGCCACATGCACTGCTCGTGTTGTGATTCAAGGAGTGCTTTACATCGTTGAATTTGTCGTCCTTTGGCATGCGTCTCATGAAATCATCCTGGGGTTGAACTTTCTTTCCGCTAATCATGCGGTTGTTGACTGCGCTCGTGCTCAACTCGTTTTGTTTCCATTCAGCACGACATTCATAGATCTCCCTCGCTCACCCAAAAAGGTGATCCTTGCCGCTGACGTCGTCATTTCTGCTTTTTCGGTCGCCGCGGTATCTCTTTTGTGCAACTCCGTTTCCGATTCAACTGCCCTATCTATGCTGTCACAAGAATGCGCTCGTCGCCGAAACCTTGTCGTCCCGTTTGCCGTCATAACACTTGCCGATGGCTCCAGTGCCGTGTACGTGTGCAATCCGTTCCGCCTCTGCCGGTCCCCCTTTCACCCAAGAGGAAATGAAGCGACTCATTAAGGCCCAGGACCAGACCTCTCAAATCCTGGCCGTCCAGAGGGCCCGCGCGAGGGCCGTCATGTTTAACCTGATAGTCCCCGAGTGGGCCTAGCCAGGTGACGCTGAGTTTACTCGCGTCTATTGTGGACCGAATAAAGTTGTTTCACTCACTCGGTCGCCGCGGTATCTCTTTTGTGCAACTCCGTTTCCGATTGAACTGCCCTATCTATGCTGTCACAAGAATGCGCTCGTCGCCGAAACCTTGTCGTCCCGTTTGCTGTCATAACACTTGCCGATGGCAGCACAGAAGGTTGGCCCAATATTGGGGATAGATCGGCATTGCCTGGCCCACGAACGGCCCAGTTTTCACAACGTACCGCCAAGATTGGCTGTGCCAGCCAAATATAACGGCGACGTTGGACCAGCGTTGACAACGTACCCCCAATATTGGTTGTGCCAGCCGAATAGAACGGCTATGTTGGACCAGCATTAACAACATTCCGCCAATGATGGCTGTGCCAGTCTATTAGATTGGTTATATTGGGCCAGCTTTCAGAACTTTCCGCCCATATAGGCTGTGCCGGCCTATTAGAACGGACACATCGGGCCAGGCTGTACAAGTAGCAGCCAATATGGGCGGAGCCATCCAATAAGACCGGCATTATTGGCCCGCCGTTTGACCGTTATTGCCGGCGTCAGCTGAAAAGTCAACATCACGATGTCATAATATTAGAATACGAGCCAATTTCTGCGTCTGCTGCTTTTTGGCGCTGTTCTGGCCCCAATTCACGCGCCGATTTTTCAAGTTAGAGAGAGAGTAATATATGTGCCTGGCACGATATTAGAACTATCTTTTCGTCATTAAACCATGCCCCGCCGCGGCGGTCTAGTGGCTAAGGTACTCGGCTGCTGATCCGCAGGTCGCGGGTTCGAATCCCGGCTGCGGCGGCTGCATTTCCGATGGCGGCGGAAATGTTGTAGGCCCGTGTGCTCAGATTTGGGTGCACGTTAAAGAACCCCAGGTGGTCGAAATTTCCGGAGCCCTCCACTACGGCATATCTCATAATCATATGGTGGTTTTGGGACGTTAAACCCCACATATCAATCAATCAATCATTAAACCATGCACAGCTCGTTGAAATGCATAATCGTTGGGTGAAGTTGTGCAAGGTAGACTTTTTAAGTGAGAAAAAATTACCGATCAAGTTTCTCTGTCAGACGTGACGTCCGATGCGGTGCTATCCGTACGTATGACGAAGCTGCTGCGGATACCGCTGTCTTACGCGTGCATGTAGACGTCGAATATCTGACGCAAATCTTATCGTATCATGTGTCGGGCTAGCTATCTACGCGACCTATTCGAATCTGTTTTGCGTTCACAGCACAGTACGTGTTAACGGCACTTGCCGCTGCTTGACGTGTGGGAAGAGCGGGGGTCGTCAGTTGCGTTATGGTGACTGAATCATACAACATATGCAGTTGCCGTGATCTAACACACAGACGTGCGTGCGCACGCACGCACGCGCTATATTCATGCAACGACCACACGAATTCCCAACAACATCGCAGCAAACGGTTGGTAAGGTGTTGCGGAGTGTGTGGGTGTCGTAGGGCACCCTGTCGGTGCCCAGCTCGTTGCGAACGCGAATTTCGGCGTGGAACGCTTCTTTTTTGTGTACTTTTTTTACGTGTGCCCAAAACGGTAGGCTGCGCGATACGAGCAGTACGACACACAAAAAAAGAAGAAACGTGAATGCATAGGGAAAATCGTTAATAACAAAAAAAAAACACGCACGCTCACGCCACTGCAGTGGCATGAGCGTGCGTGTTTTTTTGTTATTAACGAAGCACATGTGCTTCCATAAAACATGACAGCCAAGATTGATGAAGTATTCATTTACATACAAATTACTATGAGTTGCTGAAACTCACGCAAAAGAACATAATTTTCTTCCTTGAATATTGATCGAGTGCCTTGAAATTATGCTTTGTGAATTTGACACATCAACAGTGCATTATGATTCCCAGCATAAGGGGCCACAATCTTGGCAAGTAATAGAAGTACTCTTCTCACCTGATGTGCACCTAACGTAAAGAGGCCTTGTTTCTCAAGTTAGCAATATATATATATATATATATATATATATATATATATATATATATATATATATATATATATATATAGTTATAAACTTCGAGAATAGTGCAGTATATGAAACAAAACAATAAAATATTTATTTAATCCTAAAAGTTTCGGCTGGTGGACCAGCCTTCTTCGGAGGATGTAAGTGAAATGATACAAGTTCCTGTAGCAGATGGTCACCCTCACAGTTGAAAAGACCCTCCAAAAAAAAAAGACAAGCGGGTGAACGAGGTAGCAACAGACAACAAGAAGCAGAAGAAGGAGAGGAACTAGAAAGGAGCGACGGAGAGCCGCCGGAAACGAGCGGGTAATTCTGGCATTGTTACTGGGTATAGGTAAGACGCGCCGCCAGCGGAGGCGACCAAGAAAAACGAAAAAATGTGGAACATGTTGCCGCTTACTCGCATCCCACACATGGATCGAGTTCTCTGATCATCTATTTCATCTATATATATATATATATATATATATATATATATATATATATATATATATATATATATATATATATATATATATATATATATATATATATATATGAGATATAACAGACAGTAATGCCAAGGAATGTACAGGGGAAGTTATTAGAACCAATGGAATGTAAATAAGAAGAAAGAAGAAAGAAAAGTGGATGAAAAAATTACCAGCTGTGAGCAGGAATCGAACCTACGACCTTCGAATTACGCGTATATAAATATATATAAGAGAAAAAGGCGCACCTGCAGTTTTAAAGTTTAAAAGCAGCAACGACAAGCCAACCATCCAAAATAGAACGCCCGAGAAAGGAGCATCAATCAGTATTACAGCAGCTAAAAGCCTGCTTACAGCTGAAGGTAGTCATGCTGCCCTTCCATATAAGTATAGTGTACAATGAGAAAAGATACTGAAGATACACCATCAGCAAATGACAAAACCAAAACAGACAGAGCTTTTTCTTATAATACAAAAAGTCTTTAGCTGAGGAGGCAAATAAGTCATTCGCACACAATAAGTGCACAAAAAAAAGCTGTCGCACGAGGCTGTCAGCGCTTAGACAACACAGGCAAAAATACAGTAGACTGAAGAAGGGAAAACCCATAGCAAAAGTTACCATACTCCTGAGTTCTTGCTTTGCGTGCAAATGAAGCTAGCGTGAAGTTGAACACTAGATTAAAGCACCACAATCAACATCTGGAAGTCAATGCTTTAGGAATAATACAAAGTACTGAAGAAGCATGCAAAAAGCATTCCTGTGAAGGCAAATATAAAAAACGACTGAAGCAAGCTCTGTGGCCCTGAACAAGACAACACCACAACCAATCGAAGAGCCGTTCGGACACACCAGCAGTTCTGGCCAACACTAAAAAGTCACAAAAACATACCTTTAATGCCTTTTTTGCAAGAGAACTTCAAAAGAAATGTGTATACACCAATGCCAGAAGTATCGATGGAAGCTATTACTCATATTCAGCTCTTCATTGAAACACTGACAGAAGATACTTGTACCTGGATGCTTAATTACTTTGGTACAACTCAAGAGCGCCTACGCCAAGTGGCAAAAAAATTATGATGGAAGACTACAATGTGATCAAATGCACACGTCAACCACCAACCAAGGTCCTATGCTAGAGTGAATATCGCAAAAAATCTTGAACGCCTAATGTCACTGACTCATACTCAGCGTTCTCAATCAAAATCTTGACCTCCCACACAGCATATTATTTCAACAACCTGCCACCTCTCACCATGTCATGAAACAAGCTCGAGTATACACAAACCCTCCTCACCGTAAGGTAGTTAGATAGCTCCACTAGTGCTTCACTCTCGGAACACATAGACCAGGGCCGTAACTAGACGGGTAGTGAGGAGGTTCTGAGCCCCTGAAGTATTTTCATGCTCTGACTTTTCGTCAACAATAGCTTAATCTGGGCAAGTTGGTTCATCGTGGTTGTGTTCTAGTAACAGTGTGAGAAGTTCAGGAAGAGACAAAAAGGACAGGAAAGAGTGCTGACTGCCAACTAAATTTTATTGAAGGTACTACACCCACTTTTATACAGAGTACAAGACCAGTGCTCATGCACAACGACACATGTGAGACCATGATAATATAATCTTAACTGAGAAAAGAATACTCTCTCTCGGAATGGATGAGTGAAGGTATACTGATGCACTGATCCATGGCCTTCCTGACAAGAAAATGCTTTCACATTCCACTCTTTCATTTCTTGTTCTTGCTTTTATCAAAAACAGTGTTTTATGAAACATAGAACTGCCCTTACATTCTTTGCAGTGCATGTATGGCCATGCGACTACCATAGCCATTTTTAACATTTTAAGCATGCTGTCTTGCTCGAACATTGGGGCATTGCCCAGTTTCTCTTATGTTTACGTTTCCACATGTCAATAGTATCTCATACACAACATTATATTGGCATTCAGTATACCTATTCTCGCGACGAATGGTGAAATAATGGCTATTCCTGTTGCTCTTTAGTACACACACTTTTGAAAACTTGCAAGGGATGGCAAATAACAAGATAAAATCATGTGGGCTCGCTATTTTTTTTATATTGTGAAATACCTTATGTACGTACGGTATAGCATGCAAAGATCTTTGTTCATTCTGTTTTTATTTTGGTCCTGTTTTGTTTAACTTGACTTTCTGCAGGAGGGTTTAGCACACGGGTGTGATGGTGCTGTTGGGATATCCAGCATCCTTTAGTCTTTTAATCTGGTTTTTAAGGCTTACCTCATCCTTGTGCTCACATGACTTCTGAAGGGTGGCCTCAATGCACATGGTGGCAATTCCTCTGTGTAAATTGTGTAATTGTGTAATTATGTGTTATGATGTACTAAAAAAGATGTCCCAAGAATCAGAATAAGTGACAGTAGTCAAAGTTTTTGTCACTGCCTTTATACAAATACCAGTTTATTTGTTGCCTCCTGCAGTATTTTAGGGCCTCTTATATATATAGGATGTTTTCTCACTTTTATGACATTTTTGTATTGATGATGCCATATGCTCAGGAGGTAGAATGTCACTATGTTCTTTCTGATAACTTCTAGCTTCTGAGCAAAGATAATGTTTCAGAAAAATGAAAAAAGGCTAGCATAATATTAAGACATGGGAAGAAAGCAGAGTTTATCAAAAAATGAATGCATTAGTTTGGAATGAGAAAAAAAGATGGACGACAGGTCAGTAATATCAATTGATTTATATTAGGACACATGAAATGTAGCAGAGGCTGGCAGGTGATTAGTTCCAATAAGATCTAGAAATTATCAGCCATAATATGAAATTGGCTCATACAGGACAGGGAATATTGATTGGGCTTCCACCCTGCAGTGGAGATAACATAGGCTTAATGCTAACAATGAGCAAAGCCTGTGAAATTAATGCTCCATGAAATGAGCAGTACTGCACAGATTTCTGTGCTAGACTTCCCATTTTGCATGTTTTTACCAGCTTATCCTGCTCGCTGTTCAGACACAAAGCTTCACCAGAAAAACAATGTTATACTTGGTGAGGATAATGCCAGTGAATCCAGTGTTTTATCTACACCTTTCCTTGCTTAAGTCTTCCTCCAAACTATACGATTTTTCTTGGAAATTTTCTGCTATTCCGTTGCACACATGTGCAACGGAATATTCAGTTTATCACCTAACTCCACTTGTATGTGAGTGTACAATATATGTCTTTATTATGCCCTAACGTCTAAGGCACTCCGAAGTGTTGTCTAGTGACGCACGTGCAACACAGGCAAACGTTCAGGCTAATCACAGCCTTAGAAAGGCCTACTAAAATACGCGCTGCGCAGCCCACGTGCTTTCCGAGCCGGAGAGGGAGTCGCGCCTTCTGCTTCGCATTCGTATGTAAACAAGAGAGGAGAATTTGCCTACTCAATATGGCCGACTTCCGGCTTCATCGCGGCTTCACAACGAGTGACGTCAGGGCCTCTCCTTACCTTTTCCTTCCTCCGCGATTCACTGTGTGTTGTTTGCGCTTTTGACGCGTGTGTGGTGGCAGCGTTTTTGTTTTTCACCGTTGAAACTGTGTTTTCGCGGCTTGCACTGGGCAGGTGACGGCGAAGCTGCAGCACTCGCGGAAAGCGTGCCATCTCCGGAGGAAGCCACCTTGAAATGAGCAAAGTTGCTGCACGCACGAGAGAGGGCGCGCGCGTTGTCCCGCTTCTGCTTGCAAAAACGGCAGCGACGCTCCGCTTAGGCTGCGTATTCCCCGCTCCGGTAACCCGCTTAAGGCCTTAGCGGAGGGCGCATGCGCACTCGCGTTCCCGCACCGCTTAGCTGCTAAGCGGAGCGTAGAAACGTCAAACTAAAAACCTCTACTAAAAGAGAACAATCAGCCGCCGCTCCGCTGCGGCTTCGCGGGTGCTCCCGGAGCGGGGCAGACCACAAAAACGTCAAACTAAAAACCTCTAATGAAGAGGCGTGCTGAGCCAACATGGCGGGCACAGCCAATCAGGGGCTTCGAAACATCCTTCGAACATTTTATTTTTGTGCGCTTGTTTTTAAAGATAGGAGCCAGTTGAGGTGAAAAATTTAAACATAGAGAAATGCTCTTTCTGATGAGCCGATGAGCCCAAGAAGCCGGCTCCCAGCCGTGCCATCGCGAAGCTATATATATATATATTTTTAGGCAGCGTCTCGTGCGCCGCGCGGCGCAGCAGCCATCCCCACACAAAACTGGCTGCTGCGCCGCACGGAAGTGACGTCACTTTAAAAAAAATTAACGTAAAGCTATTTAAATGTGCAAATAATTACATTATAATGCAATAAACTTACAAAAGTGTCATTAAACAAGTGTGTAACGTGTTTTTATAGTGCATAAATTAATTATTAACGCATTGTGTAAAAATACTTGTTTTGTATACTGTTTTTGTGATATTAGTATAAATTGCTCAATTTAACAACCTAATAAATTATTTGTTAATGATTGTTTTGTGCTCGAGGGTGCAGCGGGTTTGCCCCTGGTTTCGGTTTGGAGCGTATTTTGATCCTACGACTACCCTAATACAGTACATGTGTACAGTATCGTACACATACAGTACACATACGTACAATATCGCACACAATATTGTACAGTACATGTGTACGTTCTACATCGCAATGTGCCATGTCAACAGCATTCGCCGAACACCGTGTGATAAATCTGCATCGCAACGTCAACAGAGTGTTTCTTTGATAGACCGAGAGGAAATCGGTGGTCTGGCGTCAAATTAATGTGCATCCTTGCCTGTCGACAGAGTGTTTCTTTGGTAGACAGAGAGGAAATCGGTGGTCTGTTGTCAAATTAATGGGCATCCTTGCCTTTCGTTCGCGAAATCTATGCGTCCAGTGACGCTGTTCTGGTACCACGTCTACTGCGGCGCGTTTTTCTGTCATCAGAGCCTCAATAAATAGCGTGAACAGCATTGCTTACCCAGTGGCGGAGGAAACGATGCAGTCAGTTGCATCGTTTTCGCTTACGGGCCTGGAGTTTTGTGTGTCCTTGTACGTCTCGGCAAGAAAGTGCATCGATTGTTGAACAAGCGTATAAATGTCCTATTCTGCGAGGATAATCAAACATTCGAAATCAAAGGAGGCGGCATTCAGGAAGATCAGTCCAATATGTGCTTAGGAGAAACTTGTTAACTTGTGTCGCAGATAGTACATTATTGTTATTGATTTCAGCAGTGCTCTGAGGGACGAGGATCTTTCAGTGCGCTGCTAGAATCAAGAATGCGATCCAACTTGCGTATGCAATTTTCAGTTTTCATGCAGCACATTATTGATCGCCTTATATGAAAAAGTTAACAAAAAGTCATTTATGTACGTGCTATGCATGCCACGTTAAGCTTCTGTGCTAACTATACCCTTGCACTGGATATTAAAATGTTTACATGCTTACACTCTGAGGAAGAGATGGTCCGCTTATTTCTTTTAAACAAATCTGGAATGTTGGCCATGTTGTCGCTTGTGCCTCTAGACCAGGTAGTCGTGTCTGGACCACCAAGCAAACCAGCTTGACCTCCCTCATGCCCAGGGTCACACATCTTAATTCATGCGGCTACGATGTGCTGGTGCACTTCCACTAAGTATGAGTTGAATATGTTCGCAAATAGACTGCCATATAAAGCACTTGCAGGTGCTCTTCGGTTTTCTTTTCTTTTTTAACGCGTTATAGTGCAGCGATTGGTTCGCAGGTAGGACTTGCAAACCTTGTACAGCTATGGACGGGGCTGGCTATTGTAGCTTCGTATGCATGTAGAAACCTTTTCCAAGTAGAAAGGTTATTATCATCAACATAAGAGAAAGGTATACAAGCTGTTTTCATCCAACCTTTCTTCACAAATGAGATAAAGATGACTAACCCATTACTACTTGAATTACTAGCCATACTGTACAGGTTGCCATCAATTTAATTAATGCAACACCCAACATTAAAACCACACTAATTCATTAATTTCACCTGTGACGACAATGTTAGTACAGTCAGCATTAGGCTGGCAATCCTGGCACTGCACGAGAGCCTCTTTTAATGTTGCCTGTAGCAGCTAGATTACAAAAGCACTACAATTTTGTCGAAAAACTCACATGATCTACGAAGTCTTCACCTCTCGCTATTGAGGTGACCAGGGCATGGTTGGAAGTGCTGCGATCATATGTCTGACTAAGGAGCTGAAGTGCTTGCTTTATGTGTGATGCCTGTATTGCGTTGATTTGCTTGCATCGGATCCATGCATTCATTGTGCACGATGACCTAAACTGATACGACACATGCATTTTAATCTCTCATAACATAGACAGATTAAGAGATGCCCTTCTTGGCTACTTAGTTCATAACTGAAGCTCAACAGTGGCAGGACAAAAACATGTGGGTCTAAAGGACCGGGCAAAATCCTCCTGACCTTATATGATGGTCTACTGACAAATTTTGTCGCCTCCTCACCTACGCCAAATTTAGTGTTAGTTATAAACGTTTGGCGATTTTAAACTTCCAGGCTTCAGTTTTGTCACTTTATCTATCTCGGCTAGTGATAAGGTAGCCCATGCCTTACTATAAGAGCTTGTTAAGACTTTCGCCTAACTCAGTTTATTACGAAGCCTACACAAATTGTAGGTTCTGATTTTGATGAGATAAACCTTGAAACTTCTTTTTCTGAGAGCCTTTTAGCTCTATGTTCTCCCCATTTTTTTTTAACAAAATTAGACGCCGGTCAAAACTACCCGAACTCATGATATGACACATACCTGTTACAAAAGTACGGTGTAGTAAATGTGCATTTTTGCCTCAAAGAGCCAATAAAAAGAAGAAACAAAAATGTCTGTGTAGGTCTACACTGTACCCTATTAATCCTTGGGAATTCAACAGCAAGTGATATGGATTACAGAAAAATGCTCAAAGCCTCAAGCCGTCAGTTGAGGTGCTGTGCACTATCATCATCAGCCTGACTACGTCCACTGCAGGACAAAGGCCTCTCCCATGTTCCGCCAGTTAACTCGATCCTGTGCTTGCTGCTGCCACTTTACACCCACAAACTTCTTGATCTCATCTGCCCACCTAACCTTCTGTCTCCCCCTAACTCTCATGCCTTCTCTGGGAATCCAGTTAGTTACCCTTAACGACCAGCAATTGTCCTGTCTATGCACTACATGCCCAGCCCATGTCCATTTCCTCTTCTTGATTTCAACTTAACCCCGTTTTGTTCCCTGATCCACTCTGCTCTCTTTTTGTCTCTTAAAGTTACACCTACCATTTTTATTTCCATTGCTCGCTGCGTCATCCTCTATTCAAGCTGAACCCTCTTTGTAAGTCTTCAGGTTTCTGCTCCATAGCTAAGTACCAGCAAGATACAGCTGTTATATATCTTCTTCTTGAGGGATAGTGGCAATCTACCTGTCATAACTTGAGAGTACTTGCCAAATGTGCTCCACCCCATTCTTATTCTTCTAGTTACTTCAATCTCTTGGTTCGGCTCCGTGGTTATTACCTGCACTAAGTAGACATAGTCTTTTACTAAAAACTCGCCCTCAGCTTGACGACTTAACTCATCGCCACAGAACTGCCCGCCTTTCGCTTCTCCACAAGCTCTATCATCACCCATACCTTCACCGCATTTTCGAAGCACCAACAGTCATCTTTCCACGCACAGACCATATCTTCAAGATAAAATATATAACTTGTCACTCAGCTCATTACGCTAATTCCTTCATTCCCCGAACAATAGTTGCATGGAATAGCTTGCCATCCCACATTGCCACTCAAGCAGATTTCCCAACATTTAACGAACTTTTACTCAACATTTCCGATTAGATATCCACCGCGCGTACTCTCATTAAGCTTCTTCATATGTACATCAGTGTTTATTTTTCTTGTTATTTATTTATTTATTTATTTATTTATTCATGATACCTTACAGGGCCCGATAGGGCATTGAGTAAGGGGAGCAAGTACGAGACAAAAAATATCAGAGATAAATGCATTATTAAATACAGGGAAACAAAATTGAAAAAAAAGAAAAAAAGGGTACAGTGTAGTTACACATTTTTACACATGGCAAAAAACAGCAATTAATTGAAAAAAAGAAAAAAGGGTACAGTGTAGTTACACATTTTTACACATGGCAAAAAACAGCAATTAACAAAAGACAAAAAAAAAAGGTGACGACATGATACTATTTCAAGAAATGCTTACGCAATTGGTCAAGAAATGCTTGATGGTTACTGATAGATGCAATATTGTCGGGAAGATCATTCCATAGAACAATGGCTCGGGGAAGTGCTGATGAATTGAAAGTGTTAGTTCGTCCACTGATGCGTTTAATGCTATATTGATTATGCAAGCGGCGTGATATGCGTGAAGGCGCTTCCAGTGGTAAGGGAGATGGCCTGATGCTATAGCGATATTTATGGAATAAAGATAAAAGAGAAATGGAACGTCGTACATTTAATGGCACAAGCGGTATGTCATGTTTGATCTGCGTTATGCTGGAATGTGGGCTGTAGTTGGAAGTAATGAAACGAGCGGCTCTGTTTTGTACAGACTCAAGCTATCATGTGTTAATGTTTTTCACGACCATTGTACACGCTTGATTTGTATTATTTATGTGTTAATTACGAACTTTTGTATCTTAAGATCATGCCATCATTTTAGTTTTTTTTCCTTGTATACTGTATTTGTTAGTGCCCTTAATTTATGTTTCCAGTATTCAATATTTCATCTCTACTTAATTTTTCTTTTTTTCATAGTATCTGATTTTGGTTGTTGTTGTTGCTTTTTGTATTTAGCTCGCTTTCATTATTTTGTTTAATCTTGTTTTTAGACTGTATAAGCGTACAAAAATTTGTTTCATGTGTCCGTTCCCCTATGTAATACCCCTTCGGGGGCCTTTAGGGGTATTATGAAATAAAAATAAATAAACAACTTGAAGTGCACTA
This sequence comes from Rhipicephalus microplus, assembly GCF_043290135.1. Lineage (NCBI taxonomy): Eukaryota > Metazoa > Arthropoda > Arachnida > Ixodida > Ixodidae > Rhipicephalus > Rhipicephalus microplus. The sequence continues at coordinate 8,290,580 of NW_027464587.1, read as the reverse complement.
TTAACTATCTTGAAGCACTGCTCTCTTCCGAGGTTGTTGTACATTACTTTCGTTTTCTGCAGATCAATTCTAAGACCCACCTTTCTGCTCTCCTTGTCTAATTCTTTAATCATGAGTTGGAATTAGTCCCCTGAGTTACTCAGCAATGAAATGTCATCGGCGAAGCGCAGGTTACTAAGGTATTCTCTATTAACTCTTATCCCTAACTGTTCCCATTCTAGGCCTCTGAAAACCTCCTGTAAGCACGTGGTAAATAGCATTGGGGAGATTTTATCCCCCTGCCTTACACCCTTCTTGATTGGTATTCTGTTGCTTTCTTTATGAAGCATTAGGACAGCAGTTGATCCCCTGTAGATGTACTCCAGGATCTTTGTATATGCTTCATCGACGCTCTGATTCCGCAGTGTCTGCATGACTGATGATATTTCTACTGAATAAAACGCCTTCTCGTAATCTATGAAGGGTATGAATAGCGGTTGGTTATATTCTGAGCATTTCTCTATTATTTGATTGATAGTATGAATGTGGTCGATTGTTGAGTATCCTGTTCGAAATCCTGCTTGTTCCTTTGGTTGATCGAATTCTAATGTTTTAATAACTCTGTTAGCAAGTACCTTTGTAAATAACTTGTATACTACGGACAGCAACCTGGTCAGCCTGTAATTCTTCAAGTCCTTGTCATCTCCTTTCTTATGTAATAAGACGATGTTAGCATTCTTCCAAGACTCTGGTACTCTTTCCGTCAGGAGACACCTCGTAAACAGGATGGCTAGTTTTTCTAACACAATTTGTTCTCCATCTTTCAGCAGATCTGATGTTACCTAATCCTCACCAGCAGCTTTGCCTCTTTGCATGCTCTCCAAAGCTTTTCTGACTCCTTCTATCATTACTAGTGGGGTGTCATCTGGGTTACTGCAAGTTCTTATAGTATTAAGGTCGAGGCTGTCCTGGCTACTGTACAGATCTCTGTAAAACTCCTCCGTTATTTTAACTATCCTATCCATATTGGTAGTTATTTTGCCTTCTTTGTCCCTTAGTGCATATATCCAATTTTTCCCTATTCCAAGTTTCCTCTTCACTGTTTTGACGCTTCCTCCATTTTTCAGAACATGTTCAATTCCCTCCATGTTATACCTTCTTACATCGAATACCTTACGCCTATTAATCAACTTCGAAAGTTCTGCCAGTTCTATTTTGTCTGTTGTACTTGAGACTTTCATGCTTTGACGCTCTTTAATGAGGTTATTCGTCTCCTGGGACAGCTTGGCAGTTTCCTGTCTAAGTACCGTACCTCCAACTTCCACTGCACACTCCATAATGATACTCTTCAAATTATTATTCATTGCGTCAACGCTAAGGCTGGTTTCCTCGATAAGAGCCGAGCACCTGTTCTGAAGGGAGACTCTCAATTCCTCTACTTTCCCTCACAGTGCTAGCTAATTGATTGGCTTCTTGCGTATCAGTTTTGTCGTTTCTTCTTCAAATCTAGGTGAAATCGTGACCGTACCATTCTATGGTCACTGCATCACACCCTGCCAACCACTTCCACATCCTGCACGATGCCTGGGTGTGCACTCATTATAAAGTCTATTCCGTTCTTACTTTCCCCATTAGGGCTCCTCCATGTCCACTTACGGTTTCCTCGTTTTTGGTAGAAGGTATTCAAAATACGTAAATTATTGCGTTCTGCAAATTCTACTAGTAGCTCTCCTTCGGCATTTCTAGTACCGATGCCATAATCTCCTACTGCCTGGTCTCCAGCCTATCTTTGCATTAAAGTCTGCCATCAGTATAGTATAGTGTGTTTTTACCTTACTCATTGCTGATTCCACGTCCGTCTTCATAGAAGCTTTCAACTGATGCGTCATCGTGGCTTGATGTAGGCGCGTAAGGTTGTATCCTTCATCTTGTATCTCTTATTGAGTTTAATTACGATACCTACCACCCTTTCATTAATGCTATAGTATTCCTATATGTTGCCAGCTATGTTTCTGTGAATTAGGAACCCCACTCCCAGTTCTCTTCTGTCAGCCAAGCCTCGATAGCAAAGGAGGTGCCCATTCTGTAGCACCGTATAGGCCTCATCTATCCTCCTAACCTCACTGAGTTTTATTATATCCCATTTAACACCCTCTAGCTCCTCGAGTAGTACAGCTAGGCTTCCCTCACTAGATCAGGTTCTAGTGTTAAACGTTGCCAAGTTCAGGTTCCAATGGTGGCCTGTCTGGATCCAGAGATTCTTAGCACCCTCTGCTGCATTGCAGATCTGACCGCCGCCGGGGTCAGTTGCTTCGCAGCTGCTGGGGACTGAGGGCCGTGAGTTATTTGACGTATGCATGTGGGAGGTAGTGGCCAGATACTGCACCCGGGTGGCCAATCCATCTCTGGTGAGAACCCCCCCCCCCCCCCCTTAGCTCGGGTCCGTGGTGTCACTACACACTAAACGCCTGCTTATGCAGACGCCCCTGCGTGTCCACTGTGCTATGTAATAAACCCTGGAGATTTTGGAATGTAATATAAGCCGCATTTATATCCTGATCCATCTGAACATTGACTAGCTGAATGGCGTCTATTCTGCATGCCTATCTTATTATAAAAGCGTTCTCATCTGTTTTCACTCTTGAAATGGTTACTCCTTTTCGAATCTTTAGTTCATTTCATGATTTCTCTATTCTATGCAATAAATTTGTAGTCGTCAGTAAAGATGGTATTTTTTCTTTATTTAGAAACAATAAAAATGCTGCAAGTATAGATCTCCTTGTTTTTAGGCCCCGCCACGGTGGTCTAGTGGCTAAGGTACTCGGCTGCTGACCCGCAGGTCGCGGGATCAAATCCCGGCTGTGGCGGCTGCATTTCCGATGGAGGCGGAAATGTTGTAGGCCCGTGTGCTCAGATTTGGGTGCACGTTAAAGAACCCCAGGTGGTCGAAATTTCCGGAGCCCTCCACTACGGCGTCTCTCATAATCATATGGTGGTTTTGGGACGTTAAACCCCACAAATCAACCAATCAATCCTTGTTTTTAGCCACGATATATTAAAATATATTTGGAAGCATTTTTGAAGCCTTTACTGCACTTTTTTTATTGATCATTATCCTTTTGCTGCATTCCTCATCACTGGTGTGAAGCCAAGTTATGAAATGTTCTAATCAGGCACCTGCCCTGATTCTCTAAACTACAGACTCATTTCTTTCACTTACACTTTTTCCAAGCTCCTCGAAGGCATCATTCAAACTCAAATAAATAATTATTTCAAAGATTACATCATGTTTAATTAGCACAGTTTCTGTAAGGAATTTCCTTGTGATCATCAGCTGACATAATTTACTCATGGCTTATTAATAGACACTGGCTTTCAAGTAGAAACCTTGTTTCCCAGTTTTTTCGGTGCACTGATTGGGTCTCCGACCATAGGCCTGTATTCACTAACCATCCTCGGTGTTACCTCAAGTTTTTGTTATCGGTTGTAAGCCTTTATTGCCCTTGATGTACAATGTTGGCCAGTATTCGTGAACCAGTCTTGTTGTAGTTTTTTACCTCCTTACCATTTTTGTGCCTTTATAACACAAGTAGAGGGTAAGAAAGCTTGAGGAGAACTCGAGGAAAGGCCAAGGTTGGTTTTTGAATACGGGCCATAGACTCTGTAGTTAACACAACTGAACATTCACACACACATCTTAGTATACAAGGGTTCCTCTGATATCACAGTCAATTCACCTCTGTTAATGGCTCTTACTCTTCGACAGCTCAAGTAACATTCGGCACTCCGCAGGGAAGTTTCCTTGGTCCCCTGTTCTTTTCTAATATTTGTTAATGATTTGCCTGAATGTATTTTTTCTCAAACTAGACTTTTTCACTGATGACCTCATTTGTAGTGTACTGAGCCATGAAAAGTAACTCTGGCTATCAGTTATTATAAAGCAACCTCTGTTCAATTACAACTTGGTGCTCATCATGGCTACATTTCTAAATAAGTGTAAGGCTCAACTTGTCACGTTTACAAAAAGTTTTATGCTGCTTTCTGAACTTAACATACTCCAAATACATAAATGTTGATTCAGCTTGCACTGACAACTATTTAAATGTTCATTCTATGTTTGACCTGACATGGAGCCGTCATACCTATTTCGCTTTGTAGTTGCCACTACCTCTCTGCCTCTCAAATTGTAATCTACAACATGCTCCTGCACAGGTGCTTAATCTCACCCACTTAAACTTTAATTCATCCTAAAATATAGAGTATACTTCGTAGATGTGGCACCTGAATTAGGCCTACATCATAGGTAACATCGATCTCTCCAAAAAAATGTAACAGATTTTTTTTTTTTTTCTGATTACTACCATTTCATTGGTGTGTCAGTCCTAAAGGCTTGTGCTGGTCTTGATAACCTTTACCATCATTGTACACTAGTTTGTTTACCTCTTTTTTATAAAATATACTGCCACTCATTACTTCATTTTTTTTCCAATCATATTTCCACATCACCATCGTCCTTTCAAAATTAAACACATAGCTTGCAGTACTTCCATCTTTGCTAAATCATTCATCCCTAAAACCATTATCGAGTTGAACTGGCTGCCTCCTTATATTACAACTAAAATTAATACACTTAAATTTAATAAACTTATTAAAAATATTACCCATTTGTAGGCTGTCTCACTAGAGCTTTTCTATTTTCAGAATTGCATTTTTGTATATTTTGTTTGTTATGTCACACTTTTTTAGGTGTTTTTTTGATGAGTATTGTTGTTCTGCTGTTTATTGATGCTATAGCCTATCTGTTTTTCCCTCCTCTTTATGTAATATATCCCTACAAGTAAGGGCCTTGAGGCATTTCTTGCAAGAAAATCAGTAAATGACAATTCTAATGTACCAAAGTCTCCTTCCCTTTTAAATGAAACCGCTTTATGAATTTTTAGGCTGGTTAGTCATTATCAATAAAGTTTGTGAATGTCTTTTTTATGCCATTTCTAAGCCTGAAGAAAAAAATAGCGAGAAAATACTTTAGCCACAAAAAAATCATTTTTTATTCAAGAGAAGCATTTGCATGTATAGGCTGGTGCACATGTATGCACTTATATTTTCAGAGGTGGTGCCGCTTCAGTGGCTCATACAGTACTCGCCTACTCACCCAATAGATGCAGCTTTGATTAATCCAGGCACCATGGTTGCATTTCTGTAGAAGTGAAATCCTAGAGAACCACGTCAGGTGGAATACTAGGGCACAATAAAGAACCCAATGGGGTTCAAATTGTCTGGAGCCTTCCAATACACTGTCTCGAAAAGGTCGTACTACTTTGTTAAAGTCTGTAACCTAAATTTAGAGGCAAAACTCTAAAGTAAATGATAACAGTACACTGATGAAGTCATGCAATAAAAGTTTGGACACAGCATGGTAGAGTTGACGTGTCAGAATTAATGGTGTGAAAGTATTTGAAAAGTGCAAGTAATATTGTGCAGTACCATTCAATTTGGTCTTTTGTTTGAATAACTCTAGGGGAATATTTTTTGATTGTTTAAAATTACAGCAAAATCTCAATAGTATCAAACAAACACGAGATAAAGGTATGATAAATATAATCCAAAAGGCCAGAATTTGTTAGATATAGACAGCAATCACTTATACTTTTTAAGGAGAGTCACCAGATATTTTAGGCCCATGGCAAAGTAGCTCCAGTGCGTTACATGCCACAAAAGTGCTACTGACATTCTTTTGGGCCCCAAATCTGAATGAAACATCGTAAATAGTGTAGTGCACATGTGTGAGTGTATGTGTTATGTGTTTATCACTGCATATATCATAGTTATCACCCAGTATCTGGAGTAACATGTCAGGCGAAAAGCCAGACAAACATCTACAACTCTCCACTAAAATGATACTCACTCTTCAACAGCTTTTTGCAAAATCTGGCTAAAAAATCACCAAATTTTTCTTTGTGTTTAAAACTTGCTCTGCTTGCTAATTTCTGTAGACGAAAATTTTCTTGCCTGTTCGTGCTAGTTTATAGCTTTTCGCCGACTCAGCTAGAGAGTATCAAACAACAATTTTCATTCAAAGGATGTCTATAGGATGCACTCGATAAAATGGTGTTTATGGCAAGCTAATGAGATAATGTAACTGTAAATAAATTACTTTTTTATGTATATAAACTCATTAGGAGATTTTGGCACGAGCCAAATTGAATAAATTTGTGAAATTCGATATTCACTGTAGAAGCATGTCAAAATAAAACGGCACAAATAATATGCCATAGCAGCCTGTTCAACATGCTATGAAGTAAAAACGATTAAGGTGCTCAAGATATATCGACTGAAAAATAAATTCCAATTTCGCTTTTTTTTTAGAAGAAAGCTCAGTGTCACTTAGTGGACTAAAAGTATTCATAAAGTTATATATATTACCTAAAAATATGTGAAGTTACAGGGAAGTATTGTTTTTTGAACTCGAGAAATACTTTATTTTTTTTTCTATTTTGTAACACTGTAAACTTTTTGACGATGTAATGCAAGTGGCAACACGCGTTCGCAACAGCAGCCTTCAGCCCCAGCCCACTGATCTGGGATGTAGGCAGTAAGCTTGGCATGTCTATGAACGAAATGGGGTTGTCATTGGCGTTTTATTGCCAACAGAGGCAATACAAGCAATGTGGTAAGAGAGTGACAACATCTCAATGAGCCATCCAGCCATTACAGATTTACGATCATAACATGCTACTTTCTTCAGAGGGTTCTGCAAATGAAATGGGTGTGTTTTTTATATTTATATAACAATAAATTAAATAATATGCATTTAATAAGCCAGATAGAGCACTGGTGCCATTCACGCAATATACTAATAAAAGCTGACCTTTTACAATTGTTTAACTTCAAGTGCAATGCGTTTCTTAGTGAACTTCTGTGACTTTGAATCAATCAATCATACAATCAAACGATCTCTCTCTCTCTCTTTCTCTCAATATATATATATATATATATATACCTATCTATCTAGCCGCCTACGACCTTGTGCACTCCTTAGCATGTCATTAAAAGAATGTACACAACAAAATTGGTATACATACCGTTATACATTGATTGGTACACTCGCAGCCGTTTCATTACATAGATATATGCCAAATATGATATGACGAGATATTTTTGTGCAAATAACATAAATTAATGGTGTGGTAATGGAAAAACCATGACATGCATGTCACGAATGGGCTCACATGCATGTCACGTTCATGGTGTGCTTGGGGTTATTTTGCTATAGCTTGGTTTATACCAAAATTAATATGACGTGACCATAGGTCAGCAAAACTTATGCAGCTCATTCAGACTGAGGCTCACAGCTTGATCTGAGTTTGATTGAGTCGACTCGTGGGTGAGTTCGTCAACCTATGGACGTGACTGCATGATGAACATAAAGAGGAAATGGTAACATGTAAATTATGAAATACAATCATGCACCACGTGATTTACATGCCGGGCTCTTGGTGTGCTTGCGGCAATTTCGCTAACTTAATATACAGTGAAATTTGCATTGCATACCACTGTATAATGACCATAAATGACATTTCCTAACATGCAAATCATAATATCCACGTCTTAATTGTACAGCATGGTTTCCTCCTTCCTGGCTGCTTCGCATTATGCATCGATTCCTGTATACTGTGCATGGGATCTGCCTTTTCTTTTTCTTTTCAAGAAAAGCATCCTGCTCCTTGGGAGCCAAAGAATGTCACAAAACTAAAATATAGTCTAGCCTTATGACGCTGTTTATGTTACAGTAACATGATGCACTGCGAGTGTCAACGAAAGCTACTGTGCATGCTCCCCACAGCAGCCAACCCATGAGTGGGGCCATGTGTATATGTCAGGTTGTTAGAATGGCGTGTATGAATTGCTGTGTGAATATATATATATATATATATATATATATATATATATATATATATATATATATATGTAACGTAAGAAGGTAGCGATAGTTAGGAGTTAGTAGTAGAGGTCGAGAAGGAAGAAGTGAAAATGGAATAAACACGGAGTATGAGCCAGGCCACGTCTCCGATTCATCATAGCGTCACACAAGTCGACAGGACGCTATGATGAATCGGAGACGTGGCCTGGCTCATACTCCGTGTTTATTCCATTTTCACTTCTTCCTTCTCGACCTCTACTACTAACTCCTAACTATCGCTACCTTCTTACGTTACAGGATTCCCCCTCCCCCCGAAAGAAGTCGCGTCAGATGAACACGAATTAAAACTGAACATGCACGGCTTAGAACTGAACACTGTCAAAAAGAGAAGATCATTCCAAGTCCGAGGAAGTTTCCGTTAACACACTATAGCTTCACAGGAGAGGACAGCAATCCTGGGTATCAAGTACAGCTCTGGAGGGCGAGGCTGGCTGTTGCGCTCTGGACAACATAAGCATGCTTTGAGCGTGAAATCAGATGGAAACACAGCCGGTATTCTTGCGATGAATGAACGTGGTGTGATGGCTTTGAAGCATTGGCTGGATGATTTGCGCAGGTGTCGTGCTATTTGTCTTGATTGGAACCCATGCATCGCCACCCGTTTGCGTGCTTGTTGACCGAGGCTAGTGCGGTGATTTCTGCGTCCTTGCGAAATACAGGGTAGGGTTCGGCGCCTTTCTCGACGTTGTATGTCGTGTTGCCTGAGTCTTGATCTCGACTGAAGAAAGCTTACTCGACGTTCCTTGGGAAAATATCTTGGATTCGATGCTTTCTTTGTTTCGAGTGAGAAATCTTGAATATGTCGTTGGCTTGGTTGACACGTTTGTAAACGGCTTTCCATAAACCGCGTGTGTTCTTCCGAAGATGATTCCATTCGTCGTCGTCCTTGTTGGTATAGGAATCTCTGTTGGTATAGGAATCCCTTGGAATCTCTGTTGTTCTTGGACTTGCTGGAATTGATGATGTTGCTGCGAAAAGACTTGAGGTGGCAGCCCTTTTTTACCATGACACTGACTTTCTGGGCAATTGAATGTGGTGTCGAGTGGGCAGGTAGTAGTCTCTAGGCTGTTGTGCTGCATTTCGGGTAATGAAGGTAATGCTTCAGAGTTGATAGATACGGTACATCATCAGGGGCTTCTTCACTGTTCGCTGCGAGTGGTTCTTGCGTCTGAATCTGGATGGTAGGTTCAGGGCTTGGCTGAGTATTCTCCGAGCTCCACAGCTCTATCCCGACCATTGTGAGCGTGCTAGATGTGAGGTGGGCGTTGTGAGCGACGAAAGAGCCAAGTGGCGAAAAACCAGGAGGTAGCCCAATTGTGCTGGATGGAAAATAAGCTGATCCAATGTGTGAAGACTGATTTTCACTCTTTGAGTCGTCATGGCGTTGTTCGGCATTTTCCTCATGTGTCAGCTGGTCTACCATGAACAAGGCGTCCTTATGACACGAATAGTGACCGTTAGGAGCCTTTGAAGAGCTGCGTCGTAGAAAACCAGGTGGTGGACCATGTATGCCAGACGAAGCATGAAAGGCATCAGTAGGGTGAGCGACGTCTCGTGTCGTATGTTGAAGCGATGACTTCGGAAATGCTGACTTTCGCGCAGAAGGGATGCGCGCTTGACGGTTAGGTTTTTCCGAATATACGCATGGCCTTCTGTAAGTAAACGCATGTGCCACTTCGTCTTGAGGCACTTGTCGATTCGCGCTGGACTTTCGAATGCATGAGGACTGCTTAGGAAATTGACGATAGTGTGCAGTTGTCTCTAGATGGTTGCCAATGAGTAAGTCTTGGTCATAATCATTAAAACGGGTAATCATCTCCTCTTTGATTTTTTGCCATGACTCGTCGTTCTCGAAAATGTGAATCAGGTAAAATTTGAATGCCTCACCAGTGACGTAGTCGCTGAAGTTCGTAACCATCTCCCGTTCCGACCAGGATGCAGCGGCGGCGTGGACCTCGAATAGGTTGAACCAGTCCTGTACGGGTCCGTCGTCCGCTGATCCGGTGTACTTGGGGATGTCGAGGTCAGCCGATGGTTCTGTCATGGTGCTGGTCGTTGTCCTTCTAGGCGATGATTCGGTAGTCAATGTATGGGCAGGGTGTCTTCTGTAGAACTGCGTCGATGCTGAGCGACTGATGAAGGGGCAGGCAGGTCTCCATCCTGTCGACTTGTGTGACGCTATGATGAATCGGAGACGTGGCCTGGCTCATACTCCGTGTTTATTCCATTTTCACTTCTTCCTTCTCGACCTCTACTACTAACTCCTAACTATCGCTACCTTCTTACGTTACATATATATATGCACCTGCAGCAATGTTTTTCAGTGTTCTGCTGTAACAATGCTTCAGAAACAGGCGGGAACTCTGGATTAGTGTCCACCGTGTAAATTTACAGGTGATTTTGCGGGTACATTTATAAAGTACATGTAGCTATTGTTCGTAGTATGCTCCATGTAAATTAACTGATACTTTTAATGTGCTGAACCAAATGGCAGCCGGTAATGTGATCTAGAGTCTGCAGCCTACATTTCCTTGGCGGAAAATCTTCGACTGCAGATCCAGCAATTTTCTCTCGTACACTGGGGCCACTTTAGATGCCAAGCGTGTTATGGTCGAGTTCAATGCTGTGTGCGGCGTGACCACCCTTGCTGCGCATGCGCGTCCCCTCCCCGTCTCTCTTTTCTCCTACACTCCCCCTTCTCTCGACTCGCACCATCGACGCAAGCAGCATCTGATAGCGAGTTCCTTGATAAAAAAAAAAAAAATGACTGCTAGCACTGCCCAACCGTTCACTGGCCACCCCGTATTAGGCACTGGATATTGACCTCCAAGGTAGTGCTGGTGATAGATTTCTCTTGTGCGTTGTTGAACAATGAAAATGAGCAGAGTGCGCGTTATACTTAGTTAAAAATGTACTGAGGGTCTCTGCATTTAATAAGAGTCTTGTGTCTCTCACCCATTAGCAGTGATTGGCATGTTACAGAAAGAAACACCGGTCCATCACTGCGTGCTTAGCGCCTCGTCCCCAGGTTGATCTCCTGCGCAACGCCACGATGAGAGCCAGCGTCCACGGCGCCGCCTGTGTAAGCGTTAGCGCCCGCTGCTTCACACGTATGCATGGTTCCCTTTAGTGGGAGAGAGCAATTTTTCTTCCACCATCAGTTTGTCTATCGGCGCAGATCGCAGACTGCGCAGCTCGTAAGCAGGAGCCGTACATTAGGAATAAGCCCTGCATGCCTTACCAAATGCATCGCGTACCACGAGATTTTAAATATTTATTCCCCATCTGCAGCAGTTAACCTAAACAGCACTGCGCGCGCAATCAAAGCCACGCCACGTCAATGTATCTATATAACTCGGTGACAGCTAAGACATCATGTGCGAAGATGGCACGTGGCTAAGTTACTCAAGGACTCATGCAAATTCAACTTGCGATCAACCAGCTATAGTTCCCAAAGTGAGCAATTAAAGAAATGTAACAGCTATTATCACATCAGGTATTGCCTCTCACTCACATAATAGCCTGTCAAATGTGAGCAGCTTTAATACACCAACAGGTGCGTACGACGAATAAGGCATATATCCTTTGATTGCTGCACATCATTTACTTATAGGCTTTACCGCAACGCTTTCGCAATGCAGTGAAGCTTAATCATCTTTTGGTAATTGTCTTTTTGTCTGTTTGAAAAGGACTCGCCAAGATGCATACTTGGCCTGAGCAGTCGCAAATGCTTATTTTTGTTTGATGCACAAGTGGCCTGTACATGCGTTCATTTCGTATCATGTAATGCTCTTCTGCTCACGCTGGCTTTACCACAGTGCTTTTTCCATGCAGTGAAGCTTAATCATCTTTTGGTAATTGTCTTTTTGTCTGTTTGAAAAGGACTCGCCAAGATGCATACTTGGCCTGAGCAGTCGCAAATGCTTATTTTTGTTTGATGCACAAGTGGCCTGTACATGCGTTCATTTCGTATCATGTAATGCTCTTCTGCTCACGCTGGCTTTACCACAGTGCTTTTTCCATGCAGTGAAGCTTAATCATCTTTTGGTAATTGTCTTTTTGTCTGTTTGAAAAGGACTCGCCAAGATGCATACTTGGCCTGAGCAGTCGCAAATGCTTATTTTTGTTTGATGCACAAGTGGCCTGTGCATGCGTTCATTTCGTATCATGTAATGCTCTTCTGCTCACGCTGGCTTTACCGCAGTGCTTTTTCCATGCGGTGAAGCTTGATCATAGTTTGGTATTTGTCCTTTTGTTTGCCTGAAACGGACGTGCCAAGATGCATACTTGGCCTGAGCAGTCGCAAATGCTTATATTTGTTTGATGCACAAGTGGCCTGTGCATGCGTTCATTTCGTATCATGTAATGCTCTTCTGCTCACGCTGGCTTTACCGCAGTGCTTTCACAAGGCAGTGAAGCTTGACCATACTTGCTTTTACGTGCCTTGCGACTTATCAAAGTTTTGTAATAGCTCAACTGTTGACGCTAGAAGTGATGCATTCTATGTGAAAGTTTTATACTTAACTTCGGGGATTCATGTTTTCATAAAGTTTTCACAATATATCAGTAAGGTCGAGTTGGAAACTATGCATTTTTGGAAAACGCCCACGAACACGACGGAGACACGAGATTAGAAAGACTCAGTACTTCGCCTTTGTCTTGTCCCTCCGTCGTTTTCACGTTCATTTTCAAAGTATCTATCAAAATGCTGACAACGCTGTTTCACTGCCAGCAACCTTTGGCGTGTAAGAAAGGGAGCTAAATTTTCTCTCAGCCTGTAAACCAAGCAATTGCGGCTACTCGATGTGCGATAAATAAAAGACCAAAATTAAGAATGACCAGCTGATGTTGATAACAGGTGCTCATAGCAGCACTTTTTTGCTGTGCACTTGAATTCCTGTCTTATGTAATGTTATGGTCCGTGAGTACACAATGACACTACTACAACCAAGAAAAATTTTACTAACATTTATTTGTAAAATAACTGCTACAAAATAGAATTCTGATCCCCTTCTTAGTAGTTGCATAATTTAGCTAGAAGAAGACAGCATCATCCAACTTCCTGATGACTTGACAACAGGGTGAGTCCACACTGTACTGGACCTGTACAAGATGAAGAAAACAGACGAAAAAAACAACAGATAAATCAAAGAGTTTAAAAAATGGCACCTGAAACTTTCAACTTGCCCACCACAGCAGTGAAAAGACTCCTGTTGTCATATGTATTTTCTGCCTGTTGGTACGCGGGCACAAGTGCCAGTCTTGTTTATTAATAGAAGCTGCTTAGCATAACTTCATTGCAAGACTTTTCTCTATCCGCCACCCGAGAACGCGCTCTGTAGCGGTCAGGCTCCGCCTAGAGACTTGTGGCAGTGTGACGTTAATGTGGGCAATATATACACAGACTTTGGTTGCTTAATTTGTAGCAAACTCATTGTGAGCAAATTTCATAGTTGCATTCATAAAATATTTGAATGTTATATTGTAATATAACACTAAAATGCTGAGGCTTTAGAGCATTACAAACTCAGCCTGCCTACATTAACAATCCCAGTGCCACAGGCATGCAAGAACTGCTTGCATAATCATGAATCAACTAAACCATTTTGATATATTGACAGGTTTTCAAAAATGACTATTTTTGAAAATTTTATATTCATATTTTTCTCTTAAAGGGCAAGTTACTGTTGCTGAAAAGAAAAAAAAGCAAATCATATACAATATCTGATACTTTTTGTTTGCAGTTTACAGCTGCACATGGTAAAAGGCTGCATGCATGAGTATTTGCTGTGTGCCATTCATGGTATTATTTCCGAAATCCTTATTCAATTGACATTTAGTGATCAGCCTATAAATTTTCTTGTTTTTTATTTTTTATTCCGTGCATTAGATATGAATATATTTTAGTTCAGGAAAATTTGCTCAACAAAGGGAAGTTTTCTACTTTTGGCAAAAAAACAAAACAAAGCAAGAACTAGTTCTAGAACTTTTATGAAAGAGACAGGTGTGAGGTTTGACGTGATGAGAAGTCAATAAAGAAGGAATGCCACAGAAAGGATTGCCTCAACAAAGGAATTTGGTTCGTTGGGGTAACATACATTTGGCAATGTTTTTATGTACTTCTAGTTAACGCTCCACCACTAGCTTACAACAAGGAAAAAAAATAAAGTGGTGCATGCAGAAAGTTAACTCATCACATAATGTGAAAATTTGACCCCGAACAAGAGAAGGAACAAAGACGAGTGCTCACCTCCAACAAGATTTATCTTGAAGAGCAAACATATATACTCTTGAAATGCAAAAAATAGACAAATCATTCAAAAAGCCCACAACTGCCATGCACGAAAACCTTACATCCTCAGCAAAGACAATTCGTTTTGACAAATCCCTAGAGACAGAGTGAGAGAAAGTACTGATGCAGTTCAGCTCTAGTCTACAAATCTTTTTCGGCACGACAATTTCTCTTGTAGTTTTTTTTTTCCCAATGATAATGGTGTCACACAAAAGTGGTTTGGAGCCACACCTGCTACAGTGCAAGGCCAAGAAACGATTGCGACCATTCTTGAGGTTACAAGGGTGTTTATTGCAGCACGTGTGGCTGCAAAATGATTTTGCGGGACATCATTATTGCTGGAAGAAAAAACAACAAATAAAATGACAAGAGAAATTATCGAGGCAAAGAGGATTTATAGACTAGAGCTGAACTGCATCAGCACTATGTCTCGGGCTTTGTCAAATTGTCTTTTTTGAAAATGTAAGATATTTATTTGCGCATGGCAGTTGTGGGCGTCTTGAATGATTTGCCTGATTTTCACATTTCAGGAGTATATATGTGTTTGCTCTTCAAGATAAATCTTCTTGGAAGTGAGCACTCGTGTTTGTTCCTTCTCTTGTCCTGGGTCAAATTTTTGTGCTATGTGATCCGTTATGCATTACCAACATGCCTAACTTCATACTTTCGATCCCTGAAGTCAGTCCCTAAAGGGCCACTCACCAGGTCCCATAACAAACTGTGGAAGTTGTGTATTTAACGGAGAGCATTATACCACAAAAAGTTTTTCAATCGGTTCATTACGAGCTGAGAAAACAGTTTCTTCTTTTTTTAACAGCAGGAAACAAGGATGAAAGGAGGCAAGCTCAAAACCCTTGCCACTCCCCCGTGTAGCCTTCACAAGCCAAATCTCTTTCCTACCCTCTCCAGCATCCAACCAAGAGGTCACGTGCACATGACGTGCTCAAACAAGCCCAACCCTCGAGCGCGCGAGCGGTGTTTTTTTGTTGACCAGCATTGTATTGTGTCTACTGCCTGTTTTTGCGACATTGTTTGGAAACGCTGGCTTTGATGCGGTTGAAAAGATGAGCATAATGAGTGCTCGAATGCGCAGGGCCATTAATTTCTTTTCCAGGACAGGAGTCTGCTTGATGCAGTAACCGCGGAGACACAAACGCATGCGAAACGCCAGCACATTAGCTCGGCATCTCGTTGGAATTCACGGGGAAAAAATGCAAAAGACAAATGCATTCTTCTAGTGCGTCTCAATATGTATCCCAAGTTTTATTAATCTCTTCAAGCAACAAATTACATTAACTACGCATGTCACGTTAAATAATTTCCGTCATGTCACGTGCCACTGTTGGCAGCGTCAGAGCACAGTCGTATACATATAGGACCAACGTCACTGCACTGCTGTGTATGTAGGGCGATTCATACTTGCACATCATAACCTCCTTCTCTGGGGGCGCGACCCGAAAAAAAGGGGGAGAAGCGTTCGTTTTGAAATTTGACCCATTTCCGCGTCGCATAGAGTTGCAATTTTTGGCAGACGTGACCATAAACTCCCAATGTGCGCATTGCACTTGTCAGCTCAAAATCGCCAAACCCGGTGAGTGGCCCTTTAAAGAAAAGCAAAAATTAGACGAGGAGACATGAAGAATGCTTAGAAATTTTGCCATATGTCTACACCAAAATGGAATGCTATTATTAATTAGAAGAATGTATCTTTTCCTTGGCAACCAGCAAACGTGACTGAGAACAGACGAATACTTTTTTGTCCAAGTTAGCTGCTAAAGAGCCGAGACAAGCTCCGTGAAATCCTCTTGAACAACTTGCACAAGTAATGCCCAATACTACCCCACTATATTGTGGTTGCCGGCAGACACAATGCAACTTGTAAATACTATCTCTTGGCTGTACGCGAGCAGCCATGGAGTTTATGAGGGGAAAGTCTTCGATCATACCATTCTGTATGCATTGCAGCAAATGTTTGCGTAGCATAACTTGGTTAAGGTTCAAAGTTTCTGGTTTTCTGCCTGACGCTATATAATACATGTTGGCAATTGCAAACAAGCCACAGTCAAGTGTGTTGCACTGGTTTTGTGCCTTCATTGTTTGAATGGTTAATGTTGGCGATTGTAATTTTAGAATATGACAGATTTGCCTAACAGCGTCAGGAGGGGTATCTTGATCAATTGAATCATATATGAAGACTGTGTTTTTGTCCGCACCAACATTTGTTACTGTAAGCCAATGATTGGGGTTCTGAACATGCAAGATTTGAACGAAAGGGCCTTTGATTTGAGTGAATTGTAAACATCGGCCCAGTAAGACATCTTGAAAGCCGACACAAGTAGGATACTTTTTCTGAATTAAATACTGTGCGACATTGATTACGCTATCTGATATGGAGGTGCCCTGTACCAGAACATTTAAATCTGCATCTGAAAGAGAATACCGTTTGTAGACATTTAGCATGTCTACTTTAACAGTTGCAAGGCCTACCTTTTTTACTTGATTTGGGAAAAATTTACGCTTGACAGCTCTCACTTTTTTTGGCCGCCCCCTTCTTGCTTTAACCAAAGGTACCACAAGTTTTGTACTGTTAGAATGCCCAAGATAACTTGTGGCAGTAGTTTGTGCTAACTGAGCTGGTGCAGCCTTTATGGCTGCTGAAGTTTGGTTACGAGGAAATGTGGTTAAATTTCTGAAGAAAGCCTCGCAGGACGAAAGTTTTTCCATTAACTCCTTCTCACCACAATTAGATAATACGTTAGCCACGGTTTTTGACATTTCGCAAAGACTCTTATAAGCATAAGTATACTTCTCTTGTGCAGTGTCAAGCTTCACACAGGGTGGTGACTGAATGCTGCTTGTTACCACTGGTGTGGCACTAGAGGTTGTGCAGCTGTCACTCAGGAAATGATCCTTGCACCACCTGTCTGGTATGCAAGCCTTGTCGAAAAGATCTTGCTTAGTAAAGTCACGCACTGCTAAAATATGTGCACAAGGCAGAGTGTACTGGTTATAAAAAGCACATGTGCAAGAAGCCAAGCACAACGAAACACTGTACTGTGATCTTGGTGAAACTACAACATAAGAATTAGGAGTGGAAGTGACTTGATAACTTACATTTTTAAACTTCTCATACTGCTCTAGTACTTTACTTGTAGCCTCAGAAGTGCAATTACGGGACAATTCTAGCTGAAATGGGTCATTGAAATCATTTATGTTTAGGTTCAGCTTCATTTCTTTAAGCTTAGAGAACTGTAGAGATAAAGAATCATTATCAATGTAACCTACCAATGCTTCTATTGCTTGAACCAAATGCATGCTTGAAGAGAGATAATTTTTAATCTTTTGATTGTGGCACTCAATGCGATTATTAGTATTATTACCAAATGTAGGAAGGGCTTGCCGATATGCATGTACCCACATTTCCTTACACAAGTGCCAGTTATGCATATAGTAAGAAATGAAATTTGTGCAAGTCATAGCTTGGAGGTTAGCAAGCTTATCGAAGTAGTCTTGCTCAGTGGGGGAATAAACTAAGCTTTTTAAGAGAGGATGCAACTGATCACGTTGCTGTCTAGCTTTTTCATTAACCTTTTGCTGGAAACAATGCAACACATGCCACGTACACAAAAGTATGTTAGAATTAGGAAGAATATTGGTTAAAATGCGCAGTTCATTGAGATCTTTATCAATCATCACTACTTTGCAAGCAGACACAACAAATGGGTTGAAATCTACAAACTTTGTGAACATGGGCTCAACAATTTCAGTCGTCTCATTTCGTAAGAAGGCATAACACACAGGTCTCCCACGACCACGATCATCTTGAACTAATATAGAGTAAAGAATATAACCCTCAATATTCACTTTATACGTTCCATCAATAAATAGAATCTCTGGATACTTTTCCAAAATCTCACGCATGTGCGTTGTTTGAAGAAGTATGAATTGCAGGTTATTATTTTGATTCATTTCATAGTGAATAACCCAGTTTGGATTATTTTTTAGCAAGGTCTCTACCTTCTCTAAAACCATTTCACAATGAGCCTGCTCATTGCGGATAGGAATAGAAAATCGTTGCTTGTAATTATTAATGTCCTTTGTAGTTAACTTCTTACCAGTTTTTTGCTCGACCAAGTTTTTAAAATCCTTTGCGCCAATATTACATTTAGCTAAGTCAAAGAATTCTTCTTTTTCTCCATGATTCAGGAGCCTCTTCTGAGGATACAAATCATAATATTCTGTGGGATGGTTATGCTTAGCTTGTAGTTTAGTTATCTTGTAGTGCAGAGTAGGCGATTTACATAGGCTTACCGATACTGTCATTTCACAGCCAGTACCATTGTAAGCTTGCTTTGGTCGCTTTCCTATCCCCCTGGGCTTTATTGTGCGACCGTGAATGCAGCTATATTTAATCCTAATATACTCGAAGTCCTTATCTTCTGATGTGAATGGACTTTTATTACTCTTATTTATCATGACTACATGCCTGCCCTCCCTGCACCACTCATCAAAGCTTTTCTTAAAAGAAGGAAAGTTATCAAATGTTGCATTTAAATAAACTTTGCTACCCCCACCATATAGTGTATTTACTGGGTTATTGAGGACGGTTGGGTTGGCACCAGTGTTTACACAAATAGCCTGGGCACCAAGGCTGACAGGCCTGCTTCTGGATGTCAAAGCAGCCTCACAATACTTGTACTGCACAGCTGCAGCGCACCCAGCTTCCATAGGGTCACCAGCCTCTGTGCCAGGATCGCGCTCAATTCGCATGCAATCCCGAGTCAGTGCTGGTAGATGGCTTTTGCAGACAGAAACCTCGTTCACAGCGTCACTCGTGACAGATTCACAGTGAGTCGCGGAACTAACTGAGCAGTCTTTCAACTGCTTGCTAGGAACACGCTGCACCTTTTTAAAACTATCACGAATGACGTTGTGCGAGACACTGGCTCGTCCTTCAGGCTTTCTACCACAGACAGCGGAAGAAGCAGACAATCTGTTTCTGGCTCACAACTGCTGTCATAGGTGAAGTGGACCTGATGGACTTGGCAGCTGTCACAGCAAGAACTTTGCCTTCACTGTCTGCACACAGTTTAGAGCTCTGTTCTTGCTTGTGCAGTGCCGCAGCCTTCCGCCGGCTCTTCTTTGACTGCACCAGTTTCCACTCACTGTCGCCACACTGGCCGACAGCCTGTGGCACAGCTGCTTTTCCAGCACTGGCCTCCTCTTCCCCCACAGAAGAGCGCACAAGAGCACTCTCATGCTCCTGTGAGGCTCTCCTTATTTTCCTGTCACAAGTGGTGCTTGCACTTCGACTAGGGATCATTGGCTGAATAGGCCTCTCCCCAGTGTTTCCCTTGCATGGTACACTTGTGCCATGGAAAATGGGGGAAGGCAGGCTGTCCCAGGTCCACCAAGCCTTGCTTCCCTTGCAGCGAACGCGGACACCGCCAACGAGCGTAAAGCCAATACCATGAATAGTACTGGCCAGTTGGTCAGTGTCATGTCTCTGCATGAGAGCACTGCTGGTTTTCCAGACAGGAGCTGGTGCAGCGGAAGGTCCACCTACTGCTGGAGAATATTGAACTGCATGCATACCAAGTGCTGGAAAATCGACTTCCAAGTTGATGGAAAAGTGCTCCTGCCGAGCCCACCCACTCCATGCAGATGCCTTGGACTCCTTGTAGGACTGTTGGATGTGTCTCCTCTCTAGTTGGGTGGACAAGGCACAGGCCTCACGGTACAGGAAGTCTGCCAGCACCTTGTTGCCAAGCCGGCTGGGGTGGACACCATCCCTGCTCAGGAATCCAGGCCAGCTGTCCACAAGACTATCCAGGATAGTGAAGCCCCTCTCCAGGCAAAGCTGTGCGAGTGCGGCATTCACATTCCTGTAGTGGTCATTCAAATGACAAACATCACACAACTGTTCTTCTTCTTGGCGGTACCGATTCTGCCCCCGAGGAAGAATGGCAGAAAAAGCTACATGCAACGTGGGATTGCTTTCGATGATTCCCTGAGCGAGCTGGCGATATTTGTCCATACACATGTTGACACTGTCAACAGTGTCGTTCGTGCCAACATGTACAATGACAACATCAAAACTGGCCAGCTTGTCAGCAATCATTGTGAGCAAGTGCTCAATCCTTATTCCTCTGTGTGCGGCAACGCTAACAGACAAGCCACGGCGCGATGGGAAATACTGGTCGACGTATTCCACCATTGAATCGCCCGCTACTAACACACGCGTCATGTTGCGCACACTTTCAATTCAGAATTACACCATGAAAAAAAAAAAGAAACAAGAAAGTGAATATTTAGTCTAAAACACGGCTGTCAACTACGCAAATGCACTACGACACAGATACGAAGCACGTAAACACGGATGACCAAAGAAAGGGCCACGCACAGATACTGCTAAATCAGCCTATACGCGAAAAATCACAAAAATACGTATTGGGATGGATATAAACAACGTTAGTAAATATAAAATAGCAGTGAAAATAAGCGGTTGAGCTTAGATAAAGATGATGTTCGAGGCTTGCGAATATGTAGCAGAACAAGGCCTGTAGACAGCTCGCAGAAGCAGCAACCAGCCGTACTCCAGCAGCAGCAGCAGCAAGTGAGCGTCTGCTGGCCAGCTGAGCCACGTTCCGATTCGGTAAATTCGAACAACGCGCTAAATCGGAAACGACGTATGTCATGACAATTTTTGTGACGTCACTTTCGTGCGGCGCAGCAGCCAGTTCTGTGTGGGGATGGCTGGAGCGCCGCGCGGCGCAGCAGCCATTGCCAAATATTTTATACATTTTTGTTTTCTTTGTTTCATTTCTCTAATTGCTCTTGTGATGGCGTGGACCGCGCTTCGTGATCGCATGTACCGGGGCACTGTTTTTAAGTTTAGTATGGCGCACGATAATACATGATTGCGTGCTTTAATTTAAAAATGTTCGCGAGTATGGCAGCAACACTGCAATGTCGGGAAGAGGATAGTAGTAGAACCAGTAGCAGCTGCATGCCCGGGTTATAGTGAACTAGAAGTACTCCAGTGGTGCGACCGGCCAGGCTCTGGCGCCAGCCTTTCACACAGATGGCGCCACTGCTCCATTTCCTAGGAGCTTCGGCTGCATTGACCGGCCGTCGCTGGCTCCTTCTGAGTTGCAGCTATGGTCAATTCTAACGCGCGTGTTTGCTTCCTGGCTCATGCAAGCGTAAAATTGCTAGGTTAGTTATTGCGTGGCTCAGCGGTTCGTATATACATAGTTTGGCCAAGAATATATATATATATTCATATTTACCACACGCGCTAATAACATTCGCTACAAAGCGATTGCTCATCACCATCACAAGCTTATGGCGCGCTTCCACTATTGTTTTGGTGCTGGCTTATTACATAGAAGGTCATGGTAAGGACACAGTGCTCAGCATCGAAAATGAAAACAGGAACATCTTTTTATTTATTGTGATGGGGCGAAGAGTACAAAAAAATACAAAATAACAAAATGAATTTCACTAGTTTAACAGCTTTTCAAAACTATTACGAGGATTCGCAAAAAAGAAGACACGTGAGATGGACATGTGCAGAACTTAACATCTACTGAGCTTTAGGTGCTTGGCTGATTCTCGTTTTTTAGCACTATTCTGGTTCACGCTTTTAGTTAGGAAATGCAGACGAGTAGTGATGTAAAAAACGATGACCTCAGCTGCAATGCCTTCAGAATGGTCACGACAACCAAGCCCATTTTTTTTGTTTTGCCTTAACTTCGCTTAAAATGTCGAGTATGCTATCAGCGTGCAGCTCCAGCAAACTGAAACACGTTGTGAAGGCTTTTTCTAAATCATGAACAAACTTAAACAACAGGCTAGACGGATAAAGCAGGCCACCTCTGTCTTTCATGTGTGTCAATTGCGCAAGGTGTTTGAGACTTTCAGCAGACTCCTTTTGCATTAGAAGAAGTTTACGGCACTCTTCGCAGCCAGACTTCAGTAGGCATTTTCTAGCTACATATCCTGCTATATAAAATGTTAGCCGGTTGTCACTGGCAGATATAATGCATGACGCATGGTCTGGCGCACTCTGTGGGAGCGAGCTCTGCACGGCAGCTACATTGTCACTGTTTATAAACTTGTCCATTAAGCGCTGTTTACCAGATGGAACATTTTCAGCACCTGAATTTGCGGGTAGAAGGGCATGGAGCACTGCAGGCTCACAGTTTCCCTTTGAAGCTGAGTGAGCAAGATTGTTGAAGCTCAAGCAGTTGATAGTGCTAATAAACTGCTGTGGTGTTGGGTGCGTGTTACATCCAGACGACTGCCTGACAATGCCAAAAACATGCTCAACAGGATCTTGGCTTACTCTAGATGTCATTAGGTACCTGTAGCTTAGTTTCTCAGTGAGATACTGAAGCAAAGAAAGCACACTTGACACTGTCACTCGCAGCCCAGCTGCTGTTGACTGGCTCAGGAATCCTTTCTGCCCCTTCGTGTGGTCTTTCCATGATGAAAGATACTCCTGAAACGATCGCAGCTTCTCAACACTTGCTGAACTTGGGCGCAGCGCTTCAGCTGGAAATCGTGAAGTCATCATTTGCACAAGGTCATGGATGATCCTGTGAAATGAACAAAAGCAGGATGAATCTGTGTTTGTGAGCAAGAGTCAGACTGTCATATGCAAGGTGAAAGGTGCAATCGCAATAAAACCACAATGTGATGACACTTACTTGAAAAACTTTAGTGTAGCTGTGATGTCACCACAGGTATCTTCAATTCCTGACTTGTATAGCTGCAGACCATGAATCACTTTTTCTCCGAAAAGCTAAAAAGCTAAAGATACTCTCATCTTTTCAAAATTGTTGGGGTTCGTGTGGCTTCCGGTGATTCCATGCATTGCCTGCAATGTGACACTGCAACCATCCAGTTCCAAAGCTTTGCGTACGAATTGTAAAGATACCTGAAAGGAATACCAAAGTGAGAAACTGTTAGAAACAAACAGATTGTATCAATAAAGTTGTACAGCATGCTTGGTGATCAAAAACAACTTACCCGGCCCTCAGGTGTTTCGTAGTCCGACCTTAGTAGTCCATTCCTCAGGCACTTAATTAAGTGAGGAAAGTCCGACAGAAAATGGAGTTTGCGCGTTGGGTCCACTGGATGCAATGTGCTGCATTTCGTTTCTGTCAGTGATGCTTTGATGCCCATCACAGACCACATTTTCCGATTCCAAGTGGCACCATCAGACGTAATGAAATCAACCTTGAGTCCGGCCTTCTCAGCTAAAATGACGGCTTCAAGCATTATCTTCGTCAGCAGGTTCCCATTTATGTTTCCATGAGTCGCAAATGCAGCGAGTATTTGCGTCCATTTGCCAACAAAGGGCACAAAAATTATCACCATACCGTGATCACAGACACTGTGCTTATCTTTGTCAGACGTAAACTGTCCCAAGTCAACGAAGCCATCAATGCGGCCTTCACTGTTCACTGAGAGGTGCTCCGAGAGTTTCAGTTCATCCACGATGAGTCCTCCATGGCATAAAACTCGTCCATAGTGCAAGTCTTTTGCTTCAGCACATCAAAGATTTTATTGCTAAATCCAAACCCAGTTCTGTAGCATTTTAAATATTTGCGAAGCGTAGTCTTACTGGGGAGAACTAAGATTTTTTTCTTTTCTCAAGTGCTCATACAACCTTGCACTTTTCAGCTTCATAATCAAACATTCGAGCACCCACTCATTTGAAAATATCATGCTTTTAGTACTCTTCCGTGAAGAAGCTTTGAATATGTGGAGAGTTGCCTCACGCTGCTTCTCTGGTAGGAGAGCTACTTTTGCATTGAAATCTTCTTCTGCGATTGCCACATTCTTGGCAAGCATGACACTCAACTTTTTCTTAAGCACACATGCCTGATTTTGAAGACGTGCTGTCTTCTTCTTTTGTTGCGTCAGTCGTGAAGAAAGGGTTTTCTTTACAGGCAGGTGTACACGACAGTTAATGTACGACTTTCTTGTCAGTAACGCTTTCCTAAGGGACTTGCATTCTGCACAACTTGAGCCTGCAAATGAACAAACAATGCATACGTTAAAATCACACCCCTCAATACCTGAGGCAATGTGGTAATGTTATGGGCATCCTAATGCACTTTACGTCTACTTACCTTCAGAAGAAACTTTTCCGAAGCAGCGTACGCTGATCACGGATCGTCCAGCAGTGTTTGCTTCAGCTCGATGATGTGCGGTCAGCCGAGAGGAAAGCGGCTTGAATTCTTGTTTACACATTGCTCCCTTGCAGACAGGGCTTTCTCGAGCTTCTTCCAAAACGGATGTGGCCTCAGCAAGGGATTGCACGGGTTTCTCTTGACACAAAACACCTTGATAGAAGACTTGGGCTACAATTTTTCCTTCTGTGGACATAAAGCACACAGCTTTTTCATGAAAAATATCCAGTTTTGTACGCTTGCTTATCACTGTCGTCACAAATATTAGATCGCAGTGGCCAACTGCTTCTATGCGACACCAGTAGTTTGCAGTAACTTCAAGTGTGCGAATAGCTTCAATTGAAAGTCGCGCACTAGTGGCAGCATTAAAGTCCATGCCTTCCATTTCACCGCCGTCGCACACTTCGTCAGGTGCATCAGGCCTGCGCCGTTTTCTGCTTGCGCCTTCAGGAGGTTTGGCTGCTTTCCTTCTCTCGGGTCTTTGCTTGGGCGCAGCGACGGAAAGGTACGCTGGACAACCTGGCAAAAGCGTTGGCACGGCATCAGGCACCAATGACGGTTTTCCTCGGGGAGTGCGCACTTCACAGCCATTTATCACGTGCACATATTCGCGCAGAATATATCTTGGCTCGAAGTGATGTTCGCACACCGCTGATGTTTCGGTCAGAGGCTTGTCATCCCTCCGGAGGTTACGCTCCCACTTTCTGCGGAGATCGTCTTCTCTAGGAGCTGCAAACAACGATGCCTTCGGGGCGCCCGGGTAGCCGCTTCGGCAACCCGGAGCAAAACAGTGTGAATCCGTCCTCCGCTTCGACATGTCACGAGCTACATGTTTGTTGGTACGGAATACCTGAACAGGTAAAGACAGCTGCTCCACAACGGTCCGTGCGAGAAAATGCAGAGCAGAGTATACCGGTACACGTGCAGTACAGTAGCTGCAGACAAAGCGATGCGCAGGATACCGGCACACGTGCTGAACTAACGCGCTGAATCACCAAGTGACCGCGCCTCGCCTAGGAAAAGGCGCAGTAGCGCCACGCGAAACCCTAGCGGCGGTCCGTGGTATTTCCGACCGCCAAGAGAGGCGGCGTGGCCTGGCGGTCGTGCCACTAGAGTACTTCTAGTTCACTATACCCGGGTGGAGCGACTGATGCCCAGATTGAGGAATGTCAACCCGATGCCTTTTGTGTTGGCCGTTCTGGCAGTTCCGCCGACTTTATAGAGACGACCCCGTCGCTTGTCCTCTTCTCTTTTCCTTCGGGCATCAGCGACAACATTGACGGACGACGTGTTCGACTTCACCGTGCACGTGAGTATAGGTCGGTTTTTCATTCGAGTGAATTCTTGTTCAGATTTGTAACTTGTCGACTTCATCCTGATCACCTGTCACCGGCAATAAGTCACATACGTGTGATATTTAGGTGAAATAAATGATAATGCACATTTTCTGCTCCATTTGCGTGACTTAGCTACACCAGGACGAGAGGTAAAGCCTTTGTCGCCTAGCCACTAGCAGGCAAGATCGATCACTCGCATCCTTCAGTTCACGAATCAACGCGCCTGCCTTTAAATTAGTAAGCTGCTCGCAAAAAAATCTTACCGAGGCAATTTTGTTTTCTGTGAACAATGCACCGTAGATTTGTCTTGAATAACAAAAAAAACTTGAAAAATAAATGTCGCGACCTTTTAGAAAACGCCGTGTCTAAGAGCTAGACGCGGCATTTTGTAAAAGGCTCAATAAATTCAGTATTTTTTCGTAGTTTCTGCTTGAAATTATTATTGTCTATGAATTTCATGGCCCAATCTTTCACTTTGGCTGAAAATCTCGGCGGCAAAAACTTTGTTCAGTGTCCCTTTAAGGGCAGGTGTAGATGCCATCATTTCAGTCGCAAATCTTTTTGCTAGTCGGTCGGCTGGTTAACAATAAGGGTACTAACTAGAGTTCCAGATTTCATCAGCAACATATCATCATGGCTTCATCAGATGCTGCATTATATACATTCTATCCTCGTTTTTAAATAGGTGTACCGTATGGTCCACTGTTACAGGAAACAAGCGAGCTCATAAACAGTGAGCCATGTGGTGCTAACTGGCAGCGAGGCTTGTGAATGGGACGCATGCGCATAGAATCGGGGTGCGCCCAGTTTTGTCTGCCATTTCTCCGCCTGTGCGCATGACAGCATTGGAAAGCGCATCCGTATTTTAGCTGCGCAGTTTATCTAGCCCAGTGCCTCCTGCTTCAGGGATTTCCTGTGAGCACAAAAAATGCATGATTTTAATCGTTGCTGCAGTGTTTTGCAAGTTGTCACTGTAAAGCACATCATATTTTTTGCCAAATGCTCGCTGCAACTAGCAAGTTTCGATGACTCAAAATGCTGTTCAGGTCTGATGTAGCAAACATTTTAAGCTCGTCCTCGTGACCATGAAGTCTTGGTTTATTAAATAATGGAAGGCAGAGTTGGTATCAGTTGATTTACAGTGTGAAAATGAAAAGTGCGAAGGACCGTGCCTCGCAAGTAAGCCCCGAGAGCATGAGCAGAGAAGTAGCAGATGAGGATGCTCATGCGCTGCATTTCCAAATCTCACCAGCACTAATGCTTGACGGACTGCTGGCCACGCACTAGCGTGTTCTTTCTGAAACAGGACTTTGGCCTTGTAAGCAAGTTCTTGAAGGGCATAAGTAAAGCGTAGAATGGGCCTCCTAAATGCACCCATCCTTAAACCATTGGGCTTATGAATTAGTGCCCTTTTCAAAATACAACTATTCTGAGCAATAAATTGTGACAGAACAGTGCACGAAGTTTAAAAATGGGAAAAAAGTATTTAAATGTCCCCTTTATACATAGTGTTCTTGTGATGTCACTTCTGCCGTTGTCGCCCTCTCCCGCCATGCCCGGGTAACTCCTTGGGTACCTACGGCAGTTCACGTGCTGCAGTGCGGTTTGTTGGGGGCTCGTCATCTGTTGCTGTGAACGATGTGGAAGGATTGTGGTTTTTTGTTGTCTTACTTTAACGTGCTCATTGGATTAGGAAGGCCTCGCTCGTTCACTCGATACAAGACCAGATAATCAAGATGTGCGACACATACACCAGCCCCGGCGTACACCGGCTGCCCGCCACAACCTATGAGGGCCTATTATCTTGCTTTCACTACAAATTGCCTGGCCCAAAAACAATTGAAAGCTCAAAATCTCTCGAGCCGCAATTTTAAGAGTGGACGTGCGAAGCGCAGCAGCTCCCATGGAAAACTAGTCGTGCAGAGCTAGGCAAGTTTACAAGAGATATAATATTATGAATATATTGTCACGGCCTACGCCACCAAAGTAGCAATGCCACCCCCCCCCCCCCCAAGTGTTTTAAACAATGCTGATGTTGAGCTTGAGCCTCTTTGATTGCGATTTGTGAAAATCGTCGAGGAAAATATCATACAAGGCAGATAGTGACTTTGCGTGGTGTGTGCCGTGGTAATGCCAGTCATCACTTTATTTTTCGCGTATGCTTTAACACACTTTTCACTTTGTATTTTGCTTTTGTTGTACGCTAATGTACAGTGGAGTCACCGAACATGATAGAGACCGTGTATAGAATTAATTTACTAATTAAAAAAAAATCCTGACGCCCAACTTGAACCGATCGGCTATACTTCAAAGTGAACAAATATTGTTTCCCATTCTTTATAGTTTGTTTCAGTGCAATACCAAATCTCCGCGATCGCCATCACGATTTTAACCGCCTTCCTCGCCATCATCATTTTAACTGCGGACAAGTTTGCATGTACAGTATCTTGGTTAAGCTATCTCTGTTTGCAGGTAACTGCTTGGTTATGGCACTTACCCGGAATGAAGTTACAGCTGAAGACGCAAATGTCACCGAGTTTCTTCAAGTAGTTTTTTTTGTTAATCTGCGCCAGCCAAACACACCGGTACTTTTCGGGAAATCGCAAAATGCGTTCTCAATTTGAGGTATTGACTTTCGGCGAAGAAACATCCTGAAGCTCTGCTCCCTCTTCGGGGACTACTAAATCAACTTGCCTCACTAGCAGCTCATAATTTCTCAAACTTGCATCGTGAGGCAAAACTAAACGGGTGCAAGCACTAGGAGACAACATGGCAGTTGTAGGCGATAGATTCGGTTGGTGCCCGGGCATGTTGGTGGCGCATTTCGGAAGTGACGAAAAGGCGCTGCGAGATCCACGTGCACGCTTTGTATAGTTGCTGTATTGGACAGCAAACTTTTTTTCTTATCTGGGCAGTTTTACCAAAGGAAGCTTCATCATATGGCGTGATAAATAAAGCGAATCCACAGGTTGAATCACATCATAGCCTCGCTGTGCTTTTGTACTTTTTTTAGCTCGCAAAATTTATTTGTACATATAAGTCACAACTTGCCAGTAATAAGGCAGCACTCGTTTCTTTTCCATATGATCATCTCCGGTGTGCTGCTGCCTCAATATTTCAAATTCTAAGCATTTACACCATTGTATGCTAACTTTTCCTTCAAAGTGAGATAAGCCACATGTGTATCGTAGATTGAGAAGCATGCCAGTTTCACGTACTTGCAAGGTAAACATCAGAAATGCACAGTTGATCAAAAATACTAGTTTAATGGTGCATCTACATAACAGAGCACCTGTGGCACCTCGGGAACAAGATAATGCCACATATGTTACAACAGATAATTAAAAAAGACAGGGGACGTGCCGTGTACAAATAGAAACAAAAATAAAATGGCACGTGGCAGCGAGCGAAGGCGGCAAGGGGGGGGAGCCCGTGGGACTGCAGCGGATGAACGTAGGGTGTGTGTTTAATATGTGGAAGAAAAAAAAAATTCAAAATTTTGGCGACTGAAATGAGGGTGACTTAGTGAGTGCGCTCATGACGAGAGTAAACACGGTTATTATTTTTTTTTTTTCAAATCTTTTTTGAAAGCCACGAAAAATCTGTATGTGGTGCAGCCTAACAGAAGGTCTGTGAAGGCAAATTATGAATTCGTTGTTGTACAAAGGCCTATTTTTTTTTTTTTTTCATGCGCACCATCCTCGCCGCGGTGGTCTAGTGGCTAAGGTACTCGGCTGCTGACCCGCAGGGCGCGGGTTCGAATCCCGGCTGCGGTGGCTGCATTTCCGATGGAGGTGGAAATTTTGTAGGCCCGTGTGCTCAGATTTAGGTGCACGTTAAAGAACCCCAGGTGGTCTAAATTTATTTATAAGAGTCCTCCACTACGGCGTCTCTCATAATCTGTTGAAACCGATATTGAAATTATCTTATCGTGTGTTAAGGTGGCGCACCAGAAATTCATTTTTGCGGCATGTTATCGCCCCCCTAACGCCCCGCCAACTTTTACTGCCTCCTTACACGATGTTCTTAATACCGTAGTAACTCGCCTGCCAAGCGCCCCGATTTTTTTATTAGGTGACTTTAATTTTCCTCAAATTATGTGGTCCTCCGAATCGCCCATGTTTAATTCAAGTTCCTCACAAGTTAGCGACTTTCTGAACCTTTGCTCAACCTTCACCCTTACCCAACTAGTTACCCAGCCGACGAGAATAACAGACAGCACAGCAACGGTACTAGACCTCGTACTTACCTCACGCCCCGACTCTGTCTCGTGCATGACATATTTACCCGGTTTATCTGATCATTTAATCCTTTCTTTCGACATCTCAGTACCAGCTCTAGTAACACGTAAGACAACTAAGCAAATTCGTGATTATAAGAAAGCAAATTTCGATGCCATTAACACTGAACTGTCCACTTTTCTTGACATTTTTCTAGACAATTTTGACAATCGTACAGTTGAAGCTAACTGGAACTTATTCCTGCGAAAAGTCGACGAGCTAACCAACAAATACATCCCGCTTCGCAAAATCTCTTCGCATGCCAGAGCTCCATGGTACAATGCCTACTTAAAACGTCTATCAAACCGCAAGAAGCGCCTTTACCGTAAAGCGAAACTGCTGCCCACGAACGCTCGGTGGGTCGCATACAAAGTAGCCAACAATTCCTATGTATCCGCTGTCAAAAATGCAAAATCCAACTTTTTCCAGAGTACCTTACCTAGCCTGCTTCTAAACAATCCTCAAAGCTTTTGGCGTGTAATTAATCCAAGCACGACTGAGTCAATTAAACTGCTGGACCATAATGACGAATCCATTCCCGACAATGAGTGTCCGGTTGTCCTGAACAGGTTTTTTTGTAGTAATTTTGTGGTTTCTTCCAGTACATCTATTCCTTCCCCAAAGCTGCACGATTATCCACTCATGAATTCAATTATTATTGACACTCGGGGAATTTCTAAAATAATACAGTCACTTAAGCCCTCTTCAAGCCCAGGTGTCGATCTTATAACTTCTAAATTTCTTCAAGGTACGGCCTCGTATTCTTCAATTCTTCTTACCAAACTTTTTCAACAATCCATTGACAGCGGGTCCCTACCCATCCAGTGGAAAATTGGTAAGGTGGTCGCCGTTCACAAATCAGGTAGCAAAGAATCTCCTTTAAATTACCGCCCTATATCCCTTACGAGCATTCCTTGTAAAGTCTTGGAGCATGTCTTGTACACAAGCATCGTAACGTTTCTCGAATCCAATTCATTTTTCACGGATGCACAACATGGTTTTCGAAAGGGATTTTCATGTGAAACCCAATTATTGTCTTTTACACACCAGCTTCACCGCATTCTTGACCGTCGTTCTAAAGCAGACTGTATTTTTTTAGATTTTGCAAAAGCCTTTGAGAAAGTGTCCCATAATCTCCTGCTCCTGAAACTTAGCAAACTTAAGCTTGATCGTGATGTGTTCAAATGGCTTGAACACTTTTTGTGTGGCCGTACACAGTTTGTTGCAGCCAACTCATATAATTCCCCAGAATGTTCTGTTACTTCGGGCGTACCCCAAGGCTCAGTCCTGGGCCCCCTCTTATTTTTAATTTACATCAATGACCTCACTGATTGCGTTTCATCAAACATACACCTGTTCGCTGACGATTGTGTGATATTTCGTGAAATTAACGACACAAGCGATGTTAGTATTATACAAAACGACCTTAACGCTATTTCAAACTGGTGCAGTCTTTGGCTAATGAACCTTAATATTAAAAAGTGTAAAGTTTTACGCGTATGTCGAACTTCAACCACTCCCGCCTCGTACCATCTTAATAATGTTCTACTCGATGGTGTTTCATCCTACCGGTACTTAGGTGTGCACATTACTTCTTGCCTGACATGGTCCGTTCACATAAGCAACATTATTAACAATGCAAACCGTATGTTAGGCTATCTTCGTCGCAATTTTTCTTCTTCACCTGCCTCTCTAAAACTACTGATGTATAAGAACTTGGTTAGAAGTAAATTAGAATATGCTGCTTCAGTTTGGGATCCCAGCATGGTTTATCTGATCAAAGCCCTCGAACTGGTCCAAAATAACTCTGCCCGGTTTATCCTACACGATTACGATCGAACAGCAAGCGTTACAGCTATGAAAAACTCGTTGCAGCTGACTTCCCTTTCTTCTCGTCGTAAGTTTTTTCGCCTGTGCCTTTTTCATAAAATCTTCCATAATAGCCCCCACCTTCGTGCTAATCTTTTTCTTTCACCGTCCTACGTGTCCTCTCGCATCGATCATGCGCACAAAGTTGGTATACCTATATGCCAAACAATTACGTGTTCAGAATCTTTTGTCCCACGCACCAGCAAAGACTGGAACCAGCTTCCTGGAGCGACTGCTGCGATTACTGATTATCAGCTGTTTCGCGCTGCACTAACAAACATTGTAAACTGAGGTTACTTATTACGTGTGCCTTTTTCGTTTTTTTATGTTCTTGCGTGTTCTGATGTGTTTTGTAGCTAGAATTGTATACTAGGATTATTTAAAATATGTACACCAGATCTCTTTTGTTCTACTTTTGTGTCCTAACTTTGTTATCAGCTAAAATTGATTATTTAGTAAACGTTGAATCCTGTACTCCCCTTTACTCACCTTCTGAATCCATTTTTTGTAAACCCACTCCCCTCTTCAATGCCTCTGGCCCTGAGGGTACAATAAATAAATAAATAAATAAATCATATAGTGGTTTTGGGACGTTAAACCCCACATATCTATCAATCAATCATGCGCACCATAAATAGTGCTCAAAATTTAATTGCATATGTTGTTTTCATCCTGGCTGTATTCCGTGCTGTTTATGATGTAAAAAAAAAAAAGTAGCACGCTGAAGTGGTGCTGCTTTTGGGCAACAGTTGAAAATGGCGGGGTGCATGAATGCGGAATACTGCCGCTTACACTCAAATCACTGTTGTGGTCACCTCCCACTGTTTGCAGCATGTGTTGTGTATACACAGCTGCATATTTCCTAGCTAGAAAAATTTGATTTTAGGTGTTTCACGCCATTTTCCATGTAACTATTCCACAATTACACACACTGATCAGCAGGCTTTCAATTGCGCTGAAGGACACAGGTGCCATTAAATTCATAGTCAATTCTTTCAAGAAACCGTATGTAAAGGCTGAAGCTTCATGCGTACATACACACACACACACACACCATATTGTTTTTTGTACTTTATGAAAGCTGCGAAGGTCTCATGTGCCTCCAAGCGTAACCTGTTTTATTTATTCTCCATCACCGCAAAAGTTTTGTGAGTTTCAAATAAAACTACTTTGCGCATGGCCACGTTTGGGTAATTTTTTGTGTAGGTGTTATTTGAGCAGCCTACAGTGTTTACTTTATAAGCCTGTATGTATATGTTGCATTATAAGGATGCAGAATGTGTGTGGCTGTACAATATAGGTGAAAGTAAAAATTAACTGTGTCTATTGTAGTGTTCTTGCAATCAATCTTACCCCTGTATTCTAGAACGTCCCTCCACTCAACGCTTCACCTTCACTTGAGATGGCTGATGGGAGCGCCGTCTCTAAGCAGAGAAAGTCGCTGCATGTCAGCAATAATCTGCTGTGATTCTCGAGTAGCGCAGCGTCGCTTTCAAACGAGCAGCGGCACAGTGCTCAACTCTGTCAAGTGAAGGGTGAAAGTCGAGTCGGGGAGCATTTATGAATATGGGGTTTAGTTTTGTTGTCTTGTTAACCTGCCATTAACACTGTATTGATGCTACTTTGCTCTAGCTGTACAGTGCTCTCCAAGGCACAAGGAGGCACCGCAGGGGGAAGGCTCGGGGCAAACCATGCGTGAGTTTCCTTTCATTGTTACACTATGCACGTATTAAGTGATAGACTTTAATGTATGCTATTTGTATTGTGCAAGTTTTTGGGGACATACAACTTCCAACACTTATATGTTCTGACGAAAATCACGCAAGAATGAGAGAAGCTTGTGCAAAAATTATGCAAGAGTGTGAGAAGCTTTTGCAGAAGTCTGTGAAATGAAGTTTTGAAAATTTGTGGCAATGTGTCATTGTACAGTGGTCAACAGCCTTGCTCAGCATACTTGAATGCAGGGCTCCCGGCTGCACAGGCGCATCTACGGAGTGCCTGATGCATGATGGGCCAAATGTCAGCCTGCACACTGGTGCCTCTTATCCCCGTTTGTCCGTTACATCAGTGTCTCCTGTAAAGGGGATCAATTGTGCTACCTTTTTTTTTTTCGAATGTAATGAGTTCTTTTTCCAGATTATTGTTGTTTTAAGGTAGAGCCTCACATTTCAGTCAAATACTGAAGATTCTATTTTTCCTTCTAGATGCTATGAAGTCACTCCTTGTGTTACAATAGAGTGAACACTGTGATGAGAAAAGCTACTTTATGGAGTTAACTCACTCCATATTGACTTAACACACAGAATTGGTGAAAACTACACTCCATTCCAGCTGCATTAGGAATAATATTCATTTGCATACTTCTGTTTCTTTTGTTTGTTTGTTGGCTCGAGGTTTGGAGTATAGGGAGGCCAAAGGGCACTGTGTAGTCTTTCATCATCTTCCCAATTTTGTGAACATTAATAGATAGGCGTATGGGAAGCAGCCAGCATGCTGAAACAGCGGTGCAAGCATGCAAGATGTTCACCATTGCATGCAGTCGGTTGCTGTGAGCAACCTACTGCATACAATTAACTGCGAGTGGTGAA
Source organism: Rhipicephalus microplus (assembly GCF_043290135.1). Classification (NCBI taxonomy): domain Eukaryota; kingdom Metazoa; phylum Arthropoda; class Arachnida; order Ixodida; family Ixodidae; genus Rhipicephalus; species Rhipicephalus microplus. The sequence goes on along the minus strand of NW_027464587.1, from coordinate 8,256,049 downwards.
CTAACGCTGCACTATGTGTGCCTCCTGGAAAGCTGCAATGGTAAAGAGCCACAATCGTATAGTAACATGGATAAAATCGCAATTCGTTTGTTGAATAATTTTGCAACAAAATCAATGGAGTTTTGGATAAATTTGTGTATGTGCCTGGTTCATCAAAGTTACAGAATCAAATGCGGTATATACTCGCGTATTATGTGTACTTTTTTTGTCGATCCGGTTATGTGCGAAGCTAGTAGGAATCGCTGGCCTAAAAGCCCAACTGGGAATATATGTTGCAGGCGCTGTCACAGCTGTCTCAAAGCGGATTGTCATTTGTTTGCTAAGCCTGTTCAAATGCCCCCATTTTCTTGAAGTTCTTCCGAACATTGCTCACAAAAACCAGTTTTCATGACAGGGTTATACCAGAGAACATAAGTACTCTCCTATAATTGTCGGGAACCCAACGCAAAGTAAGATGCAGGCAAGGAAGCGCGATGCCAACACAGTGCTGTGTGTGTCGCCCTTCATGTGTGTGTGTGTGTCCATTCCTTGTCCCAGTCTTCTATTGCGTTGTGTTCCCTCCGATATCTAACCAACACACCCAAGCTTCTATGCTAAGTCTTATTCAACGCACTCTTCTGCTGGCTCCCATACTGAATATTGCATGTCGAAGAACTCCACGCTGATGTGCTTAGCGGTAGCACGGTTTGTTTTCTTCGGTAAGCTTTATAACAGCAATCTGCCTCGTATATAATTATTGTAGCCTATCACAAGGAACGGTAAAAACGCAATGGCCAGGTGGCGAAACCGAAAAAAAAAAAGAAAATGAGTGCGAAAACCTGCCTCATCTAGTTGATGTGACAGGTCCTTGCACGCGTTCAACATCTATGCTGTGTCTCGGGAATACATTCTTGCCGTGGAAGAGGTGGGAAGATAGGAGGCAAACCTTTAGGCATTTCGGACTACACATAAACAGGTTTCGGTTTTCAAGTTCGATATTCTAGGGAAAGCATAAAAGTTCATGGAAGAAGGGACCTTGCACTCAGTCCATTTTGTGTAAGACTGCACTCGCCTGCTCGACAAGAGATGTGCCTGACCAGAGCATCATGAAGTCAAATGTGTCTGTGTGTGTGCTGGCAAGGTGGCTCGGGCTGGTTGAGGAGGGCAAAGTATGCGAGCAAAAAGTTTCTTGTAGTAAAGCAGGCTGGCTAATTATACTGGTGAGCAAATTATGTGAGGATGCAAATTGTGCGAGTAAATATGGTATGTACTCTTGTATGTTTCAGCTCTGTTGCTACGGATTGTGCGGATCCAACTTGGCATCCGGCAGCAACAAAGAGAGGTTCTGCAGGAGGTGGGACAGCTGAAGCACTAGGTACGGCTCTTGTCCGTGCCTCAGCCCGCCCAGCCAGCACAGCACCCTTCTGACCTTCCCCAGCCGCCTGCTGGTACAATTGGAGAAGTGGAGGCAGCAGAGGCAGCTGTGCAGAGTAAAGCTGTGGCTGCGGCGTTGGTGTATATTTCTTGATTTTTAATATGCCTATGTAACATGCAGAAATTTAGTACTGCTTTAAGATATTGTGTTTCGGGAAACAAACTAGTCAGGTTATCTCATGAGCCACTGTGCTACAGTCGAATATGAATAATTCGTATTCAAAGAGGCCAGAAAATTTGTTCAAATTAAAAGAAGTTCAAAATAATGAAAGTTACCGTAATTACTTGAATCTAACACACACCTTTTTTCCGGTTAAGAGAGTTCATAAATCGCATGTGCGTTAGAATCGAGTACGAAAAAAAAAATGAATATGGTCATTCTATTGCCATCGCCACTTACAAAATGGCTGCCCTCTACGTGCGTCGGCATGGCACGTCGGTCATTTCTGCCTATGCGTTTCCCATGCGCGGCACTTCATGCATGTGCTGAGGAGTTCGTCATCTTGTAGTACATTAGCATCGACGGCATGGTAGGGCCGACTCCAAAAACTCGACGAGTGCACCACAATGCTGCTTCTAAAAGAAAAGTCGTCGCGTGTGCCGGAACGGACAGAAATCGGGCCGCATCGCGGTCATTCGGAGTTCCCGAAACGTGCGTGCGGGACTGGCGGAAACAAAAGCAGAATATTGTCGACAGCAAAGATTCACGCAAAGGCTTCAGTGGACCACAGCAGGGTCGGTTTCCACAAATTGAAGAGCTGCTCGGCGAGTATGTGATCAAGCAGTGAGCGGCACAGCGGCCCGTGACGACAGAGCTGCTCCAAGTGCAGGCTATGCAGTTAGCCTTAGAAAAAGGGCTAATGCAGAGCCATTTTAAAGCGGGCAGGTGCTGGCTAACGATTTTTATGAAGAGAAAAGGCTTTTCCCTCCGAAGGAAAACGGGCATATGCCGGAAGTTGCCGGAGGAGTACGAAGAAAAGCTTCAGAGTCTTCAGAGGTTCCTCCTAAACTAGCGGCACAACAACGGCTACCTGCTTGGGCAAATCGGGAATGCCGATCACACGCCTCTTTACTTCGACATGCCTGGCACCACAACCGTCTAGGAGAAGGGGGCGAAGCAAGTTCGTGTACTGACATCAGGCCACGGTAAAACTAGAGTGACAGCAATGCTCCGTTGCACGTCAGATAGGCATAAGCTTCCCCCGTACTTCATATTTAAACGGAAGACGCTCTCAAAAAGAGTCGTTTTCCCGAGTGGTGTGATCAAGCGGGCCAACGAGAAAAAAGGGTGCGCGTTGCAACCGATGTCTTTGTTTTTTTTTTTTTTTTTTGTCGTGGAAACCGAGCGCGCGTTACAATCGAGGGCGCGGTAGAATCGAGTAAATGCGGTAAACGAGCGGAGGGCTCATCATGTAGTGATGCATGTGCATGGAGAAGTTTTATTCACAAATTGCAGGACATCTGTCATTAATTAAAGTAGTCAATACATGTCTGTACACGCTGGCCTTGCAACGAGTCAACAAGTTTTGCGTGCAGTTTGCAAAGCATTTGTACTTCGGCTTCAGTATTCTCCTGGCAAAAGAAGTTGCGCGCGGCAATGTCCAGTACTGACACTCTTCGAAGACAACTGTGTTTCCACTGTTACCATCTGCGCTGCAGCCGGAGCGTGGCCAGCACATGATGAGAAAGGAAGAGCGTCTCCACCTGGAGAAAAGCAGATCGGCATTCAAAAGAGAAACACTCCGCGGCCGCTTTTTTTTTTTTTTTCTCTCTTCATGCGCGGTGTTGAAAGGAGAAGAGTCTCTACATAGCAGGAACGAAAAACAGGGAAGCGTGACACCGGCGCGTTGCAGATCGGCATGAGAGAGAGCCAACTCTCTGCGACAGCTTTTTTTCCCCTCTTTCTCTTCGTGCGCAGTGTTAAGAGAAGAAGGGTCTCTACGTGGCAGGGACGGAAAAAGCCGAAGCGTGGCATAGGAATGTCGCAGATTGGCATTTGGCAAACATTCCACCGCAGTCTTTTCTTTCCTTTTCTTCATTTTCTTCTTCAAGCACAGCGATGAGGTGTCTGAAGTGCCACTGCAGGATTGGGCGGGGTGCTGAGAGCATTTTCGGAGCGCGGTATAGCTTTGATAGGACCACAGCATCAGTTCGAATTAAGTGTGTTGGAATTAATGAGATTCGACTGTATTTACTATAGTCTGTGAAGTTCGAGTGAACTGTCCTAAGCTAGCAGACGATGTAGGCGGCATCGTGTGTTTGATGGGCAGTGACTAGCAATAGCCTGCTTAAAACAGACATTCAGTAATTTTGTTCATTTATCACCCTATTTCGTGTCCGCTGCGGCTCTCTCTAGTTTGAGCTACAGTTCACCCTGCCTTGTGTTAGCCGATTTCTTACTTTTTTAAAAATCTAACATGCACCCAATTTCGCAGGGTTAAGAAAAATGCACCTTTGTTTATTGTGATGAGATTTCTATAGCGACATGCCTCTTTGTTGGCTATCACAGAAAAATATAAACAGCAAATGGTGCGACCATCTAGTGCGAACTTTATTTTTCTATCAGTTTCATCTATGACCAAGATTTGGTCGCTCTAAGGTTGCCTCTTAGTACGCCTTGGTCATGTTCATTTATCTTGTTGTGCTCTGCTTACAATGCATTGATTAAAAACATGTCCAAGCTTCTTTTTGAATTCCACATATTTTATCGTTTTTCACCTGTAGAAGCTACTCCTGGTCAACATTCAGGCAAAGACATTGTAACCTCGAAGAAACTTGTATTGGAATTTGAGCACTGTACAAAGTAATTATGCTATTTCATAGCTAGAATCAATATTTATTAAGGGTTATAACAGTATTGTATTTGATTTCATAACAGCGTAACTGCATATCAGAGAAGGACTCTGAAAGGTTCTCACACTGAGTGTGAGAGGGCTGATGTGGAAACCATTTTAGGTCAAGTGAGTTGAAGTTAGCATAAAAAAACAATGAAATGTTGTGATGCCCAAAAATTCAAGTTGTTGTTTTCAGTGTCCTCTTCTTGCAGATTTTTATCATGAAAACATTTCGATGTGCTGTTGCGTTTACCCCATCTATGCTTCTTGCATTTTTTTACAGCGCAAGAACCTCCTGCAGATTGGGGGACGTGGCCTCCGAGAAATTGCTGTGAATGCCATGAAGGCTGTATTGGCACATGACGTGCAAGTGCTGTACAGCCTTCATGGCAGAAAAGGGAAAAGGGCCTTTGTGAACCTGAGGCTCTGTAGATTAGTGACAGGTTAGACTTGTTCATTGTTTTATGTGTGTGTACCCTTGTGTATTCTCTGTACTGCAGTGCTTCATGTGTACTATGGTATTTCTGTTCTTGTATGCAGATGTCATCTGCCAAAAAGCAGGGTGCGACCAGGCGGAGGCCCTCAACTTTATTAAGAGGTGGCTGCCAGGGTCTGGTGATCGCTGTGGGGGCAGGAAGCGGCGCTTCAGAGAAGCATTTGTTGTGGAGCAGCCCGATGATCCCCACTCTCAGAGTGCAGATTATCGGCTGCTCGCGGCAGCTGGCTTCCTGCCCAGCCACAGCAGCCAGGGCCTTGACAGCACCACTGCCACTGTGCCCCCAACGCAACCTGACCTGCAGTAGAGCGGGCCTTTTTTAGTTGTGTATATATATTTTTCAATGTATACATTTTTTGTTGTACCAAATAAATAAAAAAAACAAAGAATAAATGGTCTGCAGACTGTCGGTGGTGCACTGTTCGGCTAGCTTATGCTGATTCGGAAGCACCATCACCATGTTTTAGTTACAAAAAAATGCTCTAAACTGTATGAATATTCTCGATTATCATGTGGGGGACATATGTGGGGATTGCAAGTGGGGGACATACGCTTTCAGCATTTACTTCCTAACGACTTTTTTCGAGCTGCTGTACCAAATACCAGTACCAAATAAAGCACTCGCTATTGCAAAAGATGGATTGGTAAAAAAATAAACTACACTTCTAGTGTTAGCAAAGGGAATGAGGTATAAAGGATGAAATAGATCGAGTAACTGCTTTCAGTTCTCAACATTCAATTTTCTGTTGCCCCAAGTATACAGGGCTGCAAAGCTACAAGATCGGGTCATCGAGGCATATTGTTTAAATCTTCCGGTAAGAAAAATTCCCTACTAATAATGGTTACATAATGGCAAGCCAATCGGTAGCCAATATTCGTCGTGCAGGAAACAGCGGTGTAATAACGGCATTTGATTGGCTGCAATGTGGCCCTGGATTGGTCTAATGTCGGTCGTACATCCGTAGCCAATATTCGTCGTGCAGCAAACAACGGCGTAAAAATGGCATGTGATTGGCTGAAATATGGCCCAATGTTGGCTGAACATTGGCAGCTTTGTCGGCAATACGATGGGCCTTCGTCGGCCCATCATTGGCTTGAACGTTGGCCCGACATTGGAAGAAGTTGCACTTCCGACGTCGGCCCGACGTCGGTGCCGATGTTAGCCGATGTTGGTCCAAGATTGGTCCAACGGCGGCGTGCTGCCTGGGGGACTGCGGGGACGATTTCAGCGAAATGGTGAGAGCTTCACGAGCTACATTGAGGATGTGATCAGCCTCTTTAGGCAAGTTGATGCCAGGATGACGGAGGCTGACAGAATAAAGAATATAATGAAAGGCATTGATGACGACGCTTTTCATATGCTTGTGGCCAAAGACCCACAGACCGTCACGGCCGTGATTCAGTTATGTCAAAGTTTCGATGAGCTGCGCAAGCAACGAGTTTCTACACGTCGCGCTAATACGCAAACAGCTGATATTTCGGCCTTGGAGTGCAAAAGCAGTGGCCCCGACTACAGCGTGTTAATGCCTCAAATTCAACAGTACATCCGGGAGGAAGTTGCTCGACAGCTCTCTCTTGTCGCCACCATCAACGAGACCCCCACAACACTGGACCACTCACTTCGCCATGCTATTCAGACGCAAGTTGCCGAGGCTCTCCCTTCGCCCGCATCCCCAATATCAGTGGCTGCACCGCTGACTTATGCAGAAGCCGTCCGCCGACCTCCTGCCCAACCGCTGCTCCCTTCATACAGTCCAGCCACCAACTACTACAGGTCACCAGTTTCAGTTTATCCGGTAAATCGGCCCATTCCACCACCTCGAGCACCTGTAAACCCTTGGCGTACTCCGGATAACCGGCCCGTCTGCTACAACTGTGGTATTCTAGGACATGTCGCGCGCTACTGTCGTCACCGTGGATTCTATTTTAATGATGTGCAGCATTCCGGAAACATACCTCGGCCATCAGAATCGCATGTGACACCTGATTCACATGACCCCCGCTCACGTCGACCAGCCTTCAGCCGACGTCGATCTCCTTCACCCCGCCTTCGGTCTCCTTCCCCCATGCTGCGCCGTTCCAACCACGCCCAGGAGGAAAACTAACAGTCGCAGTTCCTGAGGCAAGAGCTGCGCCACCGACGAAATTTCCAAGGCCTCATTTATCGCCCCCTAACGAGATTGCCGTGTTTGTGGACGGTTTCGCCACAACTGCTCTTGTCGACACAGGTGCCGCTATTTGTATATTTAGTGAAGTGTTATGCCGCAAACTGAACAAAGTGACGACTCCACTGGTTGAAATTTCTTTACGCACAGCGAGTTCGCAACACGTCCAACCTTCTGCCACATGCACTGCTCGTGTTGTGATTCAAGGAGTGCTTTACATCGTTGAATTTGTCGTCCTTCCGCATGCGTCTCATGAAATCATCCTGGGATGGAACTTTCTTTCCGCTAATCATGCGGTTGTTGACTGCGCTCGTGCTCAACTCGTTTTGTTTCCATTCAGCACGACATTCATAGATCTCCCTCGCTCACTCAAAAAGGTGATCGTTGCCGCTGACGTCGTCATTTCTGCTTTTTCGGTCGCCGCGGTATCTCTTTTGTGCAACTCCGTTTCCGATTCAACTGCCCTATCTATGCTGTCAGAATGCGCTCGTCGCCGAAACCTTGTCGTCCCGTTTGCCGTCATAACACTTGCCGATGGCTCCAGTGCCGTGTACGTGTGCAATCCGTTCCCTTGTCCCGCTACCTTATTGCATGGCGAATGCATTGGGAGTCTTGACACTTATGATGACATCTTTTCTTTCGATGCCCGTTCTGATACGACACCGATGTCCGTGGATGCTGTCACAGCTGGCACCGCGCCCTCACTACCTGACGAAGACGTTCTGTTGCGCAGCGTAGACGCCGGCCTTACGCAAGACCAGCGCAATCAGCTCAGTCAACTACTTGACCGTTTCCGCGCCTCCTTCGACCACGGACAACCTCCCTTGGGACGCACGTCAGTTGTCGCTCACCATATCGACAACGGTCATCATACTCCACTTCGTCAGCGCCCCTACCGCGTCTCGCAGGCTGAGCGTGACGCCATCACTCAACACGTCGACGAGATGCTGCAACGTGGTGTTATTCAGCACTCACCCAGTCCTTGGGCTTCGCCAGTGGTCCTCGTGCGAAAAAAGGATGGCTCCATCAGGTTTTGCGTGGATTATCGTCGACTAAACAACATCACACGCAAGGATGTTTATCCCCTGCCACGCATTGATGACGGCTTGGATTGCCTTCAAGGTGCGGAGTTTTTCTCTTCACTGGATCTGCGCTCTGGATATTGACAAGTACCAATGGCTGAACCAGACCGTCCAAAAACGGCGTTTGTGACCCCTGACGGCTTATAATAATTTATTGTAATGCCCTTCGGTCTTTGCAATGCGCCTGCGACTTTTGAAAGAATGATGGACAGTGTTCCCACGGGACTTAAATGGCACATCTGTCTTTGCTATTTAGACGACATAGTTGTATTCTCGGCGAATTTCGAAACTCATCTTTTCGTCTGGAACAAGTTCTCCAGTGCCTTACGGCAGCCGGGTTGCAACTTAACTTCAAGAAATGTCGTTTTGGCGCCCGCAAACTCACAATTCTCGGCCACGTCGTTTCAAAAAAAGGAATATTGCCAGACCTTGCCAAACTGCGTGCCGTTGCCGAGTACCCCAAGCCTACTAGGAGCTTCGTAGTTTCGTAGGCTTGTGTTCATATTTTCGGCGTTTCATTCGCAATTTTGCCTCTATAATTGCCCCTCTGACTCAGCTTCTCTCCCGTAGCACGGACCTCTCTGGCTGGAACTCCCACTGCGATGAGGCATTCACGGCGCTACGCCAGCTACTCATCTCTCCGCCAGTTCTCCGCCACTTCGACCCCAATGCACCCACTGAAATTCACACGGATGCAAGCGGTGTCGGCCTCGGTGCCATTCTCGCTCAACGCAAGGATGGCTGCGACGAGTACGTTGTCGCCTATGCCAGCCGTACACTAACTAAGGCAGAGTCCAACTATTCCGTCACGGAAAAGGAGTGCTTGGCTATCATTCGGGCTATAGAAAATTTTCGCACCTACTTTTACGGACGCCAGTTTGATGTTGTCACAGATCACCATGCCTTATGATAGCGTCCATGAAAGATCCTACTGGCCGCCTCGCTCGTTGGGCTTTACGCCTTCAGGAATACGATATCTGTGTTGTTTATCGCTCAGGACGCAGACATTCAGACGCCGATGCACTATCCCGTTCTCCACTGCCTCCTGACCTTGCCTGCTTATCAACTGCCCTTTGCGATTCGTCATCGTTGAGCATCACTGACATGCCATCCGAACAGCGCAAGGATCTCTGGATCAATTCTTTGGTCGACGTCCTCTCTCACAGTTCGCCAGAAACGACTTCACGCTCCCTCTCTCGTCAAGCAAGACATTTTGCTGTCCGTGAAGACTTGTTGTATCGCCGCAATTACGTGACGGATGGCCGTAGGTGGCTCATTGTCATCTCTCGTCATTTGCGTTCGGACATCTGCGCTGCCTTTCACGATGACCGCCAGTGTGGCCACGCTGGAGTATTTAAGACTTACTCTCGCCTTCGTCTAAGATACTACTGGCGTGGCATGTATCGGCACGTTCGCCAGTACGTTTGGTCATGCACCACGTGTCAACGACGCAAGACGCCTTCTCACAGCATTGCTGGCCCTTCGCAACCCTTAACCTGCCCAGCGAGACCATTCGACCGCGTCGGAATTGATATTTATGGTCCTCTACCCAACTCTCTTCGAGGCAACCGGTGGATTATCGTCGCCGTGGATCATTTGACACGCTACGCTGAAACATCTGCGCTGCCTGCTACCACTGCGAAAGACGTTGCGTCCTTTCTTCTTCACCATCTCATTTTGCGACACGGTGCACCTCGTGAATTACTCAGTGACCATGGACGCGTGTTTCTCTCGAACGCCATCAACGAGCTACTCAAGGCATGTCGCACTGTCCATAGGAAATCCTCGGCATACCATCCTCAAACCAATGGCATGACGGAACGCTTTAACCGTACCCTTGGAGATATGCTTGCCATGTACGCCTCTAACGACCACACTAATTGAAACCAAGTGCTCCCTTTTGTCACGTACGCGTACAACTCTGCGCCACAAACAACCACTGGCTTTTCTCCTTTCTTCCTCCTGTACGGACGTGAGCCATCATGCTCCATGGACACCATTCTCCCTTACAGGCCTGATGTTTCCGAAGCGACGCCTGTTTCCGAAGCAGCTGCTTATGCCGAAGAGTGTCGTCAACTCGCTCGCTCATTTACCGCACAAGACCGATGGCGCCAGAAAACTGACCACGATTCCTCTGCGTCTACTGTACACTATAACCCAGGAATGCTGGTTTGGCTCTGGGTCCCGTCTACACCTCCCGGTCTTTCCCCGAAGCTTTCGTCGAAATACCATTGCCCCTACCGTGTGGTGTGGCAAACATCTCCTGTCAACTATGAAGTTGAGCCCATTGATCCACCCTCGGACCAACGCTGCCGTGGGCGTGAAACAGTACACGTATCACGCCTCAAACCATGCTATGACCCCCTTGTCGTGTCCTTTCCCTAGGTCGCTAGGTTGGCTCCTTTCTGCGCGGGGAGTAATTGTACCGAAGCATAGTGGCGCCAGCTCTGTGCCTGCGTGAAAGAAGACGTTGACGTCCGTGTGTGGCTCGTGCTTGCCGGGTTCCTGCCTGTACCAGCTTGTTGCGGCTAACGTTTCTGGAGTAATAATTAACCTGTGTTTTTACGCACCCTTGCTCGTTGCATTATATATATATATATATATATATATATATATATATATATATATATATATATATATATATATATATATATATATATATATATATATATATATATATATATATGCACCTGTGTTTGCGTCTTTTTAGGTGGACATGATTGTGTTGCATTGTATGCTGCTTCCTCAAAAGGAAAATAATGACTAGGTCGTTAGCTACCTGCTGCAACAAATAAAAACTTTCTTTCTTTTCTTTCCTTTTTCGTCTTTTTCTTCTCCTCCCTTTTTTGTTTTTTTCATTTTTCCAGTTCCCTCTCACTCTCGCAAACGTCTTTCAAGGCGAGAGGGACGCGGCAGCAAGGAAGTTTGGAAGCTCATGTCAGTATAACTCATCCCCTGATGAAGGGAGGTCCCCTCCCGAAACTGTTGGGAAATAAAAATATATTTATCCTTGTTGACAACGCTCCCGTTGTGCCATATCCCATACCTATACATATATATATATATATATATATATATATATATATATATATATATATATATATATATATATATATATATAGCTTTCAACATACAAAAACAAGTTATTTCTATTGCCTCTAAATATTGTTACGGGGAAGATTTATTCACCGAGAGCTGGTCTTGCTAACGGCTTAGAGAGCGCACAGTCAAGCAGGCCAACGGGGGAAGCTCGAGAGTCCAACCCACAACAACCACGTTGTCGTCTTCTTCATTTGGGTGCCAATTCAGCTGTGTCGGGGCGACAGTTGCATACACGTATCAATATTATTATTAAAAAGAAACTTAACATTACATGCAATTTCCGCGACAGGCACATGCGCGCTGATAGCACTAAATACAATAAGTACCATATGAATTGGCATCTGTAAATACCTGTGCTATTTTAAAATTTGGTGACGCTATTCTGGTATATATATTCACCCACGCTTGTAATTTGGTCATTGTGCGGAATACTGTAATATAAAATTTTTGTCAGCAGAAAATCTGAGAACCATCACTTGACAGGGTCGCGTTCTTTAAAAAGTCTGTTACCTGTACCGAGTTTCGTACCTGGTAAGGTGCATTCATGGTCATTATTCATCAAGTCTTCCTGCAAAACATTGCAAGAAAAACTTGTCTTCATTGGAAGGACCTGTGGTTAGTGCACATGTACGTGTTATCCTACATAAGCTTAGTCTTTCGACAATAACTCATCAGTTGCAATACAGCACCTGTGTTTGCGTCTTTTTAGGGGGACATGATTGTGTTGCATTGTATGCTGCTTCCTCAAAAGGAAAATAATGACTAGGTCGTTAGCTACCTGCTGCAACAAATAAAAAAAACAAGATACAACATTTTTTTCTTTCAGTACTCCTCTTTCTGCCCCCCACCCCCCGCACACACACGCACACGAAAGCTATAAGCGTCCAAGAAGGAAGAGGGGCTGTTAACGGTTGCGCACCTGTCACTCCTTCTCTAAATGTCTCGGTGTGAGGGGGTTTGTCGGAGCAGCGAGGATATAATGTACGACTGGAATCAAAGGTGAACATTCGATATAAGTCTGCCTGTTTTGAATAGAAACTGAAGGAATGAAAACTCGAGCCAATATATATTTAAGGGGAAAAAACCCGATTTTTCGAAGCTGGTCCCGCTTCTTCCTCAGGGGTGAGAGATTGGCTTAAAAACGTCGCTTCTTTTAAATATGTTTTGGTTGGAGTTTTCTCGTTACTTCAATGTACGACTAGAAGTGGGGATGGTCTTAAAGAAAAGGGCTGCCCCACTGGCTTTCGCAATAATCCATTAGACAAAGTATCTTCTCTTTTCATCTTGCTGTGTAATCTCCTTGCCATCTCATGACTCTCGGCTAAGCTTTGTTTTGTGCTCGGCAGCTGAGGGTGAGGTGAGTTTCCGCGAACCTTACCTGCCTTCCAAACCAGTTACTGCATGCAAGCTTCCCCTGAATGGATGAGTCTGTGGTTGAAGAAAAGGAAAAAAAGACGCTATCTTTTCTTGCAAGAGCAGGGCTCAGTCGCTTGAAGGGGGGGGGGGGGGTGGAGAAAAGAGTTTAGAAGTAGGAGGGAGGAGAAGGTTTGGAAGAACGTGACGGCCATGGCTGCCAGAGCAGAAAGAGAATAGGGGCCATTGGCAGGGCAGTCCGAGTCGTACGACTTGGAAATGTGGAGCTGCAACCACGTACGCACATACCTATGGCCATTCCCACAAGAAAAAAAAATGTCTTAGATCACCTTTCTTGGGCAAGAATACAGAAAACTAGCTAAATAAGAAAACTAAAATAAATAAACAACCGATAATCCAACCACCGATTGTCACCACAGCTGCGGAAGGAAGGAAAAACGTAATCCGTGACCTCAGCACCAGCGGCTACACAGAGGCATTTATTCACAGAATACTGTGTATAAGAAAAGAGACGGAAAACACGACACCAATAGCACTGCGACGACGCCGCATGTCGACCCAACTTGAGCGCAGGGAACAGTGAACGGAGCACAATGGCAGAACACTGCGACACTACTCGCAACATGTTTGCCCCATACCAGTCCCGAAGGCACGTTGTAGAGCTCGTTGCGACTTGTAGTCTTTCTGCATTCCTTGAAGAGCACGAAGAGCGCGAAAGATTGGGTACGAGAAACTTGAGCGTGGAAAACGACCTTGCCATCAAGCCTTTTGCCGTGTGGACTGGAAAAACGCAATGATGGGTGAGGGACGACACGAAGTTCTTAGGCGCTTCAAAGATGACTATGAATGGAAAAGTGTTTAAATGGAAATGAAAAAAAATCTACAAAAACAATGGCGTTGCTATGTTGTGTGGGTACAGCAGAACTGCAGGCCTGTTGGAAAAAGATGACAGCAATATCTCATAAAGAGACTCGAGAATTAAAAGCCTCTCTGATTGCCGAGAGGTAAAAGAATTCTTCGACCACGTTTCAGCTTGAATAAATTTATTTCCGCGAGTGATGAAGGATCACGTACGGCATGAACGGTGCGTTTCTGCCTCCTTCCTTCTTGGAATATGGCCACGAGAATTTTCGTGGTACCCTAAATTACGCAGCCGCTGTTTAATTGGTAGCAAATGACATGACAAAAGCCTATGGTCTGTGTCATCGTACATTTTAACAAAACTTGAAATCCAGCCAGATGGCTCATTGCTATCGGGAAATTTTTAGCGATAACTAATGCTTCCTCACGACGTTCACAAGCACCCATCCTGTCTCTCTCGTTCTTCTTAACGTCTTGTTTAACGCTCACAACTTTCCCAAGTGCCACATTTATTCAAGAGAGAAACAACTTTTATTGAAACGGCAAGTGTTAGAGGAGTTGACTCCCCTCCCTTAGATGGCAGCTAGGAGTCCTTGGGCCCTAGCGGCATCTTCGGCTCTCCTGATGACCTGTAGTTGGTCCTCGATGCTTGAGCTTAGCAGCGCGGTCTCCCACTGCTCCGTATTCATGTATGTGTTTGGCCCCTTCACGATGTTGGGGCAAGCCCAGATAATGTGTTTGAGGTCCGCCCGCTGATTGCAGTGTTTACATCTGTCTGAGTAGAGGTCCGGGTAACAATGATTATAAGCGATTGGGTTTGGGAACGTGTTTGTTTGTAATAGGCGCCACGCTGTCGCCTGCTGCTTATTTAATGAGGAGTGTGGTGGCGGGTAGTGCTGCCTCCCTAATCTGTAGTGCTTGGTAATTTCGTTGTAACTGAACATGCGGTCTCTCTCCGCACGCGGGCTCCGCGTCATTCCTGCCCCTGCTCGGCTCGCTAACTGTGGAGCTAGGGTATGTGCGGTTTCATTGCCCGGGAGGGAGGAGTGGGCGGGCGTCCATATAACATAAACGTCGCGCTCTCCGCGAAAGTTATTTAAGATTCTTAACGCCTCTTTCGAGACCCTTCCGTTAGCGAAGTTATGAATCGCGGTTTTAGAATCACTGATTACGACGCTGGCCCTTGTGGACGCAAGCGTCAGCGCTATGGCCGTTTCTTCAGCGATTTCCGAATTTCCTGTTTTAATGGTGCCGCTAGCAAGCAGGTGGCCCGCTTGATTTGAAGCGACTATTGCCATGTGTCGACCGTCTGTATATTCGGCTGCATCTACATATACCACGTCCGCGTCATGTTGAAACTTCTTGTGCAGTGCTCTCGCTCTTGCATTCCTCCGCTCCCGGTGATGTTCGGGGTGCATGTTTCTGGGTAACGGAGGTATTATGATGCGCTCTCTGGTTTCTTTTGGGATATCGTATTTATTGCAGCTTTGGCCAGCGTACGTTATTGCAAGTTTGTGCAGGATGTGTCTTCCCGTGTTGCTTTGCGCGAGTCGTTCATATTGCGCTATCATATGAGCCTCAATAAGTTCGTCTAGCGTGTTATGCATTCCTAACGCTTCGAACTTTTCGTTAGACGTGGTGATCGGTAATCCGAGGGCTTGCTTATATGCTTTTTTAATTATGCATTCTATCTTTTGTTTTTCCGCCACTTGCAACTTGAGGTATGGGGTCACATACACTATGCGGCTGACGACGAAGGCTTGGATGAGCTGCACTAAGTTGTGTTCTTTCACGCCGTAGTTTTTGTTGGCGATTCTTCGAATCATTCGAATGGTTTGTTGGGTGTTGTTATCCAGTAACTTTATTGCTTCCCCGTTATGTCCGTTCTCGGATATTCGGAGTCCCAGAACTCTTATGTGTTGTACCTGAGGTATTGGGTAACCTCCTGCTAAGATTGTGATGTGTCGTTCGTGAATGCGCTTGCGACCTCTGCTTGTAGGTCTGTAGAGTAATAACTCCGATTTTTGAGGAGAGCATTTTAGGCCATTGTTCTCCACGTATCGCTCTACCGTATTTACTGCTTGTTGTAAAATCTCTTCTATGTGACCGTCGCTCCCGCCCGTCACCCATAGGGTGATGTCATCCGCATAGATACTGTGCTGAAGCCCTTCGACGCGTTCCAGCTCTGAGGGTAAACCAAGCATCGCCACGTTGAATAGGAAAGGGGAAAGCACCGAACCTTGTGGTGTTCCCTTGTTGCCTAGAACGAATTCTTCGGATTCCGCTTCCCCGGCCGTGATTGTAGCTTTACGGTTGGTGAGAAAATCTTTTATGTAATCGTACACTCTCCGACCTACGTGTAGGTTTTGCAAGTTGCGCAATATGGCCTCGTGGGTGACGTTATCAAATGCCTTCTGCAGGTCAAGGCCCAGAATGGCTTTTGTATCCAGGGTGTGCGTTTCGGCGTCTATGATTTGATTCTTTAGCTGCAACATGACGTCTTGCGTCGAGAGTCTTGGTCGAAAGCCGATCATGGTGTGTGGGTATAGCTCGTTGTCGTCCATGTATCTGACGAGACGCGTTAAAATTACTTTTTCCATGAGCTTTCCAATGCAGGACGTCAATGAAATGGGCCTGAGATTTCCGATGAGCGGCTTTTTGCCCGGCTTGGGTATTAATATGATTTTGGCGGTTTTCCATTGCTGGGGTATGGCGCCCTTCTCCCAGCATTCGTTTATGTACTTTGTGAGAGCAGTGACGGATTCGTCATCTAAGTTGCGAAGTGTTTTATTTGTTATACCGTCGGGACCCGGGGCGGACTTGGGATTGAGTCGTCCGAGTTCGTATCGAATCTCTGCCTCTGTTATGGAGGCGTCGAGGTCGACGTTATCCTTCCCTTCGTACTCTGGGAGTCGCGCCTTTGTGGCATCTCCTACGTATGTCTGGCGTAGCTCGCGTAAGAGCTCTGCTTCTGTACCTGCGTAGCTGTGTAGTATCCGTTGCAGGTTTTGTCTTTGTGTTGTTTTCGTGCCTTCTGGATCAAAGAGGCCTCGGAGAATGTTCCAAGTTTTGGACATTCCGAACTGCCTGTTCATTAAAGTGCACATGCCTGCCCACTGCTGCTGGGACAGCCTATTTGCGTAGTCTTCTATGTCTCTGTCGAGCGCGACGATTCTCTTTCTTAGACGCCGGTTGTGCTTTTGACCTTTCCAGCGCTCTTGCAGGCTGCGTTTTGCCTCCCACATGTGTAAGAGCTTGCTGTCCATTTCTTCCATTCCTGCCTCTTCGGGAACATGTTTGGTGGCTTTCTGCACGCTACGCTGGAGTGTGTCTGTCCACTTCTGTATATCTTCGATGGTCTCTGTAGCATCGTCCTCTCTTATCTTACGAAAGGTGTCCCACTCGGTTAACATTATTTTTCTACCTTTCTTTTTACGCGGACCTGCTTGTAAAATTGTGCATACAATGTAGTGATCACTGCCTAGATTTACGTTAGTGTTGGTCCAATGAGGGTTGGATATATTCCTTATGAATGTAAGGTCCGGCGTGGTGTCTCTACTGACGCTGTTCCCCATTCTGGTAGGGTCTTGTGGGTTAGTTATTAGCGTGAGCTCCTCGTGCTGCGCGTCGTTCCACAGGTTGCGGCCTTTAACGTTTTCGATGGTGTAACCCCAGGCGGCGTGTGGTGCGTTAAAGTCGCCCACGACGATCAGTGCTTGTCTGCCCGCTACGTTTAGCACTTTGCGGAAAAGCGAGCCAAACTTTACCTTTTGTCGTGGTGGACTGTACACGTTCAACACAAACAAGCTTCCCTCCTTTTTTCGAGACGGGAGAATTTCTAGTAGGACGTGGTCTATGTTGCGTACGCCAGTATCGTGTTCTACAGCCGTTATATTACGATGTATCAGTGTGGTTACTGTTGCTTTTTCAGCTAAAGTGCTATATGATTTGTATCCTGATAATTTTGCGGTCCCCCCAGTTTCCTGGAGGGCGATTACATCTGGTGCTTGCTTGGTTTTTACGAATTGCTGCAGGTTACCCCGCTTACGACGAAACCCACGACAATTCCACTGCCAAATCGTGTATTCATTAGGCGGCGCCATGTTGGCTACTCGAGTTTTCTATGCAGCTGTTCTCAGCCGCAGGTGGTCTGCTGTACGGCTTGCTCTTGACCGGCCTCGCTCCTGCGGGTCGGGCGTCTTTCGAGACGTTTTCTAGCTGCCCTACCCTACCCTCGAGGGTGTCGAACCTCTGAGACATTTCATCTCGCATCTGCGTTATCTGCTGTTGTAGGTCCGCGCGCATCTGCATGAATTGCTGCTGTAAACCTACGAACATTTCCTGGAACATGCCTTTTACTTCTCCGAGTGTAGAGTCGCTTTGCTCATCGGCGTTTTCCTTTGCCCTTCGTTTATGCGGTGGCGTTTCTCCACTCATCGACGCGGGAACGGGCGTCGCCGGAGCTCGAAGAGGTGTCGACGCCCTAATGGGTGTTGGCGTGGTATGGGTCATCTCTGACTGTTTTGGGTTCTTAAGCTTAGCGTTTTCTACTTTAAGCATTTTTACCTCTTCCCTTAGCGTCGCGTTTTCTCGCTTTATTTGCTCTAACAACTGTCTGATCTGTGTTATTTCCTGTTCTAAGGCGGACCCCGCGCGTGTAGGTGTAACAGCAGTGCCAGAGACCGCGTCTGCAAAGCTCACCTGTGCCTGAGTTTCTACCGCTCCTCGGCTGGATTGCACATTTATTCAAGAAAAAACTGAAGTGGCACCTGAGGGCACAAGCAGTTCAACGCAATACAGAGAGAGAACGGGTGCTCGATTGCTCACGAATCGTGCTGCTTTCTCGTCTCTGAAGTCACATTAATAATGAATCTGGAGCTTAGCACTTCTTCTTCGTTGATTAGGTACATAATCATAGATCAAGCTCAGTGTAGATTCCGATGTCACGTAATGAAGGTGACCTGGAGTGGCACATGTGTCACAACAAGCTGCAGAACCCAATTCCATCCCTTCTTACGGTCATGCTCGTTTAATACAAACGTTTGTAGATTGGATTACAGAAACAACATTAAAAGACCAAGAAATATTTAATTCCTCCGTTCGTTAGTAACGCACTTCGTTATGTATTCTGTTTTCTGAGAGCAGATAACGAGATGAATTAACATAAAGTGCTGTTTCTATTTCACCACAGTCAGCGAACGGTGCACTCTACAAATACATCACCTACATTAAACTTCGTGCCAGCACAATGCATACAATCCTCAATTACATCGCCAAAGAAAAAATAGGGGTTTCACGGAAAGAATGTCCTAATGCTTCGTTATATATTCAAATGTCAAATTTGAAAATAGCACCACCATGAACGGGATTAACTCCATGACCGAATTTCACTGCAAAAAGCGCTTGAATAACTGCACCTTCCAGGTATGCAATAGACATTGCATGAGGTTTTAGATGTGTGGGGACATCATTAGTTCATGTTCAGGTGTTTTAGCGAAGAATGAGCTGTTTAGTCACGTTTACTATGCTTTTCAATGTTAATATTTCACCTCATCGGTCATTTAGTGATGGCCGTTTCGTTTCCAAATCCTTAAATGAGAGTTATGAATAGTTGATATCCAAGTATTTTTTAAATATATATGACTGGTGTTTATCAAAGGACCTAGAATGAGTTCCGGGGAGGGAGAGATATGAACAGTTTTATCATTTGAAAAATAAAGTTTTCGGCATTAGAAGCCGGAACGTCAATACGACAACAAGGGACGCCATAGTAGGAGGTTTTAAATATTCGGAACCATGGGTCGGCAAAATAAATGGAGCCTACATAGACTTGCTCAGTAAATGTGCTTTTATCTCAGGACTCGATATAGGGCCCAGACTACAGCTGATATTTTGGTCACATCTAGGTGACTAAAAATATTTTTCTCTGCTAAACATTTTCGCAATAGACTGCTTTCATGGAGTAAATCAGCCTGACATTTTTCGAATACACCTGAGGTAGTCCCCAAAACGCCTTGGACGTTCGGCGTGGAATGACCGATCAAACTTTACGTCGATACCTATCACTTTTCGTCTCCACTGTCTCTTTCCAAGTTCATGTTCTTCCTTTCTTGACATTAAACTTCACAGAATTTTAACAAATCCGCATTATATTGCTTCTATAGAAGAAAATAGCTTGTAGTATACGCATCTTAAATAAAACTCGGCCGTGCACTTACGCCCCATCTCACTGTTTTGTATCAATCACTTCGCCGTTCTCATCTTACTTACTTTATTGCCACGTGGTTGCGACGGCAAAGAATATTGTACTTGGGTTCCTCAAGACGACACTTTTCATTTCGTGAACATGTGCCTAGAAAAGTACAAAGTGCTAGAAATTCACGCTTTACGCAGATAGCGGTGATCAGAGCATTGGTCTTCGGTAATATGGTTTGCGCGAAGGTACGTCGCCATATACACCCGTGGCATCGAACATCATCCATATTGTAGGTGTCTCAAGCTTATCAGAAGATTTGAAAATAATCTAGAATTTTCGCAGACTACCAAGCGTGCTTTGCGCAAGGCAATAGATTAATATGAGGTGTTTAACGTTTCAAAACCACCATATGATTATGAGAGATGCCGAAGTGGAGGACTCCAGAAATTATGACAACCTGGGGGTCTTTAAAATGCACCCAAATCTGAACACATGGGCCTACAGCATTTTCGCCTCTATCGAAAATGCAGCCGCCACAGGCGTGATTCGATCGCGCGACCTGCGGGTCAGCAGCCGAGTACCTTATCTACTGAACCACAATGGCGGTGTCTTTGTGCAAGACAGTGACATAAAAATACAAGCGAAGTGGCAGTATAATAATGTTGCGATAAAATTTCAGCAGATGCGGCAGGCTCCACTGTTGATGCTATTTTCATACAGAACCATCAGCGGATAGCCACGCGTTGCTAGGTCGATTGACGTCTTTGGGTATTTCGAGTAGGCTAAGTTTCTACCTAAAACATAAGGCGTAACGACAGCACTCACGTTGACTGTAAATTTTAGCGAAACGAAGTCCACGCTTCGGTTGGATGATATGCATATTATTAAGAAGCCATTGTGTATTCCTCAAAGGTCGAGAACATCAATGGTCGAGCGAACCTTTACTATCACGTGCTGGATGAAAGGAATATATCTATGTAATGTTTATAGCCAGCCTATAGACCGCAACTGACGGTGTGGGCCGACATCACTTCTGTAAGTCTATATATTTAGGGTTGTATCCGTTACAGTAAAAAGTAACTAATTACGTTACTCGTTACCCTAATAAAAAAAGGAGCGTTTCACGGCTCCACGTTCTATATATACATAAAAAAGGTAACGCATTACCATTACCGTAACTGAAAAAACATAACGAATGTTATTTCTGCCGTAGCTCCGGAATCATTAGTTTTAATCAACGTGTCTTTGCTGCTGAAACCCACAATGAGAATTTGTAAATTTCAAATTTATGTTTCACACATACTAACCCTAGCAAGGATTATACTCAATGTTCAAATAACAAGAATTATTTGTACAAATGTGCTGAACCTTAGCAATGTTATATAGAGGCTTAATGATGCCTGCCCATGTGATGGCTTCTGACTCTGTAGTGACCCAGGGTGAAACCATTTTTTTTTCATTGGAGCATTACACAAAAAGTGAGATTCAATAATGTACGGTATTCACAAAGAAGCTATTATTGAACTCTCAAGAAATTTACAACAATCGGCCTTTTCTTGATCCTTCAGCACCTTCAATAAAGCATGTCGAAATTGGTACTGTTGGTCCAAGCAACCGAAATGGCCCGCCGTGCCCCAGTAGGCAATCATGGAGTCCTACGGAGGCCCACAATGGTGCCTTTTTATTGGGGAGGGGGGTATAGGGAGATGTCGTGGGGAGGAGGGGGGACACTTACAAGTTTGTGACACTAGATGTGGCTTGCAGACGCGTAAGTCTAGAAAAATCACGAAGGGGCACACACATCTTGCAATAGCAGCCATTTTGTTTTAATATTTTGCAGTTTTTTTGTTTATATAATAATTAAAATCATGCCTAGAAATCATATTGACAAACGAACATAGGTTCCCAGCACTCGTAATTGCATTCTTCTATTGAGTCTTTTCCGGAACCAGTCGAGAGTGGCAGTTGCGATTTCAATTGTCTCACAAACCTGATGGGTATTGAGCACGTGTACATGCTACAAAAAAGCATTAAAAAGATGAATGTTTTATACATATCAAGCATTCTTATTTGTGACGTTTTTAAGATAAATTTTGATGGGGCCCACTTGCAAGGGGTGTCTCCCTCCCCTGACCGAGCACAAAGACGTCGGGGAGTCAACGTTCTCTGCAGGCGTGGTCAACGGGCGTCCGGGTCATGACCAGTATGAACTGTGCATCTGAGAAAATATTGCATTTGCTCTCATCTTCACGCTTGGCCATCGACAGGTTATTGTCTTGGGGGTAAGGATACCCTTCTTTCAACTTGCATTATGGCTGAGGGAGGGATCGTGTCGCTGTCGCTAGAGTCGGTAGCAAGTGCTGGCGCGGCTTGAAGGGGTCAAGTGCCCCTTTTGCACCACGCTTATGTCTACACTTCATTCATTTAACACAACGGTGAGGTCTAGTTGACTAAATGCGCAGATTTGTTTTCTTCCGCATCTTATACCGCTACATAAAACATTCTCATATTGTGAAAAGTAGGTATTCCGATACGTTTGAAGGGAAGTAACATTCAAGGCATGACAGATACTCAAAAGAGTGGTTTCCTGCAATCGCAATAAGAAAACTCGTAGCAGAGGTGCTTCTTTTTTTGTGCAGCGTACAATGTAAAAGTGAGATCCAATTCAGAAAAAAGCGAACTTAGTGACGTGCGTCGGTGCTTGCTCAATGCTCAATGAAAGATGGTTTCATGAAGTATGACGTAGCCAACAACAGAAACAAACTGCTGCATCTTAAATATAAAAAAAAACAAGCAAAGTGCTGCACATTCGTGGTAGAATATGGACATAGATTGAAATAGGCGTTTTTTATTATGACAGCGAAACAAAAACTATTTTACAAAACGCTTTGCATTCATCGTGATGTCGACACATCTGTGTAGTGCCATTAGTGCTATTTGGATGAAAATTCCTGAATGTCAACTAATTCAGTAACCTCTGGCAGAAGAACCTTTTGAATTTTTAGTTTCGGTTTCGGCGCCGCCGGCGCCGCCGCCGCCGATGAAAATCGGCCGCGCGCCGCCGCCGATGAAAAAACCGGCGTGCGCCGACAACGCCGCCGCCGCCGACTCTGAACGACCCCCACGCCGCCACCGTCCGAAATCACCTTGGCGCACACCTCTATACCAATACACGGAGAAAGGAAAGGTGACCCAATACAACGTTTCTAGACTAGGTAAGTCGCAAAACTCCCCGCGTTTCACTACTCATCACACGGCGCCGGGACAGCTTCCGGTTTGGTGGCACTGGCGGCGCAACAAGCTTCCACTAGCAGACGAAAACGCGTAATCGTCGTGGCAAGACGCCGTGGCGACCACTCTGAAAGAGCTTTTCCAACAGTATATTATCGAGATTTGTTGTGCTGCCGCAGAAACTTAATACTGCGTAATATTTAGTGGTGTAGGGCAAATACAGTATAAATATGGTTTTCTGAACTGCCCACAATAAACAATGCTTGATATATATAGCATGGCATACGAGTTGTCGGTTAGTTGCTAGTTAGAGTACGTTCGCGATGGATTTTTAGACGCGAAAAACCCAATCACAATGTCTGGCATCCTCTTTTGTGGCTGTGTTTTTCGGGCTTGAAAATAAATTACAACTATGTGGCACAATCTCGTGGCTTTTGTCTGGTTATGTAGTCAGCTTTTTTTTTCATGTGCGTCACATTCTATAGCAACTTAGACCATCAAAAAGCAACGCGTGCGGCCATTTTCTTGAGCATGCCTTCCCTCTGCTTCTTCTGGAGTTCCTCTAATGAAATCTGTTAACACAGCTGCAGCCAAAGCTTCGAGCAGAGACCGCACATTGGGGTATCGGTGAGCACTTTGTAGTCATTATTCACGAGTCTGCCTGCTGACGCATTGGGACAACATGAACACAGTTGCAGCTTTTCTATGTCCTCCAGAAGTTCGGCCCATTGGGTGATGGTATCTGCATTGCCAGGCGACTTGGCTAAGAGATGGTGACGGCTGCTAATGGTGACTGTCATGTCTTCTGCGACGACATCGCATTTATCCACATATAGCGCTCTTTTTTTTTCTTTGAGCCCAAGAAACACCACAAGATAAGACGTCTTGTGGTGTTTCTCGCCATTCTCAACAACTTTCCGTCAGCATGCAAACAAGCGTTTTCTATGTCTTGAAGCGAAATGACGCCACTAGTTGACGGCATGTTGGGACTTATTTCACTGTGTTCAAGCTCAGTACTCGGAGGTTCTCTATTTTTTTTTTGCCGATTATATTCTGGAAAATACCTTACTCCTATCAGGCAGCTTTCGCTTCTTTGTCGCGGGCCCCGCGACAAATGTAAGCGGGCAAATTCAGGAATATTCGTGGAACGCATCCTTCGACGAGGTCCCACCTTCCTCTTGCGATTTGTACCTTCTTACCATATGACGTGAGTGAAAGTCTTTAGGATGTCCTTCTAATGAAAGTGCATATCACACACACGTGAGGTGCTGGGCAGTTTCTTATCCGCACGACGAATAGCGTGGTGCCATACCTCTCGCTGCTCAGGTACACGTGGGCACAAAAGAAATGTCGTGGTGTCTCTCATTTCCTGTAGCTACTCTACAGGCGAGACAGCAACATCTGGGCATGATGAAAACACGCAACACATACAAAACAGAACAGGGTGCGCTGAAGCACAAAACTGTTCACGCAGAAAGAATGGAAAAACTTTATTTCGTCAGAAAGCAACTGAGGATGATTCCGTGTTAGATGGCCATCAACCCAAGGTTGGCGGCGACCTGTGTGGCCCACTCCACGACCCTTAACTGGACGACTGGGTCTAAGCTGGTCAACACGGCCTCCCAGTGCTCAAGAGAGGGATCACGCATAATATCCACCGGCGGCGGCACTATGCTACATTCCCAAAGTATGTGATCATATGTTGCCACAGCCTGACACCATTTGCATTGCGGCTTAATCTCCTCCGGGTACATTTTGTTCAACACGTAAGGGTTGGGAAAAGATCGCGTCTGCAGTTTTCTCCAGACGCATTCCTGCGCCTTAGTCAACCGCTTGTGCGGGGGCGGATAAAACCTCCGCTCTAGTTTATAATGATTCGTTATGTCATGAAAGGACACCAGCCCATCTCTCGCGGACCTCCCCGGAACTGGCGGCTCACCTACCCGGCTGACGAAACCTCGAGCGTTCAGGTGAGCCGCCTCGTTCCCAGGGTTCCCAGAGTGTGCTGGTACCCAGACAATTTCTATTTCTCTCATTTCTCGTCCCGTGGCCCTATGCAGAAATCGTGCAGCGGTCGCCGATATTCTGCCCCTCGCCAGATTTCGGATGGCTGTCTTTGAATCACTGAAAAGCAAATCTGACTGCGAATTAGTTATAGCTAGCGCAATTGCCGCTTCCTCTGCAGTTTCCGAGGAGCGGGTTTTGACCGATCCAGAAGTGATCAAGCGCCCCCGCCTGTCCACCACCACAATCACAAAAGCGTCTTTGTCCTTATATTCCGCAACATCTGTATAGACTGCCGCTTTGTACTCGCCGTACTCAACGTGTAAAGCTCTGGCTCTTGCCTGCCTGCGCTGTGTATGGTGAATCGGATGCATATTTTTGGGCAAAGGTTATATGTACAGGGCCTTATGTAACTCTCGCCGCACCTGAATTTTAGTGTCCCCAGTGGGAGCCTCTGCTCCAATGCCAATCCTTTCCAATATAATCCTGCCCGCTTTGGTTGTCGAAAGCCTAGCGTGCTGCATCACCAGATGCGCCTCCCATAATTCATCCAGGGTGTTGTGTACCCCTAGTTTTAACAGCCTTTCTGTAGGCGCGTTGTTAGGCAACCCAAGCGCTGCCTTGTAAGCTTGCCGGATCATAGCCTCGACCTTACTTTTTTCTGCGGCATCCAACTTCATATAAGGTGTCGCGTAAGTAATCCTGCTGAGCACAAACGCCTGTACCAGCTTACAGAGTTCTTTTTCTTTAACCCCGCTTTTACGGTTAGCGATTCTTCTGATTAGCCTGACAGTAGCATTGACCGTGGTCTTAAGTTTTTCAAGGGCCACCCTATTCTTCCTGTTAGTTTGCAGATATAGGCCAAGAATTCTAATCGTTTGAGCTTCAGCTACCGGCCTACCCCCTACCTTTACCTCTAACGGCGGTGGCGGAATATAGTGTCTTGCATGTAGCCCTCTGGGTTTGTCCCGAACCACAAAGAGCTCGGACTTTGGCTGAGAGCATGAAAGTCCCGCCTCCCTTGCCAACTCTTCGACAATATTAACTGCCTGTTGCAGTGTTTCTTCCAGATGCGCGTCACTACCCCTGGTTACCCATAGAGTAATATCATCTGCATAAAATGTGTGTTTGAGTCCCGGTATCTCCTCCAGCCTCGGCGGTATTTTAATTAAAGCGATGTTAAACAGGAACGGTGACAAAACTGAACCCTGCGGCGTCCCTTTGCCTCCCAACGCGAATGAGTCCGATTTGATATCTCCTATTGAAATTTCTGCGGTTCGGCCCTCCAAGAATGATCTGATGTAGCGAAATGTCCTGACCCCTGGGCCAATTTCCGATAGGTTATTCAATATTGCCTCATGCGAAACATTGTCGAAAGCTTCATTCAGGTCAAGCCCCAATACAGCTTTGGTGCCCGTGCCATGCCCGGGATTGACTACATCATGTTTTAACTGTATCATGACATCCTGTGTGGACAAATTGGCCCTGAAACCTATCATAGTTGGGGGAAAGATGGCCTTGTCCTCTGCATAATTCTGAAGCCTGTTGAGAACCACGTGCTCCATCAATTTGCCCACGCATGATGTCAGCGATATGGGGCGCAGGTTTTCCAAGCAGAGTTTCTTGCCTGGCTTCGGAATAAATATAATCCTAGCATGCTTCCATTGTGCTGGGATCTCCCCGGCCACCCAATACTCATTTATCAAGTCAGTGATCGCCCCGACCGATTTGAAATCTAGGTTTCTCAGCATTTTATTAGTAACTCCATCCGGACCTGCGGCAGACGTAGTACGCAGCTGCCCCATGGCAAACTCCACCTCCGCAATTGTGAACTCTTCATCTAGGTCTGAGTTTTCCACCCCCGAGTAGTGTGGTAAGCAACCGTCTACTCCATCAGTTATGTACCGATTCCGGAGTTCCTGTATAAACTCTCCAATTGTGCCTTCATATTGATGCATTAACCGAGTCATTTGCCCCCGTTGCGCCGATTTTGTTGCTGCCGGATCCAAAAGATGCCTTAACAGCTGCCATGTCTTTTTGCATCCAAACTGTCCATTCATGCGATCACAAATCTGGCCCCACGGCTTGGCTTGCAACTCAATTGTATAATTTTCGATTTTACGTTCTAACTTGGCAGTCCTTCTGCGAAGGACGCCATTATGTTTTTGCTTCTTCCACCTTCTCAAGAGACTCGCGTGCGCTTCCCACATGTGTAATAGTCTCGAGTCAGCGGTAAACTCCTCCTGCTCGACTGGCACTTCTACCGTGGTATTACTTACATCCTCCTTGAGCGCCTGTACCCATGCATCCAGGTCATTAATTTTCCCGTTTACAGTGTCTGCTCTGTTTTTCCTAAATCTGTCCCAATCTGTAATTCTATGCCCCCTCACTTTGTCTTTATGCTTCGCAGCGCTAAACGTCGTGGAAAGAATATAGTGATCACTTCCTAGCGCTTGTCCCGTGTTAATCCACTTTGCATTACTGATGCCTCTAAAAAACGTAAGGTCTGGGGAGGTATCCATGCTTATGCTGTTGCCTATCCTCGTATGATCTTGTGGATTGTTTAACAGCGTCCATCGCAGATCCCGGGCAACTTGCCAAAGCCGATTGTTCTTTGGGCTGGCTCGAATATAACCCCACTCTGGGTGAGGCGCATTGAAATCTCCTACCACTATAAGCGGAGCGCGAGCTGCTAACCGTTGAGTTTGAATCAGGAGTTGTGGCAAGCCCAATCCTTTATCTTTTGGAGGACTATACACATTAAGTAAAAACAGACTCTTCTCATACTTTCGTTTAGGCAAAATCTCAAGCAAGACATAATCTTCCCTGCTGCTATCTACGGAATGCTGAATGGCAGTGATGTTGCGATGGACTAGCACGGCTGTGAAGACGCGTGATACGCCCCTTGAATCAGTTCCTGGCGCTGTAAATGCCTTAAATCCAGGTAATTTTACTGAACCACTAGCCTCCTGTAAGGCTATTACGTCTGGTTTACTGTCCAGATTTTGTACGTGCAACTGCAGGTTACCCCGCTTTTGACGAAAGCCCCTGCAGTTCCACTGCCAAACCTCAATTTGCTGGCGAGGCGCCATGATGAGGCACCAGGTTGACTAATGGCACTTGGCCACCCATGGGAGGCAGTCTTGCCTCCAATAGAGTATGAAGCTGCTGAAACATGCCCATGACCTGAGTTTGGGAATCCTTAAATTCAGTGGAGAGCATGCCGAGACGCTCCTCTATTGTGTCTAATCTGGCTTCGATCTTTTCGACTCGAGCCTCCAACCTATCCTGTCTTTTCCCTTGTTTGCCTACTTTATCCGCAAGTGTTGTTACATCCGACTTAAGACTAATGACCTTAAAAACAGGCTGTGGCATGTCTACTGGTGACGTTTCGGCTAATCGTTTTGCGTTAGCTACTTCATCCCCCGGCAGTGGTCTCTTCACTGTCCCCCGATTCTCCACTTCCATAGCTGCACTCTCCTGTACACGAGCAGACGCCTCTTGCGTCGCTTTCTGTAGGCCTTGCACTGCTGGTGCCTGTGTCCCCTGCCGTTGGTCGTTTCTAAGTGCGCGTTCCATCTCTGCAATTCTGTTTTCCATTCTTTTAATCAAGTCTCCCTGTCGCTGAACCAGCGCTGCTAACCCCCTCTCTCGAGCGGTTTCGTTCTGGGAGGCCGTGCCTGACAAGCTCACCTTTTTGTTGGTGTCGCGTGCGCAGCTGTTGGTACTGGATGCTCGTCCACCATCTTGGCCGCCCCCGCGCCCTGGCAATGGCGGGAAGGAACTCGACCGGTCCCTGCTTTTGCTTCTGCCTTCTTTACTCCTCGGTGACCGCTCCGTGGCCCTCGAGGAACGCTTATCGTTGCCAGCTTCGCTCTCTCTTTCGATGCTCTGCTGTCGGCCTGTCGGTGGCTTGCGAGCCAGGCGAAACTTGCAGTTCCGGCTCCCTGTGTGATGCGCACCATGGCACACGATGCAGACCGGCGTGCACGTGGGTGGCTCTCCTTCTGGCGGGGCAGGATGGTCCTTCCCGCAACGGTGACATAGGTTGCTCTTCGGACGATAGCAAACGTCCGCTCGATGTCCAACTCGTCTGCAGTTGTAGCAGGTGTCGACTAAATTTCTGTACGGGATCACAGCGTACAGACAGTTCCAGTAAGTAATCTGCCGGGGTATGTGTTTTCCCCCGAACGTAATCTGAATCGCCTTTGACTTTCCCAGAGGTCTCGCGTCCAGAATGTCTATGCCTTCATTCTTCTTCAGGAATCCCGCCCGAACTTCTTCCACTGGGCATCCATCATAAGCATTATAAATCACTCCCCGCACGGAGTTCTCCAACGGCGCCACGAACGCCGAAACCGGCAGGTCACGATCACCCAGCTTGAGCGTCTTCACAGTCGCATATGCCCCACTGCGATTTATGCACGGTGTGCTCACCGTCAACGTGTTGTTTGTGCCATTAACCCGCACAATGTCTTCTTCCGCGGCAATCGCACTCGTTAGACGCGCTGCTGCTCTCAGTGCACATCCGAGTTCTCTCGCTGTCACAACACTCAAGTCCCAGTTCTGGGGCCTGTACACAATCTTGAAATCCGTGGCTGGCAACTTGAGAAACGGTCCGCGTTTCTTCCATACCGGCGCTTTCCCCCGCTTGACTTGCTGCGCTCCGTGCGTCTTGCGCCCGTCGCTGCCGGCCTGCGTCTCGCAAGGCTTACCCTTGGCGTTGTCGCCATGCCGAGTCTTCTTAAATCGGTCCTGTGCCTTCAGCACTGGAGCCCACTCTCCCGCTTCAAAATCTTCGGGTGTTATAGTCTCCCCTTCGACGTAGTACTCCATCTTCAGCCCAACAAGACCCACGGTCACCGGGCGCAAGTCAGACGCCGGGCGACGCGGCCCAGGCCAGGCTTGGCCTAGGAGATAGGCCTAGCCTTGCCACCGCGGGGTTGATAGGAAAATCTCGGAAACTCCGAAAACGGGGACAAACTTGCCTAGACGAGTGGTGTTCGTAGGTACAGGGCAACCTCCTGCAGACGAGCCCACTGACAGCAAGTCCAGAAAAAAGCGCGTCCGCCGATAGTCGGTCACCGGGCCGGAGCTCATGCGAAACACGTCCGCACAGCGTCTCACTCCAGCCGCCTCCCCACGCAGAAAGAAGCCTCCACAGATATCGACGCACTGCAACATGCACAGGCGATGGAGGTTACGGGAGTGACACGAGCAAGCTAGGTGTTCTGTGAACGAGTATGCAGTGAGTGAATCTGGGTGCGACATCAGCGCCACATTTGTCGCTGGCAGTGGCGGCACCGCGCAACATCGCTCAGTTTAGCAACTTACTTAGTCTAGAAACGTTGACCCTATAGCCGTTTAAAACCGACTTGACTTGTCTTGAGCAGATGGCGGCAGAATCGTTTGACTGATGGCGTGTGTGCATTCGTGCGTGTGTGGGATGAGCTGTACGCGATCGCGAGCTGTACACATTTGTGTTTTGCTGGACGTGTGCTGATTGCGGTGTCCTTGTGGTGGACACGAGCACTGTCATTGTGCTTATCGTTGCCCATATGCTTGACGAACGCGGATGGTGTTTGCAGCGCTTGAACTTGCACTAGAGACCTTACATGCACTGTCACTGCGTGCTTCAGCGTTATTTTTGTGATCGCTAATATTTGATTTTTTTGTGTATGAGGTGGCAGCGTTCGTTGTACAAATTTTACTGAGCGTGTAAGTATGTTTTTCACTGTGCTTAATCAGCAACTTGCTTTGACTGTTTTGCCGCATGCTAATTGAATGTATCAAATAATGAGTGGCATTACTGCTGTTTTATCGGTCACCGAGGCCGATTTTCTCTTTCTGTCTACCCTGTCCTTTTTCCTTTGTTCGCGCGTTGAGAACGAGCACATCTAAATTGCAAAGTTAAGGTGCAATTGCAAAGATAAGGTTAAAGTGTCCTGTACGAAAGTGTCATCAACATTAAGAAAGTTCGAAACAGTTTTGAACTGAGGTATTTGAGAAGAACACGCAAAGTTTGAGGCGACTTCAAAAGTATTATGGTGGGAAAACCCTTCAAAGTGTTGACATTTTACATTGTGTGATAGGAGTTCGCTGTCCCACAACGAATTTACGCTGCAGTTAACTGTTTTTTATCTGATTTCATGACTGTAAAACGCTAGTGTATAGGAATACGGCTGCTCCGGGAAAGAGCAGGGTTTGTACAATGATATCATAGCGTGTAGAAGGGTAAACGAGCCGTTCACTGATGCCTGCGGAAATAGCGAACGCACTAGCGCATGCTAGCACTCGCGACCTTATATTTAACGTTCACAGTTGCGGACCGAGCCACGCAGGCTCCTACCTGAGTATCCCCTCGTGCTCTTTTGTCCAGCAAAAGACAGACATCGCTTCCTTTCTGGTTGAGGGGCGATTCACTGTAGGCATCACCCGCGGAGTGATGTTATCGCATGCGCCCTCCGTGTGATGGAGATGGGCAGCTTGTTTGATCTATGCTTCAGTAGCGTTTCTCGCTGTAGTGCTGGCGAGATTTTATCCGCGCGAATACCATACAGTGTGCGTACAAAAGTAATTTTTTGTACTTTATATGCAACATGACGGAGATGATGAAAGCTTGTAGAGAGTGTTCATATAATTCTTCTCGCAATCAAAAAACGTACAAAAACCGTCGAAGCGGGCTGGTCTTTACTATAGAGAGCTGCGTTCTCGTCGCTGTAAAGAATTCTTCAGTTGGGAGGATGAATATTGGGCGGTCTTTCCCATTGGTCTCGTTCTCGATTATAC
Source organism: Rhipicephalus microplus (assembly GCF_043290135.1). Classification (NCBI taxonomy): domain Eukaryota; kingdom Metazoa; phylum Arthropoda; class Arachnida; order Ixodida; family Ixodidae; genus Rhipicephalus; species Rhipicephalus microplus. The sequence continues at coordinate 8,224,502 of NW_027464587.1, read as the reverse complement.
TGCACAACTCTCTTTCTTGCAGTTCTTACAGGCTTTTCGACATTTATGTCTCCATAAAGCATGTTTGGAATGTAAGCGATACGCGTTGAGTCTATCAGACTTACAAACTTTTCGGCTACACTCTTTCTATTTCCACTTACCCAATAGACAACACAAGATACAGTGAAATCACAAGTTTATTGTGGGCGATAATACTGCGAGACGCTAGGAAGAACGGTGGTGGTGGGTAGCGAAGGCATGGCAAAGCAGGGTATAAAACAATTTACAACTGATATATCTTGTATATGGACAATTCTAGAGTGTGTGCCTTAATGATGTCACATGACTCATTGTTCGGGTGTCTCGAAGGCGACAAACACACTGGATTGTGTATCTTCACAAGCTGTTTCAGGGCACTTATATAGGCATGCATACAGGGCACTTATATAGGCATGCATACAAGAAAGTAGAGACTATAGTCAAGACACCACAAATGCCGCTCTCAGAAATTTTAAAGCTGTAGAAAAGAAGGTCTTTTATGCCCAGATTCCCCGCTCGGGTAAAAAATAAGACAAACGGCGGTGCGCTGCAAATTATTGTGCGGCAGCGGCGGTGGCGGCGTGGCCTCTTTCGAAACTCCGGCCGCGGCGCGAACGACATGAGTGAAAACGGGTGGCAATGGTGGCGCGGCGTGGCGGTGCACAGCTCAAGTGGCGATTCACCATTATGTGATAGATGTGGTGAATCACTCGCTGTCAACCACATCCTCATTCAATGCAGTAAATTAGACTCTATTAGAAAAAAAAAACATTTTTCGTTAGCCTACCTCAAACACATTCCACTTCATCCTGGGATGTTCATTGGCAAAGAACCACTTTTGAAATATCAGTCATTGCTTGTGTTTTTAGATGAAACTCCAAGCTTCAGCATCATATATAACGGAAATTCGTAACCTCTCCGCAAAGCTTGTGGCTCTGGTACCTGCCTCTCAGCCTTTGGTTCCAGAGTTGTTGAGGAGGCATTCGTGCTATTTTACAGTTGCTCACTTGTAGATACCATGGCCACTTGTAATTCATTCCACACCCATACATCAAATCACGTATCACTGTCAGTTTTGTACTTCATACACACATTTTACGCTTATATATTGCGCGTGATTTTAGGCCTCCATACAGCCGTACATTGTCATTGCAATCATTGGTCATTGCTTACATCGCATCAAAGACATGGCACTCCTTGGCCACCCATAGCTTTTGTGACACACAACTACACCAATAAGAAAACCACTTCGGGTGCAGAAATATCCCGGAGGGAAGTTGGAAACAGCGAATGGGAAGAAAATGGAGACTGTTCTTTCCTTTTAGTTTTCTCAGGTGAATCCATAAGGGAAGCTTTGAGTTGTTTATCAATTATGAGAAATAAAAAAAGGCAATCTGATTTCTTCGTCAGATATGCAGTGTGGTACACAGCAGTGTTATATAAAGAGACGCCTGAAGCTTGGGTGAAATACAACGCAGCGGAAAAAGAATATTGCCACGTTCCATTTCCCAAGCTTTTGTTATCGTCCCAAAACACCACACGATTCTCAGCGCAAACCGCGCCTGCAGTTTTCGAGAGGGTTCCGGACTGTAGTAGATCATTTCGATAAGATCACGTCCACTGTACGAACGGTACAGATTGTTATAGAACCTACGCCACCGCCAGCGATAACGCTAGAACATTCGACGGCAAGAGTATAAATGCCGACGCGCTTCGCCGCTTGTCAGTTGTTGTTGATCGAAGGCCGACGCTCCGTTCGCCGCTATCAGTCCGAGACTGCTATCTGTGCGAGACTGCTGCTGTAATTGGACTTTCCGTTTACCGGGCACAGGTTCGCCCAAATAAACAGTTAAATCACAACACGAAGTCTCCTGTCTTCGGCCACGTCACGACCCCGTGACATCTGGTGGAGGTGCTGCTTCGTTCATGTACCGCACGCCCCCGTCAAGCCGTGAACCCAGCCCACGTCGCGGAGAAGACACTGACGCCAACCAGGAGCAGCGAACAATCCGCCGACAGCAAGGGCTACCACCGGAGTACGGGATTCTAGAAGACAAGGCGCGGAAGACCAAGGCCATGACCGCGACTGCAGCGACAATGACAACCGCCGCATCCCTGCCCACGATGGTCATGCATCAACCCAGGGAACCACCAATTTTCCATGGGTCATCGTTCGAAGACCCGGAGTCCTGGTTAGAAACATACGACCGTGTGGCCGCCCTCAACCACTGGGACAACGAAGAAAAGCTCCGGCGTGTGTACTTCTACCTGGAAGACACCGCAAGGACCTGGCTAGAGAATCGTGAGTCCACGCTCCGAACGTGGGATGTCTTCTGCGGCGCATTTCTGCAAACGTTCGTGAGCGTCGCTCGCAAAGAAAGGGCCGCTGCTCAACTAGAGACACGGGTTCAGCTACCGAATGAGAAGGTTGGAATTTTCACAGAGGAGATGACCCGCCTTTTTCGTCACGCTGACCCAGACATGCCTGAGGAGAAGAAAGTTCGTTTCCTCATGCGAGGGGTCAAACAGGAGCTCTTCGCGGGACTAATGAGGAATCCACCGAACACCGTACAAGAATTTGTATCCGAGGCGACCACCATCGAAAAAACCCTTGACATGCGCACCAGACAGTATAATCGTCGCCTGACTCCAGAATGCGCTGCTGCTCAAACCAGTGACTCCGAAAACCTGCGTGAAACGATCCGAGCGATCGTGCGGGAAGAGCTGCGCAAACTGTTGCCTTCGTCGCAACCTCAAGTGGATTCGATCGCCGACATTGTGCGAGAAGAAGTTCGGCAATCACTTCGAATTCCCCGTACACCGCTGCCCGAGCCAGAAACTATGAACTACGCTGCTGCAGTGCGCCACAACGCTCCTCCCCGTCCACGCCAAAACGCCGCCCCGTCGCACTTCCGTCGCCAGACACCACCGCCGCCACCACCCCCACCGACGACCTACCGTTCACCAGCGGGCCAGCGCAGTGCGCCGAGGAAAACCGACGTTTGGCGCACCCCTGACCACCGCCCACTGTGCTACCACTGCGGCGAGGCCGGGCACACTTACCGCCGTTGCCAGTACCGACAGATGGGACTGCGTGGCTTCGGCGTCGATGCACCACGTCCGCAGCCAGGAGAACGACCACGTGACATCGCGGACTACCTGACAGGAACTCGGTGGACACCACGAAGCCCTTCGCGTTCGCCGTCGCCCAGCCGCCGCACGTCACCGCACCACCGACAGTACTCTGGCCCAACGCGGGGCCGGTCTCCTAGCCCGTATCCGGGAAACTAAGGGCAGCAACCGGTGGAGGTGCGGTTGCTGTGCGACGAACTACCGAAGATCCTCCGACGACGACGACGCCGCGACGGAGCTTTCCGAACACAACGCCAACCAGGCAAAGCCCTGACGGCGAAAGCTCACTTACTGAAGGTGGCCTGACGACGCAACATGGAAGCAGCGGAACAAGCCGACGCAGCCGTGACCCGACACCACGCCCTAACTGTAATGCGAGACGGCGAACTAGCGACCTCGACGTTCTTATCGACGGCCACAGTGTGACCGCTCTCGTCGATACTGGAGTCGACTATTCTGTCATCAGTGGGTCGTTCGCCGCGAAGTTAAAGAAAGTTAGGACAGCTTGGAAAGGCCCTGAAATCCGCACAGCCGGAGGTCATCTCGTAACGCCTGCAGAAATCTGCACAGCGAGAGTCACCATTAATGGCCGTATTTATCCTACAGACTTCATAGTCCTACAGCGTTGCTCGAGAGATGTCATCCTTGGCATGGACTTCTTATGCCTCCATGGTGCTGTCATCAACCTAAAAACGAAGTCGATAACGTTATCCATAGAAGAAGCACTACCGCCATGCACGCCGTCTGGACACCATGCCTTGAATGTGCTGGAAGAACAAGTCACCATTCCGCCTCGCTCAAGCGTCATTATTTCAGTCGGCGCTCCTGAATCACCTGACTTCAAAGGCGTCGTTGAAGGCAGTCAGCATCTGTTGGTCACCCGAAATATTTGCGTCGCAAGAGGAATTGCAGAGCTGCGGGGAGGCAAAGCAACGGTTATGCTCACGAATTTCAGCAATGAGTACAAACATGTGAACAAAGGATCAACGGTCGCATACATCGAAGAAATTGTCGAAGCCACCAATGCTTTCGCCCTCGCCGATTCTGCGGAACCTGCTCAGAGGAATCAAGCCCCTCCCATAGCTTTCGACGTCAATCCCAGACTTCCGAACGATAAGCAAGAACAGCTCAAGGCCCTGCTCCTGCAATACGAAGATTGCTTTTCGTCGTCATCGAAAATTCGGCAGACACCAATCACGAAACATCGCATCATAACCGAAGAAAATGCCAGACCACTCCGTCAGAGTCCGTACAGGGTTTCGACGCGAGAACGTGAGGCCATGAAGAGACAAGTTGATGAAATGCTGCGGGATGACATTATCCAGCCGTCCAAGAGCCCATGGGCATCCCCCGTGGTGTTAGTGAAGAAAAAGGATGGGACCCTACGTTTCTGCGTCGATTATCGCCGCCTGAACAAAATCACAAGAAAGGACGTGTATCCTCTCCCACGAATAGACGACGCACTTGATCGGCTCCATAACGCCAAGTACTTTTCGTCAGTGGACCTCAAGACTGGCTATTGGCAAATCGAAGTCGACGAAAGAGACCGAGAGAAGACGGCGTTTATAACACCGGACGGCCTCTTCGAGTTTAAGGTGATGCCCTTCGGCCTTTGCTCAACGCCTGCAACTTTTCAACGCGTTATGGATACAGTACTGGCAGGATTGAAGTGGCAGACTTGCCTTGTGTACTTGGACGACGTCGTCGTGTTTTCCTCGACTTTCGACGAGCATCTTCGGCGCCTTGAAGCAGTACTTCAAGCCATCAAGACTTCCGGACTCACACTGAAGCCAGAAAAGTGCAGATTTGCGTATGAAGAGCTCTTGTTTCTGGGGCACGTTATTAGCAAGTCTGGAGTTCGTCCTGATCCACGGAAAACAGCCGCCATCGCCGACTTCCCGCCGCCCACTGACAAGAAAGCCGTGCGCCGACTTCTGGGCCTGTGCGCCTATTATAGGCGGTTCGTGAAAAACTTCGCCCGCATCGCCGATCCTCTCACTAACCTTACCAAGGCCGACGTGGAGTTCAAGTGGGAAACGCCACAGGAACACGCTTTCAAGGAGCTTAAACATCGCCTCCAGACGCCTCCATTACTTGCCCATTTCGACGAATTCGCCGAGACAGAAATACATACTGACGCAAGCAGCGTAGGTCTTGGCGCCGTTCTTGTGCAGAGGGCTGACGGACTTGAAAGGGTTATTAGTTACGCCAGCCGATCGCTATCCAAAGCAGAAGCAAATTATTCCACAACAGAAAAGGAGTGCCTCGCCATCATCTGGGCTACGTCGAAATTTCGCCCATACCTCTACGGCAGGCCCTTCAGAGTTGTGAGCGACCACCACGCCTTGTGTTGGCTAGCCACTTTGAAGGACCCTTCAGGTCGCCTCGCACGATGGAGCCTGAGACTTCAAGAATATGACATTACTGTCATTTACAAGTCCGGCAAAAAACACTCCGACGCCGACTGTCTCTCTCGTGCGCCTGTCGACCAACCGCTACCCGACGACCCGGATGACGACTACTTCTTGGGAACGGTCACTACCGACGACTTCGCTGAACGACAGCGGGCCGACCCGGAACTTAAGGCCCTAATAGAATACCTCGAAGGCAGGACCGCCGAAGTCCCGAAGGTATTCAAGCGCGCACTTGCGTCGTTTTGTCTACGAAACGGTCTTCTACAAAAGAAAAACTTTTCACCGCTTCGGGCTAAGTACCTCCTTGTGGTGCCTTCAGCTCTGCGACCAGAACTCCTGCAGGCCCTGCACGACGATCCGACGGCAGGGCACCTCGGTGTTTCTCGCATGCTCGCGAGGATACAAGAAAGGTTCTACTGGCCGCGTCTTACCACCGACGTCACTCGTTATGTGAGGACATGCCGGGACTGTCAGCGACGCAAGACACCGCCGACAAGGCCAGCGGGACTTCTGCAGCCAATAGATCCACCTTGCCGACCTTTCCAGCAGATTGGTATGGACCTACTGGGGCCGTTCCCGACGTCGGCTTTCGGAAACAAGTGGATCGTGGTAGCTACCGACTACCTCACCCGCTACACCGAGACAAAAGCCCTGCCAAAAGGCAGTGCATCCGAGGTAGCTAAGTTCTTCGTCGAAAATATCGTCCTACGTCACGGCGCCCCGGAGGTCCTTATCACCGACAGAGGAACGGCATTCACTGCTGACTTAACTCAAGCGATCTTGGCATACAGCCAAACAAACCACCGCCGGACGACAGCGTACCACCCACAGACCAACGGCCTCACCGAGCGGCTTAACAAGACGATCGCCGACATGCTGTCAATGTACGTCGATGTCGAACACAAGACGTGGGACGCCATTCTTCCATATGTGACCTTCGCATACAACACGGCGGTGCAGGAGACGACGCAGATATCTCCATACAAATTGGTCTACGGAAGGAGCCCGGCAACGACGCTCGATGCCATGTTACCCAACGTCACCGACGAAGAAAACCTCGATGTGAGCGAGTACCTTCAACGCTCCGAAGAAGCCCGACAACTTGCGTGTCTCCGTATCAAGAATCAACAGACGACCGACAGCCACCGTTACAACCTTCGACGACGCTTCGTGGAATACCAGCCCGGTGAACGTGTTTGGGTGTGGACGCCGATACGCCGACGTGGACTAAGCGAAAAGCTTCTGCGACGATACTTCGGACCGTACAGGGTGGTTCGACATCTCGGCCCACTTGATTACGAGGTTGTCCCCGACGGCATCACGAACTCTCATCGACGCCGATCGCGACCTGAAGTCGTCCATGTCGCGCGCCTCAAGCCGTTTCATGCGCGTTAACAAACTGAAACAGTATCGTAATTTATTCATTGTACTTTCTTGCATTATTATTGTACCTTCATCTTTAGTTAAAGCATCGGGACGATGCCTTTTTTCAGAGGGGGGCAATGCCACGTTCCATTCCCCAAGTTTTTGTTATCGTCCCAAAACACCACACGATTCTCAGCGCAAACCGCGCCTGCAGTTTTCGAGAACGTTCCGGACTGTAGTAGATCATTTCGATAAGATCACGTCCACTGTACGAACGGTACAGATTGTTATAGAACCTACGCCACCGCCAGCGATAACGCTAGAACATTCGACGGCAAGAGTATAAATGCCGACGCGCTTCGCCGCTTGTCAGTTGTTGTTGATCGAAGGCCGACGCTCCGTTCGCCGCTATCAGTCCGAGACTGCTATCTGTGCGAGACTGCTGCTGTAATTGGACTTTCCGTTTACCGGGCACAGGTTCGCCCAAATAAACAGTTAAATCACAACACGAAGTCTCCTGTCTTCGGCCACGTCACGACCCCGTGACATCTGGTGGAGGTGCTGCTTCGTTCATGTACCGCACGCCCCCGTCAAGCCGTGAACCCAGCCCACGTCGCGGAGAAGACACTGACGCCAACCAGGAGCAGCGAACAATCCGCCGACAGCAAGGGCTACCACCGGAGTACGGGATTCTAGAAGACAAGGCGCGGAAGACCAAGGCCATGACCGCGACTGCAGCGACAATGACAACCGCCGCATCCCTGCCCACGATGGTCATGCATCAACCCAGGGAACCACCAATTTTCCATGGGTCATCGTTCGAAGACCCGGAGTCCTGGTTAGAAACATACGACCGTGTGGCCGCCCTCAACCACTGGGACAACGAAGAAAAGCTCCGGCGTGTGTACTTCTACCTGGAAGACACCGCAAGGACCTGGCTAGAGAATCGTGAGTCCACGCTCCGAACGTGGGATGTCTTCTGCGGCGCATTTCTGCAAACGTTCGTGAGCGTCGCTCGCAAAGAAAGGGCCGCTGCTCAACTAGAGACACGGGTTCAGCTACCGAATGAGAAGGTTGGAATTTTCACAGAGGAGATGACCCGCCTTTTTCGTCACGCTGACCCAGACATGCCTGAGGAGAAGAAAGTTCGTTTCCTCATGCGAGGGGTCAAACAGGAGCTCTTCGCGGGACTAATGAGGAATCCACCGAACACCGTACAAGAATTTGTATCCGAGGCGACCACCATCGAAAAAACCCTTGACATGCGCACCAGACAGTATAATCGTCGCCTGACTCCAGAATGCGCTGCTGCTCAAACCAGTGACTCCGAAAACCTGCGTGAAACGATCCGAGCGATCGTGCGGGAAGAGCTGCGCAAACTGTTGCCTTCGTCGCAACCTCAAGTGGATTCGATCGCCGACATTGTGCGAGAAGAAGTTCGGCAATCACTTCGAATTCCCCGTACACCGCTGCCCGAGCCAGAAACTATGAACTACGCTGCTGCAGTGCGCCACAACGCTCCTCCCCGTCCACGCCAAAACGCCGCCCCGTCGCACTTCCGTCGCCAGACACCACCGCCGCCACCACCCCCACCGACGACCTACCGTTCACCAGCGGGCCAGCGCAGTGCGCCGAGGAAAACCGACGTTTGGCGCACCCCTGACCACCGCCCACTGTGCTACCACTGCGGCGAGGCCGGGCACACTTACCGCCGTTGCCAGTACCGACAGATGGGACTGCGTGGCTTCGGCGTCGATGCACCACGTCCGCAGCCAGGAGAACGACCACGTGACATCGCGGACTACCTGACAGGAACTCGGTGGACACCACGAAGCCCTTCGCGTTCGCCGTCGCCCAGCCGCCGCACGTCACCGCACCACCGACAGTACTCTGGCCCAACGCGGGGCCGGTCTCCTAGCCCGTATCCGGGAAACTAAGGGCAGCAACCGGTGGAGGTGCGGTTGCTGTGCGACGAACTACCGAAGATCCTCCGACGACGACGACGCCGCGACGGAGCTTTCCGAACACAACGCCAACCAGGCAAAGCCCTGACGGCGAAAGCTCACTTACTGAAGGTGGCCTGACGACGCAACATGGAAGCAGCGGAACAAGCCGACGCAGCCGTGACCCGACACCACGCCCTAACTGTAATGCGAGACGGCGAACTAGCGACCTCGACGTTCTTATCGACGGCCACAGTGTGACCGCTCTCGTCGATACTGGAGTCGACTATTCTGTCATCAGTGGGTCGTTCGCCGCGAAGTTAAAGAAAGTTAGGACAGCTTGGAAAGGCCCTGAAATCCGCACAGCCGGAGGTCATCTCGTAACGCCTGCAGAAATCTGCACAGCGAGAGTCACCATTAACGGCCGTATTTATCCTACAGACTTCATAGTCCTACAGCGTTGCTCGAGAGATGTCATCCTTGGCATGGACTTCTTATGCCTCCATGGTGCTGTCATCAACCTAAAAACGAAGTCGATAACGTTATCCATAGAAGAAGCACTACCGCCATGCACGCCGTCTGGACACCATGCCTTGAATGTGCTGGAAGAACAAGTCACCATTCCGCCTCGCTCAAGCGTCATTATTTCAGTCGGCGCTCCTGAATCACCTGACTTCAAAGGCGTCGTTGAAGGCAGTCAGCATCTGTTGGTCACCCGAAATATTTGCGTCGCAAGAGGAATTGCAGAGCTGCGGGGAGGCAAAGCAACGGTTATGCTCACGAATTTCAGCAATGAGTACAAACATGTGAACAAAGGATCAACGGTCGCATACATCGAAGAAATTGTCGAAGCCACCAATGCTTTCGCCCTCGCCGATTCTGCGGAACCTGCTCAGAGGAATCAAGCCCCTCCCATAGCTTTCGACGTCAATCCCAGACTTCCGAACGATAAGCAAGAACAGCTCAAGGCCCTGCTCCTGCAATACGAAGATTGCTTTTCGTCGTCATCGAAAATTCGGCAGACACCAATCACGAAACATCGCATCATAACCGAAGAAAATGCCAGACCACTCCGTCAGAGTCCGTACAGGGTTTCGACGCGAGAACGTGAGGCCATGAAGAGACAAGTTGATGAAATGCTGCGGGATGACATTATCCAGCCGTCCAAGAGCCCATGGGCATCCCCCGTGGTGTTAGTGAAGAAAAAGGATGGGACCCTACGTTTCTGCGTCGATTATCGCCGCCTGAACAAAATCACAAGAAAGGACGTGTATCCTCTCCCACGAATAGACGACGCACTTGATCGGCTCCATAACGCCAAGTACTTTTCGTCAGTGGACCTCAAGACTGGCTATTGGCAAATCGAAGTCGACGAAAGAGACCGAGAGAAGACGGCGTTTATAACACCGGACGGCCTCTTCGAGTTTAAGGTGATGCCCTTCGGCCTTTGCTCAACGCCTGCAACTTTTCAACGCGTTATGGATACAGTACTGGCAGGATTGAAGTGGCAGACTTGCCTTGTGTACTTGGACGACGTCGTCGTGTTTTCCTCGACTTTCGACGAGCATCTTCGGCGCCTTGAAGCAGTACTTCAAGCCATCAAGACTTCCGGACTCACACTGAAGCCAGAAAAGTGCAGATTTGCGTATGAAGAGCTCTTGTTTCTGGGGCACGTTATTAGCAAGTCTGGAGTTCGTCCTGATCCACGGAAAACAGCCGCCATCGCCGACTTCCCGCCGCCCACTGACAAGAAAGCCGTGCGCCGACTTCTGGGCCTGTGCGCCTATTATAGGCGGTTCGTGAAAAACTTCGCCCGCATCGCCGATCCTCTCACTAACCTTACCAAGGCCGACGTGGAGTTCAAGTGGGAAACGCCACAGGAACACGCTTTCCAGGAGCTTAAACATCGCCTCCAGACGCCTCCATTACTTGCCCATTTCGACGAATTCGCCGAGACAGAAATACATACTGACGCAAGCAGCGTAGGTCTTGGCGCCGTTCTTGTGCAGAGGGCTGACGGACTTGAAAGGGTTATTAGTTACGCCAGCCGATCGCTATCCAAAGCAGAAGCAAATTATTCCACAACAGAAAAGGAGTGCCTCGCCATCATCTGGGCTACGTCGAAATTTCGCCCATACCTCTACGGCAGGCCCTTCAGAGTTGTGAGCGACCACCACGCCTTGTGTTGGCTAGCCACTTTGAAGGACCCTTCAGGTCGCCTCGCACGATGGAGCCTGAGACTTCAAGAATATGACATTACTGTCATTTACAAGTCCGGCAAAAAACACTCCGACGCCGACTGTCTCTCTCGTGCGCCTGTCGACCAACCGCTACCCGACGACCCGGATGACGACTACTTCTTGGGAACGGTCACTACCGACGACTTCGCTGAACGACAGCGGGCCGACCCGGAACTTAAGGCCCTAATAGAATACCTCGAAGGCAGGACCGCCGAAGTCCCGAAGGTATTCAAGCGCGCACTTGCGTCGTTTTGTCTACGAAACGGTCTTCTACAAAAGAAAAACTTTTCACCGCTTCGGGCTAAGTACCTCCTTGTGGTGCCTTCAGCTCTGCGACCAGAACTCCTGCAGGCCCTGCACGACGATCCGACGGCAGGGCACCTCGGTGTTTCTCGCATGCTCGCGAGGATACAAGAAAGGTTCTACTGGCCGCGTCTTACCACCGACGTCACTCGTTATGTGAGGACATGCCGGGACTGTCAGCGACGCAAGACACCGCCGACAAGGCCAGCGGGACTTCTGCAGCCAATAGATCCACCTTGCCGACCTTTCCAGCAGATTGGTATGGACCTACTGGGGCCGTTCCCGACGTCGGCTTTCGGAAACAAGTGGATCGTGGTAGCTACCGACTACCTCACCCGCTACACCGAGACAAAAGCCCTGCCAAAAGGCAGTGCATCCGAGGTAGCTAAGTTCTTCGTCGAAAATATCGTCCTACGTCACGGCGCCCCGGAGGTCCTTATCACCGACAGAGGAACGGCATTCACTGCTGACTTAACTCAAGCGATCTTGGCATACAGCCAAACAAACCACCGCCGGACGACAGCGTACCACCCACAGACCAACGGCCTCACCGAGCGGCTTAACAAGACGATCGCCGACATGCTGTCAATGTACGTCGATGTCGAACACAAGACGTGGGACGCCATTCTTCCATATGTGACCTTCGCATACAACACGGCGGTGCAGGAGACGACGCAGATATATCCATACAAATTGGTCTACGGAAGGAGCCCGGCAACGACGCTCGATGCCATGTTACCCAACGTCACCGACGAAGACAACCTCGATGTGAGCGAGTACCTTCAACGCGCCGAAGAAGCCCGACAACTGGCGCGTCTCCGTATCAAGAATCAACAGACGACCGACAGCCACCGTTACAACCTTCGACGACGCTTCGTGGAATACCAGCCCGGTGAACGTGTTTGGGTGTGGACGCCGATACGCCGACGTGGACTAAGTGAAAAGCTTCTGCGACGGTACTTCGGACCGTACAGGGTGGTTCGACGTCTCGGCCCACTTGATTACGAGGTTGTCCCCGACGGCATCACGAACTCTCAACGACGTCGATCGCGACCTGAAGTCGTCCATGTCGCACGCCTAAAGCCGTTTCATGCGCGTTAACAAACTGAAACAGTGCTTTTTTTGTATTATTGTTGTATTGTAATTTATTCATTGTACTTTCTTGCATTATTATTGTACCTTCATCTTTAGTTAAAGCATCGAGACGATGCCTTTTTCAGAGGGGGGCAATGCCACGTTCCATTTCCCAAGCTTTTGTTATCGTCCCAAAACACCACACGATTCTCAGCACAAACCGCGCCTGCAGTTTTCGAGAGGGTTCCGGACTGTAGTAGATCATTTCGATAAGATCACGCCCACTGTGCGAATGGTACAGATTGTTCTGGAACCTACGCCACCGCCAGCGATAACGCTAGAACATTCGACGGCAAGAGTATAAATGCCGACGCGCTTCGCCGCTTGTCAGTTGTTGTTGATCGAAGGCCGACGCTCCGTTCGCCGCTATCAGTCCGAGACTGCTATCTGTGCGAGACTGCTGCTGTAATTGGACTTTCCGTTTACCGGGCACAGGTTCGCCCAAATAAACAGTTAAATCACAACACGAAGTCTCCTGTCTTCGGCCACGTCACGACCCCGTGACAATATACTACCGCTATTAGTAACGCAAAATACACGTTTTTGAAGCAGGATTTACCAGGCATACTAACCGATAACACACGTAAATTCCACGTGAACCCTCGGTCTACCAGCACCATCCACCTTACTAATTATTCCGGTCACATGCTCTCAGATGATCAATGTGCTAATGCTTTTAACAGTGCATTTTCATCTGTATTTACTAACGAATCTAGCGTACCTTCCTCTCCTGCCCCGGCGCTGTTGATATCCTCAATGTGCTCAATTGTTTTTTGCGCAGGTGGTATTTCAAGTGTGATTCAAAACATGAAGCTGTCCTCATCAGGTGGCGTCGACGATATTAACTCAAAAGTGTTAAAAATTATCCATGACACTATCGCCCCATTTCTGTGCTTGATGTATGCGCAGTCGCTCTCCACAGGCATTCTTCCAGATGATTGGAACATGGGCAAGGTCGTTCCCATCTACAAAGCAGGTGATAAGAACTGTCCATTGAACTACCCTCTCATTTCTTTAACAAGCGTCTCGTGCAAAATCATGGAACATGTCATATACTCTCAGATTGTAAACTTTCTAGATTCCAACAACTTTTTTCACCCCAGCCAGCGTGGTTTTAGAAAAGGATTCTCCTGCGAAACACAACTAGCAATATTTCTTCACGATCTGCATGCTAACCTTGACAACAACTTACAAACTGATGCAATCTTTCTAGATTACGCAAAGGCATTCGACACAGTACCCCACCAAAGACTAATTCTAAAACTATCCCAGTTAAACTTAGATCCAAGTGTACTAAATTGGATCAAAGCACTTCTAACTAACCCTTCTCAGTTTGTGCATGTCAATAACAAATCTTCTGCTTACCTCAAAGTAACATCAGGTGTACCTTAAGGTTCACTTCTTGGCCCCCTCCTGTTTCTGATATACATTAACGACTTACCCCTCAGTGTATCGTGCAAAATCCGCATGTTTGCAGATGACTGTGTAATCTATCAGACAGTAACTAACACTCACTACCAAAATCTTCTCCAGAACGATCTTAACCACAATCAAGAATGGTGCGATAATTGGCTTTTGCCTCTTAACCCTAACAAATGCAAACTTGTTACGTTTACCCGCATTTAGAATCCTTTCATTTTTTCATATCATATTGCCAACATCCCTATACAATCACAACCATCCTACAAGTATCTAGGTGTCATATTGTATCGCAATCTCACTTGGAATTCGCATAGTGCTAACGCCATTTCATCGGCAAATAAAACTCTGGGCTTCTTGAAGCGTCACCTACGTCATGCACCAAAAGATGTGAAGTTGCTGGCATATCAGTCCCTCATCAGATCGAAACTCGAATATGCCTCGCCCATATGGAAGCCGCCCCAAACATACCTCATTAACGACCTCGAATCTGTACAATATCGCGCCGTTCGATTCATTCACTCCAAGTACTCATACGACATCAGCATTTCACCCTTGAAAGCAAAATCCGGTTTTTCACCCCTCTCTGTTCGCCGCCGTATCGCCACCCTTTCTCTCTTTCATAAATTTTTTCGTTCTTCTCTTAATGCAGCTCCTTACATCCTCCCCCCGACATACATTTCACACTGCACAAGCCATCCACTTCAAGTGTCCCGTTATCGCAATAGAACTGCCACTTTTTCCGCTTCTTTTTCCCCCGCGCTGTCAAGGATTGGAACGACCTTCCCTGCTCCATTGTTTCAACCACCTGCCCATCATGCTTGGCGATAAATGTTACAAATCACCCGTGCTGCGAAAATTAACGTGTTCTAATGTTCTCTTTTCCTGTGTATCCACCCCTTATGTAATACCCCCCAGTGGGGTCCTTAAGGAAATAAAAATAAATGAATTAATGAAAAGTACTCAGGCATGCAAATGATGAGGCTGCAATAGATTGAAAGAGAATATAAAACCCGAATATCAAACTGGTAGCATGGCCTGATAGACTGCTTGCGGAATACATGGAAAAAACACGAACATTTTGTATCTACTTCCTGCTCTGTTTCGCATTTATTTCCAATCGGTTGTAGCCTGGATGATTGATAAAAAGACAAAAGTCATACATGTGGCAAAGGCCATATAGCACCTTTTTGTTGTCACCACGGTCAGAGCCCGGTGAAAACAGAGTGCCGCTATATTCGTGTTCATGCCCTCTGTACCCCTGAAAGCCGACGAGAAGCAGGAATGCACTTGCATGAAAACATGAATTCACGAGCTTCTTAATATGCGCGGCCGTCCAGCACAAGCTTCCCGTAGTCTATTCGCGCAGCACCGCCATGCGGCAGCAGCGAAGTGAGCGCGATCGACGGACTAAAAAGAGTGTTTGCCTAGGCTCTGAAAAAATTAGAGAAGACGCTGGTCTGCCTTATCGATAGATGTAGAGGACTTGTTCTACTTCGTTTCTCACGATGCTTTTTTACCTGCAGTGCGTTGTTGTCCTAAAAAGAACAGAGATGTCGCGTTCCAGAATTCTTTCGGTATCTTGGTCGATAACCTGATGATTTTACTAGAGTGCTATCTATCATCAAAGTATGTTGCATCTGATGGCGATATTTTCATTCAGCGAAAGGAAACTTGTATAGGTTCATGTGTTGCCACAGTTGCAATATCGTTTTGGCGGCTCTTGAGCGTGTCTTCGAAAAGCTTTCGCACAGCGAGAGAAAGTTCTAGAGTTTTTAGGTATGTAGACGACTTTCTCGTGATTTCACATACTAACCTCTTTCAGGCGAATGCTAGTGTTGTTGAGGATATTTTGAATCTGTTTAGACTACATAGAAAGGGCCTAAACTTTACCCATGAACTTCCCAACAATAGCACCTTGCAGTTTTTAGATATTATCATGCTTTAGGGGGCAACATATTTGATGGAACTACTCTCTACGAGTGCAAGGAGCGCTTTTAGATATTGATTCTGCTCACAGCAAGGTTGTAAATATAGCTATTGCTTGACAATGCCTTGAAACGCTGCTGACAAAGTCCTGCGTTCACTTGGCTCAAGATGGTTTTAATAGCCAGATTGGGCTCTTACAGGCAGCTGGGTTCCCCTGCTCTAACTTGATTGCGGTGTGTGAAATCCTTTTTCAGAAATTGAAGGGCAAAAAGAGATCCGTCTTTGATCGTGCAGAAAAAGGCCGAAAGTGGTGCCGAAGTGCACAAAGTGACGCACAAATTAAAAAAATGTGGCTAATGGGTACTACAATGTACCACATAAACTGGCTGGTCTCTACGCTCGCATCTCGGGACCACTTGAATAATCTACATGCGAAAAAAAGCACACATGACTATACGTCACCTGCGCCATGGGCGTTGTGTGCTAAATCCCGCTCGCTTGCAAAAAGGCTTACATCGGACAGAGCAGTCGTCTTAACGATCGGGCACGGGAACACGAGTGATCTGTTAAAAATAATTCTATGTTTCATTGGCTTATGCATCGTAAGACCTGCGCACGTGAACGAATACTGTCTAGCATTAGAATTTTGGGCAGAAATAGAAATGCTCTGGGCGAGAGAACTAATGGAGGCTTATAACATTAAAAAAGGGAAGATTTTATTAGTGACACTTAAGTTGTGCTGCTTCGTAAGGAGAAACTGTTCTTAGACACGTGGTTGTGATATGAACATATGCTGCTCTGCCGATCCTGATTAGCATAGCAAAATGTGATGTGCGTTACGTCTGCGTGCGCCACTCGGCTGTCTATATACTTAGGGACACTTCTGAATAAAGCTTAGTGGTGAGTTTGGGCCCTGTCCTGTCTATCTGTGTACCTTCCTGTCCTCGTCGAATCTGCACTTACTAGTTTCAGGATTCTGAACCAATTAGCCCAGCAACACATTCTTTTGTTATATAAGTGCTTTATATAGCTTATTGTATTATAGAATATTTCAATGCTGACTATTTTAGTAAAATATCAAAAAATAACGGATGCAACTATAAACTGTTGCTTTTGAAAACAGTAAAAGCTCGTTAATTCGACACCCGTTAATTCAGAAATTCGGATAATTCGGACGGCTCTATTGGTCCCGGCCGAAGTGCATATTATTCTATGGGAACAAACCTTCGTTATTTCGTCGGAATTCGGCTCCCCACCACTTAATTCGGACAAATGCTGGCGGCTGCTGCTAAACAAAAGTGTGACAAAGTAGCGCTGGCACCACTGGAGTGAAACCAAAACCTGAGTGGCATTGCCATCATCATCAACTAGTGGGGGCGATCGCAGCGTCACCGAACGTCGGCGTCTTCTTTCTTCTCCACTCAGCGCCTCCGATAGGGTGGCTAGAATGGGGAGGTGTGATGACCGGCCTCCGGAGGCTGGCCCAAAAGCGCGTTCCTGCCGCGCGGTGGCGCTGCTGGTGGGGGCGCTGTGTACCTTCCTGTCCTCGTCGAATCTGCACTTACTATTTTCAGGATTCTGAACCAATTAGTCGGCACAGTATGCAGTGCGTGTGGAGAGGAAGAAGAAACTGCCGAACACTTGATTATGTTCTGTAAAGGGCTTCACCCTATAGTTCAGGATGATGACGCAGAGTTTTTCAAAGCACTGGGATTTAGGGACAGCAAGGGCAAAATAGACTTTAAGCGGGTAGACTTAACTAGAAGGAGGTTATCTGATTGGTGGCTAAAGTCAAGGCACGAGTGAAAATTAAACCCTTCACTGCGAAGTACGAATCCTCAACTTCATTATTTAAAGAAAAAAAAAGATAAATGTAATGGTTAGTTCACTAAGTATTACGGCTAGGTGGCGTTAGCCGCCGCCCGATCTAAAGGGTACAGCCACATCCATCCATCCATCCCATCCTGTGGTGGCGCTGCCGGTGGGGGCGCCTGGAAAGGGGTCATGGTTCCTGGGCTGACGTTCGGCAATGCGGTCTTGTGCATGAGATCAGAAGTTCAAGCAAGATTAGAAATTAAGCAACGTGGAATAGGTAGGCTTGCTTTAGGAGCTCACGGGAATACACCAAATCAGGGAGTACAAGGTGATATGGGATGGACATCATTTGAGGGAAGGGAAGCTAGCAGCAAGATAAAATTTGAGAAGCGGTTGAGAGAAATGGGGGAAGAGCGTTGGGCTAGGAAGGTTTTCAGCTACTTGTACATGAAGAATGTCGATACAAAATGGAGGAAGCGAACCAGGAAGTTGACTGGTAAATACTTAGAAAACAGCAGGTGGCCAAACCAAAAAGAACTATCGGTTAAGAAGAAAGTGAAGGAAACGGAGACTGACATGTGGAGAATGGGAATGATTGAGAAGTCCGCACTAGAGATCTATCGAACTTTTAAGCAGGAAATTGCCAAGGAAAGGATCTACGATAATACTCGGGGTAGTTCTCTACTGTTTGAGGCCAGGACGGGAGTACTGCGAACCTAAACATATCGGGCCAAATACGAAGGGGTAGACACAGTATGCAGTGCGTGTGGAGAGGAAGAAGAAACTGCCGAACACTTGATAATATTCTGTAAAGGGCTTCACCCTATGGTTCAGGATGACGGCGCAGAGTTTTTCAAAGCACTGGGATTTAGGGACAGCGAGGGCAAAATAGACTTTAAGCGGGTAGACTTAACTAGAAGGAGGTTATCTGATTGGTGGCTAAAGTCAAGGCACGAGTGAAAATTAAATCCTTCACTGCGAAGTACGAATCCTCAACTTCATTATTTAAAGGAAAAAAAAGATAAATGTAATGGTTAGTCCACTAGGTATTACGGCTAGGTGGCGTTAGCCGCCGCCCGATCTAAAGGGTACAGCCACATCCATCCATTCATCCATCCTGTGCTTTTCTCGCGTCGACTTCAGTTCGGGCTGTCAAGGTGGATGGACGTGTTTTTTGAGCGCTCCGGATTGACTGCGCAGATAAGTGTTTTTGCATGTTTTGAGCTTGTCTTTATAATTATAAGGCAGTGGTTGAAATCTTTGTAGCACTTATTTTATGGTACGGCTTTTCCGGGGGCCAGTCACCAGGTATTTATTAGTTAGTGTGGGTGTGTGTGTTTGAATTTTTTTGTTGCTGTTTTTTTTTCTTTTTGCCACCCCGTGGGGGAGGTGCGCGTACATTGAACACGCAAATTTTTGTAGTAGAGCTTAGACTTTCTTTTTTTTTCTCGTAGTGCAGGGCTCGAGTTTAGTAATTATCGAGTATAGGGACAATTGGTGTCAGAAAAGCATGGTTAAAAAGACCGTAAAGTGTTCAGGATGTGGAGTGGGTTTGAAAGTGGACCCAAGCGTAGAAGCGGATGGAGAAGAGGCTGACGCGAAGTGTAGGCAATGTGAGGTCGAGGAAAAAATGGAGAAAATGATGGTTGCCCAGAGTGAACTGCTGATGAGAATCGCCGAGCTCGAGTCTGCGTTGGCGACAGAGCAAGAGAAAACGAGGGCAATGGGAGAAAGACTGAAGTCCGCCGAGGAAGTGCTAGCGAAGCTGAACAAAGAAGCGACCTACCGAGAGAACAGTAGGGAACCCGTACCCAGAACGGTGGAGAAGGAAAAGCAAGCAAGCTTGGAAAAAACAGGTTTAGCCGGTTCAACTGTCGCAAGGCCCAGCTTCAGCGAGGTAGTGGTGGGGCAGGGAGGGAACAAAGCAGCCGGCGTCACAGGTGCAAGTAGCCCCCAGGTGCAGAACGCTCCACCGGAAAAGTCACAGCATGTGATAATCGCCGGAGACTCAAATTTAAATCGATGCACAGAAGCCATCAAAGAGAGGGTAAGAGGTGACAAGAGGGTTGCAGTAGGGGCGTTCCCAGGACGCAAGCTGGAAGCAGTCATGAAGCAAGCGAGCGCAAAGCTCAAAACGACAGCTGATAGACGAAACCTCGTGATAATTTCAGGTGGTTTAAACGATGTCCTAAATGAAGATGCAGCAGGACTAGCAGACACACTGGCGAAAGGCGTCGATGACATGCGCGCCACTTCTCCTATGGTGCAGGTAGTGATATGCACGATACCGGAGGTACCGGTGCGTGATAACAGCCTGCAAAGAGCGGTGGTCAACGCAAACCAAGAGATATGGCGGATGAGTCGAGAGAAAGGCTTTGAGGTGGTGGAAATAAACAGAGAGGTGCATAGGTGGGGGGGTTTTCAACGAGACAGAATTCACTTCGATGGGCGGCTAGGTCATGAGGTGGGTTGGCGACTTGCAGGACGCGCAGTAGCTTTTTTGGGGGGCAAGCGAGCCCTTCGGGGTGCAGGATAGCTAGTAACGGGGAAAACAACCAGGGAGACTCTTCGACAGGTAGTTTGCACAGATACGATTCCAAAGTGGCACCAATATCTAAGATAGGTAGAGTCCGGGGCATAAATAGACGTAGCCACGAGCGCCGAGCCAATTCAGACATAGGGTATATTAACATGCAGGGTGGTAGGAACAGGCTGAAGTGGGAAGAGATAGAAGAACAGCTAAGGGAAGAGAGGCCGATGGTATACGGTTTTGTAGAAACACATCTCAGGGACATGGAACAACCTCCGAAGAATCCGGACTACGCGTGGGAATATTGTAATAGAACAGAAGGCAGCAGAAAGGGAGGTGGTATTGGGGCATTCATTCATAAAAGTACAGACTGGCAAAGGGTCAAGCAGGAGTGCAAGGAACATTTATGGCTAAAAGGGAAAGTGGCAGGTCAAATGACACTCCTTGGTTTCGTGTACTTGTGGACGGGAGCAAAGGCCAGAGAGGAAAACCAGGTAATGGTAGAGTGTATATCAAAGGACATTCAGGAGTTAGGAAGAGAGTGCGAGATAATTATACTAGGAGACATGAATGCGCACATAGAAGATATAGATGGGTATACCGATCCGACAGGCAAAATGATCATGGATATGTGTAAAAGGCCTAATTTGGTCAATTGCAACAGTACCGAGAAGTGTGAATGGCAAATAACATGGGAGGTAGGAAGACTTCAGTCGACGATAGATTATGCACTGATGTCACATAGGATGTATGATAAGCTCAGGGGAATGCACATAGATGAAGGTGGCTCCAGAAGTCTGGGTAGCGATCACAAACGTATCAAGCTAAGTTTTGGAAGAGCAGTGAAAGTGGGAAGGAGACAAGATGAGCAACTACAGGAAAACTTTTATCCAGAAAGGCAAATTGAAATAGCCACTAAACTAATTGAGAAAGTATTCACGGAGGATAATAAGACAGTGTGGACATACACGAATCTAATTAGACTCTTTGAGCTAGAGCTTGCTAAGACGCGTGGCAAGTCACCCCGGAAAAGAAGACACAAACCCAAAAGTTGGTGGGATGAGGAAGTTAAGAGAGCCATAGCAAAACGTCAGGAAGCCTCTAGGGAACACAGACATGCTAAGCAGCAGGGTGAACCGACAGATGATGTTGAAAGAAAATGGGCAACCTTTCTAAGCTGTAGAAGGGATGCATCCCTTCTGATCAATGAAAAGATTAGAAGGAAGGGAGCTCAGTGGCTGGCAGAAGTACATAAGAAAGATAGAAAGGCAGCTGCGAAATTTTGGAACCATCTAAACACCCTAAGAAATGAGACGAGCCTAGAGCAGAGTTTTATAAACACAGCCCAGTGCTAGGCTAGAAGGGAACGAAGCTATTGAATATATAAGAACAAGGGTTACAGAAAAATTTCAACAAAGAAGTACTTTATGCACCACAATAGACAAGGACGAATCAAGTGGTGCAATGGCTCCATTTTCACAACAAGAGTGGGAAAGGGCTGAGAAAAGGGTTCCTAGTAGTACATCAACAGGCCCAGATGGCATTCCAATTAGGCTGATAAAGACATTAGGTCCGAAGTCTAAGCAGGCTTTGAGAGAGGCAGTGAGCACGATAATAATCGATGGTGAAGTTCCCGATGAATGGAAACTTAGCAGGATGAGCATGATCTATAAAGGAAAGGGGGACAAAGCTGACATAAACAACTAGCGTCCTATAACAGTGACATCAGTGGTCTACAGGCTGGCGATGCAGATTATAAAGGAAAGACTGCAGGCGTGGATAGAGGATGAGGGGGTGCTGGGGGAACTGCAGAATGGGTTTCGGAAACACAGGAGGTTGGAAGACAATCTGTTCTCACTGACGCAGTGCATCGAAATAGCAGAAAAGGAACACAGGCCCCTGTGGCTAGCATTTTTGGATATCAAGGGAGCGTAAGATAGCGTGGTTCAAGAGGAATTGTGGGGAATACTGGACACACTAGGCGTGGCACATGTAGTCACTAATCTTTTAAAGGGTATCTATAAAGGTAACAAGGTAGTTATAAAGTGGGAAAAACAGGTATCCAAGCCTGCAGAGGTAAAACGGGGGCTTAGGCAGGGGTTCCCCCTGTCACCCTTATTATTCATGATGTACCTACAAGGATTAGAGGCAAAATTAGAGGGAAGTGGACTGGGCTTCAACCTCTCTTTAGTCAAACAAGGAAAACTTATTGATCAGGCACTACCAGTATTAATGTACGCAGATGATATAGTGCTAATGGCCAACAACAAGGAAGATTTGCAGAGATTGATGGACATCTGCGGTAATGAGGGAGATAGGTTAGATTTTAGATTCAGTAAGGAAAAATCAGCAGTCATGATTCTCAATGACAACGAAAGTAGGTAGCTTAGAATACAGGAGGTGACGCTAGAGATAACAGATAAATACAAATATCTGGGCGTATGGATAAGCAATTGGACCGAGTATCTGAGGGAAAACGAAATATACGTGACGACTACAGGTAACAGGAATGCAGCAGTCATGAAAAATAGGGCACTGTGGATTTACAATAGGTATGATGTTGTGAGAGGAATATGGAAAGGGGTCATGGTTCCTGGGCTGACGTTCGGCAATGCGGTCTTGTGCATGAGATCAGAAGTTCAAGCAAGATTAGAAATTAAGCAACGTGGAATAGGTAGGCTTGCTTTAGGAGCTCACGGGAATACACCAAATCAGGGAGTACAAGGTGATATGGGATGGACATCATTTGAGGGCAGGGAAGCTAGCAGCAAGATAAAATTTGAGAAGCGATTGAGAGAAATGGGGGAAGAGCGTTGGGCTAGGAAGGTTTTCAGCTACTTGTACATGAAGAATGTCGATACAAAATGGAGGAAGCGAACCAGGAAGTTGACTGGTAAATACTTAGAAAACAGCAGGTGGCCAAACCAAAAAGAACTATCGGTTAAGAAGAAAGTGAAGGAAACGGAGACTGACATGTGGAGAATGGGAATGATTGAGAAGTCCGCACTAGAGATCTATCGAACTTTTAAGCAGGAAATTGCCAAGGAAAGGATCTACGATAATACTCGGGGTAGTTCTCTACTGTTTGAGGCCAGGACGGGAGTACTGCGAACCAAGACATATCGGGCCAAATACGAAGGGGTAGACACAGTATGCAGTGCGTGTGGAGAGGAAGAAGAAACTGCCGAACACTTGATAATATTCTGTAAAGGGCTTCACCCTATAGTTCAGGATGATGGCGCAGAGTTTTTCAAAGCACTGGGATTTAGGGACAGCGAGGGCAAAATAGACTTTAAGCGGGTAGACTTAACTAGAAGGAGGTTATCTGATTGGTGGCTAAAGTCAAGGCACGAGTGAAAATTAATTCCTTCACTACGAAGTACGAATCCTCAACTTCATTATTTAAAGGAAAAAAAAGATAAATGTAATGGTTAGTTCACTAAGTATTACGGCTAGGTGGCGTTAGCCGCCGCCCGATCTAAAGGGTACTGCCACATTCATCCATCTATCCATCTATCGTCGTCTACTTGCCTCTGGGCGGGTAAATGATTCGACCGCGCTCAGTTTTACCGCTGTAGTCTTTTCAATTATGTTGTTGACGTCGAGAAACTTGCACGTGTAATCTACAAGCGCAAACCACGCAGCCGATACAGAGCGTGGGTTTCGTGGCCACTTCTTGCGAGGTGGGCGCGCTTGTCACGCGAAAAATAGTTTAGAGGAATCTCTCCCGCAGACCAGCAGGTGGCGACAACCCTGCGTGTGTCGCTCGCATATTTGTTATACATTTTCGATTGCAATAGTACTTTAAAGAGTGGAAGTCAATGCAGTTTTTATGCAGTGCGGCAGAAGAATGCAATGAAGTACAAGACTACAAGACTGGTGGCTTGATACAAGTTTATTGGAAACAGTACATTAAAACATTACATAACACTGGGCTTCACCTTCTTGGCTTTATTCTGCACAGCATGCTGGTTTAGCCCTTTCAGCAGAAAATGGACACGCGTAATGCTGTAGAACCTGACAACCGATGTTGTTAAAGAAGCTGAATGCTCACTGCAGCCAATTTGTGGCACATTGGCTGCTAGGCGCAAAAAATCCTTCACTACTTTGGTGTGCAAGCGTGTGGTGCTAAATGCACGAGTTAGTCTATCCTCAAGGGTTTTGATTAGACTATATAGACGGACAGAGGGGTAAAAAAGGCCCCCCATGTCCCACTTTTTACACGCTTCTGCTGGCAATTGATCCGTCACACTATCACATGTGACGAGGCAGGCATCCTTGCAAGCTTCGCATTGGGTTGAGAAGATCCGCTTCCTGGCTACATATCCTGCAATATAATAGGTGAGGCGGTCATCACTGCGTTCTTCAACGTAGTCAGCGTGGTCAATCGCAACCTCTGCTGCTTCGACAGGTAGTGTAACGTCGTCACAAGCTGGTGCTTCATTTTCAGACAGCAGATGTTCCTCGGACAGCAGGGCCTCCAAAAGTCCAGGAGATACGTTTGCTCCCTTGGGGCTTCTCGCCAAGCTATAAAAGCTTATGCACCTGCATATATACATGTAAATTATAAAAATTGATACTTTGGATTATATGCTTTGTATTTCAATGTACAGGACTGAAAATGCACAAGCATACTTGAACAGGCCATTTGCTGACAATGTTGTGCAGTCAGATACATCTAATCACTTAAACTCGCTGGTATTTCCCACTCCACAACACACAGAGAGTTTTTCTGCATACACCAGAAGCTCTTGGGCCTCTTCCTCAGACTCAACGGTGCGCTGACAGTGAAGGTGGCCAGCCAGGAAAATGGTGCAGGAGGGTGAATTTCGCTCTCCAATTTCGAACACAGCTATCTTGTTGAAGGCAACAGGAGGTACTTTGTTTTTATGATGTTCAGCTGTTTGGTAACTCGCTATGTTTTTGTTTTGGAATGTCTGACGTGACCAATACTGCGATGGTAGTCGAAGACCAAAAATGAAGTGTTTCCGAGGTACTTCATCGTTGACTATGTCCAGTTTGTCATGAGGAATGAGCTGAACCGATTCGCGTTCTGAATCGTCAATGTCCTTGCGGCTCTTCTTTGCAGGCACGGAAGAGCCCTGTCCCATTCTCCTCTTCCTCTCTTTTTGCAGAGTTTTCGTCATATACTTTGGAAGGTTCGGGAAAATTGTTGGAATAGCACTCTCCTTAAGGGCAGGCACATCGCGTGGTATATGGACCTCCTTTACATTCACAATGTGCACGTAGTGTCTTATGATAAACCTGAAAACATAATAAAAAGTGAGCGTAGCCTCTGTAATGAAGACACTTCGGATTTCCAAGCAACCAAACAACAATTAATGCATGTGCTGCAGCGTTAGGTGACACACATCTAGCCGCGGGTCGATGGAGGCAGAACGCAAAACGCGCCCACGTGGAGCAACATGCCAATGTAAGTACAAGAACAACCGATCATCTGAATTAGTCTGGCTCTTTCCACTGCACTTCTGCTGCTCATGACCAGTGTGTCACACCGGGTCAGTGTGTTAACTTGTAAAACCTCAACTTTTCTATATGCTTAAACATGTACGAATTCCATACGTACCTTGGGTCAAAATGCCCTTCGCAAACTGCAGAATTCTCTTGCAGTGGCTTGTCGGCCCTTGGTATGGCACGTGCCCACTTTTCAAATTCATCCTCACGGGCAGGTGCACGAAAGAGAGACAGTCTTTCACCGCAGGACTTGTAGCCGGCGTCGCAACCTGGCACAAAGCACCACCTCTGCGTTTTTTTTTCCCCGTCGACGGCATTCTTCAGAGCGGTTCAAAAATCGACGACAACCGCTGACATCATCTCCTTCAAGAAATCGGGAAGCGATAGAAAAAGCAGGCCGTACTTCGCGAACAGCGACAGCTTACTTGCGCTGCTCCGTCACCAACGAGACACGAGCAACACATGCTCACAGTCGGCACATGC
Source organism: Rhipicephalus microplus (assembly GCF_043290135.1). Classification (NCBI taxonomy): domain Eukaryota; kingdom Metazoa; phylum Arthropoda; class Arachnida; order Ixodida; family Ixodidae; genus Rhipicephalus; species Rhipicephalus microplus. The sequence goes on along the minus strand of NW_027464587.1, from coordinate 8,198,302 downwards.
CAACAGCGCCCCAGACTGACGCGCCAAATTTCCCCCAGCGGCGAGAACGCGCAGAGGGGCCTCGCTAGGCAAGAGGCCGCCGCCGCAGTCATCACACCTCCTCATTCTAGCCACCCTACCTCCGACGGCATTTGCCCTTGTGTTGTCGTGTCGGAACCATCTCTTCTCCCATAGTAGAGTACCCTGTGCTCTAAATCGTGACCCCCTTTTTCTAACCCCCCCCCCCCTTGCGGAGTTCTCTTTTTCTTCCATTGTGACCGTATGTGCATGCCACCACCATCTTGCGCTACAGTGATGGCAACGCCGAAAATGCGGCAGAGTCCACCGACGATGGCTGCCTGACATTCGATGCTGTCCTTCCCACAGATGTGACCTATCAGGACTACATCGCGATTGATCATGGTGTCGCCACGAGGGGTCTCCTGACTGATCAAAAGATTATTATTGATGTCACGGGCGCCAATGAAGACCACGATTCCGACAAAGAATCATGCGAGGAGATACAGCCGCGACCAACGTTTATAGATATATACTTCAGTTTCGAAACTCCGCCGCCGAAGCCGGGCGCGTCTTACTTCTAGGGGGTGTGAGGGCGCAGCGGTCGATTTTTGCGCGGTGCCGACGGGCCGGCCGGTGCAGGCGAGCGTTTCGGTGTGCCAGTGGCCATGTTTTTCTGGGTCGTGCTGTGGGGTTGCTCGTTGTTTTCTTCTCGTTTTGTGGTTGTGAACTGTGTATGTGCTGTTAGTGAGTGACTGCCGATAGATTTGCTCGTTGTTTTCTTCTCGATTTGAGGTTGTGAACTGTGTATGTGCTGTTAGTGAGTGACTGCCGATAGATTTGCTCATTGTTTTCTTCTCGTTTTGAGGTTGCGAACTGTGTTTGTGCTGTGAGTGAGCGACTGCCGATGATAGATTTGCTCGCTGTTACGAACAGTCAACAAAGTCGCCGGCGTTCAAGGCCAGCCGCTCTCCCCCAGGAAGTGCTGTCCGATTCCCCGCCGTGTCCCATGCTTCACATGTGAAATGCCATAACATTCAGCCAACATGCCGACGTGTTTTGTGCCTGGCTGCACAAGCGGATATAGGAGTAACCCCGACAAGCGGCACTTTTTTGCCCCACCCTCGGACCCCGAGCTTCTTGACAGGTGGCGAAGGGCTATTCCCCGCGCTGATAAGTTGCTCAGCAAAACATGCAAGGTGTGCGACGTTCACTTTCAGCCAGCAGACATCACGAAAACATATAAGCATATCATAAATGGTGAAGTGGTAGAGGTTGAGCGGGGTACATGGGCTCTGAAAAGTGGTGTTGTTCCGACGCAATTCCCGAACTTACCCAGCTATCTGTCTTCTGCACCGAAGAGGCGGCGGTCGCCGAAAAAGAGAGCAAGTGCTTGTCGGCGTGCAGAAACTGTGTCTTGCCACCCACCTCCCCAAGAGCCAAATGAGCTTCAGAGTGATTGCGAGAGCACTGATCTCACGTACATTATCGAGAACAGTGCCTCACTGCGGCTACCTCGGAATTGGCAGTTGTCAATTGTGGAATATGAGCCAGAAAACAGCCGGCAAGCAGTTTTCTACGAGACAGGGATGAGCGCAGGTGTTTTCTCTATCATGAAGAGCGTTGTGATACGCGAAGATCTTACGTACGTTATTTCAGCGAACGGAAAACTGCTGCAAGAGTCGCTTGTTGACATTCGGGTACGCTCCCAGAAAGACGTTGAAGCGATAGTGCAAATTGTGCACAGTATGAAATTCTGCCTTGGGTGCACCCGCAGTGGGTGCACCCGCGGGTTCGATTCCCGGCCGCTTTTCTGATGGAGGTGAAAAGCAAAACCTCCCTTATGTGCGAGATTTCGGCGCGCGTTAAAGATCTCCAGGTGGTCAAAATTAATCCGGCGCCCTCCACTACGGCGCGTCTAAACGCCGGCGTTGCGTCGGCGCGTTAAACCTTGCAATCAATCAAAACACGAATGGATTCGGGTAAGGACATCTGATTGGCGACGAAAACATTTCCCTTCCTATCAAGGCCACGCGCGCGCTTTCAGTCAACCCAAACGAGGGCCGGGTATGCAGGGCGCAGTTAAAGCATAAGCTTGTGGCCTCGAATGTTCCGAATGCGTAGAAAATAATACAGCGGTGCGTTGCGACACGCATTAAGAACATCACACACCAGAGTGGAGCGCTTAAGATTTAAAAGCTGCAACGGGCGTAATAAAATCAGACGGCTTGCTAAGCCCGCTGCGCAAGCGCAACGTTGGAGCTAGCAGACGACGCTCGCAACAATAGCGCAATTCTCGACTGCAGCGCCGCGGTGTCAGGAACCGCAGCGGGCCGGCTGCGTTCAATGGCCGCGGCGGCGAGTTTCTAAACTGAAATATATTTATAAACGTTGGCCGCGACCTCATCGCACCTCACGGGAAGTCTCGGAGGCGCTGTTAATATTAGAGGACGCTTGCCTGAACACTCCCGACAGCTTTCGTGCTGTTGGCCATTTGGAACAGTTAAGAAAAAGTGTGATGTCAGCCGGAATCTGCGCGAAAACGCTGACGACAATTACAAAATACTTCAACAAATAAAGGTATGCTTATGCAGCTTGATTTTAAATGTTGTTTTCCCTGTTCATTCGTTAATTCGGCATTCGGTCACTTCGGACAGTTTTTCCGGTCCCGTGAAATCCGAATTAACGAGCTTTTACTGTAGTTACATATGATCGCGACTCCTTTTGTAGCTTGGCACTCAGCTGTATCATTTTGATATGATTTCTGCTGCACATTCTGTTATATTGAGTATATGTTCCTCATCTTACTTTACTTAGACGAAATTTATTTGACGAAATTTGACGAGATAACAAGGTGGACAAAAAGTGCAACTTCAGAAGTCCCGGAGTGAAACCTGTCGGGGGGACCTCCTAACAAAACATAAATGGGGGTTTACAGAAAAGTGGGGGAACAGTGAGTCATTTATTTTGTATAATTTCTATAGCTTTGGCAATAAAGGGTAAAGTATTCATAAAGAAAATTAAAAAGCCAGCTATGACAAACACAAATGTAAATAATAAAATAATTTTAACGAAGTCAGATAGAAGAATTCACAAAAATTAATTCAAACAAAGAATAGTGGCACCAACAGCTACACATCCCAACAAGTATCAAAATTGGCAAAAGTGGAACACTTGGAAGTGGCAACAGCACATTGCGAAGTAGTAGGGTAGACAAAACCTAGTGAATTCTATGTGTCTAAAAAAGTTTAATGAAATGCTCCTTAGTTTGCATGAGAATGATGAAGACAACTTTGATAAGACATTTGATGGCAATGAATTCCAAATTGAAATGCCTAAAAAAGCAATAGTAATGCCTAAAATATAATAGTAATGCCTAAAAAGAAATGCCTAAAAAAGCAATTGCCCATAATTTGTTCAAATTTTAGGAAGGAGTAGATTAAGTCGCTTTTAAAATCTTGTATTATTGTTGTTGATGAAGTTGGAGCGAGTAAAACGTGGAATACTGAGATCGGTATTGATAAGACGAAACATTAGTAGTGACACCTTATGATGGAATAACATGCGCAAAGGTAGAACATTTACACAACGGAATATGGGAGCAGAGGGAGATGTATGATATTGAAATGTAACCAATCATAATGCCTGCTTTTGCAATATTTCTAAATGATGAAGATGTGTGTAATATGTATTACCCCAGGATGAAAGGCAGTATGAGAGGTGACTGTGTATGTAAATATTAGTATAAAGACATGAGAATGCCGCGACGAAAAAAATAGCTTGTTTTTATAATGATGTGAATGCCAAATGAGATTTTTTGAATAAGTGATTGTGTATGATAGTGCGAATTCTGATTGCCATCTAGAACAACACCGAGAACTTTTGTCGTCGTGGATCTTGAGATCACATAAATGTAGAGACACTGAAATAGGATGATTGAGCAGATTTTTTGACGAATGGAATAGCATAAATGTCTTAGATGGGTAAATATCATCTTGTTTTTTACACACCATGAATCAACACTAGCCAGGTCAGCGTTCAGTTTATTCTGCAATGAGCCAGGATTGTTATCAGATACGAAGATGGTGGTGTCATTGGCATAAAGTAGACAATGTACATGTGTTAATATTTGTGGCAAATTATTCATGAATATTAGAATAAAAGTGGTCCAAATATTGATCCTTGTGGAACACCTACATTTATAGTTTCTAATGAGGAGAGGACACCATCAATTGGCACTCTGTACGATATGTTTTTTAAATAACTACGAACTAATTCTAAAGGTGGTCCGGAAATGCGATAAACTTCAAGTTTGTTTAAAAGAATATGATGATCGATGGAATCAATTGCTTTGGTGAAGTCAATGAAGAGAGATCCAACTAAAAGACCTTAGTCGATGGCTAGTTTAACCCTTTCAACAAAACTAATAAGAGCTAATTCAGAAGACATATTCTCGCAAAAACCGAATTGGTCATGAGTTAAAAGATTGAACTTGGACAAGTATTTACTTAGTCGATTGTGTATTAATTTTTCTGTCACCTTGCTGAGGAAAGCCAAATGCAGATAGGACGATAATTGCTCATGCACTTGCGGTCACCTTTTTTAAATACTGGGTTATTTTACCAGTTTTGAGTCTATTAGTAAAGATCCCAACTTTAAATAATTTCTGTATTACATATGCTAACGCAGGCGAGATCTCTTTAGACACAAGTTTAATGCTTGAGGTGTTTATAAGATCAAGACGTGGACTGGCTGCTTTAAGAGAGTTGATGATAATGCATACTTCTTCTGGCGTCATTGTAAATAGGTAGAAAGAATAAGCACACCGCAGAAAAATGAGTTGCATCGAATTAAGCTGATTGTGATGAGCGAAGAAAACGACAACGACGGAAGTGCGGGGCAAGGCGTGTTTAATGTGCGCGTGACTGTCAGCGAATCAGCTGATGACCAGTGGTGGCCCATAGAGGTGGCGTGCCACGATTGGGCCACGGGCGACCATCACGTGGCAGTGGGCTTTGTGGCTGGGGACGAGCCGAAGCAGCGGCAGACGGGAGACAGCGGGCCGAAGCGTCGGACGCAGGCGATCCAGGTTCCGGCCAGGGAACGCGGCCGTCCACGCTATTGCCGTCCAACTACCAGCTGGGGCGGCGTTGCCGGCACGAGTACTGCATCTCGGGGCGCGGCTTGGCCTGCTGTTCTCTTCCTTGCCGAGGGCATCGCGGATCTCGGCGAGGCGTCTCCACGGTCAGCCGTTCGACACAGCGATGAACGTGGCCTGGCTAATGGTCACGGTTGCGCCGAGCATCGCGTCTCGACGCAAGCTGTTCGCTGGACGGGCTGGCCATTCCCCGCATGGAGCATCGCGTCTCCGATGCGGGTTGACTGCTCCGTGGCCGCACCCATGCCATCAAGCGCCGGTGTCATGAGAGCGTCGCACTTCGGCAAGGGACGAGCGAGATGTTCTGCCGGGTGAGACGCGGGAGTGCGCACAGAGGAGCACGGAGCCGGGTGAGGATTCAGGGTGGCCGAGGATTCAGATGCCAGGGGAGAGACTGGCTGAATCTAGGATCGCCGAGCGGTGCCGAGCGACGGGCCAGACTCGGACGTGGGCCACGAGCTCATGAGCTGCAGGGTGCCCCCGAGGGTACCTGGCGGTGCCTTGGCCAAGAAGGAACGTGCGGAAAAGAGAGCTCGAGAGTTGAGGCCACGAAGGCAGACGAAACGGTGCGCCGCTCGAGAGGACGAGTTCCTGGCAGCGTTCCTGAGCTGGACGTGAGACCCTTACGTGTCGGCCAGGTCGAGCTCCGGTGTGTCTGTTCAAGGTCCAAGGCCGAGACCTGCCGAATGGCTCCTGCCTGGGTGCAGTGGCCGGGAGCAGGTTCATGGACGAGGCCTACCGGGTGTGGTCGTCGTGAGCCGTGGCCTGATCCAGGACCTCCGGAGTTTCGACCCTGACTGCTGGGTCGGCCGCGACGTCCGACTCAACGGCGCTGCACACGGTAGCGTATCCGTGCGTCGTCAGCCATTCCACCCATGCCATGAAATAAAAAGTTCATGTTAATGCTTTCTCGTCCGCTATCAACAAACATAGTGACGAACGTCCGTTAACCATCACACTGATCACTGTCTATGAAGCTGAAATGATCACTGAAAGCATTAACAATATCCACAGCAATGAGAGCAGAATCGTGGTTTATACATAATATGCCGTTTCTGGTTGATGCATCTAACAGCATATATTTGCATCTTATGACTATTGAAATCCTGCGTCTATTTTCGTTCTCTTCAAGATTATTTGACAAGTGCCATCTAACCAAAGGTGTTCTATTCACATGCACCTACTTTGGAACATACGTGTTACAAGGATTTTGTTTTGTGGGGAGGGCCCCTCTGTTGATGTGTGTGTAGATGATCTGCTCATGGCCTAGTTGCCAGTATATGCTAAGTGACATAATTGCAGGGGTGTAGCCAAGGAGAGGGGGGGAGGGGGAATTGGGCGGGCTCAAATTTTCCGTCTCAAAATATTTTGTGCAATCCCCCTCCCCTCCTTGCCACTTACCGGTCCTTTTTTTTCTTCCTCGCTTCGCGCTGACATGATTAAAAATAGAAACTAAGCGGTGCTAATATCAAAATTAATTCCTGGGCAGTTTTAGTGAATAATTTTCCCATAATATGGAAAAAGAAAAATGCCCCCACATCCCCGAAGGGAATCGTGAGAAAATGCGAATGCGTTGTTTCACACGTGAGAACCCAGCGTTAGAAGAATACTATTTTTTTTACCGTGCAGCCAATAGTGCCGTTTTCCTGCGTATTTCTGTCACGAGAAATGCGGTAGTCATTTCCAGTTAAAGTAGCTAGCCTGCACGGTTAAAGAAACTATAAAGTGAAAAAAACAAGCAGCGTTCTCGGCTAGTGGTTGGCGTTTCACAGCGGCATTTCGAGCACGCATTTCCGGATGTTCTTGAGAGGTGCCAAGCCAGCAAACGATCGAGAGTGAGACTCGAGCACACAGGAAAGTAGGGCACAGGGAGGAGAGAAAGCGAACGGCAAGAGAAGGAGCAGCGAAGCACTGCACTTACCCTTTCCTACACTCTCGTACCACATGGTCCGGTTGCTATGGGAGAGGATAACCACATGCACCCGCAGTTGTTGCTATGGGAGAGAGAGTGAGAGCGGAAAGATAACACCTGCCGGCGCGTGGACATTGTCACGGACAACGCCGGATGCTTGACATAGCCCGACTAAGAAATGAATCGGCATTTAAAACGTGTCACGGTGTTTGTTAAGGCTTTGACATTCTGCGTGATTTTGGGCAGGAATCTCGGCGGCAAACGTTTTAAGTTGGCTCGGTGATGGAATTAATGCAGCAGCGGTGGTCATACTTGTACTCGCTGGAACATATCTCGCCGGAGTCGATCACTACGACCATTTTCCCTAGGCAGAGGTTCGTTTCAGGAGCCTCTGCAGGAAGCGACGCCCGGATGCGACATCCGAAGCCTCAGGCAACTATGCAATATTGTGAAGCTCAACGTTCGCTGTCTCACTGCACTAAACGTACCAACGATAGCTTTCTCTGCAAGGTTGATTGACATTCTACAAGAGGCTTTGCCATACGAGATCGTTCTAGCATAATCAGAGCAAAGCGCAGCCAGACTTTAAGACCATGTGTGTCTTCTACGTACGCCTCAGATCCAGCATTGGCAGCTGCAAACTTGGATTTGGAACTAAAAGCGCTGCTCATGTTCATACGTATTGAATTGGAAAGCCGGGAGCAGTGTCAGCTATTCTCAGAATGACCTCTTATTAACCACACTTTCACTCATCAAAGAGGACGAGACGGCACCACCAGCACCGCTTCTTTACTACACAGTGCATTGTACCAGAGGAGCGAGTTCTTTTTCTGCTAATACAAAGAACATGGCATCTGTGTTGCCAACCTCTCTATTGTTTCAAAGAAAAAGAAGCTAGCTGAAGCCAACCGCTGCTACAGATGCACGTCACGAGGTCACCAGGCACAGTCTTGCAAAGCGAAACTTATGTGCTCAACTTGTCATTGAAGGCATACATCTAGTATGTGTGACCCTAACTACATAAGGAAATCGGCTACATCGGAAAGGTCATCACCAGCAGAAGCTTCAGGTTGCACAAGAGGGAGGTCGCACTCACTGATGATTTACGGTAAGAATTCCTGAAGTGGTTGCGCAAAGACTGTCTTTGTGCACTTGCAGACCTTTCGCACTTTTGTCGGTTATGGTAGCAGATCCATCCATATACACCAGAGTGATTTCGATGGAGGAAGCCAGCGATCATACATGACAGAAGATCTAGCTGAAAAAATACAACTTAAGCTGCTGGGAAAAACTCGAGTTTCATTTACCAGATTTGGCAGCGTTTCCCCAAGTTCTGCAGAAAAACGGAAAGTGTTTGAAGTTCCCCTGCGGAGCCAACATCATTCTCGTATCGACATAGTTCGAGTCATTGTTGTACCGGTTATCTTTGACGACATTCTTTTGCCGACAACTGATGGCTACCTCATACAGAAGTTGTGTCGCGAAGGGAAGGCTGAGACTGGCCTCACACCTCGTTGATTGAAGCTGACCATCTGTGGAAGGTTACTACATGAGAACTCATAAGTACATAAATTCCAGGATTAGTTGCAATCAACACAGTGTTTGGATGGACACTGCAAGGGTTCAGTCGTCAAAGTGACTTACTTGACTGCGACACTAGCATCACGCTCTGCCTTCTGTGAGTCTAAACGATTAGCGACGATGGCACAATCTCGCAGATTCTTCAGTCGTTTTTGCAACTTCAAACTGCAGGCATCACAGGTTCTGGCGAATCACGGTTACATCGGTTCATTCCACGCTTCCGAGGAACTATCAGCAAGAAAGAAGACAAGTGTGGTACACCTGATCGCTGCCTTGGAAGGAAGATCAGAAACAGCTACTCGTAAATGACCGTGATGCCGTGCTGACACGTTGACGAAAAGTGACAAAAAGAGGATGAAAGGCTTATTGGAGTAATACGGCCCAGTTGTTTGGCAATGCATGGGGCGAAGTGAGGTTGAGATTCTGCCTGAGAATGCTACGGTCTATCGGGCCAACTATTACGCGCCACTTCGATAAGTCGTAAGAGCAGACGTTTTTACTTCTGAGCTTCAAGTCATGTTGCACACTTTGCCACCCACTGAAGGCATACCAGCCCTCAACGACTGCTTTGATTAAAGAGTGAACCTAAAGCTAGAGCAGAGCACCATAATGAATTCTGCATTTGCATCGTTATTCTTGACTCATCGAAGAGAGCCGAAGTTCATTTCATTTCACCTCCATGCTTATCCGTGCGTGGCTGGGCCGTGTCCGGGGAAAAGGGGACCCTGGGGGTTGAGCCGACGCCGCGTGATTGGACCTTCAGGCCCCCCGGCAGAGACAACACACCCCTTGGGCCCTGGCTTCACGTAGACGGCACCCCTGGGCTGACCCACACAGGGGAAACCGGCAGTCGCCTTTTCCTATTTCTTTCTCTCCCCACATGTTCGTGTTTCTCTCTCTTAATCTTTTTTGTCATCTCTTCAGTTACTTCTGATTTTCTTGGCCGCAAGGGTTAACCTAGTGTTCAGTATTCAACCTTGGGTGTGCTATATCGGGTTATAGTAGCTTTGTACAGCTGGCGCCTGCGATACCTGCGGGTTTCTGCAGCGTCCCCGTGTTGGGCTCGATGGTGGGTGGGCGGCTTCACTACAGACAACAAACATTTTTTATGGGTTCAACCTCTTTCCCACACCTTCCCAATCACCCTCTTTCTAAAAGAGGGCGTACTGAAGTAAGCTTCTAGTTTCTTGCAAAGAACACTGAAAATTTCCCACATTTCCACATCATCCGCACCGAATGTCCTGACACAACAGCAAAATTATTGATTACACTTGATTACAAAGCCACAAGAATGGCCAGTGAAGACATTCTTCTAGAACTTAAGCACAAGGCCCAATATGACAAGTTGAAATCTCTGAAGAAGAACGGCTATTTGGGCTAGTTGGTTGGAATTCATGATAATAAGGGCTGCAGCGCGAGCACGAGGTGCTAGAAGAAAAGTGAACCGAAAGGCGAGGCAAGGTAAGCAAAGAGGACAACACGAGCGCTGACTACAAAATGAATTTTATTGTTCGCAGCACACATGATAATATATACAACAGGCAATCTATTAAAAGCAAACGTGAGCAACGTGAGATATTCTGGGGAAGGTTCTGATAAAATTAAGGTACAATGATAAAATGGCTAACCCTTATCAAAAAGCGCGAACTCTTTGTCATGCAAGGCCATCGAAGGTTGGCTCACGCATCCGTCACTATGTTTTCTAATAAAATACGCCTCAGCTATTTCACGAGTTACATGGTCCATGTGGCGTACCAGCACACTCACGCCCGGATATCGAGGCTGGCACCCACAGCTTTTACAGTGCAGAACAAGGTTTGAACTAATTCCTTTGCATACATCATTCATATGTTCTCCTAACTTTTTAATAATGCACCGCCCAGTTTGGCCTATATAACAACGACCGCACGTTAAAGGAAGCATGTAAACAACACCAACTGCGCAATCTACAAATTTATTTGTGTTTCATGGCGCATGTTTAACGTTTTTTGGTGATTCCACTGAGGCAGAAAATCAAACAAAAACAAAAAAAGACAGGAGGAAATAAAGAGCAAAAAAGAGTTGCTGTCATCGCATACTTCCACAATATATCTCATGCTTTGAAGAAGGTAGGCTCGAGATATTGTGTGGATGTAGTTTTATCAGCACCGTGCAAAGTAAGCCAGATTTGCAGGATGACGGATGAGCGCCTCAGTGGAATCAACAAAAAAAGTTGGACATGCGAGCAGCGGATGACGAGCAGCGGAGATCAGGAGAAGACGGAAGTTAGCGCCGGAGCGCGTAGGGTATCCCGCCGTGTAGTCAGCGAAGGTTTTGTCCGTAGGGACAAAGCAGGAGAAGACGTGAAGTTTCCTGGAAGAGAAACTTCGAAGGAGAAGACGGAAGTTAGCGCCAGAGCGCGTAGGGTATACCGCCGTGTTGTCGGCGAAGGTTTTATCCGTAGAGACAAAGCAGGAGAAGACGGAAGTTAGCGCCAGAGCGCGTAGGGATTCCGCTGTGTAGTCGGCGAAGGTTTTGTCCGTAGCGACAAAGCAGGAGAAGAAAAGGATTTCCACCTGAGGGGTGAAGGCTCGAGCTACAGGCAGGAGTGTGAGTTTACCGCTATCGAGCGAAGACGCGTGGCGACAGCTGCGTGTGTGAAGCCGACGTGTTTCCGGCGAAGAAGTTTGAAGCTTGGAGAGTGGCCAATTGAAGACGCGAGGTTTCCTGGAAGAGAAACTTCGGGGCAGCGGAACAGCAACAACGCTGGACTTTGAGTGAGTGATTCTCGGAAGAGTATCATTCAGACTTTTGTTCCAAGGACTTTGGACTGAATAGGTTTTCTATCTCTTTAGTCTTTAAGTGTCTTGGTTGTTCAATGCATGCGACTGCATTGTAGTGTGTATTGTTGTCTGTGTCCGTTGTTTAGAGTGTGGCTGATTGTACTGTGTAGTACGTTGCTTGATTGGTGACATATTGTACTCAACTATTGTGAAGTGTGCATACTTGTATATTGTTTTCGATCTGCCATTATTGAGAATATAATTTTGTTTGTTATCAACTCTCGGCTCTGACTTGTTCTTTGGGCCACAGCCGGCGTCCGCTGGCACGCCAAAAAGGACCACTTCTAAATTGTCCACGCTTTCGTGGTGCGGTTCGGGGGGCCGATACTTCGGCCCTTGGAATTAGCCCGGCGATCGCCTCCCTAATTAACGGGACCTGTGTGACAAGAAACAACCTCAGCGGACAGTGGTGATCGTGAGAGCGCATCAGCATCGGTATGTTGGATACCGGAAGGGTACACGACGCGGATGTCATACTCTTGAAGTCGCAGAGCCCAACGAGCAAGACGACCTGATGGATCCTTCAGCGACGACAACCAACATAAGGCATGATGGTCTGTATCTACAGCAAAGGTGCGGCCATATAAGTATGGGCGAAATTTCACAATCGCCCAAAGTATGGCTAAGCACTCTTTTTCGGTAACACTGTAGTTTACCTCAGCCTTGTTGAGCGTTCTGCTGGCGTAGGCGACGACATACTCAGGGGATCCAGGCTTGTGTTGAGCGAGAACTGCACTGAGACCGATACCGCTGGCGTCTGTATGGATTTCAGTTGCAGCCGTGGGATCATAATGGCGCAATATAAGCGGTGATGTCAGGAGACGGCGAAGAGTGGTAAATGCGTGATCACATTCGGAAGACCATGATGAGATGACGTTGGCACTGCTTAAATGTTTAGTCAAAGGGGCAGTTATGGAGGCAAAGTTGCGCACAAACCGACGAAAGTAGGAGCACAATCCTACGAAGCTGCGTAACTGTTTTACAGTCGTCGGTTTGGGGAATTCGATTGATTGATTTGTGGGGTTTAACGTCCCAAAACCACCATTTCATTATGAGAGACGCCGTAGTGGAGGGCTTCGGAAATTTTGACCACCTGGGGTTCTTTAACGTGAACCCAAATCTGAGTACACGGGCCTACAACATTTCCGCCTCCATCAGAAATGCAGCCGCCCCAGCCGGGAACGGTTTGGGGAATTCAGCGACAGCGCGTAGTTTAGCCGGGTCGGGAAGAACGCCATCCTTTGATACGACGTGACCGAGAATGGTGAGCTTCTGAGCAGCGAAGTGACATTTCTTGAGATGCAGTTGGAGCTGCGCATTCTTCAGACACGTGAGGACATGTTTCAGGCGTACAAGATGTGTTGCGAAATCGGGTGAAAAAACTACGATATCGTCGAGGTAGCAGAGGCCTATGTTCCACTTCAAACCCCGCAGAAGCGAGTCCATCACGCGCTCGAATGTGGCCGGCGCATTGCAGAGGCCAAAGGGCATGACATTGAGCTTATATAGCCCGTCCGGTGTCACGAAGGCTGTTTTTGGACGATCACCATCTGCTAAGGGCACCTGCCAGTATCCCGAACGCAAATCTAATGACGAAAAAAACTCGGCACCTTGTAAGCAATCAAGGGCGTCATCAATCCTTGGCAGGAGGTATACGTCTTTGCGAGTGATCTTATTTAAGCGCCTGTAATCAACGCAGAAGTGAAATGTACCATCCTTCTTCTTAACAAGAACGACAGGTGATGCCCATGAACTTTGGGAAGGTCGGATAACGTCGCGCTTGAGCATATCGTCAACCTGTTCGGTGATAACCTGACGTTCCGTGGCGGAAACACGGTATGGTCGCTGTCGTACTGGCGCGTTGGAACCTGTGTCGATGCAGTGAAAAAAACTGGGAGTTCGGCCAAGGGTACGTTGAGCAACGTCAAAGGATTCACGAAACTGGCAGAGCAGGTAAAGGAGCTCAGAGCGTTCAGATGGCGATAGTCCGTCAGCAATCGATGAACGAAAAGCTCGCAAGGTGGTGTATTGAAAGGGTTGAGGGCACTGATGGCGTCGTAGTCACCGGAACAATCTGGCGGCATGGTAAAAATTTGTTCGTTATCAATGGCATGCACGTGTCCAAGAGATTCACCTCGAAACAGTTCCACGGGATACGGAAGGAGATTGATGAGGCAAAGAGCACTGTTGCCTTCAGAAATAGAGAGGGTTGAATAAGGCAGAAGAAGTGATCTTCGACTAAGGAAGAGGCTTGATGGCTCAAAGAATGCAGCTTCGTTCCTAATGCCGTCACAGAACACGGGGAGCAACACAGCTGCTGTCGGAGGAACTTCAGTGCCTTCTTTGACGACGAGTTTGTGTACGGCGGGCTGAATGCGGCTGGTTGGTTGGTCGTAAAAAGGGAAAAGTTCAAGCTCCGATCTTGCACAATCAATAACGGCATGGTTATAATAACGTTTAATCAATAACGGCATTACACCTCATGACCACATGTCGGAGCATGGTATCCAATGGTGGTGGGTGTCACAGTGGCTGTTGCTGCGAGAGCTCCTGGCGTTGAGCTAAAGGCAGCAGAGAAAGCTGCCGAGCCACTTCCTCTCGCACGAAGTCTTTCATTTGTGCGAGAAGGTTTGTTTGGTCATAGTGCCAAGTGCGGTCACTGGTTGGATTGTCTAGAATGAGCGTCGCGTCTGAGCTCGTTGCCTCCGCAATTCATCATAGCTTTGGCAGAAAGTCACTACTTCTGCCACAGTGCTAGGAGACTTCGCGAGAAGCATCTGGAAAGCGTCATCGTCGACGCCTTCCATAATGTGCTGTATCTTCCCACTCTCGCTCATGGAAGCATCGACGCGCCGGCAGAGATCGATCACATTTTCTATATATGATGTGAAAGTTTCACCTGGCTCCTGTGCCCGCGTGTGCAGACGTTCGGCGCGTAGCTTCCGTAAGGCAGGACGACCAAAAAACGGCACATATCGCCTCCTTGAAGGCGGACCAATTTGCGCACTCGGTTTCGTGGTTCGTATACCACAGCTTGGCCACGTCGGTGAGGTAAAAATTGACAGTGCCCAACTTAGCAGCATCATCCCACCTGTTGGGTCCACTGGCTTTCTCGTATGACGACAGCCAGTCTTCGACGTCCTGGTCTTCGGTGCCCGCAAAGATTGGGGGGTCTCGCCGATGAACCGGGACGGGGCAACTAGCGGCCGCGAGAGGTATTGTTTGTTGGGCAGCGTCGACTTGCATGGTCGACGGCAAGGTGCAGGATCGAAGTTCCAGGTTGTAGGCGATGTGGTTACCCAGCACAATTCACCAAATGTAAAGAGGTTTATTGGGCAAACCAAACGGGCAGGTGAAAGATTCGAGATAGCGACAGGACGAGGAAGATGGAGGAGCTCGAGCGCTGATCTCGTGGTGCCTTACTTTGCGATGATGCTTGTTGTTCCCTTTTGTTGTCATCATTCCTTCATTATACAGCCTCTCTGTACCTTCTCACTGCCACGAAACAGCTTGAAAAGCGTAACACCTGCTGCAGAGGCAAGACAAAAACCAATTATGGTCGAAGACACTATTGACGATGAAACAGTGAACATGGAACTCGATGCAGGCGCTGCTGTATCTGTCATATCTGTCTCACAGTTCCGTTCTCTTTTTCCCAGCATTTGTTTGCGCAGGACAAGTCTCACCTTGAGAACGTACACGAATGAACCAGTGAAGCCCTGCATAGTAGCATTTGTTGCAGTGCAGTACAACGGGCAGTGCCAACAGTTGTCATTGTATGTGCTACGCCAGGATGGCCAACCACTGCAGGGACGCAGTTGGCTGAAACACCTCCAGCCGAACTGGGCGCAAATACAAATTATAACAAACTTATAATGCTACAAAAGAAAATACTTTGCTGTTATGAAAATTACCAGGGTAGACCGTTTTCACACTTCAGTGCTTTTTCATAAACATTAAATGTTAAAGGCCAACCAAATATATTAGTTTAAACTACTTCAAGAGGTACACAAAAACAAATTGTATAAACAAAAACAAAATGACCAACGTTATCCTACTAGAAGAAACTTACCGCGTTTACGAAGAACCAGGACACATTATGGAAAACAAATGCTGCATTACCAATCAATGTGAATGGTTAACGAATTACAAATTGACTTGCAAGTTGACGTCAGTCTAGGGACCTTCAAAAAGAACGTTAAAGAAGTTTTGATAAAAAAGAAATAACTCACCGTCACTAATTTATATTTTGTAAAAAGAGTAGGTAGAATTGGGCCATGACATATTTGTGTTCGGAAAGTATGTCGCTTCATTATGATATATGATGCATCTGTTTTTGTTTCTGTTAAGATTTGTAGATTGTAAGACTTGTGTGTAAGATTTGCGTATCGGTATTATATCAAGTTTATTATGTGATGCTTACTTTTTATTACTGTACTTCTTTTCTTAGCGCACGTAATATATGACATGTTATTTTTGTTGCTTGTTGTATCTGCAAACAAAAACAAGGATCTGTGATGATCTACAGGTGCAGAGGCCTTTGTCAAGCGTATAAAACGCCTTTTGCTTCTGTATCTTTTCTCTTGTATTTCAAGAAACAAAATAAATTACTGCTACTACTACTACCCACCACAATGGTCCAGGTTATGGTGCCCCTTCGCTGACCCACAGGTCGTGGAATCGAATCCCTGTCATATTTTCGATGTAGACGGAAATACTCGAGGCCCATAAACTTTCATTTAGGTTCCCTAAAGTGGTAAAATTTCTAGAGAGCGCCACTACGGCATCTCTCATAATCATATTGTGGTTCTCATAATAGTGTCTCATAATCACCTTGTCACCCACAGAAGATCACAGTGTCTATGATGGAGATCAGTTTTTTTCCTTTTTTTGTTTAATTCATTTTTGCTTGCGTGCATGACTCCACCTTTTCAGTGATTGACTCGCCTTTGAGTGCTTCTAGAAAATTTGTCTTGGTAGAGCTGTGGTCTTGTGATTTCATAAGCCACACTTGTTGTGGCTTATGAAATTTACAACATAGCTTTTGGCACGAAATAAACACAAGAGACGGACAAGCGCCAACTGTCAACTGAATTTATTCGAAAAATGATATGGCTTTAGCGCAGCTCAGTTTGAGCGTGAAGGAAAAATTTTATCAGAAAGAAATATCATTTTTTCATGCACCAACTCGCCCAGTCAGCAGTACTTGTTATACGAAAAAAAGCACACACACACATATATACAGGTCAACAAGGTCACAAGTCATATTAGCAGAAAATGAATCCTATTAGTGGCAAGCACTTCATCAAGTAATCTACCTGGGTGGCATGTAACGTGATTGCGCTTGTCCGTCTCTTGTGCTTGTTTCGCGCCAAAAGCTACGTAAAGAATGAACAAACTTGCCCAACAAGTCACTCTACTGAAATTTTCAAGCGCATTCTTCGAACGTGTGGACGGAGATCGGACCAAGGCATCACTTGTGAGTCTCTTTGACTGAAATTTCTTTTCTAAAAAGCATGTCTTGCAGAGAGCTCCCTCCTGATATTTGGAATACACCAGCCAGGAGGAAATTTCTCGCCAGTAAGTTTGGAACTTCAGTTAGCGCTTGCTAACTGAGGGAAAGCTGTAGTTAGCGCTTGGTTTCCATGTCGTCATTAGCAAACGTCGTCTAGCCTGGTCGTGCTGCATCTCCTAGCATCTTGGCCCGATAAAAACTTAGACCAATGTCGTTGTCAGGAATCACGGTTTCTGTGCATGCATCATGCTCCGATAGGTTTTCAGGAGTTCTTTCGGCACACGAGTCATATTAAGGCAGTGCAGAATTTAGCTGGGAACCGTTTCCTCGGCTGCTGTTGCTTTTTCGCTAGTTATTGAGTGTGCAATGGGAGCAGCGTTGCCTCTCAAGAAATAATAATCAAGCGTTACCTCAGGACGTTTGGGCGTGGCCATCCAGTCTCATAGAGGGGTGCTGACCGAAGCAGAACACCAACTACCCACCAATACGTGTAGGCAGTGTATTGGGAGATGATACAGGCTCCGACCAAAAGTTTTTAAGAGACCCGACGTTTCGGAACCGACTTGGCTCCTTCTTCAGGGGTGACTGCGTAGGCTACACAGCAGCAGCGTCTTCAAAGCACTCGAGGGGTAACTAATGACCCCTCTCTCTGTCTCCCTCTTTCTCGTTTTGCCGTGGAGCGCAGTTCGTGTGTGTACACTGGGGGAAGGGTTCCGAAAGAGCGGTTGATGTTGTGGGCTGTTTCCTGAATATGCCACGACTCGAGTAACAACCTTCTCCTCCAGTTCGGCTCGCTTTCGAGGATGGCCGTCGCCTCGAAATTTATCTTGTGGTCCAATGTCTCCGCATGTTCGCCGACTGCACTGCGCTCTTTGTAGAACCTCCGCACATCGTTGGCGTGTTGCTTCAGTCGTTCCGGTACGTTTTTCGTCTCAACGATATACGACGCGGGACACTCGGTGGGCGGAATTTTGTAAACGACACAGGGGTTCCTGTCCATTGTTGGCCAGTCTTTCGGGCGGGGGAGGAGGCGGCCCAGCGTACACGAAGGCACGTGCGCGATGCGAACTTCCTCCCTCTTGAAGATCCATGCCAGCGTCTCGCTGGTTCCGTGACCGTATGGAACCGGTACGTGTTTCTGGGGGCTGCCATTTAAGCTTGAATGGGGTTTCCTAGTCCTCTGTTGCTCTGCGCCGCGGGTGGTGGCTCGAATGAAGTTTTTTCTGGATATCCGTTTTTTCTGAGGTCAGCAATTACGCGGGCCTCTTCTTTCTTTCGCTCTGTGTCATTAGAGCATAAGTTCCTGGCTCTCTCGAGTAGCGTGGTCACAACTGAGGCCTTGTGGCAGGCGGGGTGGAAAGAATCGAATTGAAGGTAGCGGCCAGTGTGCCTTGGCTTCCTATGAACGGAGAACTCTAGGCCGTTGCGCTTTCTTGCCACCTGGACGTCAAGAAAGGGCAGGCGGTGGTCGCTTTCACACTCGGTCGTGAATTGTATGGCTGGGTGCACGGAATTCAGGTGTTGTCTGAAGTTTTCAACTCCAGACGTCTTAATGACGCAAAAACGATCGTTCATATAACGCAGAAAAAGCTTGGGTCGCGGCGAGAAAGAGCTGAGTGCCTTTTCTTCTATATGTACTCCATGGTCAGGTTTGCCATTGCGACGGAGATGGAAGCTCCCATTGCAGTTCCGCTGTTCTGTCTGAAAATAGTTCCTTTGTAGGAGAAGTACGTGCTGGAGAGGCAGAACTCCAGTAGACGACAGAGCTCGTCAACCACCAAAGGAGTCCTTTCACTCAGGCTTGCGTCCTCCTCAAGCACAGAACGGGCAGCGGAGACAAGGGAACTGGCACATTGGCAAACAATGACACGACGTCAAATGAGACCATGCTCTCGTCATCACCGATGCTCACATCTGACGTTAGCTGCACGAAGTGGCTGGCGTCACGGACATGAGTTGGTGTCTTCCGGGTTAGTGGGGCGAAGATTTGGTGTAGTAAATTTGAAAGGGCTAGGCGTGGGGAGGAAGTGAAGTCTACAATCGGTTTACAAAAGGGTTAGGAAACCCCATTCAACCTTAATTGGCAGCCCCCCGAAACGCGTACCGGTTCCATACGTTCACAGAACCAGCGAGACGCTGGCGCGGATCTTCAAGAGGGAGAGAGTTCGCATCGCGCACGTGCCTTCGTGCTCGCTGGGCCGCCTCCTCCCCCGCCCGAAAGACCGGCCAACAATGGACAAGAGCCCCGGTGTCGTTTACGAAATTCCGTGCACCGAGTGTCCCACGTCGTATATCGGTGAGACGAAAAACGTACCGGAACGACTGAAGCAACACGCCAACGATGTGCGGAGGTTCTACAAAGAGCGCAGCGCAGTCGGCGAACATGCGGAGACATTGGACCACAAGATAAATTTCGAGGCGACGGCCATCCTCGAAAGCGAGCCGAACTGGAGGAGAAGGTTGTTACTCGAGTCGTGGCATATTCAGGGAACAGCCCACAACATCAACCGCTCTTTCGGAACCCTTCCCCCAGTGTACACACACGGACTGCGCTCCACGGCAAAACGAGAAAGAGGGAGACAGAGAGAGGGGTCATTAGTTACCCCTCGAGTGCTTTGAAGACGCTGCTGCTGTGTAGCCTACGCAGTCACCCCTGAAGAAGGAGCCAAGTCGGTTCCGAAACGTCGGGTCTCTTAAAAACTTTTGGTTGGAGCCTATATCATCTCCCAGTTTCATACCCAACCAGACAGACTTCTGTCAAATGTTTACATTCAAGGCAGCGTATTTCAAGAGGGTGACTTCACATTGCTAGAAAGCAGCGCGCTCTGCAATGTTCGGGCAGTCACACTGAACGCGAGCAACGAGAACTTTACCGATGATAGATGTTGGCTTGTAAAATTCCACCTTAAGCACTAGCGCTCATGTCTCTCCTGGCGGAAAGATTCACGGGTATACATTTTCTCTGTTTCCCCTTAGGTGCCGGTAAGGTCGCGCTCGCTCAGTATCTTACTCTGCGGGCAAAACGTGTCGCGTTTCTAGATTTGCCTCTACGGAAGGCTGGTAGTTTCTGTTGCATTGTGGGCCCACACCAGAAACGTGAATGAAGGCGAAGGACTTAATGTCAGCAGTGAAATTCCAGCGACTCTCATCAGAATTCCCGAAACAAACAACTGCCAGACATGAATGGTGCACAGTACAGCGTATCTAAACTCGTGTTGCATGGGCTAACAGCTCTCGTCGCAGTTCATGCGTTCTGAGAAATCTATTATGGTTTTCTGCGCTCCGAACAAGACCACAGTTCATTCCTTCATCACTAGTGAACCAATCACTCAAGATTTTGTGCGGTACGAGGCTGCTCCTGTTTGCACTGGCGTAAGTGCTGCAAACATGAATGCACGTACTATTTCGAACAGTGTATACATGGCATATCTATGCTGCAGGGTGAAATATTGTGTGCAGTTCTGAATCTGTTGACGTAAAAAGAAATGACGGCTGCACGCTTGCAAACAACGTGAGACACCTTGCCGCAACGCTATTGTTTCAGGGAGCAGAGTGACGAAATCCGCGAAAAAAAAAAACGAGAACATTACGCACTTTTGCACATATATAAGTTTTTCTAGCGCATATACACAGCGAACAAGCTATTTCTATATCAGTAGGTATAGTCGGAGTCCCAGGTGCATTTTCAATTGAGACCAGGTGAACATTTCTCAACAATGATTACTTTGCCCTCGCAGATTGCACGATAAGACCTTGACAATCACAGTACTTCATTGATATCAAAAGTCACAGGACAGCTGTAATGTCAAGCATGGTTGCAAGAAAGGTTGCCTGAAAAACAATGCATGGAAAATTGTGTTGTCAACAGGCAGCATAACATGAAAAAATTTTTTTCTTATTTCGTATTGCAAGCATGCCTGGATGCGCGCCGTAAACTAAAAAATGTTATCTTAAAGCTATCTATGACTGCTTCAGGGCTGCTTCATATATGGAGCTGAACATAAAAAAAATTTTACAGATCACACAAACAGCGGGAATCTATGACATGCGAAGCATGAATTACGATGATTGATATGTCACCTTAAAATCACTACACCGTTGCGAGGCGCATGGATATACAGTAGACGCCTTTTAAATGAAACCTGAAGGGACCAGGAAATTGTGTTTCCTTTAGGGGAAGTTTCGTTTACTGAGAGATAGACAGCAGTATATATTCATGTACAAAACCAAACACATTAGTGGCAGTTGTTCTATTTAATCAGCAATTTCATTTAGGAGAGTTTCGTTTAATAGGAGTCTACTGTAGTACACAGTAAACATAAGCGGAATTGTTATCTGCACTCGGGTATCTGGGTACGATGCAAGTATGACGGTGCCCCTAACGTTTGCAATACCAGCCCCAGCAGTGGTAGGCATGTATATTATGTTGTACATCACTTCCGTGTCATGGTTATCATGTTTGCGTCTAGCTACAAAAAGCTAGGAAAAAAAACAGAATATTACTCGTTTTGCACGTATTTCAGTTTTCTAGCGCATATACGCAGCAAACAAGCTCTTTCTGTGTGAGTAGGTATAGTCTGGTCGCCGGTGCATTTTCGATTGAGACCAAGTGAACATTTCTCAACAAGGATTACCTTGCCTTCGCAGATTGTATGATAAGACCTCTGAGATTGGAGTATTTCATTGATATGAAACCATTTATGTCAACTATGGTTGCGAGAAGGTCTGCCTGAAAAATAACGCGTGCAAAATGGTGTTGCCAACGTGCTGCATAATTTACAAAAAGAACTACTTCTTGTGTATCGCAAGCATGCATGGGTGTGTGCAGTAAACTAAAAAAAAAAATGTTGGCTACAAGCTATCTCTGTACCAGGGCTGCTTGACATATGGAGCTGAAGTTATACAAGAAGCATTCCTGTAGGCATGCAGTCACTGTCGTTCCACGTTGTAAGCGGAGTGGGTCTTGACTTGTGAAACGCACTTTGCCCCATTGAGGACTACACCATCTATGCTTAACAGAGATTAACGACTAACGATGTCATCTCCAAGCGGGAGGGTCGTCGCAATGATGCGTTTTTGAAGATTAGTCCATTCAATGGGGCCACGACAGACCGTTGCTTCGAACGACCACTGTCTGTCGTTTACTGTATTTTGCTGCTATTACTTTTCTTTTGCTTACTCTCTTCACAAGCATATACGCATGGGGAGGGTTGGGGAGTCTCATGACTTTTGATATAGATGTACGCATCTGCTCAAACTACCGCCGACAGTCACGTCGGAAAGGAAAGCTGATGCCTGTGTGCCCCCAAAGCCGGGTCGGTGTGAACTACTCCCGCTACACCCCTGCCTAATTGCATCGTCAAATGACACAAAGCAGGTGTTGCTCATGATGTCGTGTTTCTTCCCTGCTTTGTAGTGCCATATGAGTGGCAGTCGCGTCACACTGAGAACATTCAAAGGTGGGGTTGACCTAGTTGATCTAGTTTTGCATGTGCTCATGAACTATGCTCGGCCACTATGTGCTCGAGCCAACAAAGCGGCCACTCCATTTCTGTAGCCAAAATCTAGTTGATGCTTATTGTGGCAGCACCAACTATAACTATTTGCTGCATTGTTTTGAGAAACATGCTAAGGCTGGTGGTGTCTTGAACTTTGGCAAATGCAGGAGTTGCATAGTTCTGCCACACATGCACCATCAGGCTAACATGGAGGACAAAAGGGATTGAGCAGGCATAGGTGTCAAACAAAAGCTGCTCTGAAAAAATTCATGGTACTATGACTAAAAAAAAATTCCCGCATATCCACGAAGTGAATGATGATGAAGGAGCTTTCACCAGAGGTAAACCGTGAATACTCTGGTTATATGCTCAATTATCGTCATATAAAGACGTCACACGAGAGTGGTCTTGGTGTAATTGTATATACACGTTATATACGCAATGTTTATTATTTGCATATCAATGTACATATCTGTGTATTATGTACAGATATTTACATTCTGACGCAGTATATGCATTGTGTTCAAGAGCTTGATCATGGATCACATAAGCTCGGAAAAACGTTTTCTTTTTAGTATAATGGCTTTGTGATCCATAAAGTACAAAGCAGAAGATCTTGAATTATGGGATGTAGTGAAAAGTTAGAAAAGGGTCCTGACAGTGAGCAAGCACTGCATGCTAATTGCGAGCCCTCTGCGCCATCACCTTGGCTTCTGCCGTGTTCATAGTGGGCAGCGGTATCAACGTGCACTGAGTGAAAGCAATAATCACTAGTAATGATTGGTCTGCAGTACGAAACACATGCTTTAGGCACATGGGAACCTTATAAAGCACATTATAGTTTTCCTTTATTTTTGTAATTAAAAATTTTACTAAATGTATGCCTTGCACGAACACTCGTAACGAAAGTTCCACTCGTTAAAAATGCTTCATTTCTTGCTTGCAGATATAAAAAGCTTTGGCCTGTTCAATGAACTAAAACTAATGAGATCTGATTAATACATTGTAAATAAATTACCAAAAAATATGCCCTAGCACTAGGGACATCTTCGTATAATAGGCAGCCATCTTGTTGCATGACTTTGGTCATCGAAATTCATTGCACCCCTTCTAATGTGATAGGAAAGTGTGCTTAGTTGAGATAAAAAGTGTTAATAAGCAAAAGAGCTACAACTGTTTGGATATGGGAAAATGCGAGAAAGTTTCAAGAAGAGCGCCAAAAAATATTTGAAACAGGTGCATAGCTGACACAAGATACTCAGCAGTGCTAATAAAATTCTCAATTTGTAGCCAGTTTCATCGTGGACCTTACTACTGGATGCCTTTTGTTTAGCAGCCACTCTAAATTTTTTCGAGCTTGTTTTGCAGCATCAGTGAGATGCTGGGGCGCTCGTGTGCTGATAGTTTGTAAAGCATGCTTTTCCAGTGTACGGGCCAGGCTCTATCCCAATTTGCCTAAAAAAATGAGATGTGCTTCTGTTGCCTATATTGATGATATGACACACATTGTCAAACAAAGCAAATAAGATGCTTTTAGGCTCATGTACATGCCCTTGAGTGGGATGTGTACCACTTGATGTGTTCACGTAGTAAGAATTTCGTGATTAAAATGATGTATTGACAGTGCTATGAGAGCAATGTTGCACTTGATGTGATTGCTAAATAGCCAATAAAATACCACATATCTTATGATGCACACAAAACTGGCCCTTTCAGTTTTGGTTGCGTCAAATGGCCAAACATTTTTTAAAAGAAACTGCGAAGCTTGATGCAGCAATATTACAGGTGAGAAATCGCACAATTATCATCATAAAAAAATGACATTTTGAGAAAAAATTTCCTTTTCCACTGTGTCTCATAGCAGCAAATTAGCAAAATAATACTGAAACCCACTGAAGACAGTGCAATGCAATTAACAAAACATGAGCAGTGAGGTCCTGTGAAATAATAGCACGTGAATGGAGGCACGTACTCATAGTTAAAAACAGTGTGCAATATCACCCTCAGAATGCACAGTAGACTAGCGCAGGCTGCACACTGCTGGAATTATTGGGTTTGCTGTGAAAACAGCTGATTGAAGTAGAGTACTCGGTGCAGAAGATGCTTCTCGCAGTGCATCTGCCCAGATGCATAATTTTTGTAGTACAAATAGATTAGTTACGGAGAATGCGATACTTCTTGTCAGATTAATCAATGGCTCGCTAACACCTGCTGCATCTTTACACATTATTGCGAAAGCCTCAAACACTTTGCGTGCAGAGTGGTCTTTGTATGTTTGCATAACCTGGGTCTCTTGAAAGCGTAGTCGGCAGCCACTCTTTGCACAGAGTACGGCCCACGGTCGTACGGGCATTGGCCTGTCTGTGTGCTTCTTGTCAGTGTCTATTTTGTGCTGTTTTCAAACTATGAACTTAGCTGTTTGTTGTGAAAATATGCGCCTGTTTTGGCATGTGTTCAGTGAAAAACGTGCTTTTATGTTGTAAAAGACAGTGCTGTCCATTTCTGCAAGCTCAGCAGGTGCTGCAAAATTCTTTGTTAGTGGCCTGGAGGTACTTATAAGACTGTTGACTTTTGATTTTCAAGGTTGCTATGAACACCGACTTCATTGCGTTCTCACGTGGTAAGATTTATGTGGAGTAAACTCAGCATTATCTTGCCCCACAGCTCTTTAGTGGGCTCGCCCTGCTCCCATTTGTCTGCATCGCATGTGGTTGGCCCCCAGAGTACACCTTATTTGGGCACAATGATGCTTGCGTAAGGGAGATTACGGAAGCATTTGCTGTCTGCAAAAGTGGCAGCACATGTGTCAGTACCTTGTCCAATGTATTGCTCAAATGTGAGTTTACTTATTTGAAAAGTACTTAATGAGGCTGCATGCCTGAGATGTTTTTGTCATGTGTGTAGGTTGCGTGCCTGCATCTTCTGTCCTCATTTCTTTCCTTTATTTCTGTTTGAATGACGCAATTTGTTGTCATCTAGTCTAGTTTTCTTTTATGTGTTTTGTCTTTTGTACTGTCTCAGTGGGAACCTAAGCCTAAGTCTTCATATTGCTATGTTTGTTGGCTCCAATGCCTGGTAAGCTTTATAATGGTGCTCCACATAATGCAAGAATTGAAATTTCCGCGAGCAGGATTAACAAAGAAATTGATCCGCAGTGCTCAGATTTTTTAGATGTTTTTAGCACTCGAAGACATATTCTCCGCATTATCGAATACGCCACTCACAGCAAACAGAACTAAGACAAGGCCATCTCGAGTGCCACGCTGAAGGTCCAGTCAGTGGCCATTCAGACGGTCCAAGAAAGTACGGAGGTGTCGCCTTCCAACATGGGAGCGGCATGCTGGGGTCACACTTTACACTGTCTGTGGGCGTTTCACGTTTTTGACGTGTAGTGTAGTTTTGTTCGCGCAGTTTAAACATGTCTCCAAAATGAGCGAACCAACTAGCCCAACTTGAGTATCATCTTTCAGGTTGGCTTCACTGAGGAAGTTGTGGAGCGGGAGTGCGCCTACTCTATGGAGTGCATCCGCAAGGCACCACACAACGAGAGTCCCTGGAACTACTTGCGTGGTGTGATTGACGCGGCCGGAGGCGGTGAACGACCAGAGGTGCAGGAGTTCTGCAAGAGCCTCTACAAAGGCAACTGCCGCGTAGGGTACTTTCTGGCCTTTATGGTGGACTCTCTGGCTCATCGTCTGGAGAGCGAGCCAAAGCTGTTAAAGCTCGCACTAGAGCTGTGTCACACACTGGCACAAGAGCAGGACGTCATTCGATGCGAATACTGGAATTTCGTGGCGCGTGACCTCGAAGCTCAATGCAGACGTGTAGAGTGAAAGATTTGGTTGGTTTTATGTTTTGGGCAACTCGTTTGTCTTGGGGAGTTACACTGACAAAAAAGTGTGTATGGTTGAAAATGAAACGAGCTGTTTCCGTCAAGGCTGAACATCGAGGATGGCTTTCGTACTGCAATTATGAAACACACTTGACAACACAGCCTTAGATACTGCAAACGGTGCCAAGCACTGTGCTTAAGAAGTTACTGTCACCATCATTAGTGCTGTGGGATACATTGCATAGAAATAGAACACACAATAAAAGTCTAATACAGGTCACAAAACAGGCAAAGCTTTACGAATGCAACAGTCAATGTGTTCTTTATGAAGCCCTGAAGACACAGCGAAGTCAGCATACTAAATGAACGCCGTGTCCCCACAACTAATGACTACAACTCAGTTCAATGCCGCTTTGAAGTTCCGCATGCTCACTATGCGTTCTGGACAAAAAAAAAAAAAAAAAGGCTATACACCCAGAGCTCTTGATGACTTTCTTGCGCGCTTATTTTCTCCCAACTGTCAGGCTCAATATTGACCTTGTTGGCTGCTGTGTCGGAGTTTCGCTGATTTTGATGTGTGGCGCTCCAACTTGGACGTTTCCTCTTTTGCGAACTACTTCTGTGTTATTGTTACGTTGAGCGTATAGGTCGCGGGTGGTTCGAGTGCATGAAAAGTTTCCTACTGCTAAATAATAGGACTGGTGCTGCCTTTAAGGCTGTATCGTATTTTGTTTTGGAGTTGTAATTAAAACTCTCATTAACAGATATAGTTTAGACAGTGGTCCTCAGTTGGGAGTCAGATATACATTCTAGTAATTACATTTACGGCTAGCTTAATAGTGTACAATGGTGGATGGAAAGGTAAGGAGAAAATTATTTCTAGTTGTAGAGAGCGGCAAAAGGCAGAAAACTTGGTAAAAAAGTAATGATGTGTTTGTATCACTCTCAGCACAGAATCAGGTTGAAAACTCCCGCCTGACTTCACATGTTGTCTAGCAAACGACTGTTGTCTAGAAACAACACACATACACAACAATAAGTCCACGCAAAACGTTGTACTCGAAAAAATTGGCCCGAATCTACATGTTACCCTGTAAATGTCGTCGAAAGACTAATAGTCTTGCGTCTGGAGAGAGTGAAAAAAACGTTTATTTTACGTTTTCCGCAAGAAAATTGGTGAATGGTATTTAGAAGATTCTGCGTTGGAGTGCCTCGAGCGTGTAACGGAGACTAACAAGCACATCTAGGCACGTTATACGTAATATACGTAACGTTATACGTAATACGTGAGCGCCATCTGGCAGTTATCTTCGAAAAAACGAAGGCGTGCACAACCGCGGAGGTAATAAGGTGTAGAATGCAAAGCGACGGGCAGGTGCTACCACCGTGCCGTTGTAGCAAAGCGTTGGAAACACCTTCTTGAGCATCGCGTTGCACTGTCAGCGCAGCGTGTTAAACGCTACAGTCCTTAGAATTACTTCTGTGTGCCTCTTCTAGTATAAAGGCAGACATAAAAAACATGGACATGTTGTTGTGGCGCCTCATATATGCGCCATATTTGCTTTTTTAATTGACAATCGCACAAATATGAACGCTAAACCTTGAGCAATATTCGTGGGCGCAGCGGATGGGGTTGGCCGTTTGAGGTATCTTTAGTGCGGACAAACAGACAAATGTACAGACAGACAGACCAAATATTTTTTGTCGAAAGTCCCCAAGAAAGATGATCATCTTTAAAAAAATGTGTGGTGTACAACAGCACCGGGTAGCAAAATGACCTCTGTGGGACGTACAAAAAAGAGAACATAGGCACGATGTAACTTGCAGCACTACGATATTATCACAGTTCATTGATAGAAATGAAAAGGGAACACAGAAAGTAGACGAAATTGCAGCAAATTTCTCAACAAAAAAGTTTGTATTCTGCCAGGTACTTTTAAAACGGCAGTCGAGGAAATTCTATATTCCCATTCCTCACCCTGAAAAATCGTGCACGCTACATTCTGATGAAGGCCTTTTCACCTTGTGTTTATATTTGTTCGGTAAAGTACCGAATCCTAATCATTCTAACCTTGTGTTTTCAAGGGAAAGTTTATCGAACCAGTATACACAAACACCAGACACACTTATACACTAAAATTTAGAAATTGCATCAGTATTACCTATACAAATGCTAGATGCAACTTTACCCCGAATTCAATATTAGACTCTGTGCGGCTATGAAACCATGAAAAAAGATATTATCCTTTCAAAGAACTTAAGAGAAAGGTAAATAAAGAAGTGACCAACATAGTGAGTCGGAAGAGGACTTGTTTCTTTTCTTTAACTCAGTATGGCACTGCCAGAAATTTCAGTTTTTTCCATTTAATTTGAAAAACCTGTGCCTTAAAAAGGCTTCGACACCACTTATGTCTAGATCCTCAACCAGGTAACCAGAAACAATTTTATAAGCTTAGTGTAAAACCGGGAACGCAGCTCGCTGTAGTTGTCGACTGGCTGTGTTTGAAAAAGTGTATAACGATTAGGAGTACTTGGTACTCTACCATCGAACAGTCGTGAGACGCAGAATGTTCTCGATACTGCAGGGGCATTCATTTAAAATAGCCTAATTCATCCGAAGTGTGCATCTGTGTCACTGGTGTTATGAGGAAAATTCCAACGACCCAGTAAATTATATGAAAGGTCCTTGCATCAGTTCTTTTTCCAATAGAATATCTTGAACATAAACGACGCACCTTTATTTCAGCATAGGTTTTAAATTTACAATTGCCAAGCGAAGCAATATACTTTGAAGGAAAACCAGCAGTGTTACCTGATATTTCCTTTAAAAGCGACACAACCGCCGCTATCTCATCTGCCCGTCTAACCATCTCCCATTCGCGTGTTTGCCTTTTCTTGGCATCCATTCCCCCCTTTTTTTTACCAGCAGTTATCTTGTATATGCGCCGCATGCCTTGCCCACATGTATTTCTGCTTCTTGATTTCGACTGAATTGACCTTGACACTCGTTTAACTCCTGAACCCCACTCTGTTTTGTTCCTGTCTCCTAATGTTACACCTATCGTTTACCTTTCCACTGCTCGCTGCGTCGTCTCCAGTTGAACCGTCTTTGTAAGGCTCCAGCCTTATTTTCCGCTGCTAAGCACTGGTAAGATGCAGCTGTTAAGCACTTTCCTCTTGTGGTAAACCACCGTTTATGATACGAGGATGCCCGCCGATTGCGCTCGTACCTATTCTTATTGTTCTAGTTACTTGGGTATCGTGGTTCTGGTCCGCGGTCACGAGATGTACAAAGTGGACATATTCTTTTACCACTTCCAGAGCCCTACTATCTATTGCGAAGTACTATTCTGTCTTGAGACTGTTGCACATGACTTTAGTTTTCTGCATATTGTCATGGTAATAAAACCAGTGCAAGTACTAGTGTAGCAAACAGCGGAACGGCTTCGATCGAGCTGCGCGAGTTCGTCGTCTTTCCACAGACCAAATCCTTCGACACATACAAGTAATGATGACACTAGCCACGCAACAACCGGAAACCCACTACATGTTCGTGTCATTACTCCCCCTCTCAGAAAAGCATCAACTCGATGCTTTCAGATGTATGAAGGCAAAAGCAAGTCTACAGATTGAGAAATACGGCTTCATCCTAGCCACGTGGACGATGTCCGGCTGGGCACCACGACGAGAGAACCGCACGCTGGGCTCTGCAATAACTTCGTGGTGTACATAGCTGAGGCGCTGAACAACTCGGTATGGGCCGAAATAACGACGCAAGAGTTTCTCAGAGCGGCCGCGTTGGTGTACGGGACTCCAGAGCCATACTTTTTATCCGGGGTGATAGGTGACTTCTTTGTGGCGAAGGTTGTACCTATGAGCATCGTGTTGTTGCTAGAGCAAATGCACTAGCGAGCTAGTTGTCGAGCTTCTTCGCACGCTGCAGATACTGGTCAGCATTATCGGTGGCGGTCGTAAAGGCGTCAGGTAAAAGCATGGCGTCTAACATTGTAGTAACTTCGTGTCCGTGAAGCAAGTAGAAAGGTGTAAATCTTGTAGTTTCTTTGCACAGTGGTGTTATATGCGAAAGTTACGGAAGGGAGGAAACTGTCCTAGTTTTGTTTTTATGGTCCACGTCGACATACATGGATAATCTGTGATGGTCTTAGTGAGCCGTTCTGTTAATCTGTTAGGTAAGCTGTCGTTCGGCGATGTACGGGGCCAATGAGTCTTGTCACTTTTCCCCACAGTTGGGCAGTGAAGGCCGTGCCTCTGTCTGTTAGAACCACAGCTGGTGCACCATGGCAGAAGTTGACAGCACGAATGAAGAAATCCGCGACATCGCTTGCCCTACCGCGCTGGAGTGCTCGTGTTTCACAGTAACGGGTTGAATAGTCAGTCGCAATTATTATCCAGCAATTGCCCGCTGAAGACTTTACAAATGGACCTAGCAGGTCCATGCCAACTTGTTGAAACGGTTCTTGGGGTAGCTCCACAGGGTGTAAAAGACCAGCAGATTTCATGGGTGGAGTCTTGCGACACTGGCAGTCTCGGCAAGTTTCGACGTAGTGCTTGACGGTACAAGACAGTTTGGGCCAGTAGTACGTGTGGTGGATACAAGCCAGAGTACGCGTGAACCCTAAATGCCCGAAAGATGGTTCGTCATGGTACGCCTTAAGGATGTCGCCTCGCATCACAGATGGTACGACCAGTATGGCTCTCGTAGTTCATGCTTCCTAATTCTGACATTTATTTCTTACTAAAATACAAAAAACGTTTTCACAGAAAGTTTATACTCCAGGATTCTGTCATTTATTCCTTCCTGAAATACAAGAAAGAGGTTAATTTTCCGAGGAAGTTTATGCTCCCAAATTTCGTTATTTTTTCTTTACTGAAATACAAAAAAGGTCACTTCTCACAGAAAGTTCATACTTCCGTATTCTGTCACTTATTTCTTACTGAAATACAAAAAAAAAGGTTACTTTTCAAGGAAAGTTCATGCTCCCGAATTCGGTCGTTTATTCCTTATTGAAACACAAAAAGGCCCGTACAGTCCAAGAAGAGAATTGACAGAACATAAAGGGCATCACTTGCAACTAACTTTATTCTAAAAAAATAAGTGCAATATATAACCGTAGCAACCATGCACACACATCATCTCACATGCAAGTAAAAAAAAAACACGCTACAAGATTCACAACAAAAAAAAAAATGATGACCAAAAAGCCACTGAAGGAAAAAAAGATTGGAAAAAAATTGCCCGCAGCTTCCCTCGGGGGAACACTGAGGAGGATGCGGACCATATAATTGGTTAACGGGGTGTTAAAGTGCGACTTACTTGGATCGATGGCTAAATTGGTTAACGTGGTTGTGAAATGGGGTGTTAAATTGCGACTTACTTGGGTCGATGGCTAAATTGGTTAACGTGGTTGTAGGAGGGGGTGTTAAATGAGTGAACACGTACACATGTATGCGAAAGGGCGGCGCTGGTCGAAGGGACGTCGATCATTGTGTTTGTGGATTCGTTGGAATTCATTTCACCGCGACCTTGGACGTCGACGCGCCGTACAAACCAACCGACGAGCGGCAACTGAGCGAGCGAGCGCCGACCTTGAGTATATATACAGCACGACGGCGCATGCACTGTCAGCTGTTGAATGTTCTCGAAGCGCGACGCCACATGCGCGTCCACTGGAGAATCAGGAGAATTGTAGATGTCGAACGCGGTGTGTAGAGGAGGAAGGGTGCACAGATGGTGGAGGAGTGAAGCGCGCGCGGTGTGTAGAGGAGGAAGGGATGCACAGATGGTGGAAGAGTGGGCGACGGCGCGACGGCGCATGCGCGCGCGTCAGCTGTCGAATGTTCGAGAAGCGGTGCGGACGGCGCGGACGGCGTGGACGGCGCACTACAAGGCGCGAGAATAAGATGCTCCGCATCTAAAATTAAGTTGAGCACCATGCAAAGCAACATATTGTGACGGGGCGAGATCTAGGCTTATAATAGAGCGTCCACAAAGAATCAGACGCTGAACAAGGTGGCTGAGTTGCCTCTCGCGCAAGCGTCTAACGCACAGGCGTCTTTGTCGTCTTC
Organism: Rhipicephalus microplus; assembly: GCF_043290135.1. Taxonomy (NCBI): domain Eukaryota; kingdom Metazoa; phylum Arthropoda; class Arachnida; order Ixodida; family Ixodidae; genus Rhipicephalus; species Rhipicephalus microplus. Next base: position 8,165,900 of record NW_027464587.1, on the reverse strand, counting down.
GCAAAGTGCCACGCTTGCTCCTGTCGATGATGCACCCTAACATCACTGGATGGATGAATGGATGAATGTGGCTTTACCCTTTAGATCGGTCGGCAGCTAACGCCACCTAGCCGTATTACTAAGTTAACTAACCACTAGATTTATCTTTTTTTCTTCCTTTAAATAGTGAAGTTGGGGACTGGCACTTTGCATTGAAAGGTTTAACTTTCACTCGTGCTTTGACTTTAGCCACCAGTCAGATAACCTTCTTCTAGTTAATTCTACCCGCTTAATGTCTATTTTGCCCTTCCTGTCCCTAAACCTCAGTGCTTTGAAAAACTCTGCGCCATCATCCTGAACAATAGGGTGAAGCCCTTTACAGAACATTATCAAGTGTTCGGCAGTTTCCTCCTCCTCTCCACATGCACTGTATACCGTGTCTACCACTTCTATTAGGCCTGATATGTCTTGGTTCGCAATACTCCCGTCCTGGCCTCAAACAGTAGAGAACTAGCCCAAGTATTATTATAGATCATTTCCTTGGCTAGTTCCTGCTTAAAAGTCTGATAGATCTCCAGTGCGGACTTCTTAATCATGCCAATTCTCCACACGTCAGTCTCCGTTTCCTTCATTTTCTTCGTAAGGTGGCAGGCTGGTCTTAGACATTTTTTGTTTATTTCTTCAGCGATCTTGATCAAACTGCACATGGTTGTGCTGTCTTTTCTTCTGATTTCAAATATTTAATTAGTTTTCCTGTAACTCACCTTGTTGCTGAGACAACATAAGTTCACCCCTTATTGTTTAAGGCCACCATAGGAAAAAAGTGCTTAATTAAAACTGATATTCAAGATATGCCAACATAGACTGATGACTATAGATTGAAAGTATGGAAGAGTTTTTTGTATTTGAGCCTTTATTGGTTATTTTATAGCAAAATAAACTGTTCACTTTCAAAAGCAACTGTAATTGTGTTACAATTTTGATGAGTATATAATTGAAAAGGCTCGTGCTCTAAATTTTGCTCCCATACTTGCACATTACACACACACAGATTTTCATTGCAAAAAGAACGATTGTTGATCTGCCCTAGCCGCAGAGATATTGAGGCCTCAAATTTGAACAGTCGTAAATTTACTTTTTTTTAAAAAAATGAAAAAACTGAGAACACACAGCTTCTTCAAAAAGCAACAGTCATAGTGGGCATGTTTTGCAATGCTCATAAAGGCGCTCATAAATTAATAGAGGGGCTTCTAACAAAAGTCCCGGCAAATTATAAAGAAGCCTTGAAGTCGGTTCCACGTTTTTTTGCAGGTTCTGCACGTTAACAGCACCAATAATCTGGACAGTTAGAATAACATTACAAAAATTACCACTTCCTGTTGTGTGAAAATTTGCAGAGAGATAGAAAAGTACTTGAAGAAACCACATATGTCAATTTAAAAAATGAATTTTTTTGTCACTTCTTGATCCCAAAGACCAGTCGGCCCCCTTAACCCATAGTTCTTCTTGGTTTGGTCATTTGCTCTTTTTTTAGTACTTACCAGTCAATTTCCTGGTTCGCTTCCTCCATTTTGTATCGACATTCTTCATCTACAAGTAGCTGAAAACCTTCTTAGGCCAACGCTCCTTCCCCATTTTTCGCAATTGCTTCGCAAATTTTATCTTGCTGCTAGATTCCCTGCCCTCAAATGATGTCCATACCGTATCACCTTGTACTCCCTGATTTGGTGTATTCCCATGAGCTCTTAAAGCAAGCCTACCTATTCCACGTTGCTTAATTTCTAATCTTGTTTGAACTTCTGATCTCATGCACAAGACCGCATTGCCGAACGTCAGATTAGGAACCACGACCCCTTTTCATATTCCTCTCACAACATCATACCCATTATAATTCCACAGTGCCCTATTTTTCATCACTGCTGCATTCCTGTTATTTTTAGTCGTCACGTATATTTCGTGTTCCCTTAGGTACTCGGTCCCATTGCTTATCCATACGCCCAGATATTTGTAGTTATCTGTTATGTCTAGCATGACTTCCTCTATCCTAAGCTCACAACCTTCATTATCATTAAAAATCATGACTGCTGATTTTTCCTTACTGAATCTGAAATCTAACCTATCTTCCTCATTACCGCAGATGTCTATCAATGTCCGCAAATCTTCCTTGTTGTCGGCCGTTAGCACTATATCACCTGCGTACATTAATGCTGGTAGTGCCTAATCAATGAGTTTCCCTTGTTTGACGAAAGAGAGGTTGAAATCAAGTCCACTTCCCTCACATTTAGCCTCTAATCTTTGTAGGTACGTCATGAATAACAAGGGTGACAGAGGACACCCCTGCCTAAGCCCCCGTTTCACCTCTGTGGGTTCGGATACCTGTTTTCCCACTTTATAACTACCTTGTTACTTTTATAGATTTCTTTTATAAGATTAGTGAATCCATCTTCCACACCTAGTGTGTCCAGTATTCCGCACAAGTCCTCTTGAACCACGCTGTCGTACACTCCCTTGATATCCAGAAATGCTAATCACAGGGGCCTGAGTTCCTTTTCTGCTATTTCGATGCACTGCGTCAGTGAGAAGAGATTGTCTTCCAACCTCCTATGTTTCCGAAACCCATTCTGCCGTACCCCCAGCACCCCCTCATCCTCTATCCATGCCTCCAGTCTTTTTTTTATAATCTGCATCGCCAGCCTGTAGATCCCTGACGCCACTGTTATAGGACAGTAGTTGTTTATGTCAGCTTTGTCCCCCTTTCCTTTATAGATCATGCTCATCCTGCTAAGCTTCCATCCATCGGGGACTTCACCATCGATTATTGTTCTGCTGACTGCCTCTCTCAAAGTCTGTTTAGACTTCGGACCCAATGTCTTTATCAGCATAATTGGAATGCCATCTGGGCCTGTTGATGCATTACTTGGAACCCTCTCCTCAGCCGTTCACCACTGTCGTTGTGAAAATGGAGCCATTACACCACTTGATCTATCCTTGTGTATTGTGTTGCATAAGGCCCTTTTTTGTTGAAATTTTTCTGTCACCCTTGTTGTTATATATTCAATAGCTTCGTCCCCTTCTAGCCCAGCACCTTGAGCTGTAGTTATAAACCTCTGCTCTAGGCTTGTTTCATTTGTTAGGGAGTTTAGATGGTTTCGAAATTTCGCAGCTGCCTTTCTGTCCTTTTTATGTACTTCTGCCAGCCACTGAGCACCCCTTCTTCTAATCTTTTCATTGATCAGGAGGGATGCTTCCCTTCCAGAGCTTAGAAAGCTGTTCCATTTTCTTTCAACATCATCTGTCGGTTCACTCTACTGCTTAGCGTGTCTGTGTTCCCTAGAGGCTTCCTGACGTTTTGCTATGGCTCTCTTAACGTCCTCATCCCACCAACTCTTGGGCTTGTGTCTTCTTTTTCGGGGTGACTTGTCACGTGCCCTAGCAAGCTCTAGCCCAAACAGTTCAGTTAGATTTGTGTATGTCCACACTGTTTTATTATCCTCAGTGATTACTTTCTCAATTTGTTTAGTAGCAATTTCTATTTGCCTTTCTGAATGAAAATTTTCCCGTAGTTGCTCATCTTGTCTCGTTCCCATTTTCACTGCTCTTCCAAAACTTAGCTTCATACGTTCGTGATCACTACCCAGACTTCCGGAGCCACCTTCATCTATTTGCATTCCCTTGAGCTTAGCGTACATCCTATGTGACATCAGTGCGTAATCTATCGTCGACTGCTGCCTTCCTACCTCCCATGTTATTTGCCCTTCGCCCTTTTCAGTACTGTTCCAAATGATCAAATCATGCCTTTCACACATATCCATGATCATTTTGCCTGTTGAGTCAGTATATCTTCTATGTGCGCATTCATATCTCCTAGTATAATTATCTCGCACTCTCCTCCTAATTCCTCAACGTCGTTTGATATACACTCGACCATTGCCTGGTTTTCCTCTTTGGCCTTTGCTCCCGTCCACATGTACACCAAACCAAGGAGTGTCATTTGCCCTGCCACTTTCCCTTTTAGCCTTAAATGTTTCTCGCACTCCTGCTTGACCCTTTGCCACTCTGTACATTTATGAATGAATACCCCAATACCACCCCCCTTTCTGCTGCCTTCTGTTTTATTACAATATTTCCATACGCAGTCCAGTCCGGATTGCAAGGTGGTTGCTCCATGTCCCGAAGAGTAACAACGCCATATACCATCAGTTCCTCCTGCCTCAACTGCTCTTCTATCTCTTCCCACTTTAACCTATTCCTGTCACCCTGCATGTTAATATAGCCCATGTCTGAGTTAGTTCGGCCCTTGTGCTTACGTCGATTCCTTCTCCCACGGACTTCGTGTGGCTCGAATATTGCTGCTTCTTTAGAACCGTCTTTGGCTACACTGTTGGCCTCAGGGCTCTGGGTCCCCCTAAAAAAGGCTGTGGCTTGACGATCTATCCTATTACCAACCCTCCTGCTTGTCGCACCACTGTAGTGAATGCCATCCTGTGCAAAGGGGCGAGCACTGGGCTCGTACACGTCTTGGTTCACATCCATTACGCTGTATCCAAGTTGCCGGCTCATACCCTTGATCACACCGTTGGCCTCCACTACCCTCCTTTCGGTCTCACGAGACTGCTCCTAGACCTCCGGGACTGTGCATATTGTCACATGTACACTCCCAGAGGCTTCTCGGAGCTTACGCATCCCATCCTTTAACTGTCTTTGAAGGTTCTGATCCTTGCCCTTCAACACATCATTGAGCCCAGCATGAATAATGACGAGATTTTCGCCCTCCATTCTGTCCTCTACAACATTATGAGCTTTGGCCAGGGCATCCACCATGCCCTTCCCTGACTGGGCCTCCACCCTCACTCTCCCATCTTCCTTCACTGTCTTGAAGACGCCATCCCTAACCCTGGCCACGTTAGAGTCCCCCACCACCAGGACCCTTCTACGCTCCGATCGCTGGCTTCCTGTTTGTGATGGCGCCCTTGTTTGCTTCCCCTGTTTCTCTCTCTGCCGTTTGTCCTGTGTTCCTACCCTGCTTGAAGACTGCCGTGCCACCGAGCTGTATGTTCTGGGGCCCTCCGTGCTGTGGCCAGACACTGCGGCCCCCTGACTTCCATTCTCACCTGTTCCTTCCCACCTGTGAACTTCTACGCTACCCATGCCTTCCGTGTGACACCGCTCGGGGTCGGGGCAAAGCGCCATCAGCTCCTTTACCCGCTGCTCGAGCTCGGTCCGCGCTTCCCGTTCTTTTTGAAGGTCGCCCTTCATTTGCTCGAGTAGGCTTTCGGTAGCCTCCTCCCGCTAACGCGCCGCTCGGCGCTGTTTTTTGAGTTCTATCGTCTACTCTCGTTCTGCCCTAAGCTCCCACTGAAGCCCCTCGATGCTAGCCTCCATGCACTGTTTGGCCACCTTCAGTGCCTCACACAGCCTGCACACGAAGCTCGCCTTCTGCGGGTCGGCCAAACTCGAGAATTCTGTCTCATCTAAGTAGCACCAGCGCTTGCATTCTTCGCACTGCACCAGCTCACTGTCGCTCGTGGTTTTCCTAGCCTCCTTAGCCATCTCCCGCCCGACTATCGGTCCGAGCGCCCGACAGCCCTACGTTTAACCCTAATCCCGCTATCCAGCCGCCTCCGTTAACTCTCCTACCTCAACAACTGTTTCAAGCTGCCGCCCACACCGCACACATACGTGTTCAATTTCGCTAGTAGCCTCTCACTAGGTCCCCTTCGTGTTCGGCTCTAGCTGTTTAGGAACTAACCGGGTGCCCCGAACTTCTTCAAAACAGCCGCCTTCCCCATTCACGTGGTCAACGTCAATACAACGTTGCCCGTGTCCCACACCTACAATACTCGCAACGATAATTATTGATTAGGAGAGAAAAATATTAACGGTGTTCACAAACACAAAGAAATGAAGAGAAACTTATCTCTCGTTGCGCGCTGCTTCTGCACCAACTCACCTTGCACAACCTTGCATGGATCCAAACCAAGTTGGGTGAAAATAGCATTTGTGCTATTTTCACTGGGTCGCAGCAGTCACTGACTCACTGCCCTATCCATCCTTCCCATGTTCACTGAACTGCTGTCAACGCCTCCTCTAGAAGATGCCTGCCGCATGAAAAGAAAAACAGCTGCCACATTCTTTCCCTCCTTTATTTTAAAATGTTCTCGGTCGCTAGCGTCACCTGTGGCGGACGGTGCAACAACGCAACACTTTGCATAGCCTCCGAAACAGTAATGCACAGTTGCCGGTCTCGAACAACTCTCGACTGACACGCCCCTATGAGCCGCAGATATAAAACGCCTAGCTAGTACCATAGAGTTTCCCACAATACTTACTAGAGGGAACTCTGACGCTAGTGTCTATGGGAGCTGCAACGCACGGCACTTCAACGAGCATGGGAATGATGGGTAGTACACACATTTGTCTAATTTTTGTACTTCTGGCCTGCTTCTGGCTCCGTGTGTGTTCGTGTGGCTTGGAGCTGTTTTTTCACGAAAACATAAATTAGCAAATATTCACCGTTTGTGCTTCACAACCTTATTCTTTTAAGCTTACTATTTCGAATCGAGTCCCTAAGTTCAAAAGGGTTTGTTTTTCCTTTTAAAACAAAACCGTAACCAGCAATAAACAAAGCCGCAAGTACGATTCGCCACCCGCAAGTATGAAGACTAGGCAAATGTGTGTACTACCCAAGATTCCCATAGTCGCTGAACGATCGCAGCGCCAGAGTGCCCTCTTGTTAATTTTGAGAAACTATATGGCTGGTATCGCCCGCTGCCTTAATAATGAATGGATGATTGGATGGATGGATAAATGGATGGATGGATATAGCTGTACCCTTCATAATGGGTGGTGGCTAGCGCTACCAAGCCGTAATACTTAATGAATCAAAAATTAGATTTATTTTTTTTTCTTTAAAAAGTGAGTTTGAGGATTCGTACTTTGCAGTGAAGAGTTTAATTTTCACTCGTGCCTTGACTTTAGCCACCAATCAGATAACCTCCTTCTAGTTAAGTCTACCCGCTTAAAGTCTATTTTGCCATCTCGGTCCCTAAACACCAGTGCTTTGAAAAACTCTGCGCCATCATCCTGAACTATAGGGTGAAGCCCTTTACAGAACATTATCAAGTGTTCGGCAGTTTCTTTTTCCTCTCCACATGCACTGCATACTGTGTCAACCCCTTCGTATTTGGCCCGATATGTCTTGGTTCGTAGTACTCCCGTCCTGGCCTCAAACAGTAGATAACTACCCCGAGTATTATCATAGATCCTTTCCTTGACAATTTCCTGCTTAAAAGTTCGATAGATCTCCAGTGCGGAATTCTCAATCGTGCCCATTCTCCACATGTCAGTCTCCGTTTCCTTCACTTTCTTCTTAACCGATAGTTCTTTTTGGTTTGGCGACCTGCTGTTTTCTAAGTATTTACCAGTCAATACCCTGGTTCGCTTCCTCCATTTTGCATTGACATTCTTCATCTACAAGTAGCTGAAAACCTTCCTAGCCCAACGCTCCTCCCCCATTTCTCTCAATCACTTCTCAAATTTTATCTTGCTGCTAGCTTCCCTGCCCTCAAATGATGTCTATCCCATATCACCTTGTACTCCCTGATTTGATGTATTCCCGTGAGCTCCTAAAGCAAGCCTACCTATTCCACGTTGCTCAATTTCTAATCTTGCTTGAACTTCTGATCTCATGCACAAGACCGCATTGCCGAACGTCAGCCCAGGAACCACGACACCTTTCCATATTCCTCTCACAACATCATACCTATTGTAACTCAGCAGTGCCCTATTTTTCATCACTGCTGCATTCCTGTTACCTTTAGTCGTCACGTATACTTCGTGTTTCCTCAGGTACTCGGTCCCATTGCTTATCCATACACCCAGATCTTTGTATTTATCTGTTATCTCTAGCGTGACCCCCAGTATTCTAAGCTCACTACCTTCGTTGTCATTGAAAATCATGACTGCTGATTTTTTCTTACTGAATCTAAAATCTAACCTATCTCCCTCATTACCGCAGATGTCCATCAATCTCTGCAAATCTTCCTTGTTGTTGGCCATTAGCACTATATCATTTGCGTACATTAATGCTGGTAGTGCCTGATCAATATGTTTTTCTTGTTTGACTAAAGAGAGGTTGAAGCCCAGTCCACTTCCCTGTAACTTGGCCTCTAATCCTTGTAGGTACATCATGAATAATAAGGGTGACAGGGCACACCCCTGCCTAAGCCCCCGTTTTACCTCTGCAGGCTTGGATACCTGTTTTTCCCACTTTATAGCTACCTTGTTACCTTTATAGATATCCTTTAAAAGATTAGTGACTGCATGTTCCACGCGTAGTGTGTCCAGTATGCACCACAATTCCTCTTGAACCATGCTATCGTACGCTCCCGGGATATCCAAAACTGCTAGCCACAGGGGCCTGTGTTCCTTTTCTGGTATTTCAATGCACTGCGTCAGTGAGAACAGATTGTCTTGCAACCTCCTGTGTTTCCGAAACCCATTCTGCAGTTCCCCCAGCACCCCCTCATTCTCTATCCATGCCTGCAGTCTTTCCTTTATAATCTGCATCGCCAGCCTGTAGACCACTGATGTCACTGTTATAGGACGGTAGTTGTTTATGTCAGCTTTGTCCTCTTTTGCTTTATAGATCATGCTCATCCTGCTAAGTTTCCATCCATCGGGAACTTCACCATCGATTATTATTTTGCTCACTGCCTCTCTCAAAGCCTGCTTAGACTTCGGACCTAATGTCTTTATCAGCATAATTGGAATGCCATCTGGGCCTGTTGATGTACTACTAGGAACCTTTTTCTCAGCCCTTTCCCACTCTCGTGAAAATGGAGCCATTGCACCACTTGATTCGTCCTTGCCTATTGTGGTGCATAAAGTACTTCTTTGTTGAAATTTTTCTGTCACCCTTGTTCTTATATATTCAACAGCTTCGTTCCCTTCTAGCCTAGCACCTTGGGCTGTAGTTATAAAACTCTGTTCTAGGCTCGTCAAATTTCTTAGGGAGTTTAGATGGTTCCAAAATTTCGCAGCTGCCTTTCTCCTTATGCCAGCCACTGAGCTCCCTTTCTTCTAATCTTTTCATTGATCAGAAGGGATGCATCCCTTCTACAGCTTAGAAAGGTTTCCCATTTTCTTTCAACATCATCTGTCGGTTCACCCCGCTGCTTAGCATGTTTGTGTTCCCTAGAGGCTTCCTGACGTTTTGATATGGCTCTCTTAACTTCCTCATCCCACCAACTTTTGGGTTTTTGTCTTCTTTTCCGGGGTGACTTGTCACGCGTCTTAGCAAGCTCCAGCTCAAAGAGTCTAATTAGATTCGTGTATGTCCAGGCTTTCTTATTATCCTCCGTGATTACTTTCTCAATTTGTTTAGTAGCTATTTCGATTTGTCTTTCTGGATAAAAATTTTCCTGTGGTTCCACTTTCACTGCTCTTCCAAAACTTAGCTTGATACGTTTGTGATCACTACCCAGACTTCTGGAGCCACCTTCATCCATGTGCATTCCCCTGAGCTTATCATACATCCTATGTGACATCAGTGCACAATCTATCGCCGACTGCAGCCTTCCTACCTCCCATGTTATTTCACACTTCTGGGTACCTTCACACTTCTCGGTACTGTTGCAAATGATCAAATCAAGCCTTTCACACATATCCATGATCATTTTGCCTGTCGGTTCGGTATACCCATCTATATCTTCTATGTGCGCATTCATGTCTCCTAGTATAATTATCTCGCACTCTCTTCCTATTTCGTGAATGTCCTTTGATATACACTCTACCATTGCCTGGTTTTCCTCTCTGGACTTTGCTCCCGTCCACAAGTACACGAAACCAAGGAGTGTCATTTGACCTGCCACTTTCCCTTTTAGCCATAAATGTTGCTTGCACTCCTGCTTGACCCTTTGCCAGTCTGTACTTTTATGAATGAATGCCCCAATACCACCCCCCTTTCTGCTGCCTTCTGTTCTATTACAATATTCTCACGCGTAGTCCGTATTGTTCGGAGGTTGTTTTATGTCCCTGAGATGTGTTTCTACAAAACCGTATACCATTGGCCTCTCTTGCCTTAGCTGTTCTTCTATCTCATCCCACTTCAGCCTGTACCTACCACCCTGCATGTTAATATACCCTATGTCTGAATTGGCTCGGCGCCCGTGGCTGCGTCTATTTATGCTACTTGCACCTGTGATGCCAGCTGCTTTGTCCCGTCCCAGCCCCACCACTACCTCGCTGAAGCTGGGGCCTTGCGACAATTGAAACGGCTGAACCAGTTTCTTCCAAACTTGCTTGCTCTTCCTTCTCCATCGTTCTGGTTGCCGGTTCCCTACTGTTATCTCCGTAGGCCGCTTCTTTCTTTAGCTTCGCTAGTGCTTCCTCGGCAGACTTCAGTCTTTCTCCCATTGCCCTCGTTTTCTCTTGCTCTGTCGCCAACGCAGTATCGAGCTCGGCGGTTCTCATCAGCAAGTCATTCTGGGCAACCACCATTTTCTCCAGCTTTTCCTCGACCTCACATTGCCTACACTTCACGTCAGCCTCTTCTCCATCCGCTTCTACGCTTGGGTCCACTTTCAAACCCACTCCACACCCTGAATACTTTGCAGTCTTTTTAACCATGTCTTTCTGACACCAATTGTCCCTATACTCGATAATTACTAAACTCGAGCACTGCACTACGAAAAAAAGAAAGTCTAAGTTCTACTACAAAAATTTGCGTGTTCAATGTACGCGCACCTCCCCCACGGGGTGGCAAGAGAAAAAAAAAACAACAAAAAATTCAAACACACATATCCGCACTAACTAATAAATACCTGGTGACTGGCCCCCGAACAAGCCATACCATAAAGTAAGTGCTACGAAGATTTCAACCGCTGCCTTATAATTATAAAGACAAGCTCAAAACATGCAAAAACACTTATCTGCGCAGTCGATCCGGAGCGCTCAAAAAATACGTCCATCCACCATCACAACCTGAACTCCAATGGATGGATGGATGGATGGATACGGCTGTACCCTTTAGATCGGGTGGTGGCTAGCGCCTACAAGCCGCAATACCTAATGAAACAAAAACTATATTTATTTTTTTTTCTTTAAAAAGTGAGTTTGAGGATTCGTACTTTGCAGTGAATAGTTTAATTTTCACTCGTGCCTTGACTTTAGCCACCAATCAGATAACCTCCTTCTAGTTAAGTCTACCCGCTTAAAGTTTATTTTGCCCTCCCGGTCCCTAAACCCCAGTGCTTTGAAAAACTCTGCGCCATCATCCTGAACTATAGGGTGAAGCCCTTTACAGAACATTATCAAGTGTTCGGCCGTTTCTTCTTCCTCTCCACACGCACTGCATACTGTGTCTACCCCTTCGTATTTGGCCCGATATGTCTTGGTTCGCAGTACTCCCGTCCTGGCCTCAAACAGTAGAGAACTACCCCGAGTATTATCGTAGATCCTTTCCTTGGCAATTTCCTGCTTAAAAGTTCGATAGATCTCTAGTGCGGACTTCTCAATCATTCCCAGTCTCCACATGTCAGTCTCCGTTTCCTTCACTTTCTTCTTAACCGATAGTTCTCTTTGGTTTGGCCACCTGCTGTTTTCTAAGTATTTACCAGTCAATTTCCTGATTCGCTTCCTACATTTTGTATCGACATTCTTCATGTACAAGTAGCTGAAAACCTTCCTAGCCCAACGCTCCTCCCCTATTTCTCTCAATCACTTCTCAAATTTTATCTTGCTGCTAGCTTCCCTGCCCTCAAATGATGTCCACCCCATATCACCTTGTACTCCCTGATTTGGTGTATTCCCGTGAGCTCCTAAAGCAAGCCTACCTATTCCACGTTGCTTAATTTCTAATCTTGCTTGAACTTCTGATCTCATGCACAAGACCGGATTGCCGAACGTCAGCCCAGGAACCATGACCCCTTTCCATATTCCTCTCACAACATCATACCTATTGTAATTCCAGAGTGCCCTATTTTTCATGACTGCTGCATTCCTGTTACCTTTAGTCGTCACGTATATTTTGTGTTCCCTCAGATACTCGGTCCCATTGCTTATCCATACGCCCAGATATTTGTATTTATCTGTTATCTCTAGCGTGACCTTCTGTATTCTAAGATCACTACCTTCGTTGTCATTGAAAATCATGACTGCTGATTTTTCCTTACTGAATCTAAAATCTAACCTATCTCCTTCATTACCGCAGATGTCCATCAATCTCTGCAAATCTTCCTTGTTGTTGGCCATTAGCACTATATCATCTGCGTACATTAATGCTGGTAGTGCCTGATCATTAAGTTTTCCTTGTTTGACTAAAAAGAGGTTGAAGCCCAGTCCACTTCCCTCTAATTTTGCCTCTAATCCTTGTAGGTACATCATGAATAATCAGGGTGACAGGGGGCACCCCTGCCTAAGCCCCCGTTTTACCTCTGCAGGCTTGGATACCTGTTTTTCCCACTTTATAACTACCTTGTTACCTTTATAGACACCCTTTAAAAGATTAGTGACTACATGTTCCACGCCTAGTGTGTCCAGTATTCCCCACAATTCCTCTTGAACCACTCTATCGTACGCTCCCTTGATATCCAAAAATGCTAGCCACAGGGGCCTGTGTTCTTTTTCTGCTATTTCGATGCACTGCGTCAGTGAGAACAGATTGTCTTCCAACCTCCTGTGTTTCCGAAACCCATTCTGCAGTTCCCCCAGCACCCCCTCATCCTCTATCCACGCCAGCAGTCTTTCCTTTATAATCTGCATCGCCAGCCTGTAGACCACTGATGTCACTGTTATAGGACGCTAGTTGTTTATGTCAGCTTTGTCCCCCTTTCCTTTATAGATCCTGCTCATCCTGCTAAGTTTCCATCCATCGGGAACTTCACCATCGATTATTATTGTACTCACTGCCTCTCTCAAAGCCTGCTTAGACTTCGGACCTAATGTTTTTATCAGCCTAATTGGAATGCCATCTGGGCCTGTTGATGTACTACTAGGAACCCTTTTCTCAGCCCTTTCCCACTCTTGTTGTGAAAATGGAGCCATTGCACCACTTGATTCGTCTTTGTCTATTGTGGTGCATAAAGTACTTCTTTGTTGAAATTTTTCTGTCACCCTTGTTCTTATATATTCAATAGCTTCGTCCCCTTCTAGCCTAGCACCTTGGGCTGTAGTTATAAAGTTCTGCTCTAGGCTCGTCTCATCTCTTAGGGAGTTTAGATGGTTCCAAAATTTCGCAGCTGCCTTTCTATCTTTTTTATGTACTTCTGCCAGCCACTGAGCTCCCTTCCTTCTAATCTTTTCATTGATCAGAAGGGATGCATCCCTTCTACAGCTTAGAAAGGTTGCCCATTTTCTTTCCACATCATCTGTCGGTTCACCCCGCTGCTTAGCATGTCTGTGTTCCCTAGAGGCTTCCTGACGTTTTGCTATGGCTCTCTTAACTTCCTCATCCCACCAACTTTTGGGTTTGTGTCTTCTTTTCCGGGGCGACTTGTCACGCGTCTTAGCAAGCTCTATCTCAAAGAGTCTAATTAGATTCGTGTATGTCCACACTGTCTTATTATCCTCCGTGATTACTTTCTCAATTTGTTTAGTGGCTATTTCAATTTGCCTTTCTGGATAAAAATTTTCCTGTAGTTGCTCATCTTGTCTTCTTCCCACTTTCACTGCTCTTCCAAAACTTAGCTTGATACGTTTGTGATCGCTACCCAGACTTCTGGAGCCACCTTCATCTATGTGCATTTCCCTGAGCTTATCATACATCCTATGTGACATCAGTGCATAATCTATCGTCGACTGAAGCCTTCCTACCTCCCATGTTATTTGCCCTTCACACTTCTCGGTACTGTTGCAAATGATCAAATCAAGCCTTTCACACATATCCATGATCATTTTGCCTGTCGGGTCGGTATACCCATCTATATCTTCTATCTGCGCATTCATGTCTCCTAGTATAATTATCTCGCACTCTCTTCCTAACTCCTGAATGTCCTTTGATATACACTCTACCATTGCCTGGTTTTCCTCTCTGGCCTTTGCTCCCGTCCACAGGTACACGAAACCAAGGAGTGTCATTTGATCTGCCACTTTCCCTTTTAGCCATAAATGTTGCTTGCACTCCTGCTTGACCCTTTGCCAGTCTGTACTTTTATGAATGAATGCCCCAATACCACCCCCCTTTCTGCTGCCTTCTGTTCTATTACAATACTCCCACGCGTAGTCCGGATTGTTCGGAGGTTGTTCCATGTCCCTGAGATGTGTTTCTACAAAACCGTATACCATCGGCCTCTCTTCCCTTAGCTGTTCTTCTATCTCTTCCCACTTCAGCCTGTTCCTACCACCCTGCATGTTAATATACCCTATGTCTGAATTGGCTCGGCGCTCGTGGCTACGTCTATTTATGCCCCGGACTCTACGTATCTTAGATATTGGTGCCACTTTGGAATCGTATCTGTCCATACCACCTGTCGAAGAGTCTCCCTGGTTGTTTTCCTCGTTACTAGCTATCCTGCACCCCGAAGGGCTCGCTTGCCCCCCAAAAAAGCTACTGCGCGTCCTGCAAGTCGCCAACCCAGCTCATGACCTAGCCGCCCATCGAAGTGAATTCTGTCTCGTTGAAAACCCCCCCACCTATGCACCTCTCTGTTTATTTCCACCACCTCAAAGCCTTTCTCTCGACTCATCCGCCATATCTCTTTGTTTGCGTTGACCACCGCTCTTTGCAGGTTGCTATCACGCACCGGTACCTCCGGTATCGTGCATATCACTACCTGCACCTTAGGAGAAGTGGCGCGCATGTCATCGACGCCTTTCGCCAGTGTGGCTGCTAGTCCTGCTGCATCTTCATTTAGGACATCGTTTAAACCGCCTGAAATTATCACGAGGTTGCGTCTATCAGCTGTCGTTTTGAGCTTTGCGCTCGCTTGCTTCATGACTGCTTCCAGCTTGCGTCCTGGGAACGCCCCTACTGCAACCCTCTTGTCACCTCTTACCCTCTCTTTGATGGCTTCTGTGCATCGATTTAAATTTGAGTCCCCGGCGATTATCACATGCTGTGACTTTTCCGCTGGAGCGTTCTGCACCTGGGGGCTACTTGCACCTGTGACGCCGGCTCTTTTGTTCCCTTCCTGCCCCACCACTACCTCGCTGAAGCTGGGCCTTGCGACAGTTGAACCGGCTAAACCTGTTTTTTCCAAGCTTGCTTGCTTTTCCTTCTCCACCGTTCTGGGTGCCGGTTCCCTACTGTTCTCTCGGTAGGTCGCTTCTTTGTTCAGCTTCGCTAGCACTTCCTCGGCGGACTTCAGTCTTTCTCCCGTTGCCCTCGTTTTTTCTTGCTCTGTCGCCAACGCAGTCTCGAGTTTGGCGATTCTCATCAGCAGTTCACTCTGGGCAACCATCATTTTCTCCATTTTTTCCTCGACCTCACATTGCCTACACTTCGCGTCAGCCTCTTCTCCATCCGCTTCTACGCTTGGGTCCATTTTCAAACCCACTCCACATCCTGAACACTTTACAGTCTTTTTAACCATGCCTTTCTGTTACCAATTGTCCCTATACTCGATAATTACTAAACTCTAGCCCTGCACTACGAAAAAAAAAAAAAGAAAGTCCAAGCTCTACTACAAAAATTTGCGTGTTCAATGTACGCGCACCTCCCCAACGTGGTGGCAAAAGAAAAAAAAAACAACAAAAAAATTCAAACACACACACACCCGCACTAACTAATAAATACCTGGTGACTGGCCCCCGAAAAAGCCGTACCATAAAATAAGTGCTACGAAGATTTCAACAGCTGCCTTATAATTATAGAGACAAGCTCAAAACATGCAACAACACTTATCTGCGCAGTCGATCCGGAGCGCTCAAAAAACACGTCCATCCACCTTGACAGCCTGAACTGAACTGAAAAGTAACAGCATGAACTGAATAGTATCGGTCGCGAGCGCCATCGCGCGGCGCTTGTTCAAAACTGAAGGCAGGCCAACTCCGCTGGGAGCGCAAGCCATTCCCCAGGCATTGTTTAGAGGAGGCTTTGGCGATATGCGTTGCAGCTCCCTCAGAGACTAGCGCCAGAGTTCTCTCTAGAAAGTATTGTAAGAAACTCTATGGATGAAACAAGTTGTTTTGTCTAGGGACCTTAGTGCCCTCATTGGAATTAGGCCGCCGCTGCTGCGACCTGGGGAGAATAGCCGGAATGCAATATTCAGAGGACCGTGATCACACCGTGGCGTCTGGTAGGTGTTCTGTGGTGGCGTTCGGGCAGGCATAAAAAGAGACTGCGTAGCGGAGGGTTTCGCCCTGTCCGCTTATGTTTGATTTGTGATCGTGTAGTGAACGTGCGTCATTTGGCAACCACGCATTCTGCTTGGCGCGCTCAACTGAAGTAGCTTGCCAGGAGCAGTTCTCATGGAGGAGGGCATTCTCTACTACTCTCTGTTGCTTCCTCTTACGGTGCCAGTGGCGATGTTCTTCATGTTCTGGGCGTGGATGGGCTTTCAGGCCGTTATCAGCAACTGAACATCGCCCAGGTGAGAACAAAGTGAAATTTCCCTTCGTCATTTGCAGCGCGGTCACTTTCGTATCGCTTGCGAATTGCGAATTTCGGCTGGCAGACTTCTCCCGGGCTAGTACAGCAGGTCCATCGTTTATATATACATATATATATATATATATATATATATATATATATATATATATATATATATATATATATGTGGACAAAAAAGTAGAGTACGACGCACGTTGGTTTTGCACGGTATATGACTGACGTTTCGGCTGGTGGACCAGCCTTTGTCAAAGTAACGAGTACAGGTCAAGCGCTTGCTTATAAATACGATTCACAACAATAATAAAGATCGGCGACGTATATCAGCGATTATACAATTCATAGCGTGAAGTGTTCATGACTGTACAGATAGAGATCATGCAAAAACATAAATATATATACATATATAAAAATGTAGAACACCAAAAAACAGAAATCACTTCTTCGTGCACACAGCATAACTTTTAAGAACCGGAGATAGATAATGATAAAGCAACAATGAAAGCATGGATATCAAAATATAAAAAAAACCGCATGATATTACTGTCAGATTGCGCGTCATATACACAGCTCAGTCATTGTGATATGAATAAGATGAGTAGTTGATACTTTTATTGCACGTTCAAATACAGTCTTGCATCCACATTCGTGATAGCGGCGGTGAT
Organism: Rhipicephalus microplus; assembly: GCF_043290135.1. Taxonomy (NCBI): domain Eukaryota; kingdom Metazoa; phylum Arthropoda; class Arachnida; order Ixodida; family Ixodidae; genus Rhipicephalus; species Rhipicephalus microplus. The sequence goes on along the minus strand of NW_027464587.1, from coordinate 8,148,710 downwards.
TAATAATCTCAAGTGACTGTAAACATTGGATACACAAATATACACAATAACAGAAGCATTGGAGACGTCACCCAACAAACTTAACCGACCATGCTACGGGCCATGGGTTAAGGCTGATAATGCTTGGTGGGCACACTAGAAAGCGTGCCTGTACTTTCGTTTATGCCTGATGACATGGTGTTGAATTTGTTGATGAGGTACGATTCGCGGATTTCCCGATCGTGGTGAGAATGAAAGACCAATTCAAGTATAGTGACCCTAATTTTTTCGAACGAGTGCCCTGGTAAGCGAATATGTTTTGAGAGCGGGAGGTTAGGTTGCGTATTGGTATGTGATTTATGGTTGTTGAAGCGTATTCGGAACGATGTTTCTGTATGGCCAATATACTGTTCTTTGCAGACGGCGCACTCGAGCATGTATGTGAGGTTAGAGCTATCGGAATTTAAGGGGCCGCGAATTTTAAGGGTGAAATTAGACGACGTACTAATGGCTTCCTGGGTGGTTTGCATATGTAGGCAAACCTTGCAGCGTGGTTTGTTGCAAGGTGCACAGCCAGATGTTGTGGGTTCGTTTAATTTTGACTATGTTAGCCTATCGCGGAGATTCTTAGAGCGCCGATAAACTACGCGAGGTGGTTCAGGAAAGATATTTTTCAGATGCTCACTTTGGGTAAGGATGTTGTGGTGGCGTTTGAATATAGAAAGAACCTTTGGCACTGAACGCGCACGCGCTATAAAAGCATCAACTACTCATCTTATTCAGACCACAATGACTGAGCTGTGTATATAACGCGCAGTCTGACTGTAATATCATATGGATTTTTGGTATTTTGATATCCATGCTTTCATTGTTGCTTTATCAGTATCTATCTTCGGTTCTTACAGAGTTATGCTGTGGGCACGAAGAAGTGATTTCTGTTCTTTGGTGTTCTACATTTTTATATATGTACATATATTTATGTTTTTGCATGATCTCTAACTGTACAGTCATGAACACTTCACGCTATGAATTGTCTAATCACTGATATACGTCGCCGATCTTAATTATCCCATGTGAATCGTATTTATAAGCAAGCGCGTTGACATGTACTTGTTACTTTGACAAAGGCTGGTCCACCAGCCGAAACGACAGTAAGAATATACCGTGCAAAACCAACGTGTGTCGTACTCTATTTTTTCATATTCTTTCTACCGGGGCCAGCGTTACTTCCTTGCTGCAACTTTCTCTGTCTCTCTGTCTATCTATCTATATATATATAAATATATATATATATATATATATATATATATATCTTGTTACATATGGTAAGGTAACCTAAGGGGTGGGGTTTTAATGCGCACCGAGTCCGTGATCGCAGTATGAAGATGATCACCATTCCACCGCCATGGCTTGTACCCACTCAGGGGAAATGCAGTGAAAGCAACGTCGTATTCCTTTTCTACCCACGCTTCCCTTGTTTTTTCTAGTAGTGACACTTCGTATCATTTCTCCTGTCTCAGATGAAGCCCTCTGGGCGAGGCATTGTCGTCCACGGTCACTTATTATCACGCGAGGTGGCCCGTGTCGGAGGATGACTGAATGCAACAGGAACTCAGAAACCTGGACTGCCGTGGCGGAGGATAAGGCAGCCGTCTCGCAGTACCGCGTCAGGTAGTCGGCACATACAATTATCCACCGGTTACCTTTTGAGGAGCGTGGCAATGGTCTCATCAGATCAATGCCTACCTTTTCAAAAGGGAACCGGGAGGCTTTACGGGATGCAGGTTACCAACTGGACCCGAGGTGGGCCGCTTGTGGCTCTGACACTGCGTACAGCTGGCCATGTTGTTTTGAATTGTCTTGCTCATTTTCGGCCAATAGAACTGCTTTTTTTGTGCGACTAAATGTTCGTGCAGTTCCTAGATGGCCAGAGGCGGGGTCATCATGCGTGAGACGCAGAGCAGACGTTTGGAGGGACGCAGGAACTACTAGCAGAAAGCGGGCGCCCATCGTTGACAAGTTTCTCTGGTAAAGAAGACCATTTCGGACTCAGAATCGGCCTTCCCTTAATCACTTTCTTGCTCCAGGGAAGAGAGCTTTCAAGTTTGGGTCATTACGCTGCTCAGCGGCGAAAGACACGGCATCGGGAAAGCCCTACGACAGAGAAGCGATAAGGTGGTCAAAGTTATCGGCTTCACAATCTGTCGTCGGCAGCGACGTCCTGGAGAGGCAATCCGCATCAGCGTGTAGACGGCCAGTCTTGCATGAAATAGTGAAGACATATTCTTGCAAACGAATGGCCCATCGTACGAGGCGGCCGAGTGGCTCACGAAGTTTGACCAGCCAACACAGGGAATGGTGATCTGTGACGATAGTGAACCAGTGACCATAGATGTATGAGCGAAACCGTTGTACGTCAAATACTACTGCTAGGCATTCCTGTTCGGTCACTGTGTAGTTGCGTTCAGGCTTGCTTAAAGAACGACTTACCTACGTCACAAGGTGTTCCTTCTTGCGAGAACGCTGAATGAGAACGGCACCGATACCGATGCCACTTGCGTCTGTGTGAATTTCCGTGGGGGACGAAGGATTGAAGTGCCGAAGTATTGGGTGCAATGTTAACAAACACTTCAGCTGGTGAAAAGCGGCATCATACTCGGAGGTCCACTGAAACGGGATGTTCTTGCCTAGAAGGCTCGTCAGAGGGTGAACGACATCCGCAAACCTGTGTATGGACCGGCGAAAATAAGAGCACAGCCCAATGAAGCTACGCAGTTGTTTCACAGATTTAGGAGGCTCAAACGATTCAACGGCCGCTGTCTTTTGTGGGTCAGGTCTAATGCCATTTTTGTCAACCAGATGTCCCAACACCAATGTCTGTCGCTCGCCAAAGTGGCACTTTTTACGGACGAAGCTTCTTAAGACCTCACGATGTCCGCCGTCTCCCGTCTGTCCATAACACGTCTTCATCTGTCTGACATTTCTGAACTATTTTCCACGTAACCTTCAACTTATAAGCTACAGAGGGCGTTGGTGGTAACCGTTTTGCATGTAACCTTCAACTTATAAGCAACAGAGGGCGCTGTGGTTTATTGTAGACAATCTGTTCTCACTGACGCAGTGAATCGAAATAGCAGAAAAGAACTCAGGCCCCTGTGGCTAGCATTTTTGGATATCAAGGGAGTGTACGATAGCGTGGTTCAAGAGGACTTGTGCGGAATACTGGACACACTAGGTGTGGAGGATGGATTCACTAATCTTTTAAAGGAAATCTATAAATGTAACAAGGTGGTTATAAAGTGAGAAAAACAGGTATCCAAGCCCACAGAGGCGAAACGGGGACTTAGGCAGGGATGTTCACTGTCACCCTTGTTATTCATGATGTACCTACAAGGACTAGAGGCCAAATTAGAGGGAAGTGGACTTGGCTTCAACCTCTCTTTAGTCAAACAAGGAAAACTAATTGATCAGGCACTATCAGCATTAATGTACGCAGATGATATAGTGCTAATGGCCAACAACAAGGAAGATTTGCAGAGATTGATGGACATCTGCGGTAATGAGGGAGATAGGTTAGATTTTAGATTCAGTAAGGAAAAATCAGCAGTCATGATTTTTAATGATAACGAAGGTAGTGAGCTTAGAATACGGGAAGTCACGCTAGAGATAACAGGTGAATACAAATATCTGGGCGAATGGATAAGCAATGGAACCGAGTACCTAAGAGAGCACGAAATATACGTCACGACTAAAGGTAACAGGAATGCAGCAGTGATGAAAAATTGGGCACTGTGGAATTACAATAGGTATGATGTTGTGAGAGGAATATGGAAAGGGGTCATGGTTTCTGGGCTGGCATTGGGCAATGCAGTCTTGTGCATGAGGTCAGAAGTTCAAGCAAGATTAGAAATTAGGCAACGTGGAATAGGTAGGCTTGCTTTAGGAGCTCACGGGAATACACCAAATCAGGGAGTACAAGGTGATATGGGGTGGACATCATTTGAGGGCAGGGAAGCTAGCAGCAAGATAAAATTTGAGAAGTGATTGAGAGAAATAGGGGAGGAGCGTTGGGCTAGGAAGGTTTTCAGCTACTTGTACATGAAGAATGTCGATACAAAATGTAGGAAGCGAATCAGGAAATTGACTGGTAAATACTTAGAAAACAGCAGGTGGCCAAACCAAAGAGAACTATAGGTTAAGAAGAAAGTGAAGGAAACGGAGACTGACATGTGGAGAATCGGCATGATTAAGAAGTCCGCACTAGAGATCTATCGAACTTTTAAGCAGGAAATTGCCAAAGAAAGGATCTATGATAATACTCGGGGTAGTTCTCTACTGGTTGAGGCCAGGACGGGAGTATTGCGAACCAAGACATATCGGGCCAAATACGAAGGGGTAGACACAGTACGCAGTGCGTGTAGAGAGGAAGAAGAAACTGCCGAACACTTGATAATGTTCTGTAAAGGGCTTCACCCTATAGTTCAGGATGATGGCGGAGTGTTTTTCAAAGCACTGGGGTTTAGGGACATGGAGGGCAAAATAGACTTTAAGCGGGTAGACTTAACTAGAAGGAGGTTATCTGATTGGTGGCTAAAGTCCAGGCACGAGTGAGAATTAAACCCTTCACTACAAAGTACCCGTCCAACTTTACTACTTAAAGGAAAAAAAAAAAAAACAAATCTAGTGGTTAGTTCACTAAGTATTAAGGCTAGGTGGCGTGAGCCGCCGCCCGATCTAAAGGGTACATCCAAATCCATCCATCCATCCATCTGATGTGATGGCGCTGCTGTCAACGCTATATATATATAATCACGTTCCATACCATACATTCTTTCTCTCCTATGGACGAAGACAAAGGCAGGAAAGCGCGGCGTGCTGAGTATCAGCGTCGCCGTCGACGGGAAGCTACCGCGGAGACAAAAGAGAAGGAAGCGGATGCAAAGCGGCGACGGCGACAACAAAGTTCTACACCACAGACTAGGATCAAGGAAGCAAAGGCTAAGCGGGAAAAACGCCAAGCTGACACGCAGTTGAGACAACTTGAAGCGGATGCAACGCGGCAATACTGACAAAAAAATTCTGTACTAGAGACGATAGCTAATGAAGCTGTGATTATAAAGTCATGTAACTCGGAACTCAGAACATCATATGAGCTATAAAGAAGAATCAGCGCGATATCACAATCGGTCTCAGCACTATCTCTTTGAATAAAAAAATATATAAGTATCACAATCATAATCAGTGTCAGTACTATCTCAACTTTAATCACAATAATCACCTCCGAAAGCTTTGCCCCATAATTATCTTCAAGCAGCTTGATATGCAGTGATATTTTTTAATTCATTACAAGGCCAGCTTTTTCAATGCAGTTGAGCACGAGGTCTAAGCAGGTGTTGTGCTCCTCAAACGTACGTCCCAAAATTACGACATCGTCAAGGTAACACATGCATATATGCCATTTTAAACCACACAATATAGAGTCCAGAAATCTTTCGAATGTTGCCGGAGCATTACATAATCCGAGTGGCATAACATTGAACTTGTAAAGTGCAACAGTCGTAACGAATGCCGTCTTTTCTTTGTTAGCTGCATGCATCGGAATTCGCCAGTAACCTGATCTCAGGTCAATAGATGAAAAGTGGGACAAAATGCAGGCAGTCTAGAGCGTCATCGATGTGTGGCAGTGGATAGACATCTTTCTTGGTAACAGAATTCATTCCGCGGTAGTCAACGCAAAATCTCCACGTACCATCCTTCTTCACTAGAATGACGGGAGCAGCCCACGGACATGCCGATTCCTGTATTATTCCCTTCTCCAGCATTTCTTGGGCTTGCTCGTCGATGATCTTGCGCTCCGATGGTGCCACTCAGTAAGGTTACTGCCTAATGGGATGTGCCTCAGTGTGGATCTGGTGACGTATCCGGGGCGCTGGGATTAAGGGCCTTTGGCTGTTCTTTAGAAAAATCGAGCACTTTCGAGTGCTTAGATAGAATGTTGAGCTGTGTATGAGGTTCGCTTTGGTCAAATGACTTGTTGACCATTTGTAGTAATTGGGCATTCTTTGAACCTTCTAAGCCTAGATGTTCATTTTGGCTTGTAGCATCAAGCGCAACTAGCGTCGTAGATGATTCGGGTCTAAATACTGCAAGTTTCATGCCGCCTGGCAAAACTGCAGGCTCCATGGAACTGTTCATTGTCCACACACCTGCCCGTCCATCAAGGACTGACACTATACAATAAGGAATGAGGATGTTCTTTTTCAGGCATGCCAAGGGAATCGGTTCGAGCGTGGCGTCAAACGTGCCACAGTTGTTACTGGAACATGTCACGGGAACACACGTAGCAGAAAATGCAGGAACGACTGTGTCCACGGAGACGAAAAAGATGCATTCCTCTGGAGAGGAATTTTCCAGGAGCGCCGTTGGGAAAGTACCGTGTATAGAAAGGTGCCCACTTCTGCAGTCTACAGTTGCCCCACACTCACACAAGAAGTCGTTACCTAAGATAACGTCATGGGTAGACGGCGGAATAACTGCCAACTCTGTGCAAAACACCTTGCCATTCAGCGAGATGTCCACAGTACAATATCCCACCGGACACAACACGTCACCACTTACACCACGAAATGTCACTCCACGGTTCAGGCAAAACATCACTTTTGGTCCTAGCAGGTTCTTAAAATTTTCACTCATCACCGAGACTGTCGCCCCTGTATCCAGAAGTGCCATAATAGCCACTCCATCGCCAACTACATGAACTTTGTTCTTCAACATAAACGCTGACGGGGGTATATCTGTAGATAGCACCTTTGATCTCGCGGCCTCACCCCCACTGGCCGCACTGGCTAGTTTTCCGGCGGCGGTGTCCGTGCGCGTCGCCGTGGCGACGGAGATCGTGGAGCATGTGGAGCTGGTGGTGGCGTCAAACTTTGATCAGAGGTTGGTGAGGGGTAGCATGACCCTGTAGGTGCGGGTGGTTTTCGTGACGTGGAGAGCGCATGGTCGGAAGGTTGGTGAGACATGTACCAAGACTGTCGCTGATATGGGCGGTGGTCACAAAAACGTGCGATGTGACCAGGGACGCCACAGTTGTAGCACACCGGAATTAATCGAGGGGCACGTGGCTGCTCAGAGTAGCCACTCATCTCGGAAGGCATGGAATAGTGGTGCCGCCTTTCAGGGGCACTGTAGACAGGCGATGTTGGGTAAACAGGCGGGCGAAAACTTCGTTCGTAGTTTGGAGGTGGTTGACGTGGGAATCCAGCCTGTTGTGTGCCTTGATATTCATAAGCGTCTGCTGCGTTGATCGATGGTTGCCATGGTGGAAGAGAAACAGGAGTCCGCACACGTTCTGGTTCGCTTGCATACGCATCCTGAAAATCGCTGGGGCAATGATAGGTCTGCTGACATCGAAGCAGCTCTTCTCTGACGATCTGCCGTATAGTAATCAAAGCAAGGCTGTTGGGCGGCACTGTTTCAACACTAGCCACAGTGGGGACGTTGGACAGGCGGCCGTATTTCGGAGAAATTCGTCGCATCTTGAGGGATTCAAAGGTGCGACAGTGCTTCATGTTGGACACGGAGTTCAAGCAGTCTTTCCCAATTAAAAAATTGTACGCGTCTTCGGCTATACCCTTGAGAACGTGTCCAACCTTGTCTTCTTCAGACATCCTTGCATTCACGATGTTGCAGAGCTTCAAGATTTTTTTCAATGTATGTTGTACATGTTTCTCCTCGAAGCTGCTCTACGCGTTTCTTCTTTGCGTCCGAATCACCGAAGCACTTCTGCACTTCTTTAATAAAACGATCCCAAGTCGTGAACGTGTCCTCGTGGTTCTCGTACCACATGAGGGCGGTGTCAGTTAACGAGAATACAACATGATTGAGCTGTTTGTTCGAGTCCCACCCATTGCTTCTGCTCACCTGCTTGTAGTTCTTGAGCCACACGTCGACGTCTTCTCCTGAGGTCCCGCCGAAGTTTGGTGGCAATCTGTAGTATGGCACGGAACCCATCGGAGTTGGCCTCGAAGCGTTGAATGGCTGCTTTTGGGTCATTACGATCGGTGAAGGCGGGAGTCCGGCGAGGCGGCGGCTGCGACGAAGTCCTGGTAGTGAAGCTCCCGTCTTTGGGTTCGTCCTACCCAGCACCTTCCACCAAATTGTTACGTATGGTAAAGTAACTTAAGGGGTGGGGTTTTAATGCGCACCGAGTCCGCGATCACAGTATGATGATGATCACCATTCCACCGCCATGGCTCGTACCCACTCAGGGTAATCACAGTAGAAGCAATGTCGTCGTCTTCCTTTTCTACCCGCGCTTTCCTTGTTTTTCCTGGTAATGACACTTCGTATATATATATATATATATATATATATATATATATATATATATATATATATATATATATATATATATATATATATATATATATCTGTGAAGCTATGATGACTGGGCGACGTGGCCTGGCTCATACGCCATGTTTATTCCGTTCTCAACCACTTCTTCTTCATCGGCTTCTACCATGCCTTCATACGTCACATGATTCCCCTCCCCCCGAAATATGGTACTGGTTACAAAGTAGAACAAGTTCAAGAGGAGTATAAACAAAATAATGGCCAAATTCAGTTTCACGTCCGGAAGGAGTTCCACAATCTCACTAAATCTTCAAGGCCGAGGGATCTGTTCCATGAATTCTATAACAACTCTGGTTGGCGAGGTTGACTGTTGCGTTCTGGCCAACAGAAGCACGGTCAGAAGGTAGAAATTGCTGATGACACAGCAATTCTTGTGAGCAATGAAAAAGGGTGGAAGTCCTTGTAGCATTCGAGGGTCGGTTGTCGTAGGCACCGAGTTCTCCGTCGTAGATGCTGCTTTCTGTGTTGTGGCTGAGACAGAATGAGTGCTTGCAGCTTGCATGTGCGAGAATTGAAGCTGATGATACGATGCCTGTGTTCCTTCATTGTACACGTTGTAGCTGCATATCTCTTTGGTAGCATTCTGCGAATATGGCTTAGGCATTGACTTTGTCTTTGCTTCTTTAATTGCTGTTGTCTCTGATGACCATTAAGCCACAAGTGTACTCGTGAGGAGGTTTCACTTGATTGTTGTTCTTGTTCGAGTAGCCATTGTAGTTCCTGGAGTTCATGGAGTTGCCTTTGTTGAAATTGCTTGTTTTGTTGCGAAAGTTGGTCAGATGGGCATCCTGCAGGAACATGAGTCTGCTTTTCTTTGCATGGTGATGTGATCAGTAGATAGTCAGTAGTCGATACTGTACTGCTGGGCTTGTCTTGCGATGAAAGCAGTGTGACAAACTGATGAGAAAGCTCCCAAGATGGCTGTGAGTCATCATTGATTGTAAATGCTTCTGTCAGTTGAAAATGCGCCGGCGTTGGTGGATTCAAAATTCCTGCAGTGCTTCGACTCCTATGTGTGTTATCACTTGACGAAGAGAGCACAACACACATGGCTTCGGATGGTTCTGATGGCATATGTTTTTGTTTTTGCAGCGTGATTGGGCTGAGAATGTCTGTCGAACGACCCTGGTCCGGAACGTCAGGGTATGGGCTGGTATTGTGAGGATTCACCAGCTCGTCACGCGGAAATTCCGTTGCACGTTCGAAACCGTCTGGGCCTTGTGTGTGACACGAAGCATCAAGGGATTCGGGAGGTTCAGTAAAATCTGAAGGTGATTGATTGATTTGTGGGGTTTAACGTCCCAAAACCACTATATGATTATGAGAGACGCCGTAGTGGAGGACTCCGGAAATTTTGACCACCTGGGGTTCTTTAACGTGCGCCCAAATCTGAGCACACGGGCCTACAACATTTCCGCCTCCATCGGAAATGCAGCCGCCGCAGCCGGGATTTGAACCCGCGACCTGCGGAGTAAAATCTGAAGTGTTGTGGTGCAGTGAACACGTTGGAAATGCCGATTTCATTGCTCTTGAGAAAGACTGCTTTAGGTTTTGTCTTTTGGCGAAATGGTCTAGATTCCTTTCTGTATACGGAGGCTTTACCTTGTCTGTTGCGACGTGCAAGTTACCGGTCGGTGTTCGAATGTGTGACGTTTTTTCGGAAGAGTTATATGACGGTACAATGGTGGTATATCGTCTCTGAGGTCTCACTTGGAAAATAGGCTTACTGCGGGAAGACTTTGCGTAACTGTAATGGGTGAGTTGAAAAGTCTTCCGCTGATGAGGTATGGACAGGTCTTCATAGTATTCTTTGAAACGGGTGATCATTTCTTCTTTGATCTTTTTTCAAGACTCATCGTTCTCGAAGATGTGAGTGAGGTAAAACTTCAATGCCTCACCTGAGATGTAGTCAGTGAAGTTTATGATCATCTCCCGTTCCGACCAGGATGCAGCGGCGGCGTGGACCTCGAATAGATTGAACCAGTCCTGTACGGGTCCATCATCCGCTGATCCAGTGTACTTGGGGATGTCGAGGTCAGCCAATGGTTCTGTCATGGTGCTGGTCGTTGTCCTTCTAGGCGATGATTCAGTAGTCAATGTATGGTCAGGATGTCTCCTGGGGAACTGAATTCGATGATGAGTGACTGATGAAGGGGCAGACAGGTCTCCATCCTGTCGACTCGTGTGACGCTATGATGACTGGGCGACGTGGCCTGGCTCATACGCCATGTTTATTCCGTTCTCAGCCACTTCTTCATCGGCTTCTACCATGCCTTCATACGTCTCATATCTATATCTATATATCTATGTGACGCTACGACGAAGAATGGGAGACGTGGCCTGGCTCATACGCCATGTTTATTCCGTTCTGACTCCTTCCTTCTCTGCTTCTACCAACCATCCCTGCCTTCTTACGTCACAGGATTCCCCCTCCCCTCGAAAGATAGCACTGGTTACAAGCTACAACAAATTGCAGGGAATAAACAAAATAATGGCCAAATTCACAGTTTCACGTCCCAGCAGAGTTTCACAATTTCACTAAATCTTCACGGCCGAGGGAGCTGTCCGGCGATTTTTATGACGACTCTGGTGGACGAGCTTGACTGTTGCGTTCCGGACAGAGTGGGCTACACATGAACACTGACAATACTGCTTGAACTGTTCTGGGGACTGAGCAAGGTTGGAACGCATTGTTGCATCGGCAGCTCGGATGTCGCCGGGGTTGTATTTTTCGTCGTGAATGGTGCAATCCCGGTGCTTCTTGCTTTCTAGCTTTTTGACAGACTGTGATGAAGTGCCTGAGTGCTTGCGGTGTGCAAGCAGTGCTTTTGCGTCTTTCTCGGCGTTTTTTGTGGTGGTGCAGTTGGTGTAATAGCAGGTGCAGGGAGTGTTTATGGTGACTTTTCTTTGTGCGAAAGTGCCTGACGTCTTGAATTGGTCTTTGGTTTAGAGATCTTATTTTCCGATGTTCTTTTGTTGGTGAGTGCGCTTCCGTTGAATTTTGCGTTCGTCGATGCCCTCGTTGCAGTTTCTCTCGTTGTAGCATGGGTTTATGAACTTGGCTTTGCTTGCTTTGCTGAGGCTGCTCAAGAGATAGCTGTAGTGGCGCCCCTTCCGGAATGGGGAATTCATTTCCTTCGGTGTTTGACGTGTCCTGTAGACAGCTGATGCTTGGTGAATTGGTGTGTAGCTTGTCGGGCATAGTTGGTAATGCATCATCATTGCTAGCAGGCTCTTCAGAGGCTTCGGTGACGTAGTTCATTACGCACGCTTCTGAAAGACAACTGTGTACGAGGTTTGATGGATTATGTACTTCTGAATTTGTTCGATTCATGAATTGGTGAGCTCTGCATGTGGGCACCACAGGTGACATGGCATTACTAGGTTTGAACTTCAGATTTTGGCAATTCTGCGGTGCCATAGAAATGACAGGAAGCTCTTCAGGGGCTTCTTTTTAGCTGTTCACTGCGAGTGGTCCTTGTGCCTGGTAGCGTGCGACGTTTGATGCGTCTGAGCGTTCTGTTTTGTTTGGACTGTCGAGGGTGTGTGCACCGGACGGTGATGCATGAAACCATACGGAAGAAGAATGGCTTGACAGGGTATTTTCTCGATGCGCCAGGTCATCTACCATGAATACGGCGCCCTTATAAGGCAAGTGGTGACCGTTAGGAGTGCTTGAAGAACCGCGTGACGAAAACCCAGGTGGTAGACCACGTATGCGAGACGAAGAGTGAAGGGCATCAGGTGGTTGAGCAACGTCTCGTGTCATATGCTGAAGCGATGACTTCGAAAATGCCGACTTTCGTGTAGAAGGGAGGCGCGCTTGACGGTTGGGCTTTTCCCAATATATGCATGGCCTTCTGTAAGTAAACGCATGTGCCACTTTGTCTTGAGCCACTTGTCGATTCGGGCTGGGCTTTCGAATGCTTGAGAACTGCTTAGGAAATTGACGATAGTGTGCGGTTGTCTCTAGATGGTTGGCAATGATTAAGTCTTGGTGATAGTCATTAAAACGGGTAATCATCTCCTCTTTGATCTTTTGCCATGACTCTTCGTTCTCGAATATGTGGGTTAGGTAAAATTTAAATGCCTCACCGGTGACGTAGTCACTGAAGTTCGTAACCATCTGTTGTTCCGACCACGATGCAGCGGTAGCGTGAAGCTCGAACAGGTTGAACCAGTCCTGTACAGGCCCATCGTCCGCTGCTGCTGTGGGATGTCAAGGTCGTCCGATGCTGCTGTCATGATGCTTGGTGGTCTTGGTGGTCCACGTTCTTCTGTGGTCCGCGTTTGGTCACTGCGTCTTGCTGAGGTCTTCGATGATGATGGCCGGGCAATGAAGTGGTTGCGAGGTCTTCATCCTGTCGACTCGTGTGACGCTATGATGAGTGGGAGATGTGGCCTGGCTGTGTTTATTCCGTTCTGACTTCTTCCTTCTCTGCTTCTACCAACCATCCCTGCCTTCTTACACACACACACACACACACACACACACACACATATATATATATATATATATATATATATATATATATGTGATGAACCACACGAGAACGGTGTGGTGGAATGGTAGAGAAGGAGGAAGACGAAAACAAATAAATGGTTCATCGTACAGCCATCACGCCTCCTGCGTCACACTAGTCGGCAGGATCTACCGTGCCCTTCATCATGGCCACATCCAAGAAAGTCATCAACATCCCGAAGTACTCGGGAGCATCTACGGACGTCCCCTTTGACAAGTGGCTCCGACTCTTTGAGGTGAGGACTGCGGCCGCAGCATGGACGGAGCGAGACAAGCTGTGCTACTTCTCCGATTACCTTGAAGGTGAGGCTTTCCGATGGTTTCTCACCGAGGTTTTCGACACAGACGCGTCTTGGGAGAGCTTATGTGAACGCATGAAGGGACGCTTTACGAGCGGCGTTGCGGATCTTTTTCGCCAATTCATTCATTGCCGGTTGCGAACAGGCCAGAGCTTGCAGGAATACTATAATGAAAAATGTCTCTCGGATGCCTCGCCGACTTAAAGGACACGCACCTTATATCAGGGCTCATCGACGGCCTTCCTGCGCATATGGAGATGGCGCTTGCTGGGCTTACCTCGTCTACACCAGAGGCATGGCTTACAGCTGCACTTCGTGTAGAGTCAACCATGCAGAGAATGAAGTTACATCGCTTTCCACCAGCTCGGAATACACAGATTAAAGTAACAAGTGACAGAGCTAGTCAGCGTCCACGTAATTCCCCGGTACGAACACCCGTGCGTGAGTGCAAACACTGCGCGATGGATGGCTTACCCCGACAGATGCACTGGCATAATGAATGCCCACGACGCGCAAGCATTTCCGCCCTCTCCACCAACCAGGGAAACGAGGAGGGCGACCCAGAGTTTATGTAATTCAGTTTGATGCCCTCATTAACGGGTACCCTGTCAGCGCTACACTTGATACCGGAGCTACAATTACCTGTATCAACGAAGCAGTGCTGAAGGCACTTCACCTGCAAATAATGAGGAATTCATGCATCTCAGTTCAACAAGTCACATCATCTACCAAAACTTTGGGTCGCGTTAATCTAAAGGTACAGATAGGAAAAGTGACAAGAGAAATTCAGGCTCATGTTCTACAAGGCATGAAGAGCAACTTACTTCTTGGCTTGGATAGTGCTTGCCTCTTTAACTTGTCGCTGGACCTTGACACTATGACTCTACGCCAAGGGAAAGACATCCTCCATTCTCGTACACAGAACCAAACCACGGTTAACAAGGGCGCGTCTTTGCAACGTGTTGAAGTTTGTGATGTACTACATCTAAATAAAACTCAACAGTTGGCATTGAAGCAGCTTATCCACAAGTACGATGACATTTTTTCCAAGTCACAGACAGACATTGGGTGCATCAACGGCGAAATGCATCGCATTCATCTCAACAACAATCTTCCCATTCGTAGGGCTCCCTATCGATGCTCAGAAACTGACAGCGTTGAAATGGACAGACAGATCAATGAGCTTCTCAAGCAAGGTGTCATACGACTATCTACCTCCCCATACGCTGCGCCAGCACTTCTAGCAGAGAAAAAAGGGGAAGGACGCACGCGCTTCTGCATCGACTACCGCAAGCTGAACGAATTGACGGTGCCTGATTATCAGCCCATCCCTCGCATCGATGACGTTCTCGATTCTCTGGGGAAATCTACGTACTTTTCGACATTAGACATAAATTCAGGTTACTGGCACGTGAAGATTCACCCTGATGACATTCCGAAAACGGCGTTTGTCACACGTACCGGTCACTACGAGTGGCTCGTCATGCCTTTTGGCCTTCGGAATGCGCCGGCCACCTTCGAACGGGCTGTCAAATTCGTATTGGCAAAACACCGTTTGCAGAACGTCACGAATTACTTCGATGACATTGTTGTCTACTCTGACACGTTTCCAGACCATCTGAGGCATCTGGAGGGCGTTTTGAAAGCTTTCAAAAGCGAAGGCGTCAAGCTGAAATTAAAGAAATGTCAATTCGCTCGAACCTCCATTGAGTTCAACAGTCACATCCTGGGACATAAGGTTTCGCATGGCACCGTCACGCCAAAGCAAAGCAACGTGGACGCAATCTTACGGTTTCCGACACCATCACGCCCTAAAGAGTTGCAGCGTTTTCTCGGCACTGTCAATGTTTACCGGCGATACATCGACCACTTCAGTCAAATCGCTCACCCACTGACGCGCCTGCTCAGCAAAGACGCCACCTGGAACTGGGATGCGGAGTGTGAACTGGCTTTTACTCAGCTCAACAAATGCGTGACGGAAGAGCCAATCCTTAACATCTACGATGCCACTAAGCCTTGTGTGCTATACTGCGATGCATCCAACAGAGGTATCGGCGCCGTCTTGAAGCAGGCTGATGACGAAGGTAGAGAGCACCCAATCGCATACCATTCACGGAAGTTACTAAAACACGAAATTAATTACGCCATCACAGAACTCGAATGTTTGGCAATTATTGACGCCATCGATAAATGGCACTGCTATCTACACGGGAAACCTTTCACTGTGATCACAGATCACGCAGCGTTGCAATGGCTTAAAAGCATCAAGAATCCCCGAGGCCGACTTTTCCGGTGGTCCTTGAAACTCTCCATGTACGACGTGAACATCAAACACCAAAAGGGCATTGACAACATTGAAGCTGATGCACTATCTCGAAGCCCGGTAGTTCAACTCCTATCTGCTGAGCAACTGCGAGAGCATGACAACGACAAACCACCCGGAAAGCATACCATTGAGAACGGACTGAGTATAGTGACACGCAGGGGAATACGAAAAGTCTATGTGCCTTTTGCCCTCCGGTCTTATCTTCTCCAAAAAGCTCATGACGCTTTCGGTCATGTCGGGCTAAAGAAGACGCTGCGGCTTCTCTCTCCACAGTACTATTGGCCCGACATCATCACCGACGTGAGCGAGTACATACGCCACTGCGATACCTGCCAGCGCTGCAAGAAACCGAAGAACAAACGATTTGGTTCCTTGGAGTCTTTGCCACCAGCGGAACAACCGTTTGATCTTCTGGCCATGGACACTATCGGAGGTTTTGGCAACTACGGCTCATCCAAAAGATTCATTCACTTAGCCGTTGATCATGCCACCCGTTATGTCTGGGCTTTCGCACACAAGAATGAGACTTGCGACGCGTACATCTCTTGCCTGAAGAGTATCTTCGCTGCTGGAAAGCGGCGGAAGTTCCTTTCCGACCGCGGCACAGGATTCACTGCCGGCAAATTTAAGCAGTTCCTCAAGCACAACAATATTCATCAGCTTTTAACAAGCTCACAACGCCCGCAGTGTAATGGCCTAAACGAGCGCACTAATCAGACGATCGTTACTCGCCTCCGATGCAAGATCAACGATGAACCCCGAAAACCGTGGCCGCGTCTCCTCTCGGATGTTGTCGACGAGTACAATAGAACGCCTCACGAAGTCACAGGCTACCCACCCTGCTTTCTTATGTATGGCACACCATCGTATCCCTATCTTCTTTCAGGCGTTACCGAAAATCTGCAGGAAGCTCGTACAAACGCAGTCCGCAATTCAGTAGCATATCACGAGAAAAACAAGATCATATATGACAAGAAGTTCCTTCCATTAGAGCTTCAAGTGGGAGACTTTGTTCTATATGAAACACCCTGGCACCCGAACCGCGGCAAACTCAGCGCAATCATGGAAGGACCCTATACGATCATACGCAAGATTTCGGCAGTTAACTACGAGATCGACCGCAGCGTGGCTCCACTCGGTCGCCAGACTGACGTCGTTCATGTCGGGAGACTTAAACGATATCATCCACCCCTGCACCTACGTCTCTCTCGGGGGAGGGGGGAAGCGTGTGATGAACCACACAAGAACGGTGTGGTGGAATGGTAGAGAAGGAGGAAGACGAAGACAAATAAATGGTTCATCGCACAGCCATCACGCCTCCTGCGTCAAATATATATATATATATATATATATAGTATACTATAGTGATGGGCGACTTTAATGCAAAGGTAGGGAAGAAGCAGGCTGGAGACCAGGCATTAAGAGATCATGGCATCGGCACTACAAACGCCAGAGGAGAGCTACTAGTAGAATTCGCAGAACTCAATAATTTGTGGATTTTGAATACCTTCTACCGAAAACGAGAAAACCGCAAGTGGACATGGAGGAGCCCTAATGGTGAAAATAAGAACGAAATAGACTTTATAATGACTGCACACCCAGGAATCGTGCAGGATGTGGAAGTCGTTCGCAAGGTACGATGCAGTGACCATAGAATGGTACGGTCTCGAATTCGCCTAGGCTTGAAGAAGGAACGACAGAAACTGATACGCAAGAAGCGAATCAATGAGCTAGCACTGAGAGGGAAAGTACAGGAATTCAGAGTGTCACTGCAGAACAGGTACTCGGCTCTTAGTGAGGAAACCAACCTTAGCGTAGATACAATGAATGATAATCTGACGAGTATCATTACGGAGTGGGCAGTGGAAGTTGGAGGCAGGGTAGTTAGACAGGACACTGGCAAGCTTTCCCAGGAAACGAAGAACCTAATTAAGAAGCGTCAAACCATGAAAGTGTCAAGTACAACAGACAAAATAGAACTGGCAGAGCTTTCGAAGTTGATTAATAGACGTAAAGTATGCGATGTAAAAAGGTATAACATGGAGAGGATTGAACACGCTCTGAAAAACGGAGGAAGCGTCAAAGCAGTGAAGAGGAAACTTGGGATAGGCAAAAGTCGGATGTATGCACTAAGGGGCAAAGAAGGCAAAATAACTACCAATATGGATAGGATAGTTAAAATAGCGGAGGAGTTTTACAGAGATCTGTACAGTAGCCGAGACAACCACGACCTTAATACTATAAGAACTAGCAGTAACCCAGATGACACCCCACCATAAATGATAGAAGAAGTTAGAAAAGCCTTAGAGAGCATGCAAAGAGGCAAAGCTGCTGGTGAGGATCAGGTAACATCAGATCTGCTGAAAGATGGAGGACAGATTGTGTTAGAAAAACTAGCCACCCTGTTTACGAGGTGTCTCCTGATGGGAAGAGTACCAGAGTCTTGGAAGAACGCTAACATCATCTTAATACATAAGAAAGGAGATGAAAAGAACTTGAAGAATTACAGGCCGATCAGCTTGCTCTCTGTAGTATACAAGCTATTTACAAAGGTAATTGCTAACAGAGTAAAGAAAACACTAGAATTCAATCAACCAAAGGAACAAGCAGGATTCCGAACAGGCTACTCAACAATTGACCACATTCATACTATCAATCAGGTAATAGAGAAATGCTCAGAGTATAACCAACCACTATACATAGCCTTCATAGATTACGAGAAGGCGTTTGATTCAGTAGAAATATCAGTCGTCATGCAGACACTGCAGAATCAGGGCGTAGATGAAGTATATATACACATTCTGGAAGAAATCTACAGGGGATCAACTGCTACCATAGTGCTTCATAAAGAAAGCAACAGAATACCAATCAAGAAGGGTGTAAGGCAAGGGGACACAATCTCCCCAATGCTATTTACCGCGTGCTTACAGGAGGTTTTCAGAAACCTAGAATGGGAACAGTTAGGGATAAGAGTCAATGGAGAATACCTTAGTAACCTGCACTTCGCCGATGACATTGCATTGCTGAGTAACTCAGGGGACGAATTGCAACTCATGATTACGGAGTTAGACAAGGAGAGCAGAAAGGTGGGTCTTAAAATTAATCTGCAGAAAACGAAAGTAATGTACAACAACCTCGTAAAGGAACAGCGCTTCGAGATAGGTAATAGTGCACTTGAAGTTGTAAAAGACTATGTCTACTTAGGGCAGGTAATAACCGTAGAGCCTAACCACGAGATTGAAGTAACTAGAAGAATAAGAATGGGGTGGAGCACATTCGGCAAGCACTCTCAAATTATGACAGGTAGATTGCCACTATCCCTGAAGAGGAAGGTATATAACAGCTGTATCGTGCCGGTACTTAGCTACGGAGCAGAAACCTGGAGACTTACAAAGAGGGTTCAGCTTAAATTGAGGACGACGCAGCGAGCAATGGAAAGAAAAATGGTAGGTGTAACCTTAAGAGACAAGAAGAGAGCAGAGTGGATTAGGGGACAAACGGGGGTTAAGGATAAATAGTTGAAATAAAGAAGAGGAAATGAACATGGGCCGGGCATGTAGCGCGTAGACAGGATAACCGCTGGTCATTAAGGGTAACTAACTGGATTCTCAGAGAAGGGGAGCGGGTTAGGGGGAGACAGAAGGTTAGGTGGGCAGATGAGATTAAGAAGTTTGCGGGTATAAATTGGCAGCAGCAAGCACAGGACTGGGTTAACTGGCGGAACATGGGAGAGGCCTTTGTCCTGCAGTGGACGTAGTCAGGCTGATGATGATGATATTGTTACGTTTGAAAGAGACTGGTAGACGTTGAAAGGGGCCGTTTATTAGGTCGTGAGGGGCAGCTCAGAAGCGGCCGACTGGTTAAAGGTCCTCCTGATCTTCTTCTTTCTCTCTCGCTCTGGCCGACAAGTGCGTTCACCGTATACGCTTCTTTGTCTTCGTGCATGTACGCAACATTCCTCTCCGCGCAGACGAAGGCCGCCGGACGAGTCAGTCGAGTTGTCGTGGCGTGTACAGTTTCAGGCGCGCAACATGAACCACTTAAGTTTTGGCAGCTCGTCGACCTTTGCCGTGAGACGAGCTATTACATAGTTGACCTCTGTAAGTCTGTCGACGATGACAAAAGGTCCATCGTAAGTGGCCAAAAACTTTTGGCATAACCCGTGCTTGCGCATCGGAGTCCACAACCACACCAGATCACCACGGCGATAAATCACTGGTCGATGGTGAATGCCATAGCGTGCCTTCGCTTTGTCTTGCGATGCCAATGTGCGTAGTCGAGCTATGCGACGCGCCTCTTCGGCGAAACAGAGAGTCTCGGCGACAGTGATGTTGTCGTGGTCACAGAAAGGCAATATTGTGTCGATTGTGTGCCGGGGCGAACGTGCATAAAGCAAAAAGAAAGGGCTATAGCCTGTAATCTCATGCTTCGCGATGTTGAACGCGTAAGTAATGAACGGGAGTACGTCATCCCAGTTCTTGTGGTCGCATGAGACATACATAGACAACATGTTGATAATGGTGCGGTTGGTACGCTCCGCCAGCCCATTAGTTTGGGGGTGGTATGGTGTCGAGTGACGCAGGCGGGATTCACATAAACGGAGTAGCTCCTCCACGACATCTGCTGTGAATTGTGGTCCACGATCACTGATAATCAGGCGAAATGAGCCATGTCGGAGGATGACTTACTGTAACAAAAACGACAAAACTTCACTGGCAGTTGCGGAGGGGACGGCTGCCGTCTCGCAGTAGCGTGTGTGGTAGTCGACGCAAACAATTATCCATCGGTTGCCCATAGCCGATTTTCGGAAGGGGCCCAGAAAGTCAATCCCCACTTGTTTGAAAGGTGCGCTTGGAGTAGGCATAGGCTGTAGAAGACCAGCTGGACCAGTTGATGGACGTTTGTGACGCTGACATTGCATGCAGCTTGCCACATAACTCTCAACAAACTTTTGCATACCAGGCCAATAAAAGCGCTCTTTAGTCCGGTGAAGCGTCCGCGCCAAACCTAAATGTCCAGATGTAGGGTCGTCGTGCATGACACTCATAATAACTGTTCGCAGGCTCTCCGGGACCACTAGAAGGAAATGCGCGCCACTGCTGGAGAGGTTCCTTGTGAACAACAGTCCATCACGCATACAGAAACGGCGTGCACTAGTGGAAGCGGATGCAGCGGCGAATAGTGGTGCTAGTTTAGCATCTTTCCGCTGTTCTGCTCTGAAACTGGGATAGTCCGGGAACGTAGGCTACACAGACGCTACAAGCTGGTCAAGGTCATCGGATTCACAGTCTGTTGTGCTAAGTGGCATATGTGAAAGACAGTCCGGGTCAGCATGTCGACGACCACTCTTGTAAGCGACGGTAAAACTGTATTCTTGTAGCCGGAGTGCCCAGTGCGCAAGGCGGCCACAAGGGTCACGAAGGTTGACAAGCCAACACAACGAGTGGTGGTCGGTTACAACTGTGAATGGCCGTCCGTACAGGTAAGACCTAAACCGCTGAATTGCAAATAATACCGCCAGGCATTCTTGTTCGGTAACAGTGTAGTTTTGTTCCGCCCTGCTTAGGGAGCGACTTGCGTATGCGATGACGTGTTCGCGGTCGCCCTAACGTTGTACTAGGACGGCTCCAATACCTATGCCGCTAGCATCCGTATGAAGCTCTGTCGGAGCAGAAGGACTGAAGTGCTGAAGGACGGGTCGTGACGTCAGCAAAAACTTCAATTGACGGAATGAAGAATCGCACTCCGGGGTCCACTCAAAGGAATTGTCCTTTCGTAAGAGGCATGTGAGAGAATACGCAACGTCGGCAAACTTCGCAATAAAGCGGGGGAAGTACGAACAAAGCCCCAGGAAACTACGAAGCTCCTTGACGGAACGCGGCGCATTGAACGCCTCAACTGCTGCTGTCTTTGGGGGTCAGGGCGGATGCCATCCTTGACAACGAGATGCCCAAGCACAAGCGTCTGGCGGTCTCCGAAGTGGCATTTCTTCGAGTTTAAAATTAGGCCAGCGTTTCGGATGCAGTTCAAAACAGTATCCAGACGAGAGTTGTGTTCAGTGAACGTGCGGCCAAAGATGACGACATCGTCGAGGTAGCACATGCAGATGTTCCACTTCAAGCCACGCAGGACGGTGTCCATAAACCTCTCGAACGTGGCCGGTGCATTGCACAGTCCAAATGGCATCATGTTGAATTCAAAGAGCCCATCAGGGGTTACAAAGGCAGTCTTTTCCTTGTCCTCTGGGTGCATCGGAATTTGCCAATAACCGGATCGTAAGTCTACGGAGGAAAAATAAGAGGCCGAATGTAAGCAGTCTATTGCGTCCTCTATACGTGGTAGCGGGTATACGTCCTTTTTAGTCACGGCATTCAGTCGGCGATAGTCGACGCAAAATCTCCAAGATTCATCTTTCTTCTTAACAAGGATTACCGGTGCTGCCCACGGACTGGCTGACTCTTGTACCTCTCCCTTTTGCATCATTTCCTGCACTTGGTCGTTGATAATTTGTCTTTCGGACGGGGAAACACGATATGGTTTTTGGCGAATCGGACTTGGTATGGCGCGTTCGAGACAGGGGGATAGGGATTACTTTGCCCTTCTGCGCAAAGTCAAATACCGAAACGTGCTTCAACAGCACATTCATTAAAGTTCGGCGCTCGCTTGAGCTAAGCGACTTATTTATCGTTGCCATAAGCGCCCCGTCCAAATCGTGACAACCAGTTTCGTCACGTTCTTCCGGCACGTCTGTGAGCTCGACCACTGATAAGGTCACGTGTTCTTTGCTGACCGAAGCTAATTTCAAACCATTGGGTAGTGTCACGGGCTCAGAGGAACAGTTTACAGTCCATAGGCCAGTTCGTCCGCCATCGATCGACACCACTAAATGGGGAACCAACACATTCTTCTTCACGCAGTTTATGTGCATTGGTTCTACGCTCGCATCGAAGCTGTCAGAATCCGCGCCGCGACAAACAACAGGAACACGTACGGTAGACAACGCAGGTATGAGCGTATCGCCACAGACACACAGCGTAGTTTGGTCATTCGCCGGAGTTTTCAGAAGTTTTGAAGGCATCTGGCCACTCACAAAGACTTTCCCCGTGCGACAGTCTACAGTGGCACCACATTCTCGCAAGAAGTCCATGCCGAGAATGACATCGTGTGTCGACCGAGGAATAATCGCAAACTCTGTCGTTATGATAAGGCCTCCCAAAAATACCTCAGCACTACACACACTAATAGTGCGCAATGGCTCTCCACTCACTCCACTGAACGTCAAAGTTTCATCCCAGGTAAAAACAACTTTCCGCCCTAGCACGTCTTTAAAGGAAGCACTCATCACGGAAATCGTTGCACCTGTGTCCACCAAGGCCATCACAGGTACATGATCCACCAAAACACGCACTTTGTTTTTAAACATACACACAGGAGGTATTTCTCTCAGTAGCACGTTTCTAGCGACCTCACCCCCATTGGCCGCGCTGGCTAGTTTTCCGGTGGCGAAGAGGGCGCTTTGCGACGCAGCGGTGAAGGAGAACGATGAGCGCGAGGTCGCGGTGGCGGCGTCAAACTCCTGTCAGATGCCGGGGAGTGGTTGCGGAAGCTGCTGGGCCAATAGTTGTCATCAGGTGGTATGTGGGCCGGCCGCCGAACACCATGAGGCTGTTTGAAGGGTCGTGAAAAGTCAGATGGTTGGTGATACCGAGGAGTCACCCGACGGTTGCAATATCGCGATATGTGGCCTGGCCCACCGCAGGAATAGCACACCGGCCGAGGTCGAAACGTCGGTCGCTCGTCGATGAATAGAGCGTCATCATTTGCTCTTGTGTGACGGATGTACTGGTTGGGTGAGTCGTACCGAGACGTCGGGTGTCGAGGAGGCATGCGCTGAGAGCGTCGGTCATACAGTGACGCGGGAAATTTGGTTGTCATCCTTAACTGTGGGGCTGGGCTGTACTCCACAGTTGCCGCGCTCATCGTCGGTTGCCATGGGGTCAAAGGAGGCACATCCATAGCCTCACGTGGCAGACACAACTTGCGATGGTCAGCTGTCGAACACGACATTTCTCGGTGGGACAGTTCCTCACGAACAATCTGTCGAATGGTAGAAAAAAAGTCGAGGCCAGGATTCGTGTCCACACAGGCAACAGTTGTAACGTTAGCCAGCCGACCAAACTTGGGCGCGATTCGACGCATCTTGAGCGTTTCAAACGTTCGGCAATGCTGAATGACGTCGGACACAGAACTGAGGCTTTCTTTTCCAATTAGAAAATTATACACGTCCTCAGCTATCCCTTTGAGCAGATGCCCAACTTTGTCCTCTTTCAACATGGTAGCACAGACCACCTTGCACAGCCTTAACTCTTCTTCTATGTAAGTGGTGCATGTCTCACCTTGTAGCTGTGCCCGTTGCGACAGTGTTTGCTCAGCCCGCTTTTTTCTAGCAACCGAGTCGCCGAAACACGCCCTGAGCTCTCCAACAAAAAGATCCCACGTCGTGAGTGCGTCCTCGTGGTTCTCGTACCATACCAGTGCGGTGTCGGTCAGGGAGAACACTACGTTGGCTAGCATAGCGGCTGCATCCCAACCGTTGGACTTGCCCACACGTTTGTACTTGGTGAGCCAGGCGTCGACATCTTCTTCGGCTTTTCCTCCGAAGGGCGGTGGAACTCGGTAGTACGGAAGCGGGCCAGATGGTGCCGTCCTGGAAACGCCTGCTTCTTCGGGCATGTCGAAGTCACTCACAGCCGATGGTGGGAGACCGGCAAGTCGGCGGCTTCGTCGAAGCTGTGGTAGTGATCGTTCCGTAGTTGAAGCGCTTACCCAGCACCTCCACCACTCTGTTACGTTTGAAAGAGACTGGTAGACGTTGAAAGGGGCCGTTTATTAGGTCGTGAGGGGCAGCTCAGAAGCGGCCGACTGGTTAAAGGTCCTCCTGATCCTCTTCTTCCTCTCTCGCTCAGGCCGACAAGTGCGTTCACCGTATACGCTTCTTTGTCTTCGTGCATGTACGCAACAATATATATATATATATATATATATATATATATATATATATACATACATATACATATGATGTAAGAAGGCAGGGATGGTTAGGAGAGATAGAGGAAGAAGAAGTCAGAATGGAATAAACATGGCGTATGAGCCAGGCCACGTCGCCCATTCATCATAGCGTCACACGAGTCGACAGGATCGACCTCATCAACGTGCCATGGCTGAGCCAAAGCCTCCGCTCAACATACAGAAGTTTAAGGGAACACCAGAAGACGTCCCCATCGACAAGTGGCTTCTTCTTTTCGACATGAAGGCAGCCGAGGCGTCATGGACTCACCGCGATCGGGTCAGTCACTTCAGTGAATACATTGAAGGGGAAGCGTTCAAGTGGTACCTGACAGAGATTTTCGGCAACGGCGAGATAACTTGGGACGATATCAAGCGCGACATGCAAGCCCGCTTTGCTATGATTGACGGAGATGCCTTCCGTCTCTTCATTCACTACCGACTGAAAGGAGGGCAGACTATCAAGGACTACTACGACGAGAAAAAGCGACTGGGTTCCTTGGCTGACCTTAAAGAGTGCCACATCATTTCTGGACTGACTGATGGTGTTCCTCCTGATGTGGAAATGGCGCTCGCCGGACTGTCTTTCAACTCGTCATTAGAGTGGCTCACCGCTGCTCAACGGGTCGAGACGTCTTTAAAATGGGTGAGAGGAGTTTCCGTTACTCGTAACGCTAGTATCGCATCAAGAGCTCCACGTCTCTTCAGCAGACCGCAGCAGCCAACAATAACTCCTCAAACGCGTGCCCCGCAAAACGAATGTAGATACTGCGCAGCTGCTGGTTTCCCACGACAGTTTCACTGGCACAACGAATGTCCGCGCCGCGGCAATGTGTCCGCTATTGATACTGAACGGGGACACGAGGAGGGCGACCCATAGTTTCACTAATACACTTCAGTGCTCTCATCAACGGAAAGCCAGTAAATGCAATTCTCGATACAGGAGGAACAATTATCAGGGAGGATGTGTACAAACAGCTAAAACTTCAGTTGATGAGAGTCTCCAGCATCATGGTCCAGCAAGTTGCATCAAGCATTCGAACTTTGGGTCGCGTAAACATTCAGTTACAAATTGGGAACGTCATAAAGAAAGTTTATGCACATGTGCTGCGAGGCATGAGAACGCAATTAATTTTTGGCCTAGACAGCGCTTCGTGCTTCAATCTTGTAGTAAATACAGAATGTAAAGTGTTTATACACTTGGTTATTGATCATGCGACTCGCTACGTATGGGCGTTTGCTCATAAAAGTGAGAAAAGCGACACCTACATTTCATGCTTAAAAACAATTTTTTCTTCTGGAAAACCACGGAAGCTCCTTTCAGATCGTGGAACAGGATTTACTGCTGGAAAATTCAAGCAGTTTTTAAAACATAATCGTATACACCAACTATTCACCTCATCTCATCATCCACAATGCAACGGCATGAACGAACGGACAAACCAGACTATCCTAATGAGACTTAAATGTAAGATCAATGACGAACCACAGAAGTCTTGGACTAAGCTGCTTTCGGAGGTAATTGACGAATACAACAGAACACCCCACGAAGTGACCGGCTATGCACCTTTCTTCCTGATGTATGGAATTTCATCTTATCCTACTGTACTGGAACAGCGAAAAGAAACTGTCGAAGAAGCGCGAAAAACTGCAGTTACCAATTCTATTGCCTACCACAATAAGAACAAAGTCATTTATGATAGAAAATTTCTTCCGATTGAGTTCCAAGTCGGTGACATTGTCCTTTACGAGACATCATGGCATCCCAACAACGGCAAACTGAGTTCCGTCATGGAAGGACCCTACAAGATTCTACGCAAGGTCTCAACAGTGAACTATGAGATCAACCGCTCCGTGCTACCCTTAGGTAGAAACTCTGACATTGTGCATGTTAGCAAACTGCGGCGTTATTTTGTACCTTCTGAACTGAGACTTCCTCGAGGGGAGAGGGAAGTGTGACGCATTAACAAGGTGATTCTAGGAGAAGCCGACGAACAGGAAGTGCGCGTGCATTAGAATGAACGCATGGCTTCTGGATCACGACGTGTCTTTATTTTGTTAGCGTCACACACACACACACACACACACACACACACACACACACACACACACACACACACACACACACACACACATATATGCGCACTTTCACTTGATAACGATCTGACCAATCCTTGTCGCATTTTCGATGTCTGCTTATATTTAGGTGCAGTTAAAGAACCCAGGTGGTCAAAATTTGCGCTAGTCCCCACGACGGTGTTACTTAATACAGTTACAGGCAGCAGTTCTTGTCTTTTATATGAAATATGAAGTAAATATTTTATGAGAAATGAGGCTCTTATAAGCACGGTACTCTATATGAATTTTCTTGTAAAGCTGTATTTTACTATGGGCACGCTGATCTCCCTTATCTCCATTTGTCTCTTATATCAGTGCCTCTTATAAAAAGGTTCAACTGTAGTAATAGATTGTTGAAAGCAGCGAAAAGCAACGATAATGCATGCTGGTAATACTTGCCAGAAATAGTGTAAAACTATGAATTACTTTTTTAACAATAACGTAACGGTAACTCACGTGAGTTAACCGTTACGGAGCTTCGGTACTTCAACTGAATTTTACTACAACCGTCAACAATTTTCACTTTTCACTTTTATTCCTTAAAGACCCTACCAGGGGGTATTGCATAAGGGGTGGGCTACAATATATACAACAGGTTGAACACTTTATGGTATATTGTGATGTGATCACTTCAGTGAAGGCAGTAGGGCTTGAGTTAGCCATTTCTTGTGCAAGGTCGTTCCAGTCCTTGGCTGCTCGAGGAAAAAAAAAAGATGCAAAGGTGACTGTGCGAGCATGAGGACGTGCAATGTTTAAGGGGTGACCAATGCGATTGGATATGTGTGATGGTGGCAAAATATACGGTACTTGATTTAGCGTGCTGTGGTAGAATTTATGAAATAATGATAAAGTAGCGATGTGGCGTCGATTAGAAAGTGTTTGTAAACCGAATTCCGATTTCAAAGATGTGACGCTGATATCGTATCAAAAGGCGGAATGAATGTAACGAATGGCACGATTCTGAAAAGCCTCAAGGGCGTTTGTGAGGAATATCTGGCAAGGATCCCAAATGGCTGATGCGTACTCTAGTTTGGGCCATATTAGTGTTTTGTAAGCTAGTAACTTGACATGCTGTGGAGCGCTTTGTAAATGGCCTCGTAAAAACTCAAATGTTTTCTTAGATGATGCAATAACATTGTTCACATATGCACACCAGTCAAGATTATTCGATATCGTCACACCTAGGTATTTATATTGGCATACGGTGTCTAGTTGCTGGTTTGCTATTTCATGTTTGAACTTTAACGGGTTAGGACTGCGAGAAAACGACATTGTTTTGCATTTACCGGTGTTTAAAATCATTAACCAGCGTTGACACTAGTCTTTAATGTTGTGCAAGTCCTGTTGAAGAGCAGACTGGTCAGTAATGTTAACAACTGAACGATAAATAACGCAATCAGCGGCAAACATGCGGATTTTGCTAGTAACTTGCAATGGCAGGTCATAAATATATATTAGAAAGAGTAAGGGCCTAATACCGAACTCTGAGGGACGCCGGATTCTACTGAAAGAGGCTCAGAGTTGTTGTTATTGACGCGCACTGGCTGCAGGTGGTTAGTGAGGAACTGCTCATTCCATGTTAGAACTGCGGGGTTTAGATTCAGTCGGGAGAGCTTTAGTAGTAAGCGTTGATGAGCAACTTTGTCGAATTTTTCCGCGAAATTAAGAAAAATTGCATCGGTTTGAGTGTTAGCGTCTAGATTGAGGTGCAGGTCATGGAGAAAGGCAGCTAATTGTGTTTCGCAGGATAGTCCCTTCGGAACCCATGCTGAGAATGGCGAAAAAAATTTTTTGTGTCAAGGAAGCTAATTATATGAGTGTATATGACATGCTGTATGATCTTACTAGGCACAGATGTGATGGAAATGGGGCGGTAGTTTAAGGGTGAACTCTTGCTGCCTGATTTGTAGACTGGAACGACCTTGGCCATTTTCCACTCTTCTCGTAGGTTTCCAGATAACAGTGACTGGGAAAACAATAGCAATAGATAAGCCACGGAAGTGAATTTGGTGTTCTTCAGAAAATTCAATGTGATTTCATCGAAACCAGCGAATAACGACAGTGTAATGTTGGCAATTATGTTTGAAATGTCGTCTATCGAGAAGGTGATAGGAGGCATTGTAGCCTCAAATGGTGTAAGAAATGTAGGTAATGGCTCATCAGGTTCTTTGGTGAAAACAGAAGAAAACACGGTGTTAAACATTTTAGCGGTGTCTTTATATGATAGTATTTTACCCTGTTCGTTGGGTAAAGATGTAGTGCGGGTTGACTGTAAGTTGATGGTTTGCCAAAATTTCTTAGCAAATCCACTGATCATATTAGCCAGGTCGTAGTGAAAGAAGGTGTACTTGCTTTGCCGTATAACGGTAAGATATGTACGTTCAGCTTTGTAGTACTTTTCCCATGAATCTTGCTGTGGGTTTTGTTTAGTCTGGCGAAAAAGTCGCTTTTTCTTGTTTTCAAGTTTTTTAAGGTTTTTGAGAACCATGGTTTATGCTGGTTAGCGTTGATTGATAATGTTGGAATGTATGTATCTGTTAAATATGCAATTTTTTCTTTGAAAAAAGGCCAGTTGCATGAATGTCGCGCTCTTGAAATATTGCTCCGTATTCTTCATAAAATTATTCAAATTCATTATTGATTGCTAAGTAATTTTTTTTAATATAGAGATGGATGATTTTGTTATGTGACTGACGCACGGGCTGAGTTAGAGCAAAAGTGGCATGAATTACTTTGTGGTCACTTATTTCCTTAAGGTAGGTGACGGAAGAAAGTGCTTCAGGGCTTGAAGACAATACTAGATCAAGGATGTTAGCACTATCCAGCGTGACACTTGTTGGCTCGGTTACCATTTGAGTGAGGTTGAAGTTCAAGCAGACGTTTACGAATTCTTTAGATGCCAGACTTACAGTACTTAGTGGAGGGTTTGACCAAACAATGTTGGGGTAATTAAAACCTTCGAAGAGTAGAAGGAGCGCTTTCGGGTACTTTTTGACTAGCTGGCTTAAGATATTGTTTAATTTCGTAGAAAAATCTGAAGAACTGTTTGGGGTGCGATAGCACACACCAACGAGAGCAAGTTGTGGCTTGGAACGACATGAGATCTATAGAATTTACAGGTTGGAACGTATATCAATCGTGCAAAGTGAAAGTTCTTTTTTAATGGCAATGAGGACGCCACCACCTCTGCTTCCCTGTCGATCTTTGTGGATTATTTCGAAATTTGGCAGGTCTTCCAGTATTTCCACATCAGGAACATCGGCATTGAGCCACATTTCTGTTAATATGAGCAGGTTACACCCAGACGATGAAACAAAGTTTGATGTAACGTCTCGTTTTGAAAGAATGCTTCGTATGTTAGTATAGATAACCGAAAAAGACGTATGCGCACGAGCAGCACGCGTAGCGTGGCAGGGCGTTTTAGTACGGCGTGATAGCTATGTTAGTTCCTCGACACTTTGAGATGACTCGTTAAAGACATATTGCTTCGAGTTGATGTGCGGAGTTTCATAACGGAACGAGTAAGGAACGGATTTGTTTTTTCCAAAAGCAGCGAGTTGCTTTCGCACGTTTTGCACTTGCCGGGAGAAGTCTTCGCTAATGCCGAAAGAAGTGCCCTTTAATTTACGACCGTTGGATATTATGGCTTCCTTGGTTTTATAAAGATTGAATTTTACAATAATTGGTCGGTTTCGACCTTGAGTGTGTCTACCCAGTCTATGTGCTCCCTCAATTATTTGAGGGTCTAATGTGAAGTTGAGGTGTTCAGCGCAGTGGCGAATAATTATTTCTTCAGAGTGAGTGAGTGAGCAAACTTTATTTAACCAGCGGATTGAGGCGTGGGCCTAAGCCGCGCCAGGGGCGGTGGAGAGACCCTGTCTCTGAGCCGCCTCCCGTGCTCTCTGGATGGCCCATATTTGATCTGTCCGATCTGAGCTGATCAGCGCGGCTCTCCACCGCGCCCCAAGCTGTTCTGGGGAGACTGCATTGGCGTCCTGTATCTGTGTGCATTCCCATAACATATGCTCTAGGGTGGCGCGACTCATGCTACATAGTTTACACGAGTCATCTGGTTATAGTTCAGGGTAGGTGCGATTTAGGTGCTTCGGGTTGGGAAATGTTCTAGTTTGAAGTCGCCTCCAGTCAACCTCCTGAGATCTGTCTAATGTGGAGCTAGGTGGTGGAAATCTGCGCCTCGACTTTTGGTAGAATTGGATAATGTTGCAGAACCTAAACATTCTGTCCCTCTCCCACCACTCATCTCCTCCCAGTACCTCATGTGAAGCTCCATTGCGAGTGCGGTAAGTGAGACCTTGCGCTACGCAGTGAGCCTCCTCGTTGAGATTGGGAATGAGGGACGCACACGGGGTGTGGGCTGGGAACCATATAATATACCTTTCTTCGAATTCCTCGGATGATATGAGTTTTGCCTTGCGGAGGAGTATGTTGGCTGCCTCGGGAGATGTTCTTCCTCGTGCATAGTTATGGATTGCCGACTGCGAGTTGCTGATGACATACCTACGCTTTGGGGAAATTATGGCCTGTGCAATAGCCACCTTTTCCGCGATTTCTGAATTATCCGAGCGTATGGAGCACGGGTTTACACATTTGCGGTTGGTGTTTATTACTGCCGCAACGTAGGATTTGTGACTAGGGTACTCCGCTGCGTCTACGAACAACGCCTCCTTGTCTCTGCCGTAGGCCTTAAGTAGAGTTCTAGCGCGGCTTTCTCTTCTGCCCTGATTAAATTCGGGGTGCATGTTTTTGGGCAGATTGGGAACCTGGATCTTTTCCCTGATCACCTTTAGAACCGACACTTTACTTCCTTGTTGCCTATGGTAGTTTATCCCCAACTTGTCAAGGATACATCGTCCTGTGCGCGTGCTGGCTAGTCTCTCCAACTGGGCAATCTGTTGCGCTTCTATCAGCTCCTCTAAAGTGTTATGTAAGCCCAGTCGAAACAGTTTTTCGTTGCTGGTGCTATCTGGAAGGCCAGCTTGTTTGTACGCCTTTCGTATGAGTGCGTTGATTTTGAGTTTTTCGGCTGTATACCAGTTTAGATATGCCGTTCCGTATATAATGTGACTTATGGCGAATGAATAAATAAGCCTGATGACGTTAGTCTCTTTCATGCCTTGGTGTTTGTTGGTGACTCTCTTGATTAGCCGTATTGCGTTGGTGACTTTGGTCTCTTTCATGCCTTGGTGTTTGTTGGTGACTCTCTTGATTAGCCGTATTGCGTTGGTGACTTTGGTTACTAACCTCTTGACGGTTTCACCGTTTGTACCCTTAGACTCGATGATGAGTCCAAGGACTATGATTTGTTGCACTATAGGAATAGTCCTGCCGTTTTTGGTGTGAATTTGGATCTCTTTGTAAGCGCGGTCCCGGTTGTATCCCTTGGGTGGTCTGCCTTTAAGCGTGGGGCGATAGAGGAGGAGTTCGAATTTATCTGGCGAGCACTCGAGGCCAGTACCTTCAAGATACTTTTCAATAGTGGTGACGGCCTCTTGTAGTCTCTGCTCCATCTCTCCGTCACTACCTTCACATGCCCAGATGGTGATATCATCTGCATATATAGAATGATGTATCCCGTATATTGAGTTCAGCCGCGCCAGGAGTCCTATCATTATGAGATTAAACAGCATTGGCGATATGACCGAACCCTGCGGGGTACCAGCACTGCCCATAAGCCTTTCCTCAGATCTCAGTTCTCCCATTACGATGGATGCCGTTCTGTCTGTTAAGAAGTCCTTGACATAGTTATATGCTCTTGATCCTAAGCTTAAATGGCAGATCTGATGTAAGATAGCCGTATGCGATGCTTTGTCGAAGGCTTTTTTAAGGTCTAACCCTAAGATCGCCCGGGTAGCTCTTGTGTGTTGTCTAGAATCTCCTGCTTAATTTGAAGCATGGCGTCTTGCGTGGAGAGCTGTGTGCGGAACCCCAACATGGGATCTGGGTAGATTTCGTTCTCCTCAAGATAAGTGTTGATTCTGTCTAGAAAAGCGTGTTCCATCAGCTTGCCAGCACAAGACGTTAGTGATATGGGGCGTAAATTCAAAAGATCGGGGGGTTTCCCGGGCTTGGGGATGAGGATTACTTTAGCTTTTTTCCACTGTTTTGGTATAGTGCTTTCGGTCCAGCACTTGTTAATATATTGCGTGATGTTCTCTATGGCTTGGTCGTCAAGGTTCCGTAGTGTTCTGTTAGTGATCTCGTCTGGTCCCGATGCAGATTTGGTGTTTAGCTTATGTAGCACAGCCCTGATTTCAGCCACGGTAAACTCCTCATCTAAGAGCTCGTTCGGGCCTCTGGAATATGGTCCGTGCTCTATGACAGGCATGGCGGGAATGTACGTGTTGCTAGCCTCAGCGATAAAGTCCTCCTCACTGCCGTTATGCCGGTGCACCAGTTTACGCAAGGTTTGCTTGTGTGCTGATTTGGTATTATCTGGGTCTAGCAGGTGTTCGAGCATGCGCCATGTCTGACCAGCATTCATTTGGCCTTCGAGACTATTACAAACTTGGTCCCATTGCTGTTTGCTTAGCTGCGCTCAATGTTCTTCGATCTGTTTGTTCAGCTTGGCTATGCGCTTGTGTGCAAGGGCCTGTTGTGCCTCTGTCCCCGCCATCTATTCGGCAATGATTGCTTGGCCTTCCACATGTTTGGGAGACGGCTATCAATCTGCTCTAGGGGTGGACTTGAAGTGATACTTCTAGTTGCCTCGCTGACATCGTTATTGACATCTTTGATCCAATCTTCTATATTGTTGATAGGATCTTGTTTTTTCGGGTTTCTGACTTTCCGAAACTTATCCCAGTCAGTCCATCTAATCTGTCTCTGAATTTTTGCGGCAGTCATGGTTTCTATTCTGATTTCTAATATTCGATGATCACTCCCCAGATCATCGAATGTGTTTTTTCTTTTAGCGGTCCCCGCGTTACGAACTAACGTTAAGTCTAGAGTGGTGTCTCTTGCAAGCCCAGTTCCCGGGAATACGCGTAGGGGAGTCGGGGTCAGTGATGAGAGTTAAGCCTGTTTCTTGAATATCCTGCCTTAGCGTTTTTCTTTTGGCTCTTGTGTATCCGTATCTCCAAGCACTGGGTGGAGCGTTAAAGTCTCCACCTATGACGAGTGGATTGGGTCCCGCTATATCTACGGCCTTCTTAAAGAGAAGAAGGAAGCGTTGTCGTATGCGTGTGGGATTGCTGTACAAATTCAGAATAAATATGCTCGGAGATTTTTTTCTTGTAGGGGCAAGTTGTACGAGTATATGCTCAATTTCTGTGATGCGGGTGTCGTGGCAGATTGCTACGAGTCCCTTCCTTACTAGAGTGGTTAGTGTTCTAATATCCTTTGTTGAGGGGCTGATCTCCTGATATCCCAGTAGCTTAGCTAAACCATGGGTTTCCTGCAAAATTAGAACATCCGGTTTGGTCCTGTCTCTAAGGTGTTGTTGCAGGACAGAACAGAACAGAAGGTTTTATTGGGCTAAATGAAGAAGAATACATGTGCATGATATACAGAAAGAGGTCCCATAGTCAGAGACTGCAAGGGGACCTCTTGTACAATGTAGAATTGAGAATGATTGTGATGTACATAGCAGGGAGACAGAGCTACAGTAAAATGCAATTGAAACAAATAAAGTAAGAATATACCCATGTAATCTCACAGAAACAATTTAAAAGCAAGAATAACGCGCTAACTTCAATGACAAGTGATTACAGAACGCAACTCACAATGAACAGGAATCAACTAAGAAACAGCAAAACAGGCTAGTTAGTTGACATGATATGATTTTTTAACTTCGATTTAATTACCTTCAGGGAACGGCATACTTTAATGTCGGAAGGTAAACTATTCCAAAAAGAAATTCCGGAAAAATGAATGGTTTGTTTGCCATAATTGGTGCGAACCTTTGGCAGTAGAAAGTTATTGTTAAGGGCAAACCTTGCGACATTGTTATTTGAGAGAATGGTAGTAAAGTGTGGAAGTTGGTTATTTATAGTTCTATACATGTAAATACCATGGTTAAATTTAACTAGCTCAGATACAGTTAATATATTGTTTTCGTGAAGTAGTGACTTAGCGTTAGAGAGATATGGGCTTGACGTGAGAATTCTTATCGCTTGGTTTTGTATTATCTGAACTGAAGTAAGATGAGTGGTGTATGTGTTACCCCATGAAGTAATACAGTAAGAAATGTGCGAATGAACAAAAGAAAAATACAGTGACATAAGTATTGATGGATTGAAATAAAGACGAGATTTAATCAGTAGTCGAACGCCATACGTCATTTTTTTCCTAATATATGCAACATGTCGGTGGTATTTCAAGTTACTGTCGAGTTCAACGCCTAGGAATCTACAGCAGTCGCTCACAGGGATGTCATTGCGCGCAACTATAACAGGAGGGATAGAAGGTAAGGGTTTTTGTGGTGAAGAGAAGACAACAAATTTTGTCTTAGACGTGTTAATTTCTAACATGTTATTACTGCACCACCGAACGAGTTGTGCCAGATCAAAGTTTAGTTTTCAAGTTAAAGATGTAATGCTGCTATCGGAATTAAAAATTGTGGTGTCGTCGGCGTATAATATACAACTGGATGAAGAAAGGCATGTCGGCAAATCGTTAATATTGAGTAAAAACAAAAGGGCCCCAGAATGGACCCCTGGGGTACACCAATATTAGTTAATTTGGTTGACGAATATGCATTAGAAATTACCACCTTCTGTGTCCTGTTGCAGAGATAGCTACGCAATAATAGTAATGTTGGGCGAGTTATACCAAATGCTTCAAGTTTATTGAAAAGAATGTAATGATTGATCGAATCAAAGGCTTTAGTTAGGTCGATTAAAACGCTGCCCGCATAGTAGCCGTTGTCAATAGCCTTTTTTAATTGGTCAGTAAGTGAGATTAGCGCAAGGTCACTGGAGTAGCCGGAACGGAAGCCAAATTGACAAGGCGATAGTATATTAAATTTGTTCAGGTAATTTGTGAGACGTGTACAGATCAGTTTTTCAATCACTTTGCTCAAAAAAGGGTAAGATGCAAATGGGGCGGTAGTTATTCAATAACGAAGCATCTCCTTTTTTATGTACGGGGATTATTTTACCCTGCTTCAGTTCATGCGGGAAAACACCTGTTCTAAACATTAAATTCACAATTGAAGAGAATACATTTGATATAAGGTGAGCTACCATTTTTATATGGGAGGGGTGAATGCCGTCAAGGCCAGCACTCGTCATTTTTAGGGTACCTATAACGCTGATTATTTCATCTGGAGTTGTGGGAAACAGAAAGAACGAATGGGGTAGGCGATCTAAGGCCATTTCATTTAATAAAGGTAGGGTGTGCTCGACGTTAAAGAAGTTTGCAAACTGATCGGCGATGTAAGCTGGGTCACTTTAAGTGACATCATTATGAAGAACTGTAGCTATTTTATCGGAACGTGGGTTCCTATTTAAAAAGGAATTAATGATGTCCCATTTTTTTCTCGTACTATTTCCGGCCTCAGTTATCTTTTGCGCATAATACTTTCTTTTAGCTTCCTTTAGCTGGGTGTTTATTAAGTTGCAAAATTTTTTATAGCGAGCAAGCAAATTCGTGTTAAACGGTTGCCTTTTAGTTTTTTTGTAGAGGTTGTCACGTTTGCGCATGTCTGTTAGTAATCCCCTCGTCAGCCAGGGATTCGCTGGTGATGCGATTATTTTTTTGCATTTTTGCTTATCTGTACAAGATTGAACATGTGATAGGAGCAAAGATGAAAAGAGGGTGAAAGCTTTTTGTGCATCAGCTTTAAGATAAACTTCAGACCAGTTAGTGTTAGCAACGGTATCAATAAATTTCTGCTTGTCCAATATATCACGAATAAAGGAAGGTGAATCACGTTTTGCAGTGGAATCGAAATGCAGAAATATGGGATAGTGGTCAGTAATATTAATTTCTAGCACTCTAGCGTCTGGTGCCGTGAGTAGATTTGAAAATGCATGATCAATGAGGCACCCATTGCTATTGCTGTTTGGTCTAGTTGGAAGACTGATTAAAGATTCATACCCGAAGCTGTTTAGTGCAGCTAGATAGTTGATTGAGTTAGGTGACACATCGTCTAGTAAATTAATGTTGATGTCACCCATGATAATAGCATTTTTATTTTCAAGGGAAATAACATTTAGGGAGCGTTGCAAGTTTGTGCAAAATTGAGTAACTGGAGAAGACGGTGAGCGGTATATACAGCCTAATATGAATCTTTTGTTATCTATATTAAGAAAAGTATGCTCAAACTCAAGCCAGAACGATTCACAGTAGAGCGTGTTTAATTCGAGATCAAACCTTCGTTTACAGGAAGCGTTAGAAGATACGTATGTGGCTGCGCCACCATGATTGCTAGATAACCTGTGACTGTAATATGGCGTGTAGGAAGGGAAACCGAACAGATTTCTATCGTCTTCTGATAACCAAGTTTCTGTAACTGCAATTACTGAGAAAGGGTTGGTAAACGTGGAAAGAAGACTTTTAAATTCATCAACATGTTTTCGTAGGCTTCTGTCATTAAGATGAATAAAAGAGCGGGAGTTACTCCCTAAAAACGAGTTTAGTTGCACAGGTGACAGAAGAGTCGACGAGGAAGGCATGGCTGGCGCATGCGCATTATGTACAATGGGAGCCAATTAGTTTATTTTAGCCAGATCAGCCTCATCGCGTATCCTGTACACTTTACTGTCGGTTGTCTTGCGAGCTTTGATTTGGCAGTTTGTTGTCCACAAAAACATCCATTTTTTCTCTTTCTTTAGAGCCATAGCCTTAGAAAAGAGAGCCTTGTTCGCAGGGGTCAAATGCTCATTTATGTACACGGGATTGTCAGTTGTCTGTGTTATGTTGATGTCCCTCAGGTAGAGCTTAGCTTGTCGGGCCTTGCTTATGAATTCAGTCTTCTTATTCCTTGAACAAAATCGCGCAAGAAGGTTTTTGTTGCATTCCTTTGCGGTAGGAACACGGTGAACGATGTCAATGTCAGATGGTGACTCCGGGCATCCGATCTTTTCACTCACCGTTAGCAAGATCGCGACACAGTCCTCCCCTTGTGTGCACGGTACACCTCTGATCTCGACGTTGTTGAGCCGTGAATATTGTTCGATTTCAGCTAGTTTCTTAGACATCATGCGGTTTTCAGACTTCAGTGATTTGTTTTCGGCCATCAAGGCAGCGTTGTCTTGCCTTAATTCCTCAACAATTTTTTCAGTGAATTTTGCGCTAGCAACAAGGTCATCAACTTCTTTCTTTATTTGCACCGCATCGAAACCAGAATGATGCAGCTTTAACAGAATCCTTGCGAACACAGACTCCACCAAAGCCTCGGTTTTCAGCTTCTCCTCGAGTCCTTCTAATCTCTTTGCCAGTTCAGCATTCGTTGGCATTTTGGACACAGTTAGAAGCTCAGACAAGCTCAAAATGCGAACAACGGCAGCAGCGACAGCAAATGAGAAACGAAAGAATCGCAAATGGCGGGAAAACCAACCTGCCATAAATTATAAGGTAATCTCGGTCAGTTGCTCAGCGCTGCCGCTGCTGCCAATGACATCCTGTCGTCAGTGCTGGTCCTTTATAGCGTTGCTTGACGATTCTAGTGCCGTCCAGTGGTGATATCACCGAAAACGCAGCCGTAGGTAGAGCTGCGTAGTCTCCGAAGGCGCACGAGCAAGGTAGTCTGTGGCAGCAATCAGGGCGTCCGGCGATGAAGCAGCACCTCGGGAAGCAAGCTTGGACGATCGGGCATCGGCCGAAGTAACTGCAGTAAATTATAAGGTAATCTCGGTCAGTTGCTCAGTGCGCTGCCGCTGCTGCCAATGAGTTGCTCCGTGTGCTGCCGCTGCTGCCAATGAGCAAGGAGGACTGCTCTCTTCCCCTCATAGCTCCTGCAATTCCACTGCCAAATAATTAAGTCCCTTTTTCTCGGCTTCCCTATTTTGAGTGGGCTATCGAAGAGGGAGGAGGGTGAAAGGAGGCAGGCCTCATGAAATTAGTTGATATAGCCACTGATGTGGTGCCCTGAGATAAGTGTGAATTGCCTTCAGTGCTCATCGGAAGGTTGGTAGCTGGAAGCACCGGAGGTGTCCTAGGGTTGAGATTGGCTACGTTAGCTTCGAGTTTATCTAGTCTATTCATGATCCTGGATATTGCAAGCGAGAGGTTGTTGGTTGCCTCTGCCTGTTCCT
This sequence comes from Rhipicephalus microplus, assembly GCF_043290135.1. Classification (NCBI taxonomy): domain Eukaryota; kingdom Metazoa; phylum Arthropoda; class Arachnida; order Ixodida; family Ixodidae; genus Rhipicephalus; species Rhipicephalus microplus. Next base: position 8,109,767 of record NW_027464587.1, on the reverse strand, counting down.
TAACTGCTTTCTGTATTTTGGACTATGTTTGATTAATGTTCGAGGTTTGCGCCGTAGTTTTGTCATTAGACACCTGAGCTTTTCTTTTAAGAGGTGGCGGGGTACTGTCCTCGTCCATTCGGTTATCTGGCATTTCTTCGAGGCGCTCTTGGGCCGCGGAACGCATTTGACTAGAAGTTCTATTTGTGCAGTTTTTAAGACTTTGAATTTCCCGAGTAAGTTGTGATATCAATTCTCTAAGCTCAGCGTTTTCTTTTTTCAGCTCCGCTATATCACTGACATTATGCGCAGTCTCCCCCGAAGGTTCAGGGCGCGTCCCTTTAGCCACGTCTGACCAGCTCACCGTGAAAACTCGGGTTCCCTTGATGGCCATTGCCACCCTTTGGCTTAGACCGGGATCTGGAACGGAATGTAGTGTGCCTTCTCGGTCCGGGAGACTGGGCGGTGTGGCCGCGGGGCGTTGCGCAGGACCAGGACCTTGATCTGGACCCAGGCATTGCCCTCGTCCGGAATTTGGACCTCCCGTGTTCGGTTGGCTTGGTGGTAGGGGGGTAGTTCTCCTCGAGCGTCTCTTGAAGTTGTCGGAACCACTGGCGTTTTACGATGTAGGGTGTCTTGAACTTGGCCTTGCAGAGTTTGTCAGCCGTGGGATGATCCTTGCCGCACAGCTGACATCGTGGCTGACAGTGGTGGTCCTCGCTCGGATCAGGCGTTCCACAACCCGCACATAGCTTGTCGTTTGTCCTCCAACACACGTCACTCCTGTGCCCAAGTCTGTTGCATTGTTTGCAAAAGTCAACTTGTTTCCTGTATAGTGAACAGCGTGTGAGCACTCCTCTGTACATAACATGCGTCGGGACTCTGCTGCCGTCAAAAAGGACTATCACTGTCGTGGTGTTGCCAAGACGTTTGGCTGCGATCTTTCGGGCGGTAATAATAGCTGCGGTGATGTCCCGTGGGGTTTCGTTCAGAGGAACTCCTTTGATTACACCTTTGGCAGTGAGTTCCGGGGCCGTCTCGTATGCTCCCACCTCATACAACTTGTCGTTGGCTTTGATGTGCTTGATGCCTTGGTACTTGTCTCCATGGTCTTGGTTTGGGGTGCTAACGACCAAGATGTTCTGAAAATTATTCGGACAAATCATGTCAGTCTCTTTTTCTTCATAAGGGATCTCGGCCGCTTCATACACAGCTTTGTCTAGCTGCGTTAAGCTGAGCTTGGATAGCTGCAGTCCTCCTCTTTGCCTTATAACTATCTTGAAGTCGCCTGTCGGCAGTCTTGGCATTTTGCTGGCTCTAGTTATCCGGGATATCAGATTTGCACCGCGCGTTCTAGGCGTTCGGATAGGGCTAGGGCTACCACGGTGTTCCTGGCTACCTTTCTTCGCACGTTTTCTGTTTCGAACTTCTGTCCACCCGTTGCCTGCGTCATCTTTCTGTTGGGTGACGTGTTCGTCTTTCCGTTGGGTGGCGTCTTCATTCTGCTGCGATACCTCCATTATTGATGATTATGGCCTGTATGACGCGAATATTCGAGACCTGGCAATCGTGAGGCCGCCCCAGTCGACGCGGAGCGCCGATCGTAGGAATAGTAGACGCTGCTTGGTGGGGGCTGGTTTTCGGTCGAAAAATCTCAAAAAATGATCACCCACCTTAGAATATGGTCTCTTCGGATTCTCGGTGACGAGAAGAATCAGATGGTATATAAATCCGAGCGATGCCTGGTTGTATTCCTATTTCTTCGGAGCGCACGAATGATTCTTTAGGGTCAGCATAGGGAATGCCATGGAACAACAAGTTGTTACACCTTGAATAGTTTTCAGCTTCGTCAAGGCGGTTTTGCAATCTTACAATTCGACTAGCCAAAACAACTATGTCCGATTGTATCGATTCCAGCTGCTTCCGCAAGGGTTCAATACGTTGGCAGGTCGTCTCAATGCTAGCCAAACGTGTGCTTAGGTCAGAAATGGCAGCGTTGTTCGCAAGGAGTTGGGTTTCGATGTCCTTTATTTCTGTTAGTAACTCTGACTGTTCAGCAGACAGCTTTTTCAGCTCAATGAGAATGCTTGCCGTTTCTGATCCTGGGTTAGTTTCTATATCTCCCGCAAGCAATAATATATTGTGGAGAACACATTGCAACAGATACACATCAAACACTGCGGGCTCGGCAGCTGTACTAACATGTAATTACTGTTTTTTTGAAGTATAATTGATACGATGGACCAACCTGCATGGCGAAGCAGGGCAGATTAGTGGGTGCTAATTTGGCACAGCCACCAAGCCCACAGAGCGGCGCAGATCCATGCGGCTGCTTTATAGGCGGCACTGTGAAGGTTGTCGTTGGCGATGGGGCCAGCCAAGGTAGATTGATGACCAGTGGGTGCGGGTGCGATTGTGGAAAGACTGTTGATATGTTGCCTCCTGGCAGCTCCCACAGATACGCGGCATGAGCCCCACCGGCGTAGAGATTTGGTGGATAAGACGGTACCGCCACGCTTGAACAGCATCCAGGTGAGGAACAAGCACTAGCAGGAGGGCAGCTCGGATGAAAGCCTGCATGGCGAAGTGGAGCGGATTAGTGGGTGCTAATGTGGCACAGCCACCAAGCCCACCTTCAATTCGTTCTTATGCAATCAAGCTTTTGAACTTCAATTCGTTCTTATGCAATCAAGCTTTTGGCCCACCCGGAACTCTTTGAACAATTTTTTAACTGCTCTTCACAGTCAATTTGTGTTTTTCCTACAGGTTCCTAAAAAGTAAGTGTTTCCACAACTTTGGAATGCATTACCAAGTTTTGTGTTATATGCAAGTGAGGGTTGTCAATTAAAAAAAAATTCAGGCATGTCTTTAAATTATGGCACTGCCATTTGATTTTAAATGATGGCACTGCCATTTGATGTACCTGTTCATTTGGTTTGTCTGTACTTATTTTTGCTTCCCCGGCAAAAATCCTCAGCAGGTGGTTGAAATTATTTATAAATAATTAAATTTGCATGGCAATGTAAAATAGCAAATTATTTCAGTGTTAAAGAAAGGGAACGCAATGTGCATTTTAAACTACTATATGCCATACAATCCTGAGCCCACATCTAATTTTCGGGACACTTTGAAATATGTACCAATGAAGCAATCCCCATACCATTTTCACTATTTCATGCACTCTTTTCATTCATCCAAGAGGGCGAATAAAAACAGTGAGTATTCAATACAGCATTTCATTGAAAGCACAGGTTTGCATTCTATATTGTAAGCAGCTCTTGCGCTGCCATCTCGAACTTCAATCTGCGACCAAGCAAGGGCACTTGCTCGAGATTTCGCCTTCCAGTGGTGCTACATTCTCAGTATGGGTCACTTCATGTGGCTGAACAGCTTTTATAATCACACATTTGCATTGAACCATACTTGGGGCGTGTGAAATTCCATCTTGAATCTTGCATAGAAATGTCGGATACTAGGAATTATATTGAAAAATGTAAGAAAGAACAAAAAAAGTCAAATATGCTTATGTGTCTCTAGCACATAACTCAATGGGTGACTGCTTCTGATACGATGCTGTGTCTACAATGGTAATCTTGTGCTTAATCGTTATGTGGGCTCCAGGCGCGCAAACCTTCAGATGCCCATTTAAAGGAGCGTTTTCAGTGCACTGGAGTGATGGTTCTGAACGACTGGTGCGATGCGGCACTGGTGGTTGCACCACATGAACAACTTTTCACATGCCTACCACCGAGGGCTTTTGCGGCACAGATATGGGAAGTTTTACAGTTGTTGCGGCATGCACAACGAAACTACACAAGAAGTTTCGGTAGCAGGGTTCATTTCGGTGTCAAGGTTGTGAAGGGCCTGACAGTTTTCTCATGCAGTTTTTGTGTGCGCAAAGTACAGGTTCTTCTCTAATATAAAATTCGCTTGGTTTTTATCAAGCATATACCACGAAAAGCTTTAATGAAAGGCCTACTGAAATAGTATTTATTTTGGCCAGCTCACCTTAACCTAGGTTTGCTATTGACCTTTGATGCATTTTGAACATTTGTCCTATCGGGTTATTCGAAACACGGAATGCCAGCTATTTGAAAGTTGTATCGAATTATTCGATTAAATGTCATTAGATTCGATTTTGCAGCTGGAATATATGCATATTTCTAAACCAAACGTGTAACTCTTCCTGCATGTATCTGGACAACCCGTACCTTCATAGCTGACATTTGCCTCTTCCCTTTTGTAAAAGTGGTGGTGTGCAGCTTGGAACAGTAAAGGCCTTCACTTTCAGCGATGTGGAAACCTGTCCACAAAAATGACCTCACTGGGTGGAAGCTTGTATAGTTCTCGGTAAAAACATAATGGTGACAGATGCCTGTTGTGACCACATCTTGGTTGTAGAGAGGGCGGTCACTCAATATTTACTCAAAGACAGTCAATGCTATGGAGCAAACAGCCAGTGAGCCACCTCACTGGCTGTTTTGGCCAATTAGCATGGAGCACTGGGGCCGTTTCCCAGAAACTCGACTTCGAGAAACAAATGGATTGTCGTAGCTACTGACTGTATCACCTGCTACGTCGAGACAAGGGGGTTGCCCAAAGGCAGTGCCGCCGATAGAGCGAAGTTCTTCATCGTGAACATCGTCTTGCATCATGGTGCCCCAGAGGTCCTCATCACGACAGAGGTAGGGCATTTACTGCTGACCTAACTTGGGCGATCTTGGCACATAGCCAGACAAGCCACTGCCAGATGACAGCGTACCACCCACTGACTAATGGCCTGACCGAGCGGCTAAACAAGACCATTGCCGACATGCTGGCCATATACGTCGATGTTTAACACAAAACACGGGACGTCATTTTTCCATATGTAACCTTCACGTACAACACGGAAGTGCAGGAGACGACGCAGATGTTGCCATACAAGTCGGTTGGGGACCCGTCAACGTCGCTGATGCCATGTTGCCAAACATCGCTGATGAATAAATCCTAAATGTCGCCATCTACCTTCACCGGGCTGAAGAATCTCTTCAAGTCGCCCACCTGCACCTAAAAAATCAGCAGACGACCGACTGCCGCCATTACAATCTCCGACGAAGCTTCAAGGAATACCAGCCCAGCGACCGTATTTGGGTATGGATGTTGATAAGCTGAGGTGGCCTCAGTGAGAAACTTCTACCACAGTACTTCAGATTGTGCAGGGTAGTTCGACATCTAAGGCCACTCGACTATGAGGTTGTCCCCGACGGCATCACGAACTCTCAACGGCAGCGCGCATGACCTGAAGTCGTTCATGTCATGCGCTGTTTTATGTGCATTAATGAAACTAAGGAATGTATTCTTTGTTGTTGCTTTTAAATTGTTGTGCTTTATTGCTTCTATTTACTTATTATTGTACTTTCTTGCTTTATTGTTGTAATTTTGTTATTCATGCATTTTTTCCCTGTGTTCTATTTTAAGCATTGAGGCGATACTTTTTCAGAAGGAGCCAGTACCACGCGCATTCTTTATTTCACTCTTGTTTCATTCGTTTTTTTTCCCACAAATCCTGTCAGAAAGGCTCAGTGCGAAGTGCGCCTCATTGTTCGAGAAGGTTTGTGATTATTGTAGATCGTTCTGTTGAGATTGTGGGGGAGATTGTCTTGGGGCTTGTGCAACGACCAGTGATAAGGCTGGAATATTCGATGGCACATGTATAAATGCCGGCGTGCTTCACCGCTTATCAGTTGATCGATGGCCGAAGCTCAGTTCGCCACTGTAAGTGCCAATGTATATCGCTGTAATCTGACTTTTTGTTGATCGACCACAAGTTGGGCCAAATAAACCGCTATCAGTGCCAATGTGCTTCGCTGTAATCGGACTTTTTGTTGACTAACCACAAGTTGGGCAAAAGAAACAGCGTGATCTTTGAGCTACAGCCTGATTCTTTTGTCGACGTCACGACGCCATGACAATATTTAGTATGATGTGATGCGCCCCCATAATTAGTCTTGAAAGTTAGAGTATGTGTATTATTGTGCAACCCTGCTCGATTCCATGCTGCTTATGAGGCAAAAAAAGTTGCATGGTGAGAAGTGGCACTGCCTCAGTGGATGCCAGTGAACTGTGTCGAGCTGTGGTGCATGCATGGGAAGGGCATGCAAGAGCAGTAAACCTCTGTGCTTGAATGGGAACCGCTCTTGTGCTCACTGTTTGCAGCATGGTTTGTCTGTCACATGTGTGTACAAGTTCATATTGGCTGGTGGCAGGAAAATAGTGATGACTATTGTTTCACGGTATTTTCCTCATCGCCATTCTATCATTACACACTGTGACTCGTAAGTTTTCCATTGAGCCAAAAAAGTAGGTACCATAAACATTGGTTGTCACTCCCCTTTAAACTTTGCTTCAGGGAGTACTGTAATCACCAGTACATTTTTGAATGTGTATCTTGTACACGTTACACATTTTGGGAGACACATTTTTTACCCTTCACCTTCTATGCAGCATGGATTCTGGTACAGTTGGTGCGGAAGTGTTGGATGCTGGAGAGCATGGCAGTGCAGTGGTCGGTCCATCGGAATCTGATGGAACTGACATGGAGCAGACAGCCGAGCTTCAGGACCTTGGCATATCGGTGTTCAGTGGGGCGGATTTGGAGCGGGGTGTCCTGGAAGAGATGGATCGCATCGTCCAGCAAAAGGAGGCCGAGGAACGTAGGAAGGCCGCCGAGAAGAAGCTGCTCACCGTGCGCAAGGACATCACGTGAGTTCCAAGTGTGGCTTTGTCGAGTGGCACTGCAGTCGTAGTCAGGCAGCTGAAGTAAGCAACTAAACAAGTTCTTCAGCAGCCAACGAATCTCAGTGAAACTGTATCAAAAGTTATGAAACTGTATTAAAAACATGTGCGAAGACCCCGCAGGTGCGTCTGCGCAAGTAGGAGTTTGGTGCGGAGCGACACCACAGGCCCGAGCTAACAGGGGTTTTCTAACTCCCTCCCACGCCTAGCCGTACGGGGGAAAGGGGATCATGGAGATTGAGCCAACACTGGATGATTAGACCTTTAAAGCGCCCTGGCAGAGGCAGCACATCCCTTTGGCCCCTAATTCACGCAGGCAGCACCCGTGGGCTGACCAACCCAGCGGAAATCGGCAGTCGCCTTTTACAGGCGAAAGTAGTTATGATACCACAGCTCGGGTCTCGCGCAGCGCCGTAGTTGTCCACCACCCCCATTGGCAAGGAATGCCAGTATTGAGTCAAAGTGCTTCGAGATACAGGCAGTAACACTGCAACCATCCCGAGAGATCTGATGCCGAATGAGCGCTTGATCGGGAAGAGTAGCAAAGCTTTGCTCATTGATGGTTCGACTATCAAAGTACCAGTGGACAGCACCCGTGGGCTGACCAACCCAGGGAAAATCGGCAGTCGCCTTTTACAGGCGAAAGTAGTTATGATACCACAGCTCGGGTCTCGCGCAGCGCCGTAGTTGTCCACCACCCCCATTGGCAAGGAATGCCAGTATTGAGTCAAAGTGCTTCGAGATACAGGCAGTAACACTGCAACCATCCCGAGAGATCTGATGCCGAATGAGCGCTTGATCGGGAAGAGTAGCAAAGCTTTGCTCATTGATGGTTCGACTATCAAAGTACCAGTGGACAGCACCCGTGGGCTGACCAACCCAGGGGAAATCGGCAGTCGCCTTTTACAGGCGAAAGTAGTTATGATACCACAGCTCGGGTCTCGCGCAGCACCGTAGTGTCCACCACCCCCATTGCGTGCATCCATAACCAAATTGCGCGAAATTGGTAAAACAAACCTAGTACCAATGACACAGCAGGGCTTGAACCCGGGTCCACTGGGTGCCAGCCCAGTATTCTACCGCTGAGCCACATTGGTGCTGGGCACTTGTTGGCAAACTTTCCTTAGGCAGGCTTGATGTCAGGAAAGCAATTGCGGTAATATGACTTATAAAGCATTTTAAAACCGCAAAAAGAACAAGCAGTCGTTAGACAATGCGAATAGCAGAATGAGTGGATTGTGCAATGCTCGAACCCATTACAAAAGCTTTTTTTGTTCAGCTATTAGCTGTGGCACATACCCGCTTCAAGCATAATTCCTCATCATTGTCAGCCACTGTATGAATAATTGGCACAAAATTCCTTGCAATAGTTTAGCGGATACCACACTTCTCAGAAGGATGAGAAAAATAGCATAGTGAATGCCGGCCTGCTACCCTAAAATGTTTAATATTAATGCCGTAGTGGGCATCAAGAAAATGTGCTTGCAGCAGTTACTGAATGAGTGGTTAGAAAAGGCCCTGAAAGGCTGCTATCTTACATTTCCCTGTGACTGTGCTCTGCCTTCCGCGCAGGCCTGACTTTTTTTCCCCGTCTCTCTCTTTTTACATCTTCGTCTTTTTCTCGTCTTTATATCTATCCTGTCTTTTTCTCTTTTCCATTTACTTCATTGTTTCCTGGTAGCTAGGATTAACTTTGTGTGGCCATCCTTCCCAGGGTCAACCATATTCGGTTATAGCAACTATGTACTGCTGGCGTACTGCTGGTGTAGTGCAGGCTTGTTTACATGTTCTGCCGCGTCCCCTTGTTGGGCTCTGTGGTGGGTGGTAGGTGCTGCTACCCAAGAAGCCACTTTTTAATGGTACCTCTGAACACCCCATAGCTGATCGTGTCCTCAAAAGGGCACACACCGACACATCTCTGGTTTTCTCCCAAAACATTGAAACTTTCTTAAAATACCATGTTCCTTACTCCGAACAATCCTCAACCAAAGCATAGCAATCTCACCTTTTCTTCTGGCCAAGTGCCTAAAAGACACCATTGCAGGGGTCCCACTTCTGCGCCAAGTGCGCCACACGAGATTTGCTGCGCCAACCTGATCAAGTCGACGGAAATTGCGCCAAACTGCACCAAACCGTCCATCTCGGGGTACCGCAACCTGTGGCATGTGGGCCACATGTTGCGGAACCCCGAAAACATGTGGCCCACATGTGGCCCCTGGCCACATGTGGCTCGCTGAACAGTTTTATGCTTTCCCTGGCACGACGTCAGAAACCATAAAATGGCTAGTTGTGGAAGTACTTAAATAAGTTTAATTAATGTTTTAATTACTGGAGACAGTGGTCGAGTCTAATGAGAGTATTTACCATCCTGAAAACAGACCTTTAACACTTATGTACTAGGTGTTGAGACATCAACGGCTGCGTCTCCGGTGCTACCCTCTGCGCCGCAGCCGCAGCGTGGCCGGCACGTGACCAGAAAGGACGAGCGTTTCCACAAGGAGAGAAGCAGATCGGTGTTTCAGAGATAACCAGCACTTCACAGCAGCTTTCTTTCTTTTTATCTCACTCTCTTCGCACACAGCATTGAAAGAAGGGCCTCTAGGTGTCATGGACGGGAAAGAGGGCGGCCTGGCATCGGCGTGTCGCAGATCGGAATTCAAGAGAGCCAACACTTCGTGAAGGCTCTGTGCCGTGCTCCTTACCGGGCTGCAGAAATTGGGCCCCTTTCTTTCTCTTTCCTCATCTAACCACTATCACCATCACTCCCCGACAACTTTTTTTTCCTCTCTCTCCGTGCGGGGCGTTGAAAGAAGAAGGGTCTCTACGTGGTAGAAACGGAAAAGGGAGAAGCGTGGCACAGGCGCGTCCCAGATCGGCATTTGAGAGAGAGCAAATATTTCGCCCCAGCCTTTCCTTTCCCTCTTTTTTTTTCTTCGCGCACAGCGTTGAGGTGTCGGAGGTGCTGCCATGGGATTGGACGTGGTGCTGAGAGCATTTTTGGAGTGCGGTATGATGAATTAACCCTCGCAAGTGCTTGCACGTTGGAATTATGGGGTGTTTTTGCCCATTGGAATACACATAGCTTTGACGGGACAACAGTGTCAGTTATAATTAACCGGAAGTTAGAATTAAGCGTGTTCAAAATAGTGAGATTGGACATTAGTAAATTACGCTTTCATAATTCCAAAATCACCATGCTTGCCATGAGAACTTTCTTGGTAAGGGAAAAAATGTGCGAAAAAAAAAATTCGGGTGGCTTCACATAGTTGCAATAATGCATGGATTCCCGTGACTTTATAAATTTTGACGTTTTTTTTACTAAGTCCTACATAGCTCTTAAGTACTAAAAACAAAGTAAACTGACATTTGAGATAGCTCTAGACTTAGTCTACTAAGTCTCAGGAAATTACTTTGAGTGAATGTCGGTAAAGCGAGAAAAATACACATTGAAATTCGTGATATCACATGCAGAGATTTCAGTGCAAAATTCAGGAATAATTTATAAATAAATGTATTACCAATATTTTCTCCACAATTAATAAATCTGAGATGGTGAAAAGAACGGATTGAAAGTTCTTGAAGCCTTTTTCAATCTAAAAAGATCCTTTGTTCTAGGTCAGCGTCCATTTAATATCGAAGTGTTTGAGGCACTTTCTTCTCCGAAGTGCTTAATTATGAATATATGCCTATGCCAAAGTACTCCTAATAGTAAGATTACCTGCTCCAAAATTAAAATTTTACTGCTGTAAAGTGCTTCTAATAGCAAGATTACCTGTTCCAAAATGCTCCAAAAGTAAAATTTTACTGCTCCAAGGTGCTCCTAATTGCACGATTACCTGCTCCAAAATGCTCCAAAGCTAAAATTTTGCTGCTACAAAAGTTGCGCCAAATCGGCAGTCCCCAGTGGGATCACTGCCATTGGAAATGGGCTACAAAGATGGTGAGCGGGATATTCTGCGCGAATTACAAGACAAAGAACAGTTCAACAAACTCTTACACCGCGTAGCTTTTGGCAATATCCCCGTATCATTAAGTGCACATCGTACCATGAACACAGTGAAGGGCATAGTATCCGAAGAAGACCTCATGACACTAAGCGAAGATGGACTCTTTGACGGATGGAAGGATGTGCAGTGCATAACAATAAGACGCAACAACACTGAAATTGCAACAAAACACCTAATACTTACTTTCAACTTGACCATTCTACCCCAGACACTCGAAACCGGCTAAGTAAAACTTCCTGTGCATCCGTACGTGCCTAACCCAAGATGTTTTATATGCCAGCAATTGGCACATGGATCTCAGTAGACCTGTGCGCCAGTACCGAAATTGCTGGCGGCGATGCACAGGTGTTTCCACCTTCGACTGCGGCGTGTCAACGGCGCGTGGTCTATTGGATCGGCGGCAGCGCGGGTATGGGGGGGGGGGGGGGGGAGGGTAATATCACAATGTAAGAGTTGGTGGGAATAGGAACTTGTTCCTTGAAATTTGAAAAAAAAAAAAAAGTTTCCCAAAAGCGGGAAGCAGATGAAGTGACACCAGCATGTTTTAATGTTATTTAGAAATACCGCTCTTTCAGTTTTCGAGACAGCAGGTGTAAAAAAAATGCTTAGCACCTTGAAATATACAACTAAACAAAGGTGGAAATGTAGGCACATTGGTATTCTGTGTTTAAGAAAGGTAAGAGCGCACTGAATACGAATACGCAAAGAAAGGACATACACACACACACACATAGCGCAACTTTCATCAGTTTATTTTTGTGATCACAACACTACTTATAGGGCACAACGATGAGCACAACTCCTGCACAGAAGTAACCGCAACATTACTACGCATCACTACAGACACCAAGGAAATCAAATTCCTTCTTCTTCAGCTCGATAGAAGGCATACTAACACACCTGTCACCAAACTTTTCAATCTCTCCTGTCTATTATCTCGCGTGTAAGCTGATTTATATTTCTTGACAAAACCCCACCATGTCCAACAGGGGCATACAACCACACTTTTTGCAATGTACTGCAAAGAACCCACCTGCCCCGTTTTTTACATTGTAATGATGCTCACGCAGCCGGTCATTCAAGCAACGACCGGTTTGTCAGACGTAGCAGCGACCACAAGATAGCAGCAGGCAATACACGACACACTCAGCGCATTCAACAAACTTAATTTTGTGATTAGCTTTGCACCCCCGATTTTCGTTTGCATTTCTCGTCGTAATATTGCACAACCTTTCCAACTTGTTGGAAACCTTTCCAACAAGAAACGAACTTGGGCGGGGCGCTTAGCACGTAAGCAGGATCACCGCTGGTCATTACGGGCAACTGACTGGATCCCAGAGACTGCAACCCCACGAAGGTAAGACACAAAGTTAGGTGGGCCGATGAGATTAAGAAGTCCGCAGTTATAAGGTGGCAGCAGAAAGCACAAGACCGAGCTGATTGGCAGATGACGGAAGAGGCATTTGCCCTGCAGTGGGCATAGTCAGGCTGATGATGATGGTGTTCACACAATTCTTTTTCCCAAGTGCTCAGAACCAAGTGTGCGCAGGTATCCATCAAGCTCATTCCAAAAATGCACATTCCGCAGAAAAGCAAACAGCAAACAAAAGAAAATGAAAACAATTCCTAATTGATCTAATGGGCACAATATTTAGAGAGTCGAACCACCGGGTACGGTGAGCAGAAGATACAACGAAGGATATGGGGGCTACAACACCGGGATGAGTGTGAATAATGCTGTTTATGCAGGAGGATGACACGATTGCAAGTGCACCATGTTCGACATGGGCTGCACCGACAAAACATGCACGTGCGAAGTAATGAGAAACACTGGTCGAAGGGGCTAAATATGAACAGTATTGGTTTTTTAGTAGATTCTCATATACCCTCAAACCTCGTTATAACGAAGTTGAAGGAGAGCCACAATTATTTATTTATTTATTTATTATATCCTCAAAGGTTCCGTATGGAACTTTACATGAGGGGTGGGCGATGAAAGGCGGTATCAAAAGTAAAGGTTAAGATGCAGTTGAGTCTGCTGCTTGTATGGCATTCCTGAAGCGCGCAGAATCCCGGATGACAGCCGCCTCTTCCGGAAGGTCATTCCAGTCTCGGGCGGTGCGCAAAAAGAATGACTGTTGAAATGATGTGGTGTGAGCACGTGGCGGAATTACAGCGTTTGGATGACTTCTGCGATGGCCTCGATGGACTGGTTGGATGAGCTGGTTGTCACGTGTGGCTGAATGAAAGAATTTGTGAAAAAGGCACAAACGTGCAATATGACGACGAAAAGCGAGGGTAGGAAGCTTTAACTGGTTTTTTAGGTTGGAGATGCTGGAGTAACGGGAGTAATCTGAAGCAATGAATCTGGCTGCTCGGTTCTGGACAGATTCCAGAATTTTAATATGATTTGTTTGGTGGGGGTCAAAGACGGCAGATGCATATTCAAGTTTAGGTCTGACAATGGTGATATAAGCGAGTAGTTTAACGGAAGGTGGTGCCATGAAAATGTTGCGGCGTACGTAACCAAGGGCACGGTTAGCGGAGTAAGCTATGTGATCTATGTGGTCACCCCATGATAGGTCGCTCGTAAGATGGACACCTAGATATTTGATTGAGTTAGTAGCAGCTATAGGACAGTTGTTGATGGTGTAAGTAGCCGGCGCGTAGTTTCTGCGACGATGGAAAGAAATGAGCAATGTTTTATTCGTATTCAGAGACATCAGCCAAGTGTTACACCACTGTTGAATGCGTAAGAGGTCATGCTGTAGGGAAGAAACATCGGTAGAGTTATGTATTGGACGGTAAAGGACACAATCGTCGGCAAAAAGACGAATATTAGATTGAACAGAAAGTGGAATGTCGTTAATATATATCAAGAATAGGAGAGGCCCGAGGACGGTACCTTGGGGCACGCCAGACAGAACTGGGGAGAGGTTGGAAGAAAGGTTATTAACATGCACAAATTGTTTGCGGTTTGTTAAGAATGCTTTGATCCAGTTGAAAACATACTGGTGAAGGCTTAGACGCGAGACTTTTAGTAGGAGACGAGAGTGAGGCACCTTGTCAAATGCTTTTTCGAAATCAAGAAACAGTGTATCAACTGGGATGTTACGATCTATGTGGAGATGGATGTCATGCAGGAATAATGTTAGTTGGGTCTCACAGGAGTGACCTTTACGAAAGCCATGCTGGTTTGGGTGAAAAAAACTTGCAGATGATAAAAAGCTGGCAACATGAGAGAAGATGACATGCTCCATGATCTTAGAACAAACACTAGTGAGCGAGATGGGGCGGTAGTTACCTGCAGATAAACGATCGCCCTTCTTGAAGACCGGAATGACCTTCCCAATTCTCCAGTCCAATGGGACTTCACCTGTATCGAGCGACTGTTGGAAAATGATTGATAGTATGGAACCAGAGATATGCTTAGTATTTTTAAGAATTTTGGCATTGATGCCATCTATACCACATGATGAAGAATTTTTTAATTGATTGATTACATTAACGATTCCCTCTGAGCTGAACTCAATCTTCGGCATTTGCGGAAAAGCAAAATGCGGATATTCAGGAAGTTCTCCGCTAGCTTCGTTAGTAAAAACGGAACAAAATGCAGAGTTCAAGACAGATGGAACGTCACAATCGGCAATAGGGGATCCAGAATTGTCACAAAGAGAAAGTGTAGTTTTATCATCCGGTTTCATTATTTTCCAAAAGCGGCGTGGGTTGTCCCGAAGCATGTTGGGTAGTGTGGTTGAAAAAAAGTTTCTCTTTGCCAATGCCAATAATGCCATGTATTCTTTGGCTGTACTTTTATACTTGTCCCAGGCTAGTTGAGAGTTCGATTGCCTGGCAGAACGAAACTGTCGTTTCTTCTTATTTTTCATACGTTTTATATTGACATTAAACCAGGGAGAACGAGATCTTTCACATATAGTGATTGTTGGAATGTAAAGTTTGATCAAGTCCTGCATCTTGGATTTAAATAAAGCCCAATTAGATTCAGTGGATTGTTGATCGTAAGTTGAGGAAAATTCACTATAAAAGGCTGCTAAGTCGTTGTTCATAGCGACATAGTCGGCTTTGTCGTAAAGAGTCAGTAATTTCTTCGATTTGACGCTTTTTTTTATCATGTTACCGGGAAACGTAGTGTGGATCGCGGTGTGGTCACTGAGACCGCTAATATAAGAAAGAGAAGAAAAGTTATCAGGATGTGACGTAAGCAGAAGGTCAAGAACGTTGCTTGAATGATCGGTTGTGCGCGTAGGAGAAGTGACAAGCTGTGATAGACCAAACGTTAAGCACGTGTGTAAGAATTCATTGGAGACATTATCTGTGTTTTGGCAGGTGGATAGCTTGGACCAGTCAATGAAAGGAAAATTGAAATCGCCAAAAAGCAAGATGGGAGTACTAGGATTAGTAAGCGTTATCTCATGTAATACGTCATGAAAATCAGATGCAAACGAACTTTCAGAATTGGGTGAACGGTAACAGACGCCAATGAGCATATGCGGCGTGGTTGCGTGGCTGCGGACCCACAACATTTCTAAAGGCGTTTGCACGCTTACAAGGGAACATTGCAATTGACGATTAGTGGCTATTAGTACACCGCCACCGCGAGAGCTGTCCCTATCCTTGCGGAAGATATCGAACTCAGGCAGGTTGGGAAAGAGCTCAGGACTTGAGACCAGAGAATTGAGCCAAGTTTCGGTGATTAGTACGACGTTACTAGAAGAGGATGAAATGAGGCTGCTTATTTCGTTATGTCCATTATTTTGTTATGTAGATTATAACAGTTTGTGGCAATGTATGCTCAGATGGGCGCACACCTATAGGCATGGAAAGCAGAAAACCCCCTACGCAAGCACGCGTGCGATCGAAAATAAACACAGTCGAATCTTATTAATTCGTACACACACCTAATTTGAACCTCCTGTTAATGCGAACTCACGCTGTGTCCCCGTCAAAGCTATTTGTATTCCAATGGGCTAAAACGTTCTGTAATTCAAACCCGCAAGCACTTGCGGCGGTTAATGCGAACATACCGCACTCCAAGAATGCTCTCAGCCCCATGCCGAATCCCGCGGCGGCACTTCTCAACGCTGCGTCGAAGAAGGAAAAGAAAAGGAAAAAAAAAGACTCTGGCCGATTGTTTGCTCTTTCTCAAATCCTGATCTGTGACGCGACTATGCCGCGCTTCTCCCTTTTTCATCTCTGCACATAGAGACCCTTTTCCTTTCAAGGCCGCGTAAGAGAGAGAGGAAAAAAAAAGCTGTCGCGAAGAGTTGGCTCTCTCTCTAATGCCGAGCTGCTTCTCTCCGCGTGGAGACGCTTTTCTTCCTCGGTGCAGAGAGGAGCAGCGGATATCAGTCGTTGCCGTTGTCTTTAGAGAGTGTTGGTGCTGGACTTAGCCGCGCGCTACTATGCTTTGCAAACTACATGCGGAATTGATTGACTTTCTGCGAGCTAAATGTGTGCAGACGGGCAACACTGATTACTTCAATTATTGAAGTATGTCCTCTGATTTGTGAATAAATGTAAGTTTTCTGAAGCTTCCCCATTTTGTGTTCTTAGGTGAGAGGGAAATCGCTTTGCACGGCGTTGCCACTTTTCGGTCATGTGACCCGCTCAGTGCTTCCTCAATCCTCTCCCCTGGCTGTGTGAGGAGGATGGCTCTGTTGGTCACGCCTGGCGTGGCTGTAAGGTCGGCGCGGGAGTTTTGAAAGAGCCGCACCAAACGAGCCTCAAATTCCACAGAAAACGATATACTTAACACACAACGGTTGGTTTTTTTTATAGACTATTTGTTAGACTAATTTAGTTTGTTATGTGCATTTACGGGTAAATTTTACTTTGTTACAAGGTTTAAAATGCATGGTTCTCAATGGAGCTTTCAAGTAAAATTCAATTTACTTCTTTATATCCATCATTTCGTTATATCCCGTTATGTTGTAACGAGGTTTGAGTGTAGCTATGTCATGTCTGTTGTCTGGTCACCAAATAACTAATGCTTATTTGAGTTTGGCCGAAACCTTATGCGCTGTCAGTCCGCATTCTTTTGCCTAGTTGCTGAACGTGTGTCGGGAGATACCGATGTTTTCGAAGATATTGTCCTGTTCCGAAATACTGTGCCATTTTAAATTTGTTTGGATAGTTACACCAATGTATTTAAACTTCATTACATGTACTACACTTGTGGTTTTGGGACGTTAAACTCCATATATCAATCAATCAACGTACTAGACTTACACTGACATTTATGCCAAATGAAGAGGCCATTTTTTTTTTAAATGTCGTCACTACGGACTTTTGCTGTTATAGACCATTGCCATGTTTCACTCCTGTAACGAAATAAAAAAAAAAAAACAGTAGTCAGTGCGTCTTGATCTTGAGTATTAGGGATGATTTTACTGATAACGGTGTTACCTGCATACGTTTCAAATTAAGTTTGAAATGTATGCAGACGGCTTCGTTATCTGTGAAAGCGGTCCAAGCACTGAGCCTCCAGGCACCCGGCGTGATCTCTACGTCAGATGACTTCGCGTGGTTAAACGTAACAAATTTCGAGCGCAAGTAGTTTTTTATCCAGTCAACCAGCTTCTTGTCGCCAAAACTGCAAAGAAGGTAAAAGTTTGGCATGGCAAACGATGTCAAAATCCTTAGAGTCAATAAATATGGCATAAATCTATCTTCGGTCGTTAAGTGAAGCAACAATGTCGTGCGTAAGTTCAAGCAACTGTGTAGCCATCGGGAAAATAGGTTGTGTGCAATCAGGTATTCTACATAGTATTTGTTGATTATAGGGTCAAAAAATGTGGAGCTGGTATACAAAGCAAAGATATTGACCTATAATTTGCTATTTGCTTGTTTCCGGACATAAGGGCAAGACGTTTGTTAACCTATGCAGTTGAGGAATTGTCGCAGAAATTTACTTTTTAAATATTACAGTAAGATTGTTAGCACACCATACTGAGTACCACTTTAAAATTATGTTTGGCATGCCGTCTGGGCCAGAGTGTAACGTAACTTCAAAATTACTATTAGGTTATGCACTTCAAAGGAGCTTAATTCAAGCTTGGAAAGAGCAGGTGGTTTGCTGCACATTGAAAATGAAGGAGTAATGCCGTTAGCGGTAGAAAAAAAAAGACTAAGTAATTATTGCAATGGGTCGCTAGGGGGCCATGGAGTGCAGACGTGCATCGCATCGGCTTCGTAGATTTTTATGGTTTTTGGATTTGCTTACCTGCCATTCTGTTTACAGTCTTCCTAAGTGATTGTGAAAGTCTTGCGGACTCTCCCTAAACCAGATTTAAGCAGGTGAACCCAAATTTCGGCTACTGAGAACATTTTCCGTACAGCCTCGCTGGCCCGACAAGCCAGTTGACGGGCACGGTAGGCCTGACGCGTCTGCGTCGCAAACAGGTGCTACCCATCCTCTGTGCTGGCGTTTGCAATGGACGTTGTGCAAGTCAACAGAGAGGAGATACACCGACGGAGTTCAGTAAAGAACATGAATGGTGCGAGATAAAGCGTAATACCAAGAAAGTGGCCGGAGACGCCGACCCAGGGACGAACCAGCAAGCAACGCCAGCGCATTTCAAAAAATAGGAGTTTATACAGAAAACAACGCAGCATGCGCGGAAAATTACCAAGGTGAGCCGAATGCCCAACCTGCCGACGGATGATTATAAAATCATCGTACAACCTCAGAACGGCTTTATCGTATTGCACTACCAGAAGGACCGCGTCTACTGCTGCATGCGCAATGCGGCAGGGGTGGGACGCGAAGCAGCCGGGGAGGACAGCGTTTGTCTGAATGAACGCCACAACTTGATTGTGATAAGCACGCCGTCAGAAGATCGTGCAAGGAGGTATGGCGACATTTGTGAGCTGCGCATCGGTGACCGCGAGTTTGAAGTGCCTACACAGCGGCGCTGGAGAACACATCCAAGGGCCTTCCACTAGCATGCCACTGGCAGTGTACTAACACTTCACTAATATGGTGACCCCGCGACTAAACGTAGCGGATCACCGCGGGTTCACGCTTAGCGAGCCACAATGGCAAGCTTTGACACGCCGGTCGGGAAAAGGTCCTTCGCGGCTATGCTGCGCACTCTCATGATGGCCACTGAGCCTGGTCACGAGTGTTAGGGCAAACCTCGTACGCGTAGGCCTACGGCAAGTGCGGCTCGGTGTGGTACGACCACTTCAAGCACTAAGCATCGCTGTGGGCTTAGCGTACGGTACCGAAGCTAGCACTCAAGTAAACACGCCTGCCGAGGTGCCAAAGGCCACCCCAGGCAGGCTACAGTCCGGCGATTCCCAAAGAGAATGCGGACAAAAGAAAACACTTGCTTATCCGGCGGTGACCACGGAGGAGAGAGGCAGCTCCCTCGGAGCGCACGTACCACGTGCTGCGCCCGCACGGGGCGCCATCTATCGCCACACGCCGTTACCAGAGCAGAAAAAGCAAAAGGCTGTGGCCGTGCGTTGGAATGCCCGCGAAATGGTCGCGGGCGTGCCTCAGATCTCCACATCCTCCTCTCCTTAATTCACCCTATATACCGGTCTGCAAAGACAGCCAGTCGTCGCCCATGCATGCAAAGACGTCATGCAACGGGCAACAGCTAGCCTCAGCCTCGCTCTGCAACTGCTGTTGAAGAAAAAAATAGAACGACACAAGAACACACTTGACAAATACAATGGCGCCGCAGAAGAGGGGTAACGGGAGTTCATTATGCTAACGCAAGAACGCGTCCACGGCTCGGAGGGGAATCGTCACGTAATGTTTGACTTGGGTGACTGCGTGGATGCGAGAGTGCAAGGTGAGAGTTCTGGTTGAGGCCCTCATGCAAGGAACGGGCTCACCTTCGTCTCGTCGATGTTGACAACAGCCCTGCAAGTCCACGAACGCCACCTCGATGGAGGTTCGGATGGACCTCGCTGCGACAGCCGGCCCTTCTGCTGGAATCATGGTCACCAAATCCACTGGCTTTAAGGCGTCCTGTGCCGTTGGTCGAGTCGTGCACAGCGTCTGCGACAGCTGGCCTCGTGCAGGCGCCGTGATAGAAAGGCCAGCAGAGCTTATCAGCGACGGTCGGGAGCAGGGCACAACGAACACCTCCGAACACCTCCAGAGTCCAAGGTAGTGTAGGGGTCGGTGACTTTTTAAGTTGTTGTCGCCACACACACATACACATGCACACACACCACCGATGGTCGGGTCTCTTCAAACGCGCCCCGCAAAGAAAGGCGCAGAGTGTCCTTTGCAGAGTGCCCCCACGCTAAAGCACCAATTCACGATCCCCTCCTCCAGCAAGGAGGAAAAAAAGAAAACACGAAAAAAAACATCAAGTAAACAAGAATACTCAAATCAAAATCAGCAGCAGCAACTGGGTGGAGATGACTTCCTTGCAAGCACTGGCTGTAAAGAAGTTAGCTAACTGAGACTAGACAGTAAAAATCAGTAAATCACAGTAAACGCAAGTAGTAGTATTTTCATGTCATTGCTTAGACAAGGCAACGACTTCTTCCCTTTCATTGTCCCATGTAAACACTCTTCCATTTATAATCAGTTTATCGGCTTTTAGCTGAACCTGATTCTTCTTATCCGCCCTTTTCACTTTACCGTATTCCCAAAGTTTGATTTGATTGATTTGATTTGTGGGGTTTAACGTCCCAAAACCATCATATTATAAAGGAGATTTATTAAGCAGAAAGGTTTGTGCTTGGAAGGCTTGGAAGGCGATGCACCAGCCGCAATTTCCGAGCTTGAGCCGCTGCTGCACACTCAATGCTGCTGCCTCTGCGCCGGAGTACTTCCTCTTCTTTACAATGGCCCCACGGAAAAAAAAAAGGAGCCATCCTGGCGACTTAGTCCTGGGCAGGCGGCGTTGAACCGTGGTATTGCTTGAGCCTCTGGACGTGTACAACCTCGCGGTTGCGACGTCGCAAGTCTGATGGTGGCGTAAGAGGCTCAATGAGGTAGTTTACTGGCGAAGTTTGTTCGACAATACGATATGGCCCATCGTACTTTGGCAGAAGTTTGGAAGAGAGCCCTGGTGTGCGATGCGGCACTGACAGCCATACAAGAGAACCCGGAAGAAAAACGGGAGTTGAGGTCTGGGCATCATGAATTGCTTTTTGCCTGTTTTGGTCATCGCAGGTAAAGCGACGAGCTAACTGGCGGCATTCTTCTGCGTGTCTGGCGGCGTCCAAGATCGGTAGGCACTCGGACGCGTCTGGTCGATAGGGCAAAATGGTGTCAATGGTGTGGGAGGGGTGACGGCCGTAGAGGAGGTAAAAAGGGGAGAAGCCTGTTGTCGCTTGCGTTGCCGTATTATAGGCGTATGTAATGAATGGGAGAACTAAGTCCCAGTTAGAGTGGTCAGGCGTCACATACATAGATAGCATGTCACCGAGAGTACGATTAAAGCGCTCGGTAGCCCCATTGGTTTGTGGGTGGTAAGCGGTACATGTGCGATGTACAATAGCACACTCAGCGAGCAATTTTTCAATGACCTCGGACAAGAAGGCGCGGCCGCGGTCACTGAGGAGTTCTTGAGGGCCTCCATGACGCAACACAAAATGACGCAGTAGGAAAGTGGCAACCTCCTGTGCTGTAGCCGTTTTAAGAGCAGCGGTCTCAGCATAGCGCGTTAGGTGGTCGATAGCAACTATTATCCACCTGTTGCCAGTCGGAGTCAATGGAAGTGGCCCATAAATATCTATTCCAACCCGTTCGAAGGGTCGGGAAGGGCATGGTAAAGGCTGCAGTTCACCGGCGGAGGCGTGTGGTGGAGATTTTCGGCGCTGACATTCGGCACAAGAGCGGACGAAGTTGCGAACGAAGGTATACATGCCACGCCAGTAGTAGCGATGTCGAAGCCTTTCGTAGGTCTTAAAGACTCCTGCGTGGCCACATTGTGGGTCAGCGTGAAAAGAGGAACAAATCTGCGACCTCAGGGTTCGTGGAACGACGAGCAGCCACTTGCGTCCCTCTGGTGCGTAGTTGCGTCGATAGAGAAGCGTGTCACGTATCGAGAAGTGTGGAACTTGGCGCCGAAGCGTTTGCGTCTTTGGGAGTTCAGAAGTGTCGGAGAGATGATTGAGGAGAGACGCAGTCCACGGGTCATTGCGTTGTTCGATAGCAATGGTGTCAAAGTCAAGCGATGACAATGTGGAATCGCAAGCGGAGTCAGCTGTGGCATTATGGGGCAAGGGGGAACGGGAAAGGGCGTCGGCGTCAGCATGCTTCCGTCCTGACCGATAAACCACGCGTATGTCGTAATCTTGAATTTTCAACGCCCAGCGAGCGAGGCGGCCAGATGGGTCTTTTAACGTCGAAAGCCAGCACAGCGCGTGGTGGTCGGTCACGACGTCAAAAGAACGACCATATAGATATGGGCGAAACTTTCCAAGGGCCCACACAATGGCCAAGCACTCCTTTTCTGTGACGCTGTAGTTGCTCTCAGCCTTGGTAAGTGTGCGGCTAGCGTATGCCACGACGTATTCCTGATGTTCCGGTTTACGCTGTGCGAGCACAGCACCCAGGCCTACACCACTGGCGTCGGTGTGGATTTCAGTTGGAGCTTCAGGATCGAAATGGCGTAGAATGGGTGGCGTCGTAAGAAGCCGTCGCAGGGTGGTGAAAGCCTCGTCGCAGGCAGGGGACCACGATAAGAGGTCTTTACAGCTGCTGAGAAGTTGCGTGAGAGGTGATATAATAGACGCGAAGTTTCGGACGAATCGCCGGAAATACGAACACAAGCCGATGAAACTTCGAAGTTCTTTGATGGTGGCAGGTTTAGGAAACGCCGTAACAGCTCGCAATTTCTCGGGATCCGGGAGGATGCCTTCCTTGGAAACAACGTGGCCCAAAATGTTCAGCTGACGCATGGCAAATCGACATTTTTTGAGGTTTAATTGCAAACCGGCGTTAGTTAAGCAAGTAAGGACGTGCTGAAGGCGACGTAAGTGTGTGTCAAAGTTAGGGGCGAAGACCACGATATCATCGAGGTAACACAAGCATATCTTCCATTTTAGTCCACGCAGGATGTTGTCCATCATTCGTTCGAACGTTGCAGGTGCATTGCATAGTCCGAAGGGCATGACGGTGAATTCATATAAGCCGTCTGGCGTGACAAAAGCGGTTTTGGGGCGATCGGCCTCCGCCATAGGCACCTGCCAGTAGCCCGACCGCAAGTCTAACGAGGAAAAGAACTCGGCACCCTGCAAACTGTCCAAAGCATCGTCAATGCGCGGTAGTGGGTAGACATCCTTCAGCGTGATCTTGTTCAATCGCCGGAAATCGACACAGAAACGAATAGAACCGTCTTTCTTTTTGACGAGAACCACCGGAGACGCCCATGGGCTCTGTGAAGGTCGAATGATGCCTCTGCGAAGCATGTCGTCTACTTGGTCAGCAATGACGCGGCGTTCTGTAGCGGACACGCGATATGGTCGTTGTCGCAGCGGTGAGTGGGACCCAGTGTCGATGTGGTGTTCTACTGCTAAGGCACGGCCGAGAGATGTTTGTTCAACGTCGAAAGAGTGGCGGTAGCTCTCAAGAATGGTGAGGAGTTGTGAACGCTGCGAAGATGTCAAATCTGCAGCGATGAATGGTTGAAATATGTTTGCCGACGTTGAGTCAGGCGCTGAGACGACAGCCAGTTCACAGACGGAGATAGAAGGCACCTCATCGGGGACGGATATAATTCTGGAAGAACTGATTGTCTCGACGTGGCCAAGGCACTTGCGACAAAGTAGGGATAAAGACGACGACTCATGATTATAAATTGGCATTGTGGTTGACCCTTCTACAAGATCGAGAGCAGCAAAAGGCAGGGGGAGAGCTCTTCGGGCGACAAATATTGGAGATGGTGTGAAGAAGACCGTGCCGTCGGATATGGCGCTGCATGAAACTGGCACGAACGCAAAAGAGCATGGAGGGATGTAGGTGTCATCGCTAACGACAAGTTTAGCGGCAAACTGGGTGTCGACGGACGCTTGGTCATCCAGTGAGCAAAATTCGACCTCAGCCCTAGCACAGTCGATTACGGCGTTATGACGCGACAAAAAGTCCCATCCCAAAATAATATTATAGGAGCATGATGAAAGAACCACGAACTCTATCGTATACAGAACGTCCTGAATTGTCACGCGGGCTGTACATACTGCGGTCGGTTGAACAGGTTGAGCACTGGCTGTGCGAAGCGATAATCCGGAGAAAGGCGTCGTAACCTTACGAATTGAGCGGCAAAGTCCAGCATCTATAACCGAAACAGCTGCACCGGTATCTACAAGAGCGACAGTAGGGATATTTTCGACGAACACATCAATAACATTGGTAGGTGACAAATGAGGACTTGGGCAAACCGAAACTTTCGCAGTTCTTGCCTCAGGAACTGCGTCGTCTAGTTTTCCTCCTCGTTAGGTGCGGGTCGTCGACGCATAGGAGAAGGCGAGCGGCGGCGAGGAGAGGGCGAGCGAAGACGTCCCGGCCGAGGGCGTTGGTCGTCCTGGTAGCGGGCTGGCATTGGAGTGGAGGAACCGTATCGCGCGTTGGAGTCAAGCGGGAAGAAAGGCTCACGGCGGTTTTCATCGGTGATATGCGTCCGGCGGCGCCAATACCTTGCGACGTGTCCGGGGTATCGACAAGCGTAACATATCGGGCGATTATCGAGGGTGCGCCACGGGTTGGCGGTGTTAGTGCTGGTCCAGTGAACTGGAGCTGGGGGATAGCTCGCGCGAGGCTGGAACGGAGGCGCAGGCGCCTTGCGAGTTGGCATGGCTGCAGCCGCGGCGTAGGTGAGAGGAGCAGCCACAAGATTAGGCTCGCGAGCAGCTGGTAAGGCCTCGGCGACCTCTCCTTGAATGACGTCACGTAGAGACGATGGTAAAGTTGTGGTAGCTTCTGGTGTGAAAGGCACCAAGGAAAGCTGTCGTGCAACTTCTTCGCGGACAAATGCTTTTATTTCGGCTATTAGTGACGCGTGGTCATGACCACTGATCACACTAGACAGCGATGCCAAATCGTGCGCTGGAGGACGTCTTGTCAGAGCTCGCTGCTTCCGCAATTCATCGTAGCTTTGGCAGAGGCTAATTACGTCGTTAACAGTGGTCGGGCTTTTCGCCAAGAGCATTTGAAAAGCGTCGTCGTCAATCCCTTTGAGGATGTGCTTACATTTTTCAGCTTCCGTCATTTCGGCGTTCACGCGTCTGCACAAATCGACGACGTCCTCTATGTAACTTGTGAATGTTTCACCCGTTTCTTGTGCGCGTGTGCGTAAACGTTGCTCGGCACGAAGTTTTCGGACGGCAGGTCGATCGAAGACTGCTACAATCGACGTTTTAAATTGCGGCCACGTTCGGACGTCTGCCTGGTGGTTTCTAAGCCAAAGGCTGGCTACACCCGCGAGATAGAACGAAACGCGTGTCAACTTGTCCGCGTCCGTCCATCTGTTTAAAGCGCTCACCCGTTCGAAAGTCGAGAGCCACTCTTCAACGTCGTTGTCATCTGTTCCACTGAAGATTGGAGGCTCCCGCTGAGGAACACTGCCTGGACAGGTGGCCGGAAGAGATGGAAGCGTCTGCTGATCGGCGTCCGGCATAGCAGAAGGTAGCCGTCGAGAACGGAGTTCCAGGATGGTAGCGGGAAGGTGTAAGGGACGGTACCCGGCACGTCTCCACCAATTATAAAGGAGATTTATTAAGCAGAAAGGTTTGTGCTTGGAAGGCTTGGAAGGCGATGCACCAGCCGCAATTTCCGAGCTCGAGCCGCTGCTGCACACTCGATGCTGCTGCCTCTGCGCCGGAGTACTTCCTCTTCTTTACAATATGATTATGAGAGACGCCGTAGTGGAGGGCTCCGGAAATTTTGACCACCTGGGGTTCTTTAACGTGCGCCCAAATCTGAGCACATGGGCCTACAACATTTCCGCCTCCATCGGAAATGCAGCCGCCGCAGCCGGGATTTGAACCCACGACCTGCGGGTCAGCAGCCAAGTACCTTAGCCACTAGACCACCGCGGCGGGGGTATTCCCAAAGTTTCTTTTGCAATGTACGCGTTTCAAATGAACAATCCTGCTCAACGCTATACTGTGTACCTTTGAAGTTCTTAGCTTCCTTTAGGATGGCCTCTTTTTTTTTATGAGATGAAAAGTTCACAATAATTGGTTCACAATAATATGTTCACAATAATATGACACCTTTATTGCGTTTATTTCACTTATATTCATGGTTGTTTATTTTGTCTTCATATGGTTGTTTATTTAGTCTTCAAACAAAAGCCGCCCAATCATAGTTAGATTTGCTCGCTTTAAGACTAAAGATAAAGTTCTGTCATGTGCCTATAAACTGAAGGGCTCCAATTACCGAATATCTGAAGACTTCTCCCCCAACACACTACATGCAAGGAAACATCTCGCTGAATTCGGAAGAGCTCAACGGCAATCGTTCAGACTTCGACATGACAAGTTAATTGTTGGTTTCAATACTTATACGTACGACCACAACGCACAAAAGGTTGTACAGCGCCCTTTAAACGCTTAAGCCCCAGCCATGCCACTCCGCGAAGAAAGTCTTTTTCGTTTTTATATACCAACATAAGAAGCATCCTTTCTAAAGCCGACACTCTTCAAAGTAATTAATACAACGGAGTCCGATTTGTTCGCGATTACAGAGACATGGCTTAACCCTTCTATTACCGACACTGAGTTGCTACAGCATTTTCCAGATTTTCATGTGGTTCGACGTGATCGTACTAATAAACGGGGTGGAGGCATACTAATAGGTAGCCATAAAGATCTTCAGTGTAGCAAAATTAAGACATCATCGTGCTTAGAAATCATGTTTGTTCTTTGTAATGCTTGTTATCCCCCCACAATCATCGGTGTTTGCTATCGTCCCCCTGGTAGTGACGCCCTTTTTGTATCTGAATTCCACGGGGCTATTCGCTCCTTAACTGAATCTTATCGAAATTTCCCGATACTGCTTTTCGGCGACTTCAATTTCCCAGCAATACCTTGGACTAACCTAGCATGTGTTACTTCCAAAGACAGTATAGAGAGCGATTTCGTCAATTCATGTCTAACGTTTGGACTTACGCAATTAGTCGATGAACCTACGCGTGACAGCGATAACTCCCTTCATATTCTTGACCTTGTTCTTACTTCTGAGCCTGAAAGAGTGTCCCAGATGAAGTTCCTACCAGGACTCAGTGACCACTTAGTAATCCATGCGTCCTATTCTTGTAAACTACACCATTCAACAAAAACAGCAAAAAATATAACACTGTAAGATAAAGGCAATTATTCCGCTATAAACTCAGATCTCTATTGTCATTCACTGCTTTCTGTCTTATCGACTTTTCAAAGCGTTCGGTCGAAGCTAATTGGCTGCTATTCAAAAACAAAATGTTAGATCTATTCACTAAGCATGTGCCCACGATGACCGTAACCGAGAAAAAGTCATCCCCGTGGTTTAACATCACACTAAAACGCCTAAATAACAAAAAAAATTACTCTTTTGATCAGCAAAGCAGTCCAATAGCGCATGTGCATGGAACAGGTACTACGCTGCAAAAAAAAAGGATTAGATAAACTTGCTAACAAAGGACAAACATTCCCCGCTCTGTTAAGCAACAACCCCAAAAAATTCTGGCGCACAATTAACCCCAGTACCTTCCAACCTTTAGTACTGCACAACGATCAAAATCATCCAATTCCCGATTACGAGGCCGCCGAACAACTTAACAGCTTTTTTCTTCCGTGTTTACCATTGAACATGTCGATAACTTGCTTTCATTTCTTAATCTCAACCATAGTGAGATGCCGAACATCACATTCTGCTCAAACGGCATCGCAAAACTAATCGACTCACTGAAACTCGCATCTTCATGCGGCATCGATGCTATCAATGCGAATATGCTCAAAAACACGAAGTCAATTGCTAGTACATTACTCTGTCATATTTTTCAGCAGTCGCTATCATCAGGAGTGGTGCTGGAAGATTGGAGAGTGGGCAAGATTGTTCCAGTGCCCAAAAAAGGTCCTTCATCTCTTTGGAGCAGTTATCGCCCCATTTCCCTAATGGAGCATGTTATTTACTCTAACATCGTCAAGTTCTTAGTCAGCAATAACTATTTTCATTCCAGTCAGCACGGCTTTCGCTCAGGATTTTCATGTGACACACAACTAGCTTTATTTTATCATGATATCAGTTCCAGCCTCGACATAAATATACCTGTTGACACCCTCTTCTTAGACTTTGAAAAAGCATTCGACAAAGTTCCGCATCAACGGCTACTACTAAAGCTTTCTCGTCTAAACATTAATACAAAGGTATTTAATTGGATTAGCAGTTTCCTTACCAATCGCCAAGAATTTGTGCATGCTAACTCCGTCTCATCTAGCCGTTCCTCTGTAATCTCTGGTGTGCCGCAAGGTACAGTGCTCGGACCATTACTTTTTCTCATTTTTCTCTTTTTCTCATCAATGACCTTCCATCAAACATCTCTTGAAGCATTCGCCTCTTTGCAGACGACTGCGTCGTATACCGTCCCATAGCAAACAGAGCTGACACTACTACACTTCAAAACGACCTCAATCTAATTGTATCCTGGTGTGATAAGTGGTTAATGTCTTTAAACATAAAGAAAACTTCATTGGCATCTTTTCATCGCAGGCCCCACCACCAGTCAGCAGAATACACCATTTCCGGCACTGCAGTCTCACCCGCTGAATCATACAAATATCTTGGTGTCACATTTTCAAGTAACATTTCCTGGTCAGCCCGTGTGATTAACATAGCCAACTCTGCGAATCGCACTCTGGGTTTTCTGCGTAGACACTTAAGACTTGCGCCCCCATCAGTTAAACTAATATCGTATGTCACACTTGTTCGTCCAAAATTAGAGTATGCATGTTCTGTCTGGGATCCCCACCAATCTCACTTATCCAACATTCTCGAATCGATTCAAAACCGTGCTGCGTGTTTTATCTATTCTGAATATACCTATCATTCCAGTGTTTCCAAACTTGAAACTCGTGCTCACCTTTCTAATCTAGAATTACGACGTCACATATCTCGACTATGCCTTTTTCACAAATTTTATCATGCCCCCATCGAAGGTTCAGCCGTCCTGCCAATCCATTGCTCATCAAGCCGCACGAACCATTCAAGCGCATTGTATCCTCCACCAGCCCAAAGCACCGCACATTTTCGCTCCTTTTTTGTCAGAACCGCACGGGACTTGAATCGTCTGCCTACAACTACCGTGCACCACTCCGACCCGCATTAATTCAAGATTGCCCTCGAATCACTTTTTTTTATTCTGTATTTATTACCCATCCCTCATGTAATACCCCAGCTGGGGTCTTTGAGGTATTCAAAATAAATAAATAAATAAATAAATATCTTTTCCCAACCAGACGGGTTTCCATTCAACTCTTGACACTTATTTGGTGAGTTGTTCGGTGGTGATTTCAAGGGGTAGGCAGCTGCACATATTGCGCATTTTTTATGCCTTTCCATTTTCTTGCGCCAAATCGCTCTAAAAGCATAAAAATCACGAAAATTGCGCGGAACTGCTTCAAAACAACCTCGAAAGCTGGAATGTTGATAGCAAACTCTGCTTCATGGGGGGAAAGGCCGATTTGACTAATAAGTTGCGCCCAAGCGTGTTTTTTTTTTTCTACTTTGCACCTTTCTGGCATGGTACGAAGGCTCCTATGGTGCCGCCATAAACTCCACTAAACTGTTGTAAATATGCGTGACCCTGCAAAAATGTGTTGCCGTGCGTTGAGTGTGCTGCTTCTATACTAGCTAGGCGGTAGGTTCTGGTGCCACTGTCGCAGCAAAAACCACTGAGTCAAGTGGCAAGCATAGCGGGGCTGACTCTCGCGCTCGTTGTTTTGTGTAGCGCGTTCCTTGGTTGCTGCGGTTTTCGTGTCGACGATGCTGCCTGTGGTCACCTATGCATGTGCGTTTGCCGTGAGCGAGTATCCGTAAATGTGGTGTCATTTTCCTGCATGTGACGCATCTCCTGGATGCTCTGGCACATGCACATGGGCTCTCAAAATGGGTTCCGTGAGCGACAGAACGCCTGCAACCTGTTCCCGGTTTATGCTCTTTAGGTGCTAATTTTAGACAAGCGAGTTCTCATTGCATTTGCATCTAGAAAAGCCACCATACGCGAAATCCACACATCAGTATCTGCAGGTAGCCTAAGTCAAACTTGGTTATTTGCGAAGCCGTGGTGGTGTAGGGCACATTCAAATCATTTCAAACGATATTAAAAGGCATCTCGGCACTTTATTCATGACTAATGACGTGACTGCGGTCACTTAACGCAGTTTTCGTGATTTGCTACTGCTCCATGTTGTAATCAAAACTCGCAACAAGTGCTTTAAGAAACCTCGCTGCATGCCGGTTCTGGGCTACACGAGCTTTTAGACTTAGCTTTATGTTTGATCGGTATTTGGGTTGGTGGCCGTTCCGCAGTCTGACTGGTGTACTTTGTTTTCTTTTGTTTCTTTTTTCATTGCGGTAGCAATTATATGGACAGTCTTGGCTGGTTTTTACCGTTGTTAAAGCTGCTGTCATGCACTGTATATGTATACATATTTATATATAGGAAAACTCAAGAAAGGAAAAATTCGGCAGATCCTATGTACCTGGGAATCAACGTTATGCGGAGCGTGCAGCAGGAAGGTGACTGTGTTGCAATTTTTTGTTGAGCGACACATCGTGAAATTTACGCTAAATATACATACAAATGTTGCACATTCAGACATATATTTAAGAGTTGCAGATGTTCATATAACCAGTTGTTTGCACTTGTGCAACAATGCCAACTGGAACATGCGTACTAGCAACGCCAGCAGCTGATATGAAGTGCTGATGCTCGCGAGGATGCTGGCCCTGGACACTGCTACATAAATAAACTTCAGCGCATGGCAACTAACCACAATTGACGTAAACCTGACTTGAAGAATGTATCAAAGGAGTACATATTTAATGTTGATAAAATTGGGTAGGAAGCACTGCAACCACTATTGACGTTTCACAAAGATTAGCATCTATTTCAAAAGTACTTCCGAGACATGGCATACCTCTGGGGTAAAATGCTTCATTGCCACGCAGAATGCTTGGGTTCGATTCCAGCTGCAACACCGACGTTTATTCTTGCATTAGTCGGGTTGACACTACCGAAGTCGAGTATTTCATAACGCTCGTGCGTTAAAATTTCCCATGTGTGTTCTCGTCATTCCTGGGTAGATACTAAGTGTCAATCACTTGTGACTCATACCTGCATACCAGCGGCATATACTTCCCATGGGTATGTGCCACTGTCTGGTGGGAAGTCTTAGATGACATACGCAATGGGATTGCGATATTATTCATGTCTTGACCAGTGCGTCATATATGTCAAACTATCTTACGCTCCTATGCTAACTTTGGTTCACACTGAGTTAAAGGGGTGACCACGAAAACACCGAGACGTAAGTGGCTAAATAGATGGACTCAAAGTCGCCGAAGTTCGCCAGGAAATGCTTCACATTTAAAAAAGCCGCTCGCGCTTGGCACCCAGCTCGTCGCGATGCGCCAAAGCACGCTGATCTCCCACGCGTACTTTCCCCATGCATGGGGGCGGGGAGATTAGATGCTAGTGTGCTCGCGCTTATCCTTCGGTGGGGAGAATCGTGGGCCTTGGTCTTTCATCGTAATGACTGCGTTAATTGCCTCGGCCACTAAGGTCAACTTCGCTCGCTGAGTAGGCCCCGTTTACGAAAAGAGCACGCTTTTCAGACACAGTGAAGTAACAACTGGGACACTCGTTAGTTGGCACTTATATCTGCACTTGTAATTGCATTTCGTGTGTCATTTTTGTTTAAACAGCACGTTAATCATCTAGTTGTAAACATTGTAAGTTAGCTCTCGTGCTATGTTTGTTGTTTTCGTGCGTCCTTTGTGCATGAACAGCATGTTGGACGTTTCGATCTGCTAGTAGTTCTCAGCGTTACATTCCAAGTTATTGCTCTCGCATTTATTGCTTCGCCCTTCTGGCAAAACTGTGACTTTTTTTTTTGCAATAACACCGGCCACTGCACATTCGGTGGTGGACATGAATTTTTTACCTGCGTGGCACGGTGCGAGCGCATCAAGGCCTGACCACAGGTACAGGTTGCAGCCCGTCAGTGCGTGGCTCTGACACGGCGTTGTGCCCTCTTCTTATGGAGAGAGAGAGAGGACTGCAGCTTCATGTAGCCACGGGCTCCTCTCTTCACAGAGAGAGGGGGCACATGTACGTGCTTTTTAATAGGGTGCGAGGCCCCATGAAAAGACACGCGCTGACGTGCTGCGATAGGTACGGGGGATTGGGCCTTTATGCAAGTCGCAATGGGGGCAGAAATCGCAAGTTGATGCATTATTGGAAGTTCTACATCGTCGATGATGATTTATGATATTAAATAGAACAGGCCAGCGTGGAGAGGCGTTATCAGTACCATTAGGTTATCACTCTTAGTGCCATACGTATGCGATTTACGCGATAGATGGTGCCACGAGGTTTATTGGCTCCCGCCCTGCACTCTTAAAGGTGGCCCCGCACGGAGTGGATGTGAACGGCGATGCCGCTTGCTTTTGTTGTTTGTTAAAAGCTTGCAGTACAATTGACGCTATCATGTCAGGCTTTTCTTTTAGTGAGGGCCCACTTTTACGTGACTATGGTAAGTGTGCAATCACAATTTCTTAAATTTTTTTAGTTCTTTTTTTAATGTTTCCATGAAACCTAATTTTCAAAAAAAAACTTTTTTTTTAAATATTCTTTCACAAGTTTGTTACGAGGTCTGGATAGGTCTGGTAGTTTGTGAAAAGGCAGTGCAGTTCATACCTGGCGATAATCTGTTAAAAAACTTCCTTCAAAATCTGTTTCAATAATATGTGTATTTTTAGCCAATTAAAATATGCATTAATTCCCTCACATTGCTAGAAATTTGTATTTTCAAGCTCCCAGGACGACATCTTAAATGTTGCTTACTGCTCTGAAGCAAGGTTCTTGTGCTCCAAAATTGAAATTTTGCTGCTCTAAAAACTTCTCCTGATTCAGACTCGGCTGTCTCACCCCTGGATTTCTCCCAAGGTATCGGAGCGAGATAGGGATAAGCCAGACAGAAAACGGGCTAATTCGATTCTTCGGGCTCAAGCGCTTATGTTGTTGATCCAATCCAAGTTGTCCAGCGATTGTTTTTGTATCCATTGTGACAACAGAATGGGGCTTCCACCTGTTTCAAGCCTGTTCTGTGGCTATTTTCAGCTCTTGACTGTCAGACTAGCCTCGACCAATCCTGTTCTACTCCCGCTCATCCTCACATTTCCTCCCCTCCTCGGTTCTGTGGCGGAATGCTTACAAAATAGCTCCCGTGCATTGAAGTAGAGTTCCACATCTAGCGAGATCTATTTCAAGCTCTTTCTATTCTTTTGAATCCCGAAGCACTTCATCGTTGGCCTCAGAAGCTGAAACATTGTATGCTGCATGGTGAACTTGAATCTGCAGCTTCTGTGCAACTACAGTTGGCCACCATTCATGCTGTGCCAAAATGCCCTAAAAGTTTCTCAGTTGCGCTAACTTCAGCAAGAAACGGAGGCCACATTGGCCACCTGCACTTCAGGCATCATCAACCCATCTAGTCCAGGTGCACAAACCCTAACACGCACGCAAGCATGGTTAGATTCTAGCCATGGTGTAAGATATATAGTCTTTTAGGTGAGGACATTCGTGAGTCTCGATTAACCAGATTGAGCAACAACACTATGCACCCGATTCACCTGCTCACCACCCTCTCTTCTAGCACTTTCCTGCTCTTGCCGGTCACCTAGCTTTCGCGTGTGCTTTGCGGTCATGGGGTAGAAAACCCCTCATGCAGTGCCTCATGACAGAAATCATACGAAGTAATTTTTTGTTCAATTGTGTAGATATCTGTGGGGCAGCGCCTTGCATTCCTCTTCTGTAAAAGATACGGTGTTTTGAGATAGCGTGTCGCCATTCGCGGCGCTATGAAGGGCAATCAATGGGTAATCACCCATTGTGATCACATTAGCCAGTACTTGGGCAACCAATTCCAAGTACTCGGTGATGTGATCATGTGATGGTACTTTCACTAGTCATTAGGACATGCCTGTGCCACTTTTTCTCAGAAAAGTACTGGCTTGATTTTGATGAACTTTGTTTCATCCTAGTTGTATAAGTGGTGTATAACAACTTTTTATAACATCATGTTTATGGGCAATCCTACAAGCGGCTTTAAAGGCAGCTTGGATATATAAAACACATTAAGCCTTGTATGTGTCAGAGAGACAACATTGTTTTGGTAATCCGTTGCTGCAAAGTGATGATACATCAGGTTGATGTCGATGACAGCTATGGGCTACCATGGAATGGACCATGTGCAGTATGACACCCCTGGCCAAAGGCCGCCAGCATACTACCGGGTATAGTTACAGCGGATGACACAATATATTACAGTGGGTGTTAAAACGAAATATATTCCTCAGCCCTTGTCCTACTGGCATCTTAAAGGTGCTATTCACCACCCTTCATCACTTTTCTGTTATTTATCACATAAAAAGTGTAATGTTTGAAATGTTCAACTTTGCAGTGGAAAGTGAGTAGAGAATTTCTCCATCTGCCTTCCGTCTTTTGTGGTGAATGCCCCCAACACTGGTTGTTGAAGGTGGTGGTTATTGTAGTGCCTGTGGCGTAGCCAAGGGCTGGCACACCGGGCCAGTGCCCATGTCCAGAAAAAAAATTTCTGGCTATGTGCCTGCCTGTGGAAGTACAAAACTGAAGCTGCCTGCAGTTTTTGTAGGCATCATCAGGTTTTGTTGGATAATTTGGAACATCAGGTTTTGTTGTTTTCGTCAAGCACGAAAACTGTCATATAAAGTATTATTACCATGGCTTCTCCAGCTTCCTTTAGTGAGCCTGAAAAACCACCGCAGTCGAGCGAAAAAGTTGATCTGTTTCAGCAACACTGGTCCGCCGGAGTTGTGAAACTAACTGTAGTGGTTTTACCCATGCCAAATGTGTTACTAAAATGAACATCAGGTGTGCTTCACAAGAGAACAGGTCTTTGTTTTTCAGTTATGTTTAGGTGTTCGGCCGTGCATATGCGATATAAGAACTGGCATTGATGTCTTGGTGAAGTGGAATGTGATGGCAAAATCCTCAGTGTAGAACCTTGCTGAATACTGGTGTGCACTTTATGCATGAGGACAAGATGACGTTGTACTTACGGTCATGGTTCAGAAATTCCCTGGTGTCCTTCGTCCTGCTAATCACTGAAAACAATTTCTTTTGTTCTTATGAGTGGCGCCAGACGCAGTGCTCTCATTGCTCCATCGCAGGTAGACAGGTACGCGAATGCACCACCGGCAGTGCCACGAGGTACCTATTTGAAGGTGTAAGAAAAAGAAAAGCGAAAACTACTTTCTGTTGACCCCTAAAGCTGCCTCAAGTACGTGAAATCTAATTTCAAGATATACATGCTTGTTTTCAAGCAAAGTAAGTCTACCTGCAATAATTTCTTTTCCTGCCAGTACATTGAATCACATCGCTGCTGGGTGGTGCTAGTGGAAATTCTTTGTCAACTTTCAACATCAAATAAAATCACAATTGAAGAACAATGGCGATTTGGGCTAGTTGTTTTGAATTCATGGTAATAAGGGCTGCAGCGCGAGCATGCATGTGCTAGAAGAAACAGACGAAAGTCGAGGCACGGAAGGCAAAGAGGACAACACGAGCGCTGTACCAACTGAATTTTATTATTCGCAGCACACATGATAATATATACAACAGGCAACCTTTTAACAGCAAACGTGAGCAACGTGACATATTCTGGGGATTGGTCTGATAAAAAGAAGGTACAAAAATGGCTAACCCTTATCTAACCCTACACGAGCGCTGCAAGGGCTAACCCTTGCAGCGCTCGTGTTGTCCTCTTTGCCTTCCATGCCTCGACTTTCGTCTGTTTCTTCTAGCACATTCGTGCTCGCGCTGCAGCCCTTATTACCATGAAAATCACAATTCTTTTGCATGAGACAAAAGCGTGCTTGTTGCCGGTGATTTGATGAACGATCTTCTCATACTTACTTAAATCAGAAAAAACATTTTCCGAGTGGTAGGTAATAAGCTTTATTAAGGATCCAACGAGGAATTACTGGCCCGGGCTAGGCCTCCAGGAGCTGTCGTCCGTGGAGCATCGTGCGATGTCCTCGGCGATAGCCCTGGTTCATTGGACAGCCCAGATTTGGTCCACTGCACGTGGGCTGAGAAGGGTGGCTCGCCACTGCTGAGCCAGTCGTCCTGGGGTACAATCACGCTCGTCCGAGTAGTGGTGGCGAACACCGCACTCGCACTCCCAAAGTATATGCGCCATGTCGGCTGTCTCGTGCCCGTACCATGGACAGCCGGGTGACATGTGGAGCAGGTGTCTGGGATTCTCAAATGTGTCCGCATGCAGATGCCTCAGATTAGACGCCTGAGACCTCTCTAGCTGTATGTGGGGTGGTGGGTAACGTCGTCAGGTTTTTCTATAATGGTCTAGGATCTCGTGGAAGGTAACCATAATGTCCTTGCAGTCCTGTAAGGCCTCGGGGTCTGTTATCGTCGTTGCAGGGGTATTATGTCCTCCGACCTCGGGTGCCTCGTCAACGTCGATGTGTCACACATTGGCGGCCCTTTCGTCTGCGTGGCGGCAGGTTAGCAGTGTCCCGACAAAGTGGGCGCACTCGTTGTGGTTCGACGAGAGGTCAGATTTTTGGTCGCTGCCAAGCTTTCCCACGTGCGCGGGGAACCACTTGAGAAACAGACTTGAAATCTTCAGCTCTGGCGTTTAGCATGTGCGCCGTCTCGACAGAGACCCATCCCTTCGTAAAGTTTCGAACCGCCGTCTTGGCGTCACTCACGATAATTGTGTCGTCATTTTCACTGTGAATTATTGTGACAGCTATGGCCATTTCTTCTGCCGCCTCAGATGATGAGAGCCTTGCAGATCCCGTCACCAGACTTCGTTTCCTCGTGTCGACCACCGCTATGGAGAAGGCAGGTGTCGATTGGCGTCGTTGTTGCTCTTGTTCGTTCTGCTGTTGTTCTCGGTTAGGCCGGGGGTATCTAGCACTGTCGACAAAAAGGACACCCTCTCGGCTGCCGTGCTCTTTGAAGATCGCCTCCGCTCTGCATCTGCGCTTTTCGGCATCGTGCACTGGGCATATTCTCTGTGAGTATAGCATTTTTGACCACTGGCAATAGCACGTCCTTCAGTCTCCGCATCATGTGGTAACAAATCCCAAGGGAGTCGAGGATGGTTCTTCCAGTCTTGGTGCCCTGCAGTCTTTCGAGCTGCGTGATCCTTAGGGCCTCGATGATTTCGGCGAGGCTGTTGTGCGCGCCTAGCTCAAAGAGCCTGCAGTTGGCCGTGTAGTGAGGTATGCCTAACGCAGTTTTTTGAGCCCTGCGGATGATCATGTCCAGCTTGTTGCTTTCGTTTCTATTCCAGTTGATGTAAGCAGCAACGTATGTGATGTGGCTGAAAGCATACGCCTGTACAGTCAAATCTCAATAATTCGAACTCGAAAGGCCCTGAAAATCTGTTCGAAATAAAAGAAGTTCGAATTAATGAAAGCTAAATAAACAGAGGGCTCTTCATGCAGTGGCGCATGTGCATTGAGCTGACACATGAGGGGCAAGTTTCAGAAGGCTTACATTTATTCACAAATCACAGGACATCCGTCATTAATTGAAGTAATCGGGGATGTGCGTCTGCACGCATTTGCCTTGCAGTCAATCTATTACGTACGCAGCTTGCAAAGCATTTCTACTTCGGCTTCAGCATTTTTCTGGCAAGAGAAGTTGTGTGTGGAAATGTCCAGTGCCGACACTCTCTTAAGACGACGACAACGACTGCGTAGCAGAGCCGCAGCATGGCCAGCACGTGACGAGAAAGGAGGGGCGTCTCCACGCGGAGAGAGGCAGATCGGCATTTGAGATAAAACCAACGCTCCACGGCAGCTTTCTTTCTTTTTTTTTTGCTCTTTTCGTGCGAGTCGTTGAAAGGAGAAGGGTTACGCGTGTGGAGATAGGTTTGCACAAGGCTTACCTACTAAGCGCAACCGTGTAGGGGTGCGACATTCTCCACTGCCGCTGCATGCAAAAACATTGCGACCGGGTTCGTCGATTTCTCTTGCACGGCGCAGAAACCACGCAAGAGGCAGGATAACAACAACAGCGGGTTTATTAACTCAAGACACAGCACAGTGCGATACTCAGGGGCTTGAAGGCCGTTCAGGGAACTCCGCAAGACCGAGCAAGTACGTTTGCCTAGGGCGCGACGACTCTCGCACAAGGGCCGAAGTCGAACGTATGAATGAAAAGCCGCCTGCCAAGCAGCGCGTCAACCTCTCGAGGAGGCCTGAGAGCATCTGCCGCGACGAGTGAATCGTCGGGCGCAATATAGCTCGTAGGAGAGGAGGATGTCACGCGCGGCCCAAAGGGAAATGGCGCTGCGTTGTGACGTAGGCCCGCGCACCGCAGCGTGCCCGGACATGCCAGCGCGGGACGGAGCCTAGGCATGACTCACCCAGACCAAGAGGCGCCCTGGCAGCCATCTTGGCGAATGCCGGTGATTATACGCGCCCGGGCTACACAATCGGCGCGCGCGGCAGCTGGGGAACGAGGCGCCTGGTAGGGGGGTGCTCTCGATTCCCACACGTGGCACCAGTGCGTGAGACCCCCCCCTCCCCCTCAAGGCCCAGATCCGTGCTCCAGCAAGGGCTGCAGAAGATAGTGCCTTTTTCCTTTTCTTCAACCACACATTCATTCAACCCCGCGACAGCGTTCTTTTTTCCTCTCTCTCTTCGCGTGCAGCATTGGAAGGAGAAGGGTCTTTATTTGGCGGGAACGGAAAAGGGAGAAGTGTGACACAGGAGCATCGCAGAACGGCATTTGAGAGAGAGCAAACATTCCACCGCAGCCTTTTCTTTCTTTTTCCTTTCCTTCGCGCGCAGCGTTGAGGCACCGCGGGATTGGGAGGGGTGCTGAGAGCATTTTCGGAGCGCGGTATCTTCGAATTAATCATCGCAAGTGCTTGCGCGTTCGAATTACCGTGCGTTTTCGCCCATTAAAATAAACATAGCTTTGAGGGGACATCATTGTGAGTTCGAATTAACCAGAAGTTCGAATTAACCAGAAGTTCGAATTAAGCGTGTTCGAATTAATGAGATTCTACTGTATTAGTCTCGCTACATTGTGCTCTTTCATTCCTTTCCTCTTGTTTCGTGATTCTTCGTATCAGGTTCGTGGTGACTGCCACTTTCTTCTGCAGCTGGGTGACCAGCTCAGTATTGGTACCGTTTCCTTCCAGCCAGAGGCCGAGGACTCGTATCTTGGACACTGTGGGCATGCGGACTCATTCTTTTGTCGTTACACACACGCCCGCCTGACGGGCCTCGGCCACACGTCCCTGTTTTCGAGGTCTGTGGAGTAGGATCTCCGTCTTGTTATGAGCGCAGATGAGCCCTGTGCCTTCGAGGTGCTTCTCAACTTCCCTTACCGTTCACTGCAGCCAATCTTGCATACTCTCAGAACTCATGCTCTCTGTGGTCTATATCGTAATGTCGTCCACATAGATTGTATGGTTGGTGCCTTTGATCGCGTTGAGCCACTCCGAAAAGCCGATCATAACGAGGTTTAACAGCATTGGGGAGAGCACGAAGCCTTGCTGCGTCCCGGCACCTTCCATGTCGACCGTCTGGAGGTAGCCCGTCGATCTTGATTCACGCTTCTCGCCTGTCGAGGAAGCTGCCGACATATCGGTGGAATATTTTCCCTAGGTTTAGCTGACTGATCTTTTCTAGTATGGCCGTGCCCCACAGTGTCGAAAGCACTTTTGAGATTGAGCCTGAGTATGGCGCGAAGGTGCGTGCTAGGTGCATCAACAACTTGTTGAGTCCTGTGTGGAGAGTTCTTTCCGGAACCCGATGATATGGGTGCCAAACGTGTTTCGCTTTTCGAGGAGCGTCACCACCCTATCGAGGCAGGCGTGCTCCATCACCTTGCCGACGCACGACGTGAGAGAGATCGGCCTCATGTTCTCGACTACCAGTGGCTTGCCCGATTTGGGTATAAGCACCATGTCCGCAATTTTTCATTCGCGCGGAACCTGACCGGTCCTCCAGCACTCATTGACATACTTGCACAGGTTCACGATGGCGTTGTCATGGAGGTATCTGAGAATTTTGGTGATTTTGTCCAGGTCAGGCGCCGACTTTGTTTTGAGTAGCTAGAGAACTGCCCTGATCTCCTGTCCAGAGAAATCCGCATCGAGCTTTTCGCTAGGTGCGCCAGTAACTCTGGGTTATCTAGGCCCTCGGGCGAGGGAGGTGCGTCCTCATGACCTCGTCCGCGAGGGCCTTCGGATCGTCCTTGTATTTGTGCCGTAACTTGGCTGTCTCTGTCTGAACTGCCGTCCTGGTACTGGCAGGGTCTAGCAGTTGCTTCAGGATCTTCCAGGTGCGTCCCGCGCTTATATTTTCCACCATGGTATTGCAAAGCTCTTCACATTCCTGCTTGTATAAGCGTGAAGAGTCTCTCGATTTCACGGTTGACTTCGGCGATTTTTTTTTCCGTAGCTTTTTATTACACTTCTGCTTGCTTACTCTGTGCTGCATCGATTTTTTGGCTTGGATGAGGTGTGTCAGACAGCTGTCCATTCTGGTTGGGTTGGGGGCTTCAGTTTTCTCGCCGCCCGGCGCTTTTTCTTCCCACCAGTTCGTTCATTCGATTTCTTTAGTGGCTTTTTGTACGTCTGCTAGGATTTTCTTGCATCATGGCCCAATATCCTTGATGGGGTCCTCCTTCTTCTTGTCCCTGTTTTTGCGAAATTTGTCTCAATCGACGATCCTGACTTTGCGATTTGCACTTTGTTCTGCGTTCCTGCCAACGACCATGTTTATTTATTTATTTATTTATTTACAGGTACCTTACAGGCCCTTGGTTAGGACATTGAGTAAGGGGGGCTAACAAAGACATGTACAACAAGTAAAAGGGCGAAAGGTGCCAAAACATAAGCTCGAGACATGAGTAACAAATAAACAAGAAATAAGTAAGTAGAAATTGACATCATACATCGTTACCAAAAAACTAGAAAGATGCAGTTCATGGCACGCAGCAGTTAGGAAGTGTACAATACGTGTAAGTTAAATTGGCACAGATTGTGGTATAATACACTGGGAAAATCATGAAAGTGCTTGCAGGAAGTGTGAACAGTTCGTCCTAAGCAAACAAAAATAAAGCACAAAAAATAAGGGGGCAATAAGCGCATTAGAAAAAAAAACTTTTTGCACAGCATTATGAATGTCATATACATACAAGAACGAAGCTGTGAACATGAAATTATCAACTAAAATGTAAGACCAATTTGTTGCGGAAGGAAACAGGGTTAGTGTCAGATACCATGTTATCGGGAAGATCATTCCACAACGTGATGGCACGAGGCAAAGCGGATGCGTTAAAAGAGTTTGTTTTGCCGTACATGCGCGAGAAACTAAGCCGGATTAGGATTCGATGACTGCTTCCTAGGTCTTCAAACATATTTTCCGAACTCACCATGTCTGTGTTAACGCATATCGAGAGGTTTGGGGTCGCGTCGCGGCACACACCCGGCCAGATTCTGGTGTGTGACATCGGCTCGTTTAGCAAGGTGAGGCTGAGGTCACTAGTTTGGCCAGCCTCTTCCCCTTGGGCGAGGCGTTGCCATATTCCCAGTGTGTGTGCGAGGCGTTAAAGTCTCCACAAACCAACAGAGGTTTGAAGGCGGCTTTCGCCATCGCTTTGCGGAAGAGGCAGTCAAAGTTGTGAGTGAGACCTTTCTTCGAGGGGTTGCTGTAAACGACGAACAGCCCAGCTGTTATGCCCTTGCTTGGTATGATTTTTATTAGAGCAATATCGATGTCTCTTGCCACGTCCAGCTCGTGTTCAATAAACGCTGTTCCCCTTCTTACAAAGATGGACATCGTGATTCTCTGCCCTGTGCGTTGGAGAATGGACAGTGCGTGACGTACCCTGAAAGCTTGACGTGGTCATAAGGTTCTTGTAAGGCAATCCTTACAACAATCTAAGGAAATGGAGGACATCAGATCTGCTGAAAGATGGAGGACAGATTGTGTTAGAAAAACTAGCCACCCTGTTTACGAGGTGTCTCCTGACGGGAAGAGTACCAGAGTCTTGGAAGAACGCTAACATCATCTTAATACATAAGAAAGGAGATGACAAGGACTTGAAGAATTACAGGCCGATCAGCTTGCTCTGTGTAGTATACAAGCTATTTACAAAGGTAATTGCTAACAGAGTAAAGAAAACATTAGAATTCAATCAACCAAAGGAACAAGCAGGATTTCGAACAGGCTACTCAACAATTGACCACATTCATACTATCAATCAGGTAATAGAGAAATGCTCAGAGTATAACCAACCCCTATACATAGCCTTCATAGATTACGAGAAAGCGTTTGATTCAGTAGAAATATCAGCCGTCATGCAAACACTGCGGAATCAGGGCGTAGATGAAGTATATATAAACATTCTGGAAGAAATCTACAGGGGATCAACTGCTACCATAGTGCTTCATAAAGAAAGCAACAGAATACCAATCAAGAAGGGTGTAAGGCAGGGGGACACAATTTCCCCAATGCTATTTACCGCGTGCTTACAGGAGGTTTTCAGAAGCCTAGAATGGGAACAGTTAGGGATAAGAGTCAATGGAGAATAC
Source organism: Rhipicephalus microplus (assembly GCF_043290135.1). Lineage (NCBI taxonomy): Eukaryota > Metazoa > Arthropoda > Arachnida > Ixodida > Ixodidae > Rhipicephalus > Rhipicephalus microplus. The sequence continues at coordinate 8,067,177 of NW_027464587.1, read as the reverse complement.
CTTAGTAACCTGCGCTTCGCCGATGACATTGCATTGCTGAGTAACTCGGGGGACGAATTGCAACTCATGATTACGGAGCTAGACAAGGAGAGCAGAAAGGTGGGTCTTAAAATTAATCTGCAGAAAACGAAAGTAATGTACAACAACCTCGGCAAGGAGCAGCGCTTCGAGATAGGTAATAGTGCACTTGAAGTTGTAAAAGACTATGTCTACTTAGGGCAGGTAATAACCGCAGAGCCGAACCACGAGACTGAAGTAACTAGAAGAATAAGAATGGGGTGGAGCACATTTGGCAAGCACTCTCAAATTATGACAGGTAGTTTGCCACTATCCCTCAAGAGGAAGGTATATAACAGCTGTATCTTGCCGGTACTTAGCTACGGAGCAGAAACCTGGAGACTTACAAAGAGGGTTCAGCTTAAATTGAGGACGATGCAGCGAGCAATGGAAAGAAAAATGGTAGGTGTAACCTTAAGAGACAAGAAGAGAGCAGAGTGGATTAGGGAACAAACGGGGGTTAAGGATATCATAGCTGAAATCAAGAAGAAGAAATGGACATGGGCAGGGCATGTAGCGCGTAGACAGGATAACCGCTGGTCATTAAAGGTAACTGACTGGATTCCCAGAGAAGGGAAGCGGGTTAGGGGGAGACAGAAGGTTAGGTGGGCAGATGAGATTAAGAAGTTTGCGGGTATAAATTGGCAGCAGCAAGCACAGGACCGGGTTAACTGGCGGAACATGGGAGAGGCCTTTGTCCTGCAGTGGACGTAGTCAGGCTGATGATGATGAAGGCAATCCTGTCTGGAAGTTTCTTTCTAGAAAGTGTTTTCATGTACTGCATCAACGTAGCTTTTTTGTTTTTGAAGCCTCAGCAGTTTCATTGCCAGATGATAAGTCTACCGTTGTGCACGCGAGGCGTAGCCATGGTCATGCAAGGGTGTTGGAGGGGCTCGACTGACTGTGCATCCCTTCTGCTCTAGGGCGGGTGACATTGACTTTATTGCTTCTGTTGACGATTGTCGGAATGCTAGTGATGGAAGGCGGGGTATCGACCATTTCCGGCGGCAGCTGCTGCTTCTTCCGTCGCTCTAGGTCTTCTATTTACTGGTTCATAGCCAGAAGTTGAGTGTTTACCGTTGCCGTGTTGCGCATTCGGTTCGGCGTCGGACTCGTTCAGCCTCGTAAGAAGCATTTCAAACATGCATTCTGTCTTATTCGCCAACTTGTCATTCATTTGCTCGAGCACTTCTACTTTCTTGGCACTTGACCTGGGTCTCTGTGATTTTTGCGTGTTCTCTGTGTCACCCGCTTGCGTGCCACTCTCATTTTTGCCTTTGGACCCAACCCTTGGTCCGTCTGCGTCGAGCATGTCAATCTCCTCTTCCGCCGCCCCACTGGTGTGCTCTATGGGCCCACACTGGGTGGGGGCTTTTCCAGCGTGCCCTGCCATGCGCTTGAGGATTTGTTTAGCGTTTTTTGCAACTCTTCGATCTTCTTCGCCGATTTCTCATGTAGTTGTCTCGCCCTACTCAGTTTGTCCCTTAGTTCTCTGTTCTCTTTGACTAACTTCTCTAATCTCGCCCCGATTGGCAAATTCAAGGTCTTCGCTAGGTTTTCGGGGAGTGAGCTTCCTTCCGGACACCTGCTTTCTTGAGCGTCCAGGTGTGACCGAGTAACCTTGCATGATTCCTTCGGCTTTCTACCAGGTGGAGGCTGCCTGTTGCTCGGCGAGAAACTAGGCTCGCTACTTGAGTCTCGTCCAGTACGGCTCCTGCTTCGGCTGTGGCTTTTGCTTCTACTGCGAGGCCTCTTTTTTTTACCGCCGATGAGGAGGAGGGGGGGGGGCAAGGGCTATGGCGCATTGTCGGGAGCCGCACCTTGATCTCGAACAGCCTCTTCTTGGGTGACATTCCGATGGGTCATACTGCGAGAGGGCCGGGTATTGGTCCCCCATATCATCTTCAGAAGTGAGTGCGCCCTATTTCCCATACTCCCATCCGTCCCTGCTTTTCGCGAGCCATCTCCTCGCCTTGACCACGTACGGAACATTGTACTTTGCTTTACATGTGTGATTGATTGTAGGGCGGGCTTTCCCGCAGATTTTGCACCTTGGTAAGCACTTGCGCACGGTAATTGGGTTTTTCATGCTACAAATCAGACAGACTTTGACTTCCGGCTTTGGGCACACGTCGGCTCGTTGATCGAGTCTTCCGCAGTCTTGACAGAAATCGAGTTGCTTTCGGTAGAGTGCGACTCTTATCATTATACTGTTTAAGTATACCCACATCGGGACTCTGTTTCCTTCGTAGAGGAAGATTACTGTAGAGGTGTTCCCAAGCTTTTTCGCGTAGGCGAGATTCGGGTTCCTCATAGTGATCAATGCCTAGGAGAGCTGTTCTTGCGTATAACTGAGCGGGACGTCCCTTAATATACCCTTGACCATTTCATCCGGCACAGAGACATACACACTGACCTCGTGTTCCTTGTCCCTCACTCTATTTTAGCGGAACCTCGCTGACTTGCCTGCCGTTTTCTCGTCGGGCGTGCTGGCAACCAAGATGTTTTGAGTGTAGTTGTGGCAAATCGTGATTGTTTCCTCCACATTTATGCTGGTTCTCCAGATCGTTTTGTCGAATGCCACCCCGCCCGCCTTGTGGAGGTTCAGGCCACTCCGTGGCCTCATGATCACCTTAGTGTCTCCTTTTGGCAGCCTCGGCACTTTACTCGTACGTAAAATTTTCTTCACAATGCCTCCTTTGCAGCTGCGCGTTTCGGTCTGGCTCCCCAGGGATGGTTCGTCGTTGCAGCGAGCTTTGCGGTTTTTCTTCCATTGCGTAACTTCAGTCCAGCCGTCGGCATCCGTCTTGGCTTCGGGCAGCTTTACGACATCGCTATCGTCGTGCCCATCCGGAGTGTCGTCTGACGCTCTTTCGTTCACATCCGTGATTAGATCTTCAATGTGAGGCCCGCCGTATAGCGTCCGTGAGCAGTGGACGCGCCCTAGCTCGGTCAGAACGCCAGTGGGCCTAGAACGCTTCACACGCATTGTCAATGTAAATGTGGTTGTAAAAGTCTAAAAAATACACGCCGTGAAACTTGGTGTCCCCGAGTCCACGTGATCGTTGGGGAGTCGGTGGTAATCAAATTTTTGATCGAGGCACTGAAACTCTTGCGGATTCATTCGAAAACTGCAGAGATGAGATCAGGTGCGTCCGCTCTCAACGGCGACCACAGCACCCCTTCTTCCGAGTGGTAAACAGTCCTTTTAAGCTATCGGTTAGCCTGAAACGTTTTATAGACAAAAAGTAATTTTGTGTAGCACTTACTAGGTTTAGCAAAAAATTTGTTGAGCTAGTTGGTTTATGACATGTGAAAAATAATTTGCTTTTATTCAGTAATTTCTGTGCAATTCAGGCTATATTATACCACTCAAATGAACTCAAGAGAGTCTGTCATCTTCTTTTATGACCCGCACCAAAAACCACGCTTCTTATGGAAGCGCTAAGAGTGTGCCAACATTTGGCTTTTCTGAGACCCTTAATCACTTTGTGAAAAGGAAAGCAAAAAAAAAAAACTGCTTCACTAAGCAGCAGGCATGCCGATTTATGAATATTTTGGGCCATTATTCAAGCCTGTTAAAAACCTAGCGTTTGTGCACTCCTAAAACGACATTGTGGCACTGCCAATTGTCATAAGCACAAAGAAAGTGATGTCGACATTTCAAATTGGTATTGTATCATTAATCCTTGCCTGCTCTAAAATAAAAGATACAAATGAAAGCTCGGAAGTAATAAAACAACGCAGTAATTTTTTTTTGCGCATAGTAGTGTTAAAAGTCTGACCGTGTTCCAATTCCTGTGGAGGAATATGAGAGGTGTCTGAACGGCACCCGTCTAAGTTTCTGACAGATGGCACGCTCCTCTAAGCCACTTCGGTCTGGGGTGATACATCTTTCATTTCATTTCATTTATTAAACCTTAAGGGCCCGAAGGCATTACGTAAAGGGGGGTCGTAGATCCAGGTTGCAAGTTTCTAAGCAATGTAATAACATGATGATGCACACTGATTACAATGAATAAGCAAATAAAGAAAACAAGCGGAAATAACACACATAACAAAACAAAAAAAATATGATAGGCGATAAATAAATTCTGGGAGTACAGTAAAACAACTATAAATGCAAGAGTTAATGTGCTGTTAAGACATTGCATTTGGATTTTAGAAAAGAGTTAGTTTTTCACGAAATGTTGAGTGGTCCCTGCAAGAAACAATATTATCTGGCAGCGCATTTCAGAGTGTTACGGCATGGGGGAAAAAAGAGCTGCTCATCGCCGTCGTCCGGCATTTTATGGTCAGAGGGTGCGTATGGGACAGGCGAGATGACGTTCTTAATGGGCGTTTTAGGAGAGGGTGTCCCGACTTGCTAAAGTAACAGAATGTGTGAAGGAGGCAGATACGAGAGGTTATGCGACGTGAAGCGAGCGATGCGAGTGACAACGTTTGTTTTAGTGCGGTTACGCTGATATGCCTTGAATATTGTGACATAATGAAACGAGCTGCGCGATTTTGAACGGCTTCCAAATCATCGGTGAGATAAGCTTGTGAAGGATGCCGGATGGATGACGCATACTCGAGCTTTGGTCGCACGTATGCCAGATATGCGAGTTTATGTCAGGAGATGCAGATCGCAAGTTACATCATAAGTAGTCTAATGTCCAAGAAGCTTCAGAACGAATGGTTTCAATGTTTTTCACCCATGATAGTGTTGATGTCAGATGAACTCCTAGATACTTGTAAGTGCGCGTGTGATCAATGGGAACCGAATTAATGCAGTAGGTTTCATTTGAGGTGTTGTGTTTACGTGTGAAGGACATGACCTTGCATTTTGTGAGGTTTAGGGGCATATACCATTTTTCGCACCATGAAGTAATGGTGTCAAGGTTGTGTTGTAGGGTGATTGCGTCGTTAGGGGAGTGAAGGGGGTTATAAAGAACGCAGTCGTCTGCAAATAGGCGCAGCTGTCATTTAATGTTACTAGGAAGGTCATTAATGTATGTAAGAAATAATAGAGGTGATAAGCCGGCGCCCTGGGGAACACCGAAAGTGACGCTGGTAAGGGTTGATTGGAAATCGTTAGTAACGGTAAACTGAACGCGTCCTGTTAAGAAATGCTCGAGCCATTTTATTAGGTTTGCGGGGATACCAAGAGCACATAATTTGATGAGCAGGTGCTTGTGGGGTACTTGTTCGAAGGCCTTGGAGAAATCTAAGGAAATTGCATCTATTCGTACGTGATCATCAATTCGCAGTAGTATGTCATTAGTAAATTCAGCCAGTTGTGTTTCGCAGGAAATATACTTTCGGAAACCATGTTGAAAAGGGTAGAAAAGCTGATTGATTCTTGGTAGGTCATAAGAGTTGATGCTATAATATGCTCAAGAATTTTAGATGGAACACTAGTTAAGCTAATCGGGCGGTAGTTAGCGGGGCTTTCGCGCCGGCCTGCTTTAAATTAGCTTTCTTTCAATCATCTGGCAAGGTTCCTGTGTTTAAAGATTGGTTAAATATAAGATACAAAATTTTGCTAGAGTGCTATAGTGTTTTTTAATAATTTAGAATTAATGTCGTCGCAGCCGGCCATTCAGGTTTACTTGTTTTTCAGGCATGGTCTGAGAAGAGAACTGGTATAGGTTCAACAGGGCAGGTATTAGGTATGTGAAATACGGATGTGAAAAAGAGATTTAGAGCAGCAGCGGTTTCCTCAGAGCTTATCGGTTCATCATCAGAGTTAACAAGATTTATATGGTTAGTTTGCGGCTTCGCAGATATTACACGCCAGAATTTATTTGGGTTTGAACGAAGAATCATAATCAGGTCAGCAGAACAAAATTTATCCTTGGCTGCAATAACTGCCTTTTTGTATTGAAGTTCGCATAGGCGGTGGCAATTCCATGCTTCTGGGCTATTTTTCGCATTTCGCTGTTCTATATAGACATTTTTTTTCACGTGAGCAATGATTTTAAACATTTATTGAACCATAGGTTATTGGAGTCTGACTTCACAATTATTGTAGGGATATATTTAGTTTTTAAGCTCAGTAATGAGTTTTTATAATGTTCCCAATTAGAATTTACAGAGCGCGTTCTGTAGGATTTTTCAAAGTTTTCGTAAAAGCGAGCAAGTTCCTCGTTAATTAACTTAATTAACAGTTAATTAACAGTTGATTTTGTTAACTGAAATCTCGAGGACGTCAAAGTCGTCTTCAGACTCTTTGAGTTCGTTGACGTTAGCACTCGCCCTACAGCAAACTGCAAAGTGTTTCTTTTTTTGCACTTTCTGCATGCCTTTCCAAACGCAGGGCAATTACGTGGTTCATGTGTTCGCCCGCATTTCTGACACTTGTAGTCTCTGCACCTGTCAATTACGTGCCACGAGGCTTTGTTTGCACACTGGGTCAACCTGCTTCGTGTCTTGACCCCAAGCTTCTTTGTGTGCTGCGGATATTTCTGTCGCCTTGCAAGTTTTCTCGACGTTTTCCAAGGTAAGCTTGTTGTCTGCTAGCAGCTTCTCTCTTACTTTAGTATCCCTAGTTCCGAAGACGATTTGTTCTCGGACCATTGAATCAGTCAATGCACCAAAGTTGCACGCTCGGGCTTGAGTCTTCAAATCTCTCAGAAAATGTTCGAAAGGCTCACCCGGCTCCTGGACCCTCTTCCGGAAGACCTACCGCTCGTAGACTTCATTTTGTTGGGCGTTGCAGTACTCCTCGAATTTTTTGACCACCGTAGCGTAGTCAAGGCTGCTTTCCTTTGCAAAAGTGAAGGTGTGTTAGACCTCAATGGCTTCTTCGCCTGCGATAATCAGAAGAAGGGCACCTTTCGCAGTCTCCGGGTGAGGCTTCTTGTCGGTGGTTTCGGACGAGGCCAGGAACAGGTTGAATTTCTGTATGAACAACTTCCAGTTCCTACTGATGTCCCCTGTAAAACGTAGGGGGTCCGGTGGCTTCACAAATTCTATCGCTGTTTTTTTCCAGGCGCCCTGGGACGCCTATCAAAACCGGTGACTCGCCACTTGTGACACCATGTATCGCGCGATGCGATGAAGCAAGACGCCAGCCTCGGGTTGCTGGAGAACGAACACTGCCTTTAATCGAGTGTGCTTATATACATGTGAGGGGCAAGGGTGACAGCCTGCATGGAGCACCGTCTGCGCATAGCACGGGCTCGCTTCAGATAACACACTCGATACAGTAGGCGCTCTATTTTTCAGTAGCATTGAGAGGGAAATATAAAGAAGATTGTGATCGCTAATTCCAGGATGGACTGTGACACTCAATACGTCATCAGGGGAACTGGTGAGCAACAGATCAAGAGTGTTATCACCTAGAGTAGGTGTGGTTATTGCTTGATGTAGGTTAAAACCAAGTACCAATTCCAGGAACTGTTTGGATCCGCTTAAAGATTGATTGGGTGCTGAAAGAAGAGGCCAATAGATATCAGGATAGTTGAAGTCGCCAAAAAGAACAATAGATGCGTCAGGAAATTTATCTTTTATGTTTGTAAGAGAACTGCGCAGGTAATCGCAAAAAAGTGAACGACTGCCTGGCTGTCTGTAACAGATCCCAAACATTGATTTCACAGAGCAGTTGTGTACGCAGACCCACGTTAGTTCTAGGTTAGTATCATGACAGATCAGTGAGGACGAGAGGTTGCTGTTGACTGCCACAAGAACACCTCCTCCTCTCCTATCAATTCGGTCATTGTGGTTTAGCGTGAAATTCGGGTTACAAGCCAGAACTTCAGAGTCTTCGATGTCGTTTGTTAACCAAGTCTCATTGAGTGTCCGTGTCGATGTCTGTGATGAAACCGTGTAGCTGATGTCTTTTGGGAACAACACTTCTGACGTTTGTGAAACCAAAGTTGGCATTCAAAATTGTAGACGGACGGTTTTTTGAACGGCACTGGTTATTTGAACTGCGTCACTTGGTACCTGGTTGATTTCAATCACGTTGATACAGTTCCCTTGATCCGACGTTAAGCTTACAGCTTCCAACAAAAATTCGACGAGGAGACGCTACTGCTCTGTGCAGATTATGGTTGGGAGTCCCGTTTACCCGTGCGTACGCGTTCCGCATAGGGATGGCCGACACCGCCGACTGTGCACACTGCAGAGATGAAGAAACAATTCGACATATCCTGTGTGACTGCCCGGAATACTTTCGGAAAGGCAATACTTTTCTAATACACTAAACAGGTTAAATGACCAGTTGCTGTCAGAAGAAAGAATACTGCACCATCGTCATGACTCATCATCACAGAAGAAAGCTGTGCAAGCGCTACTGGGCTTTTTGCGAACTACTGGCCTGTCGGAACGCCTCTGAGTGGACTGATTTTGTGTGTGCGTGTGTGTCGGTGTTTTTCTCTTATTTATTTTTAACTCTCTCTTTCTCTTTCAACAACCTATTCCCCAACCCCAGTGAAGGGTAGCATACCGGATACTAGCATCTGGTTAACCTCTCTGCTTTCCTTTTTTTTTCTCGTTTTTCTCTCCCTCTCTCTCTATCACGTGCGTCAGGAGGAGTAGGTCGAAATGTAGAAGTATTTGCGCACTCTAGAACACTATCAGTTGTAATGTCATAGAAATATGTCTTGTTTCCAACATGCAGTTTGTCAAATGAAAGTTTGAAGGCACACTTCTGCGGGCCTACGAACTGTATCAACTTAGAGCGCGCTTGGCGAGTACTGGGAGCAAAATCTTCTCTGATAGCATAGTCAGTTCCTTTTAGTAGACGGCCGCAAGCAAGGATGTTTTCTTTGGTTTCTAAATAGGTTAGTTTTACTATGATACACCTCTTTTTCTTGTTCTCAAATTTGCCTAAGCGGTGTGCACGTTCGATGGTGTTTGTGTCCAGTTGTAGCTTCAAAGTTTCAAAGCATAGTTTTAGAATTTTTGTTCCAGATTCTTGCCATGTTTCTTTTTCTGCGTCATCGAGGCCAAGAAAAAGTAGATTGTTCCTGCGCATTCGGTTGTTGGTATCATTGTTTGCAGCTTTCAGGACCTCGATATCACGTTTAATTTGATTTGCCTTGCTCACAACTGGATCAAGATTCGTTTTGGGTGCGTGATTTCTAGAGCAGCTAGTCGGCCGCTAATATCTGTGAGCATTTTGCTGTGTTCGAGTTGTGTGTTCTTTAGTTCGTTCAGCTCGGTATGGATGCTACATTGGTTTTGTTCCAGCTTGCTTAGGGCTGCCAGAATTTCTGTTGTAGGACCGGGATTTTGCTCAACATCACCGGAAATGATCAATAACTGGTGACACAGCATATTGTAGGCAAACGCAACAGTACTAGAATACTGGCGAATAGCACGGTACAAATCAGGATCGTAGGGGCACGACACCGCGACAAGAAAACGATTGTCACATCGATACTCGGTTGCATGGCGGAGGTAACTAACCTGAAAGATTAGGCGTGGGGTGAACATTGTGTCGCTTGCGTTGTTGTGCCCCAAATGGCTGTCCGATGGATGCGCCTTATATAGCCTTGAGTCGGAGTGCAGAGTCGATGACGTCGATGCGCCCAGGGGTTGCCAGGCCAGTAGTGGAATCCAGGCTGGTTCCGGATTACTTGAGGGTATCGGATAGTTGGCAGGCCATTCAGCGATGCAATCACCTGCCTCATGAACGTACAGGGTTGTGGGCTCAGTGGGTAGGTTCAGCAAAAGGCACGGACCAGTCTATAAGCAGCACATGGCAATCTGAAAGATTAGGCATGGGTCGCTTGCGTTGTCGTGCCCCTGAGTGAACACGCAGTTCATTTCGAGTGTTAACGTGGCCCTTGCCTATCCAAATGCATTTAGTGTTCCGTAACGACGCACTTATTATGAAGGAACCAAAAAATGGAATATATAATGGCTTCTTTTTCTTTATTGGCTACAACTGTGGTATTATTGTGTGGGCAATTATTGGTCAGCTGTCCGCTTGTAGAGATTACGTGCTACGTAACTGCCGACACGCAGGTCGTGAGACAGCGTCTCGGCTGCAGGGGCCTAATTTTCGGTGGAAGGGAAAGTGCTTGAGGCCTGTGTGCTTAGCCTTAGGCCCACGTTGAAGAATCCCAGGTGGTCGAAATTTTCAGAGCCCTCCACTACGGTGGCGCTCCAATTGGAGAGGCAGCGTAAAAGGTCATCATTGGTGGTCTCCAACAGTGACCTTCCAGTTTGTTGCTATCTCGTTCATTGCTTCACCTTTGCAGCAAAGCTGTGACTTTTTATTGTACATGCTACGTTATGCCCGTTGACAGTACAATACAGAGCGTTCTACATTTGCCTGCATGGCTGTGAACCAAGACACGATCTTGTTTTCGTATGTGTCTCTTTGAGAAGCCATTAACTAACCCATCTTTTTGTATCGGGGAGAAAAATAAATGATGTTTGGGATCGGCACACCAATCATTCTCAGTTGACTTGTAAAGAAGGAAAAAACATTGAAATTTAAGGGTTAGTTTTCTTTTTTAGGCACAATATTGATGCAGACTAACGGACAGTGATGTAACGCAATATATGGGGAATGTTATTAGTATTGATTGTAGTGTAAATAAGAAGAAAAAAAAAGGGCACAAAAGAATAACTTGCCTTGGGCAGGGACTGCGACTTTCGAATAATGCGTTTGATGCCCTACCAACTGATCTACTCTAGCATCCATCCCTTCCGTCCGGGGGAATGGCCAGGTGGATGGCCAGGTGGATGGCCACCAGTATAACTCAGTGGGTAGAGCCTTTGTTTTTTTTTTTAGAAATATTTGAAAATATGAGATATATTCAAATACCCAACTTTTCGGGAATCCTCAGCGGTTTTTCTACATATTCTGTGCAAAAATCCTTCAGTTGAATCAGCTTGTGAAGTGTGCAGGTCTTAGTAGCTTGTTTTTGACACCAATTGAACGAAGTTTCATTCTCTGTAGCACTGACATAGCCGATACGTGGTGGCGTACCATCGCGTGTGCATTGGCAATGGTACGAGATCATTTGTGTTAGCTGTGTCGCAAGCGGCCGAGCAGGATATTAAAATGAGCCACATGCACTGCAGTAGCTGCGCAGTGCTATCAAGTCTGGCAATTGTTTTCCAGTTTCTGTCCGAAGCTGTAAGATAATGAGTGTGACGAAAAAGTAATGGCTGATGTAGGTCCAAATTGTGTATCTCCAGCTGAGGCTGTAGGATATACTTTAAATGTTGTGAGAGTTTGTGTCGCAGCTAGAAGCTGTGCCAGAGGAAGTGCAGAGATCCTCAGGACAGCTTCGTCTTTTCTGCCCACTTTGAGAGCCACAGTTTAAGTTTAGATTACAGAATCATTTTTGAAATAAATTGTATTTTATCAATTGACTTTATTTTGTTGCGCACTATTCTGTTCTATATTCTAGTGAATACAGTTGAACCCTCTTATAATTATACTCAAGCCCCGCGAAAATTTCATTCCTATAATCGATAATTGTTATGAATGGGTTGCACGAAAAAAAAAAGAGCAAAACAGGGTAATGGCAGGCGAGAAAACCATTTATCAGATGGGTATGCAAACACACATCACTGGTAAAGATGACAAAGCTGCCAATTTTTCAGACATGGTTGAAAATTCAGACGCTTTCCCGTCGCCATAGTGCCAATGTATGACTTGTGAAGTTTCATACACGGAAACTCTTGCAAGTTTCAATTTTTTTACTCAAATTGCTTGCCGGAAAGTGTATTAACAAAAGCCGTTACACCTCCGGCAGCGCAGCAGATTTCAAAAGTCAGCTTTCTGCAATATCACAACAATATGCAGTAAAGTAATTTGCAAGTTTGAAGGGGGCAGCAGGGTGTTGGAGTTTGTGAAGGTTCAGTAGCTTAAATGTCTCCCTTTGTTCTTTCTTTTCAAGAATTTTGCCTTTCTTCGTTTCTTCGCATTCCATTACCTCTGAATTCACATGGCTGGAGTGCATTGATGTAATCGATTATGTGGCATACAGATGCTGCGGCAAGTGGGTTATTTTACAATGGCAAACATACAAAACTTGACGGTGCAGCAGCTTCTGACTTGTTACAAGAGATATACTGTTAAAATCAGTATTGTCATAAGTGGATACAAGTGTATTGAGTTTAGTGAGCTTTCAGTGAAGTGAGCCATTTTCATGGATTCCTTGAAATTCAATCAAGTGAGAGTCCACTGTACCACTAAAGACATACCTCTACTTTTTTCGGCATCATTGTCTCTCATTGACTAAAGGCCACTTAAGCAGGTGCGCTGTGTCTTGCTGTGCAGTGCTGTAAAGAAGAAGATTGAGCGCCTCGAGAAGAGTGTGAGTGTGCACCACCTGGCCGCGAGCCACCACATATCATCGGTCCTGTTCACGACGCACCGTGATCGAGATGCCAAGGTATGTTGGCCTTCCTCAGTGATGCCAGCTGGGCACCTCTTTTTTCTGTTAACTCCCCTTTGAGGCGACACAATCACCTGTCTTTGCTACTTGTGCCTAGGAATGACACTGATTTTATTGAATTGAACCTCCTGCCTAATGAACGTGTCTTCATTTAAGAATCTACAGTTGCATATCATCACTGTGCTGAAGGCCCTATCATATTTGCTTTCTGCAATTTTTCTTTCCTCATAAGAAACATAACAGAAAACAAACGTGTCCTGTATTTCTAGACTTATACAAATAAAATAAACGCTCTACTTTTAGTGCAAAGTTCTCAAAATTGAAAACTCCAAACTGATTAGATGTATTGTGACTGATTCGGTCTCTTCAGGGATGACTGTTAGGCCAGCTCCAAGGCTTCTCTCTGTGGTTTCCACTTGTCAATTGTCCTTCCATTCTTGTCGCTGTAGTATTTTCTCCACAGGTTCTTTAGACCGTATAAGTATGCACTCGGTAAGATCCCACCTGAACGGTTAAGGGGGGACATGGGACCCGATAGTGAAATATATTAGTATTAGGCCTAGAGACATGATTTTTTCTGGGAATATTCATCTCTGTACATTGATTGAAAATATGTAATTACATTTTCTTTACATAATCCAAAAAAGTTACAACTATCCTTATTTTATGAATTTGGGATGTGACTCGCATAAAAAGTAATGCATCAAAAGAGCTATAACTAAGCATGTATATTGCTGAATATTGAAATAGTGCAAATATGCGATTTCATGCTAGTATCTAAATTTTACCTTGACTTATGAAGTTTTTATGTCGCAGTCTCTTAGCTCTGAATTTTCACTGGTGATTTCTGGAAAATTTCAAAATTTTACTGTGTCCTTGACCATTTTATCAAGGTTTTCTTGCACATTTCAATACCCTAGCATTCAAAAAAAAAAAAAAAACGATCAAGAAAATGGAATCAGTATTAGCAGCACAGTGCTCACCCCAAAATTCGAAAAATGCAAAAATCTGTATTTGAGAAAAACGCAAAAAACTGAGAAAGTTGTGACAATGAAAATTTCATGCATGAAGGCCACAGCACTTGTATTCACAGTCACTCAGAAAGCCCCTGCGGAGTAGTCTGAAGCAGGCTTTTGCTTGTGCTTCTTCTTTGGGACTGCCTAGAATGCCGCTGAAGATGCACGTTTCCTATCCGAGCCGACGGCACGGCGTTAGTCTTTCTCAACTGCACGCAGGTTACCTGTGCATGTTTGATCTAGCTGCAGTTCTCGCAAAATAAGCGAACTAGATTGCTTGTTCCCTAAGTTGAAACGCATAACAGCATCTGCCATGGCAGTCTTAACGGCAAAGAATGCCGCGTTCTTGTCCTTCGATGAGAGGCTCCAAATGACCGAATGCAAGGCCTCATTCGCATTCTGCGTCTTTTCTCTGGTGCATCTCCGCAGGAGCTTCTTGTCGGACAAGCGTTATTAAACAGGACGCAGTGCATTGCTCACAGCCTCTGGCAAATTGTACTTGCTTTTTGGGATGGGCTCATTCCTTGCCATGGCTGCATTATGCTTGCACCAAGACTCGGGGTCGTGTGGACAGAAGCTGTGGTTTGATTTCTCGTCAGTGGATGTCACATGATAATACGTAGCCCACACAGCCTTGTGCATCTCATCCACATTCCCAGAATGGGATCTCAAAGCCCAGCCGTAATAACTCGTCATTTTTGTAATGAGGTCACCCGTGAGGCAGCCCTTGCCGCTGATGCGCTCGCAGCTGTCCCTTTTGTGCTTCTGCACGAGGTTTCAAAGCGCAGTCGCCATGCGCTTCTGCCCATGGTTCGAGCAGTCTTCTTTTCCAACATTTATGAAGCCTTGCACCTTAGCTTCTTTCACAGCACTGTACAAACGGCTGTCACCATCACAAAGCATGCTGGTGTACCTGAAGTTATGAAGCGAAAGAGAGCGCTGAAATAAAATCATTGCCTCTATTTTCATTTGGCCAGCCTTGCATGAGGTATTTTTCTGGCATGAATGCTTGGCTTGCCATTCAGAGTATTTTGGGCTCTCGGGTTTTGGACCACATTCACAGCCGAGGCAAAAATTAGAAGGCACAACATAGTCTTGCACATAACCTGAAGAAACTTCTATCACAGTGGCTATTTCAATGTTAGAGGTGTGTTTTCTTGTGTGCCAGCTTTCATCAAAAGAGACGGCAATATTTCTGGGGCTGCCGATATTGGGGTCCTTGTAGAGGCACTTTACCACCGTGGCACACTTAGTCAAATGTTCGCACAAGCTCTCGTTGCTGCTGTCTAAAGCTTCATTTTTAAGTACTCCTGCTATGTTTTCATGTGAAGGCCCCGATGTGAAACACCTACAGCGGCGAAGGTGTCATTCAGAGCTGTCTGACTGTTCCCGGTGCTCCGAACCTCACGCGCCGTGTGAACGTTGATTTCGAACGTGTTGCAGTTACTGCTGCCACCAACCCGTCCCGAGCTCCATTTCGAACCAAATTATCCGCAGTTGCTGTAGTGAAGTTTCAGCTTAAGGGCTACGCCGCATTCGATGGTCAGTTGACCACGGCACACTCGGCAAGCAGAATGTTCGTTTAGTAAACTGTTCACCATGTCAAGGTCAACCATGGTATACGTCGGGGCCGACGAACTTTCGGTGCCGTGCTGACTCGTGAGAACACTCATTTTGCAATCGGTTGCCGAGACCAAGCAAAGTTCCGCTGCTTTTTGTTGGGCGCGATGCTCGACGAGTTCTCGGTCAGCCGATGTCAAAAATGTCGCGTCTATCCTCGCAGCTCGATCGCGCATACTTGAAGTACTGCAGGCAGAGGTCGCAGTCGCCGCCACGCTTTCTCCAACGGCGAGATCTGCTGCAGCAGCATTCTTCTCTGTCTTAATCATAAGCGGCAGGGTTGTTTCCTGGCGCCTTGTTGAAGTATCACTGCAATCAGCTGATTGCGTGGTCGCCGTCGCGATCGCTTGTGTTGCAACGCCGCTTCGTCGTGGAATCCATTGCGCTCTTCCGCTGAGATCTGCAGATATCTTCGTCGGCAGTTGCGATGACTAATGGTACTCTGAGCGCGTGTCGCCACTGGTAGAAGTTGTAGCAATGGAAGGCTGCCTTTGTGTCAGGCTGCTGCATCGCGGCGACTGCCGGTCTTCTATCCCGCTCGGCTCTGACGACATAGCCTGGACTGGCTGCGATGACTCCTTGAGCTTGCTGAATTTGTGAAGTGTGGGGAACTTTCGAGCATGGTTCGGCATCTCGATTTCGATCACAAAACTACAAAACTTCTGAAATGGCAGTCACAACACGTGTGTTTGCGGCCGTGCGCACGTGATCATCAGTGTTGTTAGTCCCCGCGCTCCAATCACGAGCCGCTGTTCACTCACGTGACTGCTATAGACCAATGATACCTCATGGTTTTGTTACTTGTTTTTGCCTGGTAGCGGCTGCAGCATTGAAAGTTCGTTCCTGGTGGGAAAGCGAGCTCCACAGAAGCTTTTTCAAACGATACTAAGATGGCCGCGATCCGATGAGTGGTTAGCGCAATCCGAGCAACGCAAAAGGGGGCTGTTTTTGGCAATTTTGTAAGTGAAACCAAGTGCTGGGATGAATGAACACGACATTTTTTGGCTCAACGATGCGTCCTTTCGAGTTCATTTTTTGCTGGCAGGTGCGAGATGATATGAAGATAATGAAAATCACCAAACTGAAAAATCGATTTTTTTGGTGTTTTTTGTTGCCGAGACCCGTGTCCCCACTTAATGTTTCCAGGTGTTGTTTGGATATGTCAGTACTCAAAGAACTGCCTTTTTGTGCGACTACCTTCCGTGTCGATGACCCGGGTGATGTTGAAACTGATGCGATGGTCCATATTTTGGCTGTGTTCTGTGAGGACATTTTGGTGCAGCGTTGAACCTACGTACGCTGTTTCAATGTTGCTGTATTCTTTCCAGGAAGTTTTTGTCTGACGAATGCAAGTAGCGGGCCAATCAGTGTATCAAACTTCTTAGACTAGCCTGAGGAATCTTTCTTTTGGCAGTCGGTGTATTCGTCGTGGCAAGAGCTGCGTGATTGTTGAAGCGGGTTCGTGCGTCACCTAGATGCCGTCCTTCTCCAGCTCCCTGGAAAGTTACTCGCTTGCTTTTAACCCACTGGCACAACAGCTAAGTCGCCTCTGAGCAGTGGAATATGCTCGCCTCCCTTCTCAAACACTGAGCTACGGCGAGTTCGTCTCAACACCACCAGTTTTCGAGAGCGATTATGATCTTGAACCTATCACTGATGTCCTCATTAGCCGCAGCGTTACACTTGACATCCAATTTCCCAAACCCTCAAGGGACCACGAAAATGTCCGGAAAGTCGGGCAATCTGTAAAAGTAAATGCATGCGAAGATGCACTTTTTTATAGGTTCTTTTTGCTGTTGGAAAGGGTCACGGCAGGAATACACGATACTCATTGTAATCCATCTAATACATCGTATGTGGCTGTGTGCAGAGCCGTTTAATAAAAAGAAAGGCAACCCTGATATGGCCAGCGTTATCTCATTGGTTAACACTTTGGCGCAGAAAAGTCGCTTATTTTCTTTTGCATGGCATTCCGCTTGCCCGCCATGATGTCTGGCTCAATTTCAGGTAACGTCATGCTTTCGCTCTACACTGATGAAGTGTCATCAGTGCTCGCGTCAACTCCGAGCTCGTTGGCTGTGTAGGCGCTGTTTATTTGGTTTTGGTGTCGGAGTCATCGAAATATTTTGTAAATTGATGAATGATTTCGTCATCGCTCAATATCGCACACAGATAGAGGTCTTTAATTGCATCAGGAAAGCCCTCAGAGGTGGTGATCTTGCGTGGTGAACGAGTAAGCCAGTTTACGGCATTCTTCAGCGTAAGCAGCAGCTTGAGAGTTGGGTTTGCCCTCATAAACATCCGGTTGGTACAGCAGAATGGTGTCCATAGAACATGAAGGTTCACGTCCATACAGGAGAAAGAAGGGAGGGAAGCCAGTAGTAGTTTGGGACTCAAAGTTGTAAGCGTGGGTGACGAAAGGGAGTGTGTGGTCCCAGTTTGTGTGGTCTTCCGACATGTACATCGCCAGCATGTTGGCAAGGGTACGATTGAAGTGTTTCGTCATGCCGTTAGTCTGAGGATGTTATGCGGAAGTGGTGCAGTGTACAAGCGGTGCAGTAGCATTCTTTGAGCAGAACCTCATTGGCATTTGAGAGGAAGACGTGGCCATGGTCACTAAGTAATTCACATGGGGCCCCATGTTGCAGAATGGAATGACGAAGAAGGAACCACCCGACGTCTTTCACGGTGGCAGCTGGGGGCACAAATGTTTCTGCGTACCATGTGACGTGGTCGATTGGGACTATTATCCAGTGATTGCCGTCAATAGTGTTTGGAAGTGGACCGAAGAGATCGACTCCGACGCGATCGAATGGTCGGGCAGGGCAGGGCAATGGCTGTAGAGGACCAGCGGTGCTATGAGTAGAAACCTTGCGACGTTGGCACGCAGGGCACGACTAAACATACCGACGAACGTATCTATACATGCCTCGCCAGTAGTACCTCAGGCGAAGACGCGAGCACTTCTTGAACGTGCCAGCGTGACCGCACTGAGGGTTCGTCGTGGAAGGCACTGCAAACGTTCGCGCGCAAATGACTGGGGATCACGAGGAGCCTTCTGCGGCCATCGGTCAAGTGCGACGATACAGCAAGCCTTCACGAAGTGCGAAGTGTTGGACTTGACGAGGTAGGTGCGTGAGGCGTAGTTTGGGGCCCGTTGAGACAAGATGTCAAGCAGGAAAGCGATCCAGGGATCTTTGCGCTGTTCTTCCAGCATGTCGGTGATGGTCAGTCATGATGAATAACAAGTGGAAGCTGGTGAGTTGGCAGAGTTGAAAGGCACTGGCAATCGAGATAGGGCGTCAGCGTCTGAGTGTTTTCGTCCAGACTGATAAATCACACGTATATCATACTTCTGTAATCATAAAGCCCACGAGCCAGGCGTCCAGTGGGGTCTTACAAGGACGACAGCCAGCATAGTGTGTGGTGGTTGGTAACAACATCAAACTGGCACCCATAGAGATAGGTGCAAAGTTTACCCAATGCCCAAACAATTGCCGAACAGTCCCTTTTTGTTACGGAGTAATTTGACTCCGCCTTTGTGAAGGTACGACTGGCATATGCTACAACGTACTTGCCAAAGTCTGGTTTTCGCTGAGCAAGTACCGCGCCAAGGCCGACACCGCTAGCGTCTGTGTGTATTTCTGTAGGCTCATTGGGATCATAGTGGCGCAGAATTGGAGAAGACGTGAGGAGTAGGCATAGCATCGTAAATCTCATCGCAAATGGCATTCCAAGGTGAGAGGTGGTTGCTGCCGGGGAGAAGCTGTGTCAAGGGGGATATAATGGAGGCGAAATTGCGGATGAAGTGCTGAAAATATAAAGACAGCCCAATAAAGCTTCGGAGTTCTTTTAGAGTGCTGGGCTTGGGATATTCGGCAACCGCTCGAAGTTTGGCAGGATCCGACAAAATTCCTTCTTTGGAGACGACGTGGCCTAGGATGGTAAGCTGACGGGTGCCAAAATGACATTTTTTTTAGGTTTAACTGCAAGCCGTCGTTGTGAGGCACTCGAGAACTTGTTCAAGGCGAGCGATATGAAATGGGAAATCCGCAGAAAAAAAACCACTATGTCATTTAAGTAGCATAAACAGGTCTGCCATTTGAGGCCTCGGAGAATGGTGTCCATCATCCTTTCGAAGATAGCAGGCACGTTGCAAAGGTCGAAAGGCTTTACATTAAACCCGTATAAACCATCAGGGATGACGAATGCTGCTTTCGGACGGTTGGCTTCAGCCACGGGCACTTTGCAGTAGCCTTAGCACGGATCCAGTGATGAAAAATATTCGCCTCCTTGAAGGCAATCCAGGGCATCGTTGGTGCAAGGTAGGGGATAAGCATCCTTCCGCGTAATCTTGTTTAGGCGGCGGTAGTCAACGCAAAATCTTATCGAACCGTCTTTTCTGCACCAGCACGACAGAAGAGGCCCAGGGACTGTTCAATTCCTGAATCACGCCATGTTTCAGCATGTCATCGACGTTGTCGCTAATAGCGCGGCGTTCGGCCTGCGATACTCGGAAAGGATGCTGTCGCAGGGGAGCATGATGACCGGCCTCAATACGATGAACCACTGCTGACGTGCGCCCCAATAATGGCAAGCCAATGTCGAAAGAGGCACGAAAGCGTTCAAGCAGTTGAACAACCTTTGTGCGCTAGACTGACGTAAGCGCGGTATCGATGCTACGCAGGAGGGTGTCTTGGATAGGAGAGGTGGTAGCCGCAGGGGAACTGACGGAATTCATCGTCAACGGTGTCTTATTGCACATTGCATCCAAAGGGAAGATGGCGTCAAAACTGTCTAAATGCCCAACACATTCGCTGTGTAACAGAGTTGCTGAGCAAGGAGAGGGATCGCACGCGTAGACGACGCCGGCACCATTTACAAGGGTAACAATGGAAAACGGGAGTATGAGGTTTCGTTCGCGTGCACAGTTTTCAGACGGTGTAAACAGGGTGGTCAGATCACGGTCCATTTGGTGATGTCTACCGGTACGTGCACGGCACGCATTCGAATACGTACGCCGACATTTGCGGGCTGTTTCCTCGTATTGCGCGTGTGCTCACGGCCAGTCATTTTAGGAATGGACTTCGTGCATACGGCGCCGTCATCAACCTCTGTAAATTACTTGTCTTTTTAGGATTCTTTTTGCACTGCAACTGACAGCACGCAATTCCTGAAAAAAGCGTTCCCTGTTACCAACGATTCTCTGACTCTCTACCTAGAATCAGCCTCTTTTTCAAGGCAGAATTGGGACAGAATGTCTCTGTCACAATAATTGCAGAAGCCAATTTGTCTCTCCTTATTTCACAACAAATCTGTGTTGCCCGAGGAATCATTCAGCCTAGCAACAGGCATGCTCACCTGCTGGTCATGAACTTCAGCGACGAATATCGCCACCTCACGAGACACACTGCCATTGCATATATTGAAGAACTCGACGATGCCGAAGGTTCATCCATGTTAGCTTCATTTTCATTGAATGGCCACCCAGACCAGACCTTCGCGAGCACTCTCGACGTAAACGAGAGAGTCTACCTTCGGCATAATGAGAAAGCCTTTCGTGTATACTCAGCTCATTTCAAGACTGTTTTGCCACTATGTCGAAAGTTAAACAGACGCCACTTTGTTCAGCATCGTATCATCACGAAACCCACCAAAAGACCCATCTGACAACATGCCTATAGATTGTCTCAAAATGAACAAGACGCTATACGTGACCAAGTCCAGCAGATGCTTCAGGACGACGTAATTCAGCCATTGACCAGTCCCTGGGCTTCGCCAGTTGTGTTAGTGAAAAAGATGAATGGTACGTTGTGCTTTTGCGTTGATTACCGAAAACTTAATAAGGTCACCACGAAAGACGTTTATCCTCTACCCCGGATAGATGACTCGTTAGACGGTATACGCAAGGCTAAATGTTTTTCTTCCATGGATTTGCGTAGCGGCTTCTGGCAAATCTAGTGGATGAGCGCGACCGCAAAAAGACTGCTTTTATTACTCCCGACGGCCTGTATGAAATTAAAGTGTTGCCTTTCGGTCTATGCTCAGCGCCAGCTACTTTCTAAAGAATGATGAATACGGTTTTCATGGGGCTCAAATGGCAATCATGTCTTGTTCACCTTGATGACGTCGTGATCTTTGTAGACACGTTCGAACAACACTTCCAACGCCTTCAGGCAGTTCTTCAGGCAATTAGAACAGCGGGGCTTTCTCTCAAACCCGAGAAATCCCATTTTGGATATGAAGAATTGAAGTTCCTTGGTCACGTTGTGAGCCATGCCCGCATCCGCCCAGATCCGGAGAAAACCCGCGCCGTTGCCGCCTTTCCCAAGCCCACAAATAAGCTCGACCTACGCCGATTTCTGGGGCTCTGTGGATACTACAGGCGCTTTGTGAAAAACTTTTCCGAGATCACTGAACCCCTCAGCAAGCTTATAAACGCTGGTGTCTCGTTTGCTTGGGGTCCCGATTTGTGCCATGCGTTCGACACCCTCCAAAGCCTTCTCTAGGCTCCGGCTGTCCTAAGTCATTTTGCTGAAAGCGCCGACACGGAATTAAACACAGACGCCAGCAACGTTTGACTAGGAGTGGTATTAGTTCAGTGGCATAAGGGTGTAGAGCGCGTGAACGCTGATGCGAGCAGAACATTATCCCCAGCGGAGAAAAACTATTCTGCAACCGAAGAGGAATGCCTCCCTGTTGTCTGGGCCATAAAGTTCCGCTAATACTTGTGTGGCAGCCCATTCATGGTAGTTACTGACTACCATTGTCTTTGTTGGCTCGCGAATCTCGAAAATTCCTCAGATCGTCTAGCACGATGCAGCCTTCGGCTACAAGATTTCGATGTCACCATTGTCCACAAATCTGGGCGGAAACACACTGACGCTGACTGTCTTTCACGTGCACTGATCGAAAATGCTAACACTGACCTTGAAGACGACATATTGCAAGATGTTTCAGCGCGCGAACAAAGGAAAAAGGACAGGGTAGACAGAAAGAGCGCTGACTTCCAACTAACTTTATTTGACAGAGTGCCAAGAATATATACTGCTAAAAAGGATGATAACAGAGCATGAAGGTAAAGGCACGCCTAATCTACACATCAGTAACAAACACGTGTGAAAGGTCCTCTATTGCCTCAAAGCCCAGCTAGGTAATCACGTTCAGCCTGTGATAAAGCAATCGATGATGTGCTTACACATTTATCTCCTAGCAAGTGTATTTTTTCGGCTTCAATAATTTCTCGGGTAAGCTGATCCCTGTGCCTTGCCAATATTGAGCACTGATCAAAGAGAGGGGTGCACCCACAATCTCGGCAATGAATGCCAAGATGCCCTTGTACCACATTGTGCACATTGTTTCGGTGTTCTCGGAGGCGGTCATTTATGCACCTGCCGGTTTGCCCGACATAGATGCACCCACACGTCAGTGGAATCAAGTAAACGACTCCCACTGCGCATGGGATGTAGCGTGTCCTGTGCGCGACAGAGCACGAGGCAGAACACGAGGCAGAACACAGAGCACGAGGCACGCACCAACTAGCCCAAGTTTCCACTCTTGAAGACGACACTTTTCTTTCTGCCGTATCGGCAACCACCTTGGCTGAGCAGCAGCGTCACGACTCGAAGCTCATCCCGCTCATTGACTACCTGGAAGCACGCAGTTCGCACCCTCCTCGAAGCTTTGCACGCTTGCTATCCTTCTTTTGTTTCCGCAATGGAGTGCTTTATAAAAAGAACTTTCATCCTACACAAGTTATGTATCGGCTTGTTGCGCCAACCACGCTTCGCGGTGACATTTTACGTGCATGTCATGATGAGCCATTGCTTGGACACCTCGGCTATACCGGTATGCTGCAACGGATTCAACGTTCCTACTACTGGCCACGTCTTGCATAGACTGTCAAGCACTACGTTCGTACATGTCACGACTGTCAGTGACGTCAAGATTCCACCTTTACAACCAGCGGGACTACTACAGCCAATAGACCCACAGAAGGCGCCTTTTTCATCAGATTGGCATGGACTTGCTGGGGTCATTCCCGACGTCTTCGCCTGGAAACCGGTGTATTGTGGTCGCTACTGACTACTTAACACGCTACTGTTAAACAAAGGCACTTCCAAAAGCCACCGCAGCATTAACAGCATCGCCTTACGTCGCGGGGCACCAGCTGTCGTCATAGTTGATCATGGCACAGCTTTCACCGCAGAGATGCTGGAGGAAGTCTTGTGATTAAGTGGCACGGAACATTGTAAAACAACGACTTATCACCTGCAAGCAAATGGGCTGTCTGAACGACTCAATAAGACAATTGCAGACATGATGTCAATGTATGTGGACATTGATCACAAGAAGTGGGACGCCATTCTTTCTTACGTAACTTTTCCGTATAACACTGCTGTTCAAGAAAGTACCGGTTTCACACCTTTTCGCTTAGTCTACTGTCGCGAGGTTGCGACGGCGTTCGACGCCATGCTCCTGCCCGGCAACTTAGGAATCTACCACACGGACGCCGCCAAATTCGCGCAGTGCGCAGAGGAGGCCCGTCAACTCGCTCGTCCCCGTATTCAATATCACCAAACTGCAGACGCACGCCGCTACAATCTTTGTCACCGTGAAGTTATCTTAAAGCCTGGTGATGAAGTCTGGGTGTGGACCCCTATCCGACAGCGTGGCCACTCAGAAAAGCTGCTTCGCCGCTACTTCGGCCCTTTCAAGGTCGTACGATGTCTCAGCGACGTTACTTACGAGATTCTCTCAGAAGGCACTTCGAGATAATTCCGTCGCCCCCCGCAAACTGAAGTCATTCACGTTTCACAGCTCAAACCATACTTTTCACTCTTTGAATCACCTGTGGGGTGACTCACTTCATTGGCGACTTTGCGTCTTTCTTTTTGTTTCCTGTTTGCCATACATTCTTTTCTAATTTTCTTATTTCTCATTTCACTCTTGACTCTACAACTGACTACGTTATTCCGTCTTATGCCATTCATTTTTCTTGCATAGTAATTTTCATCTCATATTCTTTTTTTTTTGCCTTCATGTACAGCATCAAGACGATACTTCTTGGGAGAGGGGGGTAATGACGCATGCTACCAATGATGAATGAGCCATTGTGGCTCATACTCAATTTGGGCTGAGAAAAAGAAGAAGAGAACATTTTCGTTGCTTGGATTCAGGTCAATTCCTGGCTGTCGGTCTTGTTTTGCTCTAGACAATATTGTGTAGAGGACGATGAGTGTAACTATCTTCATTACGTTAAGATCAGAACAAGTAATAAAAGAAGAGGTCGATGGTGCACTTCACCACGGGGACGGCGGCTCGTCTTTTTCTCAACATGAAGTTTTTTCATATTTCAGCCTGTTTATTTAGCTACAACTGTTATTCGCAGTGTCGACGGGAACGAGCGCATCTTATCCAAACAGTGCTCTCGATTTATGTCAGCTATTGGCCAGTAATCTTTTGCGACGTTGGATGCCCGAAACATGACACCCAATGACAGATGCCTGCCTACTGACGATAGTGAGAACCGGCCTCTGTTTGAAAAGAGGACACCTCAGAAGGAAAGCAACTTCGTGCTGTGCCTGTAGCCTTTACGCATTGCTGCGATATCTGGCTGTGCAGTTCATAGCCCTGTCTTCTTTTCACAGGATGTGTTCTTTCACCAACTGGGTGCTTCATGACCCCTGTTATTTTACATTCCATTGTATGGTACTTAGCTTTTGGTCAGGTTGTTTTGGTACTCTTCTTGTTTCAACCCCATATGTTGGAACTGGCACTGGCTGTTACATACTTTTATGAGAGTGGTAGATTTCCTGACATTATTTTGGATTGCCTGCCAAATGTGCTCCAGCCAATTCGTGTGAAACGTTACATTGATCACTGTATAGTGAAGAAGAAAGACGATACCATCGGCTCGACTATAATCAACACAAAAAAAAAAGGCACGAGATCGGCGATCGAGCACCGTCATCTGGGTCCGCCTGCGTTCCTTTCGAGCTACCACCCGCTTTCTCAGCTCCTTCAAATAAAACCTTTTACATTTGATGGAGGTGCTGGGTAACTACATAAGCTACGCTTTGTAACTCGGATCCCGGACCCGCCCATCGACTATGCATGTTGACGCTGCCCAACAGACAGCACCTCTCGTGGCCGCTACTTGCCCCGGCCCGGTTCACCAGCGAGAAAGACCCCTTGATCTTTTTGGGCCCCGAAGACCAGGACGTTGAGGGCTGGCTGTCGTCCTATGAAAAAGTCAGTGGACCAAACAGGTGGGATGACGCTGCTAAGTTGAGCACCGTCAACTTTTACTTGGCTAATGTGGCAAAGTTGTGGTACACAAACCACGAATCCGAGTTCGAAAACTGCGCCGCTTTCAAGCAGGCAATATTCTCGGTCGCCCTGCCGTGCAGAAGTTGCGCACCGAACAACGCCTGTGTACACGGGCACAAGAGCCTGGCGAAAACGTTTACCGCCTATATCGAAGACATACTTGATCTCTGCAGGCGGGTCGATGCCGCAATGAACGAAAGTGCCGAGATCCAGCACATTATGAAAGGTGTCGATGACGACATATTTCAAATGCTCCTTGCGAAGTCTCCTGGCACGGTGTCTGGAGTGGTAACTCTGTGCCAGAGCTACGATGAATTGCGACGGCACCGCCTATATCGTTTACCGCCTATATCGAAGACATACTCGATCTCTGCAGGCGGGTCGATGCCGCAATGAACGAAAGTGCCGAGATCCAGCACATTATGAAAGGTGTCGATGATGACATATTTCAAATGCTCCTTGCGAAGTCTCCTGGCACGGTGTCTGGAGTGGTAACTCTGTGCCAGAGCTACGATGAATTGCGACGGCACCGCCTATATCGTTTACCGCCTATATCGAAGACATACTCGATCTCTGCAGGCGGGTCGATGCCGCAATGAACGAAAGTGCCGAGATCCAGCACATTATGAAAGGTGTCGATGATGACATATTTCAAATGCTCCTTGTGAAGTCTCCTGGCACGGTGTCTGGAGTGGTACTTCTGTGGCAGAGCTACGACGAATTGCGACGGCACCGAGCTCGCACCCGTCGTCCGTCTCAGCCAAACCAACACAACAACTTGCTGCACTGGACATCGTGCCTGACCACTCCCGCCTTCTAGCACAAATGAAAGACTGTGCGTGAGGAGGTCGCACGTCAGCTGTCCCTCCTGCAGTTTTTTCAGCGCCAAGAGCTCCTGCAGCAGCAGCAAGTGCGACCACCGACCTCGTTAGCTCCCATGCTCCGACATGTGCTTCAGGACCATATTGCCGAGGCTGTGCCAGTGCCCTTTCAGCAGCAAATTGTCGCCGTGCCTCTTAGTTATGCTGACGCAGTAAAGAAGCAGCAACCACAACAGCCCTCGCCGTTCAATGGACTGCTGCATGTCCCCGCTCCTACTCAGTCTTCTGTCGCATGGGCTCCTCTTCTCGTTACCACAGTCTCGACTCAGCCGTATGCTGCGTGGGCGGCACCCCTCGCTGCAAATGCCTGGCAAGTGCGCATTAACCGGCCGATCTGTTTTGCATGCGGCGGCCCTGGCCATATCTCCCGATACTGCCGCCGTCGCGTACCCAGCTACACAGACGCCCGATCACGGAGCAACTACATGGACCGACCCCCTTCTGGTTACGAAAGTTCGGATCATCAGTCAAGCACGTCTTCCCGTGACTATTCGGCAACTTCGACTCATCGCTCACTTTCACCCAATCGTCGCTCCTTGTCACCCATGCGTCCACGACCAGCCCCCCAAAATGAGGGAAACTAGCCGTTGCAGTTCAGGAGGCAAGAGCTACGCTATCGAAACGTTCAAATCCTCGCACTTTGCCGTCAAAATAATCTTTGCGACGTAAGATTACTAGCGTACATAACACTAATCAGGCCTAAAGTTGAATATGCTTCACCAATCTTGGACCCATATCAAAAATACCTCATCAACGCACTTGAGTCTCTTCAAAATCGCACAGCAAGACTCATTCGTTCATCCTACTCATATGATGTAAGCATATCCGCCCTAAAAGAAAAATCTAAACTACTATCCCTCTTACACCGTCGTACGATCTCCAGCCTTGGTCTTTTTCATAAGTTTTTTTACAGTTCACTTAACCGCATGCCGTACATCACCCCACCGTCAAGAGTATCGCAACGCACTGGTCACCCGCTACAGGTTTCAAAACCGCGCACACACACTACTGTCTTCTCTACTTCATTTTTTTCTCGTACAGCGTCGGAGTGGAATGCCCTTCCGCACAATGTTGTATCTACAAATAACCGTCACATGTTCTATGCTGCTGTGTCTTCTGTTTTACCAATTTAGTTGCCATTGATTGTACTTAACGCAAGTCATTATTTCTACAGTGTTCATTGTTTGTTATTATGGTATTTATTTATACAGTGTTATTTTTGTGCAAGATTTTCAATGATTATTACGTTATATTGCCACATCATGTTGTTTCTTCTAATGTTACCAAATTAATTACTTAGCGCATGTTCTCATTTTCACAGTGTATCAACATACTTTCTCCTCTTTTTCCAAAGTCCTATTGATTTTTATTTTCATTTGGATTTACCCATTACATGTTGTCCCCACCCCTTATGTAACACCCCTATAAACGGGGCCTTTAAGGAAATAAACTGAACTAAACTGAAATATTGTCGAAGTTTTTGTAGACGGCCCCCATGCATACGCTCTAGTAGATACCGGTGCCACTGTGTCTGTTATAGACTCCGAACTTTGCCACAAGCTCCGAAAGGTGACCACGCCGCTTGATATGATGTCCTAACATGGAGCAAATAGAGAACCTGTTCGACCTATAGCCACCTGCACTGCCCGACTCACAATTGCATACCATCAAACTGTTTAAAGGCGAATCTCATGGATGCGTAAAGCCCATTGATAATGAACAAATTTTTATCGTGCAGCAAGAATCATCCCTAAGTGACCTCGCCACCGCCACTGCTCTTAACCACTCTGATCTACAGGCTTTGAAAGTGTTCGATTCGGCACTCGCAGACGGACTGTCACCATCTGAATGATCTGAACTCCTCTGACTGCTGTACCAGTACCGCGAATCTTTCAATGTTGTTGAACCTTCACATGGCCGCACTTCAACCATTCTACATTACATCGATACTGGCTCCCATGTGCCATTGCGGCATCGACCATACCGTGTTTCTGCGGCAGAACACCAAGTTAATAACGAACAGGTGGACGATATGCTGCAACGGGGTGTCAATAAATCTTCACAAAGTCCATGGGCCTCACCTGTAGTGCTTGTTAAAAAGAAGGATGGTTCCATTCGCTTCTGCGTGGATTACCGGTGCCTAAATAAGATCACTCGAAAAAACATGTAACCTTTACCCAGGATTGACAATGCCCTTGATGCTTTACAAGGTGCCGAGTTTTTTTATCAATAGATTTGTGTTCAGGGTACTGGCAGGTCCCACTTGCAGATGCCGATCGACCAAAAACAGCCTTCGTGACACCCGTTGGTCTATATGAGTTTAATATCGTGCCCTTCGGCCTCTGCGATGTGCCTGCCACCTTCGAGCACATGATGGCCTTGGTTCTTTGGGGTTTGAAGTGGCAAATATGTCTCTGCTATCTCGACGATATTGTTGTTTTTGCGCCAGACTTTGCAACACATCTCGAGTGCCTGAAACACGTCCTCACGTGCCTGAAAAATGCTCAGCTCCATCCCAACCTCAAGAAGTGCCACTTCGCTGCTCGGCAACTTATGATTCTCGGTCACGACGTATTAAAAGACGGTACACTTCCAGACCCAGCTAAATTACGTGCTGTCGCTGACTTTCACAAACCAACGACTATGAAGCAGTTACAGAGCTTCCTGGGGTTATGCTCCTACTTTCGCTGGTTCGTGCGCAACATCGCCTTTATCATTGCGCCTTTGACTGAACTTCTAGGCAGCGCCACTGATATTTCGTCATGGTCTTCTGAGTGTGACCAAGCCTTCCGTACCCTTCATCATCTCCTCACTTCACCACCAATACTGCGTCCTATCGATCCTACGGCGGCAACTGAGGTCCACACTGACGCCAGTAGTGTCGGCCTCGGTGCGGTTCTCGCGCAACGCAAGCCTGGATTCGCTGAGTCTATCGTCGCCTACGCCAGCAGAGCTCTCAGCAAGGCTGAATCGAGCTACAGCGTCACCGAGAAGGAATGCTTGGCGATCGTTTAGGCACTTGTCAACTTCCGCCCATACCTTTATGGCCGTACTTTTGATGTAGTAACGGACCACCACGCATTATGCATGTTGTCTTCGCTCAAGCATCCATCGGGTCATCTTTTTTGCCCGTTAGGCTCTTTGGCTTCAAGAATACAACATCCGTGTTGTATATCGTTCCGGCAACCGGCATACCGATGCTGATGCACAGTCGCGATCTCCCCCATCCCAGGACGTTGCATCTGTTCCCTCAGACAACACGTTGTCTACTCTTGACAAGGACACGATCTCTTCTGTACAACGCAATGACCCATAGATTGCTTTGCTTCTTGACACGTTATCCAAGGCACCGACACTACAACCACTCGAACCCTGCGCCGCCAGGCTCCGCACTTCAGTATTCGGGATGGCCTTTTGTACCGGCGCAACTATTCAGCAGATGGTAGGAAATGGCTTCTAGTCATTCCCCGAACGCTGCGCTCTACTATCTGCGGGTCGTTTCATTCCGACCCACAATGTGCTCACGCCAGTGTTTTCAAGATCTAGGAGCGCCTACGAAAAAGGTATTATTGGCGTGGAATGGTTGTCTTCGTCCACCAGTTCACTTGCGGCTGCCACGAATGTCAGCAATGGAAAAACTCGTCACATTCTGCAACAGGTTCATTGCAGCCACTTCCATGCCCAGACCACCCATTTGACCGATAAGGAATTGACCTCTACGGACCACTACCATTGACAATGGCAGGCAACCGATGGGCTATCGTGGCTGTGGATCATCTTACACGGTACACCAAAGTTGCTGCTCTCCCCACAGCTGCAGCACAAGACGTCGCAACTTTCATACTCAATAGTTTTGTGCTACATCATGGTCCTCCTCGCGAACTTCTCAGTGACTGTGGGCGTGTTTTCCTCTCTAATGTAATCCAAGCACTTCTTCAACAGTGCCATATTGTACGCCAGAAAAGTACAGCCCACCACCCATAGATCAACGATTTGACTGAGCAGTTTAATCGTACTCTGGGGACATGCTCATGACGCATGTCACTCCGATCAAACAAACTGGGACCTCATTCTTCTATTTGTGACACAGGCGTATAACACCGCTACGCAAGTCACTACTGGGTTTTCTCCATTTTTTCTCCTACACGGTCGCCAACTATCGAACATCATCGACACTTTGCTGCCATACTCGCCAGATCCCTCCGAATGCATGCCTGTCTTGGAAGCCGCTCGTTACGCAGAAGAGTGCCGCAAGCTAGTCAAGCGGCTTACTACAGCCGACTAACAGCGCCAGAAAGAGACCCGTCACAACGACCATCGTGCTGCACCAACGTTCGTTCTGGCGCACTTGTATGGCTGCATGTACCGAACCGCCCTGCGCCCCTGGTGTATCACTGAAGCTACTCTCTAATTACCATGGTTCCTACCGCGTGGTCGAGTGTGCCTCACCCGTGAACTACGCCATTGAACTCATGGCTCCACCGAGCGACCGTCGTCGGCGTGGACGTGATAGTGCTCACGTAAACCGTCTCAAGCCCTACTTCGACCCGCTTGTCCCCACGTGTTAGATTGCCAGGATGGCTTCATCTTTTTCGCTGGGAGCAACTATAGTGAAGAAGAAAGACGTTGATACCATCGGCTCAACACAAGAAAAAAAAGGCATGAAATCGGCGATCGAGCACCGTCATCTGGGTCCGCCTGCGTTCCTTTCGAACTACTACCCACTTTCTCGGCTCCTTCAATAAACCCCTTTACAACTGTATTTTATAGGAAAAGTAGTCTTCAGTGGATAATCAGGTGTGTTTAAATGATGACCAGGCTAAACTCATTGCATGCTGTAAAAGATAGCTAATGTCAAATAATTTTGAAAAAGTTCTTGATATGCGAAATATGAAAAAATGCAAACCTGTTCATTATGCAAAAGGTGTTGATAATATATGACTATTAGAGCTAACAGTGTACAAATATTTAGGCCAGTGGTTAACTAATAATATTTGCTTGGAAAACATGGTGCAAGCCGAAGAACCGAAAACAAAGAAAAGACAGAAAAAGTGCCATTTTTTTTTTCGTGATAACGTCTTGGGTAATTATCCTTTTCTCAAGCAGAAAATCTAGCACGGCAAGAAGCAAGAGTGATCAAGTGTGCATAGTCCTGAGCCCAAATGGAAGGAAAAACAGACTGGAAAGGGCCTACTGCAGAAGAAATGAAGCCTAACAGTACGCTATGTTGCGATATTCAGTGCATCCTTACTTGAAAGACATTGTCGTTCTTCTCAGTTTTTAAGCTTGTGCCATGTTTTTGAAGTAATGATGACCAACTCGTCCAACATAGTGAATGAATAATCTTTTCTTGGACGAAGCACACAGATGCTGTTGTTTCAACTGTTTTTTTTTGAGAGGCCATTGAAGTAATAATTTACATCTAGCGTTCGTTTATTAATATTGAATCCCTTCGTTTGATCGTTGTTGGAATATGCAGTGTTTATTTGGGACCCATTCGCTTTTGCAAATATTAAAAAACTAGAGTGTATAGAGCATCAGGTAGCTAGCATATTAACTGGGCTGGTTGGTAGCTTGTTCATTCTGACAGTATATGGCGGACGTGCACACACTATAAAAAAGACAACTGGGGCACTGTGTGGTTGGCGAA
Source organism: Rhipicephalus microplus (assembly GCF_043290135.1). Classification (NCBI taxonomy): domain Eukaryota; kingdom Metazoa; phylum Arthropoda; class Arachnida; order Ixodida; family Ixodidae; genus Rhipicephalus; species Rhipicephalus microplus. The sequence continues at coordinate 8,035,268 of NW_027464587.1, read as the reverse complement.
TTTTAGTATTCACGTTTGTGTGCACACTGTGATAGGAAGTTAGGTTCATTTTTAAATCATACATCTGTGGGGAGTGAACTGCGAATCGGGCGCAGTGGACCACTCTCAGTGGCTGTGCCCAACTGTTTCAGCCAATTAAACTTTCAGCTCGTAAATGTCTTTTATGGCATTAACACTTCCAGTTTTTTTTTTTTTTCATTTACGGTTATCAAACAAGAGAAGGGCATGCTGTAACTGTAGTTTCCTTCAACACAATAAATGGGTGTTTTAAATGTTCTTTAAAACAGTCATTCCTTTAAAACAGGCTGGAGTAACCTTATTTCTGAAATGGTTACTCAAGAGTTGTCAATATTGTTTAAAAAAATATCTTAAAATGGGTGTTTGTATACTTTTGCTTGTCCACTAGCAGTGTCTGTAGAAACATCTGTGATTGCTATGACCTTGTATTGTGTCCATTTGGTGAGGTGCCCTATGGTGGTATATGATGCAGATGGAGGAGCTGCAGGAGCTGGAAGCGGAGGAGAAGAGGTTGCTTGCCATAGATTTTGAGGGTGAGAACTTTTTGTCATGCCATGAAGCAAGGCATTGTTTCATACGATAACCAAGGCCACCATTCCTTATTTAAAGGCATTAAAGAGCTCGTTTCGCAGAAGTTTCAGTGTTGCCGTGGGTGTTGTTGGCTGTGAGTGAAAAATAATCATCTTGTGCGTGACTCACGAAAAATCGAGAAAGATGCAAATGAAATAATAAAAATTTACGTCCGGGTGAGGATGGAATTCAGACCTTTTGCATGGCAAGCAGGTGTTGTACCGCACAGCCTGCTTGGAAATACACTTAAAATAAATAACTTCCTCTGCTTGGAAATGCAATGAAAGTAATGCTTTAAAAACATGTATACAGGCTTCAATATCTCACTAGTATTGCTAGGTACAGTACGGTCCTCTTTTAGAGGGAACACCCGAGTGCGTGGCCGGTGGTCTGCTAACTGCTGGCAAGATTTGGAAGTGGGGTGCATGTCCATTGCTTCATCAAGCTAGTGCTACTTCTCCGCCCATGCACTTGGCGTGCGCGAGGGAGCCATGATCCTTCGTGTTTTTTGTTTTCGCACTGATACCAATTCTGCCTTCCACTTCTTTAATGAGCCAATACTTCATGGTTGCAAAGGCGAGCTTAGAATGTTTAGTGCATCAAACTTAAATCTGTTGTCAAGAGCGGCCAGTTGGAGTATGTTAAAAATAATGCGGGTTTAACAATGAGAGCTTGTGAAAAACGGTACATTTTTTTTTGTGCTTGTTGGAAAGCCGATGAGCAGCAGGCAGAGTGACAACTAGAAAAACTGCAACGCGAAAATCGCTTTCAGGCGGAGACATAGCAGAAGAAACTGGGTGCACGCTGCTCCTATGTTCATGACCTACATGTAGAAATCTCGCCGGCCAGAAGTTCGAGTGTTCCTTCTGACAGTGAACCACACTACAAGGGCACACCTCCAATGGGCATCACAACATGTGATTATCATAACTTTATGGTTTAAAGCCAGCCACCCAACAAAAGGTACACATATTACTGCGCATATTCCCTTCAGAACACGTAGTGGGTGCCTAGGAAGTTTGGAATGATTTCATGCGCATAATTTCTCAGGGTTTTAAAGCACGATATCCATTACACAGAATGCAACCATATGCGAAAGCTTCACTGACACAAGCCACTTTAAAGTTTGTTGATTACATTGTAGTAATCTACAATTTAAACTTCCCGAGTAATAGCATACTATAAAAAGTATGCATTAAGTGGTTGAACTGGGGACAGGATGTCACTATCGCGTTTAACTGTTGCAGGCAGAGCTTGCGGTTTGTCCAATTTTTAAATAAAAAATTTACTCTAGGTGGGAATTTTCGACCCAGAAAAATTATATTAAGTACAGTTTAGGAGGCGAAAAAAATGTCGGTCACTTAAGTAAAATTTTGGTTGACACTTTATTTGCAGGTAGAAGCCAAACAGAACAGGAGATCAGCAGTAACATCAAGAAAACAATTTATGCGATTAACAATTTGCACAAGGTCTAGAGAAATACTAACATTACTACAAATGGTGAAAAGTGTCCAACCTCGCTACAATGAAATGGTAAAAACTTTATTCAAGTGAAAGTTTTATTGTAGTGAAATTGACAAAAAGTATTGCCGACCTGAGGTAGGAAAACAAAGGAATTTTTATTCCCTCTCAAAAAAAGTGTCGGCTGCTTCCTTATCCTTGAAACATTGCCACGCTGCATTGAGAAACATGCTGAAACAATGGCCACAACATCCTTCATCAATGAACTTGGCAGTTGCTTTAACACGCTAACACTAGGAGCTGTGTGCGGTCCAAATCAGACAACTTTGAGATGGAGGCATGGTATCGTGGAGCAGTGACTTATTCTATGCTATTTATATTGTTGTGGTTGAATATAAGATGGCTGGGTTTATTTATAGGGTGAGGATGAGATTGGGGAGTCGCAGTAAAGATTGAGTCTTCAGGCTGCCCCAGACAACCTCGTCTTCCTCTTCCACATCCCTGGCACATACTACAGCCCGGCTCATACTGTAGCAATCTCCGGTTCACAGATGAAGCCCGCTGGGCGAGTTTAAGTCACTGGAGGGATGAAACTTCTTTGAGACTAGCCACATGCACCAACTGCGTTTTATATGACCGACGACAAGGTGTGGTCAAGCATGTTACGACGTACGTCAAGTCACTCAAGGGATATACAATGAGGAAGGGGCCTGTGTGCTGTGGTAAAAACTTCTGGTATAAACCACTTTTCCGTTGGGGGGTCCACAGCCACACAAATTCACCCTTTTCAAATGAAATGGCATCATGTCATTGATCGTACCGCTGCTTGGCGCGATCTTGTGATGCCAGTGTGCGCAGGCGAGCAATGCGGCGGGCTTCTTCAGCCCGGCACAATGTTTCTGCCACGGACTAGTCGGCATGGAGCTTAAGTGGCAGGATTATATTAAGGGAGCTGCGCGGCGATCTAGCGTAGAGCAGGTAGAAGGACGTGAAGTACGTGGTCTCGCGCTTTGCTGTATTGTATGCGTAGGTAATAAACGGTAAGATCTCATCCCAGTTCTTGTGATTCGACGAGATGCACATAGCGAGCAAGTAAGAATTTAATTCGTACTTTCTACAAGACCATTCGTCTGAAGATGGTATGGTGTTGAATGTCTGAACTGCGAAGTGCAGAGGCGAAGCAATTCTTCCATAGCGTCTGCGATGAATTGGCGACAACTGTCACTGATGATTACTTGAGGTGGACCATGGCGAAGAACAGCAGAGTGTAACAAAAAGGCAGCGATGCCATCAGCTGTGGGAGATGGTATCGCAGTGGTTTCGACGTATCTGGTAAGGTGGTCAACACACACTATTATCCGGCGGTTGTTGTTCGAAGATTGCGGAAACGGGCCTAATAGGTCAATCAATCAATCAATCAATCAGTTTATTATCATGTCATAAAAAGATGTTACAGGGAGTAAAATATACAGACGAGGGTCCCAAAGTACACGACTGCAACGGGACCCTCGGTAATGATTACAAATAATAAAAGCACAAGCAGCTGTTAGAATCGTAGAAACAAAAATATACAAAGCAGAATGAAAACTAAAAGGCATGGAATCAAAAAAACAAATAATACAGCATAAAACAACACAAAGAAGATAGATTAGATCAACTATTTAACAGGTACTCTTTTAATGAGTTTTTAAATGAAGTTATTGAAACTTTGCATTTTAGCAAAGTGGGCAAATTATTGCATATGGTGATGGTACAGAAGAGAGAAGATGATTTACTATGGTTAGTTCGAACCTTAGGAAATAAAAAGTTACCATTATTATCTGCAAACCTGGTTGTGTTAGTATTAACTAACATCTTGGGATTAATGAAATTAGCAGAAAGTTGATTTCTTATTTGTTTATGCAGAAACATAATTAGATTAAACCTGAATAGGTACCTAACAGTTAAGATTTTATTGCATTGAAGAAGGGGAGTGGCGCTTCTGTCGCGAGAACAGTTAAAAATAGCGTGAGTAGCTCGATTTTGTAGATGTTGTACGGATGAAACATGACACCGGTAAGTATTCCCCCATGATGCAATGCCATAAGTGATATGAGAATGAATGAATACGAAGTAAAGTGAAAGGAGTGCTTTATGAGAAAAATATGAGCGAGCTTTGAGTAATGCGCGAATGCCGAATGCTGCCGTTTTTCTAATGTGAGCAATATGTAGAGCGAAGTTAAGGTTAGCGTCGAGGTGAACGCCAAGAAAAGATACACTGTCGCTGATATTAATCAAAGGAGAGTCAACTGTGAGCTGTGGTGAGGAAGTTAAATTGCGTTGAGCTGATCTAAAAACCATAAACTTAGATTTATTTGTATTAATAATTAAGAAATTTTCCTGGCATCATTTTGACACGCTACAAAGTACAGCATTTAATTTATTAGTGACGTCAATACATCTATCAGCAATGGAAATAGTAGTATCATCAGCATATAAAACGCAGTGAGTCATGTGTATAATGTCAGGAAGGTCATTAATGTAAAGTAAAAAAAAAGTAATGGACCCAGTAATGACCCTTGAGGAGCTCCTTGATTTATTGTTTTAGTAGAAGAAAATGAGCCCGATATGTAAACAGTATGCTTTCTGTTAAGGAGGTAACTGTTTAAAAATTTGAGGGATGGACCTGTAATACCGTATGATTCGAGTTTCTTGGATAAAATGAGATGATTAATGGTATCGAATGCCTTTGTGAAGTCTAAGAAAACTGACCCTACTACAATTACTGCGTCTATGGAGTGTTCGATGAAGTCTGATAGGGAAAGAATAGCAAGGTTGGTAGAACTTCCAGCGCGAAAGCCAAATTGACAGGGCTTCAGTATATTAAATTTAATAAGATACTTGTTTAGCCAAGTTATTAATAGTTTTTTGATGACTTTGCTCAGGGAAGAAAGAATACAGATGGGGCGATAGTTAAAAGTAGATTGCTTGTCACCCCTTTTAAAGATCGGAAGGACTTTAGCTATTTTTAGAGAAGTAGGGAAACTGCCATGCTTGAACGCAAGGTATATAATTATAGAAAGTGGTTCAGAAATAGTGTCTACTGCAAGTTTTAAGTGTCGTGCCGAGATTTTATCTATACCAGGGCCGGTTTCTTTGAGACTTTTGATTGCTGTAGAAACATCATCAGGGCTCACGGGGAAAAGAAAAAAAGAATGATTAGAACGTTGTAGATTACAGCAAGAACTGCTATGTTTTTCACTAAAAAATTCGAAAAAATAATTACTAAAAGCATCAGCAACACTTTCAGGGTTATCATGTGTAACGCCTTTATATATGACTTTCTGCAAAGGTGAACTATGTATTGATCGATTTAGAAAATCGTTTAAGAGTTGCCATTGTCTTTTAGAGTTGTTTTTTTCACTAGATATTTGGTCATCACAATATTTTTTCTTGGCATTTTTCAAGAGACACGAAAGAACATTCCAATATTTTTTATAGCGTGAAGCTAAAGCAGTGTTAAATGATTGTCTTTTGACTTTTCTGTACAAGTTATCTTTTTTACGCATACTTTTTAGCAGTCGCTCAGATAACCATGGTTTCTTAGGATATTGGTACCTCTTTTTACATTTGACTGTTTTAGTACATTCTTCTACGGCTTTAAGGTAAAGGGAAGAAAACTTGTTGAATGCCTGGTCTACTTTGCATAAGGACGTAACACTGGACCAATTAGTTTTAATAATGGCATTGAAAAACAATTCCTGGTCAAGTACGGAAGTAACATGCATGAGTGAATCAAATGGTTTCACGACGTTGAAAGCAAGAAATATGGGATAATGATAAGTGATGTTCACATGAATTACTCCTACAGAGGGAGAGAGCGAGAAATTACAGATGGCATGATCAAGCAATGAAGCAGCACCAGAAATAGGACATCTAGTAGGAGATGAAATGAGAGACTCAAAACCGTATGCACTGAAGCAGTCATTATGTTCTGTGCATGTACAATTGTCTGTGTTAAGCAAGTTGATGTTGATGTCTTCAACTAAGACAACGCGCTTGCCTTCAGATGATAACTGATGCAGAATGGTATCCAGGCGAGAAATGAAATTCCTCATATTTGAAGAAAGCGAACGGTAAATACACCCCAGAATAATGTTGTTATTATCGTTTAAAAAAGAATTATCTAATTCAATCCACACGGATTCGCAATGCGAGATGCCTAAGGAAAGATCTTGTCGGCGGGTGTAGGACAGATCTGGGGCGATAAATATTGCTGAGCCACTATGCTGTCTGAACAACGATGACAGTACTCAGCTTCGTACGATGACGGGCCGAACAGATTGACGTCATAAGTGCAGAGCCATGTTTCAGAGATGCAAATGATGGAGAAAGAATGCGCGAGTGAAACACAGCACTCGTGTTGTCCTCTTTGCTTTCCTAGCCTCGTCTTTCGTTTCACTTTTCTTCTAGCATCTTCGTGCTCGTGCTGCAGCCCTTATTATCATGAATTCTAACCAACTAGCCCAAATAGCCGTTCTTCTTGAATCTATAAAGTTATATATATTATCCGAATTTTTGCGGAGGCTTCGCGCGTTGAAATGAACCAAGGAGTGATTACTATCATCTAGCATATGTTTAGTCTCGTCAGGGGATAGCAAAGCCATGATGATAAGATGAAAGTGAACGAGTGTTCAGCACGAAATTGGGCGTAGGACTCAGTGGCTATGAAAAGATGCTAAGATCACTGTCTTTGATAATGCGATATACTCTGCCGTCACCAGACTTCTGCGCCTTGATCTGGCAATTGTCTGTCCACAGAAATTGCCATTTGTGTGCTTTTTTCAGAGTTAGGGCCTTAGAAAACAATACTTTGTTCTCTGGAGACAGGTGATCATTTGCATAGATTGCCTTACTTGAGCTACCGGAGAAGCCAACATCAGAAGTGTTCGGACGGGTCTTACGTGCTTTACGAACGAGGTCGTTTTTCTTTTCATGGCAGCAGAACCGTGCAACAATGTTCTTTTCATCTGATTTCGTTGAAACTCAATGAACTGTGTCAAAGTCGCTGGGCGTGACAGGACACTGAATAGCTTTGCCAATCTGCATCACAATGGCCGCACAGTTCTCACCCTGAGTGACCGGAACGCCCTTGATTTCAACATTATTGAGCCTCGAGTATTGCTCCAACTCCGCAACCCTTCTAGTCAGTGCCTCATTTTGCGCAACTAGTTCCTTGTTAGCTAGTTTCAATTCATCCTGCTTTGTTTTGATAGAGTCGAAACTGTCACACAGAAATTGAACACTATCAGTGAGAGACGCATGTTCCTGTGCTAGCTTTTCTTTAATTTTAGCTGTTAGTTCATTTGCAAGGGTATCAAGACTAGAGCGAACCAAAGACTCAAGTGCTTCAATTTTTTTGGCCAATTCTGCATTGGTTGGCATGACAGCAAATACACAAACGATAGCAAATACACAAACTAAGATAAACACTTACTGGGAGACAGCAGCTGCGGTAAAAGAGAACACACTAACGTGAGCAGAAAACAAGGACACCAACCTGCAGAGCAAGTAGGAAGCAATCAGAATGGGATCCAAGAACCATTTGCCACAGCCGCTGCCTCAAAAATGATGCACTTCCACAGGAAGCGTCGTTATTTATCCTTGTGACATCACGGTAGTAGGCGCCCTCTTTCGGATGATGATGTCGTGGATGTAGGCGATTCAGAGGCCACTGGACTTGACAGTTGATGAGCCGCACACGAGCCCTGAAGACAGCTGTATCCAGATAGCTGCAGAGCAAGTAGGAAGCAATCAGCATGGGATCCAAGAACCACTTGCCACAGCCGCTGCCTCAAATATGATAGGTCGATGCCCACCTGCTCGAAAGGCGTAGTAGGTGGTTTTGCGGGGTGAAGAAGGCCTTGCGGGGCACTGGTCGGTCGTTTGTGACGCTGGTGCTTCTTGCAGCTCGAGGCGTACTGCTTCGTAAAATCTCACATTCGAGGCCAGTAAGAACGCTGCTGTACTCGATGCAAGGTGCAAATGAACCCGAGGTGTCCTGACGTTGGATCATCATGCATAGTACGAAGAACGTCGCATCGAAGTCTTTCAGGTACAACCAGTGAGTAACATACACCGGTGGCTGAGTAATTCGTCTTGCACAACAGTCCATCATAAATGTGAAAGCGACCACTGCCTTTCAGACTGCAGGCGTCAGCAAACAAAGGGTCTAAAGATAAATCATTGAGTTGTTCCCGTTTGAAGATATTGGCGTCAGGAAACATGTGAGAGACCGCAGCAAAACAGATGTCGAAGGTATCTGCACTGCCTTCCGTCGTGGTCACTAGTAGGCGAGAAAGGCAATCAGTGTTAGTATGACATCTTCCACTTTTGTACGAAATGCTGAATTCAAATTCTTGGAGGCATAAAGCCCATCGTGCAAGGCGGCCAGAAGGGTCTCTGAGGGTAACAAGCCAACATAATGAATGATGGTCTGTCACAATCGTGAACGGACGGCCGTAGAGGTTAAGCTTCTGAATGGTGAATGCAGCCACTAAACATTCTTGCTCTGTCACCGTATAAATCATTTCAGCCTTGCTTAGAGATCGACTTGTATATATAAGCAGCGACATGCTTTGCATTATTATGGCGCTTAACAAGCACACCTTCGCTGCCAATTCCACTTCCGTCACTATGCACTTCAGTAGGAGCAGATGGATCGAAATGATGAAGAATAGTTCTTATGTAAGTAGAAGCTTCAGTTCAGACAATGCGGCATCACATTCAGGGGTCCACTCAAATGGGCTGTCTTTTCCCAATAAGCTCGTCAATGGGTGTAGAACGTCCGCGAATCTGGGCGAAAGTAGAAAGTAGTGACGAAAGTAGAAACGTAAGCCCAAGAAGCAGAGAAGTTCGTTTAGTGTCTGGGGTGGTTTGAATGTGCTGCCTGCTTTGATTTTGTTGGGATATGGCCTGACACCCTCTTTGTCAACTAAGTCACCGAAAACTAATGCTTGTTGTTCACCCAACCGGCACTTTTTAGAGTTCAAAATCAAAGCAGCCTTTTCGACACAGTCTAAAACAAGGCTTAAATGGACATTGTTATGCTCTACGAAGGTATGCCTAAAAATGACGACGTCGTCCAAGTAGCATAAGCATGCCTCCCATCTAAGACTACGAAGGACAGAGTCCATAAATCTTTCAAAGGTGGCGGGGGCATTGCAAAGCCCAAACGGCATCACATTCAATTGGTACAGTCCGTCAGGCATCACGAATGCGGTCTTCTCCTTGTCTGAAGGGTGCATAGGTATCTGCCATTATCCTGATTGTAAGTCTATTGAAGAAAAGTATGAAGCCAAGTGTAAGCAGTCAATAACATTGTCAATCCTAGGCAGCGGATATACATCCTTTTTGGTAACGGCGTGGAGTCTTTTGTTATCAACGCAAAACCATGAGGCACAGTTATAAGCAAGATGACCGGTGCTGCCAACGGGCTACACGACTCTCCAATGACACTCTTTTTCAGCATTTCCTGAACCTGGTCGCAATAACTTTTCGTTTTGATGACGCCACTCGGTAAGGTTTCTGTCGGATCGGATGGGCAGTGCTGGTGTCAATCCTATGATGAGCGCGAGAACATGGTAAAGGTAGTGGCTTCTCCTCTTGACAAAAGTCAAGCACAGAAGCATGTTGTCTCAACAGGTGGCATAACGTCTGCTGCTCCGGTGACCGTAAAGTGGCACTAATCATGCCTAACAATCTGCAACTCCTAAGAACAACTGCGCTTGCAGGAGACTGTACTTTTTTCGCTTTCATTGTTGTTGATGATCGCAATAGAATCTTCAGTGGAATCATCGAAGATGCCGAGCTTCATTCCTCGAGGGATCACAACCAGCGTTGGCAAACAGTTCAGTGCCCACAAAAAGGTTGCTCCTTCATCAACAGATACCAAACAATGAGGAACGAGTGTGCCTTTCTTAGCCCATTGAATGATGGCAGGTTCAATGATGGCGTCAAAAGATGTGGCAGATACTGGAGTGAGTACCACAACATACCTTATTGACCATGGTGGCACTGTCAGTTCATTCGAAATGATCAGAGCGTCCTTCATGGCCTGTGGCGCCTCATCAACAAAGACAGGAACAGTGTCACTGTTGACGGAAAGTTCACCAGTTTCATAGTCGATGAAAGCGCCACATCCTTGGAGAAAGTCAAGACCGAGATGAACATTGTGGGTATAACATTGCAACACAAGAAACTTTTTTGAGAACACCTTTCCTGTCAATAAGACGTTGAAGGCATGAACTCCGACAGAATGAAGTACCTCCCCACCAACACCACGAAATCTTGTTGATTCACCCCAAGAAAACTTGACTTTGTGGCCATTGTGATGTTTGAAAGAAAGATTCATAACTGATATCGTAGCTCCAGTGTCCACCAAAGCACTTGTACAAAAGCCATCTATTTCCACAAGTATCTTGTTCTTGGACCTGTTAACTGGTGGAGGCATCTGAGGCAAATCCTGTTGTGGGTCTCTGGCTAGTTTTCCTGCGGCGGGGGTAATGACAGCCGTCATCCTTGTGAAGGCGAGCGATGCAATCGGCCAGATGGGGGCACCAAACTACGGTGAGAAGCAGGGGAACTGCCACGGTGATTTTCCCGCCGAGAGGTACTCCTGGAATAGGCGGGCCAATGACTGTTGTTGCGACCAGTGTCCACTGGCGGAAACGCTGAAGAGGAATTGATTGGAATGTCGGCTCTCTCTGTCGACGAGAACCGAGCCACATGCCCGGCGATACCGCTGCCGTAGCATACAGGGGCTTGGCGGTATGCACTGTACCCCTGGAAGGCATTGCGCTGACGTGGTGGTGGTACAGATACATCTTCATTTGGGTCCTGATAGATGTTGGCCGGCTGGTGGGGGTAACTGAAACGGTCTCCGCATTTTGGCAGCAAGAAGTTATTGCGCTGTGACCTCAGTGGTGAGGGTGGTCTGTAGTTCTAGTCATCCACACCTGCTGCGGCAATCGACACGGGATGGGGAGATGGAGGCGGCGCGGGTGTAGCATCTTACGGCGTCAGGCGAGCGTGTCGAGTGAGGTCTTCTTGAACGATCTTGCATATTGTTGACGCGAGATCAAGCGGCATGTATTGGTAAGCTCCTCGAGCACAATAACATCTACTAGATGGCTGATTTTGTTAGTAACGTGGACGAACAGCCGCGCTGATTAGTGACCGCACTGGCCAAGCATAAGAAAAAAAAAAACCAAAAGCGTGGGCATCGGATGAGGAATCGTTCTACAATTGCACTCGACAGCTGCCTGTAGCTGCCAGCTCTATGAACTGAGCTTCAACTTTGGATTGTCTTAGGCTCAGAAGCAAGCCAGCAACAAAAACAGGGCAATCTCATTGCCATCACTATCGAGCAATTCTGGCCCCCATGCTTAGCAGTGATGGAAGTGCTGCTCCAAATTGCTCCAAAAGAGAAATGCTGCTTTAATGCTGCTCTAATGCTGCTCTAATGCTGCTCCAAAGTGCAATATTTGTCGGTTGCTGCTCTGAACCTGCTCTGAAATTACACTGAGAGAATGAGAATGATGAACTTTTACTGTTTGAATGACTCACAAAGTTCTTAAGAAACTGAAAAGAATCTGTGTACTATCATTCTTGTGTGCTGCTAGTGTGCAGCATTATTGGCTCGAATCTCATTTGTGCGAAAAGAATTGACATATTAAGCATATAGTTCGTTTGGCTGTTTTTTTTTTCTCAGCTAGACATGCTGGCTAATGCAGTCAAATGTGAAAATGAGCAGGACTGTCCTTATGTCATGTCCATTATTTACTGCTTATTTGGTAACAGTTATGTGGGACAGTGGTTACTTCTAAAATATGGCACTCAGATTGTCCAGTTTGATAATATTTCTGCCACAAACACTAGCAGTTTAAATTGTAGCTCATTTCAGAGAACTTTTTTGATGACCTGCCTTTGTTTGCTACATGAAATTTACATCGATTGCTGTCTGTTAAAGATATCTCATAAGAAATAATGATATTTATAAGATACTTCGTCACTGCTTTGAACTCCAATTAATGTATGGCAAACTTATTATCTCCTCCTAAAACATCAATAGCTGCTCTAAACTAGCATAATTTCTGCTCCAAAAACACTTATAGCTGCTAGTACTTTTTCTGCTCCAAAGTATGCTCCGAAAAGTAAACAGGCAATTCCATCACTGGTTCAGTAGACAGGGGTGGTTTGTGGTGGTTGCAACGCGTGTTTTACACTTTGTTGACGTATTTTTATGTTCTGAAAATGCATTAAAATATACAATGTCTAAAATATAAAACATACACGGCATGAAATATTTGCAGCTGGAAATGCATTGTCGAATTTCGGGCAAGTGGAATGGTAGAAGTGTTCATTGCTGCGAGAATAGATTTATGCATTGACACATATTGATTGAGAACAGAGAACTTCACGTTGTAGTGGAAATTTCGTAGAAGCTGCATTTGTTGTAGTGAGGTGTGGCTGTATAACACAAACAAATACTTTTCGACAGAATAGGACAAAACTTATCATGGGCTACTAACATTGTTTGTTCCATAAATAGGTACACTCTACTTATTGACATTTATTTTATCTTGATGTGCCATTCGGAACATGCAAAAGATTGCATGATAATTTAGCTTTATACACATATATGGTCACACTATCAATTCGTCAGCACTTCGATGCACCATTAAATGATGAAATAACCAAACCAACAACGTAGTGTCCAATCCTGACGCATTCTATCACCAATTAATTGCACATTTTGCACTGAGGTTGACAAGTCTGGGTTTGTATATATTGTATCAGTATTAGGTATGTAGTAGCTATTTATTCTGTATTACGCATTACATATACATTTTGTATGAACTGTGAAAGTTTTCTCTATCATGTACAGTTGCATACCTGTCAACTCTTCTGATTTTCCCATAAAATGTACGAATTTCGGCCATGCTACCGATTTTACGAATCTTGCCTGGAATTTTACGAGCAATATTTTATTTCTGAAATGAGAAATAGTAAAATAACATGGCCTCCGCGATTGGCTACGATGCATTTCCGTAGCTCTAGAGTTGCGGAGGGCACGAAAATGGTATTGTGATGTATTCCGCCACCAGAAGAGAAGAATATGTATTCCATCGTGTTACCATCATCACATACCTGCCAATGCGGGAGACTCCCGGATTTCGATCGTTTCTTCCGTTTGTACAGTTGCCATGAAAATCTCCCGGAAATCGAAATTAGTGTGCGAAGCCTGGCCGCATTGACGAAAATGCAGGTCAGCCTGTTCTGGGCTTTTTGCGAGCCCACCGCATTTTATCATAAACGAATTTTAGAGGCGTTCATCTACACGTACAGTAGAGTCTCAGTGATCCGAAACCCGCTTGTCTTGTCGTGGCGTCTTGTTTGGCAACATTTGCCAAAATAGAGCAGTTTCATCCGCATTGAAGATATCTTGGGCTCTATATCTTGCTGCGATATCTCGCCAGTTTTCCTCGAGCCATTTTTCTACGCTGTCCAGGTCCGCCACTCTGCTTTCATTTGTAACAGATTTGCCAACGATGTCGTGCCGTTCTTTGACCCGCTGAAGGCAGCCTGAACCGCTTTGTAAATAATTCTTGCCAAGCAGAAAAGCAAGGTTTTTGGCTTTCTGCTCGATCATAGGGCCGGACACCGGGATGTTTCGCGACCGAACGTCCACAAACCACTTGTAAACGGCTGCCTCAACATCTTCGTACATAGCAGCGCGCACATGTCGGGCGCCATGGGCACCTGGCCTTTTGTCGGACTTGGCTCTGGTGTCTGCCTTGTTCATCAGGATAGTACTCAAGGTGCTCCTTGGAATTTTGTACGCGGCGGCGACGTCGGACTTCTTTTCACCGCGCTCAACCCAATTGATGATTTCGAGTTTCGCGGCAAACGGCAAATTTTGCCTCTTTGCGCAAGCCATGATGACAGCGCCCAATACAGTTCACAGAGTACCAACAGGAAACACCACAGACCACGCTGAATCGGCAGCAGCAGGCACACAAGCATAAAGAAAGAAAAAATGGCGCTTACTTCTACCGCCTCCGCGCCTTGGAGAAAGCACGATGGCCTCTGATTGGCTGTAAGCGCTGCGAGTGGGCCAGGATCATTTCTTGGAGAGGGGTGTTCGCCCGCGCACAACCGGGTCTAACCAACTTTTTCTAGGGTGGCGCCGGCAGTTTTTCCCGCAACCGCGAGGGAAAGCCAACTTGCTGGGGCACTTTTGAGACACATGGAGTTTGATATATCAGTTGTCGTTGCTATTTTTGTTCGATAAAACAAAAACTTTTGCTATATATTCTCAATGTAAACTTACCGTGTTTAGGAATTGTTCGATATACGGGATAATTTGATATAAATGGGTTCGATATAGTCGGGCTCGACTGTATATGGCGACGACGTTGCTGACAAAAGTCCAAAAGAGCGCGCGCAGCCAACGCTCGACCAGTCAAAGCAACGCTGCTTTCTGCAAACCCTGTGCACAAAACCACGGTAGTTGCGATCATAGATAGCATAAAACGACTTAGTTCTGAAGGCACATGGATTGAAAACAAAAGTACCGTTTGCCGCAACCGCCGTGCACAAACCGCAGTTGCGGCGATGCAATAGCGATCTACGAACACCGAAGGCACGTGTTTGAAGCTGCAATAGATTAAAGGCGGTAAAGATGTTGAAAAGGCTAGAAGTGTCTGGCGTTTCTGTTCGAAGAATCTGGTAGCTACCAAAGCCGAAGCTTTGACCGGTTCGTCTGTTGGTTGAAAACATACATGAGTTGTTTGGACGGAAATCGATTTTCCTGCTAGTTGTTTTGAAGACTCGAAATTTCGGGAGCAGTAGTGCTCCCCCTATGAGACTCTCACTTTAGTGGGAAACCCTATCGTCGTGTGTTCGGCCACTCCGAGCCATTATGAGACGGCAACGCCGATGCATGCACTTGCATTTAGGACCCTCCTCCATTGTTTTTAGCAATTTTTTTTGTTTTTTGGTTCCGAAACTTAAAGAAACTATTTCAGAGCGTCAATATGACCTTCGGTGGCAAAACATGATTATGCTTGTTGTTAAAGGCAAATCTATCATAGCTGCAAATTAAAGAAGAAGTTGGTAAACCCTCACCCCCCTTTTCCGCTCGGGGCTTTTTCTAATTTTTCTGTTGCCAGGTTGGCAGGTATGCAGCTGTTTCAGTTTGGTTCTTTTATACCTTCTTATTTTGTGTGTAATAATATAATATCTGAGCAGCCCTTACACAATGGCTAGTGGGCTTGTAAGGTATTTCAGAAATAGATAGATAGATATATAGATATAAATGACTTATGCTTGAACTTCTATCGCTGTGTGTAGGGGGCAGCAGCGACATCCCGAAACCCAAAGAGACTGAGGAGGAGATGCTCATTCGTACGGGCGAGATGACACCGTTTGGCAGCACCGTTGCGCCCTCCTCCAGTCTGTGTGCTGCCCAGCCCTCGACCAGTGCACAGCTGGTGTCCCAGGTGCCACCTCCCCGCAAGAGGAAGAAGAAAGAACGGCTGGGCACGGTGACACGGCGCCGCTCGACAATGCCACAGAAAAGCCGCCTGGAGGAGGAGTTCGTCGTTGATCTTGATGAGAGTGACTCTGAGGTTTCGGGGCAATCTGATGAAGATTACCTACCCGAATCCTTGGGCAGTGATGAGGACTATGCTGGTGACATCGCTATTGTAAAAGGTGATTATGCATCAGTGCTTCTAAAAGGCAACATGGCTCCTGAATTTTTTTTTTTTGTGATGAAACTTCCTTGGTTTATAGAGTAAATTTGTGTGAAGTTTTCTAATATGCACTATCGTCACGGGGTCGTGACGTCAAAGAAGACAGAGACCGTTCATCTGTGCCAAATTTCTGGCCGGTCTACGGAAAGTGAGATTACAGCGATACACTCTGGTACCGATAGCGGCGAACAGAGCGTTGGTCGTCAATCAACTGACAAGCGGTGCAGCACGTCGGCATTTATACACTTGCCATCAAATATTCTAGCATTATCGCTAGCGGCCACGTAGGTTCTAGAACAATCTGTAATGTTCGCTAAGTGGGCGTAATTTTAACAAAGTGATCTACTGTATTCCCAAAGCTTCTCGAACACTGCAGGCGCGGTTTGTGCTGAGAATCACTGACAGTGAAACAGGGCGATAACAAAACTTGAGGAGGGAATGTGGCATTTTTTGTATTATACTAGGTAGTGTTAAAAATGTCAAAAACATTTTATGTGGTTTTCAGGCGCTTATAAATGTTTCTTTCATGTGAAAAACTCCACTCTTATGTTGAGCAACAGTGGAGCCATAGTTTGTCTAAACGGTGACTGTTACAGAGTAGTTAAGCACACCGCAAGAAAACAGAATGGACGTTGTAAACGCATTTGAACAGATGTTATGGTATGTTGGACATTCGCTCATGAGCCTACGTCAACTTAAGACTACTCACAAATATTCAACATGGCACAAAATTAGTTTAAATGGGCTGAGAACAGCCGTTTTCCTTTTGTTGCACTCTATATTCATTCCAAGTCATTCTGAAGTGCTTGTTGACTTTGTAACTGTCTCACTTTATATAAACCACGCCTCCGAAAATGGCACCGAGCATTTTAAATCTACATGTTGTACTAGCAAAAAAATGCATGTTTGTAATCAGCACACAAATAATACATAAACTCAGTGTGTTTCATTGAAATCAATAAAGTATTGGTAAAAACCACTCAGACGAAGTGTACCCCCCTTCCCTCCCCCCAAAAATGAGAGGTGGGGCCCATTCGCGTTAGTGTGACATCAAAGAAAGGCACGCCACTGTTTTGACAGGGGTTTGCAGGTGGGCATGATCGTATCAATCACTAATTCAAATTATTAGTGGAAGTTTATTACATTTTTTTGTAATGCAGAAAGAGAAACAAGAGACAAAGCCTCTTATGGGAATTTAGCATGCATGGACAGTACTCATGGATTCAGATGAGACATCAAATTTCTTACTATAATGACTAGTATGCACCATTTCTCATGATAACCATGTCATCACTCAACGAATTCGGTCTGAAGACAATGTAGGTTCCTATCTACGTGTTCGAATCGAAGTTACACTGATAATATTGTCACGGGCTGAGTAGACATTTGAGAATGACGATGACAAGGTGCTGAGGGGAACGTGCACGGACTGCAGCAGCGCTGTATGCATTTGCGCGCAAATATATTCTTCGAATACACTCTCTTCCCCGTAGCATCATTGGTGGAAGGTGTGGAGTATAATACGCTGTACAGCCCCAGGAGTTCGATCTTCGCAGCAGACGGCGCAATGCAGCTACCAAAATGGATGACCAGGTTACTCAATGTCAACAAGATCCGTCAGCCTCGCGGCCGATCGTTGTGCAACCTCGTGTCCAGGCCCATTCAACGGCACAAGTGACACAGACGTCGACGACTGGCTGGTTCTGTATGAGCGGGTCAGTAGCAGCAACCATTGAGATCCAAAGCTTATGTTGGCGAACATCATCTTATACTTGCATGGCATGCAAAACTATGATACGAAACTCATCAAGGAGAGTTAACCAGCTGAGACGTCTGTAAACAGAAATTATGCTATTTATTTAGGAAACCCATCGTACGACGAGTGGCTACAAAGAATGAGCTTGCAACTCGTGCCCAGACGTCCACAGAGCCGTACATTGCGTACATCCAGGACGTGTTGGCTTTGTGCCGCAAGGTCGACAAGGACATGCTTGGGGAAGACAAAGTCAGACACATCCTGAAAGGAATTGCTGATGACGCCTTCAATTTCCTGCTGTGCAAGGACTGTTCGACAGTAAAGTCGGTCATTGGAGCATGTCGTCACTTCAAACAAGCGAAACGTAGGCGCATTACTCACCGATTCGACCACCTTCCTAACATGGCAGCTACGTCCTCCTGCGAAGATTTGCAAGATTTTCTCACACTACATCAATGATCAGAGCCGCCAAACGTCACCAGAATAGTCCGTCAGGAACTCGAGACTATGGCACCCGCTGTCTAGCGTCAGTGCTCCAGGACACAATCTCGCAGCTGTTTCAATGATACAGGCTGTGGTTCTCCAAGAGATCGCCAATATGGGCATTTCGCCCTCTCATCAAAATGCCCCTGCTACTTACAGCTCGGCTCCTCCCCTAGTTGCGGCTGCCATTTCGAACCATACTTTCACATCACGATGAAACCCAGCCGAATGGCGCACTTATGATGATTGGCCCATATTTTTCACTTGCTATGAGATAGGACACATCGCTCGCCATTTTCGCAGCCGTTGGACCTCATCACCTCGACCAAGCTTCTATGACTGGGGATCCCGCTCCGAACATGCGCCCTATGCCTTGTCCTACCGTGCTGGGACAAGTACAGAGCATACTCCAGAGTGTCAGACCAGCCGCTTGCCATCGTTCCTGTGTCATCAGTCCCGCTCACCCCAACCTCGCTGCTCTCGGTCTCTCTAAGACCGTTGCTCGGAAAACTAGTCGGTGCAGCCCTCGGTGGTGACGCTGCATACACGACTCAGGCTGCACCTCCTCTGATTTTTCCCGACCAGCGGTGCAACCTTTTTACAATTCTCGTCAATGGTTTACCTGTAACTGCTCTTATTGATATTTGTGCACAAATATCTGTGATGAGCTCAGACCTCCTCCACCACCTCCAAACGTTCTGACGCCTGCGGTTGCGCCTACCATTGGTACAGCGGATGGGAGTATTCCTGCTGTGCTTGAAATGGGCACTGCGTGATTAACGATTTGTGAGCATCGAACTACAGTTCTGTTTGCTGTACTGGAAAATTGCCCTCACGACCTCATTCTTAGACTCGACATTCTGACCTCGCACTCTGCATTCATTGACTGTTCTGAAGGTCTTCTTTGGCTTGAACTCCCATTCTTCTTGTAGACCGTCTCTACCAGCCCACCTCGTCTACGCTCTGTCGATTTCCTCCGACTCCCGCCGCAAGCCGCAGTCCAAGTCCAGCTCTCGCCATTCACTCCAGTACCCGATAGTGATTATGTTGCTGCCCCAATTTCTGACGTGGCCATGGGTGCGATGCAGGATGGCCTGAGCTTCTCGGCAGACGAGCTCGGGCTTGCTCTGCGATGGCCTTGGCATGAAGACAGTGTGGAGCGTGTGAGAGCAGCTTTGATAAAAGTGGCTACAGGAACGCGCGTGGAATTGAATACGCATGTAGGACATTTGTGGCAGTTATCAAAGGAACACTGTGTGAGAACACGTCAGTGCCGCCACTCAGTCAACATTTTAACAAGGCAGGGACGTCAGCGTGATTGTCTTGCTGTATTTTTGCCAACTCAACACGCGCCTCCCACAGGCGTGTTCGCGGGCGTATGTCCTCTTTCGCACAGGTTCTTTCGTTCCACCTGCAGCATGAAAATTTGCACTCTTGAAGGCAGCAAAGCTGCATACCCAGCACTGTCGTGCTGCTTGTTTCGCTTCCATCAAGTATTGGGGATAAATGTAAGGACACGTGGTCACCAGGGGTGCTCGCATCTTGTCGGCAACGTGGCTGTGATTGAATATGTCGTGAGCAGGGTGAAACTGAATATGAGACATGGGTAGGTTTAGAATAACGTTTGCAAGTGTCGCAGGCGTTGCTTTAGTTGCGGGCGCCTCCCCGCAGGGGCGCCTGCGCAAGTAGGCGTTTGGTGTGTAGCGACACCACGGACCCGAGCTAACGGGGCAGTTCCTACTCCCTCCCACGCCTAGCCGTGCGTGGCTTTGCCGTGTCCGGGAAAAAGGGGATCCTGGGGGTTGAGCCGACGCTGGGTGATTGGACCTTTAAGGCCCCCTGGCAGAGGCAACACACCCCTTTGGCCCCGGCTTCACGTAGACGGCACCCCTGGGCTGACCCACCCAGGGGAAATCGGCAGTCGCCTTTTCCTATCTCTCTCTGCCTACATCTTCGTCTTTATCTCTCACTATCTATCTGTCCTGTCTTCTACTCTCTTCTGTTTACTTCCAATTTTCCTGGCGGCAAGGGTTAACCCTGTGCAAATAGCCTACCTTGGTCTAGGCGCATTGGGTTATGGCAGTGTTGTACGGCTGACGTCTGCAAGCTTTCAGCACCTGTAAACTTGCAGCGTCCCCTTGTTGGGCTCCGTGGTGGGTGGCTGCCAACGCTGCTGAACAAAAATAAGACCGGCATGCATGGCGCATTCCTTCTACTATCTGATCGTACAGGCCTAAAGCGGGTACGCACCGACGACAGAAATCTCTTCAACCAGCCAACAGAAACTTTTCCCCATTTCCACGTCATTCACTGTGAAAAAACTGAAAAGCAAGCCAGGACCGTCTCTCCTTTCCTAGTCTCTAGATGTCTTACCGAAACTCTTGGCACAGGATACAAGGTAACCAAAATGGCTAGTGGAGACCTTCTCCTCGAAATCCGTGACAAAGAACAATTTAAAAAGCTAGACCGTCTCTCAGATTTCGGTGGCATACCAATAACTGTAACACCACATAGATCAATGAACACAACTCGCGGAGTGGTATCCGACATGGACTTACTTGACTTGACTGAGACTGAACTTTTGGAGGGGTGGAAGAGCCAAAATGTCACTAATGTACAGAGAATCATCATCAGAAGAGACAATAAAGAAACACCGACGAAACACTTAATACTTACATTTGCATCCAGTAAACTACCGGAATCAATTCAAACAGGGTACACAAAGACATCTATATATCAGGCCGTACATACCAAACCCTCGTCGTTGCTTCCAATGCCAGAGGTATGGCCATGGCTCTAAAACCTGTCGTGGTCGCCAGACTTGTGCGCAATGTGGAGTCCTAGGCCACGTGTCTGAGAACTGCAAACAACCGCCACACTGTGTAAACTGCGAAGGAAACCATGCCGCATATTCACGCTCCTGCACATACTGGAAAAAAGAAAAAGAAATAATTACGTTGAAGGTAAAGGAGAATATTACATTTAAGGAAGCACGGCGAAGAGTCGCTCCATTCTATGGACCTACATACGCTGATGCGGCGCGTCAGGGGGCACCGCCGCACCAGCCCTCGCCACCCCTCCGGCCCGCGCATTCCGAGCCGGCGGTTGTGGCACCTGCCCCCAAGGCGGCTGTAGCCCAGGCTACACCACCTACTCCCAAACAGAGACCGGAGACTCCAGAGTCTTCGGGTCTCAAGGCCTCCCCTCACCAGGCGAGGCCCAAAATTCGAACTAACAGCCCGCATGTGCGAGCATCCAGTGCCTCCGAGGAGGCAATGGATACATCGGCACCCTTGGTGCAGAAAGAGCGGCGTGGCTCCTTGGAGCGCGCCAAGAAAACAAAAAAGCAAATAACAGGGCCTGATGACGGCCCTGTTAAGTGAACTCAAACTCCCCGTCTAAACAGCCACTCGCTTTTCGTACACACAGCATTATTTTACATTCACCATGAACACTCAAATTATACAATGGAACGTCAGGGGCCTCCTCAGAAACCTTGACGACATCCAAGAACTCCTACACGAACACTCCCCAAAAGTGCTGTGTGTACAAGAAACACACCTAAATTCAAAACACACAAGTTTTCTTCGTAAATACGTTATTTTTCGAAAGGACCGAGATGATGCCATGACATCATCCGGAGGTGTTGCCATCA
Source organism: Rhipicephalus microplus (assembly GCF_043290135.1). Lineage (NCBI taxonomy): Eukaryota > Metazoa > Arthropoda > Arachnida > Ixodida > Ixodidae > Rhipicephalus > Rhipicephalus microplus. The sequence goes on along the minus strand of NW_027464587.1, from coordinate 8,013,526 downwards.
TAGTAAATCAAGGAATTGCATGCGCACACTTACAACTCCAAACATTCCTTGAGGCAGTGGCTGTTCGAGCGGTTCTTTTCAATAAACTGGTCACAATCTGCAGTATTTACATTCCTCCTAGCTATCAGCTGCAAAAACGTGATTTATACTCTTTAATTGATGAACTTCCGGAGCCCTATGTTCTCCTTGGAGACTTCAATGCGCATAGCAGGCTATGGGGTGATTCTCGGTATGACGCGCGAGGTCGACTGATCGAACAGTTCCTTCTCTCGTCGAGCGCGTGTCTGCTGAATCGAAAAGAACCAACCTATTATAACCTCGCTAATAACACCTACTCCTCCATAGACCTGAGCATAGTATCTCCATCTCTTGTGCCTCTACTCCAGTGGAAAGTTGTCAGTAATTTGTACGGAAGTGACCACTTCCCCGTAGTTTTGAGCACAACGACAGTAACTGAGTGTCCACCATGTGTTCCCAAGTGGCTCATAAACAGAGCCGACTGGAAACAGTTTCATACTATCGCTTGTCTAGGTTGGAATGACATCTGTACTTTGAACATTGATGTTGCTGTGAAATACTTCACAGCGTTTTTGATTGATGCTGCAACAAAATGCATCCCACAAACAAATGGACACCCTGGAAAACGATGTGTGCCATGGTGGAACTCTGAATGCCGAAACGCGCGCAAACGGCAAAACAGAGCTTGGAGGCTGCTTCGGAACTCACCGACAGCCGAAAATCTTGAAACCTTCAAGAAAATAAAGTCTCAAGGCAGGAGAACGCGTCGGCAGGCCAGAAGAGAAAGCTGGCAGAAGTTTTTGTCAGGGATCAATTCTTACACACAAGAGGCCAAAGTCTGGAACATGGTCGGTAGGATAGCAGGGAAACAAGTACACACACTTCCACTCGTAAACACTCAAGGTGATACCTTGGAAGATCAGGCAAACTTACTCGGGGCACATTTTGAACGGGTATCCAGCTCGTCCCACTATACTGACACTTTCCAAAAATACAGAACAAGAATAGAAAAGCAGAAACTCGAACACAAATGCACTAGATACGAGGCATATAATCAAGCGTTCAGTCTAGCTGAGCTGCGAATGTCTCTAAACTCCTGCAGTACTTCTGCCCCAGGTTCTGACCGTGTCGTATATGAAATGTTAAAAAACCTACCGATCGAAACACGAAAAACCTTACTTTGTTTGTACAATGCTATCTGGTTTTCTGGCACTATCCCTAACTCCTGGAAAGAGGCTATTATAATTCCCATTTTGAAAGAGGGCAAGGACCCTTCTTTACCTTCGAGTTATAGGCCTATTGCACTCACAAGCTGCTTGTGCAAAATCTTCGAAAAAATGATAAACTGCAGACTTGTACATTTTCTTGAAACAAACAATTTGCTCGACCCATTTCAGTGCGGGTTTCGAGAAAGTAGATCCACCACAGACCACCTTGTTCGTATCGAGGCACAGATCAGGGACGCCTTCGTCCATAAACAATATTTTCTCTCTGTGTTCCTCGATATCGAAAAGGCTTATGATACTACATGGCGTTTTGGAATTCTAAGAGACCTGTCCCACCTTGGCGTGCGCGGAAGAATGTTTCACATAATCGAAAGTTACCTGTCAAACCGGACATTCCGTGTCCGAGTGGGCACGGCTCTTTCCCAAACATTCGTCCAGGAAACAGGCGTGCCACAAGGTGGTGTACTTAGCTGCACACTTTTTCTCATCAAGATGAATTCCTTGCACTTGTCCATCCCTCGCAATATGTTTTATTGTACATATGTCGACGACGTCCAGCTTGGCTTTAGATCTTGCAACCTGGTAATGTGCGAGCGACAGGTTCAGTTAGGTTTAAACAAGGTCTCCAAATGGGCAGAGGAAAACGGATTCCGACTGAACCCACAAAAGAGCACGTGTGTCTTGTTCTCCCGAAAGAGAGGCATGCACTCAGAACCTGACATTGAATTGAACGGTCAACGTCTGTCTGTCAATGCGGAGCATAAATTCTTAGGATTAATCTTGGACAACAAGTTGACCTTCGTACCGCACATCAAGTATCTAAAAACAAAATGTTTAAAAGCCATGAATGTTTTAAAAGTATTGTCACGTACTACGTGGGGTAGTGACAGGCAATGTCTCATGACTCTGTATCGAAGCCTCATTCGCACCCGCTTAGATTATGGGGCCATTGTTTATCAGAGTGCGACTCAAAGTGCTTTGAAGATGCTGGACCCCGTGCACCATTTGGGCATCCGCCTTTCTACGGGTGCTTTTCGCACCAGCCCCGTAGAAAGCCTTTATGTTGAGTCAAATGAGTGGTCGCTTCATCTTCAGAGAACTTACATGTCCTTTGTTTATTTCCTTAAGGTGAAAGCAGATAAGAAGCACCCCTCATACTCCACTATTAATGATTTGTCGAGCTCCATTCTGTTTCAAAACAGGCCTTCGATGAGGCAGCCCTTCTCAGTTCGCCTGAAAAGTCTAGCTGAGGAAACTGGAGTCTCACTTGAACATAGTTTAATGGCTCCTGTAGCATATCTGCCACCGTGGCGATGGCAGACTATAGACTGTGATGTGTCCTTTCTTGAAGTTACAAAACATGCGCCTATTGCCCATATCCAAACATACTTCCTGGAACTTCAACACAAATACACACGTCCTGAGTTCTTTACAGATGCCTCCAAGTCCAACTCCTCTGTGTCCTACGCTGTTGTCGGCCCATACTTCTCGGATGCTGGCCCTCTACATCTAGGCACAAGTATCTTCACAGCGGAAGCTTACGCGATACTTGTGGCAGCTAAACACATCAAACAATTACACATACAAAAAGCAGTAATTTATACAGACTCCCTCAGTGTGGTAACGGCTCTGCACAGTCTTAAAAAACAAAAAAACCCGGTCCTCATCTCACTTTACTCCATTTTGTGCACACTCTACACACTCAAACAACATGTTGTAGTGTGCTGGGTGCCAGGGCACCGCGAGATTCAAGGCAACGTGAGGGCGGATCAGCTCGCTGCATCCGCCCACAAAAACACTGCCCCTACACCTATATCAGTCCCGGCCCTCGATCTTAAGCCGTCTCTCAAACGAAACCTCAGAGTATACTGGCAGAGCAAGTGGGATACACATACACAAAACAAACTACACGTTATTAAGCCACACCTTGGTCATTGGCTGCCCGTATCGAAATCGCGTCATACAGAGGTAATACTAACGAGACTCAGGATAGGACACACATGTATGACACACACACACCTTTTGTCTGGTGGCGATCCACCATTGTGTGACAGATGTGGTGAACCATTGACAGTCCTTCACATTTTAATTGAGTGCAAACAATTGGACACTGTAAGAGAACAACACTTTCCATTACCCTACCGACAACATATACCTTTACACTCTGCAATGTTCGTCAGTAGGGAACCGCTTTTTAGTCACAAATCATTGTTAGCGTTTTTTAAAGAAATTCATAGTTTCCATATCATATACCCAGGCATCCCGTAGCATGACCTCTCCAGAGAGGTTTTTGCTGCGGTGGTTACACAAGAAAGCACTTGCCTCACGGCCCTTGGACGCAAGGGTATGAACGAGTGAGGCACTTGTGCTAATGCCATACATATCCACCATCGTCTTTTATTATCACCAACTTTTGTCATCTATTCACACCACACACACCTTTCACGGCATGGTCATGATTTTATTACTTGTATGTTTTTACCCGCCTTACCGCGAGGAATTTTATGGCCCTTATACAGCCGCTTATCACAATCATTGTCCATTTTTTTTAGCAAGATGAACTGGCGCTCTTTGGCCGTGAAACGGCCCTTGCGCCATAAAACAACAAACATCATCATCATCATCATAGTTGCGGGCGCCTTATGTGTTTTAGAATAGCGTTTGCTCCCCCTATGAAAAGTGTATAGGACTTTCGCCCTGACCGCAAACCCAAGTGCATGGAAGCTACACACAGCACTTTGCAGGCCTTGCGGGCCGCGATCAGTGCTTGCTATTCCGAATTTTCTGGGGGCGGGTCGTGAACGTTAACAGCGGCTCGCGTTACGACGTATGGGCAGTGGCAGTGACAGCACCGCAAGGACTCGCGGTAGGACATAACCTTTATTTCTGCGTGCGTGTAAGCATAGTCTGCATGATAAAGCTGGTAGATGAACCGTGCGCTCGCTGGCGTTAAGGCGTAAGCATTGCTCCTCTGCAAGAGCAAAAGTGGTGGGCAGACTCGATATTCACTGCGGGTGTCTGTCAATCAAACTGATAGACGCGTGAACTCGGATACAAACTCGTTGATTCTGAGGGGATACAAACTCGTTGATTCTAAGAAGGCCAGAGTTCAACTCGTAACTGTGATGGTGCCAGTGTGACTGTTAAGCATTTGATGCAGTGAACGCTACACGGCCACAAAGAGAGAGCACCCCTGTGCACATGCAACACGCTTTTTATCCCCCTCTGTCTGTGCACGCGCATCTGAAACGCGAACTGCGTGTGCGACGCGAACTGCGTGTCACTGGCACGCTGGTGCGCGTTCGTTGCAGTGCACTTGGGAGTGTTCCCTCACTTGTGAAACGCAGACAACATTCTCTTCGGCGAGCACCACTTGAGAGAGCTCAGCTGATGGGCGTCTCTTGCACTGCCAGTCCTCAGTCATGATAGGGTGCACTTTTGCGCTCAGTGGAACGACAAACAAATGAAAGAAGATGTCTCTGGTTTGAAAACACTGCCCAACTTGGTCGACCGTCTTTGACGCGATGACTGGTTTCATCGTAACCAAGAAAACGCAGCGTGCTGAGGGGTGGATTTTACTCTTTCGTACTGTTGGCTCGTTCATAAGGGTTTGTCGCCAGGGCTCAGGAAGATCCCGAGTTTGGCTAACTCGGCCGATCCTGCATAGCGCCTCATGACGCGTAATGTCGCGCTCTTCAACACGGTGGTTACTGCTAAGGACAACCGAACTTCATTTCCCATCCTCAATTTGGGCTTCTCGGCGCAAGTTATTCCTCGCGGCATGTCACTTGCATGTCTGACACCACTGGTCGACCACACAGTTTCCGCCCTAACCACTGATGCGCCACCCAATTTTTCATCAACGTCACCCTCATCACGTTCCTGTTCCGACCTTTTCATGCCAATGATATCCGACAAGCTCATCTTTGAAGAAGTCTCTGCTCTCCGTCGCATTCTCGTTTCTTATCAGGACATCTTTGACTTCGGTGACCGTAATTTGGGCCAGAAATCCGCAGTAACCCATTGCATCGATATTTGTGACGCTCGACCCATTCGCCGACGGTCCTACCGTGTGTCAGCCCCGGAGCGTGCTATTACATAGTGGGAAGTGGATAAAATGCTTCATAAGGACGTAATCGAACCCTCATCTAGTCCCTGGTCCTCACCCGTTGTACTTGTTAAAAAGAAGGACAACTGCTGGAGATTCTGTGTTGACTACTGCCATATCAACCATATTACCAAGAAAGATGTCTATTCTCTTCAGCGCATAGATGATGCACTCGATTGCTTACACGTGACAAATATTTTTTTTTCAGTAGACCTTCGCTCAGGCTACTGGCAGATCACTGTGGACCAGAAAGGCAAATAGAAGACGGCTTTTGTGACTCCTGATGGACTTTATCAGTTCAAAATGATGTCTTTTGGATTATGTAATGCCCCTGTGACTTTTGAGTGCATGAGAAACTCTCTTTCGAGGCATGAAGTGGACCATCTGCCTCTGCCATCTTGACGATGTTATCGTTTTTTCGACTACTTTCCAAAACTATCTTACCCGTCTGTCCACAGTGCTTGATGTTTTCTGACGTACCAACCTGCAATTTAACTCGTCCAAATGTGTCTTTAAACGACGCCAAATGTGCGTACTCTGCCATCTTGTTGACGGTGTGGGCGTACAACTAGACCCTGTGAAAGTTCGAGCAGCTCGTGACACCCCGCTCAACCAAGGACGTCCGAAGCTTTCTGGGATTGTGCTCCTACTTTCGTCGTTTTGTCGAGAATTTCAGTGAAATAGCCCGCCCTCTAACCTGCCCCCTCAAAACGGATGTCGCATTCACCTGGGGCCAACAGGAAGCAAACCCCTTCTCGTCGTTCACTGACACTCTCACCAATCCACCAGTTCTAGCACTTTTCGACCCATCTGCTGCGACGGAGCTTCGTACCGATGCCAGTGACCACGGCCTAGGCGCAGTGCTGGCGAAACAGCAACAAGGTATGCACCGTGTCGTCGTGTACGTAACCCGACTGTTGTTGCGCTCGGATCAAAGTTATTCGATAACAGAATGCGAGTGCTGAGCTCTTGTTTGGGTCATTGGGAAATTCCGACTGTACCTGTATGGCAGACAATTCTTGGTTATTACGGACCACCATGTGCTTTGCTGGCTCTCCTCACTCACGGACCCTACGGAACACCTTGGTCGCTGGGCGCTGTGCTTACAAGAGTACACTTTTTTTGTATCCTATAAATCCGAACAACTTCACAAAGATGCCGACTGTTTGTCCCGTTAGCGAGTCGATTCCCCTGAAATGACAGAAGATGGACTAGAAGCCCTCGTTCTCTCAATTACAGCCTTCACCAACATAGCTACTAAACTACGTCGCGACTTCTTCTTGCATCCTATTATCAGTGGTCTGCAATCTCCCCTTCCTGACCACTCCTTACAGATGTTTGCCTTCACGACGACTTCTTGTACCGCTACAACGCCCGGCCTGATGTTTCTGAGCTTTTTCTCGTTGTTCCTGCGCATCTCCGCTCAGACGTTTTGGCCCAGCTTCACGATGCACCCACCGCTGGGAACCTAGGGGTGTCACGCACGTATGACCGTGTTTGCCGACGATTATTTTGACCTGGCGTCTACTGTTCTGTGCGACAGTTTGTTGCGGCGTGCGGCAAGACACCTACGCTGGGGCCTGCTGGTACCCTCCAGTGCATAGAAATACCAGATGAGCCATTTTTTTCAACTCGGCCTCGATCTTCTAGGACCTTTTCCCGCATCAGCCACCGGTAATAAGTGGATTGCCATCGCAATTGACTATGCAACGCAGTATGCTGTTACACGAGCCCTCCCCACCAGTCGCGCTACTGATAAAGCCGATTTCATTTTTCATGACATTATTCTGCGTCATGGGGCTCGTCGTCAGTTGATCACCGACCGCGGCCGCTGTTTTCTATCTAAAGTAGTCGACAAGCTTCTGTGATCCTGTTCTACCCACCACAAGTTCACTACAGCATACCACCCACAAACCGACGGCCTCACTGAACACCTCAACCGAACCCTGACAAATATGTTAGCGATGTACATCTCCCAGGATCACAAAGAAGATTGGGACATCCACTTACTTACCGTTATCTTCGCATACAATTCTTCACGTCATGATACAGCTGGATTTACTCCTTTTTACCTACTGTTTGGTTGTGACGTGTTTTTACCCATGGACACCATACTCCAACCTGACGCCACCTCATCGACTGCCTATGCTGGTGATGCCCGGCCCCGTGCTGACATCGCCCACGAAGTTGCCCGGCATCGTTTATGTGCCTTGCAGCTTATCCAAAAGCCCAGCCGCGGTGGTCTAATGGCTAAGGTACTCGGCTGCTGACCCGCAGGTCGCGGGACCAAATCCCGGCTGCGGTGGCTGCACTTTCTATGGAGGCAGAAATGCTGTAGGCCCGTGTGCTCAGATTTGGGCCCACGTTAAAAAACCCCAGGTAGTCGAAACTTCTGGAGATCTTCTCTGCGGCGTCCCTCATAATCATATGGTGGTTTTGGGACGTTAAACCCCACATATCAATCATCAATCAATCAGCTTAACCAAAAGAGTGCTTACGATCGCCGGCACCGTGACGTACAGTAATTTCGGGGGTCGCTTATTTTGATGTGGATACCATCACGTGTCGGTCTCTGTGAAAAACTCGTGTCCCGTTACGTTGGCCCTTACAGCGTCATACTCAAGGTCGCCAGCGTGAGCTATCAGATTGCTCCATTCCGTACCACGTCAGCAATAGCTTCAGTCCCGACCGATATAGTGCATATCTCCCGACTTAAACCATACTACTGGCGCCTTGAGGATTGATCGAACCGGTATGGTGCTTCTGCTGCCGGTGGGCAATATCACGGGCTGAGAAATACCTGAGAATGACGACGGCGAAGTGCTGAGGTGAATGTGCACGGACTGCTGCAGCGTTGTACGCATTTGCTTTCAAATATATTCTTCGCGTATACGTTCTTCCCTGTAACAATAGTATCTGAACTGAAGATGGTGGCAACAAAAGTGTTAGTGTTACTTGGCCTGTCTGTTTTCAGTCCATAAGTACTGTACATTAATCTAAGCAAAGCAATATAATAAGCTGACAATTCGAGAAATATGTGCATAATTTTCTATGCAAACAAAGCAATACTGGTCAAACATCATATAACCCCTTTGTTGATATTGTTACGCACAAGGAGGACCAGGACGTATACGACTGAAGGGGGCCGTTTATTTTGGTCGCGAAGAGAAGTGCCGGAGCGGCCAACAGGTTGATGATCGCAGTGTCGTTGTCCTCTTTTTTCCTCCAGCTTGGGGCAGCCAGCATGCTCACCCATCTTTGTTTTCTTCCCAGGCATGCGTAACATTCCTCCCCTCGCAGACGAAGCCCGCCGGGCGAGGTAACTGATTCACCTTGGTGTGTACAACTTCAGTCGAGCGACATGGACTGCTTGGGTTTTAGCGGCTCTTCTACCACTTTTCGTGAGGCGAGCTATTGTGTATGTGACTTCCGTGATTTTGTCGAGAACGACAAATGGTCCGTCGTATGTGGCCAAGAACTTTTGGCATAACCCGCGTCTTCGTACCGGAGTTCACAGCCACACTAAGTCGCCTGGATAGTAAGTTATAGGACGGTGACGGACGTCATAGCGTACCTTCGATTTTTTTTTCTGTGATGCCAAAGTGCGTAGACAAGCAATACGACGCGCCTCTTCTGCAAGGCAGAGGATTTCGGTGACTGAGAGGTTCTCGTGCGCCGAGAATGGCAAAACTGTGTCGAGTGTGTGTCGTGGCGGTCGTGCGTACATCAAGAAAAAGGGGCTATAGCCTGTTGTCTCGTGCTTAGCGGTGTTGAAGGCGTACGTTATAAATGGTAGCACGTCATCCCAATTCTTGTGGTTGGATGCCACATACATAGAGAGCATGTTTATTGTTCGGTTGGTGCGCTCCGTGAGCCCATTTGTTTGCGGATGGTATGGCGACGAGTGACGAAGGCGGGACTCACTCAAACGAAGCAGCTCTTCTACTGTATCTGCCGTAAATTGTCGCCCACGATCACTGATGATCACGTGAGGTGGGCCTTGTCGGAGGATAACGTGCTGCAGCAGGAACACAGAGACGTCGCTGGCAGTTGCGGTTGGTATGGCCGCCGTCTCGCTGTAGTGCGTGAGGTAATCGACACATACAATTATCCAGCGATTGCCCTTAGCCGACTTTGGAAAAGGGCCCACGAGGTCAATGCCCACCTGTTGGAAAGGTGTGCTTGGAGGTGGCAAGGGCTGTAGAAGACCAGCCGGAGCAGTAGATGGGCGTTTGTGGCGTTGACACTGTGTGCAGCTGGCCACATACGCCTCGACTGACTGTCGCATTCCTAGCCAATAAAAGCGTTCCTTAGCACGGTAAAGCGTCCGCGCAGAACCTAAATGTCCGGACGTAGGATCGTCGTTCATAGCACCTAAAAACGCTGTCCGAAGGCTTTCTGGCACTACCAGGAGGAAACGTGCGCCAGTGCTGGAAAAGTTCTTCTTATATAGGAGTCCGTTGCGTACACAGAAATGGCATGCCGTAGGAGCCTTGCAAAGCGATGATAGCCTGGTGTCCTTTCGCTGTTCATCTTTGAAAGTACTGAGGTCGGGAAACTTTGGTGACACAGAAGCTACGAGGTGATCGAGGTCATCGGCGTCACACTCTGTAGTGCTCAGTGGCATGCGCGGAAGGCAATCTGCATCGGCGTGTCTTCGACCACTTTTGTATGAGACTATGAAGTTATACTCTTGGAGCCGAAGTACCCAGCGCGCTAGACGGCCGCAAGGATCCCGAAGGTTGACGAGCCAGCACAATGAGTGGTGGTCGGTGACGACTGTAAAAGGGCGTCCATATAGGTAAGACCGAAACCGTTGAATCGCAAATACTACCGCAAGGCATTCTTGTTCTGTGACAGTGTAATTCTGCTCGGGCCTACTCAAGGAGCGACTTGCGTATGCAATCACATGCTCGCGGTTATCATAGAGTTGAACTAGGACGGCACCAATTCCTATGCCGCTGGCATCTGTGTGCAGTTCGGTTGGAGCTGATGGGTTGAAGTGTTGAAGAACAAGCCCCGACGTCAGGAGGAACTTCAGTTGACGAAAAGAGGAGTCGCACTCCGGAATCCACTCGAAGGGAGTATTCTTCCGTAGCAAACATGTCAGCGGATACGCAACATCAGCAAATTTAGGTATAAAGCGGCGAAAATAGGAGCAAAGCCCCCCAAAACTGCAGAGATACTTCACAGAGCGCGGCACATTGAATGTTTCAACGGCTGCTGTCTTCTGGGGATCTGGACGGATGCCCTCCTGATCGACTAGGTGTCCGAGAACAAGGGATTGTCGGTCTCCGAAGTGGCATTTATTTGAGTTAAGAACAAGGCCAGCGTTTCTTATGCAAGTCAGTACAGTATTCAGACGTGAATTGTGTTTGCTGAAGGTGCGGCCAAAGATGACGACGTCGTCGAGATAGCACATGCAAATGCTCCACTTCAAGACACGAAGAACAGTGTCCATAAATCGCTCGAACATCGCCGGCGTGTTGCACAGTCCAAATGGCATCACGTTGAATTCAAAGAGGCCGTCAGGGGTTACAAAGGCTGTCTTTTCTTTATCTTCAGGATGCATGGGAATTCGCCTGTAGCCCGATCCTAAGTCTACAGAAGAATTTAACTCGTCGAAATGTCTCTTTGGACAACGCCAAATCTGCGTACTCTGCCATCTTGTTGACGGTGTGGGCGTACAACCAGACCCTGCGAAAGTTCGAGCAGCTCACGACACCCCGCTCAACCAAGGACGTCCACTTTTGTACGAGACTATCATATTGTCACGACGTCAAAACAGAGGTCTTGCCGTAGAGACTGAGACACCGGAAGCAGGTCGATCTTTTTAATTAGAACGCGCAAGCGAGTTCTTCTTCTTCGTCCATTTCGTAGTCCTTCGTGGCACATGCACAACTGTCATCGTCTTTCTTGAGAAAGCACGTGACATTTGCCTCCCTCCGAAAGAAGCATCGTCCCGATGCGCAACTCAGGTGCTCTACCAGGCGTATGAAGTGGTCGTACGAAAACGGTAACCGGGAGCTAATTAACTCGATAAATACGGTTTCATACGCATGACGTGCACGACTTTGGGCAAACGCTTTTGGCGCTTAGAACTACAATTAGTGTCGGGAACGACTTCGTAGTTCACGTCGTTCAAGCGTCGCGTGACGCTGTATGGACCAAAGTACCGTCTTAGCAGTTTCTGAGACAGTCTGCGTCGACGTATCGGAATCCAGACCCACACTTTGTCGCCTGGTGAGTAGCTAACAAACTTGTGTCGGGTGTCGTAGCGTTGTGCATCTTGATGCTGCTGATGACAGATGCGCACGCGCGCGAGCTGTCTGGCTTCTTCGGCACGCTGAGTGAATTCTTCGGCATCTACATGGATGTCGTCACACTCATGTGGCAACATGGCGTCCAATGTTGTCGTGACTTCGCGACCATAGATCAGACTGAACGGTGTCATTCTAGTGGTTTCTTGTCGAGCGGTGTTATAAGCAAAGATCACGTACGGCAATATCTGATCCCAGTTTTTATGTTCCGTGTCAACGTACATGCTGATCATGTCTGTGAGGGTCCTATTGAGGCGCTCCGTCAGTCCGTTTGTCTGCGGATGGTAAAATATGATTCTAAAAGACAGGGCATGCAAATACAGACACTAGAGTGAGTTCGAGACACCACAAATGCTGACTCCAAAGGTGCGTAACGATGGAAAAGATAAAAAAAAAGACACAATAACTTATCTGCGCATGCCCATCCACATGCTCAATGGGGCATGCGTCTATGTGAGAGATAACTATTTGGACACTTAATTTCTCCTTTTTAAATCAATTGATGAATGACACGCATGTGCTACTGCTATTATGGATGCCTTCATCATTAGATGCATCTCTTCATTCCTATGGTGGCACAAAACTGCGCGTTCCAGCGTCCACTTACTGTCTTGAACTGCGCAATTCAGCGTGCCTGGTGACTCGCAGAACTGCTTAGCCTCTGCGAACTTTTCAGACATTCTTCACGTGCACTAGGTCAGTATCTCTCAGAGGAGAGGAGCCTTGGTGGTTTTTATTACTCTTTGCTGCGTGAGGTCTTGTTGAAATCTGTGAATGGCTGATTAGGGCACGAGACGACTTTCACTGATAATTGTGATTTTCTATTGAATGTCAACTTTGTGGGGGTCTGCAAATATTTGAAATTTCGAATAGTGTTCGCTATTCGATTCAATTCACCCTGGAATTTCACTATTGGAATGAGAAGGGGGAGATTTCTGGAAGCGTGGTCCATTTGTCATAACAGCAACTGTTGCCAGTGTACGCTGAGGAGGCTACCTGTATTTTAGGAGCACATCTTTGAAAATCAGAACTTCTGCCACTTCAAGCTATCAGCCATTTGACACTGCCATTTTCTAGCCCCATGTCAAAAACGATTAGCTCGGAGCCTCGGATGAAGATACAAACCAAGAACCACAGGTAGACACTCAAGTGACCAAAGGGATCCCTCCCCCCCCCCCCCTCAAAAAAAAGGAACGTGAACTCTCTAAGCTGTTCACTAGCAACGTGACTGCTTTAGGACATGTTGTTTACAAGTGAATGTCGGAACACGGTCTTCTGTGGGGAAAATATTTTTGTGAGGGACATCTTCTCTAAACTGTGAGGGGAAAGGTGGAGAAGATATGGTAAAGAAGAAAGCTCAAAAAATGGTACTGTGTAACATGAATTTATTCAACACGTGTTGCTGTAGGAAATTTTTTATAAAAACAGAAGTAACTCTATTTTACATTACACTGAGTAAAAAGGTTACTATACTCGGGCACAACTTTCTGTGGCAATGAAGGGAAAGCCACAGAAGGCTATAGTGTGCAAGGTTCTGCAGTAATGAGACACCTAATTGAAAACAATATATTAACAAATGTTTGACACGGGTTCGGTAAATGGTTCTCATGCACCGCACAACTGGTTGAATTCCATCATGATCTGGTATCCGATATTGATTCAGGGGCACAAACTGTCTGTATTTTCTTGGATTTTTGTAAGGCATTCGACGCGGTAACACATTTACTTCCTTGCTACAAACTTAAATTACTAAACATAGGTCTTGCTGTCCTTAGATGGATGGAAAATTATCTGTGCGAGCGCGGACAATGTGTCGTTTTATACGGCAAAAGCTCTGAGTATGTTGATGTGACATCGGGAGTTCCACAAGGTTCTGTATTGCAGGGGTGCAACAGCTGCGCCGATTGCGCCAGTTTTATACAACTCCCAATTGTTGCGCCAAGTTGCACCAGAATCGTGAAATTTGCTCAGCTAGCGTCACGCTGCACCAAAATGCCCAGCCAGGCTCAAAATTTTTTCAGGTGCGCTAATTTCGGCGAGAAATGCAGGCCACGTCGGTGCTTAGAATATACCTAAAATATTCTAGGCACCCTCCCTACGCTCGTGAGACGCAATCGACCAGATAGAGTAACAATGCTGCGCGCCCATCGGTCTGCTGACTGCAGCGAATACCTATCGGCAGGACAATGGAACTTCAAGACGAGAATGCATTGCTGTAGCCACAAACGTTTCGCGCGAAATATAAATTTCTTAGCCTGAAAATGCGGAGACGGCTTGTTAGGAACTAAAACTGAAAAAGTGTGCCGCGTTTTCCTCGCACGTATAAGCTCGATGTGTTGCAAACGCCGGCATTGCCAGTGACAACGTTGATTACCTTATCAGTGGCACATGAAAGAAATTTTTTGTCTTGGAGTTGCATCGTCCGGCCACAGTCCTGGCGATTAATATTAGATACTGTTGCCGGGCCAGCAGTCGTGCGCTGTTATTACTTTACCTAGCCGAACGCGCTTCGCAACTGTGCCGAAGCGGCACCCAATTCTACGGTGAAAGAAAAAAAAGTCGCAGTTTTGCCAAAAGGGCGAAGAAATGAATGCGATAGCAACATATTCGAATGTTTTACGAAGCAAGGCTAGCATCCGATCTCACGAAACTCTATAAAACGCTGGTGTAAAGGCACGTTTACACTAGAGCGACGTGACACTGACACCACCCCGACGAAGACACGAGGCAGATGCAGACTATCACCTGACGAGTTGCCCGTTGACAATGTCATGAGACAATGTCATGAGACCTCGTGGTCACACTAGTTGCCGCCGCCGCCTCACAAGACAGCATGTCGTCGTAGTGTAACATGATGACAAACTGAAAACACCAGCAGAACGCATTGGCAGACAAGTCGTCGGCGAAAACTTGCCCATGTCTTTGATTAGCGGTTAGAAAATTTCTTGACTCTGGTCTAACCTGTGCAGAGAATGCTGCTTGTTAAAGGGGTACTGACGCAAAAACTTTGGCGTCGTGTTTTTCTGCTGCAAGGTGTTGCTGGGAGCCTGTTAGTCATGACACGACACATTGTTTGCTGCAGCAGGCGACAGATAATTATTTACAGGCCCCCTTTTACGGACCAGTTTCAGTTTTGGTTCAAGAGAGCTCCAAAAACTGGGTGCAACTGTCGCCACCTAGCGTGTGCAGCTTTTGACCACGTCAGCACACAGAACTGTGACATACTTCTGCACAGTACGCATCAGAAATTACATTCGAGTAGGAAACAGGGCTGCAATATCACCAAACACAAAAATTTCTAAGCCTGCGTCATGGCCACGCACTCGCAACCAGCCGCCAAGAAATATAGACTGCGGTAACAAATGCGGCAAAGAAAAAATGGCGGCTATGATGTCATCATAACTTGCTTTGTTGACTGCCACATGGGGACGTGAGGGAAGTAGGGGGTCACCTAGGGGTCTCCTTCGATGGTGTCAATGGCACGATAAAGTCCAGGGCTCGCACAAACTTCAAAATTCCTTTAAAATACCTTCCCAGCTATATTCGCTGTTGATATTTTGCAGATGATGTGTGAATGTTCCTGCGAATCAACCCTACAGGCTATCTCGGCCGCAAAATTTGGTGTCAGTGCCCCTTTAAGCCACTTTTGCCGCCGTGCACTGGTGCCGTGCCAAAAAGTTTATTGATATTTGGAAGGGGCTATTAGCGCCAGTTACGGGACACTGCGCATTTTGTTCAGTTACTCATGCGTTTGTACGTCGCCTATTTTTAAGTAACAGTTTAATCACAGACTAAGTAAGCTACTGGCCATCAAAAAGTAACAATTTTGACATTGCCCTTTAAACGTGGCACGTCGAATGGCTCGTTGGACTGCCTTCTCCAAAGCAATCGGTAACATTCACATGCGCTCCTCTAGAGATAAGTCAGGCACACTAAAGCTACAGTTGTGTGCTTCCCCGTTTCTACGGAAAAAATGAAGACAGTTTGCTTACTTTACATACTGGCTCTGGAAAAGTTTCAGTTCATCTAATAGACAGTGTGTCTTGTTTTGTTTTGGCAAGAGGCTGACAGACCGCTAAAATAAAGAAATTGCGTACACAAAAAGTAGCCACTGCCGCTGAAGAAGATACTGTCTTGACATCAATTCATCATTTTTAAATGCGAGGCATTTCTTTGCCTACTACAGACATATTGAGCGTTTGTGTTTGTCCATCTGTGCCTGCCTGCAATCTAATCTAATCTTAAAAGAAGATGGCACGTTCTCAGAGAAAAATGGCTGCACTTTGAAGGTGAGGATGGAGTGCAGTTTTGGGAATGCAGCATCATTGTATCCTTGAATCAGTGCTTTTAATGAAAGCTGGGTGCAGGAAAGTACCACAAACAAAAGATACCAGAAATAAAATGACACTTGGGTTAAATCAATGCTGCTGACACCAGCAGATGTGAAAGAGCAGATGTGTGCATGTGCTGATATAATGACTGCTTTATTATTATTATTTTTTCATTTTCTTGGGAACCTCTTGATTACAGCAGCAGTGTTGTGGTTGTGAGTGAACTTTCTGGCTGTGCAGAGCGCAAGGGGCGACAGGCCAAGAAGGCGACCAGTGGACAACTCGAAGGACCACCTACAAAGCGGCTCAAGAAGCTAACAGATGATGGAAATTATGCGGCTTACCTCAAGAGGCTCAAGTGAGTTGTCGACTACTCATTCAGGTTCTGCCATGCGGGCACCGAAGTAACTCTCTGGCACACTATGTACACACCACTTACTATTTGCTTGGGGGACACGGGTCTTAGAAGGCCAAAAATCGCGAAAAATCAACTTCTTGAAGCGAACGTGGTTGCTTGGGCGAGTTGGTACGACATGATTCACATAAAAAACAGTGCCAATAACGAGCGACAAGAGAAAGATTGCGCTATCACAAAAAGAAATAGATCTCCTTCGGAACGTTAGCACACGTGTTGTTCATGGTGCGTTGTGGCGATGACTACGTGGTTGTTAGGTGGATTCTGTTTTCTTTGTTTTGTATTTTTCTTTTTTGTCAGATACTTCCCAAGTATATATTGTGCGATTCTAGCAAATAAATCTTGTTGTAAGTCAATGCCGCTGTCTGTCTCCTTCTTTCTCGTGTCCCTCGTTATTGGCGCTGTTTTTTATGTGATTCTTGAAGCTGTCATTTTCGGAATATGTGCCTATTTTTGCACCTATCCGAGAAGTTTCTAGCTTCTCGCGTCATTATTTGTGGCACAAAATCAACTTATAACATCTCTGTGAGATTAATGTGAGCGCAAATTGATGCTAAAATCGCGCTTTTTCCGCGCCGAACTGTTGCTGTTACACACAAGCTATCGTGTTCATGTTGGTCTCATTTGGAAGAATCGTTCTTGATCTTCAATTTTCCGCCACCTCTGGCTCGCCTTGCTCACTGGTTTAAAAAAAAAAACGCGTCACCGAGATGCACTAGTGCGTGATTCTATTGGCTGCTTGGGGCATGTGACAAAACATGGGCATCCGATTGGCCTAGTGTCGTTTCTGGCGTCTGTTTCACTATCATGACGCGCACGGACATGCGCCATTTTGTCATGGTGCTACTGATTGCCTGCGGCAGTAAAGAAGTTCCGTGCTACAGTAATTTGTGAAGCGGGTGTGGCGATCGTTCGTTCGCTGTGAACTTCAGAATGAGCCCCGCTATGGCTCACGACAACGAGGATAAGGAACTCGCCGTGGTCAACGGTGGTTGCCGAGTCGCCAGTGTAGGCCTAACTCACGTACGAGCCCATTGGTTGCCGACAACGTTACTGTTTGGCAGCCTCATCAGTTAGAGGACGGCAATTGATTGATTGATATGTGGGGTTTAACGTCCCAAAACCACTATATGATTATGAGAGACGCCGTAGTGGAGGGCTCCGGAAATTTAGACCACCTGGGGTTCTCTAACGTGCACCCAAATCTGAGCACACGGGCCTACAACATTTCCGCCTCCATCGGAAATGCAGCCGCCGCAGCCAGGATTCGAACCCGCGCCCTGCGGGTCAGCAGCCGAGTACCTTAGCCACTAGACCACCACGGCGGGGCTAGCGGACGGCAAGTAAAAAGCAGAAGTGAAGCTACAAGAGATATTAATCTTTCCAGTGACAAAACGGAAGCGCAGTCTTATCGCTAAATGCGCCGATGCCGCGGTTCCCCTCGCCTCACGGAAGGACCTTGAACTGCACGACGGGTCGTCAGCGTGGAGTACGCCGCGCGGCGACGAACAATTGAAAGCCAATCCGATTGCGGTGAACGTGCTCGCCGTTCGCGCAATGGAGGCTACTGGCAAAAGGTAGACTGCTTTAAACGACGTGTTCGCAACGTTGTCGTGGTCTCCGCTCGAAAATGTGGCAGTCTTACGGGAAAAAGGAAACTAGCATTTCGGCACTCATGTAGCCTCGAAATTGATGAGCGAGGGAGCAAGTTCGGTTCGCGACATTTATGGGTAACTCATTTTGCAGAAGCCGGAACACATCGCCGTGTTATTCGCGCGCACATTTGTCGCACATCGCCGTCAGTACTGTCAAGGAACTGGTAAGCGGCCTTGCGGCAGACAAGCACTCAGCATCAATTTGCTACAGGACTAGAAGAAACGACACGGTCTTGCGAGCAATCAGTCCTATGAAACGGGTTGTTGAACAAGCAGGAGTTGACTTGGCGAACGAGAGCTTTATTTAGCGCAAGGTACTAACTGAATGCAAGCCTGCGATCACAGCAAGTCTTCTTCCTTTTCTATACTCGAGCTCCATGCCCACTGCCCTCGTTACAATCACCCCCCGGGCAATGAGGGAGCCATCCTGGCGACCTAAGGACAGGTGTACACAAAAGGGTCATGGTATGGCTTGAGCCGAGAGATGTGTACGATTTCTTGTCCCCAACAACGCTTGTCCGGAGATTTATCCAGCGGCTTTACAAGGTAGTTGACAGGGGATGTTTGGCGTACAATTCAGTAAGGGCCATGGTACCTGGACGAAAGCTTGTGGGAGAGTCCTGGAGGAGTAGAAGGAATCCATAACCACACCAGTGAGTTTGGAGCAAAGCTCATAGGCGTGGTTGACGCGTCGTGGCGATGTTTTTGGCGCTTCTGGTCATGTGACATGAATGCACGAGCAAGCTTCCGACATTCTTCAGCGTGTGCTGCTGCTCGAGAAATGGTAGTCATGTCTGAAGGGTCCGGTCGATAAGGAAGAATGGTATCCATTGTTGATGATGGCTCGCGTCCATAAAGAAGGAAGAAAGGCGAAAATCCAGTGGTGCTTTGCGTTGAAGTGTTGTAAGCATATGGCACAAAAGGCAGTATGCTATCCCAATTTGACTGGTCGGATGAAGCGTACTTGGCCAGCATATCCCCAAGTGTACGATTAAAATGCTCTGTCATCCCATTAGGTTGCGGGTGATAGGCTGTGGTAGTGCGGTGTATGATGCAACACCCGCTCAACAACGCTTTGATGGCATCGGAGAGAAACACGCGGCCGCGGTCGCTTAGTAACTCCTGAGGGGCTCCATGCCTTAAAACCAGGTTTTGCAGTATAAAACATGCAACGTCTTTTGCGGTAACAGAAGGTAACGCAGCTGTTTCAGCGTACCGCGTTAGGTGGTCGATAACGACATTGACCCAGCGGTCGCTACTCGAAGTATAGGGAAGCGGACCGTAAAGGTCGATTCGGACACGATCGAAAGCTCGTGCTGGACGTGGCAACGGCTGCAAGGGACCTGTGGCATGTTGAGTGGGCATTTTGCGTCGCTGGCACGTAAGGCAAGACCTTACGTAACGGCGAACAAAACGGTACATACTTCGCCAGTAGTACCGCAGCTGCAAGCAAGTGTATGTTTTTAACACACCAGCGTGGCCACATTGCGGATCATCGTGGAACGTGGCACAGATGTCAGAGCGCAGATGTCGGGGGATGACGAGCAACCACTTACGGCCGATCGAGCTGTAGTTTCGGCGGTAAAGCAGGTTATCCCGAATAGCGAAGTGTCCTGCTTGACGGCGAAGTGTCCTGGAAACTGGAGCGGGCGTCTGATTTGAGAGAAAGTCCAAAAGAGAAGAAATCCAAGCATCTTTGCATTGCTCGGAAGGCATGTCCGAAATGCTGATGGCTAAGGCAGCACTGGTGGAGATAGCCGAGCTGACAGGCTCTGAAGCCAATGGTGAACGTGACAGGGCATCGGCGTCGGAATGCTTCCGGACAGAATGGTAGATAACAGGGATATTGAACTCCTGTAACCGCAATGCCCAACGAGCAAGCCGACCATTAGGATCTTTTAGTGAAGATAACCAGCAAAGCGCATGGTGGTCTGTTACAATATCAAATGGACGTCCATATAAATAATGCCAAAATTTTCCGATTGCCTAAATAATGGCGAGGCACTTCTTTTCAGTTACACTGTAATTCCTTTCGGCATTACGGAGGGTGCGGCTGGCATAGGCAACGACGAACTCATCAAAGCCATCTTTACGTTGGGCCAGTATGGCCCCTAGCCCGACACCACTAGCGTCCGTATGAAGCTCCATTGAAGCAGACGGATCGAAATGTCGGAGTATGGGAGGCGTGGTGAGGAGCCGTCGGAGTTCCTGAAATGCATCATCACACGCCTGCGACCACGCTGACAAATCAGAACTTCCAGCAAGAAGATTGGTCAAGGGGCGATAATGGAGGCGAAATTGCGGACGTAGCGCCGGAAGTAGGAACATAGGCCGGTGAAGCTTCGAAGCTCTTTGATGGTGGTTGGCTTTGGGAACGCTGCGACTGCATTAAGCTTCGTAGGGTCCGGGAGAATGCCGTCCTTAGAAACCACATGGCCGAGAATTACAAGCTTGCGAGCGCCGAAGTGGCATTTCTCCAAGTTAAGTTGAAGTCTCGCCGTGGAAAGGCACGTAAGAACTTGCTCGAGGCGGCTGAAGTGGGTCGCAAAGTCGCTTGAAAATACCACAATGTCGTCCAAATAACAGAGGCATGTTTTCCATTTCAGACCTCGCAAGACGGTATCCATCATCCTTTCGAAAGTGGCAGGCGCATTGCAGAGGCCAAAGGGCATAACGGTGAATTCGTATAGTCCATCCGGTGTTACAAAGGCTGTCTTCGGGCGGTCACCCTCTGCCATGGGCACCTGCCAGTAGTCGGAGTGTAAATCTAACGAAGAAAAGAACTCTGCTCCTTGTAGGCAGTCCAAAGCATCATCGATGCGCGGCAGAGGGTATACGTCTTTGCGCGTTATCTTGTTGAGTCGGCGGTAGTCAACGCAGAACCGGATGGATCCGTCTTTTTTCTTGACGAGAACGATTGGTGAAGCCCAGGGACTTTTCGAGGGCTCGATGATGCCACGTTTCAACATGGCGTCCACTTGTTAGTCGATTACATGGCGTTCAGCAGATGACACACGGTACGGGCGCTGTCTTAGCGGGGCTTGTTGACCGGTGTCAATACGGTGAATGACCGCAGAGGTTCGGCCTAAGCCTGACTGGTCACGATCGAATGAAGAGCGAAAGTGGAGTAGAAGATTTATTATCTCTTCACGCTGAGTTGGTGCGAGCTCAGAGTCGATGGCATCCGAGAATACGTCCAGAACATCATTGGGCGCGTTGGTAGGAGTGACAGCACAAATTGGGAGCAAAACCGTAGATACAGGTATAGTAGCCGGAAGAATGCACTCGTAAGGTTCGTAGCTTCCCAGGCATTCTCCACGTAGTAGGGATGACGGGCTGTTCGAGGGATTGCAGACACAAATGGCAGCATGACCATTGCGAAAAATGACGACGGCAAACGGAAGCATGTTATTTCGACGGCTCGCAGATGGGACCGATGGCATAAACAACACACGCGATTTCGAAGGGGAGGCACACGACACCGATACAACAACAGCTGAGAAAGGCGCAATGTCAACGTCAGAAGCAGCAAACACTCTACACGAAGCGCCATCGTCGGGGTCATAGCACGGCACAGATAACACGAGTTCGGAACGAGCACAGTCGACCAAAGCAGAAAAATTCACGAAAGTCCCACCCAAGGATAACGTCATGCGAAGAACGGAATAAAACTACAAATGTGACATTGTACATCGCACCTTGAATGACGACTCGTGCAGTGCACAAAGCTGAAGGCTGAATATGATGGGACGTAGCTGTCTGCAAAGATAGGTCGGTAAGTTGCGTGGTCACTTTTTTCAAGTTTCGGCACAGTTTCTCACTAATTACAGATACGGCAGCTCCAGTGTCAACAAGTCCATGAACCTTAATGGCATCAATATAGAGTTCGATTTCATTCGGGGGACAGCAGTTAGGTCTTGAAATTTTCGCTACCAACGCCGTTCTTGCCTCCGGAACTGCGCCCGTCAGTTTTCCCCTCGCGGTGGGCTGTTCGGGGGACAGCAGTTAGGTCTTGAAATTTTTGCTGCCAACGCCGTTCTTGCCTCCGGAACTGCGCCCGTCAGTTTTCCCCTCGCGGTGGGCTGTTGCGACGTAACATTGTAGAAATAGATCGACGACGAGGAGAAGGTGAACGGCTTGCGCCGGATGGTCGGCGACCGGGACGTACATCTAGAGGTGGATCGACAGGAACGGGATATCGCGGCTGAGTGGGCATGGTGGGCATGTAATGTGAGGCCCCTGCAATGTCGTGAGAAGGGAAGCTGCGACGACGGCAGTGACGAGTTATGTGGCCTGGGATGCCACATGAAAAACATATCAGCCGGTTATCCGGAGTGCGCCATTGGCTGATGGTAGGGGCACTGTTCGCTGAATAAGGTACCGTAAATGGTCGTGCAGGCGGCGGCGTCATATAAACGTTCTGACCTGTTTCGTATACAGCCGGAGACGGGACGGTCAGAGAGCGGGAAGGTGGCGTCGACGAATAAACGTGGCGAGTAGCTTCGTAGATGGCCGGAGACGCTGGCGCACATGGCCGAGCAACTGCGGCTGCATACGTTAGTGGTGCGGTAACAGTTGGTGGCGCCTGAGCTGGCGTCAATGCTTCGGCAACTTGCGATTGAATGACCTGGCGAAGCGAAGGCGACAAAGGTGCTATCGGCTCGGTAGTTCTTGTGATTAGAGATAGCTGCCGGGCAACCTCCTCACGTATGAATTGCTTTATGAGTGGCATCAACGCAGAGTGGTCGGCGATGTCATGGCGATAGTCGAGGGATGAGATGTCCGCGGGGTCTTGAGCAGCGCAACGTGTAGAAGCGCGCTGCCTACGCAGCTCATCATAGCTTTGGCAGGGCTGAATCACCTCGGCGACCGTCTGGGGACTCTTCGCAGCCAGCATTTGGAATGCACCGTCGTCGATTCCTTTCATGATGTTCTTGATCTTGCCTGCCTCGTCCAGAGTTGAATCGATGAGCTTGCAGAGAAATAGCACATCTTCGATGTAGCTTGTGAAAGTTTCATCTGCTCTCTGTACTCTGCTCCGCAAGCGCTGTTCAGCACGAAGGCGGCGGACAGCAGGACGGCCAAAGACTTCCGCGAGGGTTTTTGCCGATTTCGACCAGGTACTGAAATCACTTTGATGATTTCTGTACCATCGTTTTGCCACGTCGGTCAGGCAAAAACTCACATTTGTGAGCTTATCGGCTGCGTTCCACTTATTGTATACGCTCACCAGTTCATACTCGGCAATCCAGTTGTCCACATCTTGGTCCTCTGTGCCACCAAATATGGGGGGGTCGCGCTGCCGGAGAGCGCCAGCGCAGAAGACAGGCACAGGTGCGAGATCTGGAGTAGCGGCCTGAGATGGCCCCGGATCAGTCATTGTAGGAGGTCATTGGAGTGTGCGGCTGCGAAGTTCCAGGGTAAGGACCAGATGTACCCCGGCACCTCCATCACTTGAAACGGGTTGTTGAACAAGCAGGAGTTGACTCGGTGAACGAGAGCTCTATTTAGCGCAAGGTACTAACTGAACGCAAGCCTGCGATCACAACAAGTCTTCTTCCTTTTCTATACTCGAGCTTTATGCCCACTGCCCTCGTTACACCTATTACATTACTGGTGCATATTAACTGTCTAAAAGTATGTGTGCCATGATATTTTTCACTCGGAACGGCGAAATAAATTTATAACAGCATTATTCTCGAAGCACAAATTTTGACTACTTTCTTTTGCTTGTTCAATAAAAGTGGGCCTAGGACAACTAGAGCTGTAATTGTTTATGCACAATGTAGCTAAATGTGCACAAAAAAATAATGCTGAGAGCCTATTTTAATGGGCAGCTTCATTATTTTTATTTTATTATAAAAATGTTTTTTTGCTTACTGCAATTTATTTATTTATTTTATTTATTGATACTGCGATCTTTTACAAGATCATAGCAGGGGTGGTACAAAACATAAACATAAACATCAGTGGAAACAGGCAAACAAACAATCAAAAACAAATGCAATACAAACTTATGTAACTGATAGCTGCAGTGATTCTTCGTGACAAGAGAATCAACAAAAAGCAAGGTACAAACATAGATAACAATCATTTCTGCAGTGACTCTTCAAATGCAGACAATGTATTTAGGGTAACAACATCGTTATGTAGATTGTTCCAATCCACGATAGTTCTCGGAAAAAAAGAATATTTGAAACAATTTTTTCGTTGCATCAATGGAGAGATAGTAAGATTGTGTCTCTGTCTTGTTGCGTAACCCATTGAAAAGTGAACGATATGTGATGTGTCAACTGCATAGTGACCTTTTATTAACTGGAAAAGAAATTTTAAGCGCAATATTCGATTTTGGTCCGGAATGTTTGGAAATTTGCTTTTCAAGAGAGGTTCTGTAATTGAAGTAGGACCGTACGAGTTATAAATGAACCTAACAACCTTTTTTTGCACCCTTTCAAGTTTTTGGATATCAGTCTGAGTAAACGGGTCCCATATGACCACAGCATACTCCAGTATAGGACGGATAATGGCATTGTAAGCGAGGAGACGAATACTTGGTGGGGTTGATCTTAAAGAACGCCTTAGGAAAAAAAGTTTATGGAGAGATTTAGCTACTACAAAATCTATGTGCTTTGACCAGGATAGATTTTTTGTAATCCAGAGACCAAGGTACTTGTATTGAGTTACTTCTGACAGAATTGTATTGTTGGTGGAGTACTGGAACAAAAGAGGGTCTTTTTCAAGGGTAATTCTCATAAAAACTGTTTTAGCGAAATTAACAGGCATCTGCCATTTGTCACACCAAGAAATTACTTTTAGAAAGTTCCGATTTAGTTTAATTTGATCGTCAACTGAGTTGATCTTTTCATATAAGACACAGTCGTCGGCGTACAACCTAATGTGAACAGAAAGGTCTGTGACGATATCATTTATATATAACAGAAAAAAAAAAGAGGCCCAAGGACGGATCCTTGAGGAACGCCTGAGTTTACAGGAGCGTGTTTAGAAGATGTATTATTTACCGTAACAAATTGACGCCTGTTTGTTAGATATGCTGTTATCCAGTCAAGGATCTTTTTGTTTTGTAGAATACAAGTTAACTTGTGAAGTAATTTAGCATGCAAAACTTTATCGAAGGCTTTTTGAAAATCCATAAATATGGCATCCGTCTGCTTCCCTTCGTTAATTGCTTGAGCAAAGTCATGCGTAATTTCCACTAATTGAGTATTCGTTGAAAAGCCCCGCCTGAACCCATGTTGAACATTTGTTAATACTTTATGAGAATTAAGGAAGGTAATTATATGTTTATGAATAATGTGTTCTAGAATTTTACATGATGTTGATATAAGGGAAATCGGTCGGTAATTCGGAATAGATGACTTGTCTCCCGCTTTGTGTAAAGGCTTAATTTTGGCGATCTTCCAGTCATCTGGTAGTTGGCCCTCATTCAACGAGTGGGTATACAAAATAAACAAATAGCGAGAACACCATTCTGCGTAGCGCTTCAAGAAGGCATTTGGAATGCCATCTAGCCCGGTTGATTTTTTAACATCCAGATTCAGCAGTAAGTTTAAAATGCCATTCTCGGAAATGACTAAGTCTGGAATAGGTGGGAGCGATATTGAAAAATCAGGAAGGATGCCGTTATCACACGTAAAAACAGACTTGAAGTGATTGTTGAAGGCGGAACAAACTATTTCTTCATTGCATGTTCTTTGGCCGCTTATCGTGAATGAGTCAATCGAGCGAGATGTTGGCGTGATCAGCCTCCAAAATTTCTCGGGTGATGTTTTGATAAAAGTTGGAAGCGATGTTTCGTGGTATCTTTCCTTGTCGCGCGCAATTTGCAGTTTTAGTTCGCCCGACAGGTTAGCTATCAGCAGTGTATAAGCAGCTTTATCATGAGATTTCGCTCTTTTGCTTTTTATTCGTTTAAGTTTTCGCTGTAAATGTAGCGTTTCTCTTGTAATCCAGTGGTTCCGGCATTCAGTTTTTTTAACGATTTTCGGTATGAAATGCTCCACGCATTCAAAGACAATATCTTTAAAAGTAAGCCACAGATCATTCACACTGCTACCCGAGTGTTTAAAATCATCGTAATGAAAATCAAGGATATCCAGAATGGATTCATCGTCAGCTCGGGAAAAATTCGGAAAGGAAGTTTTTGTACAGCAGCGATCAACACACATATCTAAAAAAGTTAGCAAAACTGCCCTGTGATCCGAAATACCGCTGATAACTTCACATATTGCCGTGTTTCGGATTGAGCCACTCAAAAAGAATAAGTCCAAGATAGATTTTGAACCATTTAGTTCTCTAGTGTATTCTTTAACAACCTGCAGTAAATCGAACGAAAAAACAATATCTAGCATTTCGTGATTAGCATTGCTAGTAGAATGAGAAGAAAAATTTTCCCAGTCAATATTAGGCAAGTTAAAATCTCCTGACAAGATGAGTTTGTCATATGGCTTTATATTTTGCCGCAAGTAGGTTCTAAGCTTATCTAGAACACTATCAGAAGAGTTCGGGGGACGATAAACCGCACCTATAACATAACGAACTTTGCCTATATAGACTTTGCAAAATATGCCCTCAACTTCTAATATATCAGGAAATTGTTGCGGATGTAATGAGTTCTTGAAAAGTATCGCAACTCCTCCTCCTCTTCGGTCGCGGTCCTTGCGGAACACGTTATAGCCTTTTGGGACAAATTCGCTATCAAACATTTCACTGCTTAACCACGTTTCAGTAAGTACGGCTACATCGGCATCGTGCGACAGTTATGAGACCCTCAAGCTGGACTGATTTGTTGACAATGCTGCGGCAATTTACGTTTAAGATAATGAAAGGCGATTTCGTTTTGTTATGAAGTCATTCGGAATTTCCAGAAACCTTGTAACGCTTGCCTTTTTTTTCGTCCCATCTGTATATTTTCTTGTCAATGCTTAGCTTATCAAAAATCATTTTGACCTTACTACCAGCTTGTCTTTCTTTTGCAGAACTCTGCCAGAGCTTTTTCCGAATTTCCCGCACTTTCTTAGAAAAATCTTCCGAGACCGAAAACGGGGTTCCTTTTAATTTTGGACACGACTTCAAAATCTCCACCTTGTCACGATAATCTAGGAGCTTAATTATAACCGGGCGAGCTTTCTCGTTCTTTTTGCCAAGTCTGTGGCACCTTTCGATACTGTTCACCGAGATTTTAAGCTTTTCTTCGAAAACATTCGTTTTTATCTTCTCGACAAGTTCTTCGGGTGTTTCAGACGGGTCTTCATCGATACCGTACAGAATCAAGTTATTTTTTCTACTCCTATTTTCTAAATCGTCAACCTTTCCCAAAAGATATGACACGTTTTTTTCTAGTCTCACTACAGTATCCTTTAGTGCACACATATCTGTTTTCAAAGCACTTATTGCAGACAGCTGAACTTCAAGGCCATTTAAACGCTCTGTAACTGACGTGATATCTGCCTCAAGTTTCGTTTGCTTACTCAGAATTTCATTGATAGATGCTGTCATAGCAGTTTGACCAGAAAGAAGTTTAGCCAACATTTCCTTCTCGCCGGGGCCAGGGTTTGATTCAACGTCTCCGCAAATCAACAAGTTCTTAGCAAAAGTGCACACATCGAAATGTAAATTGAGAACACACAGTGGGCACGGCAGCAGAAACAAAAAGCGGTCATCGCTACGGTAACATTTGCCATAAGAATAGGGACTAACCTGCAGCGTACAAAGAAATGGATTGTTGAGCATCTTGCCCGTCGTGCTGCTGCCGAGCCCACTGGAGGGGATGGCTGACGTGAGGCAATTTATACGGGCTGGTAGGACCACGTGGTAGTCCGTTCCTGAGGCAGGCGCCGGCGCAGAAACTACCGCAACCGGCACGATGAATTCCTCCGCTTCACACCGGTCGCAGGCCACTTGATAAGCCTCCGTCGATGCTCTGCAGTCGACAACGCTGGACGAAGGAAGCGGTAAAGGATCCAAAGCACAGCCATGCTCCGAAAATTGCGACGCAGAAAGTGAAGCAAGAACCTGCAGGGTACAAAGAAATGGATTGTTGAGCATCTTGCCCGTCGTGCTGCTGCCGAGCCCACAATGAACTTTATTGTGCTGTAATTCGAGAAGTACTCGTTCAATTATCGATCAGCTTGCAGCATTGCACTGTTTAGGCTTTCTAGTATTCATATATATGTTGATAACTATGTAATTCTAAGTACAAACATTTTTACCGTTAAAATTCTTATAATTCTTCATTTTCTTGATTTTCTCAAAATGGCAATTTTATACACCCTGCATGAAAATTTCTGCAATATATCGGAAATTATTACAGATAGCAGAATAATTTTTTTCGCAGCATGAAGCTATATGTTTGGAGCACACAACATATGAAGCAGATTTTGATTTCTCTTGATGCAAGTTTTTTAAATCAGTCTTTTGTGTGAAAACACAATGGCCACATTCAGAGCTATGAAGTTTAGTGTACTGTAAAGTAAAAAAAAATGGCAGATTCCACGTGACAGTGAGAATCGATGATATGCGAAGATTGAGGAAGGTTGATATGTCACTTTAAAATCAGCACTATGTCATGAGGTGGGGGTAAATGAGGCCTTACATGACTTACGTGTCATGATTATCATGTTTAGATGTGTCTTTTACTTTCGTCGTCTATTCTCATCATGTGATACCAAATTTAGTATATGTGGAGCTAGCGAAACGGCCGCGAGCACGCTATGGGTGTGGTATGTTGTCCTTTCCTTAAACGACACGCTTGTCAGCATTATCGTGTTTGCTTTCGTCATTTATTGACGTCACGTAACACTAAGCTTGTTATATGTGGACTTATCAAAATGGCCGCGAGCGCATCATGAAGGGCCCAATATACTTTAATGTAGTGTTTACGCGCGCACACGCTGGGCACTGCGACCCTATGTTAGGAGAACCCGAGCACTTTGTAGTAAGACGCCAGGCGCGATCGGTGCGACCAGCGTTCGTCGGCGCCGCCCGACGCGTCACGTTGAAATGTATTGGCGCCTTGACTGTGGTATGTCATCATGTTCCTACATGACACGCATCTCATGATTATCATGTTTGCACCAGTCACATACCTTCATCATCCATTGACGACACGTAATACAAAATTTGGCATATGTGACGCTAGTGAAACAGCGGTGAGCGCATCATGAGTGCGGCATGTAGTCGTGTTGTTACATGACACGGATGTCATGATTATCATGCTTGGATGTGTCATTCACCTATGTCGTCCGTTCGCGTCGTGTAATACCAAGTTTGATACATGTGAAGCTAGCGAAACAGCCGCGAGCGCATCATGAGCGTAGCATGTAGTCATGTTGTTGCATGTCACGCACCTCATGATTATCATGTTTACACCACTCACATACCTTTGTCATTCATTCACTCACCGCAATACCAAATTTTGTATATATGACGCTAGTGAAACGGCCGCGAGTGCATAATGAGCGTGGCATGTAGTCATGTTGTTACATGGCATGCATGTCATGATTTTTATGTTAGGGTTGGTCGCTTGTGTTTGGCATGCAATCGTGTCATACCATACCAGTTTTGCAACATGCCATGTGAACGAAATCACCGCAAGAGTTACGGGGCCATGACATGTAAATCTTGGCATTCATGACATACATGTCATGATTTTTATGTTATGACTAGTCAAATATGTTCTTCATACAGTCATGGTATGCCATACCAAGTTTGGTATCGATACCATTATCGAAATGGCCAGGAGAGCTAAAAGTCGTTGGTGGATAGTAAGACAGGCAGGCAGGCAGGCAGGCAGGCGGGCGGGCGGGCGGGCGGAAACGCCACTTGGCCAATCGGGTGCCTAGGTTTTGTCACGTGCCCCAAGCAGCCAATACGATCACGCGGTGGCGCTTCTCAATGACGCGCTTTTGCTGAAAAACCAATGAGCAAGGCAAGCCACTGATGGGGAGAAATTGAAGATTAAGAACGACCCTTCCGAACGAGACCAAGATGACCACGATAGCGCGTGTGTAACAGCAATGATTTGGTGTGAAAAAAGCGCGACTTTAGCATCTATTTGTGCTCAGGTTCATCTCACAGAGGTGTTTAAATTGGTTTTGTGCTAGAAATAATGACGCGAGAAGCTAGAAGCTTCTCAGGTAAGTGCAAAAATAGTTGCAGATTCCGAAAATGTCCATTTCAAAAAGTCGTTTTTTTCACGATTTTCGGCATTCTAAGACCCGTGTCCCCCCTTGAATAAACTCAAGACCATCTATTTCACTTTTACTCTTTTTAACACGTGCATAATGGACTTACTTGCGAAAAAACAATTTTGTGTTCCCACTTGTAACCTTTTTAAAGCTTTGTTTTATTTACCACGAACTTTGGAATACACAAGAGACAGTAGGATTGGGCGCGTTGGTATAACATGATAAAGAGTGCTTACCAGCGCAAACGACAGGGCAGGAGGGAACAAGAGAAGAGAGGAGACAGAGCGCTGAACTGCCAAGAATTTATTTTTTGCGAAAGTCTTCGCTTTTATACAGTTACCAGTGGCAATAGTCATGCGCGAAGCACAATGATAATGCATAAGTATATCAAACCGACAAGCAAAAGAACAACTTTTCTTTATCGGTGAGCGCGACAGAAGGGGGGCTAACACAAGCATCTTTCAATGAGCAAATCTTTTCTGCCTATATGATCTCGCGTGGGGTGTGATCCCTGCATCTAGACACAATAGTATACATTGAAAATATTGGCTGGCAGCCACATTGAAATACATTGAACGGATGCCGCATCACGCTCAGGTTTGTTATATGCGGCCTTGACTGTAAACACACACACATACTTGGTTAGCAGGGCAACACTAGAAATGCGCACACATGGAAGGAGGAAACGAACAATACGGCACTTTAATCATGTTCAAGATGAATGCCAGCTAACTTGCCATCTCAGGTCTTACCACATTTTGACATTAGTTTTGTCGCAATAAAATATCGAGTGCTTTGAAATACGGTTGTCTCGATTTGACGCAGACAGTTCTTCATAGGTGACATGTAATTTGGCCTAATGATGTCAGTTATGGGGACTACTGAAGGAATTAATCTGGGAGAAAAATTAAGAAATAAATGCATATTTTAACGAACAGTGATGTGAGAGCTGTGCTTATTGCGCCAAACTGTGCTAAGACGGGAAACCTGCTACATCCTGCTATATTTTCTCTTTTCTGCACCAAAACTGCACCTAATTACAAAATACTGTAAAAAAAAAAATGGGCGAAGATCAACACCGGCGACAACCCACGGTTAGGTATGTCCTGTGACCTTCGAATGTTGCCACGCAGGAGGAAAATCGGTGTTTGGGCGAGGGCGGGGGATACGGCTGGACGCTGATTTATGTGATTTATGGGGAGGGACAGCTAATTGTCCCAAATGCACCTTGGATGGAATGGCTTGCCGCGAGCCGGTGTCCGAGCTAATCGTGTTTGGCAGGTGGATAGGAGACAGCAGCACGAAACGGCTGAAAGCTAGAAGGGCAGTGAACTAGTGAACCAGTATAAAACTCTTTTGTAACTCATTCTCAAAGATCAACTACGACTTAGCATAAATATTAAGGGGGGACGCGGCTTTCATATCGAGAAATGGCAAAAAAAAATCTACCTTTTGAAAATCAATTTTGCAGATTCTGGAACCCTTGTTCTACCAGATTCCAGAATATCTACTTTGAAAACCGCGCAGAAGTCCTTCGGGAAATTTGTTTGACCCTCCTAGGTAGCGGAAATATTTGTGGAAATCGCGAAAAAACGGCGATTATTAAAAGATTATAGCTTCGTAATGGCGCGGTCGGGAGCCGGCTTCTTAGGCTCATAGGAGAGTATTTCTCTGTGTTCCGATTTCCCGCCTCAGCTGGCTCCTCCCTTTAAAAACAAGCGCACAAAAAGCAAATATTTCAAGGTCGTTTCGGAGCCGCGGATTGGCTGTGGCCTCCATGTTGTCTCAGCTTGCTCGCGATTGGCCCGATGCTCGCTCCGGGAGATCGTCGTCTGTTGCTTGACGTCGCGAGAACATGGCTGTCGAAAATCGCTACTTCGTGACGTGTTCGCGGCCTGTTGATGATTTACGATATAACGCCTCAGTTCGGAACTATTAGCGGATGCTCGATCAGATTACTACGAGCGGGAGTCCACCAGAGTCGTCTTCAGGCCTACATCGCTGACGGTGAGACTAACTTTGCAGGCGAGAACGATGCGCTAGCGCACTCGTGAAAATGTGCTTCTTTGCAGGCAACGAAGCACATCACTCGCTAGCTGCTGAAAATCGCCGACGGGCACTTTACGCATCGGCAGCAAACCCCACGGTAAAGCTCGTCACTGCCCCCGCTTCCACTGCCAAGATTGCTAGGAACAGCGGGTTGCAGTTTCGCGTGTCTGCACTCGAAAATGCGATACCAAGCGCAGTGCGTGCCGATTTTTGTCATCGTAACTACACATTTCGTGCATCGTCACCGAACGCTGTTGCCAAGTGCATCACGCGCCAGCTGCACTGTCCACGCGGCCGCGCACGGTTATATTGAGTGCTGTCAACAAGCTTTTGTGATGCGATTTAGGCGTGCTTGGTATCACCGCGACTGTCTATGAATGTTCTGAGACAATGACAGCCTCGGAGATTAGCGTTTTCATGACCCTTAAAAACTGAAGCTCTTCGGGCAACTGCCGTGCTCACACGACGTACCGGATGAAAACTCGAGTGCATCCGTAGTGCCAGTCCTTGCTTGGTAAATGAAAAACATGACTCTCTGCAGCCCTTGACAAGATGTCCTGCAAGAAGACAACCAACTAGACTTGTTTTCCTGCAATTAAAAAAAATTAAACAGTGTTGCTAGTCTTCAATAAAAAAATTCATAGTGATTTATTTGTTCTTAATAATAACTGCTCTCCTACATTCAGGGGTGGAAGTGCTGTGCCATTAGCGCCATTCTGCGCCAATCTCACCTGCTGCGCCAAGCTGTGCTTAAACGGCAATTCGTGTGTCCAACGCCAAATTTAGTTGAGTTTTATCATCGACCTACAATGTATGCAACTGCATCCATATCAAAATTTGTTCGGTCACCTCGTATATTGGTTCATGCATGAATCTTGTTAAGGTGGCGTTTGTATGCATATCTTCATTATGTGACTCTGTGTTTGTTTTAACAGCAACACTGTTATCCGAACCATAAAACTAAAAAAAAATTAAAATCAGTTTCATCACCGAAGCGATCGCTGCAATAGCAGGAATTTGTAATGTTGTGATGGCAATGCCGCGCGCCTGCTATCTTTCTATTTTTGCTACTACATCATTACGCGTGTAACGCTCCCTTGCACAAACCGCGTCCAAATGACTGGGAACAATCTAGATAATCCTGAAATCTTCCGATGAGATTACACACACAATGCATATATTAGAGTTTTTTTTGGAAGTTATGCAGTCGCTAGCGATAACGTTTGAGATCTTCGATGCATACGAGTATACAAGTATAAATGCATGCATGTATAAATGCCGACAAACTTTGATGCGTGGCAGATTATCAACGGCCAACGCTCTGGTTTGGTGCTATTAGTCTTCAGCATGTATTGCTTGTAGAATGACGTTTCATTCGTTTTCCGGGCACAGTTTCACCCAAATAAATAGTTCACTCATGAAAACAATGGCTGCTGCCTTCGTGAACATCAGGACTCTATGACCAATACGAAGGCTGACAGCTAATTATTTTGGATCCGACATCGGGACACTCAAGAAAACGCTGGTGTAAGAGCATAGGCCATACCTGCCAAGTCTCCCGGATTGGCCGGGCGACTCCAGGATTTGGACCGTTTTTTCCGTTTGTACGGTTGTCATGAAAATCTCCCGGATATTTCTGTGCGTGATCTGGCCGCATCAACAAAAAAGCAGCTAAATCCGCTCGAGGCTTTTTGAACGTACCCCGATTTATTAGGAATGAGTTTAATACCCGTGTCACACGGACAGAAAATGGCATTTACTACCCCCGAATGTCTTCAGATTTATTGTCATTCGTGCGGTGGCACACGGGCGAACGAAATGGCATTCGTCCGAATGCCATTCGCCACCAATGCTTTCGCCAGAACTCAGTTAACTGAGAAATGCCTACTCTCGACGACATAGCTCGCGAAGTGCCATTTGACTGAAAGTAAATAAAACAAATCATATTCAGCTAAAAATAGAATTTCCCGTCTTTTATTTGCACTAAACTCTTGAAAAAGTCTTCTGAGCGTTATACGAAGATCAGGTTGAAATGGTCTGAAAAAAATTGAAGTTCAATGTCCTGAAGTTGGCGCATAATAACTCGTCTCTGCTTCAGAATTATTCACTCTTGAGCACAATGCTTTGCACGGAAACACACAAGTGCTGCCGTGAAAAAATGAACTCAGCAAACATCTTCTTCTGCGAGATACGACAGGTGCGATGCGACAGGTGCCATTTTCTATTTACGATGTGGATCTGACTAGTGTTGGCTTAGGTTGCTACGGTCGGCTGTAATGTCGTAAAACAAAGCAAGAAACTCAAACTTAGGGCAGCGTAATATGCTTATTTCTACATTTAATGATTATCTGATGTGTATGAAGCTTGTAAGCGCTTGTTTATTTTTTTATTGCTATTCACCCAATGCTCACTTGGAAGGTCCTGCGATCGACATTATCAATTGAAGTGTCATTCGCTTTGGATGTGTAGTAGCGCCGCCGAAAAAAAATGTCATTCGGGAACTGAAGGCCTTCGCCACCGAATTTCATTTTCTATGCCCGTGTGGCACGGGTATAAGAGGCGTTCATCTACACGTACAGTAGAATCTTAGATATGCGAAACCGCGGCAGATGTGAATTCGTGAAATTTCCCAGCCAAATTCTACTATATGTCTATTGAGCCTAAATTTGAATGTTCGGAACATACTTCCTAATCGCAGCGGGCGATACGAACTTTAGTACGGAAACCGTCGAACGAAGGCCGAGAGCAGCGTACTTGAAGCTTCGAAAGTACGCGTGCGACCGGCGCGCGCACTGTTTTCTACAGTGCATGTGATTGTCTTTGCCACAACTCTGTGGATGAAACCGCGGTCGATCTTGACGCGTTGATGTATTGTATGGCGATGATGTCAGAGCCCCGAAAGTGTGCGCTTGACCAGTCAACGCTGCTTTCCGCAAACTCTGCAGACAAAACTGAGGCAGATGCGATCGTGGACGGCATAAAAAGAGTAAGTTGTGAAGGGGCGTGCGATCCCAGTGCGCTTGGCTGCGCACGGGGATTGTAAAAGGAACTACTATTTTCCGGAACCGCCGTGCACAAAACTGCGGTTGCGGCGACGCGATGGCGATCTACGAGCTCCGAGGGCATGCAGAGGTAGATTAAAGGCAGTAAATATGTAAAAAAGGTCACTGTTTTGTCGCAAGGGTGAAGCAATAAATGCGAATGCAACATTTTGGAATGTCACACTGAGAACGGCAAGCAGATCAAAATGTTCAGCACGCTACTCACGCATTAATGACTCACGAAAACGATACAAACAGGCTGAGAGCGAACTAACAACATTTACCGCTCCACACGTAACGCGCTGTTTAAACAAAAACAATGCAGGCTACATAATCATAGGTACGGATGAGTACAAACTAACAAATGTCCCAGTTACACTTCGATGTGTATGAAAAGCGCGCTCCTTTCGCTAACGGGGCCTGAGCAGAGACGGAAGTGACCTTTGTGAGCCTTGCAACTAACATCGCGATGAGATGGGTGCCGAGCGCGGGCGATGTTTTTCATTTCTTGAGTGTTCATATATTTTTTTATTTAAATGTACTGCAACCCTAATGTAGGGCTATAGCAGGAGTGGATGAGTTAAACAAAACTAATACAAACAGAGCAGCAACAATAAAACAATAATAAAGCAACAATAAAACTGATATACATTATAGCAATAGCTAAGAAAACATCACTATGGTATTGCAAACAGGAACTTTACCTATTTTCTAAATGGGCAATAGCGGCATCAATGAAATTTTGTAATGATAGAGAACGAATACTGCCCGGTAGGGAAATCCAGATGTCTATAGTACGTGGGAAAAAACTAAATTTGAATGTGTTAGTACGAGCAAATAAAGGCTTTATCTTCAAGATGTGGGAGCTGCGGGTGCAAGATTTTTCCATAAATGCGATGTAGTTACCACCAAAGATGCCAGGAGAGGAGTTGATGACTGTATATAATAGTTTTAAAGAGTCGATGAAATAACGAGAACGTAATGGTATAATGTTCAGTGATTGCAGAGCCTGTGTTCGTAAGAAGTTGTGGCTGTAGTTACGGCATATGAAGCGGATGGCCTTACGTTGAATGCTATCGAGGATATCTAGGTCACCGTGTTTGTGAGGGTACCAAACGACAGATGCGTATTCTAGAATAGGGCGAATCAACGTTTTATGCAGAAGTAATTTGGTATCACGAGGGGATTTAGCCAAAGTACAGCACAAATAACCTATCTTTCTTAGAGCTTTCGCGCTAATATATTCAATGTGTTTGGTCCAGGAAAAATTTTTTGTTAGAATCACACCCAAATATTTATATTGTGAGACTGTTTTGAGTTATATACCATCCAAGTAATAATCATACGAAAACAGATTCTGTGCATTGGTAAATGACATGAGGACTGTTTTAATGCGATTGACATTCATGTTCCATGTTTCACACCAAGAGCTGAAAGAAATGAGCGACTGTGAAAGACGGTGATGATCTTCCGCAGAATGAATGGGTTCGTATAATACGCAATCATCAGCATAAAGTCTTATTTTAAATGAGGTGCAGTGAGGTAAATCATTAATATATATGAGGTATAATAATGGGCCTAGTACATATCACTGAGGAACACCTGACTTGTTCCTTAGTAATTTATATGTATATAGATACGTATACTAGAGATGTATATATAAGGATATTTATGTATATAGATACATATACATATACGGCGAATGACAGTGGTGGCGGCAACGGAAAAAAAAAAAAAACAACCGAGAGTGTTCACGTAATTGCTATCACAATAAAAAGGAGCGAGATGCGTTTTGGAGTTCCTGTCTAAGAATCTAGTAGGGAGCAAAGCTTTGACCTACGCTTTTGCGGCAGCCAGCTGTGCCGGCCCGTCCGTTCACGGGTGTCCCAGGAAGACATACGTGAGTATGTTGTTTCAAGAAAATAGATTCTACTAGTTGTGTTG
The DNA here is from genome assembly GCF_043290135.1 of Rhipicephalus microplus. Taxonomy (NCBI): domain Eukaryota; kingdom Metazoa; phylum Arthropoda; class Arachnida; order Ixodida; family Ixodidae; genus Rhipicephalus; species Rhipicephalus microplus. The sequence continues at coordinate 7,976,213 of NW_027464587.1, read as the reverse complement.
TTTCTTTGAAACTCTCACCTTAGTGGGAAACGCTATCCTCGTGTGTTCAGCCACTCCAAGCCACCATAAGACTGCAACGCTGATGTTGCCACTTGCGATTGAGACCTTTCCCCCCCCCCCAAAATAGAAGTTAATTCAGTGCCCCCCATCCACTCCCCCGCATTGCGGAAACTCCCGGATTCAGAATCTTTCAACTCTGCTGGTATAATAGGCAGATTTAGAATAGCATTATTATCCCCCCCCCCCCCCTCGGAAAAATCTAGGGGCTTTTGTCCCCTGCAATCCCAAAATCCCAAATGCACAGAAGCTACGCCATGGCCTTAACACAGCACTTTGCGCGCCGCACGCTGTTTCAGATTTTCCACAGGTGGACCGCAAGCGCAAACGAGATAATGCGCGCACCAGCTAGCTCAACCACACCCTTGATTAGAATCAAAGCTCACAGCTGCTGCTCGAGCGACCCCCCTTTCTCCCATTCATTTTCATGCTCATAGAAGATGCGTAGCGTATCTCCTCTCCGCTTGAGCATTCGACGGCAGTTCTAACACGTGGTGGTATGCTAAAGCGTGTGCCCTCCGAGTGACAAAGATCTGCCCTCTCGTTTAATCTCTGCTTGATCAGCGCTCATCACCCCAGCTTGCGCTATTTTATGCGCAGGTCGAACGTAGGATGCGCGGGGAATTGTACCAACTTGTACTTGACGCGGAACATAGAAGTGATGGCGAATACCCGTCGAGTGTCCATATAATTCCTATCATAATAAAAAACAATTGCCTAATTACTTAGTAATGGCACACCAAGCGCATCTAAATTTCCTCGTGGTTCTGATGTCGGCTGTTGCTCTTCAATGACCGGAATATAAGTTTTTTACAATAATTTTTCTAGATCTCTATGGTTTTAGTATGAAGATAACTTTCATTATATAGCAGCTCATCTCTAGCCTTGAGTTACTGTTCATGTTGGACGCGGTTTTTCAATCAGATTTTGAACATTGCAACATCTTAGCATTAATTTTTTTTATTCGTCTGAAGTCTGGTACCTGTCCAGAGTGCTGCTTATGTCTTTTCTTTGAGTTGCTGCGTTTTCAGCTTTGATCTTGTAAATTTTATTATATATATCAATTTGGGATAAACCTGGTCTCTTGATCAGCATTGAAGGCTTAGTAAAAAATACTGAAATTTTTCATGTTTATGATTCGAGAATTTGGTGCTCCAGAGCTTCTCCGAAACTCCCCTTTTACTGCTCCAAAGCTGCTCCGAAACCATATAATCCTGCTCCCAAAGCTGTTCCCAAAGCTGCTTTAAAAGACTGAAGCCCGCTTCCACCCCTGTACATTATTTTGGCAGCCAGAATGCAGCACCGATTCGTAGTTGGTTGCATCCCGTATTAAAAAAAATGCTCTGGAAGGTTTAAAATTAGTCCGGGGGAATATTTCTTCATTTTATACTAAGATTTCCAAACATCCATTTTCGCACAGAACTTCTTCATTTAAAAGCGTTCCTCCTAGTTAACTGCTTTGCTTCACAAGGTCAGTGTCCTACTTGGCAGTGAGCCTTAAACTGCTACAAAATGCATTTTTGGTTGCTCCAAAAGTCGGCCCGCCATGGTGGTCTAGTGGCTAAGGTACTCGGCTGCTGACCCGCAGGTCCTGGGATCGAATCCCGGCTGTGGCGGCTGCATTTCCAATGGAGGCGGAAATGTTGTAGGCCCGTGTGCTCAGATTTGGGTGCACGTTAAAGAACCCCAGGTGGTCAAAATTTCCGGAGTCCTCCACTACGGTGTCTCTCATAATCATATAGTGGTTTTGGGACGTTAAACCCCACAAATCAATCAATGCTCCAAAAGTCATTTTTCCCGCTCAAAAATGCATCTTTGACTGCTCCAAAATCATCTTTTTTTGCTCCAAAATGCACTTTACGCTGCTCCAAAAATGTGCTCCAAAACAGCTCAAGTCAGTTACATCACTGGACAAGTCGTTTAAGGCATAAGGTTTCCTACAATACAGTTAAACCTCGTTATAACGAGACGGGCTATAACGAAATAATGGATATAACGAGCAAATCCTAATTCCCCTTGAAAGTCCCCATACAAACCAATGTATCCAAAACCTCGTTTTAACGAAACAAAATTTGCCTGTTATGGGATATAAGGAACAAATTTTGTTAGGGAGTAAAATTTTGAGCCGATGTCACGACAGTGCACAACGCGAATTTGAGACGGCGCGCAACGCGAGATCTGTATTTAGCAGTTCGAAACTCCCGCCACGCGCCCTCCAGCAACGCGCGCAAAGCAGATGGCACGCGCTGTTTCCGGAGGAGAGGTCGCTGCACGTACGCCACTTGGCTACCACCGACAGCGGAGCGCTCCTCGAACGTCTTGCCCTTTTCTTTTTTTTCTCCCTCTCCCTCTCCCCTTTCTCATGGCGCTGAGGCGCGCTTTCTAATCTTACATACCCCCTTCCCCTTGAGTAACTGGTTCCTAGAGGGCAGCGCAAAAAAGCGCCCCTTTTGCCCCTTCCTCTTCACAGTGACTTTCTCTGCAAGTGTTGTTGCTCGCCGACGTAAGCCGCGTTGCTTTTGCGTGCGTGTTTCTTCTCTTTTTCGACCGCTTGGCTTACCTTTTATCGTGCTGCGCTCCTAATTCCAGCAACATGAATGCGCCAGGCGGGAAGCGAAAACGCATAACGCTAGATCAGAAGGCGGCTATGATAAGAGCCGTCGAATCGGGGACCAAGAAAGGCAACGTGGCAAGAGACTTTGGCGTATCGACGAGCACACTGTCAACCATCTTGAGCAAGCAGGAGTCCATCATCGACGCTGTTGCACGTGGCAAGAAAGGAAGCACTAAGAGGATGAGGGCACCTGCCTTTGAAGCGGTCGAAAGGGCCGTTTTTAAATGGTTCTTGGACACGCAGGCCATGAATCTGCCGGTGAGCGGCGCCTTGCTGCAAAGAAAAGCGAGAGACTTTGCCTGCATCATGGGCTATGACAACTTCGTAGCAAGTTCGGGTTGGCTCCAACGCTTCAAGGAGCGCCACGACATTGTCGGGAGAGCGGTCTGCGGCAAATCGCAATCTGTCGACGAAGCAGAGGCTACCAAGTGGGCGAAAGAAAACATTGTGCGGCTGCTAGAAAAATACAGCGCGGAGGATATTTTTAACGCGGACGAAACCGCTCTCTTTTCAAGATGTTGCCGCACAAGACGTTAGTCCTCAAAGGCGAGCCGTGCCATGGCGGCAAACAAAGTAAGCTGCGAATCACTGCGCTACTTTGTGCAAACATGACCGGCTCTGAGAAGCTGCCAATTTTCATAATTGGCAAAAGTGCATCCCCTCGCTGCTTTAAGGGGAAGAGGCAGCTCCCAGTCAAGTACGTAGCCAATCGCAAAGCCTGGATGACCAGGGACATTTTTTCAAAATGGCTTTGCGAATGGGACGAGAAACTGGCAAAGGCGAACCGCAAGGTGTGCCTTGTTTTAGATAACTGCACCGCCCACCATACCGCTGCCGTGCTTCAAAACATCGAGCTGCTGTTCCTTCCTGCCAACTGCACAGCAAAAATACAGCCGCTTGACCAAGGCGTGATTATGTCGCTGAAGGCAGGTTACCACAAGCGTATGATAGACAAGCTCCTGCTCAACATGAGGATGAAGCGAGACACCGATGTTGACTTGTACGCTGTGCTCGAAATGCTTTAGGCGGCGTGGATGAGTGTGACGGCGACCACGATCGCAAACTGCTTTCGACACGCCTCATTTGCTGCCGCACCAGACGCCAGCGATGAGCCATTAGACGAGCCCACTGTTGCGGACGGTTTTGCCACATCAGACAAAGTCGCTGCATCATGGACGGCACTTCGTGACGCCGGTGTTGTGCCTTACAGCGAGTCATTTTGCGACTATGTGAGTGCGGACTTGGAAGTGGTGGCAACAGAGCAGCTCCTGGATGACGATATTGTGCGCGCTGTCAGTGATCGTAACGAAACCAGTGACGATGACTCTGTCAATGAACAGGAGACAAACGTGCCGACGGCGTCGGATGCATTAGACGCGGTGGACGTAATGCGCCGCTACTTTGACGCTCACGAGGGCGGCGAAGATGGCTTGAACATTACGGCCGCAGCTGAGCGAGCCATCGCTCGCATCAGGAAGATGCATCAACGTCCAATTACGGACTTCTTTGCAGCTAAGCCTGCCTGAAATGCAAGCTGTGTATTTTGAAGTGCATTAAAACAGGCGCATGACTTTTTTCTTTTTATTTGGGAATGCGGTTATTTTGTTGCATACCACCGTGCGGCGGGATGCTATTTCGCTTGCTATTTTTTTGGGGTAAGTACAGTGCATAATATTTGCGGTAAATGCCCGCTACAGCTATAACGAAATATTGGTTATAATGAGCAAATAGCGGCGTCCCTCCAATTTCGTTATAACGAAGTTTAACTGTATTTACTAAAGGAAGTTCTGGGGCTACAATGGTTCAGCCACCACGGGAATGATGGGTAGTACAGTCGATCCTGGATCTATCGAACTTGAAGGTGATCGCAAAATATTTTGACATATCCAGTGGTGGGAAACCTGCGTCAATTGCGCCAACCTGCGCCAACTGGAAATAACTGTGCCATACGGCTTGTGATCAGTAGAGTGCACGTTTGAAGTGCATGCCTTGAAAAAGTGAGCAACAGGAGAATAATGAAGAAGAGCATGCGGATGGCCGCCAAGGTAGAAGAAGACGATGGGGAAGATGTAAAGAGCGGGAGCACAAGGACGTGCGGCGAGATGTCAGTAAAACAAAGGAGAAGACATCCGATGGAAAAGAAACACGGATATTTCAAGGACGAACGGCTGGGCACCACAAAAGTGTAGAATCTCCATTCAAGGCAGGACAAGTGGGCCAGAGCGGAAGGAGAAGCCCGAGGAGAGCAGAGCAGGGGAGTTCTAACTGGACGGGGGCTCGGGAAGATCGTCACCAGACCGGGCGCTGAAGATGGGCCGTCGGGCATCGGGCCTGAGCGTCCAGGACTTCAACCGGCCGGCGCCTCCTGTCATCGCATTCCCGCTCGAGGGGACCGCATAGCCATCTGGTCCTGAACTCCTGCCTAGGGCCTACGGACTTCGGTGCCATCAGGCGAGCAACAGTCGTCGGGCTATGGGCTCGAACTATGCGCCTAGCAGCCTGGCCATGATGACCCTGGTTCTTCGAGGCGCCACCAACAGCCAGCGTTTTCTTGTCACCGACATGTCCACTCCTAATGCCAGGGCCACCACGTTCCGGTCTGGTTTCAGGACGCATCACCAGCTGCAGCGTTCTCTCATTACCGACAAGTCCGTGTCCCAAGGCCGGAGCTACTGCGTTCTGGTTCGCTCATCGTCGCCGGAATTCAGCATGTAGGTGAGATCGAACTGATATCTAGCGCTACTTTGCTGCTCCCCCGGGTTCGAACTGAATAGCATAGTTTCGTTAATTGACTTGTATTTTGGCCGTCGTTTTCATTGTTTTACCACGTCCAATCAACAGTTTATTAGGTGTTTCGGTGTTGAGAGGGATTTTTGTCTTTTACCTTTGTATTAAACTTCTTTGTGTGCGTTTTCCTCGGAGCCAAACGGTTTTGTCTTTATTAACAAAGCTCTCCGAGGTTCAGCCCAACAGAAACAAATCAGCAGCAAGAATCAACATATTTGCACACCACAAGACTACGAGTAATTGCTACGTAACTACAGAACAAGAGACAAGGACAGGAAGAGCGCTAGTGAGCTTGTCTCTTCTTCTGTAGTTACGTCGTTACTACTCGTAGTCTTGTACTGTGCAAATATGCTGATTCCCAATCACCAACTAGCCTAAGCATCTGTCTTACCAGCAGCAAGAACTTGCGTCACAAATCAACGTCCGTAGCAACAAGACAAAGTCATTTGTTTAGCATCTGGATTTTCGGACGCAGTGCAAATCATGACTAGCACGTGGGAGATATTAGAATTGGCTGAAGGCATGGGTCTGAAGGGAACAGAGTTCAGAGTATGGTATTAGGAGTGGATGGAGAGAGAGCATGAGCAACGGGCTGCAGAGCGAAAAGCGGCAAAGGAAAAGCTCGAAATAGAGTTAAAGGCTAGATAAGAGCTGCTAGAGCACTTAACCTGTGAAAAGAAAGAGCTGCTAGAGCGTGGGAATCGCGAAAAGAAGTGGCAGCTCGAATTAGAGAGGCTAGAACTCGAGCGGCGGCTCGAGCTTGCGACGGCAAAAAAGGGGCAGCTGGGGATACAGAGGAGGGAACCAGTGGCTGATGTGTGCTCTGACAGCAGTTAGATCGGGAGCAATTTGAATTTTTGCGAGGCTGACCCTGCACCTCGTCATGACCTTTCGCTAGAGAATGAAACTCGGGAAGAGTATGACAGGGAGGTGGGTGGCCAAAAAACTAGGAGACTCGAGGAGCTTATTGAAGCAGAAAAATGCTTCGTGAGCATGGAACAAGAATGTTCCATTCAAAGTAAAGGGTGTGTTGAAACCCGCGAGAGGTCAAGCACACTTCATGCAGAGGTAGGATTGCCTCTGAATAGCTCCACTGAAGGAGCAGTAAGAAGTATCCTAGGTAACGTCGGCGAATGCAGTAATGAAAGCTTCGATGTAGTTGTTGCCTATTATTTTGGGCCCCTGAATGTAGCAAGAGGCGCTACGTACATAGCTTTTCACCATGATTTTTACTCGCCCATAGAGAGAAAGGGCTTGAGTTCTTGAGAAATCGTAGATGATACTTCTATGAGAAAACTGGAGAAAAATGCGAAAGCAATTGTTGAAGAACAGAGTAGAGTTGCAATGTAGGTCAGCTCTATGGAATAATGAGGGTAGTCACGATGACCTAGCCAGAAGGGTTGAAAGCTTGGATGAACGAGCAAGACAAAAAGCTAAAGTGATGGAAAGTGAACCCGAAGGCAGTAATGGTCCAGCAAGTCATTGTACAAGGAAGGACGCCGACTGGTGCTCTCTGGCATCTTCAGTTGAAGAGGTCGCTTCTGTAAAGCTGTCTGAACGATTAGCGGCTTATGAGCTCAAGCAAGGCGGTCCTGGGAAGGATGAAGACATTCAGATGTGGTTGTACTGGGGCGCCAGGAGGCAACGCTTCCGACTGACATACAGTCATTCCAGCGTGTATGCTTGTGATATAGGGGTTGGGCGTCTAGTGATACACAGCTTTAGGTTCAGACGAGCATGTGGTTGAGAATACTTCAACTGGCGCCGGATTCGTTACTCCTGTCAAATGATTAGGGCCATTAAACGTCTTGTTTGGGATGCTTTAACTTAATCGTCAAGTCGGATTTACCGGTGGTTTCTTTTGGATCTTGATTGCGAACCACGGAAGGTTGTTTCTTGTAAATAGTTGAAAAAGTTACATGCAATGTAGCACCGACTTGATGTATAGGTTTTTGACATGATAGGGTATATACAGAAAAAAAAAGGTGGTATACTAAACAGGCTAGTTTGCTGATTTTCATGATCTGCTAGACGTGTTCATACTTTTTCTCGCACCAAGTGTATATAGAAGTTAGTGAATGTGTATCTTTGGAAAATGTAGTGAACTGTGTGGTAGACATAGATGTGGTTAAATTGTGGTGTAGTGCGAAACGGGCACTCAAAGGCAGTTTTTTTTTTCTCAAAAAAAAAAAAAAACACTTATGTGAAAGAGGGGCCTTTGTGATAAGTGGAGTGCACATTTAAAGTGCGTGCCTTGAAAAAGTGAGCAACAGGAAAATAATGAAGAACGTGCGGATGGTAGCCGAGGTACAAGAAGACGATGGTGAAGATGTAAAGAGCGGGGGCATGAGGACGCGCGGCGAGGCGTCAGTAAAACAAAGGAGAAGACTTCCGATGGAAAAGAAACACTGATATTTCAAGGACCAATGGCTGGGTACCACTAAAGTGTAGAATCACCAATCAAGACGCGACAAGTGGGCCAGAGCGGAAGGAGGAGCTTGAGAAGAGCAGAGCTGGAGAGTTCTAACCGGACGGGGGCACGGGAAGGTCGACACCGGACCGGGCGCTGAAGATGGGTCGTCGGGCATCGAACCCGAGCCTCCAAGGCTCCAACCGGCCGGGGCCTCCTGTCATCGCGTTCCCGCTCGAGGGGACTGTTTAGCCATCCGGTCCTGAACTCCTGCCCAGGGCCTGCGGACTTCGGTGCTGTCAGGCGAGCAACAGCCATCAGGCTACAGGCCTGAGCTGTGCACGCAACAGCCTGGTTAGGTTGACCCTGGTTCCTCGACACGCCACCAACAGCCAGCGTTTTCTCATCACCGACGTGTCCACTCCTAATGCCAGGGCCACCACGTTCTGGTCTGGTTTCAGGACGCATCGCCAGCTGCAGCGTTCTCTTATCACCGACAAGGCTGTGTCCTGAGGCCGGAGCCACCGTGTTCTGGTTCGCTCATCGTCGCCGGAATTCAGTGTGTGGGTGAGACCGAACTGATATCTAGCGTACCCTGCCACTCACTCGGGTACGAACTGAATAGCATAGTTCCGTTAATTAACCTGTATTTTGGCCTTCGTTTTTCACTGTTTCAGAAAGCTTGCATTGTCGCAGTAATGCAACAGGCTTCTTGCCGCATTTGTGCACGGTCTAAAATTGTGTGGGGCTGTGGCCACAAGCTGCTCTGCACGGTGTGCACGCCAAGTAGGCAAAGCGTTGCATGAAACTAGCCAGTAGACGATTGGCTTCCTGCGACCGTATCGCTTCTCAAAAAACAGTGTCAGTTTTCCCTAAGTAGCAGATCACGGTACACATTATTGCAGGCATCCCATTATGTCCATTTCGTTGCTAAGTCAGTCGCTGTGTATCCCGGACTCTGCAGTAGTTTCGGAATGCTCTTAGGTGTCGCCACATTGTGCCATGACGGCCGTGCGAAAATGCCAACCATTGGCTACAAGAAAGAAATGTGTGGTGTTTGCGAAAAACGTAAGAAGCACCGGCAGCGCCACCGTACAAAAAGATGTTTATTGTACGCAACACATCGTATATATGAGTACCCTCTGTATAAATCTTGCCCTTTCACAATTTATGTGCCCTTCCTGCAATAATCCCTGTTGGGATTCGCAGTATATGTAAATAAATAAATAAAATAAAAATATACATAGAGGACAGACGGGCCCCCTGGGGGTGAAAGAACACATAGTAAAAACCGAAACTGAATATAACATACTCCCTCCCTTATATGTAGTGATTAGTTGTTAGCAAGTGTTAGTAAGAAACCCCTATGTATGCACTGTACATTTTACATGCTGTATACACATACATATTTACACTACATACACACTGTGCTATACACACAGGCAACTAGTGGGTCTGATAGTCCTTGAGCCAGACCGGTGGCCGGTGCTCTCGGGACGGCCGATGGGGATGCTGCACGGCCGGAGATGGTAATGAGCTTGTAGAGCTCTGTAGTACGCCAGGAGACCGCGATTGCGGCCCAGGAGAAGGCGGCTGCAGCATGGCAGGCTCCGGTACAGGCAGCTGCGGATCAGGAGCAGGTGACTGCGGTACGGCAGACTGCAGTACGCCAGGAGGCGGTGGCATCGACCCGGGAGAAGGCGGCGGCGGCAGGGCAGGCTGCGGCACTTGAACCGGAAGCTGTGGCGCAGGTAGCTCCGAACATTGGTATGGTGGACTCGTGCCCCTCTCAGGAACCCGGGAAAGCTTGGAGGCGTTCCATGTGCGGCCGTCTGCAAGTCGGAAAGAGGCAGGTCCCCTCCTCCCCAACACCTCAGTTGGCGAGGAAAAGGAGCGATCCCCCTTGAAGCGAACGGAAGGCTTCTTGATACGAACGAAATCACCCACAGCTATCTTTGGCTGCTTAGCAGCTCTCCTGCGGTCCGTGTACTCCTTACTGCTTTGCTGTTGAAGCCGGACCCTCTGGCGCAGTCGCGCCAGTTCCTTTGCTGGGTCTTTTGCAAACGCTGGTGCCGAAAACACCACAACATCCAATCTGGTTCGGGGCATTCGCCCATGCAGCAGAACTTCTGGGGCAACTACAGTGGTAGCCTGTGGAGTACAGCGGTAAATAGAGAGGTAGTCCGTAACTGCTTGTCGGACAGGTCTCCTTTCGAGGAGTGAAACCTGGATGAAGTTCTTCAGAGTTCGATTGAACCTCTCGACTTGCCCATTCGCCTGGGGGTAATATACAGACGAATGAGACAGCTTGATGGCTCGGTTTTGAAGAAAGGTTACAAATTCACATGAAGTGAACTGCGGCCCATTGTCGCAAACAATCTCTTCCGGGTATCCTTCACGGGCAAAAACACTGGTTAAGAAGTCTTTCACGGTGCTTGTGGCCACTTCGCTGCAGAAATATATCTCTGGCCATTTGGAATGGTAATCGACCAGTGTTATAGCAAATTGGCTATTGTGAGATGCATGTTCCAATGAGCCAACAATGTTTAGGCCCAGTTTCTGCCATGGCCTTTCGGGCCATTCAATAGGCTGCAATGGCGCTGGCGATGTTTTGGCAGACTTATCTGCCTCCAGGCAGATGTGACAGTTTTTCACGGCAGATTCAGCTTGCTTGTCCATCCGTGGCCACCAGAATAGCTCACGAAGTCGCGCCATTGTGCGCGTGATGCATGTTCCAATGGGCCAACAATGTTTAGGCCCAGTTTCTGCCATGGTCTTTCGGGCCATTCAATAGGCTGCAATGGCGCTGGCGATGTTTTGGCAGACTTATCTGCCTCCAGGCAGATGTGACAGTTTTTCACGGCAGATTCAGCTTGCTTGTCCATCCGTGGCCACCAGAATAGCTCACGAAGTCGCGCCATTGTGCGCGTGATGCCGGAATGTGCCTCGTGGGCAACGGCAATGAACTGAGCTGTGAGTGAGGACGGAACAACGAGGCGTTCTGCGCGCTGTAGAAGGTAATAAACAACAGAAAGTTCTTCGCGCACAGAGTAGAAAGGTTTTGCTTTCTACTCTGTGTGAAATGCATGCCAACGCATCGCGTTCGCCGACCGAGTACTTTCTTTTCGCTGGTGACAAGGTACGAGACGCGAAAGCCACTGTGCGGAGCTCATGGTCATTTTGCTGCTGCAGAACGGCTCCCAGCCCACAATCAGAAGCGTCGGTCGACACGATGACTGGAAGTTATGGATCGAACATGTGGAGAACTGTACTTGAAGAAAGCATTTCCTTGACCCTCCGGAAACTGCTGTCTGCTTCGGCTGACCAGATGAATGGCTCATTCTTGCGAAGCAGAACGCGTATAGGCTCGACCACCTGGGCCAAGCGGGGAACAAACTTCGAATAGTATTCTACAAGACCCAGGAATGAACGGAGGGCAGCAACATCTGTTGGCACTGGAGTGTTAACTACCGAGTCTACTTTCTCTGGAAGCGGCGAGATACCTTGTGCAGTGACCTTATGCCCTAAGAAAGAAAGTTCTGGAACGTCGAAGAGGCATTTGTCGTTCAATTTCAGGCCTGCGTACTTGACTTTCTGCTAGACCTTTGTTAGGTGCAAAAGATGTTCTTCTGCACTTTTTCCCAAAGACTATCACGTCATCAATGTAGAACAACACACCAGGGCAGCCATCCAGAATTGTGGCCATCATCTTCTGAAATGCCGCTGGGGCAGAAGCTAACCCACAGCAAACTCTCTTGAACCGAAAGAGTCCTTCATGTGTGATGAAGGCTGTCAGGTCCCTGCTGTCAGGGTGCAAAAGAACCTGATGGTAGGCAAAAGCCAAGTCAAGTTTTGAGAACTGTGTCGCGCCTACCAAGGCATGAAGGAGTTCCTCTGTATGAGGCAACGGGAAGCTGTCTGGTACAATACCCTTGTTAGGCTCCCGGAGGTCAACACAAATTTTGATGGTGCCGTCTTTCTTGACAACGGCAACAATGGGCGAAACCAATTCAAAAGCATCGATGCGTTCGATGATGTCAAGGCGCAGCAACCTCTGAAGTTCATTTGACACTGGTTCCCGAAGTGAATATGGAAGACGGCGCAGCTTCGAAGATACCGGCTGCACGCCTTGCCGAATCTTGACACGATGCGTGAACCGCTTCGCAAGACCCAACTCGGGACTGAAAAGTGAACTGAAGTCGTGTTCCAAGGCTGGCGGAAGGTTTGCTTGCCTGGGTTGCTCTATTGACTGCATCGGAATGTGACAAAGTGTCGGGTCATTAACACGCGGCGGCGGGGCAACGGACCTGTGTAGGCACTCAAGAGTGGAGCCCTGTATTCGAAGATTTAGGGCCCTAATGCCGTCAAGGCCAATCAGACAAGTTCCTTGGCGAACGATGTAGAAAAGAAGTGGTGCAGAGCGCCCTTTAAACTGAACATCTGCCTGGAAACAGCCTAGCACGGAAATTGGGCGCTTCGGATAGTCAAACAAAGTGACATGCAGAGCTGGGAGGAGCAAACCGCTTTGAAAATGTTCGTGAAATTCTTGCTCTGATAGAATTGAAACAGACGACCCTGAGTCAACAAGGAATGACAACTTGACATCCGCTACGCGTAATTGTATGTAAATTGCGCTGAGAGCGGGACGCTGCACAGTCAAAACTTGCTCAGAACTTCCCCCTGACAAAGCATCGTCATCGATGCCAACTTCACGAGTCCTGCCTTGCATTTGACGCTTGCGGTTGCATACTTTCTGAAAGTGTCCCTTGATACCGCAAAACAAACACTTCTTTCCCTGCGCAAGGCACTGTGACGCTGATGCGCGGTGATTCCGCGAGCCGCATCAGAAACAGTGTGGTGAAACGGACCGGCTATCTCTGTCTCGCCGAGGGGGGCGGCGCCCCTGCGAGGCACGCGAACCGCTAGCGCTTGGAGAGTTTTGCTGAAAATGCCCTTTGGGCTGGAAATTGAATTTTCGCGAAGAATGCGAATACTGGGAACGACGCCGTACAGAAACAGGCTCGACCGAAGCAGAAAATTCCTTTAGCTCTTCAGCTGCTTGCTCAAACTGAAGAGCGATCCGCACTGCGCTCTCGAACGAAAGGGAGGAACCCTCGAGCAGCAACCGTTCACGTACGCGGTTGGAAACAACGCCGGCAACAAATCAGTCCCGCAGAGCATCATCTTGTGAAGCGAACGAACAATGCGAAACGAGCTCCCGTAAAGCAGCAAGAAAGTCATGAACAGACTCGCCTGCGTGTTGGCTGCGGCGGTGGAAACGATGACGCTCGACGACGACGTTACACGACGTGAAAAACTGCTGCCGTAAGGCGATGAGTGCAGCCTCGTACTCGTCAGTAGCGGCCGCGGGAGGCTTCTCTTGTACTTCCGGTGCTGCGGCGCTTGCTGGTGCTGCAGCATTTGACCCTGCAGGTAAAGTCCGGTAAACACGCTGCCCTTCCGCCCCCAAACAATGCAAAAGAATGGCCTTGCGTCACGCTGGTGGGAACTCAGCTGCTCCGGACGCTGGAAGGTAGAGTGTTGAAGTCTGCGCCCACTCCTCCCATGGAAGCGACGGCCGGCCGGGCGTCGGGAGGAACGGCGGCGGCGGAGCAAGGCCGGAGAAACTCATGGCGGGGCGGACCCGGACGACACTCGATGCTGAAGGTAGCTTGACGTGTTTGTTCCATCCTCATCGCCAATGTGTTGTTTGCGAAAGACGTAAGAAGCACCGGCAGCACCACCGTACAAAAAGACGTTTATTGTACGCAACACATCGAATATATAAATAGAGGACAGACGTGCCCCCTGGGGGTGAAAGAACACAAAGTAAAAACCGAAACTGAATATAACAAAATGTGTTCATGGCGGGCACTTTGGAGAATGTTTGCTGTGGCACTGTATTCATTCTTTCTTTAGCTGTGAGCGCACATATATACAAATTGGTATTTGGTCGAATGTGTGCACGGGGGCCAGCGGAAAGACGCAAAGCCAGCCCCATACAGTCACATGAAAGGGAGGGCACTGCGCACACTTATGTACTTGGTGCTTGATGCATACTATATTTAGTGCATACTTAGCTGTGTTTCGGGCAGTTTCTCGGCCTGTATGTACATACTAACGAGGTTTTGCCTTAATGAGCTTTGAATGCTTGTGTGCACGTGTGTTCCTATGAACTGCATGCTGCAGCTAGCTTGGTGCAATATCCCTCACCATGGACGGAATTAACAGAGTGCCGACCAAGGAAAAAAATATATTAAAAAAACCCTTCACTATCTGATGTCGCCGCTTCTGTACATTATCCTACTTTTCATAGGCGGCGAGTTTTCATATTCACGCAGAGGGCAGGATGCCCGACTTGCTCTTCCACATTCTCATCGAAAGTGGCCAGACTCGAGCTGGCCAGACTCTGGCTTGTCGCTGACCCATGATCCGAATTTTAAAAGGATGAAAGAAAAGCAGTGGGCATCTGAAACAGCTGCAAGACAGGATGGCCAACTGTCCGTTGGCAATGAATGAGTGCATAAGGCAAACTCTTAAAAAAAATATCCAGGGCCAGCGCCACAGGATGGCTCTGCACCCCTTTATCAGAATTGGAAGTCCAGTGCTTATCGCGCCTTACTGCGCCAATCTGACCTCCTGCACCAGGCTGTGCATAAATGGCAATTTCCGTGATATTGCCGATCAGAAGTGCAAACCGCCCAATCCAGCCCATTATTATCAACGATCGAGAAACGCTTGAGGGTCGGCTCAGTCTTTGGCCGCATCCACATTTTCTGGAGTTGGATCACATTGTAAAGCGGTTCGTTCATGGGGTATCCCGCGCCACCACAAGGCTCCAGAAAACAAGCATATGCATTGGCAGTGACTAACCAAAGCAAAGTCGTGGCCTGCGCGTCCCTACGCACCAGATCAAGTGCCACCGCAGAGGCAGCAGCCATAGCCTTGGCAATCAGAGAAGCCGAAAGAAGGGGGCACTCAGCGTATGTTTTGACAGACTCACAAGCTGCATGTCGCTTATACCTTAGAGGCACACTTCCAAGGTGCGTCACTGATATTTTGGGGTCCATGTTGATGGAGGCACATGGCGTCACTTGGTGCCCAGGGCATGACGGCCTGGGGGGGAACGAGGAGGCAAACTGCGTAGCTCGCGGACTTACTGGCCGAGACGCAGGACTCTCCTCAGGACACCTCACAGGGCATCATGAAGAGCAAAGTGTAACAAGCAGGCAGATATTGGAAAACCAACGCCTTACAAGACGCACGTACGCCCCTCCACATCCGAACTTAAGCAGCCAACAAGCCCGGGATTGGCGCCGCCTCCAAACGAACACATACCCCCACATATCAAAACTACACGCAATTTTTCCACAGATATACACAACAGGGGTATGCCCATGGTGTAGTAACCACACAGCCACACTTACACACATAACCTACCAATGTACCGAGCGGCCAGCCAATGCAGTATCTAGGTTGGTGGGCTCAATACAAACACTCACAACGTGGTCTTGGGAAGCACGGCTTTCCGAGCTGGCACTGGGGAGCCAACTGGTGACCCTAGACCAGGCCCGGCGAGCCGCTGTGGCCAGTGGGGCTCTACAAGAGGGCTCCACCCGGGATTAGTCACGTAATTTTAATTCTTCAATAAAGTTTATTCTCTCTCGTTCATGGGGCTCGTTCATGGGGCTCGCATTGCTGTTATCACTGCAGTTTTCCGGAAAAAGTGGAACCTGGATTATTTGTACTGGCTGTGAACGTGGCACGATCATGCACTAAACGACAAGTCGCGTTTACAAGTGCACATCTTTTGACTGTGCCCCATCGCGACCAATAAACAAACAACAGATGTCACCTAAGGTACCTACCACAAAGCCTTTTCTTCCTTTTTGTCCAGAGTGCGGGAAAGATCATACCTGGCTGGCACTCTCGCGCGTCAGAGTCCTTCAATATATTTACTGATCGTGAAGCTTCACCGGAACTCTATGGGAGAGCTTGGTGCACTGCGAGCAGAGACAGCGGGGGGCGCTGCATCACCGCCCGAGGCATCGGGCAGACCGGAAGGAAGCTGGCTACTGGTGCTGCTATGGGGTCAGTGCATAATATCGTGGCGTGCCGTCGCGTAATTTTTGGCCGTATGATTACTATTATGCCTAGTGTGCTGTGCCTGAAGATCAGGAAGAATACTAGGCACCTGGTTGTCCATCCAGTCACGAAACAAATGTCGAAGAAGGCTCAGAGTTCTCTCTACCTACAGACAGTGATCAACGAGAAAAGGAGAAGCGCACAATGCCGCGACAAAGAACGGGTGGTTTCACATTTGTTTTCCCGAATATGCGCGTGTGCAAAAAGCACTACGATGAGAGTGACATTCTTCACGTGGACCAGTGGCTAATCGAAGGCGTTTTTGTCAGGTCGTCACGCGATGTTCTGAAACTTTTGCTCACACTGTGCCGAGGATTTTCTATGGCTTCACAGCATATTTGTGTAGTGCAAAAAAAAGCAGCGCTTGCTCGCCTACTGAGCATCGACGGGAACCGTCGGCGTGCTGGAGACTGTTGAGGCTGCATCGGACTTGGCACGAGCCCTGTTGGCATAGCTGCTATGAATGATTACTAGGCTTGTGCGAATATTCGAATGATTCGAATGCTTCGAAAATTCGAACGAATAGTAAAGTATTCGAATTCACTTTGATTCGAATTAAAATTATGGAAAATCTCGAAGTATTTGCAATGAACGAATAGATGTATATTGATCCTTATGTGACCACCTGTAAAGATGGTTTCACTGTAGTGTGAACGTACTAAGCCATGAAAGCACCTGTCCAGGGGAAATCAGATTATCCGCGAAGTTTCATTTCAAATTTAAAGAGGCCTCCTTGCCCTGCCACGGTGGTCTAGTGGCTAAGGTACTCGGCTGCTGACCCGCAGGTTGCGGGATCAAATCCCGGCTGTGGCGGCTGCATTTCCGATGGAGGCGGAAATGTTGTAAGCCCGTGTAATCAGATTTGCGTGCACATTAAAGAATCCCAGGTGGTTGAAATTTCCGAAGCCCTACACTACGGCGTCTCTCATAATCATATGGTGGTTTTGGGACGTTAAACCCCACAAATCAATCAAAGAGGCCTCCTTAACACTTTGCATGGTCAGAAAACGCTGCTGATCGGTGGTCGAGGCTACAGAGAACACGCGAGCTAAATATTATAATGCAGCACGTGGCCTGCAATTCACAATGAATTCCGAGTCAGCTGAAAATTGCTCTCTTTTCTGGGCAAATGACTCCACAAATGCAAAAATCACTCGTTACAACCATTGTATCTGCCACTAGCTCATTTGAGCATGGGGTGCTCGGTTGTTACTGGAACCGTCGCGGGAGGCTGCCACATGTACACGCGTACGTGCACAATCCCACTGAAAAGCCCCGTATTCGAAAAAAAAAAAAAGAGAGAAGTAGGGCTCAAGATCACGATGCATGCATGACATATTTTTTTGCCACGTGCCATCCCTCCCTGCTTAGGTTCCAGCGCTTTTGTTGGAATGAGAAGAGAGAATGCAATTGCAACATGCGACAAATCTTTGCAACTCCGCACGTACTGGACAGATTCGAAAAATTATTGCGGTAGGGACTCCATGAGGCAACAAGCTTTTTTAGTGAATCCACTTCATGAGAAAGTGTTGGAGAACTTTTTAAATAAACATATTACCCTACATCGATTCATAATTTCTTGAGTTTAAAGCTTTTTATGACGGCTTATATGCTCTAAGTATAATAAATTTTAAAATGTTAGATGTTTTACTGGTTATCACTCGCATTATACCGAAGGTCAGATCCTGCCAATACTCAAAGCTGTTGCAACTTCCTTTGAACAAAGAAAAAAAGGTGTTTGTCTAAAGGCCTTATTTCAATTAAAAAAATATTGTGCAGGTTAGGTCACAATAAATATGCCCATTTTTTTATATCATAATACGATTCGAATTCGATTCAATATTATTCGACCAAATTCGCTATTCCCTTCGAATTTGCTACGACCCTAAAGCTTACTATTCGCACAAGCCTAATAACACATTTAATGAAAGTGAGCATACCAGCCGCCTCTTGCTTGTTCCATGCCAGTAGGTAATACAGAAGCTCGATGAGTGAAAGGCTCACCATTCTCGTTTATACAGACACTGAGATGACCAAAAGTGTCGAGGTGATATGCCGAACAGGTGGAGCTACATGCAGGTCCTCACAGCGTCAAAAAATCAAAGCACACATTCGTTGTATGCAACAGAGACTTCAGCACCACCCATATCTGAGGGTGACGACACAATAGCGGTTGCACCACATTGCTGTACAATACTTGCGCAAATTGTAAAAGTGTGCAAAGTCAATTTTCGATATCAATGCGTCGTGAGCAAAAAAAAACTTCTTGCATCACATGTTGACGCCTCCGGTGCGAGACGCAGTTAGTAAATTGTCACGTGTGTAAAGTCATGTAAGGCTTTCGCCTTTAGAGTAAAATCAATAAAAAAGGACACGGAAAACACAGCATGAGTAAGCTACACAGCAGAGTAAAAGACCGTGAAACTAAATTACATAGCCAATTAAATTTAGAACGCACTATGGCACCGTTGTGATTAAATAACGCAAAACAAAACACAATAATGAGGCAAATGTCATTTGAAGTACTGTTGAGCTTTATCATTTGCTAAATTAAAAGCACTGATTCATTCAAAGTGGCTGCTGGTTTAATTGGGAGGCAATCTTAAGATACTATGTATCTTCGTATATGGAAACACCGGATGTATATATAGCCTGGAAGGTTGGGTATTCACTGTCAAAAGTTGCAGCCACTGCACTTCCGTGACACGTTAAGAACCACCAGAGCCGTTCAAGAACTCTGGATTGTGCGCAAATGTTCACTAGATGCTTAAGAAAAAAAAGTAAGCATTCTTTTATAGCCGTAGCTTATCTTACAGTGGAATCAGCATGCTCTCGAATTTCTAGCTTCAAAACCTCACTTGATGCTAAATTTCACTGTATTACAGCTTTCCTGAATTTCCTTGAAGCTCACATCACTCTGAAGACTATGTTTGTGCGAATAGTGAATTTTAGGCTCGAAGTGAATTTGAAGCGAATAGTGTTTTATGTCGAATAATTTCAAATCGAATTCGGATAGAATACTATCGACGTACAATGAAAAATGGGCATATTCATCATGACATAACTAACCTGCACAATATTTTTTTTATGCAAGTGCTTTTTTTTTCCATATCCTGAGGGGAAGGCGCATGCAGTAGTGAGCACCAATCACGAGGCCAGTATCACCAACTCGACAGCGGTCCGGATGACGGTGGCTGAAATAGCAGAGCAATAGGCGATTGCGTTGACCTTGCTGGTAACAGGAGGTCCACAATTTACAGCGACTCGAGATCGGCAGTCCGAGCATTTGCCAAGGGAACAATATCGGAACCAGCTTTGCAAATTCTTCGAGACAAAAACATTGAGCCACACACACTCGCTTGGTTCTCGGCTCATATGGGACGCATTGAGGAAGCCCCGCCCAATGTCAACGAGTCAGCCCACATAGCTGTGCGAGGACTAGTAAACCGCATAGCTATCAAGGATGCAGTGCTGATGTCTTGGAGAACCACGACCCTCCCATCTCGTACAATAAACTGATAAAATATTTTTACCTGGTGCGGAAACAATACCCTCCATCACACAGATCACTAAGCAGACCTCAGGCTCTGACACTCAGGCTTCTTCAGGTTGGGGCATACCCTAATCCCGCACTATTCAACAAAATTTATCCTGAATTACAGCCAACTAATGCATGTTCCTTCTGCGACGACATAGCTACTTTGGAACATATGCTGTGGTAGTGCCCCACGTCATGCTGTGGGGAATTCATCACGGCGTCCAAATCGTTGCAGAAGGAACATGTATTAGTTGGCTATAATTCAGGATAAATTTTGTTGAATAGCGTGAGATTAGGGTGCTATTTGAAGCTTCGGACTCGAACAACAGTTATGGGCCGTCTACCGGGCTCGCGACGCAGCAGAGAGACATGGTCTTTCTTGTTCCGACGTGGGAGCAGCCCGCAATGTGCTAAAGCACGTTCCAAAAGATCAAATAAAGTTCATTCATCTATCGCATTCAAAGGAAGTCGAAACAATTGTTAGAAATGCAGGATTTGACTTTCAGTAAGATGCAAATGATAACCTGTAAAATGTAACATTATTCATTACAGTTAGAGTGTACAAGTCGGCAAAACAAGCTTTCCAGCTTAAGAAAAAAGGTCAATCGATTTGAGGTTAATATGTTCATTCAAAGGGTTTTTCAACAGCTTTTCAAGTAGCCATGGAATGCATTTACTAAAGAAGCTTATTGCCCCACGAATTAACTACCGCAAAAATTTTTAGAATCTGTCCAGTACAGCCAAATTGCGCTACAATGAACGCTGCTTCAACGAAATTTCCACTACAACGAAAATTCACGATTCCTCGTTAGCAGTCCATAGAAGTCAATGCATAAATATTGTTGTCACAACCAACACTTCGTCTTTGGTCATCCCGCTTCAACGAAATTTTACGGTGCGATTCCAGGCTCAGATATTGTGAGGAACTGGTTTATTCAGCCAGGCTCGCGCTAAATCACGCTGGTGATGATATTTACAGATGAAGAAGATGTACAAGTGATGATGCTATCAAAGAGAATAAAGAGTCATTCGCCCTTCGCGCTCACACTGATTCTCCCGCGCGGTGAAAGCGGCCACCTGGTCGCTTGACAGCATTATGAAATGCGTCACGCATAAGGCTTTAAACGAGATACGTGCACTATCTTTGTTCCTCGGCAACAATGATCAGGATTAGCGCTAAGAGGAGAAACGCGTTAATTGACAGGAGATGTCTGTTCGACCACCGTGTACGGCCCAATGAAGCGACTGATGAATTTGTCGCATAGGCCGGGGACGCGTAGTGGAGTCCATAGAAGAACTTCGTCACCAAGGGAAAAACTCACAACACAGTGAGACGAGTCATAGCGAGATTTTCGAGTGTCTTGAGAGAGGCCGGTGTCAACACAGGCCTGGTGACGGCATTGTGCGAGACGAGATAGAAATTCTTCAGAGAAAGGAGCCGTCAAGGGTGCAGGGGCCGAAAGAAAAGAGACACCCAGAGCGAAACTCGGCGAGCGACCATGGACGAGAAAAAAAAATGGAGAAAAGCCGGTAGTGCATTGAGAAGCCGTATTATAGGCGAATGCCACGAAGGGTAGAATTGCATCCCAATTCGTGTGGTTGAGGTGAATGTACATGGCGATCATGTCCGATAGGGTCCGATGAAACCATTCAGTCAATCCGTTGGTCTGCGGGTGGTAGCTAGAAGTGGTCTTGTGAACAGTGTTCGAGGCACGCCAAACTTGCTCGACAATGGAAGAGAGAAAGACTTTGCCACGATCACTCAGGAGAATGCGTGGAGCTCCATGACACAAAAAGATGTGGCGAAGAAAGAAATCGGCAATCTCAGTGGCAGTCCCAGATGGAATAGAAGCTGTTTAAAGAAATCGGCAATCTCAGTGGCAGTCCCAGATGGAATAGAAGCTGTTTCTGCGTAGCGGGTAAGGTGGTCGACGGCCGTGACAATCCAGCGATTCCCATTGGATGATATAGGAAGAGGGCCATATAAGTCAATTCTAACGACTTCAAAAGGTGAGGCGGCACAAGGAAGAGGTTGCATTAAGCCAGCCGGAGCAGTTGTTGGTCGTTTTCGCCGTTGGCAATGGACACAAGAGGCAACGTACTTAGCGACGGCTGAAGAGAGGCCAGGCCAAAAACAACGACTTCGTATTTTGTCGTAAGTCTTGTGATAACCTAGATGAGTGGCGGTTGGATCATCATGAAAGGCTTGCACAACTTCACGTTGCATAGAACGTGGGATGATGGGTACCCACTTGTTGCCATCAATGTGGTAAATGTAGTGACATAAAGCATCACCGACAAACTTAAATTGTTTAAGTTGTCGACGGAGTCTGGCATTTGGAGGAGCAGTAGAGCCGGTCAAGCGGTCAACAACGGTGCGGCAGTATTGGTCGACACATTGTTGTGAAACAAGGACGGGTGATGAGCTTAGCTCTGCGATTGGAGAGGTGCTGTCGTTTTGGAGTATCGATGGTGAGTGGCTTCCGCTGGGCAAAGGACAGCGCGATAGAGCGAGGCGACCCGATAAGTTTTTCAGCGATGAAAGCCAGCATAGGGCGTTATGATCGGTCATGACGGTAAAATGACGGCCGTGAAGATATGGTCGAAATCTTCGCACTGCCCAAACAACAGCAAGGCACTCCTGCTCGGAGATAGTGTAGTTCTTTTCTGGAGTAGTAAGAGCACGACTTGCGTAAGCAACGGACGTGTTCCCGTGAGTTTTTGTCACGCTACAAAAGTACCACACCAAGACCATGACTACTTGGGTCGGTGTGAAGGATAGTGAGCGCGGTGGAATCGAAGTGGCACAGTACCGGATCCGACATGAGGGCTTGCTTCAATGCCGTGAAAGCGCTTTCGCAGTCTTCGGGCCAAATGAAGGGGATGTTCCTTGCGAGGAGTTGATGGAGCGGAGACGCAAGTTTCGTGAAGCCACGTATGAAGCACCGGAAGTAAGAAGATAACCCAAGAAAGCTGCGCAGGTTCTTTTGACGTAGTGAACAAGAAAAATCGAGGACGGCGGCAAGCTTCTTGGAGTCGGGTCGAATTCCTTCTTTGCTGACAAGGTGGCCGAGAACCTTGATTGTCTTGCTAGCAAAGGTACATTTCTTGGTGTTAAGCTGTAGACCGGCTTTTGCAAGACGTGTGAGGACTTCGTTAAGACGTTGTAGATGCTGCGAGAACGTGGATGAAAACACTACTATGTCATCGAGATAGCACAGACACGTTTTTCATTTTAAACCACGCAATACGCCGTCTATCATGCATTCGAAGGTGGTGGGCGCATTACTGAGTCCAAAAGGCATCACATTAAACTGGTGCAACCCATCTGGCGTTGAAAAGGCGGTCTTCTCTTTATCAGACTCCGACATTGGTATCTGCCAGTAGCCTGACCTAAGGTCAAGGCTAGAAAAATACTCTGCGCCCTGTAATGAATCCAGTGGATCGTCGATCCGAGGGAGGGGATAAACATAATTACACGTTATTTTATTTAGCGCAGGGTAAACGACGCAAAAACGCACTGTCCTATCTTTCTTTTGAACGAGAACAACTGAAGATGACCAGGGACTCGAGGAAGGACGTATGATGTTGCGTCGTAGCATGCCTGAGACGTTTTCCTCGATCATCTTGCATTCTGCCTGAGACACGCGATATGGACACCGATGTACAATACGAGAGCCGTCAGTCTGGATGCTGTGAGTAGCGGTGGTAGTCATGCTGAGGGCGGGCGAGCTCACGTCAAATAGAGATCGGTGTCTATTTAACAGGGCGAGCAAATCTTCAGTTTGATCAGGTGTTAAGTCAGTGCTTATGGTTGCCGACACAGATGTGGAAGAAGCATTGAATGGCAGTGATTGTGACTTTGGGACATCGTTGTGGTTGTTGTTCGGAAGAGTATCAATCACAACAGGCTCACTGTTGACCGCGCAAGATACTGTTGAGCCACAGGGGAGCAATACACACTCGGGCGTTTTATTTATGGCGGTTAGGTACGTAGACCCATCGAAGATGCAAATAAGCCCTGGCGCGATCACAATGTCCCTACGTAGGGTATGGCAGTAAGGAAGAATTAGTACGTCATCATCCACAATGTCGGTGTAATTAACACTGATAACTTCTTCGATGTATGGCCGAAGTAAATAATTTGACGTGGTGACAAGGCACATGCGACCATCGTGTTCAAGCGGAGAAGAGTTAGTGGCATTTAGATGCAGGAGGCGCTGATGACAAGATATGAAAGCTGACGCAGAAGACGAGAAATCCCACCCCAGAATGAGAGCGTGGGCGCACTCACGAAATACCGTGAAAACAATGCGATGACGAATGCCTTCCATGCAGACACGAACGGTACACTGTGCAAGGGGACGAATGAGAGCGTTGGTCGCCGCACGTAGAGGTGGGCCGCCATAAGGCGTGGTGACTTTTCGAAGGCGGGAACAAAAATCAGCACGAATAATCGAAACGGCAGCGCCAGTGTCTACAAGAGCCTCAACGCATACACCTTCTACAAACACTACTATCAAATTCGATGGCCACTCTGGAGGAATTGTTAGCTGTCCGGTGGATGCAGTTTTCCCTCCTAAAACTGCATTGGGGAGTTTTCCGCGTGGGCGTTCGTGGAATGGAATGGGAGGCGGGCCGCAGAGGCAACACTGAACGGCGACTTTGCGAAGGCGAACTGCGGCGAGACGTACGGGAATTCCCAGGCATGTCAGTATGGTAGGTAGGAGACAGTGAACGGTATTGGGACGATCGGGAGGGTGGTCGTAGGTAGTTCATGATCGGACGGAAGCTTCGATATTCTTCAGGAGCGTAGCCACGTTGCTCATCTTGTAGCGCCTTCGACAAAACTGAGCGATATGTCCTCGATAGCTGCTGTAATAACAGATTGGTTGAGGTGGGCGCTGAGGTGCGTAGTAAGGCGGTGCATGCACTGGCGGTGGTAACGAAGCCACAGGCGTATTGTCTGCTGTTGTAGGCACAGAAACAGTGCGTGCGGCAGAGAGCGCGGCAAGTTCGGCGTACGGGCGCGTCTGGCGCACGCAGGGACCATTGGAACACGTCGGACGCGATGCGGAGGCGACCTCTTGTTTAATCAGGTCTCGCAAGCTATCTTTTTCAGAAGGGAAAGTAACTTCTGCAGCACAGGAAGAGCAGCGCCCGTGAAGTTCTTCACGAACGATGTCGCGAATAAGCGCACGCAAGTCGAGGGGTGCAAGCAAACGAATGTCAGTGCCATCGTAGCAAAGGCGAAAAGACTGAAGCTCGTCAAGTCGGTGACAGATGATTATCACGTCCTGGGTGGTGGCAGGATTTTGCGTGGCGAGGGCGTTAAAGGCGACGGTGTTAATGCCTTTAATAATGTGGCATATTTGGTCGTTCTGAGACATGCCGATGTTAACGCGCTTGCACGGTGCACAGACATCCTCAATATAAGATGTGTAAGATTCACCCGGCAGCCGCGTGCGTTTAGCAAGCTTCTTCTTTGCTGCTTAGTGCGAACTGCAGGGGCACCAAATATCTGACTAATTTGCTGCTCGAAAGTGTCCCAGTCGGGAAGATTGGGGTGGTGGTTCCAGAACCAAGTTTTCGCAACATCGGAGAAGTAAAATGGGACCCTGCGCAACTTCTGTGCATTGTCCCACCTGTTCAAATCGCTGACGAGGTCGTAGTTCTTGATCCAGTCTTCAACATCATCGCCTCGGAGACCGGAAAACAGGTGGATTGCGCAGGCGAATGTTGTTGGGCGGAGCGGGTGGCGGTGGTGTCAGTAGGACGGCGACGTTGGATGGGCCAGGGTTTTCTTGGGCTGCCATGGCAGGGGGTTGTATGCGACGGCCCGAGCGGATCTCCAGCGAGAACGGGCGAGAGGACTTGAGGGAACGAAAAGCACCGTTCACCACTTGTGAGGAACCGGTTTATTCAGCCAGGCTTGAGCTAAATCACGCTGGTGATGATATTTAAATATGAAGATGTACAGGTGATGATGTTATCAAAGAGAATAAAGAGTCATTTGCTTGTCGCGCTCACAATATTTATTGCTATGCAGTAAACCCAATCTTTAAGATTCTGTTGCATTTTCAGAGCCTAAAGATGCGTCAACGAACTGTAAAACACGCGTTGGCACCCCTAGAAACTGCTACTATACCTTATAAATGCTTGACATTTTTTTCACTTCATGAGGGCACGATATTGTGTAATTTTTTAAAAAGAAAAAAACATTGTGTGGTTAGCGTGCCGTATATGAGCCGCCGTTGTTCAGCAAGCATGGGTGCCGCCATTGCTCGACAGTGATGGCTATGAGACTGTCCTGCTTTTGCCACTGGCTTGCTTCAGAGCCACAGACAATCCGAAGCTGAAGCTCATTCGCTCAGTTCACGGTTTCCTTCATGCAGCTGCTGGGTGCAACTGCGGAACGTTGCCTTTTTCGATTCGCATGCTTATCAATATGTTGGCGCTTGGCCAGTGTGGTAACTAATCAGAGCGACTGTTTGTCCACATTATGAACAAAATCAGCTAGCCACGAGTGATGGATGATAAGAATGGCATAGAATAATGCAAAACTCTCCGCTCCACGATACCCTGCTTCCATCTTGGCCTTGTCGGATATACTTTGAGGCAGACCGCGGCTGGTGTTAACGTGTTAAAGCAACTGTTTGGTTCATCCACGAAGGCGGTTTTTAGGTGTTGTTTTAGGGTGCTTTTTACTATGGCCTCGCTATGCATGGGTGGGAATCACATCGTGACACTACTGAGAAAAAATGGGAAGCAGCAAACACTTTTTGGATTTTGAGAATGAATGTTCCTTTGATTTGCTAGTTGCTAGGTGCAACTGCAAAACGTTGCCTTTTCCGATTCCGATGCTTATGATTATGTTCGCTGTTGGCCAGTGTGGTACCTAATCAGAGTGGCTGTTCGTCCGCATTATAAACAAAATCTGCTAGCCGTGAGTGATGGTTGATAAGAATGGCATAGAATAGTGCAAAACTCGCCGCTCCACGATACCCTGCCTCCATCTCGGCATTGTTTGTTTGTTTGTTTGTTTGTTTGTTTATTAATACTGTCAACCCCAGCTGGGGTTTTTACAGGAGTGGAAAACAAATGAAAGAAATGGTCATGAAATACGTTACAAAATAGAGACATACAGCGAACACAGGTATTTACACTAAAAGACAAAGTTAAACACAGGCATGTGCACTTGCATTCTGCGCATAGAAAACAACAATTAACAAAGCGAGAGGCAATATACATTGACATCGTGAATTATGACGCATCTATTTCGGAGAAAATAAGCGATTCTAAAGCTGCAGAAAACGCCGTGATAGAGGAAGACATCGCGACTTTGTTTGGTAGTTCATTCCATTCTTTAATTGCCCTCGGAAAGAAGCTGTATTTAAATGCGTCGTTTCGGGTGGCTGGTGGCTGTATATATAAAGTGTGTTTGTGTCTAGAGCGCGGATCTGGAGAAATTTCAAAGAAATCTAATGAGTTGATTTTAACCTGACTACGAATAATGAGGAATAGGAATTTCAAACGGTCATACTTAGTTCTAAGTTCTAAGGCTTGTAGGTTTGCACGGTTGCAAAGATCGGAAGCAGAGTGCATACGTTGATATTTATTGAATATAAACCTGGCAGCCATTCTTTGAACTTTCTCCAGTTTATGTAGGTTAGTGGTGGTATGAGGGTCCCATACTATTTTACAATATTCAATTATTGGGCGTACTAGCATTTTGTACGCAAGACTTTTTACTTCGGGTGTTGCGTCATGTAACCTGCGCCTCAGACCCCATAGAGTTTTGTTTGCCTTTCTACAGGTGACGTCTACGTGAGTATTCCACCTCAAATCTGGAGTGAATATTAGCCCTAAATATTTATATTCTGTTACCCTTTTTAGATCGTGGGAACCAATATTGTAATTATATTTGAGAGGTACCTTTTTTCTTGTTATGCTCATGCAAACTGATTTTACGGGGTTTAGAACCATCTGCCATTCATTACACCATAGTAAAATTTTGTTTAAGTTGTTGTTCAGGTCTACCTGGTCTCTCAGGGATGTGATCTTGTTATATATAACGCAGTCATCTGCAAACAATCTCACGGGAACAGACAAATCTGAGGGCAGGTCATTTATAAAAATAAGAAATAAAAGAGGCCCCAGAACACTGCCTTGAGGCACACCGGATATAACGGGTCTGGACTTCGATTTAATTTTATTTATTTCTACGTACTGTGTACGAGAATGGAGGTAAGAAATGAACCACTGAGTAATATTTGAGTTTCTGAATATTTCATTTACTTTTAGTAAGAGTTTGGGATGCGAGACCTTATCGAAGGCTTTGGCGAAATCTAAGAATATTAGATCAATCTGTTCCCGTCGATTAATTGCCTGCGCAAAATCGTGAACTGTAACAACAAGCTGCGTTACTGTAGATAATCCCCTTCGAAAGCCGTGTTGCACAGGTGATAATAAATTGTGAGTGTCTAAATAATTAGAGAGATGCTTACACAGTATATGCTCAAGCAGTTTGGAGCAGGTACTCGTAAGAGAGATAGGCCTGTAGTTACCCACTTCTGAAGTGTTCCCACTTTTGTGAACTGGTATTATTTTAGCTTCTTTCCAGGCTACAGGAAATGAGGCTTGATTAATTGAAGTTTGAAAGATTATAGTAAGATACTTTGCGACCCATTGAGCATATCTATATAGAAACTCGTTCGGAATGCCGTCTGGACCAGCGGATTTCTTAATGTCAATGTGTAGAAGAAGGTTTAATACTCCTTCTTCGTTGATTAACGGGTCGGATACCGGAGGGCGATTGGAAGCGTCAGAAAGGGACGGAAGGGTACCATCGTCTTCGGTGAAAACAGAAGAAAAAAAAGAATTGAAATTTTCCGCGCGTTCAAGGGCAATTTTTTCATCGACCGGTGTATTCTGTTGCTCGGACGGGTTTACATACCTCCAGAATTTGCTAGGTGCTTCGTACAGAAATTTTTTCAATGTTACATTAAAAAATCTTTCCTTAGATTCCTTGACAAGACGATTTAGATCAAGCCTCATGTTATGAAGTGCAGTCTTGTTCTGGGCACTTGGATCACGAGAACAAGCTTTTCTCTTCCTTTTAATCCTCCGTTTGACATGAATTATATCTCTCGTGATCCAAGGGTTATTTCTTTTACACTTTTTAAAACTTTTAGGAATAAACCGCCTAATGCATTCCATTGTTATATTATGAAAATATTCCCACAAGCAGTTAGAGCTACCATTTGATTCATAAATAGCAGTGAAGTTACAAAACGACCTTTCAAGAAAATCCAAAACACTAACATCATCGGCAGCTTGAAAGTTCGGATAAGTGATGCCCGATTTCTGCTGTGAGGTGCACGACGACATGCTCATGGACAGTATAATCATCTTGTGGTCTGATAAACCCTCTTCAACAAGGCAATCATTCACATATGAAGTCAAAGCGTTGGATAATAAAATTAAATCAAGTACAGAGGACCGTGTTGCACATACTCTAGTGAACTCATTTACAACCTGATGTAAATTGAAAGAGAATATTAAGTCGAGAAATAAGTCACAAGAAGCATCATGTGAGTCGACGGCCACATGCGAATGCCAATCAATAGCCGGAAGATTGAAATCACCTAGTAAGATGATATTGTCTTTTTCTCTAAAGTGGCTGTCCATGAATCTTCTTAGTTGCAAAATGTACTCAACAGGGGAATTTGGAGGTCTGTAGACCCCACCTATAAACACGGTGCGATTATTTAGTTTTGTTTTAATCCATACGGCCTCAATACCATCTGCTGCGTCCAGGGAACTATAATTAACGCCTTTCTTGACTAAGAAAGCAACTCCACCCCCTCTTCCATCACGATCCCTCCGAACCATTGAGTAACCGGGTGGAGCGATTTCAGTATCAGGTATAATTTCGTGCAACCATGTTTCCGTAATTAAAATAATATCAGGTTCGTGATCGATAACCAAGGCTTCAAGCATATGTGATTTATTTGATACACTTCGGGCATTTAAATTGATTATTTTAAAATTATCTTTCTGTCCCTGTGCCTGTCACTTATCACGTGTTGCATCATCATTTCCAAGCTTGCTTCTTTCGGCACGCGCTTCATTCCAGCAGTAAAGAGTATTGTTTACCTTCAGCTTATCAAAAACAAGTTTTACCTTCTTTCCTGCCTTTCTTTCTTCGATAGCAGAGTCCCAAAGTTTTTTTCTTATTCCCTGTACTCTTTTCGAGAAGTCCTCGCTGATACTGTAACCCGTATCCTTCAGTCTTGAGCACCTCTGCAAGACTTTCATTTTATCCCTATAGTCTGCCAGCCTAAGGATGACGGGGCGAGTTTTGCCAGAATTTTTTTTTCCTATCCTATGAATTCTCTCAATAGACGTTATGTTTACCTTTAGGGTAGAGCTAAAGATTTCTTCGTTTACTTTTTTTAGTAGAGTTTCTTCTTTTTCATTCTCATCTTCTGCTACTCCCCTTATGATAAGGTTGTTTCTTCTCGAACGATTTTCCAAATCGTCCACCTGATCAAGCAGACTAGATGATTTGTCACGACATTCAGCCACAATTGTTTCAAGAGTTGCGAGCCTGCTGCGAGTCTCATCTAAGCTTTGCACCTTAGTCTCAATAACAAGAAGCCGATTTTGCATGTCTAGAATTCTAGTTTCAAACGAATTTTGCTTTTCTTGAACCGCTGTTAGTTTAGACAAAATTTCTTTTTGATTCTGGAGCATTTCTTTGCATACGGCGTCCGTTATAGGCCCCGGATTCAGCTCGACATCGCCAGAAAGACTCAACAACAGACCCACAATAGAAAAACAGTCACATACACAGTCAGCCAAAACTTGTGGACACGGCAGCACTATAAGAGCTATGGAATCGCTACGGAAGCTATCCTTCCGGTCACCAACCTGCATGAACAGCGGTACGTCAGGCGTCATTGTCACGGCGATGCCACCGTGTCCACTGAAGCAGGTAGGCGATGGTCCCAGATTTAAAGCAAACAGGCGGACCCTTGTGGGCATGCGTGTTGACGTCATCGTGCTCCCGGGTGGCTGTCCGAAATGATCGTCGATGTGACCAAGCTGCTGATTGCAGACACCCTCATGAAGCCGGAAGGGATCACCGCCCACACAGAAGGATGGCGGCAGGCCGGCATCGTAGCGAAGCTCGTCGCTTCCAGTTTGAAAAGATTCCGCGGCGCCTCCGGTTATGAAGCGTAGGCACGCGCAAAGGACCTGCATGAACAGCGGTACGTCAGGCGTCATTGTCACGGCGATGCCACCGTGTCCACTGAAGCAGGTAGGCGATGGTCCCAGATTTAAAGCAAACAGGCGGACCCTTGTGGGCATGCGTGTTGACGTCATCGTGCTCCCGGGTGGCTGTCCGAAATGATCGTCGATGTGACCAAGCTGCTGATTGCAGACACCCTCATGAAGCCGGAAGGGATCACCGCCCACACAGAAGGATGGCGGCAGGCCGGCATCGTAGCGAAGCTCGTCGCTTCCAGTTAGAAAAGATTCCGCGGCGCCTCCGGTTATGAAGCGTAGGCACGCGCAAAGGACCTGCATGAACAGCGGTACGTCAGGCGTCATTGTCACGGCGATGCCACCGTGTGTGATACACTTTGGGGAGGACAGGTGCTGGTGTTAACGTGTTAATGCAACTGCTGCGTTCGTTCACGAAGGTGGCTTTAGGTGTTGTTTCAGAGTGCTTTTCGCCATGGCCTCGCTTTGCATGGGTGGGAATCACGTCATGACGCTGCTGGGGAAAAATAGGAAGCAGCAAACACTTTTTAAATTTTGAGAATAAATGTTCCTTTGTTTTGCTAGCTCAGATCAGCTATATTTTTTTTCGATTTCACTACAACGAAATTTTTGCTTCAACAAAATTTTTTGGGCGCCCCGTCAGTTTCAATGTAGCTGTGTTCAACTGTATGAGCAGAATTTTGCGATCTGCCACATGCTGCAATATCATTCTCCCTTCCCGATAAATGCGCTTGAAGCAAAGCCGTCTCCAGAGAGATGTAATGTCACGTGCGCATCGTGACCTTGAGCATTTCTCTCTCCCTCTCTCTTTTTTTTAATTAGCTTTTCAGTGCGATCGCGCATTTACGCATGGGCATGTCGTGGCCATCCGCGGTGGCCCCAGTAACGACCGAGGGACCCATGCTCAAATGAGCCAATGGCTAGTACATTGACTGTGACGAGCGATTTTCGACTCTGTGGTGTCATTTGCTGAGAGAAGAGAATAATTTTTATCTGACTTTAAGAATTTATTTTGAATTCCAAGTGGCGTGCTGCGCTACAATATTTGGCTCACGAGTTTTCGGTTCCCTCGACTGCCAATTGGCAGCGTTTGCTGACCATGCTCAAAAAGTGTTGCAAGGCCCCTTGTGGGGGAGCACAGGCGTCCAGCATTCCTTTCCCTTTTACGGCAGTGTGACAGTCTGGTTGCCTTGAAGGAACGTGAGTGTTCCTTCAAGAGTCAATAAAGCCTCTTACGAAGGGATGGAACACCCCCGTGGCCAGCACTCGCGATCCCCTTTTCCCGGCGCGCGAAACGGGTTTCCTCTCCTTCAGCAAGAAAAGCTATTATTCTCGTCGGGGAGAGGGAAACCAGGTCAGTGAACAAAACTAGCGTGCAGACGGCCGCACGCTCTCTCTGATACTGGCCTAGGAGGAAGCAGGTCGAACACGCAACCCTCTGCGAGCCGAGGATGACAAGGACCAAGGAGTAAGCATCTACCCTTGTTTTCCGTAGTATCTCCTCGCGACATTTACCCGCTATTGCTAACGTATAGCAATAATGGGTCGTTTTGTTGACCTAGCCTGTTGCCTTATTCGCCCGAACCCGTGTAGCTGCATGTGACAAGCTAGGGATAGGAGACGTTAATCGTGCACGGTACAACTGTGTGTGGCTGGAACATTAGCTAGGCTTCTGCCTCAGCCGTACATAGGACGAACCCTCTACAGATGTTTTTTTTTTTCCGTTCTTTCTTTTTTCTTTCCTTATTTGCCTTGCTTTTTGTTGCCTGATGTGTCACTTAGCCTATAATAATTACTTATCACTCTATATTGTATAATTGATTTCCATTCACTCGTTGCTTGTGAACTTGATCTGATTTATTGATTGTTATAATGCATCGAGGGTCCCGTTACAGTTTTTAACTTTGGGACCCTCGTCTGTCTGTATATTAATATTACTGTACTACTTTTTTGAAATGAATAATAAACTGAAACTGAAACTGAAACATCTGGAGCCCAACATAATGAATTTGGCAACACGGCTAGTTTTGTGGATGCGAGCAACTACCGACGCTCCTCTACACGTAGGACAACAAGCATGTCGGAATTCCAAGATTTGTCAATGTTGTCTGATGTCGCGTCGCAGAGTGTTGATCCTTTGGCTAACGCGGGGGCACTGTTAAGACTTTCCGAAAGCGTAGATTGTGGTCGTTTCACGCGGGACGATCAGGAGGGTGCAGAGACTGTGTTAGTAGAGATTAAGCCTACGATGGAGACCGTTTCGCCAGGCACTCCGTCACGCGAACAGACACGCACTGCCACAAGTTGCTCCGACACACGGCGCAACTGTAGGTGAGTCTGCGGGTAACAGTTCGCCCTTGAGCGAGATACTCTTACAGAATGCGCTGTTAGTTTTGTAAAGCCTCGCCAGTACCCTGCAGAACACAGTGCAGGCCCCCTTGCGGACTGTGCGACCATGTGTCAAGGTAGACATACTTACCTACACTGGTTACTACGACTGCAAGAGTGCAAACGAGTATCTCGACTGGTTGCTCCATTATCAGCAGGCGACGGGACTTTTTGACACCGAACTTCTCGAGCACGTGGTCCTGGTGCCGCTCACGGAGCAAGCGGCTCGATGGTTCCAACTAATCAAACATCGCGCCCCCATGGTAGAAAAGTTCCGCGACAGTTTTCGCGGCGAATTTCTACCGACTAATTATGAGTGGCGTTTGTGAAGGGATCTGGAGCTACGAACCTAGCATCCAGGCAAATCCTTGCTGGAGTATGTACGGGCGATGGACAAACTGTATCGTCTCGCTAAACCTCATGCCACCAACACAGCAAAAGTCGAGCGCGTTACGCGTCAAGGGCACCCGACTTTTGTCACGCACTTCAGGGGATGTAAGTTCGCAGACCTAGAAGAGCTCGCCACGGAGGCGATGCGCATACAAGGGGACATCCTCGCTGCGCAATTGTGTCGCCCACCTCTGCTCGCAGCACAGTCAATTGAGCCTCGCTGTGCATGAAATCGCGGCGCGATAGCCTCAGAAGTGTTTAGGGGTAACGCGTCATCATAGTTCGCTGATAAGAATGTACCACGCGGTTGGGAGGTGTCAGACCGCGCTTTGGACCTCTACGCTTATGCGCTCCCTACGGCTCACGCCGCCCCCGTAGATAACATTCCACAGCAGAAGCCCCTAGGTCGACACAAGGGCCCAACGAGCGGTACAACCCGGAGTGAGCACCACCTGATTGAAGCGACTTACAATCGAGCCGGCGTGGCTTTCGCGGGCCTTGCTATCGGTGCGGCACGCTGGGGCACATCGCCCACGACTGCAACCGTACACCAGGTCAGGAGTGAATGTGCTGTTCGGAAAGTAGACGGCGCCGCCGGTGAACCACATTGGACACCGCGCAGCGATCGGTAATTCTACTGATGCGTTCTGATCACTTGCATCGTCAGTCTGTCGCGCAGGTGATGTCGTAGACTTGCCCGCACCGCTAATCGAGTTAACAATAGCTCGAAAGAAATTCATAGCACTTTTGGATGCTGAGGCAAGTGTTTCTTTATTAAGTGACAATGTGTTGCGCTATCTCTGGCAGGAGATTAGCTGCATGTCGACCAGGAAAACGTGAAAATATCAGCTTTTCAGCCAGCTGGAGCTACTTTGTGTGGATAGAGCTTGACTAGGTAGAAACTTCAGATACGTACACATGATCGCGGCGTGTGTAGAAGCGCATGAACTTTCTGGAGCATAAATTTTTCATTCTGAGAAAACATCCTATCCTGTCTCACTCTCTACTTCTCCAATCGTGAACCTAGGGAAACGCAAGTTCATATTCAGCACTCCTAAATATTTGGTCGGCGTTTGAATGGCGTAAAAGTGGTTTTTTATTTCGGACAGAATCGAAGTAGGGTCTTAAGATGCAAAAATGCATCGCATAAACAAGGTTTTTAATATTGATACGTGTATGAAACTGTCACCTAGACACAGCTGAATTGGCACCCAAATGAAGAAGACGATAACGGGGTTGTAGTGGGTTGGACTCTAGAGCTTCTCCCGTTGGCCTGCATGACTGTGCGCTCTTTAAGCCGTTAGCAAGACCAGCTCTCGGTGAATAAATCTTCCCCGTAACATCTTTTGGTGGAAGGTGCGGGTTCTTCACACAACCCGGCTCTGGAACTCCGCAGTGGACGCCAGCTTTCTCCAGCCACGATGCCTGAAACTGGCACTCAGGCCTCGCCATCCGCGCCGGCTCCATCACCTGTGATTCCCCCCCATCTTCTCGACTCTGGCACGTTTTCCGGGACGGACAGCACGGACGTCGAAGAATGGCTCGCATTATTCGAGCGCATCAGCAAGCACTACAGGTGGGACGAAACGCTTATGCTGGCAAATATTCTGTTCTACCTAAGGGGTACGGCACGTGCCTGGTATGAGACGCATGAAGAAGAATTAACCAGCTGGGACACATGCAAGCAAAAGCTTCGCGATTTGTTCGGTCGGTCAGTTGCTCGTCAGATGGCAGCCAGGCAGGACCTCGCGTCGCGTGTTCAATCATCGGCGGAGTCGTACGTCACGTACATCCAAGACGTACTGGCACTGTGCCGGAAGACGGACAAAAACATGTCCGAGGCGGACAAAATCAGCAACGTGTTGAAAGGCATTGCTGATGATGCTTTCAACATACTAATGTGCAAGAACTGCACCACTGTCGACTCCATCATATCCGAATGCCGACGATTTGAACAAGCAAAAAGCAGGCGAATCACCCACCACATCGCGAGATTACCAAACACTGCTGCGACTTCATCTTGCGAGGATTCTGCAGCGCCCCGTTCACTTGCGCCTCCTGCCAATATCGCAAGAATTGTTCGCCAGGAGCTCGAAGCCATGGCACCCGCTTCCTATCAGCCCCCTGCGCAAGACCACTGGGCAACAGTCTCGCTCATTCAAGCCGTCGTACGCCAGGAGTTTGCTAACCTGGGCGTCCAGGTTCCCCAGCCGCAGCCCATGAGCACTCCTGTCCACAACGCTGACCACCACTCTGCCCCACTTGTCGCTGCGGCAGCTTCGACTCCTCGGTTTACACCACGCTACCGAAATCCATCTGAGTGGCGTACACACGATGATCGACCCATCTGTTTTTCTTGCTCTCGAGTTGGGCACATCTCCCGCCATTGTCGCAACAGGGGGTATTTCCGGCCAAGCTTTCGTAATGTCGACCGCCGTCAGGACCGTGGACACTATTCGCAACCCGGTTTTTCGGATGACCATAATCAGGACTCTTCAGCCCGCCGTTCATCTCCACGCTCCGAACCGTCCTACGCTGACGTCGTCGCCCAAAGAACCTGGTCAAGCCGCTCGCCGTCACCTCAGGGTCGGCCGTCACGCTCCCCTCAACGCCGCCGCTCTCTGTCACCGGCTTATTCTGGCCATTCCCCGGGAAACTGATGAGTGCAGCTCCTGGAGGTGGCGCTGCGTTGACGACTCGGAAACTGATGAGTGCAGCTCCTGGAGGTGGCGCTGCGTTGACGACTCGGAACGAAAACCCTCAACCGGCTACAATTTCAAGACGCAATTTACTTCGGGTGTTCGTTGATGGCCACGCCGTTACTGCTCTAATTGACACTGGTGCCCAAGTATCTGTTATGAGTTCTACACTTCGATCTCGCCTGAAAAAAGTTCTCACACCAGCTATGTTCTCTACTGTTCGAGTTGCTAACGGAAGTCGAACATCGGTACTTGGTATGTGCACTGCCCGCGTTACTGTTGCTGGCCACCACACTTCCGTTCTCTTCGCAGTCCTCGATGCTTGCCCACACGACGTCATCCTTGGAATTGACTTCTTAACCACCCACTCCGCCCTCATCGATTGTTCTACCGGTATCTTACGGCTCGAATTGCCTTTGCGCTCCGATTTCACTCCTCCAAGTCGCACTCGGCTACGATCCGTGGAGTCTCTACGGCTACCGCCCCAGGCTGCTATGTACGTTCCTCTGTCGCCCTTCCCGTCCGTTCCTGATGGAGATTATCTGGTAGCTCCCCTCATTGATTTCACCCTTACGCACCACATCGCACTACCACATACTATAGTGATTGTTGCTAACAACACGGTGCTACTTCCAGTTCTGAACTTCTCTACGTCGACCCAAGTTCTTCCCCAAGGCATTACTTTAGCCGATCTTTCCACCCTTGATGAATGTTCGATTTGTTCTTTTACACCTGACACTAAGACCATGGCGAAACCTGTCATCACGTCGCAAAATAAGGCGTTCCTCGACAAAATGATATCCAGCGACCTCTTACCTTCCCAAATTGCGGCGCTCCGGGGTGTTCTGTTTTCTTACCTGGATATCTTTGACGTCGACGACCGTCCCCTGGGCCGCACAAGTGCCGTAACCCACCGCATCGACACCGGCGACGCCAGTCCACTCCACAAACGCCCTTATCGCGTGTCACGTGCTGAGTGCCAAGTAATACAGACGGAGGTCGAGAAAATGCTCAGTAAAGACGTCATTGAGCTGTCATCGAGTCCTTGGGCCTCCCCTGTGGTCTTAGTTAAAAAGAAGGGCAACACCTGGCGCTTTTGCGTCGACTATCGCCACCTGAATCGGATCACCAAGAAGGACGTTTATCTTTTACCCCGAATCGATGATGCGCTCGACTGCCTCCACGGTGCCAACTATTTCTCGACCCTTGACCTTCGATCCGGATACTGGCAAATTTCGGTCGACGACCGCGACCGCGAGAAGACAGCATTCATCACACCCGACGGCCTTTACCAATTCAAGGTCATGCCTTTTGGGTTGTGCAATGCCCCGGCAACGTTTGAACGTATGATGGACTCTCTTCTTCGCGGTTTCACATGGTCGACCTGCCTTTGCTATCTGGATGATGTAATAGTTTTCTCGCCCTCCTTCGAAAGCCACCTGTCTCGTCTCTCGGCAATTCTTGACGTTTTTCGTTGCGCTGGTCTCCAACTGAATTCGTCGAAATGTTCATTTGGACGTCGGCAGATTAAACTACTCGGCCACCTTGTTGACGCCACTGGTGTTCAACCCGACCCTGACAAAGTCCGTGCAGTCCGAGAATTCCCGGTTCCGCGTTCCACACAAGAAGTTCGCAGTTTTATTGGGCTCTGCTCATACTTCCGCCGCTTTGTCTTCAACTTCGCGGATATTGCTAGGCCCCTCACGGATCTCCTCAAAAAGAATGTGGCCTTCTCTTGGGGAAGGGACCAAGAACATTCCTTCGCGTCGCTAATTACCGCCCTCACCTCACCACCTGTGTTGGCTCATTTTGATCCAACGGCTCGAACAGAGCTTCGCACCGATGCAAGCGGCCATGGCATTGGTGCTATACTCGCTCAGATACAGAATGGCACCAACCGTGTGATAGCCTACGCTAGCCGCCTTTTGTCGCAAGCGGAACAAAATTATTCTATAACTGAGCGGGAATGCTTAGCCCTCGTTTGGGCTATCGCGAAATTCCGTCCGTACTTATACGGACGTCCGTTCGCAGTCATCACAGACCATCATGCGCTTTGCTGGCTGTCGACGCTTAAAGACCCTACAGGAAGACTCGGCCGATGGGCTCTTCGATTACAGGAGTACACGTTCTCGGTTGTTTACAAATCTGGAAAGCTGCACAGCGATGCTGACTGCTTATCCCGGCACCCCGTTGATCCACCTAGCTCCACTGATTTGGAATCCGATGCCTGCGTTTTAGCCATCACTGACTTTTTGAACGTGGCTGACGAACAGCGCCGAGATCCATCGTTGCTCACCATCATTGACTGCCTTCAATCGCGTCATGCTGACCCTTCTCTTAGCAGATACCTGCTTCAAGACAACATTTTGTACCGCCGCAACTTACACCCCGACGGCGCGGAACTTTTACTCGTCGTACCACATCACCTGCGAAAGGATGTTCTGCGACAATTCCACGACGCTCCAACTTCTGGACATCTAGGAGTCTCCAGAACTTACGACCGCATTCGACGACGAGTATTCTGGAAGGGTCTGTACTGCTCTGTTCGCCGTTACGTCACATCTTGTGACCTCTGCCAGCGCCGAAAGAAGCCTATGACTCCCCCTGCCGGTCTTCTTCAACCTATTGAAGTTCCAGCCGAGCCATTTTATCGAGTGGGGTTGGACTTGCTAGGTCCCTTTCCTACTTCTACAACTGGAAATAAATGGATTGCAGTGGCCACAGACTATGCCACTCGGTATGCAATCACTCGAGCGCTACCAACCAGCTGCGCAACCGACGTTGCCGACTTCCTGCTGTACGACATTATTCTCCAGCATGGCGCTCCGACTCACCTGCTCACAGACCGTGGTCGCTACTTTTTATCCCGTGTGGTTGATGACCTACTCCGATCTTGTGCTACCCGTCACAACTTCACCACATCTTACCACCCTCAGACTAACGGCCTTACGGAGCGCCTAAACCGCACATTGACGGACATGCTTTCCATGTACGTATCTACCGACCACACTGATTGGGACATAGCTCTTCCGTTCGTAACCTTCGCCTATAACTCGTCGCGTCATGAAACAGCGGGCTACTCCCCTTTTTATCTACTCTTCGGACGTCATCCCTTACTGCCCTTCGACACACTGCTTTCATCAGACCACCCATCCTCCACTTCGTACGCTCAGGATGCGATCTCCCGGGCCCTCACGGCACGCGCGGTAGCGCGCGCTCGGTTATCGTCGTCGCAGACAGCACAGAAGTCCCTTTATGACCGTCGACATAGAGATGCCGTTTTTTCTGCGGGATCTCTTGTTCTCTTGTGGCTCCCGTCTCGACGTGTTGGCCTCAGCGAGAAACTACTATCGCGATACGCCGGGCCCTACCGAGTCATTCGTCAGGTCACACCTGTGACCTACGAGATTTCCGCTACCACAAACTCATCAGCTGCTGCACCCAGAACGGAAGTAGTCCACGTTTCTCGTCTCAAGCCCTACAACGCCGACTCGCTCATTTAACAGGCACCGAGACGGTGCCTTACGGGCCGGGGTGATGATACGTGTATGAAACTGTCACCTAGACACAGCTGAATTGGCACCCAAATGAAGAAGACGATAACGTGGTTGTAGTGGGTTGAACTCTAGAGCTTCTCCCATTGGCCTGCATGACTGTGCGCTCTTTAAGCCGTTAGCAAGACCAGCTCTCGGTGAATAAATCTTCCCCGTAACAATATATTATTTCTAAGGGCAGTTAACCGGGACCAAACTGATTCGTCGTAAAATGCGTGTCGTTGTGAAACTAGGAGACTAATAATTGAAGTTCCTCTGTTATTATATTTTCAAGTACGGGAGTTCTCTGAAAGTTCTCCCTTACTACTCGTTGTTCAGAAATGCCTTCTTCAGCCTGCAGGCAAGACCCACGCTCATAACGGAAGTGTCTGCTCCAGTGTCAATTAGGGCCATTACTTCTTCGTCGTCCACGGTTATTGCAATGTTTGATGTCACCACTCTTCGTACCATGTCTGACTGCGTCTGTACATCTTTTTGCTGCCGTCGCTGTCGTTGTAGTGGAGGATATTCTGTAGAGTCAGTGTCAGCGGCCTCATTTTCGGAGGTCGCTGAACTCAGTTTTCCCGACTTGCAGGACTGGGTGAACGGCATCTCGGAGCGGTGTGTGAATAGGCTGGGCTCGGGGACCTGTAGCAAGTAGACGACGACAAGCGGGGCTCGTGCGACTGATGTTCGATACTGCGACGATTCGAGATGAAACTCTCTATTTCCAGCGATCGCTCGCCAGGTCGTGGACGAGGGGCTTCAGGCGCGAAAATCAACGTAGACCCACATGGCGTTATGGATATGTTCGGCAGACGTGTTTGGCTTTCCCACAGTGGGAACAAAGGGGCCTGTGGTCTGGTGTACGCCAGATGTCACTCTTCCTCGGTCGTGCTTAGGCGATGAACAGCGGGCTGCAAGGACAGAAGCCTACCTCCATTTGCTGAGCGCGTCACCCATTGGGGTAAAACACACTGGGTGAACTGCACGATGGAGGACGTGGCACTGCTTCCGCGTAGCTCATTTCTACGCAGTGCCTCGGTTGGGGCGTCTCGGACTGTTGGGGGAGTGGGAGCGGCTTGCTGCCGTAGCTCGGCCCGTACCATCTCTGCACCAGAGAGCTGCTCTGCAGGTGAAGCAGTCACCTGCATCTTTTGTAGCTCCTCTCTAATGAGAGCTCTGATGAGCTCTCGCAACCTGCTGTAACATTGTTTTGAGTCATGGTGCACCTGCTGTTCTCATAATCGATCACGGAGCAGCATTTACAATAGAGTTATTGCACCAAGTCGCCAAGCTGGCGCACACCAACCACCGCATAACAACAGCTTATCATCCCCAAACCAACGGCTTGACAGAGCGGTTAAACAACACACTGGCCGACATGCTATTCATGTATGTTGATGTAGAGCAAAAAACGTGGGATCAAATTTTGCCGTACGTCACGTTTGCTTGTAACACCGCTGTGCAAGAGACCAGAGACGTGCCACCATTCGAGCTTGTTTATGGCCGTTGCGTCACAACACCGTTAGATGCTATGCTCCGCATTCCATTCGCACCAGCAAGATACCGAGGCTCGCCGTTACAAACGAGGCCGAAGGAACGTCCACGATCAACCAGATGACTATGTGTGGGTGTGGACACCAGCTCGACATCATAGGCTTTCGGAGAAGCTATTGCGATGCTACTTTGGCCCTTACGAAGTTGTGCGCTGCCTCAGTGACGTGAATTACGAGGTGGTTCCTCAAAGCTCCAGTACCAGTTTAAACCGAAGACGTCCATGTCCAGAAGTAGTCCATGTAGTACGGATGAAACCGTACTACGCCCGTCAGTAGCGGCCGCGGGAGGCTTCTCTTGTACTTCCGGTGCTGCGGCGCTTGCTGGTGCTGCAGCATTTGACCCTGCAGGTAAAGTCCGGTAAACACGCTGCCCTTCCGCCCCCAAACAATGCAAAAGAATGGCCTTGCGTCACGCTGGTGGGAACTCAGCTGCTCCGGACGCTGGAAGGTAGAGTGTTGAAGTCTGCGCCCACTCCTCCCATGGAAGCGACGGCCGGCCGGGCGTCGGGAGGAACGGCGGCGGCGGAGCAAGGCCGGAGAAACTCATGGCGGGGCGGACCCGGACGACACTCGATGCTGAAGGTAGCTTGACGTGTTTGTTCCATCCTCATCGCCAATGTGTTGTTTGCGAAAGACGTAAGAAGCACCGGCAGCACCACCGTACAAAAAGACGTTTATTGTACGCAACACATCGAATATATAAATAGAGGACAGACGTGCCCCCTGGGGGTGAAAGAACACAAAGTAAAAACCGAAACTGAATATAACAAAATGTGTTCATGGCGGGCACTTTGGAGAATGTTTGCTGTGGCACTGTATTCATTCTTTCTTTAGCTGTGAGCGCACATATATACAAATTGGTATTTGGTCGAATGTGTGCACGGGGGCCAGCGGAAAGACGCAAAGCCAGCCCCATACAGTCACATGAAAGGGAGGGCACTGCGCACACTTATGTACTTGGTGCTTGATGCATACTATATTTAGTGCATACTTAGCTGTGTTTCGGGCAGTTTCTCGGCCTGTATGTACATACTAACGAGGTTTTGCCTTAATGAGCTTTGAATGCTTGTGTGCACGTGTGTTCCTATGAACTGCATGCTGCAGCTAGCTTGGTGCAATATCCCTCACCATGGACGGAATTAACAGAGTGCCGACCAAGGAAAAAAATATATTAAAAAAACCCTTCACTATCTGATGTCGCCGCTTCTGTACATTATCCTACTTTTCATAGGCGGCGAGTTTTCATATTCACGCAGAGGGCAGGATGCCCGACTTGCTCTTCCACATTCTCATCGAAAGTGGCCAGACTCGAGCTGGCCAGACTCTGGCTTGTCGCTGACCCATGATCCGAATTTTAAAAGGATGAAAGAAAAGCAGTGGGCATCTGAAACAGCTGCAAGACAGGATGGCCAACTGTCCGTTGGCAATGAATGAGTGCATAAGGCAAACTCTTAAAAAAAATATCCAGGGCCAGCGCCACAGGATGGCTCTGCACCCCTTTATCAGAATTGGAAGTCCAGTGCTTATCGCGCCTTACTGCGCCAATCTGACCTCCTGCACCAGGCTGTGCATAAATGGCAATTTCCGTGATATTGCCGATCAGAAGTGCAAACCGCCCAATCCAGCCCATTATTATCAACGATCGAGAAACGCTTGAGGGTCGGCTCAGTCTTTGGCCGCATCCACATTTTCTGGAGTTGGATCACATTGTAAAGCGGTTCGTTCATGGGGTATCCCGCGCCACCACAAGGCTCCAGAAAACAAGCATATGCATTGGCAGTGACTAACCAAAGCAAAGTCGTGGCCTGCGCGTCCCTACGCACCAGATCAAGTGCCACCGCAGAGGCAGCAGCCATAGCCTTGGCAATCAGAGAAGCCGAAAGAAGGGGGCACTCAGCGTATGTTTTGACAGACTCACAAGCTGCATGTCGCTTATACCTTAGAGGCACACTTCCAAGGTGCGTCACTGATATTTTGGGGTCCATGTTGATGGAGGCACATGGCGTCACTTGGTGCCCAGGGCATGACGGCCTGGGGGGGAACGAGGAGGCAAACTGCGTAGCTCGCGGACTTACTGGCCGAGACGCAGGACTCTCCTCAGGACACCTCACAGGGCATCATGAAGAGCAAAGTGTAACAAGCAGGCAGATATTGGAAAACCAACGCCTTACAAGACGCACGTACGCCCCTCCACATCCGAACTTAAGCAGCCAACAAGCCCGGGATTGGCGCCGCCTCCAAACGAACACATACCCCCACATATCAAAACTACACGCAATTTTTCCACAGATATACACAACAGGGGTATGCCCATGGTGTAGTAACCACACAGCCACACTTACACACATAACCTACCAATGTACCGAGCGGCCAGCCAATGCAGTATCTAGGTTGGTGGGCTCAATACAAACACTCACAACGTGGTCTTGGGAAGCACGGCTTTCCGAGCTGGCACTGGGGAGCCAACTGGTGACCCTAGACCAGGCCCGGCGAGCCGCTGTGGCCAGTGGGGCTCTACAAGAGGGCTCCACCCGGGATTAGTCACGTAATTTTAATTCTTCAATAAAGTTTATTCTCTCTCGTTCATGGGGCTCGTTCATGGGGCTCGCATTGCTGTTATCACTGCAGTTTTCCGGAAAAAGTGGAACCTGGATTATTTGTACTGGCTGTGAACGTGGCACGATCATGCACTAAACGACAAGTCGCGTTTACAAGTGCACATCTTTTGACTGTGCCCCATCGCGACCAATAAACAAACAACAGATGTCACCTAAGGTACCTACCACAAAGCCTTTTCTTCCTTTTTGTCCAGAGTGCGGGAAAGATCATACCTGGCTGGCACTCTCGCGCGTCAGAGTCCTTCAATATATTTACTGATCGTGAAGCTTCA
The DNA here is from genome assembly GCF_043290135.1 of Rhipicephalus microplus. Lineage (NCBI taxonomy): Eukaryota > Metazoa > Arthropoda > Arachnida > Ixodida > Ixodidae > Rhipicephalus > Rhipicephalus microplus. The sequence goes on along the minus strand of NW_027464587.1, from coordinate 7,931,911 downwards.
CCGGAACTCTATGGGAGAGCTTGGTGCACTGCGAGCAGAGACAGCGGGGGGCGCTGCATCACCGCCCGAGGCATCGGGCAGACCGGAAGGAAGCTGGCTACTGGTGCTGCTATGGGGTCAGTGCATAATATCGTGGCGTGCCGTCGCGTAATTTTTGGCCGTATGATTACTATTATGCCTAGTGTGCTGTGCCTGAAGATCAGGAAGAATACTAGGCACCTGGTTGTCCATCCAGTCACGAAACAAATGTCGAAGAAGGCTCAGAGTTCTCTCTACCTACAGACAGTGATCAACGAGAAAAGGAGAAGCGCACAATGCCGCGACAAAGAACGGGTGGTTTCACATTTGTTTTCCCGAATATGCGCGTGTGCAAAAAGCACTACGATGAGAGTGACATTCTTCACGTGGACCAGTGGCTAATCGAAGGCGTTTTTGTCAGGTCGTCACGCGATGTTCTGAAACTTTTGCTCACACTGTGCCGAGGATTTTCTATGGCTTCACAGCATATTTGTGTAGTGCAAAAAAAAGCAGCGCTTGCTCGCCTACTGAGCATCGACGGGAACCGTCGGCGTGCTGGAGACTGTTGAGGCTGCATCGGACTTGGCACGAGCCCTGTTGGCATAGCTGCTATGAATGATTACTAGGCTTGTGCGAATATTCGAATGATTCGAATGCTTCGAAAATTCGAACGAATAGTAAAGTATTCGAATTCACTTTGATTCGAATTAAAATTATGGAAAATCTCGAAGTATTTGCAATGAACGAATAGATGTATATTGATCCTTATGTGACCACCTGTAAAGATGGTTTCACTGTAGTGTGAACGTACTAAGCCATGAAAGCACCTGTCCAGGGGAAATCAGATTATCCGCGAAGTTTCATTTCAAATTTAAAGAGGCCTCCTTGCCCTGCCACGGTGGTCTAGTGGCTAAGGTACTCGGCTGCTGACCCGCAGGTTGCGGGATCAAATCCCGGCTGTGGCGGCTGCATTTCCGATGGAGGCGGAAATGTTGTAAGCCCGTGTAATCAGATTTGCGTGCACATTAAAGAATCCCAGGTGGTTGAAATTTCCGAAGCCCTACACTACGGCGTCTCTCATAATCATATGGTGGTTTTGGGACGTTAAACCCCACAAATCAATCAAAGAGGCCTCCTTAACACTTTGCATGGTCAGAAAACGCTGCTGATCGGTGGTCGAGGCTACAGAGAACACGCGAGCTAAATATTATAATGCAGCACGTGGCCTGCAATTCACAATGAATTCCGAGTCAGCTGAAAATTGCTCTCTTTTCTGGGCAAATGACTCCACAAATGCAAAAATCACTCGTTACAACCATTGTATCTGCCACTAGCTCATTTGAGCATGGGGTGCTCGGTTGTTACTGGAACCGTCGCGGGAGGCTGCCACATGTACACGCGTACGTGCACAATCCCACTGAAAAGCCCCGTATTCGAAAAAAAAAAAAAGAGAGAAGTAGGGCTCAAGATCACGATGCATGCATGACATATTTTTTTGCCACGTGCCATCCCTCCCTGCTTAGGTTCCAGCGCTTTTGTTGGAATGAGAAGAGAGAATGCAATTGCAACATGCGACAAATCTTTGCAACTCCGCACGTACTGGACAGATTCGAAAAATTATTGCGGTAGGGACTCCATGAGGCAACAAGCTTTTTTAGTGAATCCACTTCATGAGAAAGTGTTGGAGAACTTTTTAAATAAACATATTACCCTACATCGATTCATAATTTCTTGAGTTTAAAGCTTTTTATGACGGCTTATATGCTCTAAGTATAATAAATTTTAAAATGTTAGATGTTTTACTGGTTATCACTCGCATTATACCGAAGGTCAGATCCTGCCAATACTCAAAGCTGTTGCAACTTCCTTTGAACAAAGAAAAAAAGGTGTTTGTCTAAAGGCCTTATTTCAATTAAAAAAATATTGTGCAGGTTAGGTCACAATAAATATGCCCATTTTTTTATATCATAATACGATTCGAATTCGATTCAATATTATTCGACCAAATTCGCTATTCCCTTCGAATTTGCTACGACCCTAAAGCTTACTATTCGCACAAGCCTAATAACACATTTAATGAAAGTGAGCATACCAGCCGCCTCTTGCTTGTTCCATGCCAGTAGGTAATACAGAAGCTCGATGAGTGAAAGGCTCACCATTCTCGTTTATACAGACACTGAGATGACCAAAAGTGTCGAGGTGATATGCCGAACAGGTGGAGCTACATGCAGGTCCTCACAGCGTCAAAAAATCAAAGCACACATTCGTTGTATGCAACAGAGACTTCAGCACCACCCATATCTGAGGGTGACGACACAATAGCGGTTGCACCACATTGCTGTACAATACTTGCGCAAATTGTAAAAGTGTGCAAAGTCAATTTTCGATATCAATGCGTCGTGAGCAAAAAAAAACTTCTTGCATCACATGTTGACGCCTCCGGTGCGAGACGCAGTTAGTAAATTGTCACGTGTGTAAAGTCATGTAAGGCTTTCGCCTTTAGAGTAAAATCAATAAAAAAGGACACGGAAAACACAGCATGAGTAAGCTACACAGCAGAGTAAAAGACCGTGAAACTAAATTACATAGCCAATTAAATTTAGAACGCACTATGGCACCGTTGTGATTAAATAACGCAAAACAAAACACAATAATGAGGCAAATGTCATTTGAAGTACTGTTGAGCTTTATCATTTGCTAAATTAAAAGCACTGATTCATTCAAAGTGGCTGCTGGTTTAATTGGGAGGCAATCTTAAGATACTATGTATCTTCGTATATGGAAACACCGGATGTATATATAGCCTGGAAGGTTGGGTATTCACTGTCAAAAGTTGCAGCCACTGCACTTCCGTGACACGTTAAGAACCACCAGAGCCGTTCAAGAACTCTGGATTGTGCGCAAATGTTCACTAGATGCTTAAGAAAAAAAAGTAAGCATTCTTTTATAGCCGTAGCTTATCTTACAGTGGAATCAGCATGCTCTCGAATTTCTAGCTTCAAAACCTCACTTGATGCTAAATTTCACTGTATTACAGCTTTCCTGAATTTCCTTGAAGCTCACATCACTCTGAAGACTATGTTTGTGCGAATAGTGAATTTTAGGCTCGAAGTGAATTTGAAGCGAATAGTGTTTTATGTCGAATAATTTCAAATCGAATTCGGATAGAATACTATCGACGTACAATGAAAAATGGGCATATTCATCATGACATAACTAACCTGCACAATATTTTTTTTATGCAAGTGCTTTTTTTTTCCATATCCTGAGGGGAAGGCGCATGCAGTAGTGAGCACCAATCACGAGGCCAGTATCACCAACTCGACAGCGGTCCGGATGACGGTGGCTGAAATAGCAGAGCAATAGGCGATTGCGTTGACCTTGCTGGTAACAGGAGGTCCACAATTTACAGCGACTCGAGATCGGCAGTCCGAGCATTTGCCAAGGGAACAATATCGGAACCAGCTTTGCAAATTCTTCGAGACAAAAACATTGAGCCACACACACTCGCTTGGTTCTCGGCTCATATGGGACGCATTGAGGAAGCCCCGCCCAATGTCAACGAGTCAGCCCACATAGCTGTGCGAGGACTAGTAAACCGCATAGCTATCAAGGATGCAGTGCTGATGTCTTGGAGAACCACGACCCTCCCATCTCGTACAATAAACTGATAAAATATTTTTACCTGGTGCGGAAACAATACCCTCCATCACACAGATCACTAAGCAGACCTCAGGCTCTGACACTCAGGCTTCTTCAGGTTGGGGCATACCCTAATCCCGCACTATTCAACAAAATTTATCCTGAATTACAGCCAACTAATGCATGTTCCTTCTGCGACGACATAGCTACTTTGGAACATATGCTGTGGTAGTGCCCCACGTCATGCTGTGGGGAATTCATCACGGCGTCCAAATCGTTGCAGAAGGAACATGTATTAGTTGGCTATAATTCAGGATAAATTTTGTTGAATAGCGTGAGATTAGGGTGCTATTTGAAGCTTCGGACTCGAACAACAGTTATGGGCCGTCTACCGGGCTCGCGACGCAGCAGAGAGACATGGTCTTTCTTGTTCCGACGTGGGAGCAGCCCGCAATGTGCTAAAGCACGTTCCAAAAGATCAAATAAAGTTCATTCATCTATCGCATTCAAAGGAAGTCGAAACAATTGTTAGAAATGCAGGATTTGACTTTCAGTAAGATGCAAATGATAACCTGTAAAATGTAACATTATTCATTACAGTTAGAGTGTACAAGTCGGCAAAACAAGCTTTCCAGCTTAAGAAAAAAGGTCAATCGATTTGAGGTTAATATGTTCATTCAAAGGGTTTTTCAACAGCTTTTCAAGTAGCCATGGAATGCATTTACTAAAGAAGCTTATTGCCCCACGAATTAACTACCGCAAAAATTTTTAGAATCTGTCCAGTACAGCCAAATTGCGCTACAATGAACGCTGCTTCAACGAAATTTCCACTACAACGAAAATTCACGATTCCTCGTTAGCAGTCCATAGAAGTCAATGCATAAATATTGTTGTCACAACCAACACTTCGTCTTTGGTCATCCCGCTTCAACGAAATTTTACGGTGCGATTCCAGGCTCAGATATTGTGAGGAACTGGTTTATTCAGCCAGGCTCGCGCTAAATCACGCTGGTGATGATATTTACAGATGAAGAAGATGTACAAGTGATGATGCTATCAAAGAGAATAAAGAGTCATTCGCCCTTCGCGCTCACACTGATTCTCCCGCGCGGTGAAAGCGGCCACCTGGTCGCTTGACAGCATTATGAAATGCGTCACGCATAAGGCTTTAAACGAGATACGTGCACTATCTTTGTTCCTCGGCAACAATGATCAGGATTAGCGCTAAGAGGAGAAACGCGTTAATTGACAGGAGATGTCTGTTCGACCACCGTGTACGGCCCAATGAAGCGACTGATGAATTTGTCGCATAGGCCGGGGACGCGTAGTGGAGTCCATAGAAGAACTTCGTCACCAAGGGAAAAACTCACAACACAGTGAGACGAGTCATAGCGAGATTTTCGAGTGTCTTGAGAGAGGCCGGTGTCAACACAGGCCTGGTGACGGCATTGTGCGAGACGAGATAGAAATTCTTCAGAGAAAGGAGCCGTCAAGGGTGCAGGGGCCGAAAGAAAAGAGACACCCAGAGCGAAACTCGGCGAGCGACCATGGACGAGAAAAAAAAATGGAGAAAAGCCGGTAGTGCATTGAGAAGCCGTATTATAGGCGAATGCCACGAAGGGTAGAATTGCATCCCAATTCGTGTGGTTGAGGTGAATGTACATGGCGATCATGTCCGATAGGGTCCGATGAAACCATTCAGTCAATCCGTTGGTCTGCGGGTGGTAGCTAGAAGTGGTCTTGTGAACAGTGTTCGAGGCACGCCAAACTTGCTCGACAATGGAAGAGAGAAAGACTTTGCCACGATCACTCAGGAGAATGCGTGGAGCTCCATGACACAAAAAGATGTGGCGAAGAAAGAAATCGGCAATCTCAGTGGCAGTCCCAGATGGAATAGAAGCTGTTTAAAGAAATCGGCAATCTCAGTGGCAGTCCCAGATGGAATAGAAGCTGTTTCTGCGTAGCGGGTAAGGTGGTCGACGGCCGTGACAATCCAGCGATTCCCATTGGATGATATAGGAAGAGGGCCATATAAGTCAATTCTAACGACTTCAAAAGGTGAGGCGGCACAAGGAAGAGGTTGCATTAAGCCAGCCGGAGCAGTTGTTGGTCGTTTTCGCCGTTGGCAATGGACACAAGAGGCAACGTACTTAGCGACGGCTGAAGAGAGGCCAGGCCAAAAACAACGACTTCGTATTTTGTCGTAAGTCTTGTGATAACCTAGATGAGTGGCGGTTGGATCATCATGAAAGGCTTGCACAACTTCACGTTGCATAGAACGTGGGATGATGGGTACCCACTTGTTGCCATCAATGTGGTAAATGTAGTGACATAAAGCATCACCGACAAACTTAAATTGTTTAAGTTGTCGACGGAGTCTGGCATTTGGAGGAGCAGTAGAGCCGGTCAAGCGGTCAACAACGGTGCGGCAGTATTGGTCGACACATTGTTGTGAAACAAGGACGGGTGATGAGCTTAGCTCTGCGATTGGAGAGGTGCTGTCGTTTTGGAGTATCGATGGTGAGTGGCTTCCGCTGGGCAAAGGACAGCGCGATAGAGCGAGGCGACCCGATAAGTTTTTCAGCGATGAAAGCCAGCATAGGGCGTTATGATCGGTCATGACGGTAAAATGACGGCCGTGAAGATATGGTCGAAATCTTCGCACTGCCCAAACAACAGCAAGGCACTCCTGCTCGGAGATAGTGTAGTTCTTTTCTGGAGTAGTAAGAGCACGACTTGCGTAAGCAACGGACGTGTTCCCGTGAGTTTTTGTCACGCTACAAAAGTACCACACCAAGACCATGACTACTTGGGTCGGTGTGAAGGATAGTGAGCGCGGTGGAATCGAAGTGGCACAGTACCGGATCCGACATGAGGGCTTGCTTCAATGCCGTGAAAGCGCTTTCGCAGTCTTCGGGCCAAATGAAGGGGATGTTCCTTGCGAGGAGTTGATGGAGCGGAGACGCAAGTTTCGTGAAGCCACGTATGAAGCACCGGAAGTAAGAAGATAACCCAAGAAAGCTGCGCAGGTTCTTTTGACGTAGTGAACAAGAAAAATCGAGGACGGCGGCAAGCTTCTTGGAGTCGGGTCGAATTCCTTCTTTGCTGACAAGGTGGCCGAGAACCTTGATTGTCTTGCTAGCAAAGGTACATTTCTTGGTGTTAAGCTGTAGACCGGCTTTTGCAAGACGTGTGAGGACTTCGTTAAGACGTTGTAGATGCTGCGAGAACGTGGATGAAAACACTACTATGTCATCGAGATAGCACAGACACGTTTTTCATTTTAAACCACGCAATACGCCGTCTATCATGCATTCGAAGGTGGTGGGCGCATTACTGAGTCCAAAAGGCATCACATTAAACTGGTGCAACCCATCTGGCGTTGAAAAGGCGGTCTTCTCTTTATCAGACTCCGACATTGGTATCTGCCAGTAGCCTGACCTAAGGTCAAGGCTAGAAAAATACTCTGCGCCCTGTAATGAATCCAGTGGATCGTCGATCCGAGGGAGGGGATAAACATAATTACACGTTATTTTATTTAGCGCAGGGTAAACGACGCAAAAACGCACTGTCCTATCTTTCTTTTGAACGAGAACAACTGAAGATGACCAGGGACTCGAGGAAGGACGTATGATGTTGCGTCGTAGCATGCCTGAGACGTTTTCCTCGATCATCTTGCATTCTGCCTGAGACACGCGATATGGACACCGATGTACAATACGAGAGCCGTCAGTCTGGATGCTGTGAGTAGCGGTGGTAGTCATGCTGAGGGCGGGCGAGCTCACGTCAAATAGAGATCGGTGTCTATTTAACAGGGCGAGCAAATCTTCAGTTTGATCAGGTGTTAAGTCAGTGCTTATGGTTGCCGACACAGATGTGGAAGAAGCATTGAATGGCAGTGATTGTGACTTTGGGACATCGTTGTGGTTGTTGTTCGGAAGAGTATCAATCACAACAGGCTCACTGTTGACCGCGCAAGATACTGTTGAGCCACAGGGGAGCAATACACACTCGGGCGTTTTATTTATGGCGGTTAGGTACGTAGACCCATCGAAGATGCAAATAAGCCCTGGCGCGATCACAATGTCCCTACGTAGGGTATGGCAGTAAGGAAGAATTAGTACGTCATCATCCACAATGTCGGTGTAATTAACACTGATAACTTCTTCGATGTATGGCCGAAGTAAATAATTTGACGTGGTGACAAGGCACATGCGACCATCGTGTTCAAGCGGAGAAGAGTTAGTGGCATTTAGATGCAGGAGGCGCTGATGACAAGATATGAAAGCTGACGCAGAAGACGAGAAATCCCACCCCAGAATGAGAGCGTGGGCGCACTCACGAAATACCGTGAAAACAATGCGATGACGAATGCCTTCCATGCAGACACGAACGGTACACTGTGCAAGGGGACGAATGAGAGCGTTGGTCGCCGCACGTAGAGGTGGGCCGCCATAAGGCGTGGTGACTTTTCGAAGGCGGGAACAAAAATCAGCACGAATAATCGAAACGGCAGCGCCAGTGTCTACAAGAGCCTCAACGCATACACCTTCTACAAACACTACTATCAAATTCGATGGCCACTCTGGAGGAATTGTTAGCTGTCCGGTGGATGCAGTTTTCCCTCCTAAAACTGCATTGGGGAGTTTTCCGCGTGGGCGTTCGTGGAATGGAATGGGAGGCGGGCCGCAGAGGCAACACTGAACGGCGACTTTGCGAAGGCGAACTGCGGCGAGACGTACGGGAATTCCCAGGCATGTCAGTATGGTAGGTAGGAGACAGTGAACGGTATTGGGACGATCGGGAGGGTGGTCGTAGGTAGTTCATGATCGGACGGAAGCTTCGATATTCTTCAGGAGCGTAGCCACGTTGCTCATCTTGTAGCGCCTTCGACAAAACTGAGCGATATGTCCTCGATAGCTGCTGTAATAACAGATTGGTTGAGGTGGGCGCTGAGGTGCGTAGTAAGGCGGTGCATGCACTGGCGGTGGTAACGAAGCCACAGGCGTATTGTCTGCTGTTGTAGGCACAGAAACAGTGCGTGCGGCAGAGAGCGCGGCAAGTTCGGCGTACGGGCGCGTCTGGCGCACGCAGGGACCATTGGAACACGTCGGACGCGATGCGGAGGCGACCTCTTGTTTAATCAGGTCTCGCAAGCTATCTTTTTCAGAAGGGAAAGTAACTTCTGCAGCACAGGAAGAGCAGCGCCCGTGAAGTTCTTCACGAACGATGTCGCGAATAAGCGCACGCAAGTCGAGGGGTGCAAGCAAACGAATGTCAGTGCCATCGTAGCAAAGGCGAAAAGACTGAAGCTCGTCAAGTCGGTGACAGATGATTATCACGTCCTGGGTGGTGGCAGGATTTTGCGTGGCGAGGGCGTTAAAGGCGACGGTGTTAATGCCTTTAATAATGTGGCATATTTGGTCGTTCTGAGACATGCCGATGTTAACGCGCTTGCACGGTGCACAGACATCCTCAATATAAGATGTGTAAGATTCACCCGGCAGCCGCGTGCGTTTAGCAAGCTTCTTCTTTGCTGCTTAGTGCGAACTGCAGGGGCACCAAATATCTGACTAATTTGCTGCTCGAAAGTGTCCCAGTCGGGAAGATTGGGGTGGTGGTTCCAGAACCAAGTTTTCGCAACATCGGAGAAGTAAAATGGGACCCTGCGCAACTTCTGTGCATTGTCCCACCTGTTCAAATCGCTGACGAGGTCGTAGTTCTTGATCCAGTCTTCAACATCATCGCCTCGGAGACCGGAAAACAGGTGGATTGCGCAGGCGAATGTTGTTGGGCGGAGCGGGTGGCGGTGGTGTCAGTAGGACGGCGACGTTGGATGGGCCAGGGTTTTCTTGGGCTGCCATGGCAGGGGGTTGTATGCGACGGCCCGAGCGGATCTCCAGCGAGAACGGGCGAGAGGACTTGAGGGAACGAAAAGCACCGTTCACCACTTGTGAGGAACCGGTTTATTCAGCCAGGCTTGAGCTAAATCACGCTGGTGATGATATTTAAATATGAAGATGTACAGGTGATGATGTTATCAAAGAGAATAAAGAGTCATTTGCTTGTCGCGCTCACAATATTTATTGCTATGCAGTAAACCCAATCTTTAAGATTCTGTTGCATTTTCAGAGCCTAAAGATGCGTCAACGAACTGTAAAACACGCGTTGGCACCCCTAGAAACTGCTACTATACCTTATAAATGCTTGACATTTTTTTCACTTCATGAGGGCACGATATTGTGTAATTTTTTAAAAAGAAAAAAACATTGTGTGGTTAGCGTGCCGTATATGAGCCGCCGTTGTTCAGCAAGCATGGGTGCCGCCATTGCTCGACAGTGATGGCTATGAGACTGTCCTGCTTTTGCCACTGGCTTGCTTCAGAGCCACAGACAATCCGAAGCTGAAGCTCATTCGCTCAGTTCACGGTTTCCTTCATGCAGCTGCTGGGTGCAACTGCGGAACGTTGCCTTTTTCGATTCGCATGCTTATCAATATGTTGGCGCTTGGCCAGTGTGGTAACTAATCAGAGCGACTGTTTGTCCACATTATGAACAAAATCAGCTAGCCACGAGTGATGGATGATAAGAATGGCATAGAATAATGCAAAACTCTCCGCTCCACGATACCCTGCTTCCATCTTGGCCTTGTCGGATATACTTTGAGGCAGACCGCGGCTGGTGTTAACGTGTTAAAGCAACTGTTTGGTTCATCCACGAAGGCGGTTTTTAGGTGTTGTTTTAGGGTGCTTTTTACTATGGCCTCGCTATGCATGGGTGGGAATCACATCGTGACACTACTGAGAAAAAATGGGAAGCAGCAAACACTTTTTGGATTTTGAGAATGAATGTTCCTTTGATTTGCTAGTTGCTAGGTGCAACTGCAAAACGTTGCCTTTTCCGATTCCGATGCTTATGATTATGTTCGCTGTTGGCCAGTGTGGTACCTAATCAGAGTGGCTGTTCGTCCGCATTATAAACAAAATCTGCTAGCCGTGAGTGATGGTTGATAAGAATGGCATAGAATAGTGCAAAACTCGCCGCTCCACGATACCCTGCCTCCATCTCGGCATTGTTTGTTTGTTTGTTTGTTTGTTTGTTTATTAATACTGTCAACCCCAGCTGGGGTTTTTACAGGAGTGGAAAACAAATGAAAGAAATGGTCATGAAATACGTTACAAAATAGAGACATACAGCGAACACAGGTATTTACACTAAAAGACAAAGTTAAACACAGGCATGTGCACTTGCATTCTGCGCATAGAAAACAACAATTAACAAAGCGAGAGGCAATATACATTGACATCGTGAATTATGACGCATCTATTTCGGAGAAAATAAGCGATTCTAAAGCTGCAGAAAACGCCGTGATAGAGGAAGACATCGCGACTTTGTTTGGTAGTTCATTCCATTCTTTAATTGCCCTCGGAAAGAAGCTGTATTTAAATGCGTCGTTTCGGGTGGCTGGTGGCTGTATATATAAAGTGTGTTTGTGTCTAGAGCGCGGATCTGGAGAAATTTCAAAGAAATCTAATGAGTTGATTTTAACCTGACTACGAATAATGAGGAATAGGAATTTCAAACGGTCATACTTAGTTCTAAGTTCTAAGGCTTGTAGGTTTGCACGGTTGCAAAGATCGGAAGCAGAGTGCATACGTTGATATTTATTGAATATAAACCTGGCAGCCATTCTTTGAACTTTCTCCAGTTTATGTAGGTTAGTGGTGGTATGAGGGTCCCATACTATTTTACAATATTCAATTATTGGGCGTACTAGCATTTTGTACGCAAGACTTTTTACTTCGGGTGTTGCGTCATGTAACCTGCGCCTCAGACCCCATAGAGTTTTGTTTGCCTTTCTACAGGTGACGTCTACGTGAGTATTCCACCTCAAATCTGGAGTGAATATTAGCCCTAAATATTTATATTCTGTTACCCTTTTTAGATCGTGGGAACCAATATTGTAATTATATTTGAGAGGTACCTTTTTTCTTGTTATGCTCATGCAAACTGATTTTACGGGGTTTAGAACCATCTGCCATTCATTACACCATAGTAAAATTTTGTTTAAGTTGTTGTTCAGGTCTACCTGGTCTCTCAGGGATGTGATCTTGTTATATATAACGCAGTCATCTGCAAACAATCTCACGGGAACAGACAAATCTGAGGGCAGGTCATTTATAAAAATAAGAAATAAAAGAGGCCCCAGAACACTGCCTTGAGGCACACCGGATATAACGGGTCTGGACTTCGATTTAATTTTATTTATTTCTACGTACTGTGTACGAGAATGGAGGTAAGAAATGAACCACTGAGTAATATTTGAGTTTCTGAATATTTCATTTACTTTTAGTAAGAGTTTGGGATGCGAGACCTTATCGAAGGCTTTGGCGAAATCTAAGAATATTAGATCAATCTGTTCCCGTCGATTAATTGCCTGCGCAAAATCGTGAACTGTAACAACAAGCTGCGTTACTGTAGATAATCCCCTTCGAAAGCCGTGTTGCACAGGTGATAATAAATTGTGAGTGTCTAAATAATTAGAGAGATGCTTACACAGTATATGCTCAAGCAGTTTGGAGCAGGTACTCGTAAGAGAGATAGGCCTGTAGTTACCCACTTCTGAAGTGTTCCCACTTTTGTGAACTGGTATTATTTTAGCTTCTTTCCAGGCTACAGGAAATGAGGCTTGATTAATTGAAGTTTGAAAGATTATAGTAAGATACTTTGCGACCCATTGAGCATATCTATATAGAAACTCGTTCGGAATGCCGTCTGGACCAGCGGATTTCTTAATGTCAATGTGTAGAAGAAGGTTTAATACTCCTTCTTCGTTGATTAACGGGTCGGATACCGGAGGGCGATTGGAAGCGTCAGAAAGGGACGGAAGGGTACCATCGTCTTCGGTGAAAACAGAAGAAAAAAAAGAATTGAAATTTTCCGCGCGTTCAAGGGCAATTTTTTCATCGACCGGTGTATTCTGTTGCTCGGACGGGTTTACATACCTCCAGAATTTGCTAGGTGCTTCGTACAGAAATTTTTTCAATGTTACATTAAAAAATCTTTCCTTAGATTCCTTGACAAGACGATTTAGATCAAGCCTCATGTTATGAAGTGCAGTCTTGTTCTGGGCACTTGGATCACGAGAACAAGCTTTTCTCTTCCTTTTAATCCTCCGTTTGACATGAATTATATCTCTCGTGATCCAAGGGTTATTTCTTTTACACTTTTTAAAACTTTTAGGAATAAACCGCCTAATGCATTCCATTGTTATATTATGAAAATATTCCCACAAGCAGTTAGAGCTACCATTTGATTCATAAATAGCAGTGAAGTTACAAAACGACCTTTCAAGAAAATCCAAAACACTAACATCATCGGCAGCTTGAAAGTTCGGATAAGTGATGCCCGATTTCTGCTGTGAGGTGCACGACGACATGCTCATGGACAGTATAATCATCTTGTGGTCTGATAAACCCTCTTCAACAAGGCAATCATTCACATATGAAGTCAAAGCGTTGGATAATAAAATTAAATCAAGTACAGAGGACCGTGTTGCACATACTCTAGTGAACTCATTTACAACCTGATGTAAATTGAAAGAGAATATTAAGTCGAGAAATAAGTCACAAGAAGCATCATGTGAGTCGACGGCCACATGCGAATGCCAATCAATAGCCGGAAGATTGAAATCACCTAGTAAGATGATATTGTCTTTTTCTCTAAAGTGGCTGTCCATGAATCTTCTTAGTTGCAAAATGTACTCAACAGGGGAATTTGGAGGTCTGTAGACCCCACCTATAAACACGGTGCGATTATTTAGTTTTGTTTTAATCCATACGGCCTCAATACCATCTGCTGCGTCCAGGGAACTATAATTAACGCCTTTCTTGACTAAGAAAGCAACTCCACCCCCTCTTCCATCACGATCCCTCCGAACCATTGAGTAACCGGGTGGAGCGATTTCAGTATCAGGTATAATTTCGTGCAACCATGTTTCCGTAATTAAAATAATATCAGGTTCGTGATCGATAACCAAGGCTTCAAGCATATGTGATTTATTTGATACACTTCGGGCATTTAAATTGATTATTTTAAAATTATCTTTCTGTCCCTGTGCCTGTCACTTATCACGTGTTGCATCATCATTTCCAAGCTTGCTTCTTTCGGCACGCGCTTCATTCCAGCAGTAAAGAGTATTGTTTACCTTCAGCTTATCAAAAACAAGTTTTACCTTCTTTCCTGCCTTTCTTTCTTCGATAGCAGAGTCCCAAAGTTTTTTTCTTATTCCCTGTACTCTTTTCGAGAAGTCCTCGCTGATACTGTAACCCGTATCCTTCAGTCTTGAGCACCTCTGCAAGACTTTCATTTTATCCCTATAGTCTGCCAGCCTAAGGATGACGGGGCGAGTTTTGCCAGAATTTTTTTTTCCTATCCTATGAATTCTCTCAATAGACGTTATGTTTACCTTTAGGGTAGAGCTAAAGATTTCTTCGTTTACTTTTTTTAGTAGAGTTTCTTCTTTTTCATTCTCATCTTCTGCTACTCCCCTTATGATAAGGTTGTTTCTTCTCGAACGATTTTCCAAATCGTCCACCTGATCAAGCAGACTAGATGATTTGTCACGACATTCAGCCACAATTGTTTCAAGAGTTGCGAGCCTGCTGCGAGTCTCATCTAAGCTTTGCACCTTAGTCTCAATAACAAGAAGCCGATTTTGCATGTCTAGAATTCTAGTTTCAAACGAATTTTGCTTTTCTTGAACCGCTGTTAGTTTAGACAAAATTTCTTTTTGATTCTGGAGCATTTCTTTGCATACGGCGTCCGTTATAGGCCCCGGATTCAGCTCGACATCGCCAGAAAGACTCAACAACAGACCCACAATAGAAAAACAGTCACATACACAGTCAGCCAAAACTTGTGGACACGGCAGCACTATAAGAGCTATGGAATCGCTACGGAAGCTATCCTTCCGGTCACCAACCTGCATGAACAGCGGTACGTCAGGCGTCATTGTCACGGCGATGCCACCGTGTCCACTGAAGCAGGTAGGCGATGGTCCCAGATTTAAAGCAAACAGGCGGACCCTTGTGGGCATGCGTGTTGACGTCATCGTGCTCCCGGGTGGCTGTCCGAAATGATCGTCGATGTGACCAAGCTGCTGATTGCAGACACCCTCATGAAGCCGGAAGGGATCACCGCCCACACAGAAGGATGGCGGCAGGCCGGCATCGTAGCGAAGCTCGTCGCTTCCAGTTTGAAAAGATTCCGCGGCGCCTCCGGTTATGAAGCGTAGGCACGCGCAAAGGACCTGCATGAACAGCGGTACGTCAGGCGTCATTGTCACGGCGATGCCACCGTGTCCACTGAAGCAGGTAGGCGATGGTCCCAGATTTAAAGCAAACAGGCGGACCCTTGTGGGCATGCGTGTTGACGTCATCGTGCTCCCGGGTGGCTGTCCGAAATGATCGTCGATGTGACCAAGCTGCTGATTGCAGACACCCTCATGAAGCCGGAAGGGATCACCGCCCACACAGAAGGATGGCGGCAGGCCGGCATCGTAGCGAAGCTCGTCGCTTCCAGTTAGAAAAGATTCCGCGGCGCCTCCGGTTATGAAGCGTAGGCACGCGCAAAGGACCTGCATGAACAGCGGTACGTCAGGCGTCATTGTCACGGCGATGCCACCGTGTGTGATACACTTTGGGGAGGACAGGTGCTGGTGTTAACGTGTTAATGCAACTGCTGCGTTCGTTCACGAAGGTGGCTTTAGGTGTTGTTTCAGAGTGCTTTTCGCCATGGCCTCGCTTTGCATGGGTGGGAATCACGTCATGACGCTGCTGGGGAAAAATAGGAAGCAGCAAACACTTTTTAAATTTTGAGAATAAATGTTCCTTTGTTTTGCTAGCTCAGATCAGCTATATTTTTTTTCGATTTCACTACAACGAAATTTTTGCTTCAACAAAATTTTTTGGGCGCCCCGTCAGTTTCAATGTAGCTGTGTTCAACTGTATGAGCAGAATTTTGCGATCTGCCACATGCTGCAATATCATTCTCCCTTCCCGATAAATGCGCTTGAAGCAAAGCCGTCTCCAGAGAGATGTAATGTCACGTGCGCATCGTGACCTTGAGCATTTCTCTCTCCCTCTCTCTTTTTTTTAATTAGCTTTTCAGTGCGATCGCGCATTTACGCATGGGCATGTCGTGGCCATCCGCGGTGGCCCCAGTAACGACCGAGGGACCCATGCTCAAATGAGCCAATGGCTAGTACATTGACTGTGACGAGCGATTTTCGACTCTGTGGTGTCATTTGCTGAGAGAAGAGAATAATTTTTATCTGACTTTAAGAATTTATTTTGAATTCCAAGTGGCGTGCTGCGCTACAATATTTGGCTCACGAGTTTTCGGTTCCCTCGACTGCCAATTGGCAGCGTTTGCTGACCATGCTCAAAAAGTGTTGCAAGGCCCCTTGTGGGGGAGCACAGGCGTCCAGCATTCCTTTCCCTTTTACGGCAGTGTGACAGTCTGGTTGCCTTGAAGGAACGTGAGTGTTCCTTCAAGAGTCAATAAAGCCTCTTACGAAGGGATGGAACACCCCCGTGGCCAGCACTCGCGATCCCCTTTTCCCGGCGCGCGAAACGGGTTTCCTCTCCTTCAGCAAGAAAAGCTATTATTCTCGTCGGGGAGAGGGAAACCAGGTCAGTGAACAAAACTAGCGTGCAGACGGCCGCACGCTCTCTCTGATACTGGCCTAGGAGGAAGCAGGTCGAACACGCAACCCTCTGCGAGCCGAGGATGACAAGGACCAAGGAGTAAGCATCTACCCTTGTTTTCCGTAGTATCTCCTCGCGACATTTACCCGCTATTGCTAACGTATAGCAATAATGGGTCGTTTTGTTGACCTAGCCTGTTGCCTTATTCGCCCGAACCCGTGTAGCTGCATGTGACAAGCTAGGGATAGGAGACGTTAATCGTGCACGGTACAACTGTGTGTGGCTGGAACATTAGCTAGGCTTCTGCCTCAGCCGTACATAGGACGAACCCTCTACAGATGTTTTTTTTTTTCCGTTCTTTCTTTTTTCTTTCCTTATTTGCCTTGCTTTTTGTTGCCTGATGTGTCACTTAGCCTATAATAATTACTTATCACTCTATATTGTATAATTGATTTCCATTCACTCGTTGCTTGTGAACTTGATCTGATTTATTGATTGTTATAATGCATCGAGGGTCCCGTTACAGTTTTTAACTTTGGGACCCTCGTCTGTCTGTATATTAATATTACTGTACTACTTTTTTGAAATGAATAATAAACTGAAACTGAAACTGAAACATCTGGAGCCCAACATAATGAATTTGGCAACACGGCTAGTTTTGTGGATGCGAGCAACTACCGACGCTCCTCTACACGTAGGACAACAAGCATGTCGGAATTCCAAGATTTGTCAATGTTGTCTGATGTCGCGTCGCAGAGTGTTGATCCTTTGGCTAACGCGGGGGCACTGTTAAGACTTTCCGAAAGCGTAGATTGTGGTCGTTTCACGCGGGACGATCAGGAGGGTGCAGAGACTGTGTTAGTAGAGATTAAGCCTACGATGGAGACCGTTTCGCCAGGCACTCCGTCACGCGAACAGACACGCACTGCCACAAGTTGCTCCGACACACGGCGCAACTGTAGGTGAGTCTGCGGGTAACAGTTCGCCCTTGAGCGAGATACTCTTACAGAATGCGCTGTTAGTTTTGTAAAGCCTCGCCAGTACCCTGCAGAACACAGTGCAGGCCCCCTTGCGGACTGTGCGACCATGTGTCAAGGTAGACATACTTACCTACACTGGTTACTACGACTGCAAGAGTGCAAACGAGTATCTCGACTGGTTGCTCCATTATCAGCAGGCGACGGGACTTTTTGACACCGAACTTCTCGAGCACGTGGTCCTGGTGCCGCTCACGGAGCAAGCGGCTCGATGGTTCCAACTAATCAAACATCGCGCCCCCATGGTAGAAAAGTTCCGCGACAGTTTTCGCGGCGAATTTCTACCGACTAATTATGAGTGGCGTTTGTGAAGGGATCTGGAGCTACGAACCTAGCATCCAGGCAAATCCTTGCTGGAGTATGTACGGGCGATGGACAAACTGTATCGTCTCGCTAAACCTCATGCCACCAACACAGCAAAAGTCGAGCGCGTTACGCGTCAAGGGCACCCGACTTTTGTCACGCACTTCAGGGGATGTAAGTTCGCAGACCTAGAAGAGCTCGCCACGGAGGCGATGCGCATACAAGGGGACATCCTCGCTGCGCAATTGTGTCGCCCACCTCTGCTCGCAGCACAGTCAATTGAGCCTCGCTGTGCATGAAATCGCGGCGCGATAGCCTCAGAAGTGTTTAGGGGTAACGCGTCATCATAGTTCGCTGATAAGAATGTACCACGCGGTTGGGAGGTGTCAGACCGCGCTTTGGACCTCTACGCTTATGCGCTCCCTACGGCTCACGCCGCCCCCGTAGATAACATTCCACAGCAGAAGCCCCTAGGTCGACACAAGGGCCCAACGAGCGGTACAACCCGGAGTGAGCACCACCTGATTGAAGCGACTTACAATCGAGCCGGCGTGGCTTTCGCGGGCCTTGCTATCGGTGCGGCACGCTGGGGCACATCGCCCACGACTGCAACCGTACACCAGGTCAGGAGTGAATGTGCTGTTCGGAAAGTAGACGGCGCCGCCGGTGAACCACATTGGACACCGCGCAGCGATCGGTAATTCTACTGATGCGTTCTGATCACTTGCATCGTCAGTCTGTCGCGCAGGTGATGTCGTAGACTTGCCCGCACCGCTAATCGAGTTAACAATAGCTCGAAAGAAATTCATAGCACTTTTGGATGCTGAGGCAAGTGTTTCTTTATTAAGTGACAATGTGTTGCGCTATCTCTGGCAGGAGATTAGCTGCATGTCGACCAGGAAAACGTGAAAATATCAGCTTTTCAGCCAGCTGGAGCTACTTTGTGTGGATAGAGCTTGACTAGGTAGAAACTTCAGATACGTACACATGATCGCGGCGTGTGTAGAAGCGCATGAACTTTCTGGAGCATAAATTTTTCATTCTGAGAAAACATCCTATCCTGTCTCACTCTCTACTTCTCCAATCGTGAACCTAGGGAAACGCAAGTTCATATTCAGCACTCCTAAATATTTGGTCGGCGTTTGAATGGCGTAAAAGTGGTTTTTTATTTCGGACAGAATCGAAGTAGGGTCTTAAGATGCAAAAATGCATCGCATAAACAAGGTTTTTAATATTGATACGTGTATGAAACTGTCACCTAGACACAGCTGAATTGGCACCCAAATGAAGAAGACGATAACGGGGTTGTAGTGGGTTGGACTCTAGAGCTTCTCCCGTTGGCCTGCATGACTGTGCGCTCTTTAAGCCGTTAGCAAGACCAGCTCTCGGTGAATAAATCTTCCCCGTAACATCTTTTGGTGGAAGGTGCGGGTTCTTCACACAACCCGGCTCTGGAACTCCGCAGTGGACGCCAGCTTTCTCCAGCCACGATGCCTGAAACTGGCACTCAGGCCTCGCCATCCGCGCCGGCTCCATCACCTGTGATTCCCCCCCATCTTCTCGACTCTGGCACGTTTTCCGGGACGGACAGCACGGACGTCGAAGAATGGCTCGCATTATTCGAGCGCATCAGCAAGCACTACAGGTGGGACGAAACGCTTATGCTGGCAAATATTCTGTTCTACCTAAGGGGTACGGCACGTGCCTGGTATGAGACGCATGAAGAAGAATTAACCAGCTGGGACACATGCAAGCAAAAGCTTCGCGATTTGTTCGGTCGGTCAGTTGCTCGTCAGATGGCAGCCAGGCAGGACCTCGCGTCGCGTGTTCAATCATCGGCGGAGTCGTACGTCACGTACATCCAAGACGTACTGGCACTGTGCCGGAAGACGGACAAAAACATGTCCGAGGCGGACAAAATCAGCAACGTGTTGAAAGGCATTGCTGATGATGCTTTCAACATACTAATGTGCAAGAACTGCACCACTGTCGACTCCATCATATCCGAATGCCGACGATTTGAACAAGCAAAAAGCAGGCGAATCACCCACCACATCGCGAGATTACCAAACACTGCTGCGACTTCATCTTGCGAGGATTCTGCAGCGCCCCGTTCACTTGCGCCTCCTGCCAATATCGCAAGAATTGTTCGCCAGGAGCTCGAAGCCATGGCACCCGCTTCCTATCAGCCCCCTGCGCAAGACCACTGGGCAACAGTCTCGCTCATTCAAGCCGTCGTACGCCAGGAGTTTGCTAACCTGGGCGTCCAGGTTCCCCAGCCGCAGCCCATGAGCACTCCTGTCCACAACGCTGACCACCACTCTGCCCCACTTGTCGCTGCGGCAGCTTCGACTCCTCGGTTTACACCACGCTACCGAAATCCATCTGAGTGGCGTACACACGATGATCGACCCATCTGTTTTTCTTGCTCTCGAGTTGGGCACATCTCCCGCCATTGTCGCAACAGGGGGTATTTCCGGCCAAGCTTTCGTAATGTCGACCGCCGTCAGGACCGTGGACACTATTCGCAACCCGGTTTTTCGGATGACCATAATCAGGACTCTTCAGCCCGCCGTTCATCTCCACGCTCCGAACCGTCCTACGCTGACGTCGTCGCCCAAAGAACCTGGTCAAGCCGCTCGCCGTCACCTCAGGGTCGGCCGTCACGCTCCCCTCAACGCCGCCGCTCTCTGTCACCGGCTTATTCTGGCCATTCCCCGGGAAACTGATGAGTGCAGCTCCTGGAGGTGGCGCTGCGTTGACGACTCGGAAACTGATGAGTGCAGCTCCTGGAGGTGGCGCTGCGTTGACGACTCGGAACGAAAACCCTCAACCGGCTACAATTTCAAGACGCAATTTACTTCGGGTGTTCGTTGATGGCCACGCCGTTACTGC
Source organism: Rhipicephalus microplus (assembly GCF_043290135.1). Taxonomy (NCBI): domain Eukaryota; kingdom Metazoa; phylum Arthropoda; class Arachnida; order Ixodida; family Ixodidae; genus Rhipicephalus; species Rhipicephalus microplus. The sequence continues at coordinate 7,911,307 of NW_027464587.1, read as the reverse complement.
TCTAATTGACACTGGTGCCCAAGTATCTGTTATGAGTTCTACACTTCGATCTCGCCTGAAAAAAGTTCTCACACCAGCTATGTTCTCTACTGTTCGAGTTGCTAACGGAAGTCGAACATCGGTACTTGGTATGTGCACTGCCCGCGTTACTGTTGCTGGCCACCACACTTCCGTTCTCTTCGCAGTCCTCGATGCTTGCCCACACGACGTCATCCTTGGAATTGACTTCTTAACCACCCACTCCGCCCTCATCGATTGTTCTACCGGTATCTTACGGCTCGAATTGCCTTTGCGCTCCGATTTCACTCCTCCAAGTCGCACTCGGCTACGATCCGTGGAGTCTCTACGGCTACCGCCCCAGGCTGCTATGTACGTTCCTCTGTCGCCCTTCCCGTCCGTTCCTGATGGAGATTATCTGGTAGCTCCCCTCATTGATTTCACCCTTACGCACCACATCGCACTACCACATACTATAGTGATTGTTGCTAACAACACGGTGCTACTTCCAGTTCTGAACTTCTCTACGTCGACCCAAGTTCTTCCCCAAGGCATTACTTTAGCCGATCTTTCCACCCTTGATGAATGTTCGATTTGTTCTTTTACACCTGACACTAAGACCATGGCGAAACCTGTCATCACGTCGCAAAATAAGGCGTTCCTCGACAAAATGATATCCAGCGACCTCTTACCTTCCCAAATTGCGGCGCTCCGGGGTGTTCTGTTTTCTTACCTGGATATCTTTGACGTCGACGACCGTCCCCTGGGCCGCACAAGTGCCGTAACCCACCGCATCGACACCGGCGACGCCAGTCCACTCCACAAACGCCCTTATCGCGTGTCACGTGCTGAGTGCCAAGTAATACAGACGGAGGTCGAGAAAATGCTCAGTAAAGACGTCATTGAGCTGTCATCGAGTCCTTGGGCCTCCCCTGTGGTCTTAGTTAAAAAGAAGGGCAACACCTGGCGCTTTTGCGTCGACTATCGCCACCTGAATCGGATCACCAAGAAGGACGTTTATCTTTTACCCCGAATCGATGATGCGCTCGACTGCCTCCACGGTGCCAACTATTTCTCGACCCTTGACCTTCGATCCGGATACTGGCAAATTTCGGTCGACGACCGCGACCGCGAGAAGACAGCATTCATCACACCCGACGGCCTTTACCAATTCAAGGTCATGCCTTTTGGGTTGTGCAATGCCCCGGCAACGTTTGAACGTATGATGGACTCTCTTCTTCGCGGTTTCACATGGTCGACCTGCCTTTGCTATCTGGATGATGTAATAGTTTTCTCGCCCTCCTTCGAAAGCCACCTGTCTCGTCTCTCGGCAATTCTTGACGTTTTTCGTTGCGCTGGTCTCCAACTGAATTCGTCGAAATGTTCATTTGGACGTCGGCAGATTAAACTACTCGGCCACCTTGTTGACGCCACTGGTGTTCAACCCGACCCTGACAAAGTCCGTGCAGTCCGAGAATTCCCGGTTCCGCGTTCCACACAAGAAGTTCGCAGTTTTATTGGGCTCTGCTCATACTTCCGCCGCTTTGTCTTCAACTTCGCGGATATTGCTAGGCCCCTCACGGATCTCCTCAAAAAGAATGTGGCCTTCTCTTGGGGAAGGGACCAAGAACATTCCTTCGCGTCGCTAATTACCGCCCTCACCTCACCACCTGTGTTGGCTCATTTTGATCCAACGGCTCGAACAGAGCTTCGCACCGATGCAAGCGGCCATGGCATTGGTGCTATACTCGCTCAGATACAGAATGGCACCAACCGTGTGATAGCCTACGCTAGCCGCCTTTTGTCGCAAGCGGAACAAAATTATTCTATAACTGAGCGGGAATGCTTAGCCCTCGTTTGGGCTATCGCGAAATTCCGTCCGTACTTATACGGACGTCCGTTCGCAGTCATCACAGACCATCATGCGCTTTGCTGGCTGTCGACGCTTAAAGACCCTACAGGAAGACTCGGCCGATGGGCTCTTCGATTACAGGAGTACACGTTCTCGGTTGTTTACAAATCTGGAAAGCTGCACAGCGATGCTGACTGCTTATCCCGGCACCCCGTTGATCCACCTAGCTCCACTGATTTGGAATCCGATGCCTGCGTTTTAGCCATCACTGACTTTTTGAACGTGGCTGACGAACAGCGCCGAGATCCATCGTTGCTCACCATCATTGACTGCCTTCAATCGCGTCATGCTGACCCTTCTCTTAGCAGATACCTGCTTCAAGACAACATTTTGTACCGCCGCAACTTACACCCCGACGGCGCGGAACTTTTACTCGTCGTACCACATCACCTGCGAAAGGATGTTCTGCGACAATTCCACGACGCTCCAACTTCTGGACATCTAGGAGTCTCCAGAACTTACGACCGCATTCGACGACGAGTATTCTGGAAGGGTCTGTACTGCTCTGTTCGCCGTTACGTCACATCTTGTGACCTCTGCCAGCGCCGAAAGAAGCCTATGACTCCCCCTGCCGGTCTTCTTCAACCTATTGAAGTTCCAGCCGAGCCATTTTATCGAGTGGGGTTGGACTTGCTAGGTCCCTTTCCTACTTCTACAACTGGAAATAAATGGATTGCAGTGGCCACAGACTATGCCACTCGGTATGCAATCACTCGAGCGCTACCAACCAGCTGCGCAACCGACGTTGCCGACTTCCTGCTGTACGACATTATTCTCCAGCATGGCGCTCCGACTCACCTGCTCACAGACCGTGGTCGCTACTTTTTATCCCGTGTGGTTGATGACCTACTCCGATCTTGTGCTACCCGTCACAACTTCACCACATCTTACCACCCTCAGACTAACGGCCTTACGGAGCGCCTAAACCGCACATTGACGGACATGCTTTCCATGTACGTATCTACCGACCACACTGATTGGGACATAGCTCTTCCGTTCGTAACCTTCGCCTATAACTCGTCGCGTCATGAAACAGCGGGCTACTCCCCTTTTTATCTACTCTTCGGACGTCATCCCTTACTGCCCTTCGACACACTGCTTTCATCAGACCACCCATCCTCCACTTCGTACGCTCAGGATGCGATCTCCCGGGCCCTCACGGCACGCGCGGTAGCGCGCGCTCGGTTATCGTCGTCGCAGACAGCACAGAAGTCCCTTTATGACCGTCGACATAGAGATGCCGTTTTTTCTGCGGGATCTCTTGTTCTCTTGTGGCTCCCGTCTCGACGTGTTGGCCTCAGCGAGAAACTACTATCGCGATACGCCGGGCCCTACCGAGTCATTCGTCAGGTCACACCTGTGACCTACGAGATTTCCGCTACCACAAACTCATCAGCTGCTGCACCCAGAACGGAAGTAGTCCACGTTTCTCGTCTCAAGCCCTACAACGCCGACTCGCTCATTTAACAGGCACCGAGACGGTGCCTTACGGGCCGGGGTGATGATACGTGTATGAAACTGTCACCTAGACACAGCTGAATTGGCACCCAAATGAAGAAGACGATAACGTGGTTGTAGTGGGTTGAACTCTAGAGCTTCTCCCATTGGCCTGCATGACTGTGCGCTCTTTAAGCCGTTAGCAAGACCAGCTCTCGGTGAATAAATCTTCCCCGTAACAATATATTATTTCTAAGGGCAGTTAACCGGGACCAAACTGATTCGTCGTAAAATGCGTGTCGTTGTGAAACTAGGAGACTAATAATTGAAGTTCCTCTGTTATTATATTTTCAAGTACGGGAGTTCTCTGAAAGTTCTCCCTTACTACTCGTTGTTCAGAAATGCCTTCTTCAGCCTGCAGGCAAGACCCACGCTCATAACGGAAGTGTCTGCTCCAGTGTCAATTAGGGCCATTACTTCTTCGTCGTCCACGGTTATTGCAATGTTTGATGTCACCACTCTTCGTACCATGTCTGACTGCGTCTGTACATCTTTTTGCTGCCGTCGCTGTCGTTGTAGTGGAGGATATTCTGTAGAGTCAGTGTCAGCGGCCTCATTTTCGGAGGTCGCTGAACTCAGTTTTCCCGACTTGCAGGACTGGGTGAACGGCATCTCGGAGCGGTGTGTGAATAGGCTGGGCTCGGGGACCTGTAGCAAGTAGACGACGACAAGCGGGGCTCGTGCGACTGATGTTCGATACTGCGACGATTCGAGATGAAACTCTCTATTTCCAGCGATCGCTCGCCAGGTCGTGGACGAGGGGCTTCAGGCGCGAAAATCAACGTAGACCCACATGGCGTTATGGATATGTTCGGCAGACGTGTTTGGCTTTCCCACAGTGGGAACAAAGGGGCCTGTGGTCTGGTGTACGCCAGATGTCACTCTTCCTCGGTCGTGCTTAGGCGATGAACAGCGGGCTGCAAGGACAGAAGCCTACCTCCATTTGCTGAGCGCGTCACCCATTGGGGTAAAACACACTGGGTGAACTGCACGATGGAGGACGTGGCACTGCTTCCGCGTAGCTCATTTCTACGCAGTGCCTCGGTTGGGGCGTCTCGGACTGTTGGGGGAGTGGGAGCGGCTTGCTGCCGTAGCTCGGCCCGTACCATCTCTGCACCAGAGAGCTGCTCTGCAGGTGAAGCAGTCACCTGCATCTTTTGTAGCTCCTCTCTAATGAGAGCTCTGATGAGCTCTCGCAACCTGCTGTAACATTGTTTTGAGTCATGGTGCACCTGCTGTTCTCATAATCGATCACGGAGCAGCATTTACAATAGAGTTATTGCACCAAGTCGCCAAGCTGGCGCACACCAACCACCGCATAACAACAGCTTATCATCCCCAAACCAACGGCTTGACAGAGCGGTTAAACAACACACTGGCCGACATGCTATTCATGTATGTTGATGTAGAGCAAAAAACGTGGGATCAAATTTTGCCGTACGTCACGTTTGCTTGTAACACCGCTGTGCAAGAGACCAGAGACGTGCCACCATTCGAGCTTGTTTATGGCCGTTGCGTCACAACACCGTTAGATGCTATGCTCCGCATTCCATTCGCACCAGCAAGATACCGAGGCTCGCCGTTACAAACGAGGCCGAAGGAACGTCCACGATCAACCAGATGACTATGTGTGGGTGTGGACACCAGCTCGACATCATAGGCTTTCGGAGAAGCTATTGCGATGCTACTTTGGCCCTTACGAAGTTGTGCGCTGCCTCAGTGACGTGAATTACGAGGTGGTTCCTCAAAGCTCCAGTACCAGTTTAAACCGAAGACGTCCATGTCCAGAAGTAGTCCATGTAGTACGGATGAAACCGTACTACGCCCGCGAGTTATGAACACTTCGAACTTTTTTCTTATTATCCACAATAGCGCGGTGTTATGTTTTTTTTTCGTTGAAGTGACCATATTTTTTTATGGTCATCTCTAGCATCTTAGTCAATCGACCGGGACAGTTGCTTTTGAAAGGGGGGAATTGACGCAAGGTAGGCTGGCAACCATAGTGGCCAGCCTGTGAGGAGAATAATGAAGTATTTCTGTGGGTGTGTGCTCTGGTGTTCGTGCTTTTGGCCTTTGGTACCGATAGTAAACGCTCTGTTTTGTGCCTGCATCCCTGTGACATCTTCCATTCGATTCGCACTCGTGCTTGAATATTCGATTTCGCTTTACACCCCAAATTTTGATATTAGCAGCGCTCTAACTAAAACGCACGGGGGTGCTATGATAGAACGATACTCTGCTTTCTCAGTTGCACTTGCTGCCGCATGCACCGCTGGCATTTTTGTTTTTACGGCTCTCTGTTTCGTCATAATTGTAGATGTGGCTGATCATGGGGACTAAAAACATGGACGATGAAGCACTACAATTTACACAACGCTCAAGCAAGCAATTGACTGTGCTCAAATGTTGATACGGTACAAAGATGGTAGTGTCATCTAGTAAAGAAACTGCAAACGCTCCTTCTCGCGCTCAGTAGATCACGAAAGCGGCCATTTATCCCTCCCAAAAGTAGTTAGTGTAAATATCAAACAATTTTCGTCTGTTATTAATACGTGAGAATGCTTGTTTACAATTTATATTGTGAGAATCGAAGTGCTTCTGTTGCTTCTGTAAGTCATTGTAGCTTTTTCTCTGGAGTCTGTTATAGTATTAAATATCTGGAGTGGGCATTCAGGAAGGCTTCTTCTGCATCAGGGAACAGCGGCGGCTGAAGCTTCTGGAGAAGCACAGGAGGATCATGGAGGATGAGGACAGTGACTCCGAGAGCGCCGTTGATGTGGACGAGGAATTTTGTGTGCCCAAGAACATCTGGAACAGGCTGTACAGGTAGGGCCATTGTTTAGTTTGTCTCAGTTGACCTTTCATTGCAGTACTGTGCTGCTCATCATTTGCTGTATTTCTAAAGTTGCATTGACCGAAGAAAAAACTAAGGTCACTTAGTGCAGAGGAGCGAATCCCTCTCCTCTTTTCAATGTTTTGTGCTTAGTGACTGTAGTTTTTTTGGTCAACACTAGTCATGAACTGAGAGCAAGTGCTTCTGTGTATCTCTAAAGCAGGAATCTGTTAAAAAAATGCTATCCTGAAGTCACAACAGTCTGTGTGTAAACAATGACCACAGGAAATAGTGAAAAAAGATATTGTGCCATCACTCTGATATGGGCAGAGAGTAACTATCAATGATGTATGTGCCAAACTAGTGTCCTAAGGTACCACGGAAGCACCGAACATTGCAGATGGGTTCAGTGTTCACACTTGTGGGATGCGGGATCGACGGAGGATGGATTCCAACATGACAACACCACTGTTTATTCGATCTTGAGGGAAAGCATCAGATCGAGCATACTGACACTACGCTCGTGAGATGTATTGTGGCAGTGATGATACCGAGCTTGGCAGCTGGAATTTTATAGCCACCAGTGGCGACGGAAGACTCCGGTGAAGCTGCAGTGGCACTGTTCCTTATTGCAAGCGTGTTGCAGCAAGTGGCCTCGTCACGCCGGGCTAACCAGTGACGAGACGGAGGCTGCGTAGGTTTGTGCCCAGTGGTTGCCACACACTGATGAAACATGAAACTTTTGGGGCGCAATTCTCTATGCATCTTTGATCTCCACTGATTGGCTGGAGCTGGGCGAGCAGCGTGTTCTCTGTTTCCAGTTTTTCGGTAACGTCATTTGAATGTCGCAAAGCTTTCAGGACTGTCGGCCCAAATGAGAAAGACGGAATCTGTTTCACTACAACAAAAGCTGCCCCCAGAGGAGATGATGCATGAACTCTGATTATGTTAGCCCTCGAATTGGTTTGAAGATGGCCAGCTGTCTGATGCATCTGGAAGCTTGCTATACATTCCCTGCATCATTCTCAAACATCTAAACTTACTCATGGGCAATTTCAGACTTGTCAAGTTTGTTGAAGTGTTAATTTCGTCCACTTTCTTTCTCTCTACACTGAGAATGTGCTGGTGGGTTCAGCGTGTCAACATGCTCAAGAGTGCCATGATGTCATGGCTCAGTGCTTTTTCAAGTAATTGAATGCTTTTCACCGAAGTGGATATATCGACTAGGTGGATACACTAGGAATAGTTTCCTTGAACCCTATTTGTTAAGTGCCTGCATCAGCCGAGTGAGATACAGTCGCCGACCGATTTTCCGGACTCCAAAAATTCAGACTTGTTGGATATTCCGGACTTTATAAATGCACCGTCAGGGATCCCATAGAGCTAATGCATTGTTTCGACCGATTTTTCGGGCGAATTTGCCCCTGAAAGTTCGATTTTTCGGACTAAATCGCTCGTTTTGTGCCACGCCACAAGCCATTGTGAACGCCGCCATGTTGGATTTTCCGTCGGCTTGGCTGAGCTTGGTCTTCAAATGCCTTTCCTGCCTCCGAGATTAGAATGCGCACGCCATATTTTAAGTTTCGGAGGCCGTGTTTGCTTTTTAAAAGACGCGGTGATGGATGCCGTTTTTTCGTCTTCGGTCAGCACTATCGTCATCACATCGCACGGGGAGGAGGCGAAAGAAGGATTCTTTTATTGTCGTTGCAGCTTTTTTCAGTCGCCATTCTGCACGTGTTGTGTCGCGCAGCACGTGTTGCGTTCGCAGCGGCTATCTGCGGCATCGAATTTTGTGTTCTCGGTGCCATGGCTCCGCTATCTGTGCCATCGCGGGAGCCAGGTGGTGTGAAGAAGCGTGGGAAGTATACGACCCTGACGATGGAGAAGAAAGCTGCCATAATCAAGCTAATAGAGAGTGGACGTTCGCAGCTAGATGTCGTCGGATGACGGTCGACGCCGGATGGCGGTCGGCGGCGGAGATCGCCAATGCGGTGACAATTTTGTCGAGCGTTTACGGCGACGATGTCACCTTGGCGCAAATACGGGCAAACCAAATTGCCTTAAAGCGTAGTTTGAGGCAAGGCAGCATCAAGGACTTTTTTAAACCTGCCTGATGCAATAAACTTCAAATTTTTGGCGAAAACGAATTTTTCGGACTGTTCGATTTTTCGTACTTTTTTTCGGTCCCCGCCAGGTCCGAAAAATCGGTCGGCGACTGTATTTACCCCATTGCCGCACTCCTGCATTGTTGATCAGAGGAGTCGTGGTGTGGTGTCAGGAAAGAATGTGAGCTGCACCTATCGGCATTTCAGGATAGACAGAATAGATGAGGGGGCTCCGAACCTCAAATGCAGCAGGCCGAAGATGAAGTGTGAGGTCATCATGATGCAGTGTAGGTAGCCAGCGTTGAAAGCTGGGCAACTTGGTATGGAATCAGCTTATGAAGAAACTGCGCAGCAGGATATACAGTGAAATCTCGGTATAATGAACTTCAGGGGGCTGCGGCGATTCGTTCGTTCTTTTGAAAGGTCGTCATAGTGAAAACCCAAAAATTAACCATATACTTATTTTCCATTGACCAAAACGACTTACCTTTACAACAGTGGGTCCTTTAACTCATTTTTAACGAGAAAAATACTAATGCACAAGTGAACACCAGAAAATGCACGTTTACTTTGAAGAAGTCAGTTTTTTTTTTACGCATGCAGCACAAATTTTGAAGACAAGGAGGACATGAGCGCTCTTTGTCGTCGTTCTGTTCTCGCGCTATAACTATCGTCATGTCATACCAACTAGCCCAAACTGCCACACTTCTGAGAAGCAAGGCGTCCGTTTGCTTTGTCGTCTGCTTGCGTACCGCTCTGATATAACACGTAAATAAATTAATGCTCGTTATTCTGAAAAAATCGGTATTCTGAAGTAAGTAGTAGCGAAATAGTTTTACATTGAAAATTTTAGCAGTCGGTACGGGATTTTTTAAAAGTTTGTTAATCTGAAAAGTTCGTTAATGTGGAGTTCGCTCTACCAAGATGTCACTGTAATACAAAAAAAGGACCCATTGGGGAAGACTCACAACTGGTTAAATCTTATGTCGCAACAGCAGTAGATGCATTAACCCAATAGTGCCCAGCGTACTTTACAAAGTGCGCTTCATTTTTCGTGCGTAGTAAATACTACGGGTGTGCGAATATTGCATTTGAACCCCTTTACAAGAGACACTGATATAAAAGACAAATATGTATAAGAGACACCAGTGTGCCTACAGTAAAATACAAGTTGATAAGAAAATGCATACAAGGTACCCTGCTTGTAAGAGAAATCTCACATAAAAGACAAGAATTGCTGCCCGGAGCATGCCTCTTATTAAGGGGTTTAACTTTATTCTTATTTGTTTTGATAACCACATATTAGAAAAAATTTTCAATATTATTACTAACTAGAATATACCTCGAATATTCTATGTTCACGAATATACATTCGCATATGTCGCAGTGAAGAACTTACAATTTTGCACATTTGCGATAAGAGCCTCAGTAGATCATGCAGTGATTACTGCGACTTCAAGGCTAGTGCGGTGATGCCTGCATGGAATTCACGGGAGTGTGATGACAGCCCCCTGACGAATGCGGCAGCACATCATTGCGACAAACCTACCAACAATAAACATCTCAGTCAATCTAAATCATATACTGCCTGATAAGACAGAAGCTTGGGCTAGTTGGTGATTGGGAATCAACATATTTGCACTGTGTTGAGCTGGGGCGTTGTAAACATATAATGAGATGATGATTGTTTTGCTGTGATGCAATAAGATGTGCGATTGCGTGGTGATGTTCTGTCATGAGTATATATTTCCAGCGTTTTCGCCAATAGAATTTCAGTTCAAGTCAGTGCTCTTTCTGTCCTTGTCTGTTGTTCTGTAACTACGTCGTAACTGCTCGTAGTCTTGCGCTGTGCAAATATGTTTATATACTGCCTGCACAACAATATGTGTGGCATTGCGGTTTAGCGCTATTTAGTAAGCATACCGACCGTGCCGTCCGCTGCTGCGCCCTTGCGTACTGCTCGTGAAAACGAAGGCAACCTGCCACCGCCGCACTTGCTCGACAAAATAGTCTTCACACTATGCACAGTCCCGTGCTGAGCAAGCACGAAGAAACAAAATATCTCTACCCAAAGGCATATGCACGCGTGTAAATTACAGGGTGTGGCGCTGATACAGTGAGCTTAGCAGGTAGTGCACTGCCTGCAACTAGCTAGGGGCGCACTCAGCTTGATATGCTATGGTAACGCGTTTCATGTATAGCCTCACTAGTTTTTGATAATGGATCGTCGTGCGAACGCACGCGCACACGTGGAAGCCTGACGAGTCGTCCGTCAGTTGTGCTGCTACTTCAGCATGTATACTCTCTTCATAGTTCTGGATTGATTTCATGGTAGCGGATAGGTCATGCAATTGAGCTGAAGTGTTTTTCTGCGCAATGGCAAGCATAGAAAAAGCCATGTACTTTCGGTAACGTTATAATGACGTCATCATATTTAGTTCTTTGTTGCTAACAGTGGTGCACGTAAGTAGACAAACGGATTAATGCGCAGTTTGACTGCGCTCCCGACAGCGCCTTTAAAAATCTGTCGTATGCGGTCGCGCAGCAACGTCTCCTAAAATCAATTCTTCGTTATACTGTTGCTGCGATCTCGCTTTTTTGCCAACGTCAGTTTACTGCCGTCGGCAGCCAGTGGGCCGAAAAGGGTAGCGATGCGACAAAATAGTGTCCTTGCCACCGGGAGTTGTGACTCTGTTAACAAAAAGGTTTATTTGGGGTGTATTTTTATCACACATCATAATCACGAATCTATCACACTAACCTTGCATTTTCGCTACATACACGGTACACCTTGGTCACGATGGTGCAGCCATCAGCGCAACACAGCATTCTTGACTGGAAAATGGCGGGCACGCAGTCTTCGAGAACGCAAGCAAAGCAGATAACTAGTATTGCAGTGTACTTGAAAAATGGCTCAAGTGCTCCTATTTCCCTAAGTGGCTTCACTGGTGAGAGCAAGGGAGAAAATTAAAAAGAAAACTTTAAAATTGGGGTCTTTCGGGAATCTGGATGAATTGTGACTACCTACACTGCTTTCATAATTGTTTAGACCTAACTGCAGTGGAACCCCATTCACACGTTTTTAAGCGGACGTAGTAGGAAAAACGTAATAGCTGAGAAAACGGAAGAATGAGGAAAGCTTCGAACATGAATGAGAGCACAGGTGCTTTGACTACAAGCAATTTATTTCGGCATGGTTAGCCTAAGACTTAAAATATTCAAAGGTAGTTGACTACCGCTTTTGTCGCTCACTGGTAAGCACCAGGCATTTTTCAATAATCTGGAAGGCTGCATTTTTTTCAGGGTCGCCTTAGTGTGTGATGTATTTGCAAAGGTAGTCCAGGGCCGCGACGGCTTTTCCAAAGTTGAGATTGGCAGACTCCACTGCCAACTCTTCAGGATCGCGTGGGTCGTGTTCGTCATTTTCATCGATGTCCCTGTCTTCAGTTTACAACGATCTCTGCGATTGTCTCGCACTCTGGCGTCACGACAGCAGCATCCACAGCGATGTAGTTGTCGTACATCGCACCCGTGGTCTCAATAAGTTTTTGCTCACAAAAGGCTTGTTCTGATTGTTCAGTGTAGATGGCAGGCTCCCCTTCGCTTTCCATACAGAACCAACACCTCGCGAAGCAGTACTCTACAGTTGACGCTCTCACTGCTCTCCATGCTGATGCAACACGGCGTAGAGTACTGAAATTGTTGTAGGCTGCTGTCCAGGATCGATCCGCGCGAGATGGCGCTTGACAATTCTTTTTCAGTTCGAATGCTTCATGCATTCTATGATCCGGCATCCAATGGCTGCAAGTGGCTTGTCGCATTTGGTGGGAAAAAAACAAGTTTCAGGTTTTGTAGAAATGGCAGATTTCTCGGCTGGGAAGCACTATTGTCAAGAAAATAAGAACTCTCCTGCACTGTGAAATCATCTTATCAAAGTATCGAAGCAATTCTTCAAACAAAGCGCGCTCCATCCATGCACGACTGTTACTTCTGTAGTGGCATGGTAGCAGGCGAATGTTTTTCAAGCATTGTGGGTTTTTAAACTTGCTGATCACCCACAGTTTTAGTTTTACGAGTCATCCATATTGCTGTAAAGGAGCACAGTCAGCCGGTTTTTGCTGCGTTTGCCTCCGTGGCATGCTTTGCCGTTCAGGCTTAATGATTTCGATGGCTGCACACGAAAGGAGAGGCCTGTTTCGTTAGCGTTGTAAATGTCACGAGGCTCGTACCCCTCAATTAAAGCAGATAATGTGGACTTCAAATCATCGGCTGTTTCCACGTTCACGCTTGCCGCTTCTTCGCTTACCATTTTGCAAGCGATGCCGTGCTTTTTGTTGAAATGGTCGATCGAGCCATTTTACGCCGTAGAATCAATGCCCGGTCTGTTGGTTATTTTAATTGCCTTCTTGTGTAAAATATTGTTGTTAAAGTTGATACCGGCAGCGCGAGCTTGCTTGAACCAGGTGAAAAGAGCTTCGTGGAGGTTCCCGTGCTAGGTGCCACGAGCTTGCTTGGCTTTTGGGCCAAAGAGAGCAGCATTCCCTTTACTCTCGGCACGCTTTGAGATGATGCTGTTGAGCGTTGACGATGGCAGTCCAAGGTTTTTGGCATTGTCGACCCTTTTTTGCGCTGGCTGCTTGTCGATTACATTAAGTGCGTCGAGCTTTTCCTCATGGGAAATCTCTTTCCGCCAACGCGACGCCATTAAAGCTTGACAGAGATTGTGTTCACTATTTCAATGGTAACAGGCTTAGTGCACACAGCAGGGACTGAAGACGAGTCATAACGCGCGGCTGTCGTTTTTAAAATATATAGTGCGGCGGTGGGACTGTCACGTACTTCCCGCACTCCGTAGTGAAACTTCCATTGTAAGCATAGTGATGATGGTGATAGCACTTTTCACAAACGGCTATCTAGGACATAGAGTTTTTATATAGACTGTAGAGGAAAAGCCCCCCTTAGGGCCCATGCATTAAAATTCATAAGCCCTCAGGTGCCACCATGATAGAACGATACTCAGTTTTCAGGTGACGTTAACTCGCAGTCGCCCCTGCATACTGCAATTACACCCGGCATTTTTTCTCTTTCATGGATCTCTGTTACATTGCAGTAAGAGATTGTCACATGAAGTTGAGTTTTGGGCTCATGGTAACAAAATACACGGACGCCGACTCACTCAGCACACAAGGAAGTCGGTGCAATCGGCAGCACGCCGCATTGCCACACTGTTAACGTTACAAAAAGGGTGGCACAATCTACTGAAGAAACCTGCAAATGCTCCTCTCAGCGTTCAATAAATTGGATAAATAGCCATTGTATCTTTTTTAAAAATAATTTACATAAATTTTATACTATTTGGTTTATTTATATAATGTGAGCATGCATGTTTACGATTTGTATTGTGAAAATTTGAGTGTTTTAAACGTTTAAACTTAGTACTTATTCGAAGTAGTGTGATGTCAATAATGATAATGTTCTAAGATGTCAGAGCTTTTGTGGTTATAGCATTTCAAGCCCAGCCTTTCCTATAGAATCGGTATACGAACTCTATAATCTAGGAGCAGCTGCTTCAACTCGCCTGCGGCTTCTTGCAGCCTGTTTCGTAGCCAAGCCAGATCAAGACTGTCAAACGTCAAATTAAAATGGCGGTTCCTGGGTGGGTTCGGGGGATTAGGTTGCGACGCATTATGCCAGGAACGTTCTTAGAGTTGTGACGTAACAGCGTGGTTTGCAATACATGTTATTCTATGAGAGCTATGCTGGGACCGATCAAAGACAACATAAGAGCCAAGAAAACGCAGCAGTGAGGAACGTAACAGCGGGGTTCCACTGTACACGGGTGTTAAAGGGGAACTCTGGAGCTTTTTCAACCATTCTGAGATAATGCCATTTTCCAATAGTAATGACAGTCCTGCAACAGCTAGGTTGGTTCATTTTGCCCAGACACTCATCAATAATTTTAATTAAGCAATGAACGATGAGTCAAAACCGAAACACTGCGTCCTCTATGTTGAGTATCGCAAGATGTCACGAGATCCGTACTGATGACGTCACGAGATACACTACACACCCCCACGGCCGGCCAAATGTAAGCATAGCTGACGTGCCTCTTCTGACGCGCGAAAGGCAAGCTAGTTATGCCTTCTGATGCGGAATCAAGCTGTGCCAGCTCATCTGAAGTGACCAGCGAGGAGTTCAGCATTGAGTGCATCCATCTGAGCGGGGAAACATCGCCTTTTGATTTCGACCAGCCGGCATGTGAAACAGCTGATGTACCCTGCATCGACAGCATTGAGCAGCGGCAAAACGAAGGGTGAGCCAGGTTCATAACTTTTTTTATTTTACACCCCGATTACGTAGCTGATTGCTGTCGCTTTAACCCACACAGATGTTCGTGTGGTAATTGTCAACCCGACCGCAGAGAGGAGATGTGCTGCAGGAGCATCCTTATTATCGCAACAATGCTCGGGGGAACGCATCAATTTGCATGCACAGAATGTTCCCATTGCTGTGTTTGAATGAAGACATCCTGGTGATGAACAGGAAGGAGATGCACTTCTACATCCCACTTATTTGGAGAGACTTGACCACAAGTTAGTGCAGCGCATGTTTGCTTGTTAAGTACTCGAGCAAGAAACTCGCAACCTGCATTGTGTATTGCGTGGGACAAAATACAGCCAGTCTCGTGCGGCGTTGCAGATTTTTTGTGACCCAGACCCAGACTCACGGCTTAATATTATTTTTTTAATTAATGAATGAATGTTTATATTATAATTATTTATTTACAGGTAATAAACACTTGTTATCTGTAAATATTAATATATTTATCGCCTCTTATTTACTGGAGTGCACTTTTTGAAGCTTTAATAGGTTGCCCTGTGCTTTTCTGCAGAGTTTCAAAATTAGACTTTTTCTCACATATACTTTTGTTGCACAATTTAAGAGCCCTATGTTATGTTAAAAGCTAGCATGGTGGCTATGTTTGTTCTACACAAATGAGAACTTATGAACTCGCCTATATAGGACTTATATAAATGTTATTTTGTTTTTTAATTCCTTATTTGTATTAATCAAGTAGAACACGGTAGCCATCGTCAAGGAACGGTGACAGAAACTTGGTACATTTTTCATTTCAATAAAAAAAAGTGCACTGTTGCAAAAAAGAAACAGGCCGTAATATCAACAAGAGACAAACAATATCACACCCTGTTCTTGTTGCTTATACTTCATGTGTGATATATCCGTACTACTCTACGCTGCCTGAGAACACTGAGGTACAGAGCAGTTGTTCCTGTGGTGGATATGGAACCACCTGGGGTGAGGCCAACCATTGCCGGGATGTGTCCTTCGGCACATAAGGAATGCATTTCCTTCAGCCACTTACGAGACATTTTCTTGGGTATAGGTAAGCAATTTTACTATGGGTAAGTGAAGGTGTGAAATGTGTTCCTAAAAGCTTATTGCAAAAATTACGGCTAGACAAAGCACATTAGAAGGTGCACATGTGTCAAGGACTCAAGTGGCTAAAAAGCTCAAGTCTACATTTACTAGCAATATGATCTGTGTGCCTGTCAGCACTGTCTTGTGGGAAATGTGTCACTGGTCTTTAGTAGCGATTCATGTACACTAAAGCTCAGGGACCGATCCATAGAAGGAGCAATAGGGGGGATCGCCCCACCCCCATAGCCTGTGCTAGCACAGACCCTCTCCTCAGTGTTGTCTGTCCACCTATAATCAATCAAAACCAGTGAGTGGGGCCATTGCAAACTCAGTAAAAATATTTTACAATGATGGGCTTTCGTGCTCAGCCCTCTTCTTCAGTGTTACTTCATGTGACTGCCCCGCTAAAATGAGTGGCTGAACCGACCCCTGCTCAACCCTCGATATAATGAACCAGGTAGTGAGATATTGAAATTAAAACAAAGAAAATTAAGAATAGTGTTGTAATAGATAAAAATTTAAGAATAACCCTTTAAAACGAATGTTTAAACATAATGAACTTACTTGGCTGCGAGATGCAACTTTGTTCTGTTGAGGTTTGAAAGCACACGCTTGTAGAAGCACATGCATTGCTTTATCTCTCCCGATGAGGAATTAAGGCATCGTGCTAGGCGTGAGCTACTTTCACATGCTTATGCGTAAAAAAACAATGTGAAGCACTGCAGTTTGCTGTAATCTTGTTAAGAGTTGCAAATACAAGGCCCATGAATAAAAGAATGAACGAAACTGTGACAGAAATATGGAGGGCTTGGCAACACCAAAGAGACATGTACGCATCATGAATGCTATTTGTGCAACTGTGTCTTAATTCATTGAGCACGAGTGTCAAACTGTGAAGCCAGCAACACTGAAGGCAAAAAAGCTTTATTAATAAGTCATAAAGCAGTTGGTGTTAGCACATAAGAAAAATATGTACAGTCGAGCCCAAATATAATGGCCTCACTTAAAACGAACTTTCGCTTAAAACGAACAATATCCACGTGACCGTAAAAATATACATTGGTTCAATGGCACAAAATCGCACTTACAACGAACGTCTCCGAGCACCACTGAGGTTACAGCGAAGGGAGTCAGTGGTCCGCCGACTTGACGGGAAACCGATTTCGACCACCGATCAGGCATCGGCGAAGGTGCCCTTACATTCTTATTGTTAAACTCCGACCCTGCCTCTGCGCCCCTCTAAGTTGCCACTCTCCCCGACTGCTTTTTGTTACGCACCCTTCCGTCCTTTGTCCCCCCGCTACTCTGAGCACGCCGCATTGCCAGACGAGGCCCGTGTTTTCACACGGTCCTCGTCCATACACGATATTTTACACGTTTCACACGATCTTTCGAAGACGGGTAGGCCATCTACCCTGTGTTTGATCGCTGGTACTGTGGTTGGCATCGCCGGCCTGGAGTGACCAGATCATTTGCCAACATCGTCGGCCACCGACTGTATCCAATAGTCTGCGTCTAGTGCAGGCGCGTATGCTACCCCACCGACTCTGATAATTTGCGATTCGTTTCTTGTTTAGAGCTTGCTCTCGCTCACTTCGTACTCAACTCAGCATGCCTTCCGCGCGCGTGTGGAAGGGCAAAAACGGCTGTTAATTTGCGCGGAACGAATCGCGAAATATTCAAGTTCGTGAGGCCATGCAAACCCGCTGGCCCAACAAAACGATTTTTTGACCACGGCCGCCAATCTTCAAACACCGCCGCGCGCATCGATTCAGGGAGCCACACACTCTTTCCAAGTGTTTCTACGCGCGAGTTTCGCGGACCTTTCAAGCAAGCTAACCAACCTGCCTCCTTCTTCTGTGTTTTCTTTTTTCAAGGTCGGCCTCCCGCCGCATCCTCTCCTCTCTTTATCGCAACTCCTTGCCCTTCCCCTTCTCTCGCAAGTCTGCTCTCCTCTTTTGATCACAACCCCTTCGCCCATCTCCACCGCTCTGGGAGGCCCGTCATGCTGGCTCGAATTACTTTCGTTTTCTGACTAAAAATGGGCCCAGAGCTGTTCCACGTGTTTTGGCACGTGTGTTGCGTGTGCGCGTGTTGGTCGCTCTTGGTGTGCGTTTGTGGTAATGATGGGCAACGGGAGAACTAGCCCGCTTTTTCGTGCCGCTCAACAAAATGTTGAAAGTGTGACCGCTTGGCTTGAGCGTAATGGGCGCGTTAGGTGCCGCGTTGCAGAGCACTTGCTCATTGCTGTTGACCACCTGGCGGCCAACTTGACGCTTCGGGAGTCCCGGTGTTCAGCTGTGGAGATGGTGAATAGTTCGGGGGCAGCGGCGACGTAAAGTGTGCGAAATTGTTTTCGCCAGGTCGAATTCGTCGACGTCGGGCCCGATGCCGATCCTGAAGCTTCCGAACAGGACCACTGCAGCGGCGATTTGTGGCAGCACGTCGTCGACTCCGGCTTGGGAGAGTGGGTGGGACATCTGTTGCGATGGTTTAATTACGGTCGATAATGATGCCGACACTGCGGAATCGTGCACGGATTAGGGCATTGTGAATGAACTACATGGCGAAATTGATTTGGAGGAATCAGATTGCGAGAACGACGAAACTTTGGAGCCATTTCCTCATGTAGCTTATGGCACGGGCCTCGGGGAACGAGCACCCTGCCGTTTTAAATGAACTCAAGACCGCCTTCTGCTCTTCGAAACACGTGCATCACAGACTTTTTGGGACAAAGAAAGTTTGTGTTTTCACTCGCAACTTTTTTAACAGCTGTTTCATTTACTACGAACTTCGGGATACAGCGAACGGATGCTGCGTCACCCTTAGGTTCGTTATAAGTGGAATGGACTGTTTATCACACATGGTGGGAGTGTAATGTGTGATTTTATCACACATTACACTCCCACCAGCATCCTGCATCAGTATCTCAAATACTTACCGTAAGTATAATTTGTATGTGATGAGATGTTGTGCGAAGTATCTTTCCACAGCCATGCAAAAAGAAACCAGAGGTATGAACACGATGTGCATTTCCAGCCGAAGCAAACATTTGTGTATGGCTTGGCGATCTTATTGCCTTCCAGCAGGTTGGTGGCCAGATTTCACATGGCGGTGTTTCTACTGCAAAATGGGACGACTGCTTCAATTGACACTCCTTCTTTGTCGATTTAGGGCCATGCTTTCAAAGAGGGTGTCATGATGGCGATGTACAGAAGGTTGTTCGGCTTCAGAGTAAAATGGCCATTTTTCGATTCAGTTCATCATATTTCTGACCAAGACAGACACATACTGTGTAACAAAAATATAATGACAGCATTACGCAAAATGAACTTTGCCATGCCACCCAGAGCAACTGTCACCTTACGACATGTATTTGAAGATTTGTCCACACTTTCTTTATAATGATTTTCTGCAACCGGAATATAAGTGATTTCCGTAGGCACACTGCATATCACGCTAAAGCTCTTACTGTAATGCATTGATTAGAATATTTCTTTTTTTCAACTAAGTAATACACACTAGCTGTTTTACAGCAGATGAAAACAAGGCATCCTCTAGGTTGAAGCATACAATGTTTTCAACATTGCCTGTAGCAGACGTGTAGCTCGCAGGTGGTAAAAAACAATTTAGCCATGTCCACTAAAAGCAATATGAATGTAATTATTCTTAATTAACTTATGAGAAGGGCAAGTTAGGCACTATGGCAATATTGCACAAATGTATTTCTGCACAGAAATTGACAATATTGATTTCAGTATTTGTGCAACTTACCATAACCTGACAGGCACAATGGTCCATTCTTTCTCTCCTCGAGAAAACTGTGACACACGTGGGACTCCAATTACATTTGTCGTCACTGCTTTCCTGTTATTCTCTTTGTAGTGAAGGGCTGTTATTTGTGTTCTGTAATAAACAAAGTGCATATTTAGTGACGTGAACTGATGTGTGTTTACAAACAAAGTACAATGACAAAATAGGTATTTCAGTTAGGTCTATTACATGTCTGACTGGAACCTGTGCCACATAGACACTGGAAAATGCATTACACCAGAATGCCTTAAAATGTAAAACCATTTGCATGCTGTTACATGGACAAGTGAAATGCCATTCGCCATTCCTCACCTAATGCCTTCACTCATCTCACTGAGAAATGCACGCTCTCAATGCCAAACCTTGCACAGTGGAGTGCCTATAAAACATTTAAAGTAGCATTCATTATAGAAATATATTTTACAGTATGTTTCTTTTAAATGAATCCTGAAGGGACCAGGAAAATGTGTTTCCTTTAAGAGAAGTTTTGTTTACCGATAGATAAACAGGGGTACAATATTCAAGTAAGAAACTAAACATATTAGTGGCAGTTGTTTCATTTAAGCAGCAATTTCATTTAAGAGAGTTTTGTTTAATGAGAGTCTACTGTATTCATGAACTCTTAACAGAAAGCACATTATTTTCCTTTTGAAGTGGTCTTGACCTGACAGCTGCCATGTCATATTGTATGCTTAAAATTCAGCATGCAGTGGCTGAAGTTGCAGAGGTCGGTTGAAATGCAAAAGACAAAAACATACTGAAGCTAGTGGCAATATAATAGCTTACTGCAGGGGTGCTACAGCTGCACCAATTGCGCCATTTTGATACAATTTGGTTTCTTTGAGCCACGCTGCGCCAAAACCCTGAAATTTGTTGAAATTGCGCCACGCTGCGCCAAAATGCTCGACTAGCTGCAAAATTTCTCAGCTGCGCTAATTTTAGGGGGAAATAAATGCTCTGTTGGCAACCTTTACAAGGCATTATCTAATCCAATCTTTGCCCAGCTGCTGTGCGGGCCAAGATTGTATAAACGGTGGTGCGGGTGGGTGCTGAGGCTGGGCACTCGACAAGTTGTTGCGTTTTGCTGTATTTTGTCCGCTGGCTACAACGCTGCTGGCTGAACATGGAGATTCAACATGAGCAAAGGTAAGCACCTATTCAAACTCCGTTTCGCACAAAAAACTTTGTGGCTGTGCCATCGGTTTATTCGAGCGAGTGAAACCTTTTCACGAACGCTGCTGACATAGCCAGTAGAATAGAGGCCGGGTCAGCACACCGCCGTTGTTAAAGTAGCAGGGCTCACGTTCACTAATTTGCTTGTCGTAAAATGTTAATATGCACCTATTCTAAATGTTCTAACAGCTGAATTTTCGAGACAGATGGAAATATAAAAGAGATTTTAACTTTGGCACTAGTATGCTGGTAAGCATGGCAAACGTACAAAGGTTACGCATGACGGCATTTACGATCAGGCGTGCTAATGCCGACATCTCTCGCGATAGGCATCTTTAGCATTCTAGTGAGTGCGTGTAGCATAGCCTTGTTGGCGCGGCTATAAACGTGTTGCACGCATTTAGTATGGGACAACGGAAACGTGATGTTCGCTGCAACCTCCTTCTGCGGAACGACAAGGAGTGCATAGCACATGGACTATCGGAAGTTGTGTACCCAAGAAGATCCTAACATTATCGGAGCTTGCGGTTACGGCCGAGTCGGGTACAAAGAACACTCGCACGGGCAGTGAATTGGCGTGAGCTTGGTAGGCGACGAGGCTTGGATCCATGCGGCAAAAGGCACCGCGTTTTAATAAAACGATGTAGATTTTCGCATCGTTGTATTTCATATTGCACTTTTTGTGCGTGTGCGCTTTCTGTTTTAGATGGCATGGGCTTTTCATGATTATTTTGTTTCTTACAGGGAGAAGTACGAAATTCAGTGCGTCGGTCGTGAACGAAGTGGATTGCAACGGCGATGCTATCAGCAAGTGGTGCAAGCCAGGTGTAAAGGAAACGGAGGCTTTTTGCATTCTTTGCAAATTTTCTGTGCGCAGCATGACACTGCTGCTGTCAAGCGGCATGCAAGCCGAAAGAAGCATCTGGAGGCAGCAGCGAAGCAGCGAGACTCAAGTGGTGTGCTGCTAGCTTCCTTCAGACCTTCCTTCAGCATTATGACGGGGACTAAGGTTCCACTCAACCCTGACTTGCTGAAGTGTGTGAGGCAAGCTCAGGCTAATTATGCGCAAAGATTAAGCCTCGAAGCAAGCTCGAGCAAGCGCAAGGCAACGAAAGATCCTGTCGTAGAGCAGCCCGCTCACGAAGCAGCAAAAGCTGCTTTAGAGGACCAAGTGGCAGCCAGCAAGGCATTGCTCATGGGTGCAGAAGAAATAATCAACACAGGTGTAAAAAAAAAAGACATGAATAAAGTGTTAACTGGCCATGTACTGTTGGCAAAGGGGAACGCTAGCCTGGAGATTGCGCTTAAAAGGCTCAGTGAGTTTGAAGAGATTTCTAAAAAAAGAAAGCATTGATGTGTGGTGTCTAGACTAGTCAAGTTGAATGGTGTCTGAACTAGTCAAGTTGAGTGATCGGACTAGTCAAGTTGTCACGTCTCTATTAATCAAGTTTTATGAGCTTCTTGCCATATGCAAGATCACTTGTTTTTGTCTTGTTAGTAGGTGTGAAAGCTGTGTGTTATTAAGTTTGTGCTAGTGTTCTCGGCTGTTTAATTGCTATTTAGGTTGTCTTATGGCAAAAAGTAAATTTTTTTGTTAAACTGCTCCAAATTTGAAATGTTGTGCTCCAAAATGGAGGTATGTCTTCCCGTGATCTGCTCCAAATTTGGGTTTATCTGCTCCAGAAGCAAAGTTTTCCTGCTCCACAAATTGCTCTAATTTCTATTTTGGCTGTAGCACCCCTGTTACTGTTTCACTATTCATGAAAGCAGGTTAAAGTGTGTCTTTATGGTATATGATTACGTTAAATTGCACATTTCAAAAGTGGCCGTTAGCGACAATGTCAATCTGGAACTTAATGCCTTAACTGCTGAATGTCATTTGTTCTACCCATGTGGCACGGGTAGTAGTAACTTTCACTCTGCAATAAAGCATAAAATGCTGCATGAAATTCATGCACTTCATTTAGAGAATGTGTGGGTGAAGATTGCCTTTTCATATACATGAGAACGAATATGCAGCACTGCTAAGTTGAAATGCACTAAGATTTTAGCTGATTCACAACAAGTGAAATATGAATGCACCGCTTGTGTTTGAAGGTTGTTTGCACTGAACTTGCTTTCTTGTGCAGCAACAGGTATGTTTCTGCCTTTCCTGCCGGTGATATGGGTTAGACAACTGAATTCACACTGTACAAAAGAGCCTAAGAAAGACATTTATCAGCCTGATCTTGTACGTCATCCTTCATTCTACAGGCATGCATTTGCGAGAAGGGCAAGCAGCATTCAGCTTGAAATGTAGTGTATTTCTGCAGCGTGTTGTGTTACAAATTTGGCAAACATGACAATAAACGCGTAGTGTATGCATTGCGCTCGTCAGCTCAAAATAGTGAAACCTAGTGAGGGAACCTTTGAGTAAAAAAAAAAAAGAGGGGCAAATAGTAATGTGAAGGCAGCTGGCAAGAATGAGGCTTGTGGGCCACATATGGCTCGCGGACTATGTGTTTGATACCCCTGGCCTACAACATAATGCAGACAAATATTTATAGGAAGGCCACAAAGTTCATTAAAGTTGCTTTCAAAGAAGTTATAGAATATTTGGTAGTAAGCATGTAGTACCTGTGTCGATTTGATGCATGCCCGATGGGCCCTATAGACTTGCGAAACGACTAGTGTACTTTTGTTAAAACTCGTCCCCATTGTTTCCCTGCAAATGCGCTTTGGGCACTGTTAAATTTGACACATTTGATCTACGAGAAGAAAATGACCAGCTTTGCGTCACCATGACATCTGTCCGTGAAGCACTTGGCAGGTCCCGCAGAAGGAATGGGGCAGCCAGAATCGACTGCAGTTGTTGAAATGACTCTTATCAAAGAAACAACAGGAGCACTTGAGTTATTTGCTTCTATAACCAACACCAGAAGGGGTGCCAGAGTGGGATGCTAACGTAACTAAAACAGCAGCCTGCTGACAGCACCTTTACATTTTACACTTAGAAGTTACATTTTAAAACTTTTTAAAACTGATCATTTGAAACTTGCTGTAAACAGATTGAAGACGTGACCCACAGTGCTTACTTGATTTATTTTTGAAAAATGATATGTTGGGTAATTATGGGATTTATGACAAAGGCCTACTGCACAGAAAAAAATGGAACACAAACGATGAACACGAACAAGGCGTTGAATTACAACTGAAACTTACTGGAGAAATGCAATGTCATATAAAAGAGGTGCCACATCATTGAAAACAAAAAGAAAGAAAGAACGACATAAAAAAAGACGCATGTACTACCCTGTAGACCTACATTATGTGTTTTGGTAATGCACAAGGTACAAAAGTTTTTTTTTAGGAACAGATGACACACTATGCACTCAATATGGCATTCTCATTGGCCACAACATGACAGCTTGGAACCACTCTATCCCAGAAACAACAAAAAAGAACTAGGCACAATCATTGATCTAGCAAGCATTATTGTTATGCCCGCAAAAACAATCATTGTTGGATCTCAGGAGAATCGTCTAAACAACATGCTCAAAACATACGATGTATTGTATGTAATGTGCAACCTGGCATTATTGTTATCGTTTATCAGCAGCAAAGTTATTATAGCAAGCTGGCCTATCTTTTGAGGAGCAATGCAACGTGCAGACCAACTTGCTCAGAAACTTTTTGAGGCTGTGTGACGTACAGCAAATGTATTGTACCAAGGGTGTTCTCCTTATTCTGCTCTCAGAGGTCCTCTTTTCTCACTCAGCATAGCTTGATGTGACTTTGGGTACAACCTGACACAATGTGTCCTGGGTTGCCAGATTTTTCTGGTCAGTCGATTTCTTGTGTGATCAAGTCATGGGAGGAGCATATGCATATTGTTTCTATAGCAAAGCTCGATTATGCCCCTTTCGACTAGTTTGGAGAGAGTGCTGTGATACAGCAAATTGGTGTCTGATAATGTAGTACATAAGACCAGCATGAGCTACCTTGACAGCGATGCAATTCAATGTCGAGCAAACGTGTTTAACTGTTTATTTTTTCGTGTGTAACATCAAAGGGATGTAAAGTTTCGCAGATCTATCGGCAGAAATCACCGTGGTTGCACACGTGGGACATTACGAAAGTTTTATTGTCACAATATATTTGTATGCGGAATCATTACAAATGATTCACAATGTCTTGGTCACGCTAGCCACTATTTTTGTGCATCTTTTCAAATAAATTCAAAGGTGGATTAATTGCGAAACGCTGCTTATCTACCTGTTCCCGAAAATTCGGTCTTTAAATGCTGTTTTGCTGTGTGGCACACAAAAACGGCTCACCTTTTTATGTTATAGTTAGTAGCACTTGAGTCTAAGATTTCAGGTGCACGAATGATTGTTTCCCAAACATAATAATGTTACCAGATCCAAAGCTAGTATTTTGCCCTGCACTGGAACTTGTGTGACACCACTGCATATTGCAACACCTATTTGACCAATTCTGAGTTGTAGAAAGGAGCTGTTATAAGCAGACATACAAAAAAAAATTGCGACCAATGAGATTGCAAGATTGGTACACACTGTACAAGTTTGCCATTCATTGCATTGACCGAGCCAGAACTGGCATATTTGTATTCAGCACAATACCAACTGGCATGAAGTAGAAAAACAGTACAACTTTTTAATGTACTGGACATTTCGTGCCATATCTAATTTGTTTTTGACAATATCAGCTCTTCTATATACTGTGTAGTATTCCTTAAATAAATTGCAGTTGGAAGTCAGTGTTTTGTTATCAAATCCTGCGTTATCCTTGTTGCGTGTGCGCATTAATAACTTTGTTATACTTTAGCGACGTCCTTGAATCCATAGTTATGCTTCTGTGCATTTGTTTTTCAAAGCTATAACTATTTCACCAATGAGTTTGTCGTCCAATTTGATCCCACAAGTTTTTTTTTACACATGATACTCAAGGTCGGCATTACAAGGTAGCTCACCATGATAATTATTACAAAATTAAACCCCGAGAACACCAGGAAAGCTAAGTGCACAAGGTGAGACACATTCAAGTGCAAATCAGTGCATGCAGGCTCTAGCCTGCATGCACTCATTTTAGCGGTAAATGAGAGCAATTATTTTACATATCACAGTTGATCTAAGTAAAAATTAATAAGTAACAAGTTCAAGATCCTTTCTGCCACTACCTTCAAGCAGCCAGTCACGGTTTGGCAGTGGCTCATGCAAGCAGAAGGGATGCAGTGGGTTTGGATCAATCAATCAATCAATCAATGTTTCTTTATTAGCATCAGAAGTGTACATTGTAAGTAAGTATGCAGAAGGAGGTCCCAAGGTAGTAAACCGCAGGCGGGACCTCCTATGTTATTACAGTGAGAAAGCTAAAATATGATTATCGAAAGAGCAAGTCACAGAACATTTTGAACTTTTTTTTCTACAAACAAAGCAAGATATCAAAACTTAACAAAATCTAGCAGTTATACATTTATTAGAGACTTTTTCAATTTTTTCTTAAAAATATGAATGTGCATTAAGTCTTTCACATCATGTGACAAAGAATTCCATAATGAAATTGATGAAAAAACAATGCTCATTTTTCCATAATTAGTGCGAACTTTAGGTAATAATAGGTTATGGGCGACCGCGAATCTAGTATTATTGGAATTATCCAACAAGGTAATAGGAAAGATGTCGATAGTGAGGGTACGGTGGAAAATTTTGAAAAACAAAACACACACATTGTAAACGTACATTTGGGAGATCGGTAATACGTCAAGCTGGCGAAAAATCTCATGTGATGGCGCTTGACGTGGAGCGAAGGTTATGAGTCGAATTGCTTGTTTTTGCAATATTTCCTTTAACGGCCAAATGTGCACCGAATATGAATTACCCCAAGATGTAATGCAATAACTGAGATGACTGTGTATGAATGCATAATACAATGCCTTAAGAGTTTTGATGTTAAAACACATTCGTGACTTGACCAATGCTCTGATACCGTACGAAATCTTTTTACAAACAGAATTGATATGTTGCTGAAATTTCAGATGTGTGTCCATTATAACTCCTAAAAATGACGTATGATCACTTAAAGGAATAACTACTGAGTTCACATTAAGGTAAGGAATAAATGATAGTTTTTTGTTTGGTGAAAAAAAAAGCATAAAACAGGTTTTGCAAGGATTAATCAACAATCTATTACAGTTGCACCAGTCAACAAGACAATTAAGGTCAGCTTGAAGTCTTGACATGAGAGTCGCTAAATCCAAGTGATGAGAAAAGAGAGTTGTGTCATCAGCGTAAAGTAAACAAGAAGAATAATTAAGGCAACGTGGTAAATCATTTATGAATAATAAAAATAATAATGGACCCAAAATTGAATCTTGCGGAACACCTCTTGTAATGGGGTTGGGACTGGATGTAAAATTATCGACCGAGACCACCTGCAACCTATTAAGAAGAAAGCTCTGTAATAGCGTTAATGCGGGACCAGTTATGCCATAGTACTCGAGTTTGCGAAATAGGATGAAATGATCAATACTGTCAAATGCTTTAGTAAAGTCGACGAAGACAGATCCTGCGATGTTACCATTATCAATGAATGATCTGATTTTCTCAGTGAAACAAGCAATTGCAGTATCAGTGGAAAGACGAGCCCTAAAACCATACTGACAAGGAGAAAGTATGTTAAATTTGCTTAAATATTTAGATATTGTGAGCGATGATCTTATTTCAATTAGTTTTTCCAAAATTTTATCCAGGAAGGGAAGGACAGATATGGGCCTGTAATTGCACATACTGAGGGTATCACCTTTTTTAAATGCTGGCACTACCTTCGCAACTTTTAATTTATCCGGGAAAACACCGTTCTTCAAACAGCGGTTAAAAACGTGGCTTAATATAGGAGCTACAAGATATCTTACAAGTTTAATGTGCTTTGAATGAATGTTGTCTAACCCAGCTCCGGTAGT
Organism: Rhipicephalus microplus; assembly: GCF_043290135.1. Classification (NCBI taxonomy): domain Eukaryota; kingdom Metazoa; phylum Arthropoda; class Arachnida; order Ixodida; family Ixodidae; genus Rhipicephalus; species Rhipicephalus microplus. The sequence goes on along the minus strand of NW_027464587.1, from coordinate 7,883,576 downwards.
TTTTAATCCAGAAATAATTGAGGAAATTTCAGAAGCACACGTAGGAAAAAGAAACATCGACTGAGGGCTGTGAGAAAATGGAGGTACATAGTCTGAGGAAAAGGGGACTGCAAGGCTAGTGGAAAAGTGTAAATTAAAGGCGTTGGCCACGTCACTGGCCGCAGTGAGGGTGACGTTGTCGACACGAATAGAGGTGACTTTTCTGCGCGACTGAGTGGAATTTAAAAATTCTTTTAAAAGCTGCCATTTTTTCCCTGAGTTATGTCCACAATTCTGTAGTTCCCGCTCATAATAACTTTGTTTAGCCTTTCTCAAAAGTGTGGCTAATGTGCTGGAGTAAGTTTTATAGCGTGATTTCAAGCGTGAATTAAAAGGCTGACGTTTCGTCTTTTTATATAGGTTCTCTTTTTTGCGAAGAGATCGTATCAGTGATTGTGATAAACAAGGGCACCGTGGGGCGAAGTAGCGTCTGTTAGATGATTGCAATGTAGTTGAACGCTCAACTGCTGAATAAATAGCGTCGTAGAACCTGGTCAAGGCCTCTTCAAAATCATTCGCGGCATATACACTGGACCAATCTTCATCGGCAATGAGCATGCAGCACTTGTCTGCATCAAAGCGATACTTTTGACGTATTATGTTGCTACGAGTGATGACCTGTTAAATATGGGAATACAGTAAAGTGATCAGTGATGTCACTCTCAATGACACCAGCGTGACTGACGTCATCAATGTTTGTGAGGATGTGATCGATTGATGACCGTGAGCCGTTATCAGAACAGCGTGTTGGTACAGATATTAGCGATTTAAACCCAAAACTATGAAAACAAGTCTTATACTCGAGAGCAGAATGGTTAGAGGAATCTAGTAAATCAAAGTTCATATCGCCCATAATTATTATACTCTTGCGCTCAGCAGTAAGTTTATCAAGCAAGTGATGAAGTGCATTACAAAAAGCGGAGGGGTCACTGGAAGGGGATCGATAGACAGTAGCAAGAATAGTTTTTCGTTGATTCTGACAAAGACCCGGCAGATCGATTTCCAACCAAAGAGATTCACATTTCGCCACATTTAGGTTTAAATCATTGCGCCTTTTATACACAATGTTGTTTGATATAAAAATGGCGGAGCCACCATGACGATCATCAGTTCGGTGAGCATATTCGCTTACATACCCGGGAAAGCCATACAAGTCCCCATGACCAGGCGATAACCAGTTTCGGAGCAACAGATAGCCGAGAACTGATGATTAAGGGAAGCTAGTAGAGTAGTAATACTGTCATGATTTTTAGGGGGGCTACGAGCATTGAAATGAATCGAAGAAAAACCCCAGTTCTTCGAAGAAATGTTAAAGTCACCCGGAAGAAAATAAGCCATTATGTTTTTTTTTTCAAGCTTACGTTATTTCACACCTATGAGTTGAACACATGTAGATCGACATCACTGACAATTCTGTGCACTACACTATCGAGAGTTTGTCTTGCCTTAATAACACAATTGTCAGTCCACAAAAAAGCCCACTTCATTTGTTTCTTGAGAGCAAGTGCTTTAAAAAACAGCCGCTTATTATCAGACGTCAGGTGCTCATTAACGTATATAGGCTTTTCCTGCGCTGCCGAAAAACCGAGCAAGTCTGTTTTTGGGCGGAACTTCCGAGCCTTTTTTAGAAACTCTGTGTGCATGTCGCGCGAGCAGAACCGCAAAATGATGTTTTTGTTATTTATGTCGCGCGTTGGTACTCTGTGTACAGTATCGATGTCATCAGGTTTGATAGGACAACCGACCTTTTTGCCAATAAGCTCGAGAATGTTTCTGCAGTTTTCGCCTTGCGTTGTTGGAACACCTCTTATTTCCAAATTATTGAGGCGAGAGTACTGTTCCAAATGTCTAATCTTTTGCAGCAGCATCTGATTATTTTCATTTAGGTGCTTATTGTCAGATTTGAGGCCGCTGTTTTCCGACTTCACAGCCTCAAACTTACTGCTCATGAAATCCATTGCTTTTTTCATGTCACCGATCTCAGATTGCAGCTTGTTCACACTTTCAGGATGACACCCAGTCACTGCAGATTTTACAGATTCCAACATGTTATGAACGCTAGCTAATTTTCTTTCAATTGACACCTTAAAGTCTTCAAACTCTTTGGAAAGCGATGCAACGGTAGGAGCCATATTAAAACGAGCGATCAGAGCTCTGCAGTCAGGGGGAAAATAAAATAGAATAAAACGTAAAAATGAGGCACTTGAATCACCTGTGTAGGAAAGGTAGACGGATTAGATGACCGAAATGCAGCAGTCCGCAGGCTCTGATCGCTCGCTCAAATGATGCTGCTGGATGGCCACGGGGCAGCTTAAGTATCCTGAATACAGGTACAGCAGCGACACCAGTGGCGGAGACAGCAGATAGCAGTTGTTGATAGAATCCAGTTGCTTGCAACACACGTGTTGACGGATTGCCGGTTCACCAGGAGGGCGATATGTAATCGACCCGTAGATACAGCAGCGTGGCCTGTGTAGGAAAGGTAGACGGATTAGATGACCGAAATACAGCAGTCCGCAGGCTCTGATCGCTCGCTCAAATGATGGTCAAGGATGGAAAGCCACTTTGCCAGCAACAAGTTGTCGTCCCCATCGCTGTTTATAGCACACCAATACAGATGCCGGATGATTGTCTTTCTCCAGCCAAGCACAATTTCATGTTGCTTCCTAGAGCCTATGAGAAAAAGGCCTACATTTCAATGATGTTTCACTGTGCAGTACATCAATGGCATCTGCACTTTTATTTGCACTCACTACACTGCCTTTTCTAGTGTACCACAAATCAAACAGGTGCTTCTTAAGAAAAGCCTTGATCTCAGAGAGCCTGTCAGCCACAAAAGATATGACCACACCCTGCTTGTTTAGGAAGTCAAGAGCAACCCTTCTTTATCCATTTCGTTGGTACTTCGGCAGACTGGAGAAAAGTTGAAAGTTATTCAGAGATGGTTATGAGGACACAGTGTGTTCTGTTTCATGCAACTGTTCTGTTTCATGGACGTCTGCAGACTACACAATGTGGAAAGTTGCAGTAGACGTTACCGGCGGCGTGCCACAGTGCGCCACGTATGCGATGCCACTGTTGCGGCCATCGGCAGTGCCACCGTCACCTCTCTCTTTCTTTGTCAATGTGGTTGTTGATTCGAGCCCATAGGTTTAAAATGAGCACAGACAATGAAAGCAGAATGTTTCAGTTTCACATGAAAGCAGGAGGTTTCAGTTTTCGCACGGGAGCCTTGTTCACAATAAAAAAATGAATGTGCAAACAGTTTGATGATGTATATTTTAAAATAAGACTGAAGAGTTAAAAAGTCAAGATATAGCCCAGAAGTCCAGTTTCTTTCCCCCTTTTTTTTTCATTATTTTTACTCTATTCCGGTCTTTGTTGTGGCCAGTCGCTTCTGCGAGTTCGGCCAGCCGGTTCGACGAAACTTTTTTTCTTAAATCATACGTGTGCGCTCCAGTCTATGCTAAAGCTTACTTCTCTCGCCACGGTAACTTTTACCACAGTCTGCGCCACCACATCATCCTCCATGGGCGTTCGTTCCCATGCGTGTGCTTGACCATGTGGGTTTCCATTCGCCAGTGGCATAGCCAGGGAGTGTCACACCAGGCCTGTGCCCCCCCCCCCCCCCCTTCTCAAAATTTTTCATGGTATATGGCACACAAAATAACGGTCATCCAACCCGGCCCCCAGTTCTAATCAAGGTGGTGCCTCCTCCGAAAAAAAATCTGCCAACGTGCCTGCCGTCCGCGACTTTAGCTCACAGTACAAATATTTCTTACCTGCTCAAGGTATTACACATTGCTATGGCATTTCAAATGACTTGGAGATATACACAAAAAGAAAAAAGTTCACACATTGCATATGCATAGTTAGAAAAAAAAAGAAAGCAGTGTACCTTAACAAGTTCCATGTGCAGAACTTCGTTTGTACTCGTGTCCATTAAAGTGTCTGTGCCAAAGTCAGCAGAATGACCAGGGGTGTCACATTTTCAATCGCCTGCAAAAGACAGGGGATGATGTTTCGCATCTTCAAAGAGATCCTTTTGGTGTGACAACGAGGCCTACAAAACAAGGCAGTGTATTCATATTCATAGAACTAAGCTTTCTACTGTGTTTGAATTTATGTTACGCATACCGAAGTTTGTCATATGTTCAAAGTTTACATCATAGTTCACATTATATGTACATATTAATGAATATGTAGCCAGTACATTCGTTAGCAAATACTTCTTACTATCTACCTAGAATGTTATTGTTGTGTGGCAAGTTTTTTTTATAAATGGCCACAAGAAGGACAGTAAACAACACATAATTTGTGTTTACTGCAAAAAGTGAAAAACTGTTACAAAAAACCTCATATTGTTAGCATTTGTAGGGGAAGATATAATAAAGGGGTACTGACACCATTTCTCGGGGACATTTTTACATTGCCATACAAATGTTTTGGATCCAGAAACAGCCCTGAGCAAATGTGAGGTTCAGCAAATGATAAGATATTTTATTTTGTTATTAAAGTCAAATTTTTTTGTAGGGCTCCCACTGACATCGACACTAGCTAAACATAGCCTGTTGATCTCACGCAGCTGTCTAACTAGTTGTGATGATGCGAGATAAGAAACCTTCCGAAATGGCTGCTTGTGCATCACCAAAACATTGAAAAAGGGCCATTTGTGCATCCCCAATGAAGCCACGGTGTGGAGCAGCCATGGAAATCTCATGATATCTTGTGTAAGCACATGACCAGAAGCTCATAACTTGTTGTGGCATGACGATAGTTATGACGAATTTGTGGCATGATGGAACAGCAGCAATTGAAACTAATAGGAAACGAAACTGATATGTTAAATTGGATCTGCTGATTGTATTTTCCATGAATGCTGGGTGATTTCTGCTATGGTTACTTTGTTTCATTCGTTGATACATTGCTTTGTTATGAATAGTCTTGTATATATTTCAGAGTTGCTGTTTTATTAATGGCTGCCATGGGCCACATGTGTTCTTTTTGTATTGTTGCTTTTCGCTGCCTGTAATAGTTTATGATCTCGTGACAGATTTTTTTTTTTTTTTACTGGGTGAAAGGATCAGTCAAGCTGTGACAAGCAGCTTTTTCCCTTCGCAACAAACCGTATACAATGTGTATACAATGTGTATACAATGTGTATACACGTATACAATGTGTTTTTCATGTATTTGCCACGTGGTTAAATAAACTCAACTCAACCCAGCTTTCGGAAACGTACAATACTTACTCTTTCAGGACACACACTTGGCAGCACGATTTCTAGACTCCTGAGGGCTTTACCCGTAATTTGACGCAAAAAAACATCAGTGCATGTATTAAACATGAGCTTAGATATGAGCCACTTACTACAGCTGTCATTTCTCACTCGAACAAAATCAATAAGTGTGCAAACCTGCTGCACGGCTGGAGGAAGGTAGCACCGCTGGTACTGGAAGTACTGCATTTTTTGTACACACTGTACTCCTATCACTGACAAAAGCCGAATAACTTGGTTGGGCTGCTACCAGTGAAGAGGATCGCAGAGCAGAGTACATCTCCAAGGGGTTTGTTGTTGGCTACAGGATGGCTGCACCATTTCATCACACTTTTATGGGCGAAGCTCCTTATAGCAGCACGTTATAGCGTTCATCCCTCGTACAGACAGATGAATGGACTGATGCACGGATGGCTGCACGGACGGATGGACGCATGGACGGACGCAGGAGCGGATGCATGGACGAAAGCAGGGACAGACGCACAGATGAACGTGTGGACGCACGAACAGATTTAGCACGGACGGGCAGATGGACGCACAGACGCACGCATGGATGAATGGAAGCAAGAACGAATAGACGGGCGGATGCTTCGCCCCACTATCCATCATTCACTCCGTGGATATCCTTCCATTTTTTTTAAATGCGAAGCATTTCTTAGCGAACTTCGGCGACTTTGAGTGTATCCAGCTATTTGTCTGTCTGTCTGTCTGTTCGTCTGTCCGTCCGTCCGTCCGTCCGTCTGTCCGCTTACATTTGGATGCTCTCGTGGTCACCCCCTTAACTTGGCATCAACCGAAATTAGCATGGGAAGGCAAGATGGTTCGACGAATATGACGCACTGGTCAAGACATGAATAATGTCACAATCCTATCGCCTACATCTTCATCCTATCGCCTAATCCTATCGCCTACATTCCCGCCTTACAGCGGCACATACCAAAGGGCAGGTACGTGCCGCTGGTATGCGGGTATGTGCCACAGGTGATTGACACTGAGTATCTACCCAGGAACTGTCGTGTTGCGCCCTAGCGAAAGGCCATGCGCGTCCGGGCCGGTCGTAGGAGCTGAGAAAGGGACTGAGCCGCTTCCGATGCGCGCGAGATAATGTCCATCCTTATTCCATGCAAACAGCATACATATATAGCAGACACTCATGTGACCAATGACGTCACGTACAAACGACACTTTACAATTGCGGGCGACAGTGCCAGATAACGTGGACACTTGACACGCCTGGGCGCTATCACCACATCTCCCCTTCTTTAACAATACGCTGACAGTTGCAACAAACTTCACAGCACTGCCAGCGAAAGAACACTTTGCAGAAACAAAAAATGCGCAAGAACAATACAGTCAATTACTGAACCCGTAGCGGTCCGGCTGTCGAACAAGACGACCAGATCGCGTTCGGTATTCGGGAAGGTCAGTTCCCGGCAAGGAAGGGCTAGATAGATCATCAGGCGCCATGCTGTCTGTAACGCGATTAGAATTCTGTTCCGTTTCTACCCGACTATCATCTGCCTGAGGAAAATCATCGCTATCTCCCTCATCCTCACCTTCTTTTGGCTGTGAAACAAAGCGCACCAAGGATTTCCTCTTTCTTTCCAGAACTACGCCAGTGGAAGTTCTAACCACATACGACCTTGGCCGCTCAGCAAGTCGCAAGACTCGCGCTTTTGCTTTGCAGTCCGTCACCCAGACTTCCACGCCCGGTTCGAGTGCTCGCAACGAAGTAGCCCTATGACGAAGGTTGAAGTTCCTACGCTGCCGCTGTCGGGCGGTCGTATCATGGCTTCTGAACTTTCTCAGGTTCACCGTCTGAGGCAGAAGGCTTGTGGGATGGACAGGCACCGTAGTGCGTAGCCGCCTGCCCATTAGAAGTTCTGCAGGGCTTTTCCCAAGTGGCCCCGGAGTGTCCCTGTACGCTAGGAGAGAAAGATATGGGTCCTTCGCTTTTGTAATGAGACCTTTGATTGTCTGGACCATCCTCTCTACTTCGCCATTTGCCTGGGGGTACCTTGGGCTAGACGTCACAGCGCGAAACCCGTAGTTGCGAGCGAACAACTTGTATTCCTGCGACACAAATTGTGCTCCGTTATCAGACATAACAACTTCTGGTATGCCATGTCTTGCAAAAAAACTTTTAAGGTGCGTAATGACAGTGGCACTCATTGTAGATGATAACAAAGCAATCTCTGGGTACCTAGAACAATAATCTACGACTACCAAATACCATTTTCCTTGAACATGGCAGAGATCAGCTCCTAGTTTTTGCCAAGGACGCTGTGGAGTGGTTGTAGGGATCATTGGTTCTGGCTTTTGGTATCTGTGCTCGGCGCATACGCGGCAATCGGTAACCAAAGCTTTCAGCTGATAACTCAACCCTGGCCACCATACCGACTCTTTGGCTCGAGCTCTGCATTTTTCGATTCCCAGGTGACTCTCGTGCAAGCGTATCAAGGCCTCTGCGCGCAATTTTCGAGGAATGACCAACCTCATACCTTTAAGTAGCACGCCTTCAGCAACTGTAAGCGTGGCTCTTTCCTGCCAATATGGACGCAAGACCATCGGAAGAGATGAGAATTTTGGCCACCCTTTCCGGCTGATTTTTACGAGTGCTTGACAAACTTCGTCAGCCGCTTGTTCTGCTTTCACTCTCTCGAAGAGGCTGGCCTCGACCGCGTTTGACAAGCATCCTGAAACGTGCTTGCTGACGTCACTAATAGACAGTGCATTATCAGTTTCTTTTTCCCGAATCGGGGCCCTCGACAACTTATCTGCAGTAACTAAGCTCTTGCCCGGGACATGCACAACTTCATAGCTGAACCGCATGAGCCTCATGCGAAAACGCTGAATGCGAGGTGGTAAAACATCTAAAGGAGATTTCCCAGCAAGGTTATGAGAGGTTTGTGGTCGGTTTCACACACAATTTCAAGACCTTTGATGTACCCTTCGAATCGTTCTGCCGCCCACGTCATTGCTAGTGCTTCTTTTTCAATCTGGGAATATCTGGTTTCGGCAGGCGTCAACGACCGCGATGCAAAGGCAACGGGTCGTTTTTCGATGTTTGGTTGAACTTGCATCAGTACCGCCCCTAAACCGAATGATGACGCATCGGCGGAAAGAATCGTAGGGTACTTTGCATCATAGTTAGCCATGACGCGCGCCGAACCGATTACGTCTTTAACGTATGACAGCGCTTGCTCTTGGGCTGGTCCCCACGTCCATTCAGAACTCTTCAAAAGCAAGTGACGTAACGGCGCCGTTTTTGAAGCCAAATCTGGTATGAATCCTGCCAGATGATTAGTCATACTGAGCAGCCGTCGATGTCAGACACGTTATTTGGCGTCAGCAGTTCTTTGATGGCCCGGACCTTTTCAGGGTCTGGCCTGATTCCATCTCGACTTAGAACACAACCAAGAAACTTTATCTCGGTTACTCCAAAACAACACTTTTCTTTGTTTAGCGTAACACCAGCACTCATGAGACGGTCTAAAGTAAGACGGTCTAAAGTAAGCATCTTCCAAATGCTTTCACACAATAATGTGCTCATTTAATATACAGTCTGCACTAATTTATACTAATTTAATGTGCAAATATTATACTAAATTATACTAATTTTTCTAATGGCTGGTCTGTGAATTTGAAATTCAAATTGCTGCATTCCGAGACAAGGTGAAAGAGCATCAGCGCACCTGGCCTCATGGCCATATGTCATCAACATAATCAATTGACCACCAATAAGTCACGCAGGTCTACCAGGACATGTCTGTGCAAATTCACGAGAAATAAGTCGCTCATTACTTTTTCTCAGTGTCCGATTCATCACACGCATAGTCATCACAGGCATATAGGTCGCACCAGTTCAACTTAAAGAAACAATGAAAGAAACTGTTTGTAACTGTAATTCTTTAGTTTTTTGTCATTTCGATTCTGCGTGTCTATGCTGTATATCTCACCCGCATAGACATCTTGTTTTGGCGTAGAACAATGGTTCCGCTGCTACTGATGCAGCTCGTTCAAGTCATCAGTTAGCATGTCACTTGTATGCGTAGCGCTGTCCGGGACAAGTATTTCATCGGTCTGGATTCATGGCACATTAAAAAATGGTTTTATGCTAATATCTAGTCCTCAGTGCTATGTTCATCACTAGAGAAAATTTCTCACCAATCGAAGGGTTCTCAAAGTGAGTCTGAGTAGTCACCATTGTCACGATGAATCACAAGTACTGGGGGTTTATTAAATCACCGAGTAGCTAGCTCTAGGGCGATGCGCCAGTCGTGGCTGGCTCTCGAGTCTAGAAAAAGCACGCGATCTCCTTTTTTCCTCCAGATTGAGAGCTGCTCTTGTAGTCGACCCACTACGCGTGGGTGGCATTATTCCCCCTTTCGAAAAAAGAAAAAAAAAAAGTCCCAAAAGAGGGAAAGAAAAGTACATAGCACCACCCCGCTGCAAAGGATAGCCGGCTTTCACTTGACATAGCAGTGACAATTGATGGTTGTGTAGTTAATGCGTTAGTGGACACCGGCGCAGACTATTCCATACTGAGTGGGAAACTGGCAACGCAGCTGAAGAAAGTAATCACGCCATGGCATAACTCGCACATTCGGACAGCTGGTGGCCATGTCGTGACTCCACTGGGCGCCTGCACAACTAGAGTACAGATTCAAGGTTATATATTATTAGCAAGCTGCTTTGTTCTACGTGAATGCTCCCGTGGCATCATTCTGGGAGTTGACTTTCTACAGGAAAATGGAGCTATCATTGACCTGCAAGAGCACCGCGTCACGTTCTCAGCCCAGCGAGCAATCTTCTTGCAGGATGACGGGAGGCGTGTTGACGTACTTCGTATTTCTGAACTGAGCGCGCCGCTTCCTCTCCGAGCAAGTGCTCTAGTTGACGTAACATGCTGTGGTTTGAGCGATGGCGATGTGGTGGCAGAGACAAATTTAGAACACCTCCTGCAACAAGGCATCTGTGTAGCTAGATGTGTAATACACGTTTGTGATGGCCGATCTGAATTGCTCGTTACCAAGTTTAGCAAAGAGCATCGGCACTATTTCGTGGCACTTCGATAGCGTTTGCCCACGAAGTAGCAAACGTAACCAACTGTCTCATGTCCAAACTTGTGGATAACGCAGACACGTCAATGAGTAATATTGACATCAATCCTAATCTGTCCACCGATAACCAGGCTGCGCTGCGAGTACTCTTGTTCGAGTTGAGGTCTTGCTTCACAAGTTGCTCAAAGATCCGCCAGACGTCCATCACTTAACACAGGATCATCACATACGAGGACGCATTCCCAATACCCAGCACCTCAGCCAGTTTGTCACGATGAATCACAAGTACTGGGGGGTTTATTAAACCACCGTGTAGCTAGCTCTAGGGCGATGCGTCAGTCGTGGCTGGCTCTCGAGTCGAGAAGATGCACACAATCTTCTTTTTTCCTCCAGATTGAGAGCTGCTCTTTTAGTTGACCCACTATGTGTGGGTGGCTCTGTGCAGCAACAGAGATACGTTTGCTGCACACCAGTGCTGTGTGTATGCTGTGTTGTGGCACACATATCCGAAACTGTGAGTTCCCTGCTCTCTGGCATGCTGGTGGCTGTCTGGAAGCCTACACCAATTGCACCACTGCCTTCCAAAGAATGGTCCAGCTGATTAGCTGCATAAAGAGGTTCTTTGACAACCTGTCAACTAACCAACTGTAAACTAAAAGCACATCAGAAAAATGCATGGATGAGGCGAGTAGGGGGAGGGAGGAATAGCAGAGAGGCAATAGAAGGAGGTCGTTGCTACCCCCCCATGCCAGCACGCGACAGTTTAATTCAGTATACGGTAACCGAGAGCAGCACCTTCTCAATAGAATAACTCCAGTGAGACTTAAATTATTAACAAATGACACAAAAGCTAAACATCTAAAATTTTGCCCCTGAACAGAATACCTGATTGGCCTCTGTGTAGAGTACAAACACACATGCACACACATATTATTCATATTTTTCCCCAATACATTGGTCGCATAAGCTGTGAAATGAAGCTCTGGGCTAGTTGTCTTTGCCTTATAAAGAACGAACAGTACAATATTCGAAACGAAAATGCACAAAAGAAACAACACAGACAAGCGCTGACTTGCAACGGAACTTTTATTAAACAAAAAAGGAAAATACATGAGGGGAAATTTAATTAGCATAGAAGCATGGTAAGATTTTTTTTTTTTTTTTCGAAGAGATGATTACATGCACCCTTTTATAAAAGAGAATTCTTTTATCAATAAACGGACAGATGCTATACTGATGCATAATGAACCTTCTTGCACAATATGGGCAGCTTCAATGTATGCCAGATAGGAAGGTGTCCAAATGATCACATTCGTGAGCACAATAGTAACGTGCACAATGCTAAAGAAGGTTTTTAGCAATTCATTGCTGTTCCTGCAGATGTACTCCTCGGTTGGAAGAAACCACAATCATTTGCACACATCAGAATTGGTGCACTTTGTGGGGTCTCGACGAGGCAAGCGCCTCGCCACGCCACGCTCTTGAAGTGAACGGACACAGTAGACCCGGTCGGTACAAACCAAAGAACAATACACATTTTTTTAGCTAATTTAGCAATGATATCGACCGCCGAATCGATACATAAATCGTTATCAACACGCTAAGTCACCATTACACAAAATTACCAAACGCTGAAACAACATAACACAAGGGCACTCAATAGACGGCGGCACCAACGCTTCACTCGCCACGTGGGTCTACCGCAGGCAGCCCGGGGTGCCGTCCACGGCAGACCCACCACGAGAGACAACCGTTCGCGGCAACCACCACGCGCAGAAGGGGCTCGCTCAACTCTCGCCCGCCGCCGAGGCCTGCCTTCCCCCAGGGGTCACCGCCGGCGCTACCACTCTACCAACAGTGGTATTCAACGCGAACACAACGCTATCTATCGCCCGGCGGTCGACACCCGAAATGCGGCCTTGGGGCAAGACACGTACGCTACACGGCACAAACAACTTTACAGGGGGGGGTCGGCATCTCTACAACTTGCAAAATTATTGAAGTCAGCAATATTGCACGAGAACGTTCATTAAACATCAGTATGGCAGCTGTCTGTTTATCGACCAAAGAATTATCTTTTTTGCAAGAGCGCGTGTAATCATCGCTTGAAAAAAATGTTGTCATGCTTAAATGTTCTTGAAAATTTTTCCACGTATATATTTCTGTTGTGCTTAATAGAAGTTAGGTTGAAAGTCAGTACTTGTCTGCATCATTTTCTTTCTAGTTCCCCGTTTAGTATATCGCGCTGTTCTAACTTCATACTCCGCATAACCAATAATGGCCCCGAATTGTGTCACTCCCGTTACTCTGCATGCAAACTGATAAGAACGCTGTCCACAAGAAGAATCTTGCACACGTAGCAGCATAACTTGCCTCGCTTTGTTGCCGTTTGGCCACCTCCCCTAGTAGGTAATGCGGCTGGACTTGCTTTGAGTGTACGAACACTGTTGGCACAGCATCTTCCTTTAATCTTTTGTAATTGTTTGGTGCGGCGAACCCAAATTCTTTCATTAAGAGCGCTCTGCAGTCATAGCTCTCTTGAGTGAAGTGATCGGAGTACACAAAAGCATTTTTACTGGCGGACCACTTGACACGCCCAACTGCAGGAAGCTCCCAAAGAGTGCCGTTGAAGGGAAACACACCCTTGGTGTTGTTCGCTTTGTTCTCGCAACCGTCAGCACAGCACCAGCTCCCATCCTTTTGTTCTTTACGGCATGCTATCACACTAGCACTGTGTGCATGCTGTCTTGTGACACACAGATCTGAAACAGTAAGTTCGCTGCTCCCTGACATGCTCGTGGTTGTATGGAAGCTTGAACCGATGTCATCACTGTGTTCTAAAGAATGGCCTAGCTCCTTAGCTGCAGAAGGAGGGTTTTGGACAACCTGCCCACAAACCAGGCGACAAAAGTACACTGTAGCAAATGCAATAATTATGCGGGAAGTGAGTAGGGCTAGTTTATTTCAGGCTATAGGACTAGACAACTGCAGGTTTTCGGCAGTATCTCAATAAAACAATTCAGAGCGAGACAACAATGAACCAACAAGCGACCCGTAACCATTCAAAGTTGTATTCATGAACAGAATAACATACAAGGGTTTTAGCTATCAGCATTTAAACACTCAAAAACATTTCCTCTAGGTTTCGTATGCAAATCACATTTATTCTTAGTTGCTCAGTATTGTGTGTACTAGCTGCAAGACTGCATATCAATGATCACTTTTCTTTGTGTTCAAGCAAATCAAATGCCCTGTACTACATTTGTGTGCCACAATACACTTTCCAGCGGTATAAAAACTCATCCCGATTAGGCTACTATGCAATCTCACGATCTCGCCTCAATTTACGCGCTAGCAGCGAGCCAGTACGGCGGTCGCAACATATGAAGCCACTTTCGACAGCGATCATGCACGGCCGAGGTTGAATCATCCTACCAAAAATTTCTCCCTTTCACAAATCGTGCAAGTCTATTGTGATATAAAATTCGTGCCCAATCTAGATCGAAAGTACCTATCATTGAATACGCTCAAGACAATAGGCAGCTTAAACATGCAAGAGTATAACTTGCCTTGGTTTGTTGCTGTTTGGCCTGCTCCCCTGGTAAGTACTGCGACTGGCCTTGCTCTGTGTACAGAAATACCGTCGGCACACCATCTTTCTTTAATCTTCTGCGATAGTTTGGTTTGGCGAGCTCGAAATCTTTCATTAATAGCGCGCTGCATTTATAGCTTGCCCGAGTGAAGTGATAGGAGCACACACAGGCGTTACTACCAGGGGACCATTTGACGCGCCGAAGCGCACAAAGCCACTTCTCTCGAAGAGCGCTGTCAGAGAGGAACGAGTGATAGCACACTCACTGGTGCTCCTTGCTTTGTTCGTGCAACCTTCAGTGCAACACCACTTTCCAACCATAGTTTTTTTACAGCCTGCTATGCCGCTACCAAACCAAAAAACTGTACAAGTGTCGTCTCATCGTCGACGCCTCGAGAAACAGCGTGGTGGTTAGAAGAGCAAGAAGGCGCCTAATTTCAGGAGCCCGTTAGGGAGTATAGGGCAGCACAACAGTGTGTGGCGAGACGAGGGCGGAGGAACATGCGCAGCACGGAGAAGAAAGGAAACAATTCTTTTTTTCGTAGGGTACACAGAGAATGTAATTGGGTGATTTCTGAATCGACTACCATTTCTTAAAACTCGTTCTCCAATAAACTAAAAGACCTACAGTTGTGTAGCTGGGCAATATCATTCTGGCACCAAAGACATGTTATGTTGAAAGTTTTATTGAAATCGGTGAATATCCAAAGATTGCCGTAGTTCCGCTTTAACACAATCAGACCAGTGGCCTCATGTTTACTATTCATCATGGCAGGTACAAAAACTTTTTTTTTTTTTCAATAAAATCCTACCACTTAAAAAAATGTCGCCAGAGGTTCGTTCAACATGTGGATTGAACCCAAGACACCACAGCCAGAAGCTAAACTATTACAGTCGTATGCTTTCTGGGAAGTACAGATGGTGACATAATTTTTACATTTTCGTGTGCTATAACTGACTATAATAACAAGTAAAACTGCGATTCAGTCTAGTTGGAACATATCTATATTAAAATGTTTGCGCAGGCACATGGGGACACAGAAGAGAACACAAACAGATACAATCTAACAACTGGTTTATTTTTCGAAAACATTCGCACATATCATAACACACAATCACAAACTCTTTGAACCACAAACAGGAGTGAAACTTCTTAACACATTTATCTTCTATCTTGTCAATGAGATAGGCTTTCATTGAAGTTCTCTTGAAGTTTTGTTTCGATGCCTATATTCCAAAATAGTGTTATAAAACAAGGAGAACATGCACACTTATAACAATGCGGTGTTAAATGTGTGTTAGGGCAACCTTTCAGACATGACATGTGCTCCCTTAGCATGGTGTTAATATATCTGCCAGTCTGCCCTATATGTACACAACCACACGTCAGAGGCATACAATACGCCGCATTGTGTGCACATTCAACAAATTAGTGCTTGTGTTTTATGCTGCATTTCTAATGTACACTGCTCACTTTGCCGTATTTTTGGTTGACCAACGCGCACGCTCCTCCGATTTTGTTTTTATCTAAAAACACCACCTTTACATCGCTATTTTTTTTTATTCCGTGCACGTAAGGGATTGCTACCACTTTAGATCTAGAACCTGTCAGCCCACCTGTTTCTAAAAATGGTCCCGTTTTATGTTTGAGCTTCTTTAATAGCCTGATACCTACAGCCAACATCACAGAGAACGGATACCTTGCATCCTGTAGCCTAGAAGCCTGTTCGTGAAATGATGTAGAAACAGTGTGGAAACCAGATTTTAACAATGCTGACCGAAAACAATCTGTAATGATTACATTCTTGACCAGCTTAGAATGATTTCAAGCGAAATTCATGAGCGGCTTACCAGCCCTAGGTGAAAAAGTCCAACACATGATCTGCCAAAACTCTAGCTTCAGACCCAAGAACGATAGCTTATTTTCAACTGGTACTTCTGATGTAAATGCTAATCCTTTTCTTAAAGGATTAAAAACATTTACAGTTAAACCTGGATATAACGAAATTGACAAATTTGTTATAAAGAGGATTTTGTTATATGCAGGATCAGTAAAAAAATTCAGAAAATAAAAGCGCAAGTAAACAAAAGGGGAACTGAGAGCATAGCTAACCCAAAACACAAATTTTACAGTAAAAACTGTGTTATTATTGAGATGGACCCTCTTGGCGGGTTTTCGCTGTCGTCGCCATCTTTCGTAAGAAGTCCAAATTGATAACATGCCCCCGCGCATCATAACTTTCACGAGCGGGTAAAAGCATGCGAGCGCTGCTGAAGCAGAGTCAAAGAAGTCAGCTCAACCCTTGACTTGAAAGTGCATAACATATCCCGCGTGGTAGAACTGCTGTCGAAGGCTCAAACAGATAGTAAACCACCCGTCTTAAACGAGCATGAAACAAGGCGGTGGGGAGGGGGTTATCGCTCGAGTAGCAATAATGAACTTGGACATTAAGGGCGGCCGCGATCGCGCTTTTTATTTTGGCGAGTATCAGTGCGGTTTCAACGCGAAGGGACTGTGTGAAAAGAGCGAAGTGATCTTTGTGCACACAACAAATGAGATTGCTCTGGTCAAAGTCGAAGGCGTGCGATTTTTCCCACCAATAAGTGCGCGCACACAAGCATCTAACACACCTCTCCCCCCTGTACATTCGCGGGGCAAAGTATGCGTGGGAAATAAGCTCGCGTCGGCGCATCGTGACAAGCTGGGCACCGATCGTGGGTGTTTTTTTTTTTCTTCCTTGAGTTTCGATATAATTGCCGCTACTTCGAAAGTCCGGCAAACTCCTCTAACGAAGCACAGAATTATCACTGAGCTTAACATCCAACCCGTACTGACCAACATGCTTACGGCGTGTCGCAGAAGGAGCAGGATGCTATCCGTTATCAAGTGAAACAAATGCTCGACGACGACGTAATTCAATCATCAACTAGTCCTTGGGTGTCGCCAGTTGTTCTGGTTAAAAAGAAAGATGGTTCATTACGATTCTGCGTCGACTACTGCAAACTGAACAAGACAACGAAAAAAGACGTATATTTTCTTCCTTGTATTCATGACTCCTTGGATCGCCTGCGACACGCCCGTTACTTCTCTTCCATGGATCTCTGTAGCAAATATTGGCAGATTGAAGTAGATGAATGGGACCGAGAAAAAACAGCGTTTAGCCTGATGGTCTCTATGAATTTAAAGTTCTCCCTTTCGGCCTGTGCTCTGCTCCAGCCACATTCCAGTGAATGATGGACACAGTTTTATGTGACCTGAAGTGGCACTCTTGTTTAGTGTATTTAAATGACATAGTCGTTTTTTCTACCACTTCTGAACAGCACATTCAGCGACTTGAGGCGGTTCTGGCTAGTCGCACTGCCGGCCTATATCTGAAACTGAAAAAGTGATATTTTAGACATGACGAACTCAAATTTCTTGGCCACATTATCAGCAGCAGTGGTGTTCGCCCCGATTCTGAGAAGGCTATGGCAGTTGCTTTGTTCCCGATAACGAGAACAAAGCATGATGTACGCCGATTTCTGGGCCTTTGTGTTTATTACCGTGGCTTCGTGCCGAACTTTTAGAAAATCGCCGACCCTCTACAACAACTTGTCAAGGACAACCTCGCCTTCGTCTGGGGCCTCAAACAATCCGACGCTTTCCACGACCTTCAACAACGCCTACAAACGCCACCGATTCTTGGCCACTTAGACACCGAAGCAGACACAGAAGTTCACACTGACGCGAGCAACCTAGGCCTCGAAGCTATTCTTGTGTAATATCAAGACGGCATGTAACGCGTCATTTCCTATGCTAGCCGCACGTTTTCATCTGCGGCGAACTTCTCGACGAATGAAAAAGAAGGTCTGGCGGTTGTATGGGCCATAACGAAATTCAGGCCCTACTTATACGGACGCCCCCTCCGAATCGTCAGTGAACACCACTCTCTCTGCTGGCTAGTGAATCTGAAAGATCCTTCGGGCCGTCTCGCAAGATGGAGCCTTCGGTTACAGGAATTCGTTATAACAATGGTTTACAAGTCTGGCCAGAAACACACCGACATTGACTTTCTTTCCCACGCACCCGTCGAGGTTGCTACAGAAGACAAGGATCGAAGACTTCAACTGCCTTGCTATTCTCGCATTATTAAATGTGGCTGAGCAGCAATGCAAAACTTAGAATTACAACCACTGATCGGATACCTTAAGGTACGTCGTCCACAACCCCCACGTTAGTTCGCGCCTGATTTGTCATCTTTCTGTCTACACCAAAACATCCTCTACAAGCGCAACTTTCATTCAACGAAAACTGTTTACCTCCTCGTCGTTCCTGCTGCTTTTCGAGATGATATTTTGCGTGCTTGTCACGACGAGCTATCGTCAGGGCATCTTGGCTTCGCGCGTACTTTTGCGCGGATCAAAGACAAATACTACTAGCGGAAACTTACGAAAACCGCCCGGCAGTACGTCAAGACATGCAGAGCCTGTCAGCGCCGGAAAAATCCAACGACAAAACCAGCCGGTCTGCTTTTACGGCACAGTTGCTCCGAGAGATCCTGTTGCTGAGCGGGACGACGCACCGAACAGCAACTGCGTACCGCCCGCAGATGAATGGTTTAACGGAACATCTTAACAAAACGATTGCAGATATGCTTTCAACGTATGTCGCCAAGGATCAGAAGAATTGGAATGAAATCCTCCCATATATAACATTTGCCTACAATACGACTGCAGGAAACCGAAACCCTGGGCTTTTGCTCTTTTTCGTCTGGTTTACGGCTGCGGCGTCACCACAATGTTTGACATCATGCTGCAATCAACTCTGCCGGACACGATTACCCTGGGCGCAGATGTATTTGTTCAGCGTGCCGAAGATGCCCGGCAGCTGGCGCGCTTTCGCATTTTATCGCGGCAAAATCAAGATGCTCGCCGGTACAACACCCATCACAGAGCAGTAGTATACGAACCCGGTGACCTAGTCTGGGTTTGGACTCCTATACGTCAAAGTGGACGCTCAGAAAAATTGTTATGTCGGTACTTCGGACCGTACCGAGTTTTTCATCACCTCGGCAAAGTGAACTACGAAATTGTCCCAGCAGACACGTCACATCATTCTCGTGGGCCATGCTTTTCGTATGTGGTTCACGTTTCTAGGATGAAGCCTTACTGTTCGCGTTGACTGCAAGTCAAGAACTTTGTGATGTGGCAATAGCCTTCAAGACAATTGTACATTTATTTCTTGCTTCTTTATTTTTCATCTTGTCCTTTTTACTTTTCCAATAGACACAGACATTTTTGACTACGTTTCGTTGTTTTTCGGAGCTGCGGCATTCATGCGATGCTGCTGCTTCTTTTTTTTTTCATTGGGGAAAGGGTAATGCCACGCTGTGTTGGTGGCAGAAGACGAGAGCGAAGAAGTGACTGGCTGCTGTGGCTGAGTAAACAGTCGTCCTCTTCGAGTTCCTGTCTATCGTTTCCACTCGCGGCAATATATATAGGTTTTTGTATGCATATATTGTGAATGAAGACGAAAAAACAAACAAACAGCCGAGACTGCCCATATACATAATTGCTATCGCAATAAAGAAAAGCACACACCATGCTCGCGCAGTGAAACTATGCACGCGGCATAGAAAACGAAATATGAATGGCACAGAGACAGACACAGATATCGCGGAAAACTATTAGGTAAAATCCCCTTCATATGCAGCGCGGCCCCACATATGTGACGCTAACTAAAAGTGTCTCACTGCCAACGCGCAAAAAGAGGGTTTTTCTTTTTTTAGCAAAAAGCTAGGGGGTGGTGGGGGGGCACACCAGCGCATGCGACCGCGGCGGCGAGAACAGGGGGCAACGCCTGCTCTTAGGGTGCCTACGCAAGCTGCGTGCCTGCCGCCGTCGCTGAAGCGGCGGGGGGGGGGGGGGGGGGGGGCAGTCCCAGAAGATGCATGCCCGTAGCAAAGTGTCAAAATGCGGAGCAACATTCCTAGATTGTCCGTGGGGAAAATTCGTTATATCAAGGTTGGCTCCTGCAGTTACTTTGTTACATAGAGGTCACAAATACATGTGCTTCTATGGATCAACGGGGGTGGAATAGAGGAATTATTTTATATTGTTATATTGAGGAATTAGTTATATAAATGTTTGTTATAAGCAGGTTTAACTGTAATACCGTTACTCTGAAGTCTTCTTTGTGCACATCGCACCTCAAAATTTAGTAGTCATCAACATACCTGAAGACTTTGTAGACTATACCTTGTAGGTACCATGCCAAGTCTCGATTTATGCTGCCCATGAATATGTCGCTAAGGGCAGGGGCTACCTTCAAACTGATGCAGACTCCCTTTGCCTGGATGAACATTTTTTTCGCTGAACCCCACGTGAGTGTTCTCCTAATAAAAGTGCAGAAGCTCAAGAAAAAACTCGACGGGCATACTGCACGTGTTACAAAACGTGACTTCATCGCTATTTTTTGGTGTGCACTCCTGAACAGGGTGCATTAAAGGTGCATGGAGCAGCGAGTAATATAAAAAGAGATGGAAGCGGGCTTTAGTCTTTTGGAGCATTTCTGGGAGCAGGAATAATGTGGTTTGGCAGCTTTGGAGCAGTAAAAAGGGAGTTTTGGAGTAACTCTGGAGCAGCTCTGGAGCAGCAAAAGGTTTGTTTTGGAGCATCAAATTTTAGTTTCAAAGCAGATATCTCAAGCCACACATTACTGTTAATGAAAATTGTTGCTTTTTGGTATACAGAAAAAATTTTAGGAAATTTTACTAAGCATGCATTGCTGATCAAGCAACCAGACTTACACGAAATTCATATATATGAAACCTTACAACATCAATGGTGAAAGTGTGGCGATTCAAATGAAAAACATAAGCGGCATTCTGGACAGCTACTAGACCTCAAACAGACAGACGGACACAGAACTTTATTGAGGTCCTAAGGAACACTACCTCAAGGAGGTAGAGCAGTTGGCGGCTCCCAAGTCGAAACGGGTAGGCTGAGCCTCGCCGCCGCATCGTGGGCCCTCTGGACAGCCCGGAGTTGATGTACAAGTTCTGAGCTCCTGAGCGCAGAGCATGACCCTTCGATCATGGGCTGAGAATTACGTAATGAGTGGCATTGCCAGAGCATGTGGTCTAACGTAGATACGGCAGCAAAATCTGGGCTCAGATGAATGAAAAAACTGAATGTGATAATGTTGCAACATTCAAAATGTGATTAAAACACCGCATTCAACATGAACAGCAACTCAAGACTAGAGATAAGCTACCACATAATAAAAGCTACCTTTATACTAAACTTATAGGGCTCGTTAAAAATAAATGTAAAGTACGTATGTTCAGGTCGTTGAAATGCCACAGCCGACATGAAAAGCCCGAGGAAATTTAGATGTACTCGTTGAATCATTGCTAGGCAATTAAGTGAAAACTTTTTTTTATTAGAATAGGAATTATAAGGACACTTGAGGGGTTTTCGTCGTCGCCGCCACGCTCAGCCTAAAATGGCAACCGCATACGTGTAATTGCCACCGCCAATCAGATGCGGACAGTTCGATGCGCTGCAGCCACTTGGTGCGCCTGCTGCCTTTTCCAGGCACACGGTGTCGTATCTTCACTACTCGCCATCACTGGACTTGCAGCTCACAACGCAGCAAGGGCGATACATGGTGTCACAACAATCGCGTGATACCCACTGGTTGCGCAGCTCACGTCAACATAGAGCGTATGAAATCCAAGCAGACAACGTTTGCCATGTGCTGGGAGTCCCAAAGCTTAGTTGTAAACTCTGATCGTGTTCTCTTTCCTTGTGACAAAGTTTTAAGCAAAATAAATTTTAAGGTGTTTCACAGACTACGAACAACATTTGTTCCCCGTTTGTCAGAAAAGAAATACCTGGGCTGTGCATTTCACAGCCAATCGGATCAGCGGGAAACAGTGATGCAATGGGGCAGAGCGTGTCGCTTGGTGTATGGGCGGACGAAAACGCGTTTGGCTGAGCCGCACCAATTTGCAGCGATCTGGAGTTATTTGCAGTTTTAAAGTGTTCTAATGAATTACACAGTTTACGCAGAGAACTCAAATTGGTCTCTAAATTAACCTGGGGACGTGGTCTGGCTGCCGAATGGTTTTGTAAAAAATTGTCACAACTATTTCAGGGTCCCTTTAAGGACCAGTGGTAATTTGCCTATGTGCTACGTGCCCAGCCCATGTTCATTTCTTCTTCTTGATTTTAACTATGATATCCTTAACCCCGGTTTGCTTCGTGATTTTAACTATGCTATCCTTAACCCCGGTTTGTACCCTGACCCACTCTGCCTCTTTCTTGTCTCTTATGGTTACACCCATCATTTTCCTTTCCATCTCTCGCTGCGTCGTCCTCAGTTTAAGCTGAACCCATTTGAGGGTTAGTGTAAAATTACCATTCATTATTTTAGAATGCTTGCTGAATGTGATCCACCCCGTCGTTATTCTTCTAGTTATTTCACTCTCATGGTTCGGCTGCGCTGTTAGTAAATGTCTTAAGTAAACATATTCCTTTACAACTTCCAACGTCTCTCCACCTACTGCAAAAGTGCTGTTTTCTGCCGAGACTGTTGCACATTTCTTTGGTTTCGTTCAGAATAATTTTAAGACCTTTCTTTTTTCTTTCCTTGTCAAGTTCTGTAATTATGAGCTGTAATTCGTGCCCAGAGTTACTCGTCAAGGCAATGTCATCAGTGAATTGCACATTACTAAGATACTCTCTATTAAATCTTATTTCCTAACTCTTCCCAATTTAGGGTCCTGAAAACATCCTGTAAACATGTCGTGAATAGTATGGAGAGATCGTGTCTCCCTCCCTCAGACCCTTTTCTTCGATGCCCTGATTTGTAGTGCGTGCATTACTGCTGATGTCTCGACTTAGTCAAATGCCTCCTCGTAATCAAAAGAATGGCTACTTGGACTGGTTGGTATTGCATTTTGAAAGAAATTTACTTTCCTTAGTGTGCAGGGAATGTTTGAGAAAGAAGATAGAGCAGTGAGATAGGACAGAGCGCCCTCCCGGACTCCCAAAGTAACAGCAACATATTCAGCTTGAAAACCATTAATTACGACACGTTGCATCCGGTCTTGTAGATAACACCTAATCCAATCAAGTAATGCCGAGGGATGAGAGTTGATGTAGCAGCAGAACATGGGGCAGAGAATCAAATGCTTTCTGGAAGTCCAGGAATGTGCAGTCCGTCTGCACCCCAAGGTCAAATGAGCAAAAAAGGTCATGGCTGAATTCAATTAGCTGTGTTGATTATGAAAGACCAAACTGAAAACCATGCTGAGATTTGGTAAAAAAATTGTTACTTTCCAGATGTTTTATTATAACGCTGTAAACTATGTGCTTCTTTGTTTTGCTGCACACGCTCGTTAGGGAAATTGGCTTGCAGTTGGAGACAATATTTTTGGGCACATAAGCTCCGCCATGCCGCAGAACGGCACCACCGCGAAGTGCATTCGGTAAGCTGGCGAAGACCATCTGGGCGAGGAATGTGCCACTTATGCATAAGCCAGGTCCGGGTACAACTTCCTTCTGCCTTTGAATCTGGTGGCTTTCCAGCTGGCACCGGTGCGGCATTGAACTCGGCACCTCCCACATTGGAAGCAGACACTCATACCATTATGCTACCTCTGTGGTGCGCTCTGTCTTATCTCACTGCTCTATCTTCTTTCTCAAACGTTCCCTGCACACTAAGAAAAGTAAATTTCTTTCAAAATCCTCGTAATCTATGAAGGCTATGTATAGAAGTTGGTTGTATTTTGTGCATTTCTCTATTACTTGATTGATAGTATGAATATGGTCTATTGTGGAGTAGCCTGTAGAAAATCTTGCTTGGTACTTTGGTTGATTGAGCTCTAATGACCCCTTAATTATTAGCTATTGTTTTTGTAAATAGTTCATAGAGAACGGACAGTAAGCTGATTGGCCTGTAATTTTGACGTTCTTGACGTCTTCTTTCTTATGGATTAAGATGATGTTGGTGTTCTTCGAAGACTCTGGTACCCTTCCCATCAAGAGACACTTCATATATAAGGTGGCCAGATTTTCTAACACAATTTCTCCACCGTCTTTCAGGAGGTCCGTTTTTACCTTATCCTCCCCAGCAGCTTTGCCTCTTTGCATTTCTTCTGTGGCTTCCCTTACTTCCCCTGTCGTAGCATGTGGATTTCCTGTGGACTAATATTGTTTCTCACGATATTATCCTGGCTGTTCTGGCTTCTTTACAGCTCTCTATGAACTTCTCCGCCACCTCGACCATCCTATCTATATTGGTTATGACGTTGCCTTCTTGTTTCTTAGTGCATAAATTAGATTTTTGCCTATGCACAAGTTTGCCTTTGCGGCTTGTAGGCTTCTACCGTTTTTTACAGCCTGCTCAATTCTCTCCATGTTATACCTTCTGATGTCGGCTACCTTACGGCTGTAAAATAACCTATTGTTGGGCTAGTTGGTAGAACATTAAAAAAATTAATTAGAGCACAAACACACGACACGTTCACGCACACACACACACACACACCCAGGCATCAAACATGTACAGGGCTCACTTCCAACTGATTTATTAATATCACTAAGGCTTGAATATATACATGGAACACATGCACGCAATAACATCAAAGAAGGCCTACAGCAAACACTATCAAGACATATAGTTTATCATCTCACAGCCTAGAACCGACGAACTGGGATTCACTTGGGAACAGAGATAGCGAAGGGGCGCTTACACATTGATTCTTAATCTTTTCTATGAAAATGGCCTCTCACACTTCACGTGCACTTTTTCTTGCGCTTCTGCCTGGAATCCTTGTCTCAGAAAATCGTGCCTCATAACCACACAAAATGACATGCGCATACTTGTCATTTCATTTTTTAATTTTTGGGCATGTTCTCCTAACTGGTCATTAATACATCTTTCCTTTTGACCGATGTTCACCGAGCCGCAGCTTAACGGTATCAAGTACACGACCACCGTAGAAACATTTCACATGGAGCCTCTCATGCTTCTTCTCGCAGCCGCGCTTTTTGCTATGGCAAATACATTGGCACAGTTCCCCAATTTTCTTGGGGGACGGTAACATCATTGGTACACCGTGCCTGTCGGCGACTTTCTTGAAATTGTGCGTGAGCTTGGGGATAGTGTCGCAGTACAACGCGAACAAAGCACAAGTACGCCTTGAGGCAGCAAAAGCAGCGTGTTCTCAACAGCTGAGCCGCAAGATTTTATTCTTCGTTCTCGAGTCAAGCCAGAGGCCCACTACCTGGTGTCCGCTAAATCCCCCCATCATCGTCTTTGTCCACATGGAAACACGGGTCATTTGCCTCCCTCTCAAAGAGCTTCGACCCGATGCGAAGTCAATAATGCAGTTTTTGTTAAAAGATAAGTCTCACGCAATCACTTGCTGACGTAAGGCTTCATGCGCACTAGGTGAACGAGTACAGGATGGTGCTGGTGACGCTTGGTACTACACGAATTGTCGGGAACGACTTCGTAAGTGACGTCACTCGGTTGTCGCAGCACTCAGTAGGGCCCAAAGTATCTTCTTAAAAGCTTTTCTAATAGTTCTCGTTTCCGTACGGGTGTCCAAACCCATACTTTATCGCCAGTTTGATAGACAACTGCTCTGCGGTGAGCATTGTACTCTTGCTGCTGGTGGATCTGTAAACGTGCCAGTTGTCTAGCTTCTTCCGCGCGTTCCGTAAACGTGTTAGCGTCTGGGTCGATGTCATCACTTTCGTGCGGTAGCATCACATCTAACATAGTTCGTACTTCTCGTCCATGAACGAGGCTGAACGGGGTCATGCGGATCGTTTCTTGCCTGGCCGTGTTGTACGCAAACGTTATGTATGACAAGATTTCATCCCAATTTTTGTGTTCAATGTCTACGTACATCGAAAGCAGGTCTTCAATGGTTTTGTTCAGACGCTCCGTCAGCCCGTTTGTTTGTGGGTGGTAGGCAGTGGTCCTATGATGCGTTGTTCCACCCAGCATCAGGACGTGATCCAAAAGAGCTGCTGTAAATGTGGTTCCTCTGTCTGTGATCACGACGGTTGGTGCACCATGTCTCAGTACAATATTTTCGATGAAAAATCTTGCCACCTCCGCTGCTGTACCTCTCTGGATAGCCTTTGTCTCGGCATAACGGGTCAGATAATCCGTCGCGACGATAACCCAGCGGTTCCCTGCAGTAAAAATAGGAAGTGGGCCCAAAATGTCCATGCCTATCTGGTAGAATGGAGCTGTTGGGACCTGCACGGGTTGCAGGAGGCCAGCTGGTTTAGTCAGTGGTGACTTGCGTCGCTGGCAGTCGAGACAGGTACGAACGTGGTGCTTCACGGCTGTGGTTAGTCTCAGCCAGTAATACCTTTTCTGTACTCTGGCCAACGTTCTCATGTAACCCAAATGGCAGAGGTCACCTCGTTGTGGCATGCTTTGAGTATTTCGGTACGAAGGGCTGCTGGTATGACGAGCAGATAAGCGGATCCTGTCGACGAAACGTTTCTTTTGTAGAGTACTCCCCCCTGCAAACAAAACGATGACAACACTCTTGCGAAAACTCTTGGCACCTTCTGAGATCTGCCTTCCAAGTAGTTAATTAGGCCAAGCAACTCAGTGTCGTCACGTTGTTGCTGCGCAATGGCGGTCGTGGGACACCGAGAAATGCCGTTTCCTCCTCCTCAGGTAGGGTTGCCGACTCAATGGGTGAACGGGGCAGACGGTCAGCGTTCATATGTCGCTTGCCTGACTTGTGCACGACCGTCATGTCAAACTCTTGCAGTTTTAGGCTCCAACGCGCTAATCGGCTGGTGGGATCTTTTAGATTAATTATAGTTAACCAGCAAAGGGAGTGATTGTCACTAATAACTTTGAAGTGTCGGCCATACAAGTACGGGCGAAATTTCATTACTGCCCATACTACGGCGAGGCATTCTTTCTCTGTTGTTGAATAGGTAGCCTCTGCGCGTGTTAGCGTTCGGCTTGCGTAGGCGATCACTCTTTCTGTGTCCTCTTGCCGTTGCAGAAGCAGAGCCCCAAGACCTACATTGCTAGCGTCTGTGTGAAGCATCGTCGGGGCTTCTTCGTCGAAGTGGGCAAGCACCGGGGGCGTTTGAAGGGGTGCTTTGAAGACATTGACGCAGGTCATGAAAGACAGCCTCCTGTTCTTCTTTCCACTCAAAGGCAACATCGTCTCTTGTGAGACGGGTTAGTGGTGACGCGATGCGGGCGAAGACGGCGATAAACCGGGGATAATACGCACAAAGGCCCAGGAAGCGTCTGAGAGCCTTCTTATTGGAGGGTACTGGGAACTGTGCGACGGCGGCAATTTTTCCAGGATCGGGCCGGACGCCTGCGTTGCTGACGACGTGACCGAGAAACTGAAGTTTGTGAAAACAGAAATGGCACTTTTCTGGTTTCAATGTTAGGCCCGCGAACCACATGGCACGTAAAACAACTTCCAGCCTTTTGAGATGCTCATCAAAAGTGGTCTGGTCGAAAACCCTATAACGTCGTCCAGATACACTAGGCACGTCTTCCACTTCAATCCCGAAAGTGCCGTGTGCATAAGCCTTTGAAAAGTCGTGGGCGCGGAGCACAAATCGAAAGGCAAGACTTTGAATTCGTATAAACCATCTGGCGTCACAAAAGCGGTTTTCTCTCGGTCTCTTGGGTCTACCTCGATCTGCCAGTATCCACTCCTCAAGTCTATGGAAGAAAAGTAGCTAGCGTGCCGAAGTCTGTCAAGGGAGTCATTAATACGTGGGAGCGGGTACACATCTTTTTTGGTCACCCGATTCAGCTTCCTGTAGTCCACGCAAAAACGCAGGGTGCCGTCCTTTTTCTTTACCAGCACTACAGGCGATGCCCAGTGGCTCTGTGAGGGTTGAATGACGTCATCTGCAAGCATTTTCGCGACTTGTTGTTGTATGGCTTCGCGTCCCTTTGAAGCTACACGATAAGGGTTCTGGTGGATAGGTCTCACCGTGTCCTCGGTGATTATTCGGTGCTTTGTCAAAGGTGTTCGACCAACTCGTGATGTCATTGAAAAGCAGTCGCGGAATTCGGCTAGCAGCTTAAGAAGTCTCTGTCGCTTGTGCTTTGATAAAGTTGTGCCAACATCGAGAACGGGTTCGGGTTCTTGATTAGGCGCTTCGTCCAATACCGACAAACATAAACTGCCTCGCATTTCTACTATATTGTCATAAGAAGCGATAGCTGTGCCTTTCGGAAGGTGTCGGCGCTCAGCACTGAAATTCGTCAGAAGTAAATTCGTGCATCCACCAGTGAGACGGACGATACCTCGTGCGACCGAAATGCCATGACTAAATAGCAGCGAACCAATTTGGTCAGCAATGCCTTCGCCATCAAACGCTTCGTGGCCTTCCACCGAAACAAAAGTGCATGACCCGGGCGGGACGACCACATCATCATCAATTATATGTAAAGTGTTAAGTATTGCGTCTGAACAGTCAACTAAACCAGGGCTGTTGCGGAATGTAATTGAACGGTCCGGGATGTTGATGACGGCACCATATTCTCTTAAGAAGTCCATCCCTATGATCAAGTCCTTGCAACATGAGGTGAGGATGACGAACGTCGCCATGAAAGAAGAGCCACCGATGTCGAGTCTTGCTGAGCACCTTCCGACAGGCATCAACAGCTGGCCGCCTGCTGTCCTCAGGTGAGGTCCCGTCCACGTAGTCTTCACTATTTTGAGGCGTACGGCAAGGTTTTCACTTATGATAGAAAAGTCGGCGCCGGTGTCAACTAAGGCTGTTACTTGCTGTCCTTCTACCGATACGGTAAGATCTGTGGTCACAGTTTCGTCGGTGTTACAACTTCTCGGCTTTAGGGCGTCCTGTGGTACAAGTAACGGGGGCTTTTTTTCGTCACCTTGACGGCTTGGAACCTCACCCCCGGAGGCCGCCGCCTTCAGTTTCTCCGGCGTGGACTTGGTGACCTCCTTCCACTGACGTCGGCTGTAGTTCGGTGGCGCGACGAAGGCGAATATGCCAAAGACGGAGAGCGTGGTCGACGTCCCAAACTTGGCTGGTAATCAGGCACACTGTCGTCATTATTGGTACGGCGGTTGTCAAAATGGGACTGAGACAAGGCGTCCCGGCATGGTGCGTAGCTGTCGTTGGCGCGTCGATCGTCAGACCATTGCCGAAGAGGTTGAAACATATCTACGCAGTGCCAGCAATGGCGGGAAATGTGGCCCACACCTCCGCAGGTAAAACAAAGCGGACGCCTATCTACAGTGCGCCAGGCATCTGTTTACGAAACTGTGGACGCCGCAACGGCTCGTAATGTGGCAAATGCCGTGTCTTGTTGGGAGACAGCTCTTGGTACGGCGACATTTCGGCGGCACGACGGCAGGGCGCCGTGGTGTCTGTGGTGATGGCAGGGCGCCGTGGTGTCTGTGGACGCCGTGGTGACCAAGGGACGGCTGCCGATGGCTGGCAGTACGATGGCGCAACTGGCGCTGGGCGGCGAAGCGCGGCTGCGTAGCTCATAGGTCGCTGATCGTCAGTAGGATCAGCTGTTGAAAACGCTTGGCGTATTTTTTCGAGGACGACTTCAGCGACAGACGCCGTGGGTGGTTCCGTGACCAGATTCCGCAGCTTCAGCAGCTCTTCGCGAACAATCTCTCTT
Organism: Rhipicephalus microplus; assembly: GCF_043290135.1. Taxonomy (NCBI): domain Eukaryota; kingdom Metazoa; phylum Arthropoda; class Arachnida; order Ixodida; family Ixodidae; genus Rhipicephalus; species Rhipicephalus microplus. The sequence continues at coordinate 7,853,934 of NW_027464587.1, read as the reverse complement.
ATAAATCGCGCAACGAGCTTTGATTGTCAGATGCTGTAGCGGCGACTTGCATGGGGGCGCTGCTAGACAAGCGATCGTATTGTCGGCATCGTAGGTGAAGTGCCCGTTTGATAGCCGTAGCTTCTTTGATGAAGTCTGTCACGGTGCTTGGTGGGTTCCGCAAAAGTCCGGCGAACAATTGCTCTTTAACGCCGCGCATGAGGTAGCGCAACTTTTTGTCATTGGCCATGTGCGGGTCAGCTTCACGGAAGAGACGGGCCATGTCCTCAGCGAACATTGTGACCATTTCATTGGGTTTCTGAACCCGTAGCTTGAGTAAATGCTGTGCACTTGCGCGCCGGTCGACATCGGCAAATGTCTCAATCATCCCTCTTTTAAAGTTACTCCATGTTGACAAACTGCCTTCTCTGTTCTCGTACCAAGTTCTAGCGCTGTCGTCGAGATAAAAATAGGCGCGGGAAAGCCTTTGTTCAAGGGACTACTGGTTGGTGTTAGCGACACGTTCATAGTGATCAAGCCATTCTTCAACGTCTTCATGTGCTCCACCACCAAAGTGTTCAGGCACCAGCGGTGAAAAAAGGGTTATCTGAGATGGGGTTGGCAAACTACTGTCTCGTAGTAACTGTTGTGGACTGGCGGTGGCCATTGGTAGATGTGAGCGGTGCCTTGTAGAGTGTTCCTGTGAGAGGGTGAACTCTGGAAGGAGGCCTCGCAAGCGACGACTGAAGCGATGCACGGGAGTGTTGACAAGTGCTTCTGGGCTGGATGAACGGCTCCCCGTGGGAGTTGGTAGTGTGGAGCATCAGGTGGGATCGCGGGCCAGCACCTCCACCAGTGTCGCAGTACAACGCGAACAAAGCACAAGTACGCCTTGAGGCAGCGAAAGCAGCATATTCTCAACAGCTGAGCTGCAAGATTTTCTTCTTCGTTCTCGAGTCAAGCCAGAGGCCCACTACTTGGTGTCCGCTAGATCCCCCCATTATCGTGTTTGTCCACATGTAAACACAAGTTAATATAAAGTAAAACCTGTGGCCTATTTTTTGAGGGCTGTGTAGCAATCATCGCTTCTCTTGTTCCAGTTTTAAAATTCTGAAAAACTGATTCAACAACGGCCTTGATGACCGGTCGAGGGAACCCAGCAGCCTCTAATCAGCTCACCTGATTTAGGAAACTACGTTCCTTGCTGTGTGGGCACGGCTTTCTCAACGCCGAATCCAAGCAAAGAGAGGCTACGCCCCTCTTGACAATTTTTGAATGGGCAGAATCGTATGGCAACAGCTCCTTCTTAACACGAGGATGATAAAACCAGCAAAAATGCTTATCGTTTCAATTGAACCTCAAGTCTAAAAACTGTAGCAAGCTTCTTGTGGTAATTGAACAGTAAAAGAAAGCCCTCGTCCTAGTCTTTTAGAAACCTTTAAAATAGAGTCAGGGGATGTAAGGTCTCCCTGCTAATTTAAAACAATTTAAAAACTATTGACGTATCTAAAATATTTTAAAACTAACCCTCTCTTAAAATCATTATATAAGTCCCTATATACTTCCACTAAAATTATGTCGTAGAGAACCGGCGCTACACAGGAGCCAATGCAGATTCCCTGCCGCTAAAGGAAGGGCTTTTCGTCAAAAATGGTAAAGATTACATTGAGATAAAATTCTAAAAGTGATAAAAAATTGTCAACATTATTGCCTGCGTCGTTGATAAAAGTTACTTCATCATTCTTTTAGATGCAGGATTTTACAGAGGCTAGAAGCTTGTCATGCGGCACGGAATAATAACGATCTAGAACATCCACTGAGAAGGCGTTGCCGATACCATCACAAGACCACAAAAAGCGCACACATCACTTGATCCCTTCGTTCGAAGAGGGTTATTTACCGCAAGATTCTTTAGGTTGCTCTGAAGAAATCTACTAATATGAATTTGCCAAGGTCCTCCTTCACTAACAATGGTGCAAAAGAGTATCTCCGGTGTGTGTGTCTTGGCCGTGAAAAAAACATTCAAGTTGCTCTCCTTGCTGTTCTCTATTTTCCTGGCTAGCACCGTAAGCCCTGTGTTCTTGCAAAACCTTATGAACTTCGACTTAATGCGAGTCACTGCCTTCTTAACTGGGTGGAAGTTCTTTTTTATGGCAGCCAGAGCCTTCTTGTTGTACGTTCCCTCAGGTATTACCACAAAGCAACCTTCTTTTTCTGTTAGCATTAATTTTAATTTGTTGTCTATGAAGTACGAAATGACATTAAGCTTTTATCTTTAGGTCTACCAAAAGTCTGCTGTGCGCATTTTGATAAACAGTCCATACCATCTAGTAGGCCTCTGTCCCAGTCCTGGTTGGTCTTCGCGGTCACGTCCCTGTTTAATCCCACAAGCTCATGGGCAAAAATGATGGGCGAAATAGTAAACTTAGGACCTTTCTGAAGCTATCTCTCGACATCTGCCGGGATGAATGGGTTCTCGAGCGCAACGATGCGCCTCCACTCCTCCCTCCTTTGCTTTTCACACACCTTGAGCAGTGGGATCTCAATTCTGTGAGTACGCCAACTTGCTGCCTCAGCCTTCGAATATGTTGAGCAGCCAGCCATTGTGGAAAAAAAGACTTGTGGGGTCTCGAAATAGTGAGCGCCACCACCAAGCTCTTAGAGGGAACGGACACGGCAGACGATGGGAACAAGCCAAAGAACAACACACATTTATTTCACTGCTTTAAAACGATGATATCGTCCGCTGAATCGATGCATCAATTGTTATCAACACGCTAAGACATCCGTACACAATATTACCATACACTCCATGACAAACACAATAACATGACAAACACACAAAAACATGACAAACAGAATAACACACCCAAGGCTGCAACGCCAACGCTTGACTCGCCACGAGGGACACCGACGCGCAGCCCGCGATGCTACGCACCAGGAACCCACGCTTGAGACGACTGTTCGCGGCAACCGCCTCGCACCCAAGAGACTCACTCAACGCTCGCCCGCCGCCAAGGCTTGTCTTCCCCCAGGGGTCACTGCCGGCGCTACCATGATGATAGTGGTGATCAACGCGAACACAAAGCCACGTACTGCCCAATGATTGTAACCCGAATTGCGGCTTTTGGGTGAGACACGTGCCCCACGCAGTGCAAGCATCTTTACAGTGGGTGTCAGCACTCCTACATTTTCCCAATCTTAATTCAAACCATATTCCGAAAACAAAGAAATCAGCTACACAAGCTCCAACAAAAAAATCACAACGCATGTCCCTTTATAATTCATTCATTCATTCAGTCATTCACTGTTTATTCAGACAAAAACAATGCCTTGGTTGAAGGGACTAATTGCAGATTACCTCTGCCTGACTAAGGTTCCTCCACCCATACATTTGCTCATGTGAAGTGGAACAAAGGATACAAATTGCATTCTGCTTTTGAATGAGGGGACACGAAATTCGAATTCAACAAGTATAACAGATGTCGACACATATGTTTTAAAATAACACATTGCATCATCATCATCATCATCATCATCATCATCATCATCATCATCATCATCATCATCATCATCATCATCATCAGCCTGACTACGTTATCTGCAGGACAAAGGCCTCTCCCATGTTCCGCCAGTTAACCCGGTCCTGTGCTTGCTGCTGCCAATTTATACCCGCAGACTTCTTAATCTCATCTGCCCACCTAACCTTCTGTCTCCCCCTAACTCGCTTGCCTTCTCTGGGAATCCAGTTAGTTACTCTTAACGACCAGCGGTTATTCTGTCTACGCGCTACATCTTGGGCCCATGTCCATTTCTTCTTCTTGATTTCAGCTATGATATCCTTAACCTCTGTTTGTTCCCTAATCCACTCACACATTGCAGTCATCACCAATTTGCAGTCCCAATATAAAAAATATATATATAAAAATGCAACAAGGAGAAATTTCTGACAGAACTACTAAGTACCATAGAGAAATACATTTGAAAAGAAAGAAATTGAGCAATTTTCATCTAATATGCAAAAGCACGAACGACACGAAAATGTCTGTGCACCACGACACTGCCGCCTGTCGACACTGATGCACTGTCCGACTCTATAAAAAATATATATATAAAAATGCAACAAGAAGAAATTTCTGACAGAACTACTTAGTACCATGTAGAAATACATTTGAAAAGAAAGAAATTGAGCAGTTTTCATCTAATATGCAAAAGCACGAATGACACGAAAATGTCTGTGCACCACGACACTGCCACCTGTCGACACTGATCCACTGTCTGACTCGACTTCACCTCAGTACCGGTCCCGCAACAGCAACGTTGCCGTCGGCGCAATGATTCGTCACTCGTGCCTATACGTCTTTCAGTTGTGACCAGCACTCACAAGGGCGCCAGACTGTAGGCAGCTGCGCAGGTCCCAGGCATCTCCATCGCCCGACCTCACGACCGCAATATTGGCCAGCAGTGCTGACGATGTGCAGAAGACAGCCAGCCGTGGATTACAACACTGCCGCTGCTTACATTCCAAAACACTCAACAGAAAGAATGGAGCAGGGCCTAGGGAAGGGAGCTTCGGGCTTTTCGCCCACGTGGTATGATGGTCAGTATTGCTAGCTAATACATCGGCGGCGGCCGAGACCCCCAACAAAATAAAACAAAACTCACTTTTTGCTAACTCGTGCATCGCAAGATAAAAAAAAAGGGAGGAAAGCGAAGTGCAACACCTCAACGCTACGATCTTCCTGGTTGTGCCACATGTGACAGGTGGCTGCGCAGAGCCTTAGGCCTAATGAGTTGCTGGAAAACAACCGGCATCCACTCAGCACCCAGCATAGATGCAGAAGAGGCGGCCACGAGGAGACATCCATTCTGTGAGGTGGCCCTATCGCTCGCCGCTCACAGCAGCTTACCGAGCGATCAGCGTCCACCGCCCTAATGGTGTTACGACGCCCTGGCGTCGAGCCGCAATACCAGACAGCAATGATGCCCTGCTCCCCGAGTCCAAAGATATAGAAGAAGCTATTTACAGAAAATCGGACCACCCACAAGGCTTCCGTACTCACTTGCTTCGAGCCTGCCCTACAAACCATGTGCTCTAAGCCTTGCTCACCCCAGGATGCAGACTGCATGGCTCTCGTCCAAAGTGAACAACGTTCTTAAAAAACCACCAACAACATAGTAAAAAAAATATATATATATAAACTCGAGTGCCGACAAGTTAAAACACGTCACAAATACTAATCTCCTCACTTTTAACAAAGCACACCGCCGACGCTAGCAATGAGAAGTCCCCCTAGGCCTACTCTACCATGGCTCTAACAAAAGCTTTACCGAACCGCGAAAACTGTCATCTGATGCTCTATGAGCCCCACGTTGGGCGCCAGTGTGGGGTGTCAAAATGGCGAGCGCCACCACCACGCTCTTAGAGTGAACGTACACAGCAGATGCGGTCGGAACAAACCAAAGAACAACACACATTTATTTCACTGCTTTAGAACGACGATATTGTCCGCTGAATCGATACATCAATCGTTATCAACACACTAATGTTGAATTCCAATGGCGGAGTGGGTGCAGCCGACCGACTCCGCGAGCGAGCACTCGACTCTGGCGTAGAGCAAATCCTCCAAATCCGCCATCGGAACACAACCCGCCCTGCTGGAGCAAGGCGGAAGCTGCTGCGTTACCCAGGATACCTTGCGCGTGGTCTTTTCCGCTGTCTGTTTACCACGTGGCTTACCAGCATCGCCGCATCGTTCGTTTGCTTGTTCAGCGCTATTCACCTGTGTGAAATGGATATCACGCCAAGCGTGCAGTAGCTATTGTCCACGATGTCTGCGATGGTGACCACACAGTATGCGGAGCAACATGGTAAGTGTCTCCTCAATTTCAACACTGTGCTGTAATTGTAAGTTGAATGCAACACACGTGTTGGGTGGAGCGATTGTCTACACGCGCTATGTTCATGTAGCAACGTTGCTCTACTGCTGATGCGATCATGTCACTGAAACGCATCGCATGCGTCATACCGTTGTTCGTTTGCCTGTGTCCGTAGAGAACGAAAACCTTCACCGCATTGATTGCACAAACACCGCTGTAAATATACAGCAAAAAGTAAACGTGCGCGTGACGCCGCTGTTCTTGCACGGAACGGCGTCGTTAGTAAGAAGCGACTTCCTATCACTTTAGAATGTAGCCACACGAATAGAAACGAACCGCGTTGGTGACAAGCGTGTTTGGTATAAGGGCAATTGGACCGATCGTCCAAAACAATTGTTTTCTGCCCCCTACTCCGCTCCCGCGGCGAATCTCCCGATTTCAGAAGTCTCTAGGTTGGCAGGTACGCATTTGCAGCGAGATACCTCCAAAGTAACCCCCAGGAAATTTTAGCTGCAGAGGTAGCAGCGTGTGTGCATGTTCTGCTATCTAATGGGTTGGCAATATTACCAAGTTCGGGACATTGAGCACATCCAAATTAGGAATCGGTCTCAGTCCGCAGAAATTACGTTGCTTTTCCTGGAGTGTCACTGCCTGTTTCAGGCCTGAAAGATCCTGCTTCATTTTGATGAACAGTCAGCTGATCAGAAACTCTGTGCATCATGATGAGAGTGTGTAATTCAATCAAGAATGCGCACAATGTGTTGAGCTATTGTTGAAGAACTTGCATGCCACCATGTATGCTTACGTGAAATTGTTATTCCAAATTTTGTGTCGTGATGAGATAGCATAGCAAACATAGAGTTACTGTTTTGTGAAGCTGTGTTAGGAAGCCTCACATGGCTTAGCTTAAGTGCATACATAGTTGCATGAAATTCACATGGTGCTTCAATGTACAGCAATTTGTGTCACAGAACACAAATCGGTCGTTATGTCGCTTCATGTATACCAGCTGTATGAATAACAATGCATTTGGTTTTTCTATTCACAGTGCCAGAACACAGCCAAATGAGCGAGCAACGCAGTGAGTCCATTTATTTATTTATTTAGAGAAAACTGCAGGCCCATTTAGAGGCCCTAGCAGGAGAGGATACAAATGCATTCAAGTAATGAATTATACATGATATATACAGTTAGATCAGTGCAAAGAACACCAAGCACTGTAACGACAAAAATCAAAGTAGAAAAATCGATATCAAGACAAACTAAAACAGGTTGGTGCTTATATATGCCTATAAGCTCTACATTAATACCAACACAGCAGAATACCACAACTCTCTAACAACTGTGTCGGGTGACGTGCAACTGGTAACGTCTGTACAAATGTCTCAAGCACTTTTTTTTTCAGGTACAGGCTGTGAGTGGACGGCGGGAGAAACAAAGCTGTTGCTCGAGTACTACCAGCAGTATTTTTCCCAAATAGGGCCGATGAAAAAATTTAAAAATAAAAAGGCAATGTTTGCCAAAATAGCGGCCGACATTACAGAGGCTGTCGGGGTCCCTAAAACAGGTGACCAGTGCTGCAGCCGCTACAAAACAGTCATGCGACGAAAAAGAAGCGCTGCAGCACATAACAGCAAATCGGGGAATTCTCCTTGCGACGTTCCTTTTGAAGATGACATTGCCAAAATACGCTGGCTAGATGACAGCCTTCAGCCAGAAGAGCTCAGGGACAGCTCTGGAATAGTCTCCATAAAAAGACCACCCAGACAAGCGTCGACGAGCCAAGCATCAGGGAGCCAGGAGCTGACAAGCCAAGGTTCAACTAGCCAGGAGTCTACCAGCACAACGAAGGAGCCTGAGCCCAAAAAGCCGAAACCCTCGGCTTCTAGATTACTGGAAATGAATCACTTCTTTGATGAAATGAGGAAAATTCAGGAAGAAAAAGAAAAAAAACACTGAACGCGAGAATGAAAGAAGGAAGCGTCATCAAGAGAGGCAAGAGCAGAAGGAGCGCATTCGGCAAGAAAAAGCAAAACAACACGAAGAAAAAATGAAGCTTTTGAGCCGATTTCTTGGCCTAGACAATGAATAATTTCAGTGGACTAAAATACTATTAGCTAGTTGAAATAAAATGTGCAGTGCAAAACATGTGTTTGTGTATATAAAGGGGGCTGCGCATTGGTGCACACACACAGCCTCCAAACTACTGTGGGGAACTAAAGGGCCAGTTCAGACAAAACAGAGAATTATGGTGTTATTTCCCACAATCACTTTGCAGGAGCTTGGTCAATACCTTTGCACGCTTAATTTCGCCAAGCTTGTGCAAAGCTCGCTCCTCATCAGTTTTATCACTGTGGTTATCTGTGCAGTTCTCCCACTGAATAGCATTGGGTGCTCCATCATCATCATTATCATCATCTGGCTCTTCATCACCGTAATCGATGCACAAGTTATGAAGGATACAGCAGCTTATAATAAACTTATTGAGCCAGTGGATAGTGTGCAACTCCAGGTACATGAGCTGCCTGAAGCGCTTCTTGAGTGTGCTGAATGCATTTTCAATGAGCACTCGTGTGCCTGAAAACTTAAAATTGAAGCTTTTTTGTTGCTTATTCATTGCACCGTAATCCCTGTATGGTGTCAACAGGTACTCCCGCAGCGGATATGCTGCGTCCCCTAATATATGATAACGGCCCTGACATACTGAAGCTATGTTCTTTGAAAGAGGCGATAAGCTAAACACATGAGAATCATGCATTTTGCTGGAGGTTCCAGTGAACGCATCGAGGAAGCGCCTCTTGTGGTCACAGACGGCTTGCAGCGTTAGTGAAAGGTAATGGTGCCTGTTGCAGTATGTGGAGGCAACCTTGTTGGCTGGGCACTGTATCTTGACATACGATCCATCTATACAGCCAATAACAGCAGGCATTCCAGACACCTGCAAGCAAGTTGTACTCTTCTAATGAGTGATATCATCCATGCCTGAGCAAGAAATGAGCATTTGCGAGGAGTTTTAACAGGAAATACTGGTGATCAAGCCCATTAACTCACAATCACAGCATACGCTTCATGACTCAGCACAATATATTTTATGGTAAAGATTCAAAATGCAAACCAAAATTCAACTTTAAGAACTATTTAAGATAACATACATTGCTGTCCACACCATATACTACACGTTTTCTTGCTATCCACCTCTCTTTTTACAATGGTAAAATGGGAGAGAAAACAAAACAAAGCCTGCATATGTTTTTTCCTAAAGGGAGTTGAAGTACGTAATTGCAATTTAATTCTTAAATTTAAAACCAAACCTCATCCATATTGTATCGTACATCTGAACAGAAATGACAAAGCATGCAGCATCATCCGCATGCAAGGAATCGACTGTGACTGCAGGAGAGACATAAGTTGAATGTTTCGAACACAACTGGATGAAGCTCGGTATTATCATCACGACCTATCACATTTTTCTTAAAGTCCCACCTCAGCGTAAAATTGAGCTTGAAATAACCCACAATAAAATGTGCACTCGTGTTTGTGATATGATCAACATAGCTTGGCCGGCCAATATTATTGGTCCTCACAATAAATAAAATCAAAGCAAACCTTCTCAAAACTGCTAGTGAGGTTCTCCAAGTCTGCGGGAAACTTGATCACCGATGGTCCCAGCGTCATCAGGAACTGTGCTACTCTCTGAAGAACTCTGTACACGGTGCTTTCTGACATGTCGAAACGGCTTGCCACGTCTCGCATGCAGGTTTTGTTGGCCGCGTACCTGCGCAGGGGGATTACAGGTACCCGAAAGAAAAAAAAAAAAAAACAGCTTCAGATCACACTGCACTGTAAGCAACAGGCTCATAGTCAAATGCGTTCTTGTGCAGGCATCGTACAAAGAAAAAGAAAGGGGGGGGGGTGAAGGTGGGGAGGTGTAACTAACCAGATAAATGTCAAGACATGCGTTTCCGCGGATTTCGCTTGAACTCCTCCGTGTGTGCTCGAAGGGCACATTGTCGAGACAGCAAACTCCGCGACCAACTTTTCGGCCACAGGTCGAGCCAGCCTAAAGTGCCTCCGGAACTGCTCAAGAAAAGAAACAAACGAAAACACGACAACGTGTTAAACCTTGAGCATAATACTTTCCTTCTTTTTTTCTATTTCTTTACCTCGTGGTCCGAGTACTGCCGAACGACGTCCTCGATGAAGCTGACGACTTTGGGCCTCTTCGCGGGAATGCGGAACAACTTGTTAAATTCCCGCTCGTAAGCGCAAGCTTTAGCGTCGCTGTCGCTGTCCGACGAATCACTCGTGTCAGTACTTGAGCTTTCCGACTCAGAGCTGTCGCTATCGAGTAGCAGAAGCATTGCCGCGCGCTTTGCCGAGGTAGCCGAGCCGTCCATGCCGTCCGCCATTATCAACACAACTCGCGCCGCGCCAGCCGCGCCCCCAAGCAGGCAAACGTGTTAAAGGAAATGCGTCACGCTGAGTTCCGGTCCACTCCACCGATTTCGGCGGAGCAGTTTTTCCTGCTCCACGGAGGGACTCCCGCTCTGAATCCACTCCGGCTCTCTCATTGGAACATTTGACTCTCGCTCTCACTCTGTCATTGGAACACACTTGCTCTGAAAGGAGCAGAAAAACTTGCTCCGACTCCGCCATTGGAATTCAACATAGGACATCCGTACACAATATTACCATACACTCCATGACAAACACAAAACACGACAAACACACAATAACACACCCAAGGCGGCGTCGCCAACGCTTGACTCACCACGAGGGCCCCCGACGCGTAGCCCGCGGTGCCACGCACTGGGGACCCACGCTAGAGACAACCGTTTGCGGCAACTGCCACTCACCAAAAGACTCGCTCAACTCTCGCTTGCCACCAAGGCTTGTCTTTTGCCAGGGCTCACTGCCGGCGCTACCATGATGATAGTGGTGATCAACGCGAACACAACGCCACCTACCGCCCAGTGGTCGTAACCTAAATTGCAGCTTTCTGGCGAGAGAGGTGCGCCACCCAGTGCAAACAACTTTACAGGGGGTGTCAGCACCCCCACAGACTGTAGTGGACCATGCGGAGCCAGTCGTGAAACAAATGCACCTGATGCCATAGTTCCGCCTTGAGAATCTTGCAGGTGCTTTTGACGTGTCCTTCCAGGACGGTTGAACACCTTCGAATAAGACACAAACTTCTTCAGGGGGGATGCCCTTCCATATGCAGAAGGCACAATTTCTAGCTTGGCACGTGGCCTCGATGATTTATTTATTCATTTATTCATAATACCTCAAAGGTCCCACATGGGACATTACATGAGGGGTGGGCGAACGAAAAAACTGGCAGGTCAGGGTGGGTTTCATGACTTGAAAGTTGGTCTTCAATGGCAGCTTTGAATTGAGCAATGTTGGTTATGAGGGCGATATTGAATGGAAGGGCATTCCATTTTCTGGCAGTATGCAGGAAAAATGAACGTTGGTAGGTGGCCGTATGTGCACGTGGTAGATACACAGCTTTCTGGTGCGAGTGGCGAGAGGAACGATGTGCAGGAATGCAGGAATGATGATTTGGTTTCCTGGAGGCAGCGAATGGAAAAACTTAAAAATAATATTAGACGAGCAGTCTTGCGACGAGAAATGAGGGGAGGCAGAGCTGGGATTTCAGGGCGGATACACTTGACCTATAAGAGTAATCGGAAAGAATGAACCTGGTAGCACGGTGCTGGACTGATTCGAGGGAATTGTTTATATCAACTTCGTGATTGTCATAAATAGCAGAGGCATATTCTACTTTGGATCGAATCAACGTTTTATATGCAAGTAGTTTGACTGCAGGGGATGTTGATGATAGGTTACGGTGTAGATAACCTAATAGGCGAATGCAGGAATTAGTTAGTTGGAGAATATGATATGCCCAGGACAGCTTTGACTGCAGGGGATGTTGATGATAGGTTACGGTGTAGATAACCTAATAGGCGATTGCAGGAATTAGTTAGTTGGAGAATATGATATGCCCAGGACAGCTCACTAGATATATGTACTCCTAGGTATTTAAATGTCTTGCATTGGGTTAATGTGTTGTTGAGAGAGTAAGAAGGAGCTACATAGTTACGGTGACGATGAAAGGACACGTGGGAGCATTTACTGACGTTGAGGGACATGTACCATTGGTTGCACCACGCCTGGATTTTAAGGAGCTCATCCTGGAGAGAGGAAGAGTCAAAGGACTTTGTTATTGGACGACACAGAAGACAGTCATCTGCAGAAAGGCGTATATTAGACGATACATTAACAGGAAGGTCATTAATATATATGAGAAAGAGTAGCGGTCCAAGTACGAAACCTTGCGGCACACCAGATAAAACAGGGGATAGAGATGAGGAAAATGAGTTGGTGGAAACAAACTGAAGGTGACCGGCCAAGAATTCACGTATCCAATTACCTGTGTCGGGGTGTAGGTTTAGGTGCAAAACTTTATGCATGAGAAGATAGTGCGATACTTTATCGAAGGCTTTTTCGAAGTTCAAAAAAAGAGCGTCGGTGGCGATGTTCAGATCCAGGTTAGAATGTACATCATGGAGGAATAATACGAGCTGAGTATTGCAAGAGTGAGTTTTGCGAAAGCCGTGCTGGTTAGGATGAAAGAAGTTGACAGATGACAGAAAATTGGCAATGTGTGAATGTAGAATGTGCTCCATTAGTTTAGAACAAATGCTGGTAAGGGAAATGGGACAGTAGTTGCTAGAATTTGTACAGTTGCCCTTTTTAAAAATGGGAATTATCTTACCAACTTTCCAGTCAGAAAGGATAGATCCAGTGCAGAGGGATTGCTGGAATATTAACCTTAGGAAGAGACTGGTGATGTGCTTCCTTAGTGTTTATGCCATCGATGCCACAAGAGGATGAATTTTTTAATGACTCGATAATTGTAACAATGCCGTTCGCATCCAAAGTGATGTTTTCCGTGGGGGGGTAATTAGACGGTGGCAAATGAGGAATTTCAGGGCATGCATTAGTGAACACAGAACAGAAAGCAGTGTTCAGAGCATCAGCAGTCTCAGATTCCGGAACAGGGCAGCCAGCACTGTCACGGAGAAAAACACTGCTTGACACCTGGGAATTAATGCATTGCCAGAAGCGTTTCGGGTTAGTGTGCAACATGGAGGGCAGCGTGGTTGAAAAAAAGCTGCGTTTGGCTCTGCGACGTGCTTCTTATACTGCTTGACCGCAGCGTGGTATTTCTGCCACTGAAAGTCAGATTGAGAGGAGTTAGCAGAACGAAAGAGACGTTTCTTTTTATTGTTCAGACGTTTTAGTGTTGTGTTAAAACACAGAGATTGTTTCCGTCTACTGATTGTTATGGTGTGAACCTACCTTTTAACTAGGCGCAGAAATTCAGATTTAAACAGCAACCTGTTAGTTTCAAGTGAAGGGTGGTGAAAGTCCGCCTTAAAGTTATTATAAAAGGGTGTTAAATCTTGGGACATGCTGTTGTAGTCGCCCCTGTCATAAAGCGTGAGTGTTTTTTTTTAATTCTTATTGGATTGGACATGTGACATGAAAAAGTAGCATGCAGTATCTTTTGATCACTGAGACCATTCAGGTACGCTAAATCGGAAACGTTTTCAGGGTGTGAAGTTAATATTAAGTCTAAAATGTTATCCGAATGGTCAGTAGTGCAAGTGGGATTGTTGACAACTTGCGATAACCCAAATGTAAGACACGTGTTGACGAATTCACTGGCCATGTTACTTTTTGATAGTGTGGAAGCAAGATTTGACCAAGTGATAGATGGGAAATTAAAATCACCAAAAAGCAAGACAGGCGTGTCAGGATACGACTTAGTTATCTGGCCTAACGCATCGTGGAAAGCGGGCAAGAATGCGGCATCGGAAAAAGGAGGGCGATAGCAAATGCCAAGAAGGATGCGTGGGAAGGATGCAGTGCAACATATCTGTAGCATTTCAAGAGGTGATTGAATTAATATCGGGATGCATCGTAGTTCATGGCTTGTGGCGACAAGTACGCCACTACCGCGGGTATTGTCGACCCTATCTTTGCGAAATATATCGAAGTCTGGAAAGAGGGGCAGGATCTCGGAATCGCGAATGGATGTGTTAAGCCATGTCTCAGTAAGCGAAACAACATTACACGAAGATGAGCTGATGAGGCCACATAACGAGTCATGTTTTGGAATTACACTACAGATATTAGTATGCAAGAACGATATGGATGAACGATTGCATTGCGGTGTTTGAGGTTTAGACTGGGGTAACTGCTAGGATTCGCGCTCGACTATCTTGTTGGCCTGCTGGTCGTAGACGAAGGTTTTGCCGCCAGAGAAGTTTATCGTAACCCAGCTGGAGCTGGAGGTTGTTAGTCTTTCTATATTTGCTAGTCTTTGCATATTCAATAAGGCGTTTACGAGCTAGTCGAGTTGCAGGGGGAAAATCTTCAGAAAGGCCAAAACTTGATTCTTTAAGTTAGTGCGCTAATGAAAGAATGCGATCTTTGTCTTTGAAATGTGTGAACTTAACAATAACTGGTCTTGACCTGCCGTTACGATATGATCCGAGTCTATGAGCACGTTCAATTTCACGCGGATCAATGGTGGACTGAAGATGCTGAATGCAGTGATCAATGATTAGTTTTTTGGAGTCACGCCAGCTTTCATTAGGAGTGTCTTTTAACCCATAAAAGACAAGGTTACATTGACAAAACCTGTTGTCGGTGTCATCAGCTCGGGCAGTCAGGGCAGGCACATATGCTATGCAAACGTCAGTTGCCGCACGAAGTGTGGAAATTTCAGTTTTGGCAGCCATAAACTCGGTGCACTCAGATTCACTTTTAGCCAACCTAGAAGTTATTTCGAGAAATCTTTTCTCATTATCAGCCAGGGTTACTTGAATAGATTTTAGTTGGTCTAGAATGGCTGACTGCTCGGACTGAAGCTGACGTAGCGTGGTAAGCAGCTCAGAGTTTACACTGTCATTAGGACTGGGGTTCAATTCAACATCACCGGACAATAATAATAATAAGTCAAACAGTATGCAAGAGCAGTCATACACAGTGGTGCTAATTGAATGTGGGCTCGGCAGCACGACTAACGCTCAATGATGTTGCGTACAAGTCCATCAGTTAACGATGCAAGGTCTAACGGGTAACAAGAGAGGCCTACTGTACTAGAAATGTATTGTAAAAGAACTTGTTGTTGGGCTAGTTGGTGGAACATTTCAAAAAATTAATTTGAGTGCCAACACATGACACATTCACACACAGACACCCCCCATAGAAGAAAAAAATAAGAATCAATGAGTAAGCGTCCCTTCACTAACTCTGTTCCCAAGTGAATCCCAGTTTATCGGTTATAGGCTGTGTGATGATAAACTGTATGTCTTGATAATGTTTGCTGTTGGCCTTCCTTGATGTTATTGTGCATGTGTCCCATGTATATATTCAAGCCTTAGTGCTATGAATAAATCTGTTGAAAATGAGCGCTGTGTGTTAGATGCCTGGGTGTGTGTGTGTGTGTGCGTGAATGTATCGTGTGTTTGCGCTCAAATTACTTTTTTTATATACTTTAAGCCTATTGATTAAACCTTGAAAACTCCACTAGCTCTATTTTGTCAGTTGCATTAGACGCTATTATGGTTTGTCATGTATTAATAAGGTTTTTCATGTCCTGAGATATATTCATACGCTTTTGAATAAACGAGCTGTGAGTCTGTGCTTGTATGTCTTTTCTTGGTGTTCCTTCCTACTGCAGTGTTTTTCAGAACATGGCTTCAGTGAATGGTTGGAGTTTCTAGGTTCAGTAACGAATGAGTCATTGATTCTTAATTCTTAGTGTGCCCCATCGTTAACCCTTTCAAAATAAACATGCTTTCTTCGATTTGGATGCCACCGAGCCGCTACCATCTTGGTTTTTGCTGCTCTGAGTGGACAAATTTTTTTATCTAAATTAACACAATTTTCAGCGAAAAGGGCTGTACCCAGTCCAAGGCAATTACGTTACCACCAATTTTAGATATTGTTTCAACCCTGTGGCTTGATACTTGTGCAGATGTAACTTTATTACTACATCTTTACAGCTTTACAGTTACAACTTCTCTGTAACAAAGTCTGCAAAGGGATTCATTATATTCAAGCTTTGCTTAAAGGATATTTCACCTGTTATACAATTAAATCTATAATTGCCAAAAAACTTATTTTCATGCACATAGTACCCTCAAGAGTATTCAATTAAGAATACCCTACGGTGAGCAGTAAGGCATTTGAGACCACACCTATTCCTATGGATATAATATGCTATTGGTGAATACAATTTTAAATTTTGGAGCTCTTCAAGCATGTTTGAACAGATAGCAAGTTTTTGTCGTTTTTGAAAATGTCAATTTTAATATCCTGAAAGGCCTGTTGGAGGGGGGGAAATACTTGTAGAACAACGTGTATTCTTCCATCCACAGAATAAAATTATAGCGGTAGTTATATGATGTGTTTAATCACTTTTGCCTAATGAAACGTATGTGCAATCAAACACAAAGCCGAGAGTATGCAAATAAAGGGTTGAGAAAGCACTTGTAAAAGAAGAAAAAAGTGGTTTACAGTGCAATCCTAATACAAGGAATCTCAAGGGACTGCTAAAAATAATTGGTTATTTTGAAAAGTTGTTGTAGTGAAAGTATTAAAACTTTGCTCAAAAATCGTAAAGGAAAAGATGTGAGTCGCCTAGTTGTGCTGTGTATTCAGTCACGACTGCGTTATGCGGGAATAAGCACAAAAGAATAAACACGAAATGTTAAGTATCCAGTGCATGTTTATTTGAGAAAGACCACAATGCTTATATCCTGTTGTTGGCAGCTTGACTGCTGAAAATCTAACTCTTAGGGCCTGTACATGCGCTACCCAAACAGTCGCAATACACATACCATTTATTTATGCAAGCATCCTCATTGCATTTGCATTGAAAAGCCATCGCACTCGAAATTTGCATATCGCTGTCTGCAAGTAGTGAGGGACAAACTTGGTTATTTGAGTGTGGTGTAAAACGTGCATTAAAGCCATTTCAAACGATATTAGCCGGCACCTCAGTGCTTTATTCGTGACTCATGATGCGTCGGCGATCACATGGCACAGTTTTCATGAACGGTGATTTGCCACTGCTTCGTTTTTTAATTGAAACTCGCAAGAAGCGCTTAAAAGATGACGCTGCGTGCCAGCTCTGGGCTATACAAGCTTTTAGGCTTGGCTCGATCAATGTTTGAGTGGGCGGGCGTTCCGCAGTGTGATCGGGGAACTTTGTTTTCTTTCTTTTTTTTTCGCCAAGAAACTGGCTTTTTCGCCAAGAAACTGGCTTTTGCGTGGACACGAATTTCTTACCTGCGCTACGCGATGTGAGCGCTTTACGCGAGTCCCGGCGTGGCTGGCAATCCCAAATCGTATTATCGGTAGTTCTACATCGCCCACTTTCTAAAGGCTTCGTTTCCAGCCACTTGGTGGACTAATGTAAAAAGTGTGGTTGTCAGCCAATTCTTGGCAAGTGTGTGATTATGGGGCGATATAAAAATCAGTGCGAGCGCGAGATTAGCGAAGCTTTCCACATTCAACAGTTTGGTGCTTCCTGTGTTAGCGTACCTTTGATTTTTCTTCACGGCTGCCAAATTAGTTATCTAGGGTCCCCTGATATGACTGGCTCTTGATAAGGTAGGCCGTTTGGCACATGTATGTGCGATTTCGCTGATGTTGCGTGATTATCAGCATATTCTGTTTTCCTATATATTGCAGTTGGTTTGCAATAAACTTTGGTTGTTAGGTCAATGCTCTGTTCTCATCTCTTCTATCTCTTCCTGTCATTTGCGCTGTTAAGCAATTTCTTTGCCTACTACGTTATGTCCCCCGCAAGAAAAACACATCTGATAGCAATCATAACGTATAATGATCCCGTAGTTGTTGAAATTAAGATGTACCGCTTTAGGAATATTAACTTATTAGCATGAAAGGAACATGTGCTAAAATAATGAACACAGGATAACAACTCATCCCTGCTTGCACGCTTTGGGCACGATCAATGCTTTCAGTTAAACCAAGGCCGTCTTCGCCCCGCAATTCTTAAACCAATATTGATTGCAGCCGAGGCCACCTTCCCATCCTATTGACGTCAGAGGCGGGCGTCACTACAACTAAGTTCAACTCCTCCACCGAATTCAAGCTCTACATGCTCTATATGCTTCACACTCCGGACAAAAGGAGAAGTCTCTCGCGCTTAACTGTGCCCAACTTTGCCTTTATCCTAATAATATGATACATATAACTCACGTAATCCAGTATACATAGCCCAGCTTAGTGCTCGGATGACCCTCCTTCTCACTCGTTTGTTCTTTCCTAACTTCTTCCTTTCACGCTCGATATTGACATTGTGGGTTGCAAAGTGTCCACAATGTTGGAGTTTTGCTGATTTCTAGTGCTCGCACTCCTACTTTGATGTTTCCTGTAAACTGACAAGTTGCCTGCACCTGTTCTCCGACTAATCAGCTACTTTTATGTGATTCTTACGTTGAGCGTATCCATAGCACGTGGTTGGACTTCATGAAAATTAAACGCAAAATGTTTCTAGTTGCTAAAGAATAGATAGGTGCTGCCTTTAAGGCTGTATGTTATTTTGCTGACGTTTTGGGATAGTAAATAAAAAAAAAACACTCTGGTAAATAGACATAGAAGAAGACAGTGGCGCTCAGACGGGAGTGAGCTATACGTATTAGTAATTACATCAATAATTAGCTGCATAACATAAAATAAAGAAGCAAATTATTTCTAGTTCTATAAATCGGCAAAAGGAAGAATAAATTTGTAAAAAAGCAATGTCGTGTTCCCATCACTCACCACACAGCGTCAGCTCGAATTCTTATACTCCGACGACTCTTGGCACACACTCTCACAAAAAACGATAAGTCCACGACATCATACACAATCGAGTTCAACTTTTCTCTTTTTTCACTGTGAAGAAGTGTACAACCAAAAAATGTCGCACTTTCAGTTAGAACATAACTGGGACCAGCAGCTTCCAGTTCAACTGGTTATGGTCCCCGTTGGTGGCCAGTTGACATGTAACTGGGACCAGTTACGCACTGAAACCACTTGCAACTGAGACCAACTGTTCCCAGCTGAAACTATTCGAGCTGTAACTGGGATTAGCTACTAACTGAAACCACTTGCAACTGGGACCAACTGTTCCCAGCCGAAACCAGTTGGCCTGTAAGTTGGGCCAGTTCATCCCAGTTAATGCCAGCTGAAACCATTTAGATTCCCAGTTATATATTTTCACCTCGGTGCAGTACAATTGACACTATCATGTCAGGCTTTTTTTTAAGTGAAGGCCCACTGTTACTTAACTACAGTTTTTTTGCAATCACAATTTTGAGTTTTTTTTAGTCTGATGCGTTTTTTTTTTCAATGTTTCCAGGGAACCTAGTTTTCAACAAAACCTGTTTTAAATATTTCATATGTTACAAGAGCTAGATAGGTCACATGGTATGTGAATATTTCAAATGTTTGTTACGAGGTTTAGATAGGTCACATGGTATGTGAAAAGGTAGTGCAGTTCGTACCTGGCAAAAATCTGTTGAAAAACTTCTTTGGAAATTTGTGTCAGCGTTCTTTCAAAATTTGTGCCAGTGTTTGCATAGACGCAGAGAATAGCCATCGCATTCTCGATGCGAGATGACTGCTTCATAGTCACATCCACGCCATCAAGCGTCCTCGTCGCCACAGCGTCGCACATGGAGACGCACCCCGCTCCATATCGCCTGTCGCCACTTCCTGCCTCGCACCGCAGTGTTCATCAGGCCTTCCATTGCATAGTGAGGTTTTGGAGCATTCCGCCTTGAACTCATGTTCACTGTTTTCCTCATAATGTTAGACAGTTTTTGTTCCCAGATTGACTTAATAGATACAGAGAATGGCCAGCCCATTCAGCGAGCAGCTTGCATCAAGATGTGATGCTCAGCTCAATCATGACCGTTGGCCAGGCCATGTCTATTGCTGTGCTGAACAGCTGACTGCGGACACGTCTCGCCGAGACACACGATGCCCTTGGCAAAGAACAGAACAGCAGGCCCGGCCGTGCCTCGAGATGCAGTACTTCTGCTAGCAACGCCGCCCGTGCTGGTGGTTTGCATTGTTTCCAAAGGCGTCAGGGCCAGGGTTCTTTGAAGATTGCCCAATAGCTACTAAACACGAAACTTGATAATTAAAAACAGTGCATACTAGCTGGTGCTCTTGTCTCAGCAAATGTAGCAAAATGCGCTGATTGGAACATGATCATGACTGTCACAAAAGGACACAAAGTACATGACACATGTATGAATGATGCTGAGGTTTTGTGTGTGTAGCATACGTGATTAGATGCTTGTTCAGGGTTGTTAAGGTTTTGTCAGTGAGTTTCTTTCCATTATTTCCGCCACATTTTTTTCCCATTAAACTTGTAGCACCAACAGACAATGCTTGTGACGTGTACCTTATTGGGATTCATGTCCTATTGGCACTGACCGTCATCAGTGTGTCTGTGTCTACTTTGCACTATGGATTCGTACCAACTGGCTTGCATCCACTCTCTTGTAAGCTTGAAAAGAGTGCCTGGTACGATTCAAGCGCCCGGAGATCACGGTGGGGCTGCTAGTCTCAATACAGTTGCTGATGCAGCGAATACTGGCCTGTAAGTACAGCCGTGGCACCAGACATAAAAGGGTGCTCTTGTTGGTTGCAGGTACCAACAGACTGGTGTGCGGTGGCTGTGGGAGCTGCACCGGCAAGGTTGTGGAGGCATCGTGGGAGACGAGATGGGTCTGGGCAAGACCATCCAGACCATTGCCTTCCTGGCGGGGCTCAGGCACAGCCGGCTGCGCACACTGGGAGACAGGTAGCACTCATGACCGGTTTCATTGCATAGGCTTCGCTCAAGACATCACAACGCCATGACTGATCCAAAGCGAGCAGAGGTCCTGTGTGTTTTTAAATTTATCGTAGCGCCTTAACACAGTATGTGTGCATCTATTTTTAGCTGTGTTTCATTAAAGCATTGAAGTCTCATCTTCCAGAAATCGTTCAGCTTTGTGCTATGGCAATCTATTAACAGTTACATGACAGAAACCCTCCCAATCTGGCTGCTCTGAAATAACTAGTAGACCTTGTTTGTCTGACCTTGAAAAGTCGAAAGGCTCAAAATGGGACAAAAGGGCCGTAATTGTTTTGGGGGTAATCGCAGTGATCTTTCTCCCCACTTGTGCTCTGCTACCTTAGAAGGATAGAATGTTGGTTAAATTGGTAAATCATGATGAAAAAATAGTGCAAGAAAAACATGCGACAACACAAAGGATATGTACATATTAACCACAAAAGGTTTTATTAGAAAAAGAAAATATATATTGGAAGGAAAACCACACCTTCACTATGAACAAAAGCAGAAACCTCAGCTGTGCATCCAGGTATCTTACTCAAAAAATGACTTAGTAGCCATACGGTGATCTGCGCTTTAAAAATGAAGAAGGTGTCAACGAATTGATATGCCATCCTGTAACATGGAAGCACTTCGGCATCAGGCAGGAGAGGAGTACATGGCAGGCCAAGAGAAGTTAACGTGTTATTATGCGCTTGCCCCATAGTCCCACGTCTTTTTGTGCCATTTTTAGTCGTCTTTGACCATGGCATAAAAGGGCTATGAATCACTCACCATGCAGTGATAGACATCGACAGTTCCTCAATCACATACGTTGGGAAACTCCATTACCAAATACAGACATGCCCATGAGAAAATTGGTGGAGGACGGCACACTGGCCTGGCAGCAACAGTGGGAAACACACAGCTGCAATCACTGTATTCTTCACTGTCGTCGTGCAACTTACTGCAGCAAGATTGAGGGCAAGTTCATTCGAGAAAAGTCAGAGTTTCTTGGCTGCAGGATTGACTGCTGATGTAAGCAGGCTACTCTCTTCAACATTGTGGTGTTACTTTCGAGCTGGTGGAACTCAACGCACATAAATCATGCTTACCAGTTTGTTTTCCTACGTACATGCAGCAGAGATAAAAATTTTGGCTAATGGCGTGTCCTGATAACTGGAGCCTGTTGGGAATTTCGCAACTTGTATTTAACCCTTTGCGGTCTGCTGTCGGTTAGCGCCCGACAACGCAACACAGCCGCAGCAGTCTGCTGTCGGGCACCGCGCCCGATAAGTGTGTTTGTGGTTTATATTTCGCGTTTTTTTCTATAAAAGTCGCACGTATCTTTAATATGCCTGCAGCACCATCTTTTGAGAAATGAGGGAGCTTACCGTGTTGAGGTTTACTTGTCTTTACACTAGGCTGCAGCAATATCTTCAGCACGGAGCCCAGAGCGTATTCACTCGGGCAAGGTTCGCTGAGAAGCATGGCCACGCTTTTACCTTTTACCGCGTATGATTTACAGTGGTGCTTTTAGCCAAAGTGAGGACGACTTTATTGAGTGAGAAGATCATATGTCTTCACCAGACAGTGACGTCAGTGATTCGACAGAAATGAGTAACGAAGAAGACGACGACGACGACGGTGGTGGAGAGGACACCTCTGTTCTTCTGCAAAACCTGAAGTAACAACCCCAACTTGCACCCAGACAATGCTTTGAGTGGTATCGTACGCTGTTCAAATATCACTAAAGAAGTTGCCTGCTTCAATGCAGGAGCAAAAATATATATCCAGTCAGTGTTTCTTCCACAGTTCGTGTTACTCTTCATGATGCCAAAAACTGGCGAAATAGTTTTGGACCAGTTGAGGCAGAAAGTGGGTAAACATTTCGGACTGCAAAGGGTTAAAGAACTCTACATGCAAGTAAGACAATGCTAAATGCTGTGGAAAGTTTCTTGACTTTGGTAAGTCTGATTGACTCGGTGCCCACTGGCCAGTCATTGAACCTGTGCTGCCTCCAAACTCAGTGTAACTGCTGTTTCTTCTGAATGAAAGTGTGATTGTAACACGTTCATTGCAAAGGTCACTGTGGCTTTAGTTTACCGCTGTCTCTCAAGAGGAAGGTGCAATGTCGTCCTTTATGAAGGGTGTGGCCTGTGCTCTGCGGCAGCTACCTACAGCACTGTCACTGGACTGAAAGAAAGTATACCTGCTGTTGGCATCACCGATTCGCAAACAAAATAACTAGTCATGGATGGTGGACAATTGCTGCTAGGTTGGGCTCCCTCTCTTCCATCACAAGAACGGGCGATGAGCGCAGTGCATCGTCTGCGACCAACAAATGGAGTGCGGTGCGTGAGTACGGTTCAAACGTCAGAAAATCTGTCTGTCGGCTTACGCAAGTAGAGCTTCGCTTCAACTGGAGTGATATAGGCGAGAGCGGTTCATACAGGTGAAGGTTTGGTTGTGGTTTGCCAGAGTTTCCTAAAATTAACTAAAGGGTCCTGGTGCTATGATTGTTCAGCAACCATGGGAATGATGGGTAGTACACAAATTTGCCTGGTGTTTGTGCTTGCGGGCTTCAAACGTACGTACTTGTGACTTTGTTTATTGCTGTGTTTTGTTTTATTTCGAATAAAAGAATGGACAATTCTGAACTCTGTGCTGCAATTCGAATTGGCGAGCTTAAAAAATTGGGGGGTGAAGTGCAACTGCTCAACATTTGCCGATTGTCGTCTCCTGACTAAGCCGCTTCAAGCCAGGTGAAGCCAAACAAAGCCAAAATTAAAGAGATTAGACTAATTTGTGTGCTACCCATCATTCCCATGCTCGCAGAAGTGTCATATGTTGCAGCTCCCATAGACACTAGTGCTAGAGCTCCCTCTAGTGTATTTGTAAAAAACTCTAGTTGGTTTGTTATTTAAAAAGTGTATATTTAAATGCCATGAAAATTTTGCTTTCCCACTTATCTGGAAAATCCTGTAAGCAGTGGAAGTATTTTGTCACATCTGCTCCGGATGTTAGGTCTTTTAGTATATTTATATTTGATGCTATAACGCCAAGCACAATGAAATCACTCAGGCCATTATGACAGTTTCATTTCATTTCATTACCTTAAAAGCCCAACAGGGGCAATACATAAGGGGTGGGTTTGCGTATGTTCATTATACATTGTTAAAAATAACATTTCATTAAGCATTACGAACCAGAGCATAAGTGCACGCGTTCATTATTGTGTGATAACACAAGCAGTTGGAATGATGAAAATGACATCCAGTGATTTTTATTCTGAGAAATGATGAGATATTTCTTGTGTGAATGCGGGTGGGCTGGTTAGGGTGGCAATTTGCTGAGGCAGGCTGTTCCAATCTGTGGCTGTGCGAAAAAGAAAAAAAGTTGAAAAGGTAGTAGTATGGGCGTGGAGGCGGCCCACATGGTTGATGTGCCCAGTTTGATGCAAAGTTCTACCAGCGGGAATAATGTATGGCGGTTTATTAAGTGAACAATGATAAAACTTATGAAAGGGGATAGGGATGATACACGGCGACGAAAAGCAAGGGTTGGCAGACCCAAGTTCTTTCGCAACGACGACACGCTGACATGATATGAACATTGAGAGTCTACCGTATATACTCGTGTAAGGGCCGCACTTTTTTTTCGAAAATTTTGCTAGGTGCGGCCCTTACACGAATCAGGCCGATTTAGTACAGGCAGTACAGGCCAAAGGTCTGTACTGTTTATGCAACAGTAGCAGAGTGCAAGAGTCACAAATGACATGCCAGAAATGTTTTTATTCGGATTCCATTTCGCTGTCCTCGTTCTCGGAGGAGCTCGCCTCGGCGTCCGCGTCTTCCCAGAGACGGTCATCTTCGGTGCCGTTCATGGAGTTCGAAATTCCCGTTACCTTGAAGCTTTTAGCAACTACTTCTACTGACATGGCACGCCACGCATTCAAAATCCATTCACACACCTGTTGGAGCGACGCCCGCTTCAGCCGTCCTGTAGGGGTCTTCTCGTGGACGCCTCCAGCCATCCATTCAGAGTAACATCGGCGAAATTCCACTTTGAATGGTCTGTTGACGCATACGTCGAGCGGCTGCAGCACACTCGTCAGGCCACCGGGAATGACGGCCAAGTCCGTACGAGTTGCGGCAACTCGGTTCTTGACGCGGTCGGTCAAGTGGCCCCTAAAGCTGTCCAAAACAAGGAGGGCTTTCCGTTGTAACAGCCCTCCAGGTCTGTTTGCCCAGACGGTCTTAATCCAGTCAACGACCAGTTCCTCGGACATCCAGCCCTTCTCTTGCGCACGTACGACGATTCCCTGAGGGAACTTCTCTTTTGGGAGAGTCTTCCTTTTAAATACGACGTACGGCGGAAGCCTCCTGCCGTCTGCCGTGATGCACAACATCACAGTGCACCTTTGGCGTTCTGCACCAGTCGTGCGCACAGACACACTTTTCGCACCTTTTAAATCCACTGTGGTGCTTTCCGGTGCATCGAACCACACAGGTGTCTGGTCCGCATTCCCAATTTGGGACAGGTCGTATTCATGCTCCCTCCTGAGAGCATTCACGAAGCGATGAAACTTAATGACGTGGTCTTCGTACTCGCGCGGCAGTTTTTGGCAAATCGTCGTTCGGCGCCGAATAGAAAGCTGGTTACGGTTCATAAACCGCGTAGCCCAGCCCCGACTTGCCTTGAATTGTGCCGGGGGTATTTCCATGTGGCGAGCGATGCTGAGGGCTTTGACGCGTATCATGTCAGTCGATACGGCGTAGCCGTCCCTTCGTGTGTCGACGACGTAGTTGACGAGCTCGCTTTCGAGTTGCGGGTACTTGCACTTTTTCCCGCGAAACGCCTTTCGGCTCCTGTTAGTAGCGGCGAGGGCATCTTTCTGATTCATCCAGTAACGCACGCGCTTCTCATCGACGTCGTACTTTCGTCCAGCTTCCCGCTTCCCGTGCTCCTCGGCATAGTCAATCACTTGCAGCTTAAATGCTGCAGTGAATGATCTCAGATGCCGGCCCATCGTCCGTCACGTGCGCTGGCTTCTGCAGGGTTCACTACAACCAACAAAGTGACACCGACGACACCGATCTGAAGTCGCGCTGCCAACGTATCGACACGATGCTAGGAACGATGCCAACAAAGAGGCCGCACAAGGCAAATATGGCGGCGCGCTGTCAACAGCGTGGTCATAGAGAAATAAAGGTTAAGAGTGGACACTCCCGTAGACCCCAGCGGCCCAATCGACCCTAGCACACCTAGTGGTTGGTGAGAGCAAGTGGCGTGCGCTTCCTGTTTCGGTTTCACTGGCGCAAATTTTGAATTACTTTGCATAACCGACGTTTGGCTATGACGAAAGTTCATGATTTCAGACCACTATTCATCGCCCAAATGGATAGTTTTTGTAGGTAGTTTTGATTTAGCGATTCCCTGTTTTGTTTTGTTCAGTGGTTCGTGCGAATCGGTCGTGACGTAATTTTTATTTTGATTAAGTTATAATAAAAAGAGATGCAGGTAATGATAATTCACTACGGTTTTATTCATCGCGCTTGTGTTTTTCTTTTGGAACGAGTGTTCAATGTATATATCAGTCAAAGAGACAGAGTATCCGTAATGTTTTATTCAAAGGCAAGGTAGAGTCTGAGAATATAAAAAGCACAATATGACAAAGGTAGACAACAAATGCATCTCGCCTTACAAATAAATTGTAACAAATACAGAGAGAACACAGACAACGCACACATCGCTAGAGTTGGCAGAAGCCGAGAAGCTGGTGAAGTACGACACACCGGGCCAGTGGGTAAGTAAGGATCTATGGCAAAAACACAGCGCACAATGCTGATGAAGAAGGAAGAAGTGACATAAACACAGCAATGAAGTCGCGAATCACGCCTGGGGTTAACCGAAATAATGCATATAAAAAAAGAGCACACAGAAACAGCACGACACAATATAGCAGAAAGGCAAAGGTGCAGTGTGCTGGCTGTGCTTAAGAACAGCTAGTCCAAAATGAAAAAAAAGCAGACTTGATGCCTGCTTGTCCTCAGAAAGGTAGGGCTTTGCAGCTTGCTCACTACGTGAAAGACAAACTTTATGCTACAACACTGGCAGGTTTTGTGGCTTTTGTTATGCGTCGCCTTCATCAAAAACTTAAGATCCCAAGTGATTTGCGTCTGGGTGTTGCTGTGACGCTTGCGAGCTAAAATAGATTGTAGTCATCACTTATCCAGAATTGTGGACCTTAATTGGTGCTACGAGAGCGGTATTACAGGGCTAATAAATAGCAGAAGGAAACCACTTTGACTCATTATTTTTTACAAAGGCTCTACATCGTATGTTATCACTCAAAAGCTATATAAAAATAAAATGGCAGCGTCCGCAGCCCCATCAAACGCTACAAGTTTGAGTATTCTTTTGAAAATTTTGATGGGCGAGATGAGGAGGTTGATGAGAAGCTAAAATACGAAAAGCGTGATAACGTGAACCGTGCCCACTTCATACTGTGTTCCTTACCCGCTCGAAGACATTTCAACAAGCGGTTTTGTTATCCATATATTACTTGAGCTGGAGAGATAAAGCATACACAGTGACCAAGCGAGCCACAGTAAAGTGTACAGTTCGCCCGCATTTGCTACAAAAATACAGACAGGATACCCAACATTCTTTTTAAGGTTATGCAAATCACTTCGAGCGAATACACAGTGTCCCTACTCCTCATAGCGGGTAACCTAAACAATGTATGCAACGAAGGAGTGGCTAGTCCAGTTGAGCTGAATATAAGCATATAAGACCATAATGAAGTCTGCTGTAACGAAGTAATAACATAACAAAGCTATTGCAGGATTCGGCTCAACTCGAATACTTTAGTGTAAACCCGCCGCTAATTGCTAACCTTTGAACTTGTCAAGCTGTATGCCTGAGATTGAAGACTGGAACCTAACCCTATCTAAGTTTTGGTTCACAAAACGCACATGCCAACATAAACGAACCCGGCAAAACATTTTCAGAAACTTCGCGCGACACCCAGCAGAGCAGAAATGAAAATCGCCAACACTTGACAGATGGTGATACAAAACATCGCACACTTTCAGGTGATGTGCAGTGGCCTCAATTATGGCAAGAAAGCGAGATTCAAGTTGTTGTACGTATGCAAAAGCTGCTTCTGATGGCACAGTGAGATTCCCAAAAAGTTTGCTGGGGACGTGGTATGCTTTGAGCATTGTGAAATACTGGTGGGTACCCTTAAGCGTCTCACTGTCGTCTTTCAGTAACTGTGGGCAACTGCAACCGTCACATGCATTCCAAAGGAAGTGTGATGAGAAAACCAGCTACATAATATGCAGCGGAGTCATCGATAATATGGGAGTGAACGTTTGTCGCAAATTCAGAGAGATCGTCTAGAGCGGGAAAGTCGTCAGGCTGTGGCTGTGCACACTCCTCATTATCCACAAGAGACGCACTGGTGAGGGAGAATGGCGAGAGCTGCTCCTGGAGGAGGTCACATTCATCATCCTCGACATTTCCGTATTCTGACAGCTTGAAGAGTTTTCTTATGCAGATGTGCTTCAGGCCACAAATAAATTGTGCTACATTGGGGTTGGTGTTGCAACCCTGTTTTTGCCTAATGTGGCCAAATATGTTCTCCAGAGGATCCTGTTGAAACCTGCGTGTTAACAGGTATTCAAAATTGTAATTTTTGGAGAGGTCGTCCCATAGTTGACAAATTGCCTGAATTGTAATTTGCCAACCTACGATGGTTTGTGGTTGACGTCTGCCAACAAACTGCCATGATGCAATCCAGGGAAGCTGGCCTCGGAGGAAGTCAATCAGCTCTGAATCATTTTTCATGATTGCATGCCGCAGCTTTTGCGAAGTTCTTTTTTTACTCGAGCTGTTCAAGGCATCGAAAATCCTGTCCATACGATCACAAAATTGAGCTGTAGTGATGGCCGAGGCAGGCAGCACCTTCGCATACACCAATGCCGTGATAGCAATCGAAACTGATGCACTGAGGACCTGAGTTGCTTTGCTGACCTTCATATTAGAAAAAGGTTTCTGATGAACGTGCCGTTCAGTCAACTTTGGAGCCAGTCGCAACCGCAACTCATGTGAGGATTGGTAAAGGCTTACAATGTGCGACCAGTTAACGATGTCATCCCCAATGTATAACTTGTGTGCTTGGACATTATTGCGCGTTGTTTTAATTAAATGCGGAACATCAAAAATGTAATATACCCGCTCACCATTAACTTCAGAAAAAGGCTTTGCTACTGTCACTCTTAGTTGGTTAGCGAGACTTACATTTGAACTGCCCTGGTCACAAATGACTGCTTTCACTGCAATATTAATGCTCCTAAGCTCCAAAATGAGTGACACCAGCAAGTTATGCATAACAGATGATGGTGTTGATGTGTGCCCTATAGTAAAAGCAACCGGTTGAACCCACTTTCTCAAAACGCCAACAAGAAGAAAAACCAGTGCTCGATCAGCGATGGTTGAAGTGCGATGAGTGCCATCATCTGTAAAACCCTGGACAACGTCTCTTGCAGCATCATAGTACAAATTCTTTTTGAGTGCTATTTCGTCGAAAACTAAAGCGCACACTCGGTCCTGTTCATTCCAAGCTTGAGTATTTGTTGCAATGGAAGAAAGGATTCCTGGAATTATGCCTGGAGTCATCTTTACATTAGCTAGCCACCTCCTTAATGAACGCCGGGAGGGCAAAGAAAAATATGGAGCCAGAAATCGGTATGCTCGCGGACCTCGGAAGTTTAAGTGAAGAGCAAATTTCTTGAAACACACGGGAAACCGCTTGCCCTTGCGTTTGGGCCTCAAGCGAACATGTGCAGAAAGAAGTTTAAAAACCTCCTCGGTGACGTGCGGTCGGATAACTTCAAGGGCCTTTGAAGTTGATGACGGTGCTTGGTGAGGCTGTCTCCGCAGTCTTTTGATAGTTTTCCGCTGTGCTGCTACTTTGGCTTGCAGATGTTTAATGGTTTGCTTGTATTTCATTGATGGAGACATTGTCGCTGGCACACAGGAACGCACTGCAATAAACAAAAAAATGGATGTAAAAGCGAAGAACAACTATTCCCATGCGAGCACTTTCCTCGCTCTTTCAGACCCAAGGTGCACAACTTTCTGTGGTGCAAAGTTTTCGATTCCACTACCTAAAAACAAACCATTCACAATGTTGACAATGCACAAAAAAAATAAAAATCACTGAGAGCCCACCCTTACATTTTGTAAGTGCACACGTAGTGTCCTTTTGAGGATAGTTTCCTCAGAATGTCCTAAACATAAAATAGCACATTAAAAACAGCTGCAATAAAAGCATAGTCACCATTTTCTCTAGGGCACTCAGGCGTGGAGCTGTTGGCGGAGACGTCTTCTGGAGGGTTTTGTGAAGCTTGTTCAGTTCCTCGGACAGTGCTGTCGGAACAATCTTGCGAGCGGCCTGCGGAAGTCTCTATATCAATCCACTCTGGTGTTGAAGTGAACATACAACTTACCGGTCACACAAGTTCCTTTTGTGACAGCTGAATGACTGGTTAAGGTTTTCTCCGGTAAGACGAAGTCAGCGGAAATTCTTTCACCAGCTACAAGGGAGCTGCCACCTGCAGAGGTTTGGTCAACAGTCAATTTCGGTAAAAAAAAGAAATCGCGACACTGAACGCACCCTGTTCATCGGGGCACCTCAATGTGTGGGAGCCGCTTTTTGAAGCCTCTACCGCAGGTCCTGAAGAAATGAAATTACGACAATGTATCAGTAAGAGGCTTAAAATAACACAAACTGAAGCTCATCCGCACCTTGCAGTGCAGCTTCTGCAGCCATTTCACAGTCACTACTTGAAGCGACGCTCAGAGAACCTGCATATATGTGCAGTTGGTACAAGTTGCAAAGCTTGTAGCATGGGTAAACTTAAACAGCTCTTTCAAACGCATAAATTGGTCGAACGTGGAAGAAAAGAGAAGGCACCAACTAGGAAACAAGTAATTTGTGATTTTTGGAATTATCAACAGTGGCAGCTTTCACTGATGAAAGGTATACGTACATGTGCACTCAGGCTTGAAGATAACGTGAAATAGCCCTTTAAAGTCTTTTAAAACAAGTTGCGCAGGTCAAGAGCATCAAAAAACGACAGAAATGTAAAGCTGCTGTTAGGAAGGTAATAGCCCACAATTCACAAAATTTAAGACTTTCCAAGTGTTACTTCTATAGTGAGGCTTCTCCATCGGCTACAAAGATCTTCACGATTAACTGTCGCCACTGATTCAATACAAGTGGCTGCTATTGCACATATTTGAGTTTCAGTCAATCACTTACATGGTGCAGCTGGTTGCACACTGGGAACAGCCATTCTTGTAAGCCTTGTGTGCCCAGGGTCCATGAAACTTTGAGCAGTAAAATGGTCGCTACAAACCCTGTACGTTGCGTACAATAGGCTGGCCGGCTTACTAAGGAGGTCATCGCGTCCAGCATACTGCATCCATGCTTTCATCCTGCATTGGCAATGAACTATCAGCTGAAAGGGGAAGTGCTTGAATAGTGATTTTTTATTGTTACCCTCACTGAGCAAGTACGAACAGTAAGCCTAAAGACATGCAAACCATACAAAAGCTTTAACACACCTGCTGTTCCGTGGTATGCGGAAGAAACTCGTCCCAGGCTTCTTGTGGGTTCTGCCATTGTTGAAGCACCACGATACACAGCAGTAGCTGCCGTAGCTTGGACCGCCGGACGGCATGGCGTCAGCGCGGTCTGAAAATGTTAGTAAGTGGATGCTTCGCTGTCAAATTACGAAAAAGATATGTGCACGTCATAAGTGTACCAACAAACCCCTTTGAATGATTAGCTAATCGATGCACAATACAAAACCAGCGATACATCTCTGACCCATAAAACTCTGACTTGCAAAGATATACGTCAAGACCACGTACAAAGATCTTCAGAAGTTTCCAGGCCGCTATCCCTTGTAATGCAATGGTATCGCGGCCTGGGAACTTTAGAACACCTTCGTACGTACGCAGTATCAGCAGTACCTTGGGAAGAAAAATCGTAGTTGAAATTTATGCGGTAAAATTATATTGTAAACGTCAAAAAAATTTGTGAGCAGCTTGCACTAGTGGCACAAGGCTAGCGAAAAAACGAAGATGATGGCCACTTGGCTAGTCCAGATTTGCCTCCGGCACACCAAGAATTATTCGTGTTCCGAGCCTTCGGGAAACGCGTCGTGAAGCATGCGAGGCCCAGCAAATGCTTCTCAATATTTTGCACCGAGCCTATGACCTAGCTGCCCAGCTACGCTCAGCGCACAGACGCTCGCGTCCGTGGCAGACGCAGCACGCGTCGCCTCGGCTTGACGCCGTGCCGCCTTTGCTATACTGCATACGTTGCACAATGTTCCCGTCTAGCCGCCGCATAGAGCCACAAACTTTCTTTTTAGCGAACCTCCCAGTCCTTACAAGCTTCAGAAAAAGGTTACAACTGCGTGAATGAGACGCCACGTAAGAAACAAACTCGCACACTCGAAGCGCAACGTGTGTGTGTGCATCTTTCTATGTTTGTTGCATGGTGTGTTATTCGCGCAAGTGTAACCGTTTTCTGAAAAAATGACCCAACAAGACCAACAACATGTCATTCAACAAGCTTCGCTTGAAAACGTGCCTCACCTGTTATCTCGCGCACGAAAACGCCGACGCAGCCGACGTTGACGAAAGCGACGAAAGCTTCTCGCTGTCAGTCATGCATGGGCTTGTCGCTGGGTAGATGGTGTTTATGACAGTACGGCTGAAGAAAAATAATCGCGTAAGGTGTGTTGAATAAATTGTTTTTATGTATAAAGAACATACCAGATTTAGGCGTATAATTATTATTTTGTAAAAACAATTCTGTTGCATTGATTATAACTGTTTTTTTTGCGCTTGCGCCCTCTGACGTTTGGTGAGAGCACTAGTTCGTTACGTAGTCGTGACGCACTTCCTGAGGCCAGGTTTCGCGGAGTGTCCGCTCTTGTCTTCTTCCTTCTCTATGGCGTGGTCGGCGCGTCGGCGGAAGTAGAATAAAAGCGGAAAAGCGTGCAGCGCCATCTGGCTGTAAATGAACTAACTACACTTTTCTGGCGGGACATTTTGAACTTTTTTTTTTTTTTTTTCGAAATATCCGCTTTCAAAGTTGGGGTGCGGCCCTTACACGAGGGCGGCCCTTACACGAGTATATACGGTATGAACCTCACAGCACGATTTTGCATGGTTTGGAGAGCGTTGCTTAAATATGTTTGGTGAGGGCTCCTTACTACGCTTGCATATTCGAGTTTAGAGCGAATTATGGTTTGATAGCCTAGTAATCTGACAGGCTCTGGGACTTGTTTTAGGTGGCGTTTAAGGAAACCTAGTGCCTTATTAGAAGATGAGATGACATTAGTAATATGTGCGTTCCAAGCTAGATCCTTGGTTAGGGTAACACCGAGGTATTTGTATGAGGGCGAAGCTTCTAATGATATGTTATTGATTGATTATGAATAGAACAAAGGGTTACCTCGGCGAGAGAATGTCACAACTTTGCATTTAGCGGGGTTTAGTGTCATTGGCCAACAGTCACATCATTGTTGCAGACGATTAATATTTGCCTGAAGAGAAATTTGGTGAGATGTATCAGTAATGGTTTTGTAAACGATGCAATCATCTGCAAACTTGAGACTATTACAGGTTACATGAACAGGTAGATCGTTAAGATGTATTAAAATGAGGAAAGGCCCGTATTAAAATGAGGAAAGGCCCAAGAACAGATCTTTGAGGAACTCCGGAAGTTACTCGTAGGGAATCAGAGGTGCTGTTGTTAATAAATAAACACTGGGAATGATTATTAAAAAATGTTTTGATCCATCGTAAGATGTCGAGGTGTAAATTTGCCAAAGATAGTTTTAGTAGGAATTCTCGATGTGGCACCTTATCGAACGCTTGCGCGAAATTTAAAAATATGGCGTCTGTCTGTAGGTTAGTATCGAGATTTTTGTGAAGATCATGCAGAAACACTGTCAATTGGGTTTCGCAAGAAAGCCCTTTGCGAAGTTTGTGCTGTGAAGGATCCAAAAACTTATTCGAGTCTAAACATTTCATGATTCCTGTATAAATGACATGTTTAATGATTTTGCACGGTACGCTGGTAATTGAGATGGGGGATAGTTAAGTGGGGAGTTCTTGTTCCCTGATTTGCAGATTGGAACAACCCTTCCCACCATTCAATCATGAGGAATGATGCCTGTGAAAAGTGACTGGGAAAACAATAGACATAAATAAGCAGCACTGATATCTTTAGTATTTTTTAACAATTTTGAGTTTATGTTATCGACTCTGGCTGAAGATGATAATTTAAGATTGTCAGTCAGAGAGGAGATACCATCGACATGGAAAGTTATCGCTGGCATGGCATTAGGTGTGCTCGTCGCTGTAGATGGAGATGGTAGGCTAGCTTCCTTGGAGAAAACTGACACAAAAGCTGCATTGAAAATGTTAGCACACTCCTTGTTGTTGATCGTTTCACTGTCTTTGTTAATTAGCATGTTGCTGTTCTTATCTCGAGGATTAATTACCTGCCCGAATATTTTTGGGTCGTTGACCAGCATCATGGGCAGGTCTTCATGAAAGTAAGATTTTTTTGCTTCCTGAACAGCTGATAAGTATGCACGTTCCGCTGTGTAATATTTATTCCATGCGCATGCATTTGTGGTAACTTTTGCTGCTCAGTGTAAGCATTTTTTTTTGCTATCCAACCTTTTTAAAGAATTCCTGAACCATGATTTTTCTGGTTGTGTTTGTTATGCTATCTATGGGATGTACCTGTCTCCTAGGCTGTGTATTTTTTTGTTTAAACTTTTGCCAGTTTCTTGCCAGTTTCTATGGATAGTACGTTCCTTGAAAGACGCTTCAAATGAGGCTAAGAACTCACACAGGTTACCTGACATAGCTTCGTAGTTTTCTTTCTTGTAAACATGTATAGTTTTTGTACTGTCAAGCGCGGAACTGCTCCAAAGTTGAAGGACACGTGAATGACCTTATGATCACTGATTTCTTTTAGGTAGGTGATCGTCGATAATTTGTCTGGTTGGTTTGTTAGTATTAAGTCTAATATGTTAGCTGTGTCTTGTGTGATACGTGTTGGTTCGGACACAAGTTGACAAAGATTAAAATAATGAAAAACATCAAGAAAGTTTTTTACCTCTGTCTGATTTACTAAGTGGGGAGCTAAGTTATGCCAATCGATGTCTGGAAAATCGAAGTCTCCGAAAAGGAGAAGGCTAGCCTTGGTGTGCTTTGATGTTATATCGCAGTGTGCATTGTTTTTTAGTTCAATGGTTAAATCCGGGCTACTGCGGGGGGCTCGATAGCAAACACCCACAAGTACTGATTGTGGAGCTGCGTGACAATGAATGAAAAGTAATTGTAAGTTCGCCCTGATACTGAGAACGGAACACATTAATTCCTGGCTGACAGCTATAAGGACATCTCCTCCTCATGTATCCGGACGATCAACACGAAACATGCTGAAGTTAGGGAAATCAGCCAGTACTTTCGAGTCTGCAATGTGGTCGCCAAGCCGAGTGTCGATAAGAATTAACATGTTGCTATTAGAAGTCAGCTCAAGGTTTGACACTTGCTCACGTTTTTGAAATGAAGCTGCGTATATTAGTGAATATTACTGAGGTAGGTAGACATGACTTGCCTGTTGGTTTGGGGCGACAGATTATTTTTGCTTTGCCTTGTAGTTGCTATGCTTCTTTGGCTGTTTGGAAGTTTCATCGTATATGTGCCGCTTTGGGCCCACGAACAATGTTTTTAAACGCAAGGGATAGGGTGCAGATTTATCTTTAGTGAAGACGACAAGGTGTTTACTGACGTTTTTAACAGCTGGTGAAAAATCTTCTGCAACACTAAAGTTATTGCCTTTGAAGTTATGCCTTTTTAGAAGTACAGCTTGCCTCGTTTTATAAGACACAAACTTTACTAAAATTGGTCGTTTGCAGCTACAAGAATGCCGACCAATTCGGTGAGTCTGGTCCATATCCTTGGGCTCAAATTGTACCTTTAGGTAATCTGAGAAATGTCGTCAAATAATTTTTTCGGAATCTGCTGATGGTTCTGATGGAGATGGATCTGGAAGGCCATAGAAAATCAAATTATTTTGCTTAGATCGATTTTCACCATCTTCTACACGCGCTTCCAGTTTATGGATCAGTTGCGCCGTACATTCGCTGTCTGCCTGTATGGATTGCATGTCTCCTTGCAAGGCTAATTCACTTTGGTAATTACCCCCCAGATCTGTCAGCCTTTTACTTAATGTGTTGAGTAACGTTATCTTAGCTATAGATTGTTTCTTTAATTCTTGCATCTCAGCGATGATCTCAGCTTGACCAGCGGAAAGCTTTTTCATTTCGGCAAGCAGCGCGGCATTATCTGGACCAAGATTGCTTTCAATATCTTCTGAAAGGAATAATTGGGATCTCATCACGGAAAGAGACTGACGAACAATAGAAAAGCAGCACTCTGGGCTCGGTAGCTGCACGAGACAATAATTGCTTGTTTTCTTAGCGCAAAGACGATGTGATTTACAGACCTGCATGATGAACAGAAGCGGATTAGTGGACCGCATCATGGCAGTGCCACTTAGCTCACAGTGCGCGGGAGGTATTCGCTGCTCCTTTATAGGCGGCTGGCTGGTTGTTGACGATGGGGGTAGGTTCAACGGTACCTCGTCGAGGATCCCTGCTTGGACTAATGGCGCCGTTGAACGGGACATTTGGTTGCCGATTCCGACGTGCAAATGGATGACACAGCTGGTGTACGGGTTTGCCTGCGCTAGTGAAGCGCTCGTTGATTCCGCGGGAAAGGGCAGCAACAATTGCATGACGAAGGATGTCATAATCTGCGTAATGCATGACGAAGGATGTCATAATCTGCGTTATTAACAGAAGCGAATATGAAGACCGCATCATGGCGGTGCCACCGAGCCCACCTGAAGGAGATGTTGCTATGTAAGAAATATGAATGCAAGCAGTTCTAAGATTCAGCGGCCATCTACTTCATGTGTTCCTTCTCTTTCAGTATTATTCACTCACATTCGCAGCTTGTTACCTAAACAGGTCTTGCTTGATTCGTATCTTGATGATAGTTAATCTGATGTTCTATTGCTAACCGGGACTTGGCTATATGCTGACGTTTGGGACTCTGAGCTATATTATACTTCAAGACAGTACTCCAAATACAGCCATGACCGGGCTCATAAAAGGTGTTGCAGCGTGCTGTTGACCATCAAACGAACTACACCTACCTTTGTTGTCGACACTGACACTTCTCAAAATTTAGTTTAGGTCGCTGGTCCTAGCTTATCTGAAAAATTATTGATGGGCGTATGCTATCGCCCACCTTCTTTTGATCGTATTTTCGTATCCAAGCTTCACAAAAGAACTTCTAGGGCTCTTGACCTGTTTCCAACTAGAAAAATGTACTTATTTGGCAATTTTAATTTTTCTGACATTAACTGGTCATGCATGTTTTTATCGTGTAGTGCTTCGTGTGAATTCATTGAGCTATGGGCTGACTTCAGTTTCACCCAGCTTGTTTCAGAGCCCACTTGCAGTGATCCCACTCCTGCGCCAACTGCGCCGAAATGCGCTAAATCTGATTTACTGCACCATCCTGATACTATGAACGAAAATTGCACCAAACTGCACCAAAGTCGGATTTGGAAGCGTGTATCACGGGCAATAGCCACGCCCCGCCGCGGTGGTTTAGTGGCTAAGGTACTCGGCTGCTGACCCGCTGGTCGCGGGTTCAAATCCCGGCTGCGGCGGCTGCATTTCCGATGGAGGCGAAATTGTCGTAGGCTTGTGTGCTCAGATTTGGGTGCACGTTAAAGAACCCCAGGTGGTCAATATTTCCGGAGCCCTCCACTATGGCATCTCTCATAATCATATGGTGGTTTTAAGACATTAAACCCCGCAGGTCAATCAACCGGCAATAGCGACGCCGGCGCGTTAAAACATGTGCATGATGTTCTCAGGGCCACCAAAGTCACAATCGCGTACCTAAAATTATTCCGCTGAATTAACAGTAGTTGCACGTGCATCTTAAGTAATCCACGATGCTATGGTTGATGCCGACGCAACTTCTGTTGTGCAAGTCCGTTTAACGGTGAAACGCACTCTCCGCAGGTGCTCGTGGCATCTAGTTCAATCAGTGCCTGAAACTGTCGTGGTAATTCATCGGTGAACTTTTTGATATTGCCGTCTCATTTCCTGCGCTTCGCGTCCCCAGAAGAACACTTGCACGGTGGAAACGCATTGACACCTTTCCTTTAGTGTACTTTATTTATGGATACTTTATTAGTGGAGCAGCGGGAATTCAGTTTTAATACGCACGACTTTCAAAAGGGAGGCTATCGCTGACAGCTCTGGGGTCGGAAGGCCCACGTTGAAGTGGCTACGCCTTATTACAAGTCTGTCTCTCGCTTTCCAAGGTGAATAGCTGACGGCTAAAAAAGTTAAACATCACGTCATTGCATTCAATACTTCATTTTTTTTTGGGGGGGGGGGGGGGGGGAAGCTACGTCGCTTGAAGGGCGTGTTTGCGAGCACGCTATCTCGAGGCCTAATGAGCCATGTTCATAAAATTTCTGGGCTTCTGTAACCTTTGTTTAAGTAACTGACAGGGCGAAAACCGTTTTGGCAATTGGAGTGATCATTGTCTCTTTAGCCAGCATTCATCAGAATTATGTTACGTCGTGTCCAAAAGATACTATTTGTTTTTTTCACTTAAGCTCTTAGCAATGAATGCGATGTTAACAGTCTGTTCGCATTGAGGGTACAAGATAGAAGGGTATAACAGCCGTCTTTAATGCCTGCCAAATTAGTGTGAGTGCTAGTTATCACACCAAAAGTTCAAAACAACCCCTCCCTCCCCCCACCTTGCGTTCCTAGTTTCTTCCTGCTTTTTGAAGACGGGTGGCGCGTTCCTCTCTGCTTTAGTAACAATCCTTGGCAGGCCTGGGGCACGGGATTATGCTATCGCATCTGCACTCCTTGCGGAGGAGATTGGCTGGCTCTTTTATTGCGATAGCAATTATATGGACAGTCTTGGCTGTTTCTTTTTTTATTTTTTTTGCCATCGCCACTTCCGCTGTACTTCTCAGTATATGTATACGCATCTATATATATGAAAACTCAAGAAAAAAAAAATTGCTCCTGTATCTGCATGTTTTACTGCAAACGTCGCCGAAAGACGGTAGTCTTGCATTTGGAGAGAGTGAACAAAACGTTAACTTAAAGTTCTGCACAAGAAAATCGGTGAATGGTATTCTGGAGGCGCTGCGTGAGAGTGCCTCAATGCGTGTAGTGGAGGGGAACGAGCGCATTGAGGGACGTAACACGCGAGACATGCGCGCTATCTAGCAGTTATCTCGTAAAACAAAGTGAGCAGCATGCACGCCCATCTCGGAGGCGATAAGGTGTTGAATGTGAGGCGATGGGTAGGTGCCACCACCATGTCATCTTAGCAATGATTTGAAAACACTTGCGTTGCATCCTCAGCACAGCGTGATACACACTACGGTCCTTAAAGTTACTTATGTATGGCTTTTCTAGTATAAATAGATACACACAGATTATTGATGTGTTGTTATTGTACCTCGGATATGTTCAATAATTGCCTTTTAATTTTAATCAACAATCGCGCAAGTCCTTTTTTGTGCTGACGACCAAAGACTGGAAGGTTCTCCTTGCCGGTACAGTGCACCACTTCAGCTCGGTACTCTTGAGAAGCTATCAAACATTTGTTATGTTAATTTTTTTCATTATTTTTTTACCACTCCTCATGTAATACCTCTAAACTGGGATCTTTGAGGTAACAAATAAATAAATAAAGTATAAACCCTGATTCTTGAGCAATATTGCTGGGTGCTCTTGATGGGGTTAGATTTTGGTCGTTTCGGGCATCGTTTCAATGGACAAACAGACTAGTCCACCAACAGACAGACAGACAGACCAAAAATTTTGCGTCGAAGGTCTCCACCCAAGAAAAACTATCGTCTTAAAAAGAAAGGATGAAAAGTCGGCCGCTATCGGAGCTCAGCTCATTGCGATGCCCTCACGCACGCTTATCTCCCTCGCATACTTTGCCCTGCGAATGAGGCGGGTGGTTAGATGCTTGTGCACGCACGCTTATGCTTCAGTGGGGAAAATTGTATGTCTTCGGCTTTCATTGGAATGCATGGAACGATTGCGTTAGTTGCCGGGCCCAACACGAAGGTTACTCCGCTGGCTGCACAGACCCTGTTTGTGAAAAGAGCGCGCTTTTCATACACAGCGAAATATAACTGGGATACTTGTTAGTTTGCACTCATCTATGCTTAGAATTATATTTTGTGTGTCGTTTTTGTGTAAATAGCACGTTAAGTGCCGAGTGGTAAATGTTGTTAGTTCACTCTTGTCTTGTCTATGTTGTTTTCATGCGTCATTTGTGCATGAGCAGCGCACTGCCGTTTCGATCTGCTTTTCGTTTTCAGTGCTACATTCCAAGTTGTTGCTATTGCAATCATTACTTTGCCCTTGCGGAGAAACTGTGTGTGACAACCGGGTAGTCCGGGGCCATGCTGGTCGCCGGACCGAATCACACACACGCACATAGATGGTTTCCACACTGACCGACTCGTCAAGTGTGCTGTATTTATTTCATTGCAACATTGATGCTCTTGGGTGCCCGAATGGTAAACTAATCTTATCGCACTGTGACTTTTGTATTTCTGCTTTAGCTGCGTTTGGCACCCCTGCTTGCACGCATTTACCCGCTTGTAAATTACACCATGCGTAGGGGGATGTTATCAATAGGGATATTACACAAAACATGACGGCGATTGCCAGCGACATAGCCAGGTGGGGAGGTCACATCAAGAACGAGCCGCCCCTCCCAAAATATTTTTGCCATGGCAAAAATATAGCTTAACATAGGGGGCTTGGCAGCACCGTGTTCGGGTGGTTGCTCATGAATTTCTACTTTTTCGTCCAGATCGCCCTGCTGCAGGTGGATTCCGTCGTTGGCTCGGCGGAACTCTTCCCACCGCAGGGAAACATCGTCGCGCCTGCGCCGGACAGCCCTGTCGACGAAGAACCATCATGGAAAGCAGCGCCTCAAGTGCCCCTCCCCTACCATGTGGTCAACCGAGTGACGTCAGCGGACACGCTTGAGCTTCAGCATAAAACCTGGAGCCATCTTCAGCAGTCTTTCAGTGGGCTTGGCAGCACCGTGTTCGGGCGGTTGCTCATGAATTTCTACTTTTTCGTCCAGATCGCCCTGCTGCGGGTGGATTCCGTCGTTGGCCCGGCGGAACTCTTCCCACCGCAGGGAAACATCGTCGCGCCTGCGCCGGACAGCCCCGTCGACGAAGAACCATCATGGAAAGCAGCGCAAGTGCCCCTCCCCTACCATGTGGTCAACCGAGTGACGTCAGCGGACACGCTTGAGCTTCAGCATAAAACCCGGAGCCATCTTCAGCAGTCTTTCAGTGGGCTTGGCAGCACCGTGTTCGGGCGGTTGCTCATGAATTTCTACTTTTTCGTCCAGGTAAGTGAAAATGAATTTTTACTTTTTCGTCCAGGTGAGCGAATCGTCTCTATTAGAGACGATTCGCTCACTTTAGTAGTGCTGCCGGGCCCACAGAGTCTGCTTTCTTCATTGTGTGATTGTTTGCTTGTTATTAGGCTACTGCTGTTAACATCAAGTGATTTGGAGTTAAACCCTGGACCCCACTCAGACTCAGAGTCTGGTTCAGAAGCCACCTTAAATAGCCAGCTCCTCAAGAAAATTCAAAAGGAACAAACAAAGACCAATAAAGCGCTCACTGCTCTTTCCGAAAACTTAAAACACATAGAAACTACAGTAGGCAACGTACAGGAAAGATTAACTGCCTTAGAAAAAGAGTTAGCTCGCCTACAGCAATTCGAGGATAAACTCGCCAAGCATGAGGTGATGACTGTAGAAACAAATAAACTGGTGCGAGAGCTATCAGTTAAGGTAGAAGACTTGGAAAACAGGAGCCGCCGGAATGACATAATAATCTATGGCGTGGAAAAGGGTAATAACGAACAAAATACAGATTTACAACAGCGGATTGTTAAGGGCATTTTTAAAGACATCCTCAAGGTGAATTTTACATCTGTAGAACGCATGCACCGAATTGGCAGGAAAATACAAAATCGAGAGCGGCCAGTAATTCTTAAGCTGTACAATTTCTCTGAAAAAATGTTAGTCCTTCGTAATATCGGCAAACTGAAGGGAACAGCGATATCAATATCTGAAGACTTTTCCGCACGAGTTCGGGACCTGCGCAAAAAACTATGGCAATCAGCAAAGGAAGATCGGGAAAATGGTGCTAAGGTCACTCTTGTATTCGATAAACTAAAGATAGATGACGACTTGTACGTATGGGATGAAGCAAAAAATGCATGAGTTTCCCTGAGAAGGGTTCGTCACGATGGTCACGCGAAAAGCAACGCGTGACACCTGCAAGCTGCCACACCGTTTTCATTGGTATGTTTGAATGCCCGTAGCATTGTTAACAAAACTGACAAGCTAGAAGAATTGTTATTTTCGTACACTCCTGATATTGTCGTGATAACTGAAACGTGGCTGCACGCAGACATTCTTGATTTTGAAATTCTTCCTTCTTCATACTGCCTACTTCGGTCAGATCGTGACGGTCGCGGGGGCGGGGTCGCCATTGCAATAAAGGTGGTTTGCAATATCGTAGAGAAAAGGGTATCGCAAATCACAAAAGCGTTTGGTGCACAATATTTGCTCACGATGCTCCAGTACTGATCGGTGGCATCTACAGAAAGCCTAATGCGTCTGATGATTACCTTTTACAAGTACATGACTATCTGGTTGATAAGGTTACCCCCCGTACCAAATTAATACTTACTGGAGATTTCAATCTCGCTATTGACCGGGAAAACTTAACAAGTACTAGAAATACCGCCAACAGCGAGCTATTATACAATTTAATGTTCAATTTTTCATTGTCCCAGTTGGTCCAGGAACCAACCCAAATTCAAGGAAACACTCGCTCCATACTAGACCTAGCTTTTCTTTCCGATAACCTATCCGGTAAAGCCACTGTAGAAGATGGAATATCTGACCACAAAATTTTAATCATAACTTTTAACCTTGAATGCTTAAATACCAAACCCGATGGCACAAATTCATGGATAGCCGTGAAAGATTACACCAGATATAATGATGTTTGTGTTATTGATTACCTCGACACAGCACTAGAGACTTTTTCTCTAGAGGAATGTGAGCGTGTTAATGGTATGTGGATTCAACTGAAAAAAATAATTTCGTACTGTGAACAAAATTTTATCCCAACGAAACTAAAACGCACACAAAGAAAAACACCATGGATCAATCGCCGTATTATTCACCTTAAAAGAAGGGTACAGGGAATGCACAAGAAAAAGAGGAATCCAATCATCTTAAAGGAACTTGCATCTCAGCTTAAGGCGGAAATTAGAAATGCAAGACAAACTTTTTTTTCACATACGTTATCTCACTTCATGACGGATCAGCCGCAAAAATTTTGGCGTTTCTTGGCACGGCTTGAAAACCCAACAACTGAAGTAGAAATTGAGGGCACTATCGTAAAGGACGCGCAGGCCATTTCCTATGCTTTCAATAGGTATTTTCAGGCGGTATTTACACGTGCATGCGCACCAAGCAGCCCTGTTGCTCCGGTGCATCCTTTTTTAATGCCCGATGTCGTTGTCACTACGGAAGGTATTCTGAACCTGCTGTTGCAGATCGATGTTAAGAAATCAGTGGGTCCTGACAATATTTCAAATGTATTCCTTCGACGCTACGCAGAGCAACTGTGTCTCTTCCTTGAAACAATTTTTAAAGCATCCCTGCTAACAGCTTCTTTACCTGCAGACTGGTTGTGTGCAAAGGTAATTCCAATTCATAAAAGCGGGAGCATCGAAAAGTTATGCGTGAAAGCCAATAGAACTCTGCGATTTTCGCACCAAAATGTGCATCATTCCTCATCTTTCGTATGGCAACAGGCCGGCCTAACTTTTGTACACCCTCAATCAAAATATGCTTCATCAATCTGGTCTCCTAATCAACAATATCTTAACAGATAAAATGGAATCCATCCAAAATTGTGCAGCCCACTTCATAACTTTAATATACTATCACTATTCCAGCATCACCCATACCAAACGCGATATTGCCCTTCCTAACATAGATTTTCGCCGCTCTGTCACCCTCCTATGCATGTTTCATAAATAC
This sequence comes from Rhipicephalus microplus, assembly GCF_043290135.1. NCBI lineage: Eukaryota > Metazoa > Arthropoda > Arachnida > Ixodida > Ixodidae > Rhipicephalus > Rhipicephalus microplus. The sequence goes on along the minus strand of NW_027464587.1, from coordinate 7,809,803 downwards.
CACTACAACTCTTAGACCAGTCGTCCCTCTGTTAAAGCTTCTTCGTGCACATTGCGTCGTTTTCATAATCATCTCAGTTTCAGATGCGTCTTCGGCCACACACAGTCATTCAATAATTCTGGTTTACCCCGTGCCATCACAATTTTGAGCAGTCTTTCTAATGAAATTGTTTTGTTAAGACACTCTGTGAAATTCCGTGAGTATTTGCAAGTTAATATGTTGCCTTGATTTTCGTATAAAGATGTGCTTTTTTTCTCATTTCGTATTTTACTACAATATACTACAGCGCTTGTTCTTTTCTCTTCCATTGCATAATTTTCTTCATTATTTTTCTTTGATGCAGTTTTTTTTATGGTATATTTATGGGGAATTTTCTCTACCCCCCCCCCCCCCCCTACTCAATGCTCTTGGGGGCCTGTAAGGTATTATGAATAAATGATTAAATAAATGTAGCCAAAAAAATGTTTCTGGTATTTGTAAAATTTTTAAATGATGTTCTTTACGTAACGTAAAAGGCACAAGCTCAAAGAAGCAGAATCTTTTTTGTGAGTGGAAAGAGAGCGTAATGTAGCCACACTTGTCCGCCACCCATGACTCATTAGTCTGTTTGCCAATAGGTGACATCAGGAGCAGACATGCTTCCTTTGACTGTCAAGTGATGGCGCTGTAGAAAGCTGCGACAAACAACACGCCACGTGTGGTCCCTTTGATAAAAAATGACAGCGTGTGTAAAAGCTGCACCTTACTTGTACTTACTTATGTAGCAGAAACCTGGAGGCTCACACCGAGGGTTCAGCCTAAATAGAGGACGACGCAGTAATGAAAAGCAAAATGGTAGGTGTAGACTTGAGAGACAGAGAAAGAATAGGATAGGTCGGGGAACAGTTGAAGAAATTATAGTTGACGAAATGGGCATGGGCTGGACACGTAAAGCAAGATAACCTATGTTCGTTAACTGACTGTATCGCAAGAGAAGGCAAACGAGGGAGGGGAGGTTGAGAAGTTTGCGGCTACAAAGTTTCAGCTCAAAGCGCAGGATCTGGTTGATTGTGGCACGTGAGGGAGGCCCTGCAAGCTGATGAGATGATGATTATTAGCTGCTTCAAGAGATTGAAGCCCACTCCTACTCCTGGTGCTTGTCCTTCTCTATCTTTGGTCCTTGCTTAAAGAGCTTGTCTTTGCAAGGAGCAGTCAAATAAAGCGTAACAGAAAATGTGGCCAACAGAAGCTAATGGATTAGCACCCATCTCAGTGCTTGCCATGCTGGCATCCTACAGGTATTACTGGCAAGTTTTTTTCAGTGACAAGTGAAGCCGGCACTCTTTCTGTCTACTCTGTCCTTTTTTCCTATGTTCGCGCCCTGAAAAAAAAACTTGCCATTATACGACTACACACCAACTAGCTTCCACTCTTGCAAATTACATCCTACAGACTCTTGTGCTAACTGGCTTTCAGACTTGTTGCTTTCCATCCTCCTGCTGTTGTTTGGCTGCTCTTAGCATGAGGCAACATCTGCACAAAGCTCATCACACGTATAGGCAGTTTCATGTGCACATGCAAGCGCCAGCCAGTGCCAGTGAGCTAGTGTTCTTTTATACCTGTGCCTATTTCGAAAGGCTATCCAGTCGATGGCCACCACAGCTTTATTGACTGTATGTAGTTGCTACACTGTTACACGGCAGTTTGAAATGGCCATGAAGTGGTTTAGACATTTTCTGCAAAAGTTGTGGGACTCTGCCACTCTTTATTTTCGCATGCATGTCTCCTAATGTTGAATAATAAAAATTCTCCTAAACTCAAAAATTGTCAGTTTTTGTTTCCCCATTTTAATAAGTTATTTATATGTAGTTAGGAATACATACTTTATTTTTAAGCTGTTGAGCAGTGAAACTGCTGTGAGTAAGACAAGGCAAACAGCATGCACGTCACTGCTGTCAAGAGTATCAGCAGTTCACACATTCTAAGTGGTAAAAATACTTCATTAACCCTTTCAAGTACCATCTATACAGAACTGTCTCTGTGTGATATTGTTACATTATTGTTTCAAGGCGTTCAATAGTGTATTCCAACAAAAAAAAAATGTCATACAGCTGAACCCCATTACAAGAGGCACTGATATAAGAGACAAATGGATAAAAGAGACACCAGTGTGCCTATAATAAAATACGGGCTGATAGGAAAATGCATACAACGTACCCTGCTTATAAGAGACATATCATCTTAAAGACAAGATTTGCTGCCTCGAGCATGCCACTTATAAAGAGGTTTAACTGCAATATGTTAATCTATGTGTGTTATAGCTACTACTCCAAACTAAATATGTGTCTATTCTGAAATCAGTGATGCTCTGTTTTTGCATAAACTGTATGAAATCTCAGGCAAGAAATATGACACAAGTTCATTTTTGGTTATGTTAATAATAAGTAGGGAAAAAAAAGTTGTGCTGTATTGTATTTCACATGTCTTGCAGGAAGTGGTGCTTCGAACGACATGTCAATTGTGCTTTTGGAAGAGCGATCATGTGCACATTGGGAAATGAAGAAGACAATATCCTGGAGGAAGAACTTCAATTCAGCCAGAGCTCATTAAGTCTAGCTCTTTCTCAGCCCATAATAGATAAAATTTGCAGAAACAAGTGATGTGTCAAATAATTCATAATGTTCAAATGCTTTTGTAATCCCGTCATTCAAGGGCCATTGAAGTTTCAATGCAGTTGTGGGGTACTCTGCTGATTCGATTGACTATTGACACGGCGGCCTTAAAAGCATCTCATGTAGCAGCTGGTGCTTTATCATTGAGACTATCTGTTGGGAAGCCACCTAAACTTTGCATGTGTGACACAGGTAGCCGGTCTATCATGCAGTGGGTGCTTTCAGTTTCACAGGCCTGGGCCCCGTGCTTCTTGTGTGCCCGACCACTGTGATGCACCAGTGGGTGCGAGAGTTCCACTGCTGGTGCCCCCCGCTGCGTGTCGCCATCCTGCATGACTCGGGCTCCTTCTCTGGAAACAAGGTGAGATTCATCAGCAGAAGTGTTTTGCATTTGCCACCATGCCTATTAGTGGCGCCCAGGTTTAAATGCACATATATACCCCATGAAATAGATGACTGCTTCTATGGCTCAGTTGCATCGGACACGTTATTTGAATGTCGCAAGTTCAGTCCATGCCGCTACTTTACGTTACGATTAACATCCCGGCATCATTTGTCTTCCTCTAATACAGTGAGCTTTTTAAAGCTGCTGCCGTTAATTTTGCTATCGTTAATTGAAGAGAGTGCAAATTTTCTGTCTTTAATCCTTGCACAAAAACCTAAGTGTGATGTCACTGATGTTCTGTTGTATTGTGAACTTATTTACAGCGCAACACCAGAAAAATACAGGACAGGGAAGGAGCAAAAGAGAAAGAAAAGACAGCGCTCCTTCCCTGTCCTATGTTTTTCTGGTGTTGAGCTGTAAATAAGTTCACGATGGATCCTAACCAACTGGCCCAACTTACTGTCTTACTGTTCTGTTGTATTTTGGCCAAACTAACTCAATGAAACTGACAAAAACTTGGTATGTCAATTACAAGCCGCAGCTGTGGCTATTTCACGCAAAGAAATAACAAAGGAAGGGAGCGTTCTCCTTGACACCTTCCATCGTTATTTCTTCGCGCGAAACAGCAACAACTGTGGCTTCTAATTGAACATGCCCAGCAACGTTCACTTCTAAATGGTATGCCAAAAGAACTTCTTTTTGGGCGAGTTGGTAAAGTTTCTGGCTCTGTTAGGGCACGGTGTAATTCATCTTTAATGATCTCTGACTGTGTACATGATAGCAAGAACTCTCAGCGAGTTAGTGTGGGAACTTCATGGTTGCTTACCAGTACTGGACGCTGGGCGAGTTGGTTATTCATAACTACAAAAGTGCACAAAAAATAAATGCCAGGCCTGCGCATAAGACGAAGCACAGTCACAGCGAAAGCTAGAAGAGCGGCCTTTTAGAGCCTTTTCTAAAGACTCATTGGGTAACTACTGCAACCACACCTGCTTGGTACCCACTACGGCATTATCAATAAAAATTTCGTAGTAGGCCAGCATTCGCTATGCTATTTTTCATCATTCTTTTGAGAAGAGTGGGCATCGCTGCAGCACAACGGGCAACATGCTGAGCAATCCTTTTTGCTTTGTGCTTCAGGTTTTTCTGGGTATCCATCTGGCACGAGACTATCTCCAAAGGACATGCGCACAACACGGACCGGGGCCTGCTCTGCAATGGACGGCGGATGTCAAGAACAACACGTGTGACACGGCTGAACTTCGCTTCATCGTGCCAGCGTGGCTATCTACGACTGTGACATCACATCACGTGCTGTATTCAAGGGCTATAAAAGCTCCCCCGGTTCCGTCGTTCGCCAGTGGACATGGCTGCAGCACAACGGGCAACATGCTGAGCAATCCTTTTTGCTTTGTGGTTCAGGTTTTTCTGGGTATCTATCTGGCACCAGACTATCTCCAAAGGACATGCGCACAACACGGACCGGGGCCTGCTCTGCAATGGACGGCGGATGTCAAGAACAACACGTGTGACACAGCTGAACTTCACTTCATCGTGCCAGCGTGGCTATCTACGACTGTGAAGTCACATCACGTGCCGTATTCAAGGTCTATAAAAGCTCCCCCGGTTGCGTCGTTCGCCAGTGGGCATGGCTGCAGCACAACGGGCAACATGGTGAGCAATCCTTTTTGCTTTGTGCTTCAGGTTAGTCATCACCATCTTGCTTATTGTATACGTAGTGATGACCGATTTTTAGTGCTGCTGCCCTGCCCACTGTGTGTTCATTGCTTTCTTAATAGTGTTGTTCTGTTATCAAGGGATCTTTTGGCATGTGGGGATATTGAATCAAACCCAGGGCCTCCTAACGAAGATATGTTGAAGGAACTGTTGGAAGGACAAAAGAAGCTTACTTGTGTTGTTGAACGCGTTGAGGAATCGCAAGTAAAAATTGAAAAAAAAATTTCAGGTTTAGCAGATTGTATAGACAGCCTCGAACAGAATTTGAATGAACTTAGCAGTTTGTCTACCGACGTTAAGAATATGAAGGTGTCAACATCAAAGCTTGAAGAGCAGGTATCAACACTTATTGACAAAGTAGATGACCTTGAGAATAGAAGCCGCAGAAATAACTTAATCATTTACGGGTTAGAGGAGCCCCCTGACGAGAAGTATGAGGACCTGAAAGCTAAAATAGAGGAAGATATTTTTCAGCAGAAGTTGGAAATAACGGTAACAGGCATTGAAAGATGTCACAGGTTTGGCAAAAAAACAAAGGCCGGGCCACGACTTGTGATCATAAAATTTTTTGATTACCGGGAAAAAACTAACGTTTTGTCGAGTGCATTTAAATTAAAGGGAAGCACATCGTCCCTGTCTGAAGACTTTTCCAAACGAGTTCGAGAAATACGGAAGCAATAGTGGAAAAGTTCAGAGGAGGAAAGGCTGCGTGGCTGTAAGACAAAGCTAGTTTATGATAAGCTTAAGGTTGATGACGTCTTGTTTGCATGGGACGAAGGAAAGGGTCACGCTATCGGCTGAAGAAAAAAATCTAATTGACACAAAAACAAGCACTATGGCGCACAAAAATACTAAATGTAAATTGTAAGAGCGTTCTTAATAAGGCCACTGAATTAGAGGCGTTAATACTTTCTCATGATCCTGCTATTGCTGTCTTGACGGAAACGTGGCTAAGCGACTCAGTTTTAATAGTGAATTTGTTCCGTCTGGCTACAGCGCATACAGAAATGACCGGGCTAGTAAAGGCGGCGGCGTTTGTGTACTTTTCAAGGATAACCTTAAAATATGTAGAATGGATGATGTGCCAGGAGTAGAAGGTATTTTTTGTAAGGCTTATCACAACGATGTCTGTTACATTATAGGAGGTGTTTATAGGCGCCCAAACGCTCCTGTTGACGTACTGAATGAATTGAAAAACTATTTGAAACTGAATATTAAGCATGATGACCGGATTATGATGACAGGTGATTATAATTTACCTAATGTAGATTGGAAAAAATTTACCCTGAAGCAGTGCGACCCTTCGGGTGAAGGAAGCTATGCTTGATATTTGCTACATTTTTGACCTCCTTCAGCTAGTTGAAGGCTACACAAGAATTCAAGGGACCACTCAGTCAACCCTAGAGCTTTTCTTCTTTAACCAGGCAATTGCACCTAAAGAAACGACTGAGATATATCCGGGCATTTCCAATCATCATGCAGTACTATTTACTCTAAGTGACACAGTGTTCGATAAGACATTGCCCTGTTTATCTTTCCCTAATTTCGATCGTGCAGATGATACTGCTATCATAGATGTCCTTTCATTCAACTTTGATAACTTTGCGAATAATGATATACATAATTTACTAATTATATACATAATTTACTAATGATATACATAATACTGATATACATAATTTATGGAACTGGTTTAAGGACATTGTCAAAGAATTCATTGAATCACTTGTGCCTCTGGTAAATTAAAAATCGAAGCGAAGAAATCCCTGAATTTCTCGGATAACACTGATGTTAAGAAGGCAAATAAAGCGTCTAAAGAAAAAACGAAGTCTGAACGTAGCGTATTCAGAACAAATAGATAAGCTTTCAGTAAAACTGAAAAATCAAATTCAAACAGATAAGCAGCGTTATTTTGGGGAATCCTTGCCGCATTACTTGACCTCGAGTCCCGAGAAATTTTGGAGAAGCATTTCGCCCGCTTCAAAAGAGTGTGACGTTTTTAATGTCGATGGTATTCTTACGCATGATATTGCTCGAATTGCAAATGCTTTCAACGATCACTTCAAATCTGTTTTTTCTTGTGACAACTCTGTATTACCGATCTTTGAAACTGTTTCGTCGCGAATGCCCGATATTGTTGTTAGTGAACAGTGCATATTGAACATGCTTGTGAACCTTAATATCAGAAAGTCCTCTGGACCGGACAATATCCCTAATCGGTTCTTAAAGAGATACGCTGAATGGATGTCGAAATACCTCCATGTTCTTTTTACAAAATCGCTGCGTGAGGGCCAGGTTCCAGACGACTGGAAAACAGCTAGAGTCAAGCCTATCCATAAATCGGGCAACAAGCAGAGTGTCAAAAATTATCGCCCCATCTCGCTAACTTCAACCGTTTGTAAACTTTTGGAACACATTATACACAATAGTATTTCATGTTTTCTGGACGAACATAGTATCTTAAACCAACATCAGCATGGATTCAGGAAGGGATTTGCAACGACACAATTGGTATCAACAATACACGACTTCGCTACTTCAATTAATAATGGAAAACAAACATATGCAATTTTTATGGATTTTTCAAAAGCTTTTGACAAGGTTTCGCACAATAAATTAGTATACAAATTAGAAAAAATTCTCGGGAATGATCAACTTATTAAATGGATATCGGCCTACTTGAAAAACAGGGAACAGTTTGTAGATTTTAACAATCATTCTTCTCACAGGGTTTCCGTTGACTCTGGCGTCCCCCAAGGGTACGTTCTGGGTCCCCTTCTATTTATTTTATATATTAAGGACATAGTAAACGGTATACCTGTAAATATAAGGCTCTACGCGGACGATTGCGTTATTTATTCTGAAATAGAATCCTCAAAAGACCAAGTTTTGTTAAACGAGTCGTTTAACAGGGTTGTTTCCTGGTGCGAGGCTTGGCGAATGTCCATCAATTTTGAAAAAACAGTGTACATGTCCATTTCTCATAAGAAAAACAAATTAAATTTTCAATACTTTACAAACAATGCCATTCTTTCCGAGGTTCAATCCTACAAGTATCTTGGGTTATGGATAACAAATAATCTTAACTGGACAAAACACATTGACATAGTAACTTCCAAGGCTAATCAGAAACTGTTCTTTTTACGAAGGACTTTGAAACTCTCCCTTCCATCTGTCCGTGTACTTGCTTACAAACCGATAGTCCTCCCCATACTTGATTATGCTGCAGTGATCTAGGATCCATTTACTCGAACTAACATTCATAAAGTCGAAAAAGTACAAAGAAGAGCCGTTCGCTTCATATATAACAGTTATGGACGAACCTCGGTAAATGAACTGTTAGTAAGAGCTAACTTACTTTCACTTTCAGAAAGAATCCGCATATCCCGATTAAAATATTTATATCAAATAATTAATGGGCATTACAAGATGGACATCGGAAAAATTATTTCATTTTCTTCAGGTTACGCCACCAGACAACGCCATGATCGTACAGTAACTCCCTTTCGTACCCGCAATAACTGCTTCAAATATTCTTTTTTCCCCAGAACTGTGCAGGATTGGAATAGTTTAAATAACCATCAAGTCACAACACAGTCTTTAACATCCTTTGCCACTGTCTCGAACAACAGAGAAAATAATTTTACTTGTGTGCTAGTTCGGTTTTCTTTTCTTAAAATGAGAGTGATGTGTCATCGGTAAAATTTTTGTTACGTTTGTTTACATTGTAGAACGCAAGTGATAGTTATTTGTTTGCTTTGTGTTATATGGCTGCCTACTATGTGAAATGTGATAGGCTGTTCTATCTGTTTGCCTGGTGGTGTTATATGCTGATGTTTACGTCTTTTGTACCGACCTGCTAAAATCCCTCCAGGGGATTGCAGTACCAATAAATAAATAAGTAAATAAATAAGCTGCTAAACACTTGCATTTCGTGCAAATTGTTCATGCAGTGGCTGACGACGATGAGAAATTATGCCTAAAATCGGTATGCGCCACAGTTGATAGGTAAACAAGAACAAGCTCTTGAATTGAATTGGAGCATTGGATGACCCACTCGTTGCTTTATTCGCATTGTGCGACGACTGGTTATTTTTTCGCTGTTTTGAAACGCTCTATAAATCGTATTAACGCGATTTGTTTCCCGATATCAAGCCTGCCTAAGGCAAGTTTGCCAACAAGTCTCAAGCACCGGCGTGGCTCAGTGGTTGAATACTGGGCTGGCACCCAGCAGAACCTGGGTTGGAGCCCCGCTGTGTCATTGGCACTAGGTGTTTCTTCTAATTTCGTGCGATGTGGTTACGGACACTGGTGGCGGCGAATAACTATGGTGACACGTGACCCGAGTTGTGAGCTCATAGCAGCTTTCGCTGTAAAAAGCGACAAAAAACAGAGAAAGCACACACATAATAGGATTGTCAACTGCATAAATGTGCTCACGCACTATGTCACATTAGTGAAAACAGCAGTGTCCAATAGTCCAACCCTTTAGTACAGTCAATATATCCGATAGCTGCCTACTTGCTTCAGTAAGCACAATTTCAACTAGTATAACTGTACACAAAAGACAAAAAAAAAGAAGGATAACAGGTGTTCACTTGTGCACTTAGATAAGCGGCAAAACCATACATTTTAACCAACTAGCCTAGTTATTGTTTCTCTTTCAGTGAGCATAGTGTCAGGACCGCTTTTACTCCATGTGTATGCTTTTCAAGCCAACCCACAATGTAATGCACAGAGAAGTGGCTGTGAAGAAAAAGGGGGCTGATGCCATTTTGTGATAGCTTTGCAAACGGTTACAGTCTTTTTATTTTTTATTTATTTATACAAGTACCTGCAGCGTTACAAGGACAATATTGCTGGGGGGGAAGCAATTTAGAAAAAAGTAGATACGATAACAAAATATATGCGCATTCACATACTACTAACATTAAAGTATAAGTGAACGGTGGACACCGCTTAAAAAGTGGCAACACATGCAAACGAAGGAATCATCTTGAATGCAGGCACGATTTCACCAAGAAAAGAAACTAAACAAAAAACAAGGTATGAGCAAGGAGACAGGTAGTTAATATCTCACGGGAGGGTAGAATGTAAATACAATTGGAATTGAGATGTTTTATAATGAGATATACAGTCAGGCTCGGCATCCGGCCCGACGTCGACGAAGTCGGCCTCGTGAAAACAGTTTCGCGCGCATGTACTGTCACCGCCGCCCACGAAATATTCACCATCTCTACAGCTGAATACCGGGACGCCCGAAGCGGCAAGTTGGCTGCCAGGTGTTCAACAACTAGGAGCAAGCGCTCCGCAACGCGGCACATAACGCGCGGATTACGCTCAAGCCAAGCGGTCACACTTTGGTTGTTTTGTTGAGGGGCAGAAAAAAAAAAGCGTGCTAGTCCTTTTGTCGGCCATCATGACCACACACGGACACCAAGAGTGAGCAAGACGCGCACATGTGACACACATGCCAGAACGCCTGGAACAGCTCTGGGCCCAATTCCAGTCAGAAAACGAAACCAAAATATTGTTCGTTTTAAGCAAAAGTTTGTTTTAAGTGGGGCCGTTAGATGTGGGCTCGACTGTGTACTTTTTGGAAGTCTGTTTCAGTACATGGAGCTGTGAGGAAAAAATGAACATTGAACACATTCGTGTGGCAGCACATTTCCAAAACTTTACATTCATGATCGCAACCTGTAGAGATGAAGCGAGGGGTGAGGTGGAATGTACAAGTTTTATTCACTCCTGTGAGATGAGAATAAATTCGAAAATAAAGCTTCTATGCAATGGTTAAGCAGCGTTGAGGTAGGGTTTTCCAACCAAGGTTTTTTTTTAAAAAATGAAAGCTGCTTAGTTGTATGTTCAAAGCAGCATACAAGTGCTCCACTCTGAGAATGTTGTACTATAAATCGGTCTTTGTTGAGTGCTTAGCAATAGGTGCATCTACAGCAACATACACTTAAACCTGTATATAACATATTCCTCAATATTACAAGTATAATGATGGAATGATGACAACAAAAGGGAACAACAAGCATCATCGCAGAGTAAGGCATCACGAGATCGGCGCTCGAGCTCCTTGATCTTCCTCGTCCTGTGACTATCTTGAATCTTCCACCTGCCTGTTTGGTTCGCCCAATAAACCTCTGGAACTCTGATCCCGCACCCTGCTGTCGACCATGCAAGTTGACGCTGCCCAACAAACAGTACCTCTCGCGGCTGCTATTTGCCCCGGCCCGGTTCATCAGCGAGACCCCCGATCTTTGCGGGCCAAAGACCAGGACTTCGAGGACTGGCTGTCGTCATACGAGAAAGTCAGTGGACCCAACAGGTGGGATGACGCTGCTATGTTGGCCACTGTCAATTTTTATCTCACCGACGTGGCCAAGCTGTGGTATACGAACCACGAAACCGAGTTCGTGAATTGGTCCTCCTTCAAGGAGGCGATATATGCCGTTTTTGGTCGCCCTGCCTTACGAAAGCTACGTGCCGAGCAACGTCTGCACACACGGGCACAGGAGCCAGGTAAAACTTTCACATCATACATAGAAAATGTGATCGTTCTCTGATGGCGCGTCGATGCTTCCATGAGCGAGAGTGCGGAGATACAGCACATTATGAAGAAGGGCGTGGACGATGACGTTTTCCAGATGCTTTTCGCGAAGTTTCCTAGCACTGTGGCAGAAGTAGTGACTTTGTGCCAAAGCTATGATGAATTGCAGAGGCAACAAGCTCAGACGCGATGCTCATTCCAGACAATCCAACCAGTGACCGCACTGGACGTTGTGGCTGACCAGACAAACTTTCTTGCACAAATGAAAGACTTCGTGCGAGAGAAAGTGGCTCGGCAGCTTTCTCTACTGCCTTTTGCTCAATGCCAGGAACTCTCGCAGCAACAGCCACTGCGACACCCACCATCATTGACTCCCATGCTCCGACGTGTGGTCCAGGAGCAGATTTTTGAGATTATGCCGGTGCCCTTGCAGCAGCCCCCCATCACCGCGCCTCTTACTTGTGCTGAGGCACTAAAGCGGCTGCAGCCATACCACCCCATGCTCTTCCAGGGACTGCCGTATACCTCAGCCCCGACTCAGCCGTCTACCGCCTGGTTGATTGATTGATTGATATGTGGGGTTTAACGTCCCAAAACCACCATATGATTATAAGAGACGCCGTAGTGGAGTGCTCCGGAAATTTCAACCACGTGGGGTTCTTTAACGTGCACCCAAATCTGAGCACACGGGCCTACACCATTTCCACCTCCATCGGAAATGCAGCCACCGCAGCCGAGATTCGAACCCGCGACCTGCGGGTCAGCAGCCGAGTACCTAAGCCACTAGACCACCGCGGCGGGGCGTCCACCGCCTGGGTTCCTCCCATTGCCACCACAGCCTCAACTCACACGCCTGCCGCATGGGCTGCTCTCCTCGTCGCCAATACTTGGAGAACGCGCGATAATCGGCTCATCTGTTTTGCGTGCAGTGGCTCTGGCCATATCGCCCGTTACTGAGCTTCATCGATTTACCAAGTCCCGGATCATGCGCAGACGACCCGCGGACGCCTCTGCTCACAGGCAGCTACGTCACATGCACGTGATCTAAATGTCCCGAGCCATCCCGAGCGGCCTCGGGCCATCTGCGTGCTTGATGCTGACTGCATTCGCCGTGGCGTCTGCTATGCCAAGCTATGCCGTCTGCTCCCTCCATTGCTGTGACCCAGGCCACAACGCTGACCCAATCACTACCTAAACAGCAGTTAGATAGTGAATTATACCTATTTCTGCTGTGATGCAACTTACTGTAAGTGAACTACTTGAGCGCGTGTGCATCGTAGACCGGTGCAGTAGTTCCACCGTTGTTTCTCCTAGCGAGTATAATGTGTGTTTGCGCTACCTTCGGGAATACGCACAATCTCGACATGTCTCAGAACACCGATGACAAGAACTGGGTGCGCTAACACTGCGAAATCAAGAAGCATGCGGAAAGCGGACAGAAAAGCAAAGAAAGAGCAAGAGTGCATCGAAAATTTCTTGTGTCTAACTTAAGATGGCTGCACAGCATGCGCACCACGCTGTCGTCTGCCAGCTGCCCGGAAGAAATTGTTTGGACGGTTCCAAGCCGCCCGCAGGCCGCCAGGCACGCAAAAAACAAACATGCGTCCGAGCTATTCCGGACCAGTGGGCAGAGCTTCCGGTTGGTCCTCGAGAAAAACGAATGCGGCGCCGGCGTCCGGAGCCGTCCGGGACGTGTAAATCGATGCAGCTCACTGCCGTCGTCGCATGCCGGGATACACAGACGCCCGGACACAGAACAGCTTCATGGACCTTCCTACATCTCATCAAGAAAATTCTGATCCTCAGTCAAGCTCGTCTTCACGGGAATGTCCGCGTGCTATGTCTGTTCGCTCACCTTCACCCCGTCGTCGCTCCCTGTCACCCATGCGTCGTCGGCCAGCTCCTGAACACGAGGGAAACTAACCGCCGCAGTTCAGGGGGCAAGAACTGCGCTGTCGAAAAGCTTGCCGTCGAATATTGTCGACATTGCCGTCGAATATTGTCGAAGTTTTTGTAGAAGGTACTCGAGCATATGCTCTAGTGGATACCGGTGCTGCCGTTTTCGTGATAGACGCTAAACTTTGCCGCAAGCTCCGAAAAGTGACGACGCCTCTTAATACGATGTCCTTGCAAACAGCGAATGGGGACCCAGTTCAGCCTGTAGCCACCTGTACTGTCCGACTGATGATTGCGAAGGACCACTACACTGTTGAGTTTATTGTCCTTTCGTCATGCTCACACGGCATCATACTTGGATGGCATTTTTTATCGCGTAACCATGCTGTTATTGATTATGCAAGATCGAAGCTTAAACTTTTTTCATTTTACGACCAACCAAACAGCCTCATTCAGCCCGCCGTACACATACTCGTCGTCATAGAAGGCACTGAAATTCCTCCGACAGCAGCTGTGTTGCTCCCCAAGGTGACTGCATTAGAGACGAAGCTGCATTCTTTGAACCATCAAGTCTCTTCCTTAGTCGAAGATCACTTCTTCTGCCTTATTCAACCCTTTTCATTTCTGAAGGAAACAGTCCTCTTTGCCTCATAAATCCCCTTCCGTATCCCGTCGAACTGTTTCAAGGTGAATCTCTTGGACACGTGCATGCCATTGATAAGGAACAAATTTTTACCATGCCGCCAGATTGTTCCGGTGACTACGACGCCATCAGTGCCCTCAATCCTTCCAATATACCACCTTCCGAGCTTTTCGATTCATCGATATCCGACGGACTATCGCCATATGCACGCTCTAAGCTTCTTCAGCTGGTAGAGCATACCAGTTTCGTGAATCCTTTGACGTTGCTCAACCTACCCTTGGCCGAACTCTCAGTTTCTTTCACTGCATCGACACAGGTTCCAACGCGCCAGTACGTCAGCGACCATACCGTGTTTCCGCCACGGAACGTCAGGTTATCACCGAACAGGTTGATGATATGCTCAAGCGTGATGTTATCCGACCTTCCCAAATTCCATGGGCATCACCTGTCGTTCTTGTTAAGAAGAAGGATGGTACAATTCCCTTCTGCGTTGATTACAGGCGCCTAAATAAGATCACTCGCAAAGACGTATACCCTTTGCCCAGGATTGATGACGCCCTTTATTGCTTACAAGGTGCCCAGTTTTTTTCATCGTTAGATTTGCGTTCGGGGTATTGGCAGGTGCTCTTAGCAGATGGTGATCGTCCAAAAACAGCCTTCGTGACACCGGACGGGCTATATCAAAACAATATCATGCCCTTTGGCCTCTGCAATGCGCCGGCCACATTCGAGGCCTCTGTAATGCGCCGGCGCATTGCAATGGCCTCTGCAATGCGCCGGCCATTGACCACAGCAGGTAATTGGTGGGCTATCGTTGCTGTAGATCACCTGACACGGCATGCCGAAACCACTGCTCTTCTTGCGGCAACCGCTCAGGACGTCGCATCTTTAATCCTGCATCGGTTTGTGTTGTGTCGCGGCCCTCCTCGCGAGCTTCTCAGTGACCGGGGCCGTGTATTTCTATCCGACGTAATCCAAGCACTTCTCCGTCAGTGCCATATTGTACACCGGATGAGTACTGCTTACCACCTTCAGACGAATGGCCTGACTGAGCGGTTTAATTGGACCCTGGGTGACATGCTCGCAATGGATATGGAATCTGACCAAACGAACTGGGACCTGGTTCTTCTGTTTGCGACCTACGCGTACAACACCGCTATCCATGTCACCACCGGCTTTTCCCGATTATGCCTTCTATAAGGACGTCAATCATCGCACACAATTGACACTTTGCTGTCATAAGCATCAGATGTATCTGAGTGCACGACCGTGTCTCATTCCACCCATCACGTCGAAAAATGCCGCCAACTAGCGAAGCAGTTTGCTACGGCTGACCAGCAACGCCAGAAAAAGGCCCGCGATGACGACCACCCTTCTGCCGCAATGTTCGCCCCTGGAACCCTTGTATGGCTATATGTACCATCCTGTGCACCTGTTTTGTTTAACAAGCTACTTTCAAATTACCATGGTCCATACCGTGTGGTAGAGCGCACATCGCCCGTCAATTACGCCATTGAACCACTTACGCCACTTGGTGACCATCGCCGGCGTGGACACGATATTGTTCACGTGGACCACTTTGAAGCCGTACTTCGACCCGCTTGTTCCCACCTGTTAGATCGCCAGGATGGCTTCATCTTTCTCGACGGGGACAATTATAATGAAAGAATGATGACAACAAAAGGGAACAACAAGCATCATCGCAGAATAAGGCACCACACGATCGAAGCTCGAGCTCGTCCATCTACCTCGTCCTGTCGCTATCTCGAATCTTCCACCTGCCCGTTCGGTTCGCCCAATAAACCTCTCTACACAAGTTTTTCTATTCCCGGCTGATACCTCGTAAAAGCACATGTAATTGAGACCTCTGTGCAGCAAAGTAACAGTGGGCAACAACCTTATTATTACGAATTTTTCCCATGGACAATCTAGGAATTTCGCCCCGAATTTCATCATTTTGGCACAATTATGCATCTTCCAAGGTGGCCTTGCCGCAGTGGCCCTGCCTCTGATGAAGGCGAAGCGCATAACGTGCTCATTGCCCTGGTGACTCCCAGGTGAAAGTGAGCACTCGTTATTGCGTGCGGGTGTGCACGAGGTTGCGATAAAAAAGGTGGGGGACATGCCGCGCACAGCAGGGGGGGGGGGGGGGGAGGTAGCAAGCTGAGGTGACCGAGGTGGGTTGGCGAAATAATAAAAAACGGAAAAGATCCAACAGTTGAGAAGGCGCAAGGTGTCTGTAGCGGAACTGCAGCAGATGAATGTAGGGGGTGTGTTTATTATGCGAGTGAATTCATTGCGCAAGTAAATACGGTCAAAATTTCTGGGTAGTAGACCAGTATTCGCTATGCTTGAGTTGGCATTGCAGTCGTTGCCGTTGCAGGCACACGCATGCATGTTCCCTCCTTTCTCTGAAAATAAAATAAATAACTTCAGGCCTGTACGGAAGGCACAGCACAGTCACAGGAAAAGCTGAAAGAACGGCCTTTCAGAGCTTTTTCTTAACACTCATTGGGTGACTGCTGTAAGCGCACTTGCTGCATACCCACTGCAACATTAATTATACAGTATTTACTCTCGTAATGAAGGCACTTTTTTTCTCGAAAAATTGGAGCAATGTTGGAGGGTGCGTTTATTACGTAGATAAATTTTATGAATACTTATTCGGAAGGAGCAAAAAAATGTGGTAATGCAAAAAAAAAAAAAGCTATGTGGCTTACCCTTTTGCAATTGACATACGCATACACTGTTTGGAAACACTTTCTTTGTTGCACTTTACTCATTTTCGGTGGTTGGCGGTGCTGTCCTCTGCAAGCTGTCTCTGGGTCACCCGTACACGCCATAAAACCGCTTTTCGGCTATCTTTTCTCGCAATCATTTTACTGCAACTATAGTATTTGCTGTGATATCGACTGGTGCCCAATAGCGTGCGGTACGACACACTTTGCCAACTTCGCGGTAACCTCGCATGACGATCGTGACGACACCGTTGTAGCAAGTATCCAACATTGGAGCAAGCTACCCCCGAAGCATCAAAACGAACCGTCGCTAACAAGATTAACGACAAAATATGGTCGCCGCCTCGCTTCTGCATGAGAAGTTCCGGTATGTGCAGATAACAAGCAAAGCGAGAATCGGAAGTGTTACCATATTGAAGAAATCATCACAATCTTTTTTGGACGACAAGCGATTGTTTTTGGTTTTCCAGAAACCTGCGACGCGATACCGAAGAATGATGCTATGGGACTGCAAATCCTGTCGCCGTCACTTGAAAATCGCAGGCACGTAGTTAGGCTTTTCGTATCTGTGTGCCACAGTATGGCACTCAGATAAAAAGACGGGGGACGTGCCACGCACAGAAGGAAAAACAATACGGCATGCCACAATGGGCAAGGGGGATAGGGAGTGAGCCAAGGTGGCTGAGGGGGGTCGGCAAAATAAAAAACGGAAGAGATCCAACAGGTGCGGAGGTGCCAGGTGTCGGTTAGCAGGACAGCAGCGGAATAATGTAGGGGGTGCGTTCATTGCGTGAAGAAAAAATATCCAAATTTTTATAACGGAATTATGGGGCACGTTCATTATGCAAGTAAATACGGTTATAATATCTGGGTAGTAGACCAGCATTTGCAATCCTATCGTTCATCATTCTTCTGAAGAGCGTTGTATTCGCTAAACACTTGCAATAAATTTTGGGCCAATTGTTCGTGCAGTGGCTGAGGACGATGAGGAATTATGCCTGAAGTGGGTATGCGCCAGTTAATAGGTGATCAGAAACAAGCTTTTACAATGGGCTGGAGCATTGGACGACCCACTCGTTATGCTATTCACATTGTGTGATTCCTTGTTGTTCTTTTGCTGTTCTAAAACACTTTATTACTCATATTAATGCGATTCTTTTCCCGACATCAAGCCTGCCCAAGGCAAGTTTGCGAACATGTCCCAAGCACTATCATAGCTTAGTGGTAGAATACTGGGTTAGCACGCAGCAAACTCGGGTTCGAGCCCTGTTATGTCCCTGGCGCTAGGTTTTTTCTTGTTGCGCGATAGGGGTTACTGACACCGGCGGCGGCGGCCGACAACTATACGGCACCGCTCGTGACCCGAGTTTTGATCTCATTCCAGCTTTCGCTGTAAAAGATAACTACTTTTGTGGTCACACAGCCACCACGGAACTCTATTTATCTCGTTCGTCGTTTCATCGACGGAGAGCGCTGTTCGTGCCACACAATCTACAATTCGCCGAGGGAGTCAAATGGTGATTTTGGGGAATAGAGTCCCGGAATGACCATTTGGGCTCGATGGAGTACTCTGGTTCCCAGGTAGTGAGTGTTACAAAAAAAACCATGTAAACAAAATCATCGTAAGAAGCTCGATTTTAAATTCTGACATTATACGTACTTCTGTTAGTTGTAGCATTACACACCACGTAGTGCAAGTTTCAATTGTATTAATAAGGACAAGAGCATCTGCACCCTCTACACCAATGCTTCGCCATGCCGTCACCAGCAAGCGTAGGGACTGTAGAGGTAATATACAGACTCTGGAGGAAAAGCTGGGCCGGAAAAGCTATAACCACCAAAGCGCTGACATCTTGGAGTGTTGTCAATGTTGCTATTACAATACTTGAAAGAAGTGCTAAATATATCAGTTTAAAACAC
The DNA here is from genome assembly GCF_043290135.1 of Rhipicephalus microplus. Classification (NCBI taxonomy): domain Eukaryota; kingdom Metazoa; phylum Arthropoda; class Arachnida; order Ixodida; family Ixodidae; genus Rhipicephalus; species Rhipicephalus microplus. The sequence continues at coordinate 7,791,277 of NW_027464587.1, read as the reverse complement.
TCGATTTCTCACAGTATAAATAATTAACAAGTGTGTTCACGTATAATAAACAAACTGAAATTGTGTGAGGTTCATATCAACTACATTTACCGAAGATACACTGGTCTTTTATGTAACTTGCGGCATGCGAGAGAAAGCGTTGGCAGTGTTCTTTACGAAATGGTGCCACTATTCTTGTACCGTATCAACATTTGATAACATGAACGTGTGGCGAGCCGCCCATTCTGCCGGCTTGCTTGCACCTCGTTGTTCGTGTTTTTTGTTGCTATGAGCCAACAACTCGACTTTATGTGACAGTCTCTTACTGTGATGCAACAGAGACCCCCTAAACAGAAAAAGAATCGGGGGATCCTTAAGCTTTGCCTTTAAGAGTTGACTGCGATAGCGAAATCTGGCCCCTAGTGCGCCCTTCAACCACTAAGTGTATGCTTATTAATATTGTTATGTACGTGTTGGTGCCAGCGTCAATTAGAGTACGCTTCTAGCTATAGAACAGGCTGAAGTGTCTCGGGCTCAAAACCGATTGTGTCGCACTTGCCTACGGCGTCTGCAACTGCAACTATACGCGTATCATTTTTTTGGAGGTGCTAAGTTCGGAGCTGGATCTCCGAAGCGGACATCACAGCGGTTCTGCTGCTATGGCTAACGACAGCGTACCGGTCGCAAAAGCACTAGTGCGATATGTCATGCCTCTGCTACGTGATCCAGGAATCTTCACCGGCACTGGTAAGGTTGATGTCGATGAGTGGCTATTGATGTACCAGTGCGTCGCCAACAGTTACAGGTGGGACCCAACATTTATGCTAGAAAATGTGATATTCTACCTGGGTAACTCCGCAATGGCGTGGTTTGAGACGCACAAAGCCGAACTCACAAGTTCGGGCATCTGTAAAGAGAGGCTGTGAGGTTTTTTCAGGAGACCAATCGAACGCAAGCAGAAGCCCAGATGGAGCTCGCGTCTCATGCCCAGACGTCCACCGAATCGTACATTTCTTACATTCAGGATGTTCTGGCACCTTGCCAAAAAGCCAATGACAACATACCGGAGGCAGATAATGTCAGACACATTATGAAGAGCATTGCCGACGATGCATTCAGCTTCTTGTTATGTAAGAATGGCAGAACAGTTGACTACTTCATCAAAGAGTGCCGCATCTTTGCGTAAGCAATAGGAACCGCATCGTGCAACGCTTCGACTGGCTTCCTAATACGGCTCTGACCTCGTCCTGTAATGAACCAGCGCTGCTGCACCAACCAGCATGAACAAGTTTGATGCAAGCCATACGTCACGAACTTAAGGTTATGGCTCTGAGCTATCCTGGTCCTCACACGCATGACAACCCGACAATCTCGCTCATTCAAGCTGTTGTTCGCCAAGAAATTGTGAATATTGACATACCATCCACCGTTAGCCCCGTCCCACCTCGACCACCCCAATCACTGCCTCTGCTACGCCCAGACTATTCCTCAAACCGGTACCGAAAGCCATCTGAGTAGCGAACGCCGGATGACAGACCGATCTGCTTCGTGTGCTCCCTCATCAACCATATCTCCTGCCATTGCCGTAGCCGCTGGAATTCATCGCCTCGACCATATGCTGACCCTGCTGCTCCTCCTCGGTTCATCACTAGCTGTTCGCCTTCTCCGCAGCTCGGCGTCACCCGCCTTCATTCTTCCCAGGGCGTTCCTCAGGAAACTAACCAATGCAGCCCTTGGAGGTGAGCTGCGTTGACGACTCTGACTGCAAAACCTCTTTGACCCTTGCCCATGAACGAAACATAATCGAAATTTTTGTTGATTATGTGCCCGTTAAAGCCCTCATCGACACTGGAGTTCGGGTGTCGGTCATGCGCGCTGACCTTCGGAGCCGTCTTCGAAAAGTGCCAACGCCCGCCAAATCGCCCGTCCTACGAGTAGCTAATGGCAGTAGAACTGCTGTCATGGGAATGTGTACCGCTCGTATAACCATCGCTGACCGCCCAACGTTAATTCTGTTCACTGTACTTGCTGTGTGCCCTCACAAGGTGATTCTCAGAATGGAATTTTTGACTGTTCATTCTGCGCTTATCAACTATTCAACCGTTATTCTGAGGCTTGAGCTACCCCAGGGCTGTGCTAACGCTGGCGCTGATGTCCAGGCCTGACTTCGCTCCACTGACTTCGTTCGGCTGCAACCTGGTGCTGTGACTTATGTCCCCATGTCGCCGTGCCCACCACTTCAGGATGGTACTTATGTCGTGTCTCCGCTTTACGCTATCACACTAGAACATCTAATAGCTCTTTCTAGCTCCGTAATTACGCTCACCAACAACCGCATGTGGCTTCCTCTTCTGAACTTTGGCTCGTCACCACAAGCTATTCCTGAAGGCCTATGTATCTCTTGCCGTGTTGTCCCGTTTGGACGACTCGGGAGTATGTGAACTAAGCTATGAACAACCATCTGCGATTGCTCAGCCTTCTGCTCCTACGACACCATCTAACGTGGAGTTCAGCAAAATGATAGCTCCTGACCTACGACCTTCTTACACTGATGCCCTCCGTCGCGTTTTGATGTCCTACGAAGACATATTTGATTTTGACAATCGTCCGCTAGGTCGAACACACATCGTTACTCATCCGATTCACACTGGTGTCACTCCGCCTATTCATAGGCGTTCCTATCGTGTGCCGGCGGCAGAACGTCATGTCATACGAACAGAGGTTGAGAAAATGATTTCCATGGATTTCCGAGCCCTTCTCCAGCCTATGGGCGTCCCTAGTCATTTTAGTAAAAAAAAAAGGACAATGCTTGGAGGTTCTGCATTGATTTTTGTTATCTGAACAAGATCACCAAAAAGGACGTTTACCCACTTCCGTGTATTGATGACGCACTGGACTGCTTATACGGTGCCAGTTATTTCTCCTCGATCGATTTACGTTCTGGTTACTGGCAAATTGCAGACGATGACAGCGATCGCAAGAAAACGACGTTCGTCACCCCAGACGGTCTCTACCAATTCAAAGTGATGCCTTTCGGACAATGTAATGCCGCAGCCACCTTTTAACGCATGATGGAGTCTCTTCTACGTGGTTTTAATTGGGCCACATGCTTGAGTTATCTGGACGATGTTATTGTTTTTCATCGACTTTTGACAGCAAGCTCCACTGGCTCTCAGCCATCCTTAACGTCTTCAGACGAGCAGGCCTACAGCTGAATTCTGGGAAATGTCATTTCGGCCGTTGTCAATTACCCGCCCTTGGTCATCTGGTGGACGCTACTGGCATACAGGTTCATCCCGACAAAGTGCGTGCGCCATGAGTTTCCAACTTCTCGTACTGCTTCTGATGTCTGAGGTTTCCTGGAGCTGTGTTCCTATTTCAGACGCTTTATTGAGAACTTCGCCAAAATAGCTCGTCCTCTCACCAGTATTCTTAAAAAGACGGCCTTTTCAGTAGGGGACCTGAGCCAGCTCAGGCATTTTCTACACTTACAAGTCGCCTTGTGAATCAGTCCATTCTGGGTCATTTTGACCCATCTGCTCACACGGAAGTCCATATGAGTGCTAGTGGCCATGGTATTGGCACTATTTTGTCCCAGCAACAGGCAGAGCTCAATCATGTAATCGCTTATGCTAGCCGCCTTCTTTCATCCTCAAAGTGCAACTACTCACTGAACATGAATCCCTAACCCTTGTCTGAGCCATTGCCAAGTTTTGTTTAGACGGCATTCCACCGGGGTAACAGACCATCACGCCTTATGTTGGCTCTCCTCACTCAAAAATCCTGCGGGACGCCTGGGTCGCTGGGCTTTACAGCTCCAAGAATACGCACTTTCAGTGTCCTACAAGTCTGGACGGCTACTCAAGGCCGCCGACTGCCTCTCCCGTTATCTCGTCGACCCACCAGCCACCACCAAAACTGATTCAGATACTTGTGTTTTGTCGCTCAGCGATTTCGTACATGACACTGATGAGCAACGCCACTACCCATATTTGTGATTCCTTATACCATGCCTCACTTCAACACCACGGGATGGCTCCCTCTGTATGTTTGTTATTCATGATGGTACTTTATATTGACGCAATATGACACCACATGGTGCTGAACTGCTTCTCATTGTTCCTCAGCATTTGCGTCCAACTATCCTTTCACAATTACACAATGCTCCCACCGCTGGCCATTTGGGTGCTTACCAAACTTACGGTCATGTGCACAGAGGTTTCTTTTGGCCTTGCCTATATCACTCGGTTTGGCGCTATGTGGCTTCCAGTGAAATCTGCCGATGCTGGAAAAAGCCTTCTCTTTCTCCCGCTGGGTACCTTCAGCTCATAGCTATTCCTAGTGAGCCATTCTTTCGTGTAGGCTTGGACCTCCTTGGTCCTTTCCCGACATCGTCTGCGAGTAACAAGTGGATGGTGGTTGCAACTGATTATGACAATGACTTTATTTTCGCATCAATGCAATGAATGATACGACAGGCTGGGCAGAAAAAGCTGTCACTTGGACAGCTTGACGAGGCTGCTGGCCCCCTCATTGGCGCTGAACAGCAGTGATGCAACTAGAAACCAACATAAATCAGCATTATATAATACAAGACATATATAGAAAAAAAAACAATAATGTCTAAGTATACAAAATTGCAATCTTTTGCAGAGACAAAGAAAAGGAAGAAAAATACCGCATTACAATAACGTTCTTTCTGCGTGACCTCAATTATTCGTGCCCGCGAGATTTAGAAATGAGAGGCATCAGAAGAATGCTTTTCAAGAATTATTTGTCCTCAGTTCAAAATAATTGTGTATGGCTTTAAAAGACATGTTCTCTAATTGTAGCTCTTCGCAAATTAATCTGTTTAATAATCTTGGTAAGTTGTTTCTGAGTGTTTGTTTTCAATATTTTGTTCGCACTGTCGGTATTTTCCAGCACTTCCTCTTACGTGTTGTATATACAGGGGTGTTTTCTTGTAACCTAGAAAGACGCTTAAGAAAATCTGATCTAATTTTTAACTCTTGTTTATACGCCTTACACAAACGGTAATCATATAGTGTTGTGGCTGGAAGTATCCTATATTTTAAGAAATACTCACGTGTGTGGAAATGTCTTGGGACATTTTCAATTGTGCGAAAGAAAATTTTTTTGTAGGACGTGTATTTAGTGTGGATTTCCTTGTGTAGGGGTGCCCCAAACTAAATGACAATAGTTCAGTCTGGATTGAAACCAACTGTTGAAAATTAGCATCATAATGTTCTGTGGCAGCATATGACGATTGCGGTGAACAATACTAGTCACTTGAGAGAGCTTTGTTACTAGGCAATCGACATGTGCATCCCAGCATAATGTTTCCTGAAAGACGACGCCTAATGTTTTAAAACTGGATACGAGGGGGATAGGTGAGGGGTTTACTGTTATAGTTTTATTAACTACAATTTTTTAATTTTTACTGCGAAATAACGTAGCTTTTGTTTTATTTGTATTTAATTGGAAACTGTTTTGAGATGCCCGTTTGTCTAACTTTTGTAAGGTGAAGTTGGCTTCATCAATTAATTCATTAGCCGAATCCCCTATTAAAAAATGCTAGTGTCATCAGCGTAAATTATAAATTTTGCCTGAAGAATTAAGGCAATAATATCATTAATATAGAGATTAAAAAGGAATGGGCCTAAGATACTACCTTGTGGCACACCTGAAGACACGGCAAGGGGACTAGAGAGATCCTGGTTTATGTCGACTCGCTGAATACGATGTTGTAGATAGGATTTTATGAGTTCTGCCGCCTTGCTGCGGTACCCATAGCGTAACAGTTTCTCTAATAGAAGGGTATGATTTATAAAATCGAATGCTTTAGTGAAGTCAACGAAAATTCCTAGTGCAAGGGAGTTTAATAGCGATGCCAGGTAGTAGGCAGGCTTGCAAGGGAGTTTAATAACGACGCCAGGTAGTAGGCAGGCAGCCGGTACGGACAGAAATGCTCGAGCCGTCCAGCGTCTACAGCTCGTGCACCCACTCGCGCTTCGCACTCAGAGAGAGATAGTCCCACTAGGCAGTGCCTTGCGAATTCCCCACTACACTAGGACTAATTTACTTTCGTTAAGTGCTGTTAATATTAAGTCTTTTTGAGCCAATAACGCCAGTTCAGTGCTAAGACCTTTGCGGAAACCAAATTGGAATGATGTTATAAAGTTATGTTTTTCTTCAAATTCAGTAAATCGATTCAAAATTTTTTTTTCAAGTACTTTTGAAAATACTGGAAGAATAGATATAGGGTGATAGTTATCCATGTCATTTTTATTACCCTTTTTAAATAACACCGTCACACGTGCAGCTTGCATTCTGCAGGGAAAGACAGCCTGGTTTAGACACAGGTTGAAAATGTAAGAAAGAGAAGGTGCTAATAAATCAATTACACACTTTATGGGTTTAATCTGGAAGCCATCTATGTCTTTTGCTTTACTGGTATTTAGGTGATGAGTTATATAAATTACTTCAGGCTCATTTACAGGGTTCAAAAAAATTGTGTTTGTAATGTAAGGAAGGCTGTTTACATTGTATTGCCCAACGGTAATGTTTACAACGCTAACAAAATGCTTATTAAAAGTGTTTGCAAGCAGTGTACCGGAGAGCGTTTCATCATTTACCTCTAATTTCGTAATCTTTTCAGGAGTGGCGTTTACTTTTAAGACAGTGTTTAGCCTTTTCCACATAAGCTCAGAGCATCCAGCAGCGGTGGTGAAATAGTTTATAAAGTAGTTACGCCTAGCTTTCTTTATGTCTTTATCCAAGCGATTACGACATGATTTGAATTGGCGAAATAGCTCACAGTCTTTAGTTTGAATGAATCTGTGGTATAATTTATTCTTCTCCTCGATTCTAGAAAGAAGCTCGGAGCTTATCCAGGGCTTTCGAATCTTCCGCCTTTGCTTCATGTAAATGGCCGGAAAACTAGTTTCATATATATACGTTTAAGAATACAAAGAAAGATTTCGTACGCCCTATTTTCGTCACAACACCTCAACGCTTCTTCCCAAGCAGTATGTTCTATTTGACTTCGAAATCGTGATAAAGTTTCTTCTGTAATTCTCTCGACAAAATGTTTTAATTTCGGCCTCTTACTACGTATATGTATGTTGCAACAAAAAAAAAAAAAAAAGGTAGGTGATCACTTATATCATACCCGAAAACACCTGCTTTCACATTTGCATAATTTATATTTGTGAAAAAGATATCGATTGAAGGTGAGGAATGTTGAGTTATTCTAGTGGGTAAATTAATTACATTAACTAGGCCATTTATCAAGAGTAAAAAATCAAGCTTCTCCTTGAGAGAGTCATTCTTCATCATATTAATAATAATGTCACCACCAAACACAACATCAAATTGATTTTTGTTAACGAACTTTGCAATTGATTCAAGATAACTAAAGAATAGACCTATAGCACCACTGGCAGGGTGGTAGCAGACAGTTAATACCATGTTTTGCACTTTAATTGACAGCATTTCACAGTCACGTGTAGTGTCAGAAAGTTCAGGTAATAATTCACAAGTAAATGCTTCCTTAATTAAGATGCATATACCGCCACCGCGTGAATAGGAACAATTTAAATAAAATGTATTGTAGGATGGAATGTGCAAAACATCAAGATCATTGGTACACCAAGTTTCTGTTAATAATATTGCATCAAATGAAGAACTGAGTTGTTCAAGGAACAAACTAAGATCGGGCTTCTTATTTATTGCAGAACGAATATTTAGGTGAAAGCATTCAAATGATTTGAGGAATGGTTTCCCGATGTATTGCTCATACACTTGGGGCAAAACATAGGTCTCAACGTTTGTGTCTGCCATTGAGTTGGAAAATCACAGTGTTCTTAGCCTAGTTTATCCAGATTATCTGCGGTGGAAATCACCACCGTCTGTTCACCGTCCGCTTTGCGAATAAGTACCCATCCGTTGTTGTGGCACACATATTTGTACATTGCCCTTTTGTCCCAGTTTTTTTGCTTCAAACAAAAGAGCACGTGTTCGTTTGGTCACATTTTCCTTCATAAAGATGGCATCATTCCTGTCACGTAATTTCTTTCGGTTCAACCACCACCGATCGCTATCAGCCTGCTTGGTAAAGCAACAGATAATGCCGGGGATTTTATCTTTGTTAGACGGTAGGTGGTGAACCACGACCACGTCGTTTGCCAATAGCTGTGGAAGCTCAAGTTGTGTGGCGAGTTCGTTTAGCTTATCAATCAAGTTTTCTTTTTCTGTCTGTTTAACGCCATGAAGTTCAAGGTTAAGGCGGCGGCTTTTCCATTCGAGGGCGTCGATTTCAGCGTGGAGCTGATTAACATCACTTTCGCTTTTCTCAAGTATTTCAGTGCGGTGTCTAAGTTTTTTTTATTTCTTGTTCATGTTTCTCGGTAGTTTTCCGCAGTTCATCATACTGCTCCAACCAAAATTGCAAGAAATCCTCTATGCCCTCTACTACTTCCTTAAGTGGCAACAATTGGTCAAGCCTAAACTTATGTTCTTTAACATTATGCGAATATCCTGCTGGTCTGATTCATTACTTTCACTTGATTGCAGTTGAGTTTTCTGTCTCTTACAAGACGTACAGCGCCAAGTTTGGCGATACACCTCCCCCATTTGTTTTGAACGTTGTCACAGAAATTCCCGAACATTTTCCGGTGTGAAAAGTAACAGTACAGTCACTACACGCAACAAAAGTGTCATACTTCGTCAGCTTTACCTGACAGTTGAAACATAGCATATCGGACGCCATCATCACTTTTTTGGCAGCAACAGCAGCATCAAGAAGAAAGCAAAGAAGCGAAATAAAAATTTAACGATACTAACCTGCGAAAAAGCAGGTGCTGATTTAGGTGTTGCCTCGATGCTGCCGCGGCTGCCAATGTGACGCAGTGCCTCGTGTGACTGTCTTATAAGTTGTCCGTCCACCGAGGCGCCGTATGACGACTGCGGCTGGCTCCACTGTAGGTTGTTCTGCTTGGCCACCAGTGATTCAGACGGTGCTTGAAGGCAACTGTGTTATATGACACGTTATGCCATTACGCGAGCCCTTCCTACCAGCTGTGCAACCGATGTCGCTAACTTTCTTGTCCATCAAGTCATCTTACACCATGGTGCCCTGCGTGAGCTGCTGACTAATTGAGGTCGATGTTTCCTTTCTAAAGTTGTCGATGACCTTCTCCGCTCTTGTGCAGCATCTCACAAGGCTTACCATCCGCAAACAAACGGACTTACTGAGTGCTTGAACAGCTCACTTACGGACATGTTATCCATGTACATATTTGAGGACTACCTGGATTGAAATTGCACGTTATAATTTGTGATGTTTGCCTCTAATTCGTCGCATCATGACATTTATTTATTTTCCATTTTATATTTTGTATGGCCGTGACCCGCTCTTGCCTCTAGACTAGCTACTTCCTGCTGGTGCAAACTCAACCATGTTTTACGCTTACGATGCTATCGTTCGCACGGCAATGACGCGTTGCGTTGCCGGTAATCGACTCCTGCCATCTCAGGCCAACCAAAAGCGCCATTACGACAGTCACCACCGCCGCATGAGTTTCAGCTCTGGCTCCCTGATCTTGCTCTGGCGGCCTTTTTGCCACGTTGGCTTGAGTGAAAAACTCCCGCCGCGCTAGGTCGGGCCTTACTGAATTCTTTGCCGAGTTACCAAAGTTACATACAAGATCTCGCCGCTAACCTCCAAGCCTTCGCCCACGTTGCCAGCTACTTAGACTGTGTATGTTTCCCGACTAAAGCCCTACGTCATGTTCACTGATCCAATGTACCGAAATGATGCTTTTGCCGCCGGGAGCAAATGTTACCTACATGTTGGTGCCAGTGTCAACTAGAGGACGCTTTTAGCTATAAAAGAGGCTTAAGTGTCTCGGGCTCAGAACCGATTGTGTCGGACTTGCCTATAGCGTCTGCAACTGCAACTCTACGCGTGCTAATATGTTTTGTTTTACACACACACACACACAAAAACGTGCACAAGCGAGACGTATCTATAGTAATGCAGCGATTGTGCCGTGTGGCCACTTCCCTCTGCTAGAACGGCGCTCTGCTGTAGCCGTGACACGTTTTTCACAATGTCTCACAGATGGCACACGAACACACACACACACATGTGGGCGCGCGAATGATACATACAGGTTTTTGATCTAAAGCAAGAGCCGCTTGGCCTCAAAAATATACACGCCGAGCACTCGCCATCTCGGAGCCCATAAAGAGTCTCACACTGCCTCACAGATGGCAGCTCATTATCTAGTGTTTACTGTTCGCTTGATCAACGACTCTAGAGAGACATGATATATTTTCCACTAGATGGCCATAGTTGTCCATTTTAAGCTAGGAGGTTAGTTTTTAGAGCTGTTTGAAAGTTCCTGTGTGTTTTTAGCGTCGATGGCTGCACTATCCCGGCCTTTTTCGACGTAGTTTGATGGCCTCCCAAATGCGCCTACGAATTGCTGAATGGGCTCATTTTCCTCAAGAGACCTGTGGAACAAAATGCGCTAAGGAGACTACTTGACATTTTTATGTAGTGTTTTTTCCGAAGCATCTGATATCGTGGCAATGTGGTAAGACACCTGCTTGCCCCCGAAAGGCTTGGGTTCATTCCTCAATGGGACCAAAAATTTGATTCTTTATTTTATTTGCTTATTTCTCGATTTTTCATTCACAACCAACCACGCCGACGCTGCCGGTGAAATATTCGCGACACGAGCTCTCTAACGCTATTGCGTTAAAAAATGCCAGGGGTTATTGCAGCATGCAGTGGCGAGCGTACATCACCCAAAAGCTGAGTATCGTTTTATGATGGCGGCACCCGAGCGGTCTTACGTTTTAATGCATGGGTCCTATGGGTAGTTTTTTTTCTAGAGTATCTATACTAACTCTAATGTAGTGCCATATTCTTTGCTTATACACAGGCAAGGCACAGTCGTGAACACTGTAGCCGAGATAGGCATCCCCGCACTTCTTCGGTTCCAACGAATACACACTATTTCACAGCACAAAACTACAGTGAATAACACAGCACAAAAAACTGTTGCGCAAGCTTGCTACGCACATCCACGTTTTTACGCTATGTTCACTCATCAAATCAGCAGCACAGTGTGGCCAGTATTGCTTTCAACTTGTCCATGCTTGGAGAACACAAGTATTGCAATAACACAGTCGAACTGGTTAATTCGAACTCATGATGGGGTCTCGTCAAAGCTATGTGTATTCCAGTGGGTGAAAATTCCTAGTAATGCGAACGCACAAGCACTTGGGATGATTCATTCGAACATACCGCGCTCCGAAAAGGCTCTGAGCACCCCGCCCAATCCCGCGGGGACATCTTCGACACCTCAACGCTGCGCGCGAAGGAATGGATAAGGAAATAAAAGGATGCGGTTGAATGTGTGAACTCTCTCAGATGCCGATCTGCGAGGCGCCTGCGCTGCGCTTCTGCCTTTTCCGCTCCTGCCACGTAAAGACCCTTCTCTTTTCAACACCGCACGCGAAATGAGAGAGAGAAAAAAAAAAGAAAAAAGAAAGCTGTCGCGGGGTGTGGTTCTCTCTCACGCACCAGTGGTACGCTTCCCCCTTTCCCGTACCCGCCACGTAACTCTTCTCCTTTGAAGCAAAGGAAACGCCGATCTGCTTCTTCTCGCGTGGGGACACTCCTCCTTTCTCTTGACGTGTGCCACGCTGCGGCTTTGGCACAGAGTGTAGTAGCGGAGATGCAGTCGTCGTTGTCTTTAGAAAGTGCCGGCGCTGGACATTGCCACGCACAACTTCTCTTGCCAGGAAAATGCTGAAGCCGTTGCAGACATGCTTTGCAAACTGCGTGCGAAACTGATTTACTCTCTGCAAGGCAAACGTGTGCAGACACGCATCACCGATTACTTCAATTAATGACGGATGTCCTGTGATTTGCGAATAAATGTAAGTCTTCTGCAACTTCTCCTCGTGTGTTAGGTCAATGCACATGCGCCACTGCATAGGGAGCCCTCCGTTCATGTAGCTTTCACTAATTTGAACTTCTTTTAATTCGCACAAATTTTCGGGCTCCTTCGAGTTCAAGTTATCGAGATTCGACTGTATATCGCATACTTTCCCCTTTAATTTTGCAAGATTATATATCACACACAAAACAATACGTCTACGTTGCTTTAAAGGTGACTAAATACGTGAAAAATGGAATGTTTCGACATGCCCCATAGCGCTGTTTCTGCCCCATGCGGTTGCCATCGAAAGCTTGCATTGAGTTGTGGTCACAACTAAATTCTCGTAAAGCTGCATTAGGGAGTTGAATGCTGAACAAAGAAAAATACTTCAGTGGCGGCCTTGTGACTCCCTCTAAAACGAACTTTGTTAAGACGAATTCTTGCTTAAGACGAACAACTCGGGAATATTTGTTTGGTTTTGCATAGGCTCCATGCATGAAAAATCTGATTAAGACTAATTGTGTAACATGCCTCTTCTGTTAAGACGAACTCTTACAGCGACCGACAATGAGCGGAATCGTGCGCAACGAACATTAAAGTTTTGATGCAGGTATTCAGACAAAAAAAAAGAAAGCAAAAAAAAAGCTGAAAGCAAGTCGAAAGCAAATTGATATGTGGAGGAAGAAAGTGAGATAAGCAGAAAAACACAATCACAGCATTCAATTTTCAATTTCAAAATTTGTTTTATTGGTTTCTTGTACAAGACACAAGAAACAAAAGGATGTTGGGGCTAAAGGCATATAGCCTGACAGAGGACCCAACACAACTGTACACAGTTCGTACATTAAAAAGAATAAAAATATAAAAAAACAGCTTTCGCGGCATCAGTTCTTCATGAACGAAAGAAGCAACAGAGAAAAGATAGCTGCCAAAAAAATATCATGTTACGTTGAATCTGACTGACTGTACAAATCTTGTAACATACTGCATAACATAGTTAAATAACAATCACTCAGGAAAAAATCAGACTAGAACATTTGAGACATGTGATACATACCATTATATTTTATAGTTAATAAAATACATGCAGTACAAGATCTCCATCGCCCGACTACTATCATTGCTAACATCAGTATTTTTAGGATCCATCAAAAAGTATGTTTTCCTGCATTAGCACTTCTTTAACTTCTACCTTAAATGCTTTTTCTGTACAATCAAAATTAAGCCTATGTTCTAATTTGTTTAATATGTAAGTTGTTTGATGGGTAAAAGTTTGTTTACTATAATTTGTTCGTATTCGTTGTGGACGGCGTAAGATTTGGCAGACAGGATAAGTGTGTTGTCTAGCTCCTTCGTTGGGCTCATACAATTTTTTGCTGTATATGATTTGCAATATTTTCATGTGATATACTTGATCAGCACGAAGCATATGATATCTTTGAAATAAAGGTGCTGTCCTGAAGTTTGCGTAATTTCCTTGGTGTTTGCAGTATATCCGGAGAACCCTTTTTTGTAGAAGTACAAGTTTCTTGTAGTTAGTTTTGGTAGTTGTTCCCCACACCAGAGCTCCTTAGCACAGCTTAGAATAAAAAAGGCAAATGTATAGCTGTTGTTTCAGCCATAGGAGAATCAGTTTAGAAATTCTGTACGTAATACCAATGCTTTTTGATAAGTCTACACATAGTTGGCCAATATGCGCATTCCAGCTTAACTCTTCATTAAACGTCACTCTAAGAAACTTCTGGTTTGTCACTTACTGCAGTTTCATTCCTGCATAAGTAATGGTTATTTCCTTATCGATGGGTGTATTGTGCGACCTGAATATAATGTATTTTGTTTTTTTCAGCGTTTAATTGCAATTTATTTTGATTCATCCAGCAAGCTAGTGATACAAGGTAGTAATTCACACTGTATTCTAATTCATTCAGGTCCCGTGTTTTAAAAATTAGATTGGTGTCGTTGGCATACATTATTAATTCTGGGGAATCAGGTATACTAACTATATTGTATAAGAAAATTGTGAATAATAACAGACCTACCTTAGAGCCCTGATGGACGCCTCGTTCAAGCGTTAGATAACTAAACGAAACATCGTGCATACGTACGAACTGTTGACAATTATTTAAATAGCTTATCAGCAACTGACTTGCAACACCCCTAATTCTGTACTTCTCTAACTTCTGTAACAAAATTTTGTGGTCTATAGAATCAAATGCCTTCTTTAGATCTAAAAGTAGACCAAGCGTATCATTTTTGTCTTCAATAATAATTATCATTTTATCTTTGATGTACAAGAGTGCTTGTTCCGTGGATTTATTCTCTTGGAAGCCATACTGACTCTTTGTAATTACCTTGCGCGCGTTAAAAAATGTAACTAATCGGACGTAAATTATATCTTCAAAAATCTTTGAAAACACTGTTAAGATAGATATTGGTCTGTTATTACTGAATTGTCCATTATCCCCCCCCTTTGTGTATTGGCGTAACTCGGGCTATTTTCAATTCTTCCGGGAAAATTCCACCAGTTAATGTTAAATTTAGTAAATATGCTAGCACTTCGCTTATCTCATGCGCGACATGTATTACTGCATTTGAAGTAATTCCGTCTATACCCGCAGCTACATTTCGTTTTAGCTTTTTTATTACTGCTACTACTTCGTTGGGATCTGTTGGTCTCAAGAAAATAGTAGTTTCACTGACCTCGGTTGTAACTTCATTATTATTTCTACTGCTTTCTGCACCAGGTGGATAAGCCCCCGCTTTCATAAAATGTCTGTTCATATCGTCAACTAGTTTTATGTTTTCTGCTGTCGTCTGGGCTGTGTGGGATTGGTCACTTTTTGTTCTTCCTGCTAGATTGTTAACCGCTTTCCACAATTTTTTTGGTTGATTTCGCAGCCGATAGAAAAGTTCCTCGAAGTACGCGTCTTTTGCCCCTTTAATATCGCTGTTTAATTTATTTCTATATTTCTTATATTCCTTTAGCACTTCTGGATCGCGATTTCCAAGAAACTTGTGAAATATTGAATTCTTATGTTTATACGTTTATACAAGTTTATATGTTTATATTATACGTTTATATATGTTTATACGTTTATATTTTTACGTTTATACAAGTTTTTATCTACCCATGGCTTTCTTGCTTTTTTGTTTCTGTGATAAGCTTGTTGCAATGGAAAAGCAATGTCATAGTATTCACGCATACTCTGCAAGAAAATACTGCAAGCCTTGCCAGCCTCGGATTCATGATAAACATCTTGCCATCATTCTTTTGACAGCAACAGCCTAAAATTCTCCCATGTTTGATCATTTATCTTGCGATGAAAATGAGCTGGGCGACGTGCATTTCTGATATTGTAGCTGATTTTGATAATGCAAAAAATCAGAAGATGATCGCTTACATCAGAAACTAGAACACCTGCTTTTATGCAACTACTGCATATGTTTCATAGGCATACGTCTATTAAAGTACCAGAAGTTGCCGTTATTCTTGTGGGCAAATCAATAAAGTTTTTGAAAGCATGACAATGAACAAGATTACTCATCTCATGCGACCATGTGTCTTCTGAGATCATGTTTATGTTAATATCACCCATGATAATAAAGAGTTCACTTGTTTGGTATTGTTGAAGTAACCGCTCTAAAAAATTATTAAAATTAATTTTTTGCCCATTCGGGGGCCTGTAAATTACAGATACTGTTGTTTTTTCTATTCGCAGTGTTTGAACACTCGACATCCTCACTAATTTCTGAGAGTTCTTCAGTCACAGAGTAAGAAAGGGTGTCTTTGGCATATATTGCCACTCCGCCCCCTTTCTTTTTGTTCCTCACCAAGTGTTCAGAATGATAGCCAGGAAAAAATGGAGTTTGATCATGTACCGTCATCCAGGTCTTGGTTATACAAATAATATCGGATTTTACTGCTGTCGATTCGAAATAGATGCTCAGATCTTCTACTTCATTTTTCATGCTTCTCGCATTAATATGTACGGCTCTCAAAGCATTCTCTTCATTTAACTCTTTCGCAAGTCTACCCAATGTGTAGTATCCATTTTCTTTGTTTTCGATTGCCATTTGAAAATGCCTCTCAGACACTGCCCGTCTATTCTACTGGTGCCATTTTGGACAGATGGTCTAGACTAGTTATGCGCGGAACAGGAGTGTTGTCGTCTCTTCTTGCGCATACTTTGCCTCTTGAAGTCCAAACGTACTTCCACGTTACTTCTCTCTTTCTTTGTTTTGCGGCTGCAAGCAACTTCTTGTTTACCTGTGTCAGGTGCTCATTGATGAACACATTATTTGTAGTCTGATATCCCAGTGTTTCTGCATTTAACCTCTTTTTCCTTGCTAGTGTGGAAACCTCATCTTGCTTACTTCTTCGAACAAAACTAACTATTATATTCTTAGTTCCTGCCTTCGGAGTCTGCACCCAGTGGCAGGTGTCAATATCAGTCGGACTAATCGTGGCACCAATGCACTGCTCTATCCATTCCATAACTTTTATGGGATCAGCCTGTTCTGTTATTCCCTTAATTTCTAGATTGTTCATGTGTTGATACTGTTCCAATTTGTCAATTCGTTGTGACAGCCTTTCATTCTTCGTTTTTAATTTTCTGTTTAGGGTTGTCATTTCCCTCACTTCCTCTCTGAGTGCTGCAGTCTCTTTGCTCAAGCCCTTCACATCATCGCATGTGTCCGAGCAATACTTCATGCTGTCCTTCAATTCCCTCATTTCTGTTCTCAAGTCAGGCTTCAGATTTTCAATGAGCTTCCCAACTTTTTTTATGTCCTTAATATCAGATGGTGCCATGAGTAGTAACAAGAATGCCAGCACAACAAGAGAGAAAAAAAGGACACTTTGTTTGGCAGCACTGCGTTTTGAAAAAGACAGCTACGCAGTAGAATAATTATTTAGGTAATTCTCACCTGCAAGTGCAGACAGCTCAGATTAGATGCGTGCTGTATTCGCACTGCTGCCGAACTGTTGAACGGGTCAGTCAGTCCGTCATATTTGAAGCAGCGTCTCGGTGGGCGTAGTTTCCAGTCCGTAGCCGGTCATGTGTCTTGGTATGGTAATTGTCCTCACTGCTTGGGTCGTAGTTGCCGCCACATCGAAAACGACGCCTTTGCGCTCCGGATGCGTTGGTCACTGCTATCTGTGATACCTGCAAGTGCAGACAGCTCAGCTCAGATTAGATGTGTGCTGTATTCGCACTGCTGCCGAACTGTTGCCGAAGCTAGTACCTCTCTCACTCCTAGCCTGTAGGTGGAAAAAGGGCCGGGTTTATCAGCAAAGAAAGCAAAAAAAGCGTTCGTCCTCTTGTATTCTCCTTATACTCTTTAGTTCCCCAACAAAAGCCCAGTGGAGAACGGAAGAACACAAGAGCTTTTCTATAGAGGAAAAAAATGCTAGGGAAGGGGGGGGGGGCGGCAAAAAAAAAAGAAAAAACGCCAACTGAAAGTGAGAACAGGAACGAACATTGTGCATTATAATCACATGAAACTGAAACCACATAGTATGTTGCACTAGCACTTTCATCAAAGGAGTCATGCATTTTTATCGCCATTACACAATGGTGCCTGAGCACATGTTATGGTCAGTTTTTGTTGTTTTGCATAGGGCCTGTGCGCATCGCATCTGTTCACAGTAAAATGTAGCAAATTCTGATGTGCCACTTTCATTATGAAAGTGCAGGACAAAGAAAGGTCATTTGGCACACTAAATATAGAGATGTCGTGTCATTTTTGTGTGCCTGAGGCTTGTGATTGTGAGTAGCGCAAATGGAAATCTTCAGCTGCACCTTGTTCAGGAAAAGTTACCGCAGGCTGAAAGAATGTCAAAACCTCAAAGAAAAGCTTGCAGACTTTCACGAAAAAAGCTTGTGGCTTAAAATTTTATGAACTCGTGCCAGGAGATTTTATAAATAGATGCGCGCATACCGTAATAACAGAACTGAAGAAGCTGTTGGACGAAAGAAAAATAACATGCAGGGGCCCTAAGCAATGCGACCAGTATACCCGCGTCGAGGTCGATTCTACATACTCCAAAATTCATAAAGCCGGTGACCTAGGCTGACGAATCATATCAGCTATAGGTACAGTAACTGAGCCCATATCGGGGTACGTAGACAAATTAATAGGCCACATCATGTCGTATGTACAAGACACCTCACATTTTATTCAAAATATTGTAGACCTGCGCATACTGACACGCACGTACTTAGTTACTCTTGATGTGTCTTCATTGTACACAAATACTGCCCTCGACGATGACATAGAGGCAATAAAAAACACATACACACACCATAGACAACCTGACACCCCAGATTTCCCTGCCATCGCAAGCCTCACCAGGATGGTTTTGGAAGTTAACTCATTTGAGTTCAACCAAGAGTACTTTTGACAAATTAGCAGACCCGCCATGGGTACCAGGAATACAGGAATACAGGAATACAGGAATAGGTATACAGGAATAGCAATACATTGCCTACAATTAAATGATAAAGAAAATAAAATAAATTGTTAGATTGTGGATGCTCACACCCATATGCAATTAGGTTAGCACATAGAACTTGGGGGCAACGACATGAGATTTCCAAGTCTTTCTAAAAATTTTTGAAGTGTTGGCTCTGCTACAGTAGCTGAATCAAGCACATTCCACTCTCTTATTTCGCGAGGGAAAAATGAAAACCTAAAGGTATTGTTACGGCAGAAATATTCTTCGAAGATCAGGTCGTGTTTTTGGCACACTTTCCCTTTTGCTTTTATAGTAGTGAAGGCGGAGGCATTAGTTTTAAAGTGGCCATTCAACAATTGGTAAAAGAACTTAAACCGATGTATTTTTTGCTCTATTGTAGAGCGTAGGTAGATCTGCTCGCAGCAGAAGCTCGGAAGGGGGATCTGTTTGCTTATAGCGGTTAAAGATAAATCTTACCGCCTTGCGCTGCACGCTCTTTAGCAAAGCTATGTCAGCATTTGTTGAAGGGAGCCACACTACATTCGCTTATTCTAGCATAGGTCTTATAAAGGTAATGTAGGATAAGCACTTCGTATCTGTGGTAGCGTAGCGTAGGGTTCATTTTAGAAAAAACAACTTGTTCATTGCCTTTTTCGTCACTTCTACATGCGCAGTCCATTTGAGGTCAGATGATATTAGAAGCCCTAAATATTTATACTGGGTTGCTGTGCGAAGGGTGACAACATTAAGCGAGTATGGAACTAATAGTTTGCTTTTCTTTCTGCTTACGTTTATCATGATTGTTTTTTCAGAATTAATAACCATCTGCCAATCTTGGCACCAATGGGCTACGTTGTTTAGGAATCTGTTAAGGGCAACCTGATCGTCAGTGTATTTGATTTCACTGTAAATCATGCAGTGATCTGCAAACAGTCTAATTTTAATGTTTACTGATTCAACAATGTCATCAATGAATAAAAGGAACAAGAGCGGAGCTAGAACAGATCTCTGTGGAACGCCCGAAAGGACTTTAACAGTGTCAGAATTCTGTCCATTATAGTGCACAAACTGGTAGGGGTCTGAAAAGTAATCACTAATCCATTCAACTATTGGACCATTGCCTAGTTTTTTTATGAGTTTAGTGATGAGTTTAGAGTGGGACACACGGTCGAAGAAGGCCTTAGAGAAATCTAAAAAAATTACATCGATTTGCGATTGTTCGTTTATTGCCAGTTCGAAGTCATGTATAGCCTCTGCGAGCTGAGTGACAGTAGATAGCCCACTTATAAACCCATGCTGAGAAAGAGAGATGAGGTTGTTTTCTTTTACATACTTGGTTATTAACTTCAAGATAACATGCTCGAGAATTTCGCAAGTAGTGCAAGTTAAAGAAATTGGCTGGTAGTTCAATGGAATAGAAGTATCACCAGATTTGTGTACTGGCACAACTTTCGCTGTTTTCCACTCCGCCGGAAGACGGCAATCGCTAATTGACTTTGTAAATATCAGATGGAGGTACTTGCTAATAGGTTCAGCATAGCGTTTAAGGAAAGTGTTTGGTATTTCGTCTGGGCCACTACTTTTCTTTTTATCAAGGTCTAATAGCAGTGAAAGATTGCCAGGTGCTGTCATATTTAACAACGGAAGTGATCTGCCTTGGTCAACGTGACGGAAACCCGGTGCAATCTTTCGGAGGTTATCAGTACTAAAAACGGGGTAAAAGTACGAATTGAAATTATTAGCCTTTATCTTGCCCTCTTCACCTGGAAGCACTGATAATGTCGACCGTTTTATGCTTATGTAACGCCAGAATTTATCGGGTGCGCTTCTGATAAACTTTTGTAGGGTGTGTCCATAAAAATGCCGTTTTGCGTCTCGTATTTCTTCTTTTAGGTCGATGTTAGCGTTGCCATTCGTGAGCTAGCGCTTCCAAGCATTTTTTTTTTTGCCTTCCTTACACGTTTGATTTTGCGCTTAAGATGAATTATGTCGCGGGTAACCCATGAGTTGTGCTTTCTTGTAACCAGTTTTCGTTTGGGAATAAAGTTCGAAATACAATGCATGATATGATCCTTAAACTCTGTCCACACTTCATTTATGCTCGCGTTTTTATCTGCACATAGCTCAGAAAACTCGGGATACTTGTGGGATAGGTAGTTCATTAGTGCCGCTTCATTAGCTTTATTGAAGGAGGGCACATATTTTACTGGGCCAGATTGCCGTATTGGAGTTGCTAAAGGCAAAGTGCACAGAACTATTTTATGATCCAATATGCCATCAATTGTTTCAACACTTGCACTATCGGTGGAAAAGTGATCGCTTGCAAATACAAGGTCTAACACTGAGTGCGACTGTCCTTGCATTCATGTATTTTCAACAACAAGCTGAGTTAGATTGAAAGCAAATAAGAATTCGATGACTATATTATTCGACAGGGGGCCTGGATTTAATGAGGACCAATTTACATCAGGTAGGTTGAAGTCACCCGCCATGATAATCCTGCCACCGAGTGTATGCAAACTCATATAATTCAGAAGGGGGTTTAGGTACGTCGCATCAGCATTCGGGGGCCTGTAAACGGCGCCATCATACAGGTAGCCGTTGTTCGGGAGAAGCTTACACGAAACCGCTTCGACACTGTTCACCTCTGGGGTGACTGTATAAGCAATTCCCTGCCGTAAAACAAGTTCTACTCCGCCGCCTCTAGTGTCCCTATCTTTGCGGACAATTGTGTAGCTCGGTGGCACAATTTCATGGTCATGTATATTTGAATGTAGCCACGTTTCACTCACAGTAACAATATCAGATTTTTGGGCCAATAAGACAGCTTCAAATTGTTCTGCCTTGTTCGCAAAACTTCGCGCGTTAACATTTAGAAGGGTTATGGGCGTCGTCGTCAAAAAGACTGCGCCGTTGGTAGTTGCTCTTCGTTTTTTTTTATTTACTTCTACGATATTTTTACTGTTTTCCTCCCAAGTAAAAAGACGACGGTTTATCTGAACTCTGTCAAATATAAGCCTTACCCTTTCCCCTATATCGCGGTTTTCTTTCGTGACTTTCCACAGTTTCTTCTAGTTTCACGCATGCCAATCGAGTAATTCTCGCTTATTGAATAACCGCTCCCTTTGAGTTTGGAACAAGACTGGAGTATTTTAACTTTGTCGCGATAGTCAAGCAACTTGAGAATTATTGGCCTGTTTTTCTGACCGCCTTCTTTCATTCTACCGAAACGGTGAATACGTTCAATGCCTGAAGTCTTTACATCTAGGGTATCTTCAAATATTTCCTTTGATACGAGGTTATGAAGCTCTTGACAGGACTCGTTCTTGTTCCTCAACTCCGTACACAATCAGGTTCGACCTCCGACTTCTGTTCTCCAGTTCTTCAATTTTCCTATTCATGCCTTTGATGTTGTTTTCTAGTTCCACTATTCGCTTTACGTAATCAGAAACCTGCTTTTCCTGTCCACTAATTTTTTCAAGTTTCTTATCAATTGCACTCAGTTTCTGATTTGTGACGGATTTTTCTTTCTTGATTTCCTTTATGTCGTCTGCGATTGCCTTTAGTTGCTTTGACCAATCGCCCTCTGTAGGCCCTGGATTAGTTTCTACGTCGTCACTAAGTGACAACAGGTAGCGAAGAGAATTAGTCACATTAGTAAGCACTTCGCATATTGACCATGGGCATGGCAGCAAGAATAAACAAACGTTATTGCTGCGGTAACACTTTCCATCTCGTTTCCTCACCTGTACGAAAAACATGATCGGGTTTGAAGACCGTATCATGGCATCGCCGCCATGCCCACTGTCAGGTGCCGCGCTGAAGAGCCGTTTTATAGTCCCATTGACAGATGCATCCGTCAGCGCCCCTGGTGGCTCTGATGACGTCATTTTTGCTCATCCGGCAACGATGTTTAGCCGATGAAAGACCACGGGCATTGGCTTCTCTTGATCGGTGACCAAGAACATAGCTGGCAATGAAGGGGCGTTGTTCATGGGTGATAGCCACGCTGGGACAAACAGCAATCTAAGCAGAACCTGTACGAAAAACATGATCTGGTTTGAAGACCATATCGTGGTATCGCCGCCATGCCCTTTGTCAGGTGCCGCGCTGAAGAGCCGTTTTATAGTCCCGTTGACAGATGCATCCGTTAGCGCCCCTGGTGGACGCAATGACATCATTTTTGCTCCTCTGGGAACGATGTTTAGTTGATGAAAGACCACGGGCATCGACTTCTCTTGATCGGTGACCAAAAACATAGCTGGCAATGAAGGGGCGTTGTTCATCGGTGATAGCCACACTGGGACAAACAGCAATCCAAGCAGAACCTGAAGAAGCTTTTGAAGGTATGGAACAGCCTCCAGTGGCCGGTTTGAGTCCATCAGCAAGAGGGCAAGGTTGAACAAGGCACTACAGAAGTCTTCCTTCACTTGTATGGCCAAGTGAAACCACTGTTCTGCTTCTTCGACCTTTTAGTAATCCATGGAGAGCATGCCCAGATTGAAGTAGACACACTCATTGGCCCTGCCCTTGTGAAGCAGCAGCTTCAACCTTTCAAATGCAAGTTGACGGAGCTTTGAGTTTCCACTATCTTGAATAAGAATGGCAAAGTTCATCAGCGCTTGCTCCTGATCAGGATCCAACTTCAAGGCCTTGTTGAAGTACATGAGGGCATCACCTGGTCTGTCTTGCTCCAAAATCCTAATGCCTAGATTGTAAAAGATGTCAGGGTTTGTGGCATCGAGGGAAAGGGCTTGCTCGTAGACCTCTTGCGCTTCCTTGGTCCTGTTGAGATTGATCAGAACATCTCCACGGTTGATATATGCTTGAATATAATCTACACGCATACTGATTGGCTGGCGGTACAACCCATCGGCTTCTTCAAGACGTGAAGTATTTCTTGATATGAGGTTGGCCAAATTGAGAAAGACAATGAGAGGATTCGGTGCAATTCTCCCCTTGTAGCGCTCGCCCGCTTCTGGTCGAGAAAGCAAGTCCTTTGCCTTGATAAAGGCGGCCTCCCCTAATTCAAACATCAGCAGATTGTTGTAGGTGCGGCTAACATTCATGTGAGCTCGAATGTCATCGGGCTGGACACTGGCAGCTTTTAGGAAATACTGCAGTGCTCGGGCGTAGTCCCCCTGTCCCTCCAGGGTGCGGCCCACATTGTTGTACAACTTCGAATTCTGGCTGTTCACCTTGAGCCCCGCCATGAAGATGCTGTACTCGGACTTCCATTCAAAATTTCGCACAAATGTCTTCAAGGAGTGCACTGTGAGGAGGCAGAGAAGGCCGAACCGCAGGAAATTCTTGGTCAGCCGCCTGCCGGCATAGTTCTGGAGCATGAGGTGGCAGCCATGTGCCACAAGGAGGCAGAATCCCATGCTAGGCATGTATAGGACACGTTCCGCTACCACGAATTTCACCGGGAAGAACAAGTTGGAAGCTGGCGGAAACGTAAATACCAGCAGGGACAGACTCTTCGATGTACTCGGAGGCTTGACGTCGCTCCGGTGATCTGAATCACCACAGCTCACGGCCACTGCCATATAGCTGGTCGTCTATGGTCCACACTATCACCACCACTATTCGGTCACGCACACAGGTGATGGAGAATCGGCACATTCCGATGGTGGACTGTTGGGAGTACGCTGAGCCACAGACAGAGCTGCACTCTTGACACTCTGACGCTGCAAATGACGCTGTGCTTGGTTGTTAAGACACGGTAAGCGCGTCGATGAATAGGTTTTGCGTCCGCGGTGTCTATGCTTGATGATGTCCTTAGCGAGCATCTTGTCAACTTCCATTTGAATGACGCTGTGCTCGGTCATTGAGACACGGTAAGGGCATCGATGAATAGGTCTTGCGTCCGCGGTGTCTATTTGATGGGTCACCCGAGATGGTTGTCAAGTTTGGGTGAAGCAAAATCAAAAACGTGGTATGACGCCAACAAAAGTCGAAGGTCCAGGCTTTGAGAAGGGTCCAGGTTCGGCGCAATCATGTTGTCGAACACGTCATCAAGTGTTGAGCAGCCTCCAGACAGGGCTGCCTAGAGGCGGCTGTGGGTCATCAATGGCCAGGGCAACAGGGTCATTTGTGTCTAAAGGTGATATCTATCCCAGCGTGATACCTTCATAAAGCAGTTGTGCGCAGCGTCCAAAGTTCAGGACAGGTATGCAGCATTCTTCGCAGAAACAATCGCAAGAGAGTGAGGCAGAGCTACTTGTTGCTTCAGAACAACATCCAAGGAGGGGGTAATCAAGTAGTTGCCATCACGTACCGGTGCGTCTTGTTAAATGAGACGAAAGTTTTGGTACCTGGACACAAGCGAACAAACTGGGCGACACATAAACATGGTGGCGACATGATAGCGAGGTCAGGTACAGCAGGAAGCTCTAACTGTAACAAACCAGACGAGCAGTCCATCAGGGCAAAATGTGTGCTCAGAAAGCCGTGGCCGAAGATTAGGTCACGAGGGCACTCGTCCAGAATACCAAAAAGAGGTCTTGTGGTCATCGAAGCTCGCACGCGCAGAACACATTCTAAGGACGCAAGGTGTATGGTAATCGGCTACACGAACAACAGGTGATAAGGCAGGTGTAACGACTTTATGGAGATGACGAGAAAGGTGAGAACTCATAGCTGATAATTGAACACCTGTGTCGATGAGCGCTGAAACAGGCTTGCCATCTACTTCTACGTCTAAAAGGCTGTGCCGAGTTGCCAGAGTTAACAGAGGGTTTCCGGGTCAATAGGTCAATGCAGCAATGTATATATATATATATATATATATATATATATAGATTGTAGGCATTTATTATGCCCTTCATCCTCATCTGAACAGCAGTCAATCATCATCATATGTTCTGGCTGACAATCATCATCTTCTTGGAACGTGCCCTTCTTTTTCGGGTCCGTTGCGCTTGTTCGTTCCTGAGTTCACGACCAATAAAGCTCGTTACAACCGAGTCGTCATACGTGGTGGAGGTGGATTGACGTTCCCAGTACCTCTCCTTACAACGCCTACTCGCTGGAGCTCCGTTCAGGCCGCCGCCTGGACCCTTAGTCCGCCAACATGTCTCAGAGTGACTGGGTGGATGCCCGTCACTGCGCCGCAAGCCCCTCCTCTTTACATCGTAAACCACCAGCATTTCGCTGGTCTCCACGGTGAAGATGTGGAGGACTGGCTCGATAACTACGAGCGAGTAAGCGCAGCTAATCACTGGGATGACTCTAACAAGCTCCGCCGAGTATCGCTTTATCTCACGGGCGTTGCCAAGACATGGTTCTTGAACCATGAGATCGACCTCACCGACTGGCCTGCCTTCAAGCAGCAGCTTCGCCAAGTATTCGGCACGCCAGCCGTTCGATCCGCTCTAGCGAGGAGGGCCTTAGATACTCGCCAACAACATCCCGGCGAGTCATACACATCTTACATCGAGAATGTCCTTGCGCTTTGCCGGCGCGTCAATTTTTCGATGTCCGAGTCGGACAAACTGCGCCACATCCTGAAGGGCATCGGAAGCATTGCCTACAATGCCCTTGTTGCCCAGAATCCTTCTACTGTCACTGACGTCGTCTTTACGTTTCAGAGTCTCGACGAACTTGATTCTGTTCGCCTTCAGTCGGGCAATAGTGAACACCGTACAGCAGACCGGGACCTGCGTGACATGATACGGGAGATCATACGAGAAAAACTTCAATCAATGGGCCTCTCACAACCTTCTCCATCTGTCACACAGCCTTCAAGCATGGCCCTCCGTGACATCGTAAGGGAGGAACTAACATCATTCACCGGTCCAGCCCTCCAACGTACGCGCAAGTTGCGGCCGCGCCTCCTCGCAACGTAAACTCTACTTCGCCGCTGCCATCATTCACGCCGGTTGCTGCTGCACCACCGGTCCACTTCCGGCCAATCCCACCCGACCCTCCGTCTGTCCACTTGAGTGCGCTATCTCCCGGTGCGCCGAACGCCCTCTACTACCCGCCTTGGCGCCCGTCTCGCCCAACATGCTTTTACTGTGGATATCGTGGCCATATATCACGCTTCTGCCGCAAGCGCCAGCAGGACGAGCGTCGCGGGTACGACATGCGCGAACGGGACTTTTCCAGTGGGGATTCTTACGCTCGGCGATATTCATTTGGAGAGCAGCGGTCTCTATCTCCGCCCGCGTCGACTGAGACGCGGAACACTTACCGTTCAAGCCGACGCCGATCACCTTTGCCCTTCCGTCGCTCCTCCTCTCCTCTTCGGCCAGCCTCGTTTACGACTGGCAACCGGTCGGAAAACTAAATGATGCAGTTTTCGGAGAAGAAACTGCATGTAACAGTAGGACTCATATTCCTCCAGCACGCCCGTTCAACATGGTTTCTGTTACGGTGGAAGGAGTTCTCGTGGACGCTTTGGTGGACACCGGTGCTACAGTTTTTGTGATTAGGTATGATTTGTGCAAACGCCTGAAAAAAGTAATGACACCTTATAATGGACCCAATCTAGTCGAAGCCCAGGGGAACACTATCCGCCCTTTTGCTCTTTGTACTGTTCGTGTATTTATTGATGACATTTTGCATTACATCGAGTTCACTGTGCTTACCCGGTGCTCTCACCAGCTAATTCTAGGGTGGGACTTCTTATCTTCTTCTTCAGCCGCTATATGTTGTGGTGAACGGATTTTGCACCTAACTAATACGGACTCCATGTTCGACGAAGGCGTCTACAAGCCACTACGCCTGTTCGCTCGCGAAGATCTCGAACTACCGCCACATAGAACGAATTGTGACCCTGATCTCTAAGGACATCGACCACGGTGACGTCTTGGTGTTTCCTTCGTCGACTTGCGTCGCAAAAGGCGTAGCCCTTGCAACAGGTGTCGTACGCTTTCACCATGGCTCCGCGCTCGTCATTGCTACGAATGAAACGCAAGAGAAAGTTCTCCTGCCCGAGGGCACTGCAGTAGCCTGTGTTGTGGATGCTGAGCCTGTCAGCGTCACGCCACTTAAACCTGCCTCTACCAACGACCGTTCTATGAGTAAGCCTGGCTCATTCTCTCCCTTTACAGCTCTTATCAGTGATGACTCAACAGCTATCCAGGCGCAGCAGTTGCTTGCCTTATTAACGAAACACGCCGATTCTTTCGACACCTGCTCCTCAACGTTGGGCCGAACTACCACTGCAGCGCATCGCATTCAGACGGAGGGAACATCTATTGTACATCGCCGCCCGTACCGCGTGTCTCTCGCTGAGCGAAAAATCATCGAGGAAAACGTCGCTGACATGCTCCAACGAGAAATAATTCGTCCATCAACTATCCCTTGGTCATCCCCTGTTGTTCTGGTACAAAAAAAAGATGGCTACGTGCGCTTTTGCGTTGATTACCGGGCATTTAACAACATCACACGCAAGGACGTGTACCCCATGCCACGCATCGACGACGCCCTTGATTCACTGCAAGGCGCCGAATACTTTTCAAGCCTTGATTTGCGTTTGGGATATTGGCAAATTCCCATGCACGATGACGACAAAGAAAAAAGGGCATTTGCAACCCCTGATGGCCTATACGAATTTAACGTGATGCCTTTCGGGCTCTGCAATGCGCCCGCGACATTTGA
Organism: Rhipicephalus microplus; assembly: GCF_043290135.1. Lineage (NCBI taxonomy): Eukaryota > Metazoa > Arthropoda > Arachnida > Ixodida > Ixodidae > Rhipicephalus > Rhipicephalus microplus. Next base: position 7,763,275 of record NW_027464587.1, on the reverse strand, counting down.
ACGCATGATCGACACCGTCCTGCGTGGTCTAAAATGGAAGACGTGTCTCTGCTACCTTGATGACATTATCATCTTTTCATCAACGTTTTATCAGCACCTGCGGCACTTGGATGACGTCCTAACATGCCTCGCCGGTGCGGGTCTGCAGCTCAACACTAAGAAGTGCCGTTTCGCCACCAAATTCATCAAGGTTCTCGGTCATGTCGTCAGCATGGACGGTATTCGCCCTGACCCCGAAAAAATCGCTGCCGTCCTTCGATTTCCATGCCCCAGAAGACTTAAGGATTTGCGAAGTTTTCTTGGCCTCGCATCATATTTTCGTCGCTTCATACGAAATTTTGCTTCAATAGCTGCGCCACTTCATAAACTACTCGCATCTAATGCACCCTTTGTGTGGTTCGAGGAATGTCAGTCGGCGTTTCACCTATTGAAGAAAGCTTTGACGTCGGAGCCTGTACTCTGCGATTTTGATGACACCGCCCCAACACTCCTGCATACCGACGCCAGCGGTTGCGGTATGGGTGCTGTTCTCCTCCAACACAATAACTCTGGACGGGAAAGGGTCATCGCATATGCTAGCCGAGTGCTTACTTCTGCCGAAAATAACTATACCATCACTGAGCAGGAGTGCCTCGCTGTGGTTTGGTCCATAGTCCACTTTAGTGACATATAACGCGTTATTTTTTGTTGAGTTCTTTCAAAGTTTGATATTTCCTTACGGTTTTGTCGCGACACTCACCCTTTGTAACCCCCCTTACACAATGCCCTGCAACAAGGGCCTGTAAGGTATTTTTAAATGAATAAATAAATACAAAAGTTCTGTCCTTATCTGTACGGCGTCAGTTCACCATCGTAACAGACCACCACGCCTTATGCTGGCTTTCTACAATGAAGAACTTGTCCGGACGCTTGGGTCATTGGATTTTACGCCTACAGGAGTATCACTTTGAGATTATTTATAAATCGGGCAAAAAACATCAAGACGCCGACGCTCTTTCTCGTTGCCCACTACCTACGGCGTCGTTCGACACTCCAGCTGCCACCTCCAACGACACCAGTGCGGACGTGACTCCCACTTCTTTTTCCTTGCTCGCCTCGCTGTACCAACCGCCAATCGACGATCAACAACCCTTCAGTTCTCGCCAGCAGGCTGACCCGTATTGTCGGCGCATTATAGACCACCTCTTAGGAGCTACACGTCTACCCAATGAACGCCTTCGTCGACAACTCGAGCACTTCAAAATTCAGGACGGTGTGCTGTATCGTCACATATATCATCTTGACGGCCAACGCTGGGTACCTGATCTGCCACGCGCTCTTCAACATCATGTATTTAACGCCTTTCATGACGATTTGACTGCTGGCCACCTAGGCTTTCACAAAACCTACGACCGCATTCGAAGCCGCTTTTATTGGCCTGGTATTTCTACCAGCGTAGCAAAGTACGTGGGTTCCTGCTCTCCATGCCAACTTCGCAAACTTCCGACATCTCCCCCGGCTGGTCAGTTACAGCCAATGACGTGCCCTACAACATCTTTCGAGGTCGTCGGTGTCGATCTTTATGGGCCCCTTCCTGTTACTGGTGCTGGAAATAGATGGATAGTCACCGCTGTAGACTATATGACACGCTACGCCGAGACAACTTCAGTAGCTACTGGTTCAGCATCGGAAGTTGCTGACTTCATCCTTCAGGCCATAATACTACGTCATGGTGCTCCTCGTGTACTTCTAAGTGACCGTGGAAAGGTGTACTTGTCACAGCTTTTAGGTGAAGTTCTTCGCGTTTCTGGTACCACACACAAGATGGCGTCTAGCTACCATCCTCAAACAAACGGTCTGACCGAGAGATTTCATCGAACCCTTGCCGACATGATCACCGTATACATCCAACCGGATCACAGAAACTGGGATAAACTTCTACCATTCCTCACTTTCGCCTACAACACCGCTGTCCAGCGCACAACCGGCTACTTACCGTTCTATCTCGTTTACGGACGTTCACCTACTTTCTTTATCGATGTTTCCTTCTTTACCAGCAATGGCCCTCCATCACCATCTTCTTGCGAAGAATATATTTCTCGCCTTGCCCAGTGCCGCCAGCACGCTCGTATGAACACGGAAGCTACGCAACAAGCAAGGAAGGCTGTCTACGACACCTCTCATCGTGTGGTATCATTTCAACCGGGTGACAAAGTGCTGCTATTGACACCAATTCGCACACCTGGTCTCTGCGACAAGTTCCAGCCTCAATTCATCGGCCCATATGTTGTTTTAGAGCAGACTTCACCTGTCAACTATCGTGTGACGCCTCTTGTCGTGCCAACTGACCGCCGTTACCGCAGCACCGAAATTGTACACGTTTCCCGCATGAAGCTTTTCACACGACGTTCCTCGTCATCTTGACTACCCGCCCGCAGCGGCCAGGCTGGCCGCTTCTACGGGGGGGGGGAGGGGGAATCAGTGTAGGCATCTATTATGCGCCTCATCCTCATCTGAATAGCAGTCAATCATCATCATATGTTCTGGCTGACAATCATCATCTTCTTGGAACGTGCGCTTCTTTTTCAGGTCCGTTGCGCTTGTTCGTTCCCGAGTTCACGACCAATAAACCTCGTTACAACCGAGTCGTCATAATACACACACACACACACACACACACACACACACACACACACACACACACACACACACACACACACACACACACACACACACACACACACACACACACACACACACACACACACACACACACACACACACACACACACACACACACACACACACACACACACACACACACACACACACACACACACGTGTGTGTGTGTGTGTGTGTTTGTGTGTGTGTGTACAGAAGAATAACTTCGGTCGCCACAAGGTTATAAGTATAAAAGTAGATGCGTTTTCATATAACAACTTGTTTATTCAGCCGGCGTTTCGACGGGAAACCCGTCTTTTTCAAGGCATATATGTGTATATATATATATATATATATATATATATATATATTGTACAGAAGCCGCCGAACACTGAAGTGGGTCGAACTCTTATGTGCTTTCTAGTGGGTCTGCCCAAACAGAACGCCGCTCGCGCGGAGACCCCGTGTTTTGGCCGTTACTGTCGCCATTGTGTAGACTCGCTGTGTGCCGGCTAATAAACGCCATAACAAATTGGTGGAGAGTGCTACGATCCCCTTCGATGCCCTTGGAACTACGCTCACGTACGCTGCAATCTACCATGTCCCACGACGCCTCTCAGCAAACGCCTCCTCCCATGCCACCCCCGTGTCCCAGTGTCCCCAGGATCCGCGATCCACCCATCTTCACGGGCGCCGTTGGCACTGACGTAGAGGACTGGCTCGCCATTTACGAGCGCGTGAGCGTCCCCAACAAATGGGACGAGGACGGCAAGTTGACAAACTTGGTGTTCTACCTTGCGGGCGTTGCAAGTTTGTGGTACACCAACCACGCGTCCGAGTTTGCAACCTTGTCCGGTTTCAAGACTGCTATCACCAACGTTCTTGGCCGCCCTGCCGTTCGCAAGCTGCAAGCCGAGCAGCGCTTACGCGAACGCGCTCAGCAGGCCGGTGAGTCATTCACCAGTTACATTGAAGATGTCCTGGACTTGTGCAAGAAGTCGAACGACAGCATGTCCGAATCAGACAAGATCCGGAACGTCATGAAGGGCATTGACGATGATGCCTTCACGATGCTGCTTGCCAAAAACCCAGGCACAGTAGCTGAGGTCATCACGCTGTGCCAGAGCTACGAGGAGCTCCGCCGGCAGCGTTCGATGACCCGTCGCTCCACATCACGAGATGCAGGGCTTGCAGCCTTGGAAGCGAGCTGTGATCAGGTGGCACTGCTGGCAGATCTCAAGTCCTTCATACGTGAGGAAATCGCGCGGCAGTTCTCTCTCCTGCCCTTTGCCCACCCACCGGCTGCTCAACAATCGGCCCCTACCATTCTTCCACCCATCCGCCGAGCGATTGAGCAGGAAATAGCGGAGGTCATGCCTGCGTACCACCCACAACAACTTCCGGCCCCTGCACCCCCAAGTTACGCCCAAGTGGTCGCAAGGCCGCCTCCAGTCGTTCAAGCGCCTGCACCAGTGACTTACGCCGAAGCTGCCGCACGACCTCCGTCCTTTGCAGCGGGTATGCCGGCTGCATATGTTGGCGCAACCCCTCAGCCTCATTTTCAGCCCACCATGCAGCCTTTCCAGACACCGTTCCGGGCGAGACCCACCCCGGCAAACCGATGGCGCACACCCGACAACCGGCCCATCTGCTTTGCTTGCGGTTACGCCGGTCACGTAGCCCGTTATTGCTCTCGACTACAGCCGGCTCCCACTTCTCCTGTTGCTGGCCACCTTAGCCGTTCGTATAACGAGGAACTGCCGTCTGTGCCACTGTCGTCTCGCCCAGGTCCGTCTGCTCGAAGGTCGCCGTCTGCACGACGTCGGTCTCTGTCCCCCATGCGGCCAAGTTCTTCTGCTCATGAGCGGGAAAACTAGTCGTCGCAGTCCCAGAGGCAAGGACTGCGACGCTATCGCATTGTGAAAGCCCTCAGAGCCGCCCATCTAATGTCATTGACGTGCTTGTGGACGGTGTTCATGCATCTGCTCTTATTGACACTGGAGCTGCGGTATCAGTTATGAGCGAAAACCTTTGCCGCTTGCTTCGAAAAGTGACGACGCCGATTTCTGGACTGTCCCTTCGTACCGCTAGCTCACATCGTATTAATCCTACAGCAGGCTGCACAGCTCGCGTTGTCGTTCAGGACGTTCTGTATGTCGCCCAATTCATCATCATTCCTGCATGCTCTCATGACGTCATCTTGGGATGGGATTTTCTCTCCCGCAACGACGCCGTCATTCATTGTGCCGCCGCCGAAATTGAACTCTCGCCCTTCTCGCATTTGACGCCAGAAGACGGTCCCTCGACACTGAACAAGATTCTTGTGAAAGACGATACTATAGTGCCTCTAAGCTCGACGATGGGCGTATCGGTCTACTGCACCGGTCTCTCCGACACAATTGCACTTGTTTCGCCATTCTACCGTGCTTCCAGGAGGAAAGGGTTGCTAGTACCTTTCGCGACCGTGCAAATCACCCAAGGCAACGCCGCTATTTTTGTGACCAACCCATCCCCGTACACTGTTACCTTGGTTCAAGGGGAATGTCTCGGCTGAGTGGAAGCAGTCGACGACGCACAAGTCCTGGACGTACCCGAAGACTCGCGTTGTCCCGATTCACGTACCATCAGTGCTGTTTCTACTTCTGACCCATCATCTCCTGATGTATTTGGCCCATTCATTGATGACAACCTTACGTCAGTGCAGCGTTCCCAGCTTCTAGACCTGTTGCAAGAATACCGTTCTTCTTTCGATGTCGGGCGAAGTTCTCTCGGTCGCGCGTCCACTGTTACGCATCGTATTGACACTGGTGCCCATCCACCATTACGGCAACGTCCATACCGCGTGTCGCCTGCTGAACGCCGGCAAATTAACGAGCAGGTTGACGATATGCTCCGACGCGACGTCTTTCGGCCCTCGGACAGTCCATGGGCGTCTCCTGTTGTTCTTGTTGCGAAGAAAGATGGTTCTGTGCGGTTCTGTGTGGACTACAGATGGCTCAATAAGATCACTCGCAAGGATGTCTACCCACTGCCGCGCATCGACGACGCAATTGACAGCCTTCACGGAGCCCAATTTTTTTCTTCTCTCGATCTGCGCTCGGGGTACTGGCAAGTACCCCTGGCTGATGACGCTCGACCGAAGACTGCCTTCATCACACCCGACGGCTTGTACGAATTCAACGTCATGCCGTTTGGTCTGTGTAATGCACCTGCGACATTTGAGCGCATGATGGACACCGTACTGCGCAACTTGAAATGGCACACGTGCTTGTGTTACCTCGATGACGTTGTTGTCTTCGCTCCAGATTTCTCCACCCATCTCCAACGTCTAAAAGAAGTTTTCGCACGTGTGAGCAATGCCGGCTTGCAACTAAATCTGAAGAAGTGCCGCTTTGCAGCACGCCAACTCACCATCCTAGGGTACGTCGTGTCCAAGGATGGCATTCTTCCTGACCCAGCCAAGCTTCGGGCCGTGGCCGAATTCCCAAAACCTGCGTCCGTCAAAGAACTGTGTAGTTTCGTGGGCCTGTGCTCATACTTCCGACGCTTTATACGAAATTTCGCCACGATTATATCACCGCTGACGAAGCTCCTCGGAAGTAACGGGCCCCTCAATTCGTGGTCGTCAGAGTGCGACAACGCGTTCTTGAAGCTCCGCCACTTGTTGACGTCTCTTCCCATTCTCCGCCACTATGACCCTACGGCCCCAACAGAAGTGCACACGGACGCCAGTGGTGTAGGCCGCGGCGCTGTCCTGGCGCAGCGCAAACCCGGGTTCCCTGATTATGTTGTGGCATATGCAAGCCGTATGCTCACAAGAGCCGAGACAAACTACACCGTCACGGAAAAAGAGTGCCTGGTGATCGTCTGGGCTCTTACAAAGTTTCGACCTTATTTGTATGGTCGCCCATTCGATGTCGTCACTGACCATCATGCACTATGCTGGCTGTCATCATTGAAGGATCCCTCAGGCCGCCTCGCCCGTTGGGCTCTTCGCTTACAAGACTACGACATCCGCGTCCTCTACCGCAACGGACGCCAGCATGCTGACGCCGACGCCCTCTCGCGCTCCCCTCTGCCTGAAGCTAACGTGCTCTGCTCAGTATCCTCGGTTGTTGTTTCTGCCATTGATGTTGACATCATCGCTACCGAACAGCGAAAGGATAATTGGATCGCCCAACTGATCGACTTGCTCTCTGATCCGTCCGCAACGCCATCCACGCGTGCCTTGCGTCGTCGAGCTCACCATTTCGCCATTCGAGACGGCCTCCTACACCGACGCAATTACGACGCCGATGGCCGGCAGTGGCTACTCGTGATACCCCGCAGTCTGCGGTCGGAGATATGTGAATCCTTCCATTCTGATCCACAGTGCGCGCACTCTGGGGTATTCAAAACCTACCATCGCATTAGACAACGCTACTTCTGGCGCGGGATGTACCGCTACGTCCAGCAGTTTGTTCGCTCCTGTCTCGCTTGCCAACGCCGCAAACCGTCCGCACACATGTCACCAGCCGGTCTGCAACCGCTACCTTGCCCTGACCGTCCGTTTGGGCGCATAGGTATCGATTTGTACGGACCACTTCCTCTGACGTCCACTGGCAACCGCTGGGCCATCGTCGCCGTAGATCATTTAACGCGATACGTCGAAACCGCCGCTCTCCCTGCGGCTACTGCGCGTGAAGTTGCGTCCTTCCTACTACATCGATTTATATTGCGCTACGGTCCACCCCAGGAGCTTCTCAGCGATCGAGGCCGTGTCTTCTTGTCAGAAGTCGTCGATGCCATTCTCACTGAGTGCCATTCTGTCCATCGCAAAACTACTGCTTACCACCCGCAGACGAATGGTCTGACCGAACGCTTTAACCGCACCCTCGGCGACATGCTGTCGATGTACGTCGCCGCCAACCACACGAATTGGGATACCATACTGCCCTTCGTCACTTACGCCTACAACACCGCCCCTCAGAGCACGACTGGTTTTTCACCTTTCTTTTTGCTGTATGGAAGGCACCCGTCACACACCATCGACACGATACTCCCGTACACGCCGGATCCATCTGAGTGTACACCTATTTCCGAGACCGCCAGGCTTGCTGAAGAGTGTCGCGAGCTTGCCAAGACTTTTACGGCGCATGAGCAAGAGCGGCAGAAGAATATTCGTGATGGCTCCGCCACTTCTGAGCCCACCTTCCTTCCTGGTTCCCTTGTATGGCTCTCAATCCCGACCTCTGTAGCTGGCCTTTCTTCTAAACTACTCCCGAAATATGGAGGTCCCTACCGTGTGATCGAGCGCACATCTCCGGTCAACTATCTTATCGAGCCAATTGAACAATCTTCGGACATGCGCCGCCGCGGGCGCGACATAGTCAACGTGGAGCGTCTGAAGGCTTACTATGACCCGCTCGTAGTGACAAGCTGTTAGGTCGCCAGGCGGCTCCCTCTTCGACCCCGGGGTAATTGTACAGAAGCCACCGAACACTGAAGTGGGTCGAACTCTTATGTGCTTTCTAGTGGGTCTGCCCAAACAGAACGCCGCTCGCGCGGAGACCCCGTGTTTTGGCCGTTACTGTCGCCATTGTGTAGACTCGCTGTGTGCCGGCTAATAAACGCCATAACAATATATATACTTACATACATACATATATATAATATATGACACACATATATGACGTATATATAAATTGACACATTCAATTCTTGAGCTAAAAATTTGAAAAACAATCTCCAGTATATACTTAATAATCTTGAGCCACAGACCGAAGATCGTAGCTGCCTGGCATGTGCCTATCCTGCACGTGCGGAGCTTTGACACGCGTAGCCCTTGTTTGTTGTTCTTCTCTCTTTTTTTTTTTAATTTATCACATCGTTCTGGTGTAGCCCTCTTCACCAGGCTTCAAGAGCAACTATGGAGGGGGAGAACAGGTGGAACGCAACAGCGACAATGACCGCAAGGAATGTACTTTGGTATTCTTTACAAGCTACGGGGAAAGCTGATGAGAGGTGAATCTGAGGAGTCAAACTTTTTATCACTGGAATTTGCTTAATTTAGCCACCCGGACCAAAAAAACTTGCCGTGATTCTATGTTGTTAGACCCCTTGTTTTTGATATTTTTTTTTACAAAATGCACCTGCTATTGGTGGTACGCACACATGGTCGTTTGACTACTTATCAGTGTATAATGGGTGGTATTGCCATTGGCCCAGGTGCGTTTTATTTTTAAATGCACGTGTCATGCGGAGTACCCACACGTGGCCGTTTGGCTGCTTATCAGTGCATGATGGGTAGTTGGGCGACTGGTATATGTACATTTTTCTTTTTCTTTTTTTCTCTCTCTTGGCTGAACGATGGCATAAAAGCGCATTGGAGCCTACTAAATTTTGTCTGATGAAAATCGGTCTTCAATCGAAACGTCACAACATCACCAATAAACAGTCTTTTAGAGACGTATACTTATTTTTCTTTAATTCTACGGCAACCGAAGCCAGACTCTTTACGATCTACGTATATATATATATATATATATATATATATATATATATATATTTATATATATATATATATATATATAATATATATAATATATTAAGGAAAGAAGTGTATACGTGAGGACTCGTTTTTCCGTGTTTTTACACAATAATAATGAGATCTAACAGACAATAATGCCAAGGAAAGTATAGGGGAAGATATTAAGCCAAATTGTAATGCAAATATGAAGAAAAGTGGGTGAAAAGATAACTTGCCGTGAACAGGATCCGAACCTGCGACCTTCGAGTGTATGTATATATATGTGTGTGTGTGTGTGTGTGTGTGCGTGTGCGTGTGCGTGTGCGTGTGTGTGTGTGTGTGTGTGTGTGTGTGTGTGTGTGTGTAGTGATACACTTCGAGAAGAGTGCAGTATGGGAAACAAAACAATAATGTATTTATTTAATCCTAACAGTTTTGGCTGGCGGACCTGCCTACTTCGGAGAATCTAAGCGAAGTGATACAAGTTCCCATAGCAGAGGGCCACCCTCACAGTCTGAAGACCCTCAAAAAAAAAAAGAGAGAAAAAAACTAGACAAACGGGCGAACGAGGTAGCAACAGGCAACAAAAAGAATAAGAAGGGGAGGAAGTAGAAAGGAGCTACGGAAAGTCGCCAAAAGCGGGCGGGTAATCCTTGCATCGTTACTGGGGATTGATGACGTGCCCAAGGAAAAGGGAAAAGTGAATTATATTGCCGCTTACTCGCATCCCACACATGGATCGAGTTAAAGTTCACGTGGTTTGGCGGCTGGCTCGTGGCATCGGGCCACACACACACACGCACGTGCGCACGCACGTGTCCATTCATCTGTCTATTCATGCATCTATCTATCTATCTATCCACCTATTTATCTATCCAACTATCTATCTATCCATCCGTCCGTTTGTCCGTCCGTCCGTCCAAGCATGCGTGACACGAAAATAATGAAAACCGAAAATAAATGAATGGCTATTCTTTAAAGAATGAGAAAACAAAAACGAAAACAAAAAATAATAAAAGCAATATAATAATAAAAAAGTACTTAGAAATGAAAATAAAGTCAAATTATAATGACACCCGCCGGTTGGTGCACGCAGCATCGAATTCGTTTATTTTCACGCGCTATATTGATCATCTTACTTGTGTGACTTCACGTATGTATGAATAAATTAATTAATTCACTTTCTGTGTTTCATGAAACTTGCGGAGGCATGTCAGTCACCCAGGGCTCTGGTTGATTCCATGGGTAAGTGATCTGAGTTTCTTTATAAGGTATGACTTCCGCTGTTAGCGCTCCCCTGTGTTCTGGAAGCCGGGTTGTAGGAGTATGACACGCGTTCGAAAGAGTGACCAGAAAGGTTGATATGCTTGGAGAACGGCAAAATGGGGAGGCCCTTTACGTGTGCCCTGTGGTTGTTAAAACACAAACGGAACGCGGTTTCCGTGTGTCCAATATATTCCTGTTTGCACACCTCACAGCGAATTTTGTATACCACATTGGCTGAGTCACAGTTGAGGTCGTCTCTAATTTTGTACACATAGTCTGAACAGGAGGCTTCGGCCGTATCTGTGGTCACCATGTGTGTGCACACCCTGCAGCGAGGTTTCCCGTACGGTCTACAGCCCTGATGCTGGTCGGATTTGTGTGTTTTCGCCCTGACCAGTAAGCCTCTCAGGTTTTTATTTCTTCGGTAAACCACCTTGGGCGGAGTCTGAAGAACGGCAGAGAGGCGACTACTCTGTTTAAGGGGAGACGCTCCTCGAAAAAGTTTTTTTTTTATTTCTAGTAATAGAGACTTGAAAAGTTTGTTATTAGTATAGTTTTTCATGCAGATTTCAAATATGCAATAATTTTTTGTGTAGCTGCTATAATTATTGAGTTATGCCATAAACAATAGCAAAAAGTTACATTTTTTGCGGGCACTCTTTTATGTACTAAACTTTCAGTAAAAGCACTGTGTCTGATCTTATTTGACTCTTGGTAGATTGAAAAGTGCAAATATCTATATAGATATGTCACAGAAATATTGGAACCAAGAAAAAAAAAATTGTATTGAATGACTTATTATTTTCAATCTCCCTTGAAACAATAAACTAATATTTTCACAACTAATGCTGGTAGGCATTGCAATTTAGAGTAGATATTTGCATTCTGCATGTGTTGAAGAATATGTGTGCCAAGTTTCGTTACTATACAATGAATATAAGTTTCTAAAAGGCTGCCCGGAAAACGTGAAACTGTCAGAAAAAATGAAAATGAGAAAAACAAGTTTGAAAGTTCGCAAAGTTGGCATTTATTAGGAAATCATTCTTTTTTCATCAAATTGGGGCACAATGAAAAGTACCTTGCCTTGAATGCACTGGAAGTGTCTAGAAGTCCCCTGCACCATAGCTTGGTCCTTCACAGCTCTTGCGGTCAGTGTCCTCAACACGAGCTCTCTTCGCTGTGTTGCGACGGTGTGCCCTCGCTTCTGCAGTTTGCTTCAGGTTCATCTTCCTGATGCGCATGACGTCACAGTGGTCACCATGTGTGGCCAGATCTTGTGAGGGGAGAATTCCAATGCCTTCGAGCACTTCTTCAAAGCCACTGTGGCCTTTGTTGTACCAGAGTATAGCGAGAGCGGTGGCTGTCTCCACAGTTGTTCTGGAGGCGAACTTTGTTTTGGACATAGTAGCCATATCTTGCTGTTCAGCGATTCGGCTGCATTCTGTGTCTTGCCATGAAGGCACCGAATAAGGAGTTTCTCTTCTGTAAGGCGCTTGTAGATAGGCATAATTGCCAATCCTTGAGCCTTCGTCAATAGTGGGGTGTGGCGTGGTGCAGGCTCCCCCAGTGCTTCCGCACGCTTGTGCTTGCACCACGAATTTGGTCCCGCGGGGCAAAAGTTGTGGCTACTGGCACCATCACTGGAGCAGCAATGAAAATACGATGCCCATATGGCAGTGTACATATTTCGGACACTGTCCTTGTTGCTCGTGATGGCGATCTTGTAATATGTTTGTAGTTTTATTATTGTCGCATCTTTCAGTTTTTCGCCTCGTGGCAGTGGCATTGCCAATTTCCGTAGGGCAGTTCCCAAGCGCTTTGCAACGTGGTTCATGCACTCTTCTTTGTCAATGGGGGTGTCACAGTATACATTTGCCTCGCAGACTGCAGTGTAGGCCTTGCTGTCACCATCACTTAAGAAGCTGGTGAATCGCAGTGGAGTTTTAGAAGACAAGGTCCTCTTCCATGTATTGACAGCTGCCGCAGGTTCCATTGCATGGGACGAGCAGTCAGTGTTTTTTTGGCAAACTGGAAGATGAAAAGCTCGCCATATCTCTTCATCCTCCCCAAGGTCCCTGTGTATACTGCAAGCATGGCAGTAGTTCGAAAGAACTTCAAAATCGAGGCAGAGCCCCGTGTCCAGGGACACGACTGTGCCCACTCCATTGTGGCTTTTATGACCTCTTTTTTGCCAGGTGCCATCAAACATGACTGGCACATCTCTGCCGCCGACTGCGTCCTTCGTGATGTTTCGTGCCTGGTGCAAGTTTTTGCTCACTGCCGTCATCGCCGCACCATGGAGCTTCTTGCAAATGCCGTTGAATGTCTTGTGATGCATCGGGCTCGGAAGACCGAGAATCGCACAAAACCGTGAAAGTTGGTCGTGTCCTGCGCCTATAGCGCGTGCTGCCAGAACTGCCTTCACGTTTACAGCAAAGCTGTCACGCGAGCTGCCACTGTCAAAACGAGTGCTCGTTCCTTGGTCCCCGGCCGAAGCAGTACGTCTAGACGTGTGCATGAATGAAAGTGCAGATTCAGGGCAATCAGAATTTCGACAGCACAGTTCGAGGAATGCCGAAAGTCCTTTGCGCTTTCCAGCTGCCTCTCGCACGCCGAGCTTCCGTTCGCGGCAGGTTGGGCATTGCGCACCCGCCACAAGTGCCGTCAGCGCATCGATTTCGCAAAGCAGCATGTTCGCAGTAGCAGCATCTACCGGTCTACGTTCACTCTTAAAGAATCCAATCTTCCTTTGGGATGCACTGACGAATTCCACAGCAGCGGCTATTTCACAACCACTGTCGCAGGGTTCGATGACGGTGTTAGGCCTATCCGAAGTCGGAGCGTCGGGGCGTTGGTCGGGGGCGACATCGTCGTTCGCTGTCGCTTTGCGAAGCGACCGACGCCGTTTCCCTCGATACTTGTGGCGAGTTTTGAACTTTCGATTATTTGAACTGCACTTCTTCGGGCTTGCTATGACGCAAAAATGCAGAGAAACGCAGAAAAACTCGATCGCGACGTCCGAGGCTTCGCTCTTTTGCCGGAGAGATAAGAGGGGGAGGAGCGTGGAGCGCACCGCCGTCCAATGGCAGCCTCGCGCTGTGTGCCGCGATATTCAAAACACGTGACGTACGCGTTGTTTTTCTCGTTTTTTGTTTATTCTGCGTGAAGGCACGAGACTGGCTACTAGTGGATTATGAAGGATACGGCCTTCACAGCATGCGTGCACGATTGCAAATGGCGGCCAACGCGTCGTTCTCGCGACAGGACGACGCAAACTTCGCCTTTTTTCGCGACTTTCGCGCATTTCTCGCGTCACCGCTGCCCACTTGGAAGCATTTTTTGATAATTTCTCGTGCGAATTTCAGCTTGATATTTTCAGAAGTAATAGATTATAGTCCAAGGATGCCAATACAGCCGGAAAAAAAAAAGCGAAAATTTTCCGGAAAACCGCGACTTTTCGACCCGCATCTCCCCTTAAGTATGTTGAAGTGGCGGGTTAGTATAGAATTAACCCGAAGGGGCGGCGGTGCAGTATGTGAGGAATAACTTTGCCCCTGCAGTTGTATCTTTATTTCTGCCTTTTCCTCCTATTGTTGATTCTCAGTCTAAAGAGCGAGTGCGCTCAATCGCATTGTCAACAATTTTTTTGGGGTTCTTTTGACGCAAGAAGGCTGCTCTGAATTCCTGTGCGTGGGTGTCTGTCAGGGGGGTCCCGTTAATTAGGGAGGCGATCGCCCGGCTAATTCCAAGGGCCGAAGTATCGGCCCCCCGAACCGCACCACGAAAGCGTGGACAATTTAGAAGTGGTCCTTTTTGGTGCGCCAGCGGACGCCGGCTGTGGCCCAAAGAACGAGTCAGAGCCGAGAGTTGATAAACAACACAAAAAATATATTCTCAAAAATGGCAGATCGAAAACAATACACAAGAATGCACACTCCACAATAGTTGCATACAATATGTCACCAATCGAACAACGTACTACAGAGTACAATCAGCCACACTCGAAACAACGGACACAGACAACAATATGCACTACAATGCAGTCGCATGCCAAGATACTTAAAGACTAAAGAGATAGAAAATCTATTCAGTCCAAAGTTCTTGGAACAAAAGTCTGGATGATACTCTTCCGAGAATCACTCACTCAAAGTCCAGCGTTGTTGTCGTTCCGCTGCCCTCGAAGTTTCTCTTCCAGGAAACCTCGCCGAAGTTTCTCTTCTAGGAAACCTCGCGTCTTCAATCGGCCACTCTCCAAACTTCAAAGTTCTTCGCCGGAAACACGTCGGCTTCACACACGCAGCTGTTGCCACGCGCCTTCGCTCGATAGCGGTAAACACACACTCTTGCCTGTAGCTCGAGTCGTCACCCCTCAGGTGGAAATCATCTTCTTCCCCTGCTTTGTCTCTACGGACAAAACCTTTGCCGACTACACGGCGGAATCCCTACGCGCTCTGGCGCTAACTTCCGTCTTCTCCTGATCTCTCGTCTCGGCTGCTCGATTAAATACCTTCCGCGCGAGATTCCAGAAGGTTCTCGTCATTTCGTCGGCGCGATACGCAGCGAAGCCTGGGGAGAGGGCGAGACGGTTCGAATGCCCTCCGCGTCGGATGACTCAACTCGGCATGACCACGCCTCTTTCGTTCTAGAAATTTTGCGGGCTTGCTCGGCCGCCGATGTGGGGTGAGGAGGTTTGTCGGCGAAGCCACGCTTCCGAGGGGAGAGCGCGCGCCTTGGATGTTTGTTTTCTTTTTTTTTCTTTTGACCTCCCGGCGTCTCTTCCGCGCGTTATCGCAAGAATTTGGCGGCGCGCCCATTTTTAGCGCTCGTTCTGTGACAGTGTCAAATTGCGCGATTTCAGAGCAAATTCTCTTGTTCTGTGACACTGCCCCCCACTTTCAGAATATTATCTCATAATATTCAAAACCACACAAACGAGCGCGAACAGTCACCACACACTCTGAAAGACTGTAACACAAACCGTCGCTCATGACACTTCACATTCGCAATAGATCGCTCAATACAATCGTACATTGTAGTTCAATTCCACAACACATGAAATATAGCCACAGGTACATGACTACAACACTTCATCACACATTCCAAACAATACAAACGTACAAAGTTCTCTCATTACAACAATTATACAACACTATACATCACATCACAGCACAGATACTTCGACACTTGTGACACAGGATAACACAACATTAACACTACATATGGCACTCAGCACTGCCAAACACATTCTGATTCGACTTCAGCACTTATCCTGTGTACTTTGAGCGGCGCTTGCGCCCTTTCTTGCGGTGCTCGCTCGATCTCTTCTTGTGTTTTCACGTTCTTTTTCGGCGAGCCCTTTCCAACGACGATATCTGAGGCGGCGTCTCAGCCATCGTTGTCACTTCCGACACCGTTAACGGGTCATAACGTTCAACGGGTCCTGTCTGTTTATTTACCAGCTTGATCATGTCTCTACATTTTGCCCGGCTGGCCAACTCCGTCTCCTTTACACTGTCGGTCGGTTGAGGTCGTGCCGACGTAAGTCCAGTTGCTCGGCCCGTGAACTCATTCAACACGATCATATTCTCATTCGCTGTCTCTTGGGCCGCGGCTTCACCATGGGCTCTAGTGAGATCCGTGACGGGATGCTCCTCCACTGTATCTCGCGGTCGCTGGGTTGGCGAGGGCTCTATCTTAGGGTCTTCTCCCAAACCTTCCGGATCATTCGGTCCTCGCGCCCCGGCGATGTTTCTAATGACAAGGTAGTAAAGGGGGGACGTCATGCATAAAGCAGTAACCTTCCCGCTGAAGTACGGGGTGTCAACCTCAATCTCTGCTTCGGGAAGCATCCGAACCGTACGGTCAATTAGGCAAACCGGTTTCGTTCTGCCTGTCAACTCACTTTCCCATACCAAATTTCTCCGCACGATAACCGTGGAGCTACCGGTATCTCTTAGAACCGTAATCTTCTTGCCCGCAACCTTTCTAGGCAGCGTTGGCATTCCCTTCGTAACACCGGTTGGCTGTTTTGACATTACAGCTCCCACAATAGGAATTTTCTCCCCATTTTTCAACTCTACAAATCCGTCGGTGACGGCATTATCATTGGATTTCGGTGCTGCTAGCACACAGGATACCTGGTGAGTTTGACTCGCTCCGTTTCGACATGCGTCTGTCTGCTTTGTGCCCAGTCTGACCACACTTAAAACATTTTACTGCCGTAGGGCTCGGAAAGATCGTTCGACAGTTTTTCGTGCGATGACCCACTCGGTTGCACAGAAAACATCGCGGAATGCTCTCTGGTGCACGCTTCTTTTCTTCGGGAGCCAATTTCTTCGAATCATCGGGACAATCCTTCTTGACCTTGGCCAAATTAGTTCCACCTTGCGCTTCCAAGAATTGATCAGCCAATTCAAGCATTCCTTCAAGTGACTCAGCCTTCCTCTCTTTCAAGTACAGTGACAGGCTTGGGTGGCAACTAGTAAGAAATTGTTCTCTAATTAGGAGCTCTCTAAGCTCATCGTACTCCTGCGCTGTCCCTGAAAGTTCAATCCATCTGTCGAAATAATGGCAAAGTCGGGTGGCATACTGCGTAGCCGTCTCACCATCAGCTGGTTTTCCTGTCCGAAATCTGTCCCGGAATCCTTCCACAGTAAATCTAAATCGCTTCAGCAAAGCAGCTTTCACCTTTGCATAGTTGGCTGCATCGGTCGGCGTCAGCCTATCGTACACACTGAGCGCTTCACCACTCAAGCAAGTACTCAAAGCAGTTGCCCATTGATGTTCCGGCCAATTCTGGCTCCTCGAAATCGTCTCAAATCGGTGAAGATACGCGTCAAGGTCGTCCTTCCTTTCATCAAACGCTACGAACAGCTTGCTTGGGTTCAAGCGGAAGCCGTGGTCCTCCCGTTCGCTGCTTTCAACTCTAGCTTGGACCGGAGTTTCCTTTCGCTGTTGCAAACGGAGTTGCTCGAGTTCTATCTCGTGCTGTCGCTGCCGTTCCCTTTCCTCTCTTTCTTCTTTCGCCCTCTCAGCGGCCAGTCTTTCTCTCTCCAGCTCTAACTTCAATTGCTGCTCTCTTTCTTCTCTCGCCCTTTCGGCGGTCAGCTTTTCTCTCTCCAGCTCCAACTTCTCTCGTTCCAACTCAGCTTCTTTTTCCGCTTTGGCTCTTTCGACCGCCAGCCTATCCTTTTCCAGCTCAGCTGCCTTTTCTTCTTTGGCCCTCTCTTTTTCTTCTTTTTCCTTCTGGGTGACCCACTTCCGTAGTTCGGCGCCAGAAAGACCCATCTTCTCACCAAGAGCGACTAACTTTTCGAGATCCATTGTGTCTCGCAACTCGCAAATAAAACCTTGCCGCGTGCAAAAAGTATCTGCCTAAATCAGTCTATCGGAACACTCTCCTGCACTCGTTAACGAGAACACTGAACAACACACTGTAGCGGCGAGAGAAGGAGAGACATGAGACGGCGTCGAAGGCGGCCGATGGGGCCGTGCCGATCTCGCCACTTTATTGCAGGCCTGAAGCGGAGCCACGTCGGCTACCAGCGTCTGCCACGCCAGGCGTCTCAGCTCGTTCTCATTCTCGCGCAGCTCGAGCTCGCGCCAGCTGCGCGAGAGACGCGGCGCGGTGATGGAAAAAATGACGATGGTGATGATGGCACTACAGGGCTCCCCCCCTAGCGCTTTGCGCGATTTAAACGCGTATGAAAAAAAAAAAAAGGCGAGAGAAGAAGAGACGTGAGACGGCGTCGAAGGCGGCCGATGGGGCCGTGCCGATCTCGCCACTTTATTGCAGGCCTGAAGCGGAGCCACGTCGGCTACCAGCGTCTGCCACGCCAGGCGTGTCAGCTCGTTCTTATTCTCGCGCAGCTTGAGCTCGCGCCAGCTGCGCGAGAGATGCGGCGCGGTGATGGAAAAAATGACGATGGTGATGATGGCACTACAACACAAAATCGTTCCGATAGCACTATCAACAACTCGAGGCTCTTTCTCACTACTTTGGACACACCGTGCACCAAAAGGTCCTGTGTCGCGGACGCCAGATTAATTGTCACGGGGGTCCTGTTAATTAGGGAGGCGATCGCTGGGCTAATTCCAAGGGCCGAAGTATCAGCCCCCTGAACCGCACCACGAAAGCGTGGACAATTTAGAAGTGGTCCTTTTTGGTGCGCCAGCGGACGCCGGCTGTGGCCCAAAGAACAAGTCAGTGCCGAGAGTTGATAAACAACACAAAAAGTATATTCTCAAAAATGGCAGATCGAAAACAATACACAAGAATGCACACTCCACAATAGTTGCATACAATATGTCACCAATCGAACAACGTACTACAGAGTACAATCAGCCACACTCGAAACAACGGACACAGACAACAATACGCACTACAATGCAGTCGCATGCATTGAACAACCAAGATACTTGAAGACTAAAGAGATAGAAAATCTATTCAGTCCAAAGATCTTGGAACAAAAGTCTGGATGATACTCTTCCGAGAATCACTCACTCAAAGTCCAGTGTTGTTGTCGTTCCGCTGCCCTCGAAGTTTCTCTTCCAGGAAACCTCGCCGAAGTTTCTCTTCCAGGAAACCTCGCGTCTTCAATCGGTCACTCTCCAAACTTCAAACTTCTTCGCCGGAAACACGTCGGCTTCACACACGCAGCTGTTGCCACGCGTCTTCGCTCGATAGCGGTAAACACACACTCTTGCCTGTAGCTCGAGTCGTCACCCCTCAGGTGGAAATCATCTTCTTCTCCTGCTTTGTCTCTACGAACAAAACCTTCGCCGACTACACGGCGGAATTCCTACGCGCTCTGGTGCTAACTTCCGTCTTCTCCTGATCTGTCGTCTCGGCTGCTCGATTAAATACCTTCCGCGCGAGATTCCAGAAGGTTCTCGTCATTTCGTCGGCGCGATACACAGCGAAGCCTGGGGAGAAGGCGAGACGGTTCGAATGCCCTCCGCGTCGGATGACTCAACTCGGCATGACCACGCCTCTTTCGTTCTAGAAATTTCGCTGGCTTGCTCGGCCGCCGATGTGGGGTGAGGAGGTTCGTCGGCGAAGCCACGCTTCCGAGGGGAGAGCGCGCGCCTTGGATGTTTGTTTTCTTTTTTTTTCTTTTGACCTCCCGGCGTCTCTTCCGCGCGTTATCGCAAGAATTTGGCGGCGCGCCCATTTTTAACGCTCATTCTGTGACAGTGTCAAATTGCGCGATTTCAGAGCAAATTCTCTTGTATTTGTGGGCTTGAGAGTAAGGAACACCTGTTTTGCAGTGATGGGGGTGACTGCTGTGGAAATGCAGATACTGTCGGTGGTCAGTTGGTTTTTTATACAGGGAAGTAGATATGGTGGTGCCGCTGAGTGATACAGTGACATCCAGGAAGTGAACGCCCTTCTACGAATACGTGTGCGTGAATGTTATCGAAGGATGCAGGGAGTTGAAATCGGAAATGAATTTGGAAAGATTATGCTCATCATCAGCCCACACGAAGAATATATCATCGAGGAAACGTTGGTAGAATATCGGTATGAATGGAGAATTTTCGAGAAAAGGAATCTCCAAAGAGGCCATGAAAATATTTGCGTTATTTTGGGCCATTTCGGTTCCCTTTGCAGTTCCGTTTACTTGTAGGTAATCTTTTTGGTCGAATTCAAAGTTATGTTTAAGTACAAGATTTAGGAGCACCTCTAAAGCGCTTTCATCGAACTAACTCGTCGACTTACTTTTTCCATAGGCGGCGATTGTGGCGGCAATTCCTTCGGTGTGGGGAATGTTTGTGTACAGCAATGAGACATCCATGGTGACTAAATAGCACTCTAGAGGTACCACAAGTTTTGAGACTTCTCGAAGGAAGTGGCTGGTATCTTTATTGTATGATGGGAATGATTGTCGGATGTGCCTAATGAGAGAGTCAATGAAACTAGAGATTTTTTTAGTAGCACTACGGTTGCTGGAAACTATAGGTTGACCGGGATTGTGAATCTTGTGAATTTTGGGCAGTAAATAGAAGGGCCCGGGAGACGAGTTGCCAGGTGACATCATTTTAAGCATAGGGTACGTTATCTTACTACTGTTACGTAATGATATTAGTGAAGCCCTAATAGTACTTTCATACTCCTCTGTCGGATCACAAGGGAGTTCTTTATAGAAATTTTCATCTGAAAGTTGGCGAAGCCCTTCTTTCATGTAGTCAGTCCTGTCGAGTACAACCACAGCACCACCCTTATCAGCTGGTTTAATAATGATGCTCTGGCTGTCACTTTATTTATTTATTTATACTTATACCTACAGCGCCCTCTGGGGGCATTGTTGTAGGGTGTTTACAAATTCAAAGTACATTTAAATCAGCGGGGACAAGTTGAATTGCACGGCTGTCAAAAAATAAAAACAAATCAAAAATACCTAAATCACAGCATACAATATGATTGTGTGACCACACACTCCTTTAAAAGGGAAGGAAACGCTGTGGAAGGGGCGGTCTCAATGTTTTTTGGAATACTGTTCTATTCGTGAATAGTTTTAGGAAAAAAAGTATTTGCATACGTTGATGTTCGACACATATATTCACACACTTTCAAAGGATGGTCCCGTCGTGATGAGATGTATGTTGGTGGTCTGATGTATTTGTTTTTATCGATACCAGTTTTGTCGTTTTTTAGGTTGGAGAAAAGTTATAGCCTGATATATTTACACCTTGAGGAGAGTAACGGCCAACCAAGTGAACTAACAATTTCGCTAGACCTTCTGGTGAAGTCGTAATCACCCGTCACAAACCGGGCGGCATGTTTCTGAATGCGCTTCAATGCATCAATATTTAACTTTGTGGCCGGGTCCCAGGCAGTGCAAGCATATTTTAAAATCGGGCGTACCTTTGACACGTAAAGAACTTGTTTAAGGACAGAGGGGGCGTTTCTGAAATTGCGGCGTAGGAAGTTCAGCACGCGACTGGCTTTAACTGATGCCATGCGAACATGATCATTCCACGATAGTGTGCTGTTGATGACAACGCCGAGATACTTGTATTCATTTACCATGGATAATGGTATCCTTTCCATGAAGCAATTTGTGATAAAAGGCAGCTTTTTCTTGGTAAACCTAACGACACACCAAGTAGTTTCATTTGTTTGTATGTTTCAAGGTCTTTTCATCTGTTTGTATGTTTCAAGGTCTGACATGTGACAATATTTGCGATAGAGACAATCTCTTTTGTTTGTGAGCACTCGTTCCTTATTTAGCCATGGTTTATCATTTCGTTGTTTGGTTGATATGACTCGCGATGGTACAAAAGTTGAGTTAGCGATAACAGTTTTGTTTTTAGCTCATTCCACAAGCCATTCACGTCAGAACACGAGCATAGTTCTTGAAACTCCGGTAAATAAGCGTCTAGCTTTGTTGAAATAGAAGCGTAGTCTGTTATACAGAAATATTTGGTCATTCATGAATAACTTATTGAAACGAAGCTTAAAATCACCACCCTTTCCTTTAGCATATTGTATCAATTTTTGCCTTTCTAGCCTGACTTTGGTAAATAGTCTTCACTGATTCCAAAGTTGGTTCCCTTTAGCTTGCCAGAAGACTTCAGCACACATTCTTTTCCTTTAAAAGATAGAAACTTCACTATATCGGGCTTTTTTTTTTGCCGCCGAATATCGGCCTAATCTGTGACTTCGTTCAATTGCGTCAGGAGCAATTTTGAGCTGTAAGTCACTAGAACAAAAAGAAATAATTTTTTCCTCTGATTGTGCCCACGTTTCATTCTCATTATGTGAAAAACCATAAAATACCAGGTTATTTCGACGATTCCTGCTTTTGAGGTCGTCCTGACAGTCTTTCATAGCCTGACATGCACGCGCAAGCACTCCACATTGAGCTGCAAGTTGATCAAGTCTTTTTTTGCCCGTGTTACCTAGGGGGGTGTTATTTTCTACATGCGTTAATCTATAATTTACATCTGCCACTTGCTGCTCATGCGCCTGTTGCTCTTTTCGCACTGAATGTATTTCTTCTGTTATTTTTTGTTGAAACGCTTCGTGGTTAGCTCGGATAGGGCTAAGTTCATCAAGAATGGCAGACTGAAAGATCTGCATTGATGCTAATGTCATGATGATGTCGAACATCTGCTTTTCCTGTTGCGGTGTTAGAGGACCTGGGTTTTGCTCTATATCCACAGATAACAGCAAAATCGTTTTCATCATATGACCACACGCGACAGCATTCGCGTGCAAGGCCGATAGGTAGCAAAGCACCGAACAAAGAACAGCAGTGGGATCTGGCGCCGATTTCTTAAATGGCCTACCGTATACAGGGCGGTAAAAGTAACTAACCTGAAGAAATACTCGACGTAAGTTTCCGGCAGCCATGTCGGCGCCAGATCCATTGCGCAACGCCTCCCGCTCCTCTTTGGACAGATTGTTTCGAGTGGGTTGGTGCTTTTCATATTCCCTGATTATATCACCTTGGACGGCTGAAGTGTACATGTCTAGATATTTGTCTCGTTGTTCTCGTTGTTCACCTGGAGTCCAAGATTAATTTTATAATTGATTTTGTTGCGTGCTGCTTCGATCATGAAAATATTCTTTTAGACGCATGGTTCTGGCAAAGTTGTCCAAATCTTGGTAAAATTTAAACGCATCAAATTTGCCTGAGGCGGGGCAGATGGTTAGACTTTTTGATAGCAGCTTTGTTTGTGCAGGTGTCAAAGTTTTGCTGGAAAATTTAACCACATCGGTGACATCGGCCCTATTTTGAGGAGATTGACGAGAGGTTACAGTTTGATTAGTACACGTTGTGGGATGATTCCTGGTGAAGTATTTCAAAGCTGGCCACACGCCGTATCACCTCAATTTCTTGTCCTTCTTGCCCTGAATTGTCAATCTCTTTTTTCCTTCGTATTTGGCCAGCTCTTCTGTTTCTGACTGCGTCAAGCTTGACTGTTTTAGCCGCACCTGTTCTTGCTCTTTAAGTTGCGCGGCCCAACGTGTACTGTGTTGTATTACGACCTGTGTAAGCCTAATAGATGCATCTTTTAAGATATTGCTCTACTGCCACTGCTCATTTTTCTTGAAATTATTCATTACGGGTTGGAGCTGAACAGTGAGACCCTTTGGTGTGAATCCCGATGAAATATATGTTTCCAGGTTTGAAGCATGCATTCATTCAATACCGATTCGTTTATTTTCGGTATGACTGGTTGCACACTTTTCTGCAAGAGAGGGCAGATGGGGGAGGGGGGAGAGGGCACATTAGCTTTCCATCGTGGCCAAGATTTTCCTAAAGCTGGAGCGGGTCGTATGTTTTTTTTGTGTGTGTGTGCGTGTGTGGCCCGATGCCGCGGGCCAGCCGCCGAACCACGTGAACTTTAACGATGCGAGTAAGCGGCAATATGTTTCACTTTTTCCCTTTTCTTTGAGCGCCTCCACTGGGGGCGCGTCTTATCTATCCCCAGTAACAATGCAAGGATTACCAGCCTGCTTCTGGCGGCTCTCCGTCGCTCCTTTCTACTTACTCTCCTTCTTCTTCTTCTTGTTGCCTGTTGCTACCTCGTTCGCCCATTTGTCTCGTTTTTTCCTCTCTCTTTTTTTCTTTTGTTTTTTGGAGGGTCTTCAAACTGTGAGGGTGGCCCTCTGCTACGGGAACTTGTATCATTTTGCTTAGATCTTCCGAAGAAGGCCGGTCCACCAGCCGAAACTGTTAGGATTAAATAAATATTTTATTGTTTTGTTTCCTATACTCCTAAACTGCACTATTCTCGAAGTTTATAACTTCTATTACAGTAGCCGGAAGAAACTCTGATAATCTATTTCATCTCTCTCTCTCTCTCTCTCTCTCTCTCTATATATATATATATATATATATATATATATATATATATATATATATATATATATATTGCTTTTGCGACATACGACATTCGTGTAATTTATCGGTCGGGTCGCAAGCATTCGGACGCCGACGCTCTTTTTCGCTCGCCACTTCCCCACGATTATGTTACGTCTGTTTCCCACTACGAATGTTCTTCACCTGAACATGTCGACATGTCCTCTGAGCAACACCAGGATCCATGGATAGCGTCTCTTTTAGAGTACCTGTCTCAGATGTCTCCAAGTATCGACAACCGTTTACTTCGACGAACTGCTCGCCATTTTACCATCCGTGACGGTCTTCTGTACCGGCGAAACTACCTATCTGATGGCCGCAAATGGTTGCTGGTGATACCTCACCACTTACATTCTGACGTCTGTGCCTTCTTCCACGCGGATCCGCAATGCGCCCACGCAGGTGTAGTGAAGATGTATGCTCGCCTACGAATTCGATATTACTGGCGCGTAATGTACCGCTTTGTTAGGCAGTACGTCCGTTCATGTACCTTGTGCCAACGCCGGAAGAACTCCCCTCACACAACCACAGGATCACTCCAGCCAGTGCCGTGTCCTTTTCGACCGCATCGGAATCGACTTGTACGGTCCCCTACTATACACACCAAATGGAAACTGCTGAGTCATCGTAGCCGTGGACCACCTTACGCGTTACGCCGAAACTTCCGCGCTTCCCGAGGCGCGTGAAGTCGGCTTGTTCATTCTGCACAACCTCGTCCTCCGGCATGGTGCACCCAGTGAGCTTCTTAGTGACCGTGGGCGTTTCTTCTTGTCTGAAGCTGTAGAAGCCCTCCTACACGAATGCAACATCATGCATTGAACAACCACCGCATATCACCCCCAAACCAACGAGATGACCGAGCGATTTAATCGCACGCTGGGTGACATGCTCTCCATGTATGTTTCCGATGACCATACGAAGTGGGACCGCGTACTGCCATTTGTTACGTATGCTTACAACAGCGCAATTCAATCTACAACTGGATTCTCCCCGTTCTTTCTTCTTTATGGCCTGGAACCTTCATCGTTCTTGGACACTATCCTTCTGTACCGCCCAGACCCTTCAGAATCGATGACTTTGGCCGAAGCCGCCACATATGCGGAAGAATGTCGGCAGCTCGCACGTGTGCTTACTACGCACGATCAGGCTCGCCAGAAGGACTCCCATGACCAACGCTCATCTCCATCGTCATACGCGCCTGGAACGATCGTGTGGCTCCGCGTGCCATCATCTGCCCCAGGCCTTTGCTCAAACTTCACACCCAAGTATGACGGTTCGTACAGGATCTTGCGCCAGACATCACCAGTCAACTACATGGTTGAACCTATTCAGCCACCTATAGATCAACGGTGCCGCGGGCCTGAAACTGTGCACGTCGACCGTCTAAAGCTTTACTACGACCCACCAGTCGTGTCTGTGCCATAGATCGCCAGGATGGCTCCTTTTGCACCGGGGAGTCAATGTAGTGACAAAATACGGGCTTGCTAGAGACGACGAAGAAGACGTTTGTTGTGGCAGAGGCTCGTGCTGCTGCAGCTGCTGCTGAAACCGCTGGCTACTGTATTGCTGCTGTTCGGCCCATTAAACGGTTGCATCACCCAGGCGTGGCGTCTGACAGTATTCTTACAATATATATATATATATATATATATTGTTATGTTTATAAATGGGTTTATTACGCTGTGGAGTACTGGGAGGCTTGAAGGGGTCGTGCACACGGAGGCCTATCTCGCTAGCCGAACGTCCTCTTCTCTAATCTGCCTGTTCCCCACTATCCAGAGGCTCATACCCAAATCACATATGCAGTAACATTTCTCTCGGCGCAGACGAAGCCCACCGGGTGAGTTAAAGAGTCTCTCTGGGAATATAGCGCTTCAAACATGCTATATGGACAAGTTCAGTCTTTGCAGACCGTCGGCCATTTGAATGAAGACGTGCTACGCGGTAAGTTAAATCACTTATACGTTCTAAAACAACATAAGGTCCCACATAGTGTGCAAGCAGTTTTTCACACAACCCACGTTTCCTATTTGGCGTCCACAGCAACACAAGGTCTCCGCAATTATACGTCACGTGTCGACGTCGTCGGTCAAAACATCTCTTCGAGCGATCTTGGGAAGCGAGGGTGCGAGGGTGCGCAGGTAAGCAAGACGTCGGGCTTCTTCTGCTCGGCAGACGATCTCGGATATACCTGAATCATGGTGGTCCAAAAACGGGAAGACAGCAAGTATCTAGGGTATGACAAGCTGGCCGAGCATGCAGAAGAAAGATCGGACTGTAGCTGGTAGTCTCATGCTGTGCGGTGTTCAATGCGTAAGTGATGAAAGGTAGTATGCCATCTTAGTTCTTGTGATCTGCTGCGACGTACATAGAAAGCATGTTCGTGAGAGTCCTGTTAGTTCATTCCGTCATGCCATTTGTTTGGGAATGATATGGCGTAGAGTGCCGAAAGCTTGAAGCGCATAGATGAAGCATCTCTTCCACCACGTCTGCAGTGAATTGTTGCCCACGATCACTGATAACAATTTTAGGAGGTTCATGTCGTAGAACCACAAAACGCAGCATGAATAAACACACGTCAGCTGCAGTTGCCGATGGTATAGCAGCTGTCTCGCAGTACCGTGTTAAGTGGTTGGTACATACGACTATCCAGCGATTACCACTAGAAGACCTCGGAAAGGAACTTAGAAGGTCAATCCCAACTTGCTCGAATGGAGTTTTGGGGGGTGGGATAGGATGTAGTTGCCCTGAAGGAGCACTGGTAGGGCACTTGTGGCGTTGGCACTCGTTGCAACTGGAGACGTACTGTTCCGTCGTCTGGCGCATTTTCGGCCAGTAAAATCTTTCTTAAAGCCGGCAAAGAGTTTTCGCTGTGCCTAGATGGACGGACGTTGGGTCATCATGCATGGCCTGCAAGACGGAAACGGGAAGGCTATTCGGAACCACTAGAAGATATCGTAAGTCGGTCGTAGCATAGTTCTTTTTGTACACAAGCCCGTCGCGCATGCAGAAGCGAGTTGCCGATGGTCTTGACTCGGTAGGAAGGAGCTCCGGTATGGTGCGGTCCCTTTGCTGCTCAATCTTAAAGGCATTGGCCAATCCCCGGTGGTGGATATGAGTCATAGTAGCTAATCATAAGCATAAAAGGCATTGGTATCAGGAAATGGCAGGCCCAATGGCGCGATGTAGGTGTCCAAGTTGCCCGCGTCACAGTCCGTCGATGGAGTGGTAGTCGCGAAAGACAATTTGCATCAGCGTGACGACGACTACTTTTATAGGAAACGTAAAGTCGTATTCCTGCAGACGGAGTGCCTTGCGCCAGTCGACCAGATGGGTCACGCAGATTGACCAACCAGCAGAGCGAATGATGATCTGTCATGATGGTAAAGGGGCGTCCATACAGGTAGGACCGGAAGCGCTGCACTGCGAAGACTACTGCGAGGCATTCTTGCTCTGTGACGGTGTAGTTACGCTTGGACTTGCTTAGTGAGCGACTTGCATACGCAACGACATGTTCTTTGGTATCCAAGCGTTGAACCAGCAAGGTCCCAACACTGACATCACTAGCGTCCGTGTGAAGTTCTGTGGGAGCCAGAGGATCGAAGTGTCGAAGGATCGGATGAGATGTCAAAAGGAACTTCAACTCGGAAAAAGCGGACGCACATTCCGGAGTCCAGTCAAATGGTGCGCCTTTCTGAAGCAGGCACGTGAGTGGGTGCGCGATATTGGCAAATCCAGGGATGAGTTGACAGAAGTATGAGCAGCGGCCCAAAAAGCTGCGTAGTTTTTTCGCTGAGCGAGGTCGCTTGAACACCTCCACCGCAGCCGTTTTTGCGGGATCCGGCCGTATGCCTTCTTTGTTCACCAACTGTCCAAGAACGAGTGTTTGGCGTTCTCCGAATTGACATTTCTTTGAGTTGAGCACTAAGCGTGCTTTGCTTAGGCAGTTCAGCACGAGTTCGAGGCGTGTGTTGTGCTCACAGAAAGTGCGCCCAAAAATCACAACATCCGCCAGATAACACATGCATACTTCCCACTTCAAACCACGCAGAATGTTGTCCATGAAGCGCTCAAAAGTTGCAGGCGCATTGCATAGTCCGAATGGCATCACATTGAATTCAAAAAGTCCATCTGGTGTAACAAATGCCGTTTTCTCTTTGTCTTCCTTGTGCATTGGAATTTGCCAATACCCTGACCTCAAATCAACAGATAAAAGTAGGAGGCTGATGAAAGACAGTCTATAGCATCATGAATACGTGGCAGTGAGTACACGTCCTTCTTTGTTATGGCGTTGAGACGGCGGTAGTCAACGCAAAATCGCCATTTTTTATCTTTCTTCTTGACCAATATTACGGGAGCGGCCCACGGAGTGCATGATTCCTGAATGACATTCTTCTTTAGCATCTCGCCAACCTGTTCATTTATCACTGCGCGTTCCAAAGGCGATACCCGGTATGGCTTTTGTCGGAGAGGTCTATGGTATGCTATATCTATGTGATGCTTTACACGAGAAACAGGGATTGACAGTGGAGCCTGTAGCTGTGCGAAATCGAAAGGACCAGCATGTTTCCGCAGAATACTCTCCAGGTCATTACGCTCATTGGTGCTAAGAGACTTGTCAATCATTGCCATTATGGAGGTGTCCCTGGCATGCAAATGATTGGAATCGGGCTTATCCCGAGAATCACTGCTCTCTGCAAGGATGGCAAGGGAGAACACCTGATGTTGATGGATCTTAGCAAGTTGTTGACCCTCTGGCAGTACTGAAGGTTCATTGGAGCCTGTCAGCGATGTCCGAATGAATGTAGTCAAGACAAGGTTCAAATTTTGAGAAAAACTGTATTGTGCTAACTTACAGGTGAATCGGCAGTGGTTACATGTATAAAGAAACT
Source organism: Rhipicephalus microplus (assembly GCF_043290135.1). Taxonomy (NCBI): domain Eukaryota; kingdom Metazoa; phylum Arthropoda; class Arachnida; order Ixodida; family Ixodidae; genus Rhipicephalus; species Rhipicephalus microplus. Next base: position 7,734,094 of record NW_027464587.1, on the reverse strand, counting down.
GGACTCGGTGCAGGAGCTCGATCGCATACGTCCGACGCCACTCGCGTCTCGGCTCGCTCTGCGATGCGTTGCTCTGCGGTCCCGGCTCGAATCTCGGCTCGTTCTTTTGTTTTTTTTGAATGTTCGTTGAACCAATGGGCAACCGCATCGAGTGGACGCGCTCAGGGCTCGGAGTCCACGTTAACGCAGTGCAGCGTTTCCCGAGCAAGCCCGGAGATGCTACCGGAGAAGGAGGCGCTGCCGGAGAATGAGACGCTGCCGGAGAATTCAGCTGTGCGAACTCGAGTGCCGCTGACACGGCCCTCCCGAAAATTGCACCTGTCCTCAGGCGTGCGTGTCGTTAGATGGCGATGGTTCCGTAACTTCTAGGAGCGGCTCCTTATATCCACGAAGCTGCTCCACGTTGACGATTTTTGGTTGATCATGCCCGGTGTGTGGGGTACTCTTTGGATCTCGGCCCTGTTCCCTCCGACGAGGGCCGTTATCTCGAACGGACCTTCATAGCGAGGGTCTAATGTGCCTCGAGCGCTCAACTCAAGCAGGACGAGGTCCCCCGTTATGAACCTCGGAGTTTTCCGCTTCTTGTCGTATCGGACCGTTGTTTTTCGCTGACTCTGCAGTAGCCTCTCTCTTGTCTCCGCACGTCCCCTTGCCAAGTTGTGTAGTCTATGAGACTCGTCGATGTCTCCCTCGACTGAGGCGAGGTTGAGCTCTCCTGGCAGTTTTGGGTCGTAGCCGTGCATGAGTCGAAATGGGCTGTGGCCACTGTGATGATGCTTCGTGGTGTTGATTGCTAGCGTTGCTCAGGGTAGTTCGTTCTGCCATTTGTCCTTGTTGTTTAGCATTTTGCGTAGCACCTGTTTCGAGGTTCCTACCATTCGCTCAATCAGTCAATTTGATTGTGGCCAGTACGGTGGGGAGTTCTGATGAGTGATTCCCAGTCTGTGATGGAATTGGTTGGTTTTCTTGTTCACGAATCCCTTGGCTTGGTCCGTAATAATGACGCTGGGAACTCCAAATCGCGGAATTCACCGGTTTGTCATGAAGTCAAGGTAGTGCGCCGACGAAGTGCTCGGTACCGTCACGGCGTCCATGTATCTCGTGGCGTGGTCGATACACACGAGGATGTGGTCTCCCTTCTCGTTTAGCGGACCCATGTGATCCAGGGATATCACCGCGTTTGGCTCAGTAGGAATATCGCGTGGGATGAGGCAACCTTCATTCCGTGTCGTGCGGGCGTTGATAGTCTGGCACGTGTGGCAGGAGTCAACATACTCGCATATGTCTTTTCTCATCGATGGCCACCAGTACTTTCGCTGGATCAGGTCTCTTATCTTCTCGACGCCTAGGTGGCTGTTGTTGTCATGGAAAACGATCATCCCACTGCTTTGGAGGGCAGCGGGAATGATCACCCTCCGACGGACCCGTCCTCCCTCGAGAGATTTCTTCACCAGTATGTCGTTTTCGATCTCGTAGTTTGAAGATTTGTGCTTGGCCTCCTCCCGAAATCTTTTGCAGTCAGTATCTCTCTGCTGAAACTCGCGTAGGCGACTGAGTTTGCCGACCACTACTGCGTAGCAGTGGAGGTCTCGGGTCGAAACGCCCTGGTCGAAAGCCTCTGCAGATTCCGACTGCCTCGAGAGTGCGTCAGCAGCGGAGTTCTGGCGTCCTGGCTTGTGCTTGACGTCGAAGGTGTACTCTGCTAAGTCGAGCGTCCACCTCGCAAATCTGCGGTTGCTGGCTCCCTTCTGGACGAGGTATGACAAGCTGAAGTTGTCCGTGAACACTGTAAAACGAGGGCCTCCTCTCAGGTAGACCGAAAACTTCTCAGTGATCGCCCAGTGGAGCGCCATGCACTCGAGCATATTGGAGTGTAGACCACGATCGTGCTCGTTTAGTGATCTGCTTGCGTACTCTATGATTCGCTCCTTTCCGTCTTGAGTTTGAGAAAGCACCGCACCCAGCCGGGTTTGCGAAGCGTCGACGTGAACGTTAGTCGGGCAGTCTGGGCGGAAGCTCGCCAAAATCGGCGGGTTCTTCAAGGCGTGTTTTCGGCGTTGACGGTTGCTTCATGACCGTCAGTCCATACGAAAGGAACGTCCTTCGCCAGAAGATGCCGTAGCTTGTGCGTGAGCTTTGCAAACTCCGGTATGAACTTTCGGTAGTGGTTAGCGAACTGCAGGAAGGAGTACAGCTTCTTTGCATTGCGATGCGGCTCGAACTTCTCGACAGCGGCAACTCTGGATTCGTCCAGTGTTCGTCCTTCGGCGAAGATCACGTAACCCAGGAAAGATACTTTGTCTTGAATCAACTGGCATTTCCAGAGATCCATCTTCAAGCCGTTGATCGCGACTCTCCTGAGTGCTTCGTTCAGCAAATCCAAAGCCTCCCTCACTGTTGTGGCTCTCTGCCCGACATCGTCCATGTACGTAGCTGTCCTAGGTAAGCCATCGAACGTGCGACGCATGACTCTTTGCATGGTCTGAGGGGCCTTGCAAAACCCAAAGGCCATTCCAAGGTATTCGTACTTTCCGTCTGGAGCGACGAATGCGGTCTTGTGTACGTTGTCCGGCTTCATTCGTATAGTCAGAAATGCCATCTTCACGTCCAACACAGTGAAGTAAGCCGATCCGTCGGGCATGACATCGTCAATAACGTCTTCCATGACAGGCATTGGATAAGAAGGGTTGATGGTTTTCTCGTTGAGCTTGCGATAGTCGTGTACCATTCTTCGTGGAGTCGTCGGGTGGTGCGGTTGGTCGACGACTCGCTTTCGCTCGGCCTTATGATGCCCTTGGAGAGGTAGTCATTCACCTGTTCTTGGATGAACTTGCGATCAGCCGGTGAGCACCTGTACGGCCTCGATGACACTGGTATATTGTCTCTGAGTTCGATGCTGTGTTCAGTGTGAGGACACACGCCCAAAGTGTCGCTTTTGGAAGTGAACGCTTGGTGATGCCTTAACAGAATTGCGTGAAGTTGTTCCCTCTCTGCCTCGGTGGCATCTTTCGTTATCTTCCGTGTGGCGTCTTCGACTAGACTCGGGAAGTCTTCGTCGGGTGCGGGACATTTCGTGTTGAGGCGCACGTACCCTTCATCTTTGAAAACACTCTCGTCCGATTGCCAGCAGAACGTCGCAATAAGCGTTTCTCCGGTGCGGTGTGGTGTGCCTTGTTTCGGGGGTGGCACTTCGGACGATGAAAATTTTCCGGAGGGCTCGACTGGAAGGATTGTCACATCGTTTGACGTGTGAAACGTTACGTCGACGTTCGCGACTCGTCGCCAGTCTGATCCCAGAATCAGGTCGATGCCGCTGGGCAGTTCCGTTACCACGACGTCTTCGAGTCGCACATTCGTGGTGCCCAGTGTCACATCGAGCGTTGCAGCGAGAGTTGGGCATATGCTGCGGTTGAGAACTTCAACGTTCTCGCGTGATACCCATGCGTGCGTGGGAATGTCGTCCGCCAAGGCATTGGCACTCATGATGGATAAGTTGGCGCCACTGTCAATGCACACGCGGACGGGTCGGTTGTTAGCAGTACCGAACACTATTGGTAATGTGCCGCCCGTCGAATGCAAAAAACAGTTCGCTTGCCTAGGTGACGTAGTCCCTGTTTCGTGGCTGCTATTGTCCCTCTTCGCTCGTTTCTCGTCCGCTCTGATCGTTGCTGGCGTTTTCGGCTTTCTACAATCACGGGACAGGTGACCGATGTCGCCGCAGTTGAAGCACGAACGAGCAGAGATGGGCCGCGGGTGTGGAGCTTTCGAGAAATCGCTGCGCGGGTTGGCCTTCGGAAAGTTGGCAGGGCTGCTGGCTGGCACCCGCTGGTTCGAACCCTGACCACGGCTCGCTGTAGACGATGACGGTTTCTTGTCGTTCTCGGCACACACGGTCGTGCGACCCCTCGCGTCGAGCAAAGCCGCTCTGTCAATGAGTTCGGTTACTGTGCCACACAGCTGCGCTGCAAGTGGGTTGGCCCATGTGTCGTCCTCGATGCCGCTGAGAATGAGGGAAATACGTTCTTCCTCTGCTAACCGGTACGGCGCCTTGTTCAGAATGGCGTTCTTCGAGTACATGTACTCGACGATGGTCTCGTGGCTCTGAAGGCGTCGCTTCGTCTGCAGTTCGAGGAATTCCTGCATTGTCAGCTTTCGTTTGAATCGCAGAATGAGCGCTTCTTTCCATTGCTCCCAGGTGTCATACTGTGAGCCGTAGGCGCTGTGCCAATCCTTGGCAGATCCCGTCAAGCGGCTTGCTGTTGTCACCAACGTCAGCGATGGCGTCCAGTGGGCGAGCGCTGCGATTCTCTCCACTTGCGTAATCCATTCGTGAGCACTTTGTTGCGGCGTCCCATCAAACAAGGGGATTGAAGATGACGTGTCGCTTGTGGAATGAATCTGGATCGGGCTCGTCGTCGGTGGACCTCTCGACAGCGTGTTGGCGAGCAGGGCTTGTGTGCTCACGAGCGCGGCGAGGATCTGGGCCATGGAAGGTTCTTCCTCGTGCGTTGAAACGGTCGGCGCGGCGGGGCGTGCCGCGTCTTGGTTGGTGCCGTCGTTCAGTGACGGTGGCCGCGTCAAACCCGAGGACATCATTATGTCAGCAGGGACGGAATGGTGTAGCCCGAGGGTTGGAGTTGTCACTCATTCCGTTGGCAGTGAAGCGTTCTAATGGGCTTCGTGCAATGTCTCACGTTCACTCGTGGTCGCACGGTTAACCTGGGCTCGCAGGCTGCTCAGTTCAGCGCAAAGCCTCACGTTGTCGGCGGACAGTGTCTCCAGGTGTGCCTGCCTGTCGTCGTCGTTGGCAGCCTGGTCCTTCGTTGACGAGTCCGTCGGCTCTAGGGCTTGGCGAGTGATGTTGTCGCGGATGATTCTTGTGATGAGCTCGTCCTTTCGTCCGGAGCACCGTTGACCTCGTGCTCTCAGCTCGTCGACGAGTTGCCTTTTCGTTGCATTGGCCATCGTGCTGTGGTCGAGGGTCGTGAACACGCTTTCGACGATGGTCGTTTCGGAGTCCCGAGACGATGTACGGCTTTGCGTCGCTCCTTCTCGTGGCGTCGTTTCCTCCTCGTGGCGTCGTTTCCTCCTCCGCATGCAGCTCGGTCGATTCACATCCTGTCGGCTGCGCCATGTCAGCGATATCAGAATGAATGTAGTCAAGGCAAGGTTCAAATTTTAAGAAAAACTGTATTGTGCTAACTTACAGGTGAATCGGCAGTGGTTACATGTATAAGGAAACTGGACTCGGTGCAGGAGCTCGATCGCATACGTCCGACGCCACTCGCGTCTCGGCTCGCTCTGCGATGCGTTGCTCTGCGGTCCCGGCTCGAATCTCGGCTCGTTCTTTTGTTTTTTTGAATGTTCGTTGAACCAATGGGTAACCGCGTCGAGTGGACGCGCTCAGGGCTCGGAGTCCACGTTAACGCAGTGCAGCGTTTCCCGAGCAAGCACAGAGACGCTACCATAGATGGAGGCGCTGCCGGAGAATGAGACGCTGCCGGAGAATTCAGCTGTGCGAACTCGAGTGCCGCTGACAGAGCCGTTGATCACCCACAAACCAGTATGCCTTTGCACAGCCGACAGCGTACAATAGGGTATTAGAACATTCTTCTTTATGCAGCTGAGGTGAATGGGCTCTACGGTGGCATCAAATGTCGTCTCGGTTGCAGGGGAACTGACTACAGGAACACACTTGGCAGACAAGGGTGGTACAATTGTGTCCGTGGACACGCAAAGGGTACTTTCCATACAGGGCGGGCTTTCCATAAACACTACTGGAACATCTGAATCTACTGTGATCTCTCCTGTGCGGCAATCGACAGTGGCCCCACAAAGATTCAGGAAATCAAGTCCTAGAATTACATCATGCGTTGAATGAAAGAGAACAGCAAAATCAGCAATAAAATTCTGGCCACCCAAACTAACAGTCACTGTGCAAACACCAACAGGTTGTAAGACATCTCCGCTCACTCCACGAAATGTATCAGCACGATCCCAAGGGAACATAACCTTTCGTCCAAGAAGGGATTTGAATACTAGACTCATCACTGATATGGTTGCACCTGTGGCCATTATTGAGACACCGTCAATTAGCACATGAACCTTATTTTTAAACATGCAAATTAAAGAAGGCATTTCTGTGGAAATCGAAGACTGTCCAGCGACCTCACCTCCAACGGTCGCGCCGACTAGTTTTCTGGAGGCGGCGAAGGGTAGCGGCACTTAGGAATCGGCGACCTATTGGGATGAGGGGCTGGCGGGGGTGTCAGACTGCGGTCAGAGGCCGGAGAACGGTTTCGCAGTGGCCTTATCTCGTGAGATGTGCTTCCAGGGAATGTTGGTGCTCGTGCGGACAGGTGGGATCGTGGTGAGCGGTCGTACTTCGGCGGCTGCCAGTAGTTGCGGTACCTGGCAATGTGCCCTTCGATGCCACAGTTGTAGCAGACGGGTAGGGGTTGTTCGCCGAACCACTGCTGAGAGCGCTCCGCTGTGAAAGGTCGCTTACCTGAACGGAGTGGAGCAGCTTGTTGAACGGGAACTGCCCGCTTCTGTGAAGCGGGGCCAGTACGAAGGCGTCGGTCATACCGCTGGTGAGGCGCGAATGAGTCTCGGCGTGGCCAAGCAGTTCCAGCTTCGCTAAAGTTCGTCACACAAACCGATGGTGGCAGAGGAGCGAACGATGCCGGGTAATAGGATGAACAAATAGGCGGATGATGAATGGTATCGTCGACCAGTGTGTCTTGTCGCTGTAGCTCTGATTGCCCTGATAGTAGCGGCAAGGTCGGCAGGCGGGCTTACGTCGACGCTGGCGACCGTTGTTACATTTGCCAACCTACCAAATTTCGGGGCAACACGACGGGTCTTCAGCTTCTCGAAAGTATGGCAGTGACATTGGACGGCAGAGACGGAAGTGAGGTCTTTCCTGCCTATCAAGAAATTGTAGACGTCCTCTGCTATACCTTTCAGAAGGTGTCCGACCATGTCCCCTTCAGACATATGCGGGTCTATGATCATGCAGAGCATCAGAACCTCCTCTATGTAGGTGGTACACGTTTCTCCAGGTGTCTGGGCTCTTTAAGCCAAAGTGCGCTCCGCGCTTTTCTTTTTCGCATCAGAGTCGCCGAAGCATTTTTTGAGTTCTTCGGTGAAACGATCCCACGTTGTTAATGAATCTTGTGGTTTTCGTATCACATCAAGGCGGTTTCCGTGAGAAACAGCGCGACAGTTCGGAGTTGTTCGGAGGAATGCCAGCCGTTGTACCGGCTCACCCTTTTTTAGTGTGTCAGCCACGCATCCACATCTTACCCTACTCTTCCCGCGAATGGGCGGGGTTCCATATAGCGATACCGAGGTGCAGCCGGTACTGACCTTTGCGTGGTTGAGAAGCCGTGACCTTCGCTCTCGGCCATGACGGTTGTTGTTGGTGGCAGACCGGCAAGACGACGGCTCTGGCGAAGTTCAGACAGCTGTGACTCCGTGGTTCGTCGACGTGCTTTACCCAGCACCTCCACCACTCTGTTATGTTTATAAATGGGTTTATTACGCTGTGGCGTACTGGGAGGCTTGAAGGGACGTGCACCGGAGGCCTATCTCGCTAGCCGAAGGTCCTCTTCTCTAATCTGCCTGTTTCCCGCTACCCAGAAGCTCATACCCAAATCACATATGCAGTAACAATATATATATATATATATATATATAGAGAGAGAAATTGGCTTGAGCGGACAAACGTACGAAAAATTTTATCAATTCTACGTTTCGACTGGGGTTCGGCCTTCATCAGGGAATACATTGTAAACGTCGACGTGCTGCTTGTATAGATTGGTGGTCCCCAACACGTGTCTATTTAATATCTAATGTTACATATATGATGGTGGCACACAAATCAATGTGCGAAACAGCACAATGTGATAATGACAGGACTATATCACGAAATGATAATATACGGTGAAGTGTGCGCAGCAATAAAGGGCATCTTTCACAGTCACGGAAAGGATCAACATGATAACATGGGTGATTATGTACAGCGAATGCATCTAACAACATTGCGTTAAAACAATTCAATGAACTAACAAGAAACATAGGTAAACAATCAGCAACAATACGCTAAAAGAACTAACAAAAAACAGGTATAAAGCAAGGAGAACAGCAATATAAAGAAAACATAGGTGAATTATGTGGCAATGGTGATTTAAATAAAAAAAACACTTAGGTAAAAGTGAGATACATGGCATTCATGAGAATGAAATATAACAGAATCATAGGTAACAGGCTCAAAACTGATGAAAGCGGCAGACATGTGATATGGAATTTAGCCTTGTCCGTGACATAGTGATCTCGTTGCTGAACGTGCGCCCAGGAACGTCAGCTTTCCTATGCTTTCGTTAATGCCGAATCACAGCACTTTAAATTTGTAGATGCGAAATGATTCGCGTGCTTCCTGTTCGTGGTGAGATTTAAAACCAGATTCTAATATGGTTGCTGTTAGGTTATCGAGTGAATGTACTGTCGCATTCAGGTGCTTAGATAGCGGTAGATTAGAAAAAGTTGTGACATGCGCCTTGTGGTTATTAAACCGCAGTCTGAATGGTGTCGCTGTCTGGCCTAAGTACTGAAGCTTACAGACTGAGCACTCAAGTAGGTACACACAGTTACTCGTATCGCAATCGTAATCACCTTTAGTTTTCATTCTGAAATTTGACGCCGAACTGTGGGCTGAAATAGAAGTGGTCATGTGTACGCAAACCTTGCAACGTGGTTTGTCACAAGGGTGGCAACCTGAATAGGCAGGATGAGTTAATACAGATGAAGTCAGCATATTGTGCAAGTTTCTCGACCGACGATAGACTACACGTGGCGATTCCGAAAATATGTTTTTGAGACGGTCGCTCCGCATAAGAATGTTGTGGTGCCTTCGTAGGATGTGGTTAACGTTTGGTGCTGATGCGGAATGCGTTAATATGAGGTTTGTAGATGGTCGCTATTGAGCAGGCTGGTTGGAGTCGAGGAGCTCACTCCTGTCCATTTCATTAGCACGTTTAATGGCATCGTCAATTATCTGAGGCGGGTACTTTTATCTTCTTAGCGCATCACTGAGCTTGTCACAATTATTCCTGAAGTCAGATTGTGCGGAGCACAACCTTTTAAAACGAAGCGCCTGGCTGTACGGTATGCTTGTCTTGTGTCTTATGGGCTACTTTCAAGGTGAAGGTAGCGGTGTCTATCAGTCGACTTTCTGTAAAGCTTTTTCGTTAGTTTATCACCTGATATGCATACCGTGGCGTCCAGAAAGTTTATGTTTGATGCTGAGTAGACGAGCAAGAAGGAGATTGATGGATGAAAATTGTTAAAGCTTGCCACAAAAGATGAAAGTTCAGTTTCCCCGTGATGCCATATCAAAAAGATATCGTCAATAAAGCGCTTATAGTAAAACGGTTTTAGGGCGCACGTGACAAGAAACCTGTCCTCCAATGTGCCCATGAATATATTGGCATAATTCGGTCCTATCTTCGTGCCCATCGAGGTGCCACTCGTCTGTACATAGTGGGTTTGATTAAATTCGAAGTTATTTAGTTGCAGAATTAGTTTCAAAAGGGAGGGGTGGATCGCTCGTGCAGCAATAATTAACTTGGAAAAACCCAGCCGAAACTGCCCATATACATAATTGCTGTCACAATAAAAAAAAAAGCAGAGCTGAACGTCGTCAGAGAACACATCATGTGCGCGCAGTGAAACTATGCACACTCGCAGGGTGTCGAAAATGAAGAGCGAACGACACGGACACGGTTATCGCGGAAACTATTCTGTAAGGCGCCCTCCATATGCAGTGCGGCCCCACATACGTGACGCTAACTAAAAGCATAGCACTTCCAACGCGCTAAAGTAGTTTTTTTATTATCTTGGTTTGGAGGGGGAGTGGTGCACCTGCGCATGCGACTGCGACGGCGAGAAAGGGGGCAACGTCGGCTCATAAGGTGCAGGCCCGGGTGGCTGCTGCCACCGCTTCGCACTTTGGCAGCGGCGGGGCAGTGGCGGAAGATCCATGCTCGTACCAAAATGCCGAAATGCGAAGCGAAATTGGAAGATTGTCCGTGGAGAAAATTGGTTATATCAAAGCTGTCTCCCGCACTTACTTTGTTATATAGAGGTCGCAAATACATAAGCTCTTATGGAGCGACGGCGGAGAATAGAAAAACTTCGTTATATCCAGGAATTCATTATATGGAGGCTCGTTATAAGCAGGTTTAACTGTATCACGCAGTCGTCCGCGAACATCCTTACCGTGAAAGTCATAAAATTAACTATATTCATAATGTAAATTAGAAATAGAACCGGTCCCAGCACAGATTCCTGAGGCACTCCCGATTTCACGTGTGCTAATGGAGAGTGTTTGTCAATAACTACAATGGATTGGCACCGGTTAGTTAAATTCTGATATCCAACTGATTACGTGATTGTCTAAATTAAGGCTTGTAAGCTCTTTCATTAGTCAGCCATGAGGACCTTTATCGAAGGCTTTTTTAAAATCTACAAAGACAGCATCAGTCTGGCATCTATCGTATGGTAATGTGAATATTAGTAATTAACTCAAATAACTGTGTCTCACAAGATCGTCCGTGTCAGTTATCGACAAAAATCGTTTTCCCTTAAGTAATTCATGACTGCCAATGAAATAATATGCTCAAGTAATTTGCTGCCAATACTGGTTAAAGAGATTGGTCTGTAGCTATTTGGGTTAAAGCGGTCTCCGGATTAAATTTAAGTAATACGCGGGCTAGCTTCCAATTGTCAGGTACACAGGCTGTGTCGAGGGACTGTTAGAAAACGGTCCTCAACATGGGACATAACTATAGTTTTACTATCTTAAGTAGTTTAGGGCATATCTCATCAGGACCTTGTGCAGAATTTACAGGAAGGTGATCAGTGGCTGCTGCGATGCCTTGTGAAGTGATAAGAATATCTTTCATTTGGGAAGGTAAACAAATAGTGTGTGGGTTAGGTAACATTGGAGTTTCATCCGTAAAAACAGAGCTAAGAATTTTGTCACGGCGTCTGACGAGGAAAGGAGTTTTCGAGGTTTTGCTATTGATATTAGGGCCTTGGAGCCGTAACTTGGACTCACAGCTTTCCAAAATTTTTCGCTATTGCTTCTTAACCTGCTAGAGATATCATTTCGATTTTTATTCTAGATACCTGCGCGTGTTCACGGTAATGCTTTCAGTCATCCTCAGACGCCGTCAATTTCGCTCGTGAGTATAACTGTTTTTTTTGTTAATGCAGCATTTTACTTGAGTCCTAAACGAGGTTCTTTGTGTGAATGCAGCTATGGCGACTTTGGGAACATATAGATAAGTTTATCGCGGATAAGTTTCAAATTTTTCTTGCATCTCATCACTAAAAATTTTAAAAAATCGGTTGAAAAGGAAGAGAGTTGGCTCGATATTGCGGTAATATTTGCTCACCCATAGTCACAGATGGTTTTCTTTCAATCACGTTTTTTTTCTCTGACTATTTCAAACTCACAATGTAAGATCTTGTCATCGCTGACACCTTCTACTACATTAACACACATACTGCTAGGATCAGTAGTGAGTCATCATCATCATCATCATCATCAGCCTGACTACGTCCACTGCAGGACAAAGGCCTCTCCCATGTTCCACCAGTTAACCCGGTCCTGTGCTTGCTGCTGCCAATTTATACCCGCAAACTTCTTAATCTCATCTGCCCACCTAACCTTCTGTCTCCCCCTAACCCGCTTCCCTTCTCTGGGAATCCAGTTAGTTACCTTTAATGACCAGCGGTTATCCAGTCTACGCGCCACATGCCCGGCACATGTCCATTTCCTCTTCTTTATTTCAACTATGATATCCTTATCCCCGCTTTGTCCCCTAATCCACTCTGCTCTCTTCTTGTCTATTAAGGTTACACCTACCATTTTTCTTTCCATTGCTCGCTGCGTCGTCCTCAATTTAAGCTGAACCCTCTTTGTAAGTCTCCAGGTTTCTGCTTCGTAGCTAAGTACCGGCAAGATACAGCTGTTATATACCTTCCTCTTGAGGGATAGGGGCAATATCCCTGTCATAATTTGTGAGTGCTTGCCGAATGTGCTTCACCCCATTCTTATTCTTCTAGTTACTTCAATCTCGTGGTTAGGCTCTGCGGTTATTACCTGCCCTAAGTAGACATAGACTTTTACAAATTCAAGTGCACTATTACCTATCTCGAAGCGCTGCTCCTTTCCTAAGTTGTTGTACACTACTTTCGTTTTCTGCAGATTAATCTTAAGACCCACCTTTCTGCTCTCTTTGTCTAACTCCGTAATCATGAGTTGCAATTCGTCCCCTGAGTTACTCAGCAATGCAATGTCATCGGCGAAGCGCAGGTTACTAAGGTATTCTCTATTAACTCTTATCTCTAACTGTTCCCATTCTAGGTTTCTAAAAACCTCCTGTAAGCACACGGTAAATAGCATTGGGGAGATTGTGTCCCCCTGCCTTACACCCTTCTTGATTGGTATTCTGTTGCTTTCTTTATGAAGCACTATGGTAGCAGTTGATCCCCTGTAGAATTCTTCCAGAATGTTTATATATACTTCATCTACGCCCTGATTCTGCAGTGTCTGCATGAAGGCTGATAATTCTACTGAATCAAATGCCTTCTCGTAATCTATGAAGGCTATGTATAGTGGTTGGTTATACTCTGAGCATTTCTCTATTACCTGATTGATAGTATGAATGTGGTCAATTGTTGAGTAGCCTGTTTGAAATCCTGCTTGTTCCTTTGATTGATTGAATTCTAATGTTTTCTTTACTCTGTTAGCAATTACCTTTGTAAATAGCTTGTATACTACAGAGAGCAAGCTGATCGGCCTGTAATTCTTCAAGTCCTTGTCATCTCCTTTCTTATGTATTAAGATGATGTTAGCGTTCTTCTAAGACTCTGGTACTCTTCCCGTCAGGAGACACCTCGTAAACAGGGTGGCTAGTTTTTCTAACACAATCTGTCCTCCATCTTTCAGCAGATCTGATGTTACCTGATCTTCATCAGCAGCTTTGCCTCTTTGCATGCTCTCCAAAGCTTTTCTGACTTCTTCTATCATTACTCGTGGGGTGTCATATGGGTTACTGCTAGTTCTTATAGTATTAAGGTCGTGGTTGTCTCGGCTACTGTACAGATCTCTGTAAAACTCCTCCGCTATTTTAACTATCCTATCCATATTGGTGGTTATTTTGCCTTTTTTGTCCCTTGGTGCATACATCTGGGTTTTGCCTATCCCAAGTTTCCTCTTCACTGCTTTGACGCTTCCTCCGTTTTTCAGAGCGTGTTCAATCCTCTCCATCTTATACCTTCTTACATCGCATACTTTACGTCTATTAATCAACTTCGAAAGCTCTGCCAGTTCTGTTTTGTCTGTTGTACTTGACACTTTCATGATTTCATGCTTCTTAATTAGGTTCTTCATTTCCTGGGAAAGCTTGCCACTGTCCTGTCTAACTACCCTGCCTCCAACTTCCACTGCACACTCTGTAATGATACTCGTCAGATTATCATTCATTATATCTACGCTAAGGTTGGTTTCCTCACTAAGAGCCGAGTACCTGTTCTGCAGCGACACTCTGAATTCCTGTACTTTCCATCTCAGTGCTAGCTCATTGATTGGCTTCTTGCGTATCAGTTTCTGTCGTTCCTTCTTCAAGTCTAGGCGAATTCGATACCATACCATTCTATGGTCACTGCATCGTACCTTGCCAACCACTTCCACATCCTGCACGATTCCTGGGTGTGCAGTCATTATAAAGTCTATTTCGTTCTTATTTTCGCCATTAGGGCTCCTCCATGTCCACTTGCGGTTTTCTCGTTTTCGGTAGAAGGTATTCAAAATCCGCAAATTATTGCGTTCTGCGAATTCTACTAGTAGCTCTCCTCTGGCGTTTCTGGTGCCAATGCCATAATCTCCTACTGCCTGGTTTCCAGCCTGCTTCTTCCTTACCTTTGCATTAAAGTCGCCCATCACTATAGTATACTGTGTTTTTACCTTACTCATTGCCGATTCCACGTCTTCATGGAAGCTTTCAACTGAAGCGTCATCATGGCTGGATGTAGGCGCGTAAGCCTGTACTACCTTCATCTTATATCTTTTATTCAGTTTAATTACAATACCTACCACCCTTTCATTAATGCTATAGTATTCCTCTATGTTGCCAGCTATGTTTCTGTCAATTAGGAACCCCACTCCCAGTTCTCTTCTGTCTGCCAAGCCCCGATAGCAAAGGACGTGCCCATTCTGTAGCACAGTATAGGCCTCATCTGTCCTCCTAACCTCACTGAGCCTATTATATCCCATTTAACACCCTCTAGGTCCTCGAATAGTACAGCTAGATTTCCCTCACTAGATAAGGTTCTAGCGGTAAACGTTGCCAAGTTCAGGTTCATATGGCGGCCTGTTCGGATCCAGAGATTCTTAGCACCCTCTGCTGCGTTGCAGATCTGACCGCCGCCATGGTCAGTTGCTTCGCAGCTGCTAAGGACTGAGGGCCGTGAGTTATTTGACGTATGCATGTGGGAGGTAGTGGCCAGATACTGCACCAGGGTGGCCAATCCTTCTCTGGTGAGGGAGTGCGTTCCCGGCGGTGGTTACCGGTGAGGCCGCACCCCAGGCCCCTTAATGCAGTTCCATCAACACGCGGATTTTTTTTTTTAAATCCGGTTGGGAACTGTGCGGCACCAGGATTTGAACCACGGACCTCTTGCATGCGAGGTGGATGCTCTAATTACTACGCCATCGTCGCACATTGATTTATATGTGGCGTTGGGCGTTGAGTGAGTACGAGATCTTAAATCTATTCGCCTGTGCGTGGGCACAAAAACCATTTAGTTTAAGTTAAACAAAGAAAGCACATTCTTGTTTTTTTGTACCATCGAGAGTCATGCATTCATGCAAGTCAATCTTGGGATAATTAAAATCACCCGTCAAAAGAATTGGTGTCAATGGGAATTGGTTCTGCACTCTATGAAGAGGCTCGTTTAGGTACTCTGCGAAATCATCTGTGGATTCTGGTGCCCGGTAGCAGACTCCGATAGCACAAGTTACAGTTGCACAGAAGCGGAGCGCAACCCACAAAGTTTTCAAGGCACGCGTCAGTTACGATGACACATGCATTCATATATGTAACGATTACCACTCCACCACCGTGTGATGCTATTCTATCTTTCCTAAATATGGTGAAGTTTTTATACATAGACAGCTCACTGTCTGATACATCATTAGACTACCATGTTTTAGTTTCCAGGATGATATCAGGAAAACACGACTCAAGGAAAGAACAAAAATAGCCTTGTTGACGGAATAGGCTCCTGATGTTGGATACTAAGATTGATAATCGTCTACCTGGGCTTTGTTGTCCAAATCAGTGCATCTTGTCAGAACTATAAGACCTTAATGGAACATGAACCTGATCGCTCGATGAATTAACACAGTACATGGTCTTGTTCAGAACAAGCTTATCGAATAGTAGCTTATACCTGTCCTGTGGTTCCTTAATATTCTCGTACAAAATGGCTGAGTTTCTTTCTGATTTGCTGCACCCAGGGCGAAAATCTTCCTTGATATACGCTGAATCTTCTTTCATATACGCTGATACAGGTGTTTAAGCTCAAAAGCGTTATTGAGAATGTTGGTTTTATCTGTAAAGTTCAGGAATTTTACAATGATAGGACAAATGTGATCATCTTTACGTTTGTCTAACCTATGGGCATGCTCAATTTCACCCGCTGGTGAGCCCAAATTGTTGATTACAAATTCTTTGATGTTTACGACATATCAGTGTCGTCAGTGTCTTTTCACAATTCCAAAGATGTCTGAGGAATACCTTCGAAAATCAAATTATTGCGGCGCAGACGGTTGTTAAGATCATGAACAGCCATGTTACACTGCTGTGTTTGTTTGGATTCAGTACTGTGTAGCTTATCTTGAGAACTCTGAAGTAGTAGTCCCATATCATTCATTGATTAACGAAAGTTAACCACAACATCTGTTCTTTCTTCGAGGTTGGAGAGACGTCGCTTTATTTCAGTGACACTCATCTGAATGTTCTTTACTTTCCCTGTCATGTCTTTCTGAAATTTTTCATTCAAGGCCACTAATTCCTTAACTTTGTGAGGCATTGGTCAACCTTATCTGGGCCCGGGTTTGTTTCAGTGTCCCCAGGACAAAGTAAGCAAGTGTGCAAGGCAAAATATTATCGGCGTTAATTGGCCTGTCATGCAGAGCTTACGCGTAGGTATGCCCACACGAAGCCATACGAATCAAGGCGTCTCGGCTTCTTCGACACATGTAGAAAAACAGGCTATTCGAGCACGTATCGTATTTACTCGCATAATCCTCGCACTTTTTTTGCCAGAAAACCGATGCAAAGTTGGGGGGCGCGAGAATTACGCGGGGAAAACTTTCCACGAAAACGCAGAGAGCGAAAAAGAAACCGAAGCGGTTGCAAATTGGGATTCTCACACCAGCAACTTACAGCAAGCTTTAAGAAGTACTAAGTAGAACTTACCGCAACAATGAAAGCAGAGGTTCAACACCAGGCAAGATTTATTTGAGACACAAAAAGTGGAAGCAAATAGTCGAGAATTAGAATACCATACGCGAAACTTGTGGGCATTGCGGGCGTAGCTGTAGCGGTCGGCGCTCAACAGGAGCCCTCAATATGTAAGCGTAGGACGTCAGTATTGGGCTGATGCCTATTTAACAGAATCGTCCGCAGTTTCTTTCTGTAGAAATTAAGTTTACCATCAATCCCAATTTTAGGCACACGGCAGGCCCAACGTGTCTGGGTGGCTTTCAGCTGCCGTCACCAGTAGCGAACACAAAACTCGTAGGCTCTGAAGGACCTACCAGCGGCCCTGTTGCCGTTGTTTAGCACATGATCTATCACTTGCAACTTGAAGCAGCCGTGTGGCTTCATTATCGCCCCATATCGTGCCAAGATTACGGACACAACATACAAAACACGCCACGACGCGCACTGGCCACTTCGGCTTGGCTTGGATTGAATTGAATATCCGCACAATAGTACGCTTGATTCTTAAGAGATGGCGCCAGATGGTGCCTGCTATCATCATCAGTGGCTGGAACGAGCAGACGACATTACTGCGGCAGTTTTCGGGGGTGCGATAATTACTCGAGCGAAAAAAAAATCGTATTTTTTTGGGGGGCGATGTGAGGGGTGCGAGAATTATGCGTGTGGGAGGATTACGCGAGTAAATACGGTATGTGCAAAGGTCAACACCCATCAATTATTGATAGAGCGCCACAATTTTCACGCAGTTGGGATTTGCAGTTAACAAGTCTACAAAATTGATGCACAATAGAATGGTACACTTACCTAAAAAGCACAACACAAGTGACTTGATTAGGCACAAGCATTCAGCTGCAACTCTGTTTGTTTTCTTCTTCAATGTCCTTCTTATGGTGTTGATGGCGGCGCTGCGGTACGTGGCAGGCTCCCTTGAGATGTGGGCGAGGTAAGCAGAGTAGCTAGCCTAGCTAGCGGCAAGCGATAGAAGCTGCATTTGGCAATGTGTCAGCCAGTTTTCAGCATACGGCCAAGGGCAGGCACAGCGCAACTGGTCAGTCAACTAAAAAGCACTACAAAGTGACTTGATTAGGCACAAGCATTCAGCTGCAATATATAAGTTCACAACATCCAAGCTGAGAGCCAACAACTCAAAGAAAAGACGTAAGCGATGCTTTGCGATGTAAGTGATGATGATTAGGCACAAGCATTGAGCTGCAATATATATAACTTCACAACATCAAAGCTGAGACCGCAACAACTCAAAGAAAAGACCTAAGCGATGTTTTGGACTAGACTCAGACAAATGAAAACGTTAATGTTAAAATGTTTCAATGTTAAAAATGGGAGGAAAACACCATATCCAACATGAACAGCAACTCAAGATTAGAGATGAGCTAATAATAGTTATTTTTGTTTTGCACCCGATAAGACCAGAAATGAATTGAAACTTATGTGCATGTATAGTGCTTTAAAAGACATGCTGTTCCTGCCTCTAACTTCAGAAGATGAAATAACATCAATTCTAAGTTCCCTTTAATACAACTCAGCAGCAGGAGAAGAGGACATAAAAGCCTCACCAGTTAAGGCTGTGGCGCAGGACATTGGAAAACCATTAACGCACATTTTGAAGGAAATGGTATTATCCGGTATTTATCCTGATAGGCTAAAGGTTGCTTGTGTGACTTTACTTCATAAAGGTGGCGAAATTCATGTGTAGGGCAATTCTAGACCAATATCTGTGCTATCACTATTTTATAATGTTGCTGAGAAAGCCCTGTGCACACGATTTAATGAATTTATATTGGCAAAAAATGTTATTGTAGAGAAACAATTTCGATTTCAAAAGGGGAAAGTCAACAGAAAAGGCACTAGTGCGAATAAAGAATTATCCAAAGCATTGACAAAAAGGTATTTACATCTAGATTTCCAGAAAGCCTTCGACTCCATCAATAATGAAATTTTATTCTACAAACTTTGAACCTAAGGCTTTAAAGGTAAAGCTCCAAATCTTATTCAAAGTTATCTACAGAATCATTTACAATACATTTGTCTCCCGGACTATAAATCTGAAAAAGCTGTAATCAAGTATGGGGTGGCTCAAGGCTCTGTACTAGGCCCTCTACTATTTATAGTATATGTAAATGACATCTTCATTATCCCCTTTACTGGCGAGGTCGTAATGTACGCCGATGACACACTAGTGTTTTCTTTTCTGGGGCTAATTTGAAGTAGTTAGAGGCAATGTCAAACGACTGGTTGAATTAACTTAATCTTTGGGTATCTTCCAATTAAATGAAAATAAATGTTAAAAAGACAAAGTTTGTGCTTTTCTATCAGAAGAATAAAAATATGCTTTACATTGTGAAACTGTATTATGGCGATTCTCACCTAGATCTCGCAGATGACCATTCTTTTTTAGGCGTTACTTTTCAATCAAATTTAAGATGGTCCTGATACGTGAACAATGTAAGAATGCAGGTAGTGAAGTCGATTGGCATGTTGAACGGCTTACGTAACATCTTAACAACCAAGCTAAAGCAGGGCTTGTATTTTTCAATGATCCATTCTCATTTTAGTTATTCTTTGTTAGTATGGCAAACAGGAATTAAGACCAATAATGAGGAACTTTCCTCATTACAGAGAAAGGCAGTTAGACTAATTCACTAGGGATATAGTATAGACTTATCAGAGCTCATGGCCTCGCCGCAGTGGTCTAGTGGCTAAGGTACTCGGCTGCTAACCCGCCGGTCGCGGGATCGAATCCCGGCTGTGGCGGCTCCATTTCTAATGGAGGCGAAAATGTTGTAGGCCCGTGTGCTCAGATTTGGTTTCACGTTAAAGAACCCCAGATGGTCAAAATTTCCGGAGCCCTCCACTACGGCGTCTCTCAAAATCATATGGTGGTTTTGGGACCTCAAACCCCACTTCTCAATCAATCAATCAATTAATCAGAGCTCATGTCAAAGTACAGTGAAATCTTGGTAGAACGAACCCCTCATTAACAAACTTTTCATATTAACAAACTTTTGAAAAATCGCACGCCGACTGCTAATAGTTTCGATGTAAAACTATTTTGCTACTACGTACTTAAGAATACTGAAATTTTCAGAATAACGTGCATTAATTTAGTAACCGCATTATATCAGAGCGGTACGCAAGCAGACGACAAAGTGAACGGACGCCTTGCTTCTCAGAAGTGTGGCAGTTTTGGCTAATTGGTATGACATGGCGATAGTTATAGCGCGAGAACAGAACAACGACAAAGAGCGCTCATGTCCTCCTTGTCTTTTTGTCGTCGTTCTGTTCTCGCGCTATAACTATCGGTTTCTCGAAATACGCGCGACAGTGCGGAGAGAGAAAAAAAAACACGAACGAGCTACTTTCTTTTCTTTCTTTTTATTGAAGCGCCGACGCTGCAGGTATACAAGCGTAGAGGCGAGGGCAACACGGGAAGGCAAAGTCAGCGAGGCAGAAAGCAGAGTGGGAGTCACGGAAAAGGAAGTATAGGCGCAGAAAACCTGATACAGCCAGGGCGCAGAAAACAAAACGCGGGGAATTTTCTTTTTCGGCACTTGTTTTTTCTCCGGAAGAGGCGATGACAGCCGCGACGCTTCGGGTTTTTCTTTTTTTTTGTCACTTCTACATGTGCTCTAGGACTAGGAGGCCTTGTTTGTCAGTCTTGTTCTTCTCTTTTCGGTGATTACTTATCGCGTCCGCAAAGCGAGTCGGTGTTCACGCTATGGTGCTACTACGAGTGAGTTCGCCTTTGCGTGCAACAAAAAAGTGGAATCAGTTTTCGCTAAGCGTGAAAGTGGATATTCTTCGGAAAGTGGAAGGCAAAAAGCAGGCTGTTGTGACCAAAAAACCGAATCGCGCCACAGGAATGTAAATGAGCTGGGGCTTTTCGCCCTTCAAAGTTTTTGCTGCATGCGTCAAAAAAAAAAAAAAAACAGACTTCTTCAAAGTAAACGTGTGTTTTCTGGTGTTCACTTGTGCACTAGTGTTTTTCTCGTTAAAAACGAGTTCAAGGACCCACCTTTGTATGGGTAAGTCATTTCGGTCAATGGAAAATAAGTATCTATGGGTAATTATTGCGTTTTTACTATAACGACCTTTCAAATTAATGAATGAATTGCCACAGCCCCCTGAAGTTCATTATACTGAGATTTTATTATAACATTCCATATTTCTTGTTTTTTTTACAAGATGAAATTGTCCATGTTCATATATTGCCATGTATCGGAAGACTGGGACTCATTCAGCCGTCACTACCTAAACAAGCCCTCAGTTCACCTCCAGCAGCTTTGGCTGTGCATTTTCTTTCTCTCCAGTTATATCCCGAGACATTCACAGCTGGTAAGTGCCATGCAGGAGTGAGGGTAGGCAGGCAACAACAACAAAAAAACCCAGCCTGGTTCATTTCATGAACACTAATGAAACAGCAGGCTTATGCCTGTCTTTCATTACTATGATATGTTGTAATTAAGTGTTTCTCTAGTGTTCACTTCTTTTGGCACTTAGCTTCAAGCTCTCTTGCACAAATGGCTTGGGAATGACATGCCCATTTTCGCATCAGCTCTCGTTTAGCTCTTGTCAGGCGGCTTCTTTATTGGGAAATCGAGAAATGTTCACAATTCTGGAAGTACAAATTTTTGAACACTGGCAATGACATGCTATTTTTCACCCCATCTCACCGTCATCCCCTCTTGGCGTGTTACTTGGCCCTTAAGGTCTTCCACCGTCCCAACATGGTACAGCCCTGGCCTTTCTACCAAGCCTGACTCTCAGCATACTGCAAGGCCACATGATCTGCTTTGAATGAATACAGCTTCGCTGTTTAGCTGTCAACCGCACTGATGAAGGAGGCAGTTGAGCTAGAGACTGTGTTGTGTCAACATGGGTTCATGCGAAAAGGAGAAGACAAGTAGACAGGAACTCAAGAGATGTAAGAGGCATTCTTGGTCTTGACTTAGAAAAAGCGTTTAACAACATCTCTCACGTGCACATCTTAAACTTCATTTCAAAGCTTGGGTTGGGTAAAGACTTTCACGGATACGTCAGCTCCTTTCTCGAATCCAGGAAGGCCGCGTCTACTACAGCTATTTCATGCATTTTTCATGAGTCATATTACGTGCGTTACTGCCAAGCACTCTTGGTACGGATTCGAAAAGAAGAAGCTGGAAACTGATCAGAAAAAGCATAAAGAGGATATTCGGCACTCCCGTGCGGACAAATACTGAACAGCTTATGCAGCTAGGGGTCCGTAACACCTTGGATGAGATCATTGAAGCCCAAGAGACTGCAGAGCTGGTGTGGCTGTCATCTATGCCGGCTGGTAGGCAGATTTTATTCGTCCTAAGTCTCAGCCCTGCACTCGTATAGGATTGCCATCTTCAACTGCCGTATGAACAGTGTACTGTCAACCAGGTCTCTCTTTTCTTGCGAAATGTTCATCCTCAGCACAACGTAGGCAGGCACCGGGCTAGGGCCATTGCGCTTCTGAAGAGCATCAGGAACGATCCTAATTCAGTGTGTTTTGTCGATGCCGCTCAGTACGGTCGCTCAGCGATGTCTTCAGTTACTTCTGTGAATCACATGGGTTCTGTTATCAATGTGCGTCAGTTAGGAACTCTACTTTCTCAAGAGCTGAACAAATGGCTGTAGCCCTTGCCCTTTTGAGTGAAAGTAGATCACAAATCTTCATCGACTCAATATCAGCGGTCTGGGCTTTCGCGTCTGGTTCCGTCTGTGCTGATGTATTTAAACTACTTTAAAATAGGACACTTTCTCCGCATACCAATACCTGGTTTTCTGCATATCTCGAACCTATACTGAACTTTCTAGTAAACCTGAATGAGACGGCTCACTCCCGGGTGCGTGCACTAACCCTCCGTCCTGGGGAAGACGTACGTCCGGAGGTTGGCAGTGGGATGTTTAGGGACGCTTTACTTACACTAAGTCAAGTGGCTAAACACTACAAGTTGAAAAAGCGGTCATTTGCTCCTCCACACTGCAAGTTGTCTAGACCTCAGGCAGCCACATTTAGAATGCTCTAGACCAGGTCCTATTCAAGTCTATCCTTCCTTAGCATGGTCTCTTCAGAGGCTTTTTACTCTACTTGTCCTGATTGTGGCGAGGTTAGTGGCTTTGAACATATTGCCACAGAGATTGCTTCTACTAATTATTTTACAAAGAGGACCAACGGGATGTTATGTAAGCGTCTACAGTGCCTCGCAACTAACGAGACGCTATGTGAGCGTCTACAGTGCCTCACAATCAACGAAACGCTATGTGGGCGTCTGCAGTGCCTCGCAACCTACGAGACGCTATGTGGGCGTCTACTGTGCCTCGCGCCTGCTCACGCATCTTGGGCAGAGCAGTGCATGCCTCTGGTGTACGAGCACGAGCCGGGAGGACTGACGGAGTGGTTGTTCAGAAAAGGACACGTAGGCGGAGCACTTCTAGTAGACTCTTCTTTGTGACATAGCCACTTTTCTGGGCACAAGTTCGCCCTCAATAAATCATTGTGTGTGTTCCCCCTTTTGTATTGCGTGACATTCTGGTGGAGGTGTGGGGTATGATTAAAAGTCCCTTTGGCGCAAGAGAAAGAAGCCCTGACCCCCAGCAATTGGAGCTCGGCGAACTTACTCCAGTACACCAGCGTTCAAGTCGCCGCCTCCGAGGTGAGTCACCTGAATTCGGACCACTCCTCACTGCTCCAGCAACACGGGCAGCGGTACCCGCCAATCTCAGAGAAATGACCAATCCAGCTTCAACATCTGAACTCATCGTGTCTCCCCCGTGCTTACCTGAACCCTTTCACAGTGACGCGCACGAAAATGTGGAAGACTGGCTGGAGCGTTTCGAGCGAGTCGCAAGGACCAATGTCTGGGTTGAGGCGAGGAAATTGGGCCGCGTGAACTTAGCGTTGGAAGATGGAGTGAGACTATGGTTTGAGAACCACGAATGGACAATATCGACGTGGGAAGACTTTCGGCAGCATTTGCTTGCTGCATATACCAGCACGGATGGCCGGGAAAGGGTAGAAAATGCCCTTCAATCAAGAAACCAATGCACGAACGAGTGTCAGCATGTATATCGAGAGCATGTGCCGGTTTGCAATCCTCCTTGTACCGTTGCTGAATTCCGCACAGAAGCCACGACCATAGAAAGAGCACTGCAGCAGCGTGCCCGTCACTACAATCGGGATGCCGGTAGTGAGCCTGCGGGCGTTCTTTTGGCAAAGCGAGACAGCAGCAACGAGACGCTGAGGAAGCTGGTGCGTTCCATCGTCAAAGAGGAGCTTCGTAACATTCTGCAACGGCAAGTCATGCCGACAGTTTCATCCCTCACATCCGTCATCCGTGATGAAATTCGGCACGCCATTCTTCAGCCGGAACCAGAAGTGTGACCTTTTCGACTTCAACAAACCTTGCAGGAACGCCTCGTATCAACATACGCAGACGCTTTACGCCAACCTGCCGTCCACAATGCCTCGTTCGCGACTCCCGGTGCCCGCCAGTCAGATCCGACCAGCCCATCTTTTCTTGGAGAGCAGAGACCACGGAAAAGCGATGTGGGGCGTACACCTGACAGGACACTGCTCTGTTTTCACTGCGGAGAAGCTGGGCATTTTTACCGACACTGTCCATACCGAAGGGTCGGTCTGCGTGAATTTTCTGTGTATGCTCCATGCCCGCGTAATGGTGAAAGGGCTATAGAAATAGAGGAGTACCTTTCAAGGCACGGATATCCAGCCGCTAGCTTCCAGCACCAGCCAAGGTCACCAGCGCCAAATCGTTTTCGATCGCCAAGTCCGCGACGTTCAAGTTCACCACCAAATTCACGAAACCATCGGTCAACGAGCCCGCCTCAGGAAAACTGAAGCCAGCGACCTGGGGAGGCAAGGCCGCTGATGTCTGACAGAGCAAAGATCCTCCGTCAAGGCCCCAGCGAAGTAGCGACGAGCAGAAAATGACGACGAATATAAGTAAAGAAAAAATTTCTTCAGACTTGCATGTTACTATGGACGGACGGGAATTTAACGTATTGGTTGATACTGGTGCCGATTATTCATTCGTAAGCTATGCAATCGCAAAAGATCTAAAGAAAGTTTTGACGCCTTGGAGTGGACAAAAGATACGCACGACTGGGGGCCATCTGATAACACCTCTGGGAAGATGCACCGCCAGGATCGGCATTCAGGGTGCCACTTATGTCGCTGATTTTTTAGTTCTACCAGAATTCTCGAGAGACGTAATAATCGGAATGGATTTCCTGCTAGATAGCTGCGCCATAATAAACCTGCAGAATTCTAGTATTTTTTTTTTGACAAAGCTGGCCATAGAAGAGGAGACGGGAAGTTCTGCGTTGAGTGTTATCGACGGCGACGTAATCATACCACCACGATGCAGCGTCCTGGTTGGCGTAAGGAAGGACGCATTCGTCGACTCTGAAGGAATAGCGGATGGCAATGTCGAGCTGCTGCTAAAGAAAGGTATTTGCATAGCTCGAGGCATTATTCGCTTACGTGGTGGGCTTGCCAACGTACTGCTCACTAATTTCGGAAATGAAATTCAGCATGTCGCAAAAGACACTGCCATCGCTTTTCTACACAGCTTTACTGAAGTTACCGACTTATGTGCCATTGCGTCAGAGCCGCCTACTTCGGAAACTACGCATGACCTTAGAACATCAGTTTCAATCAGCCGAAGTCTATCGCCAGCCGAGAGGAAAATCCTGGAAGACCTGATAGATGAATTCGCAGAATGTTTTTCCACCTCATCAAAAGTACGTCGCACGCAGATCGTGAAGCACAGGATTATAACAGAGGAAACAACCAGGCCGGTGTATCAACGCCCTTACAGAGTTTCGCAGAGAGAACGGGAGGTTATAAAGAGCCAGGTGCAGGATATGTTGCAGGATGATGTCATTCAGCCATCTAGCAGCCCGTGGGCATCGCCGGTAGTTCTCGTGAGAAAAAAAAGACAACAGGTTGAGATTCTGTGTAGACTACCGGAAACTAAACAGCGTAACGAAGCGGGATGTATACTCCTTACCGCGTATTGATGACACATTGGATCGGCTACGGCACGCCAGATATTTCTCTTCACTCGACTTAAAAAGCGGATATTGGCAAATCGAAGTAGATGAAAGAGACCGTGAAAAGACCGCTTTCGTATCTCCCGATGGCATGTACGAGTTTAAAGCACTATCTTTCGGCCTCTGTTGTACGCCAGCGACATTCCAGCGCATGATGGACAGTGTCCTCATGGGGCTGAAGTGGCAGTCATGCCTAGTCTACTTGGACGATATTGTGGTATTCTCTACGACGTTTGACCAACACGTAGAGAGACTGCGGTCACTACTTCAAACTCTCCAGTCGGCCGGCTTGACAATCAAACCAGAGAAGTGCCAGTTCGGCTCCGACAAGCTTAGTTTTCTTGGACACGTATAGCGCGGAAGGTGTTGGCCCTGATCCTGTCAAGACTGCGGCAGTGGCAGGATTCCGAAAGCCCAGAGACAAGAAAGAGGTGCGTCGATTTTTGGGCTTATGCGCTTACTACAGACGATTTGTAGAAAATTTCCCGAAAACCGACGAACCTCTAAACAAACTCACAAAAGACGAAGAATCATTCGCTTGGGGTGCAGAATAAGAAACAGCTTTCAACGAATTAAAGCAACATTTGCAAAGCCCGCCGATCCTTGCCCACTTCGACGAGACCGCTGACCCGGAACTCCATACAGACGCAAGCAATATTGGTCTCGGTGCAGTACTCGTACAATGGCAAAATGGAGAAAAAGAAGTGATAGCTTACGCCAGCCGTACCCTCTCAAAAGCCGAAAAAAACTTTCCCGCGACAGAAAAAGAGTGTTTGGCACTGGTATGGGCTATCAGCAAGTTCAGACCATACCTCTACGGAAGGCTGTTCCGTGCTGTCAGCGACCACCACTCATTTTGCTGGCTGGCGAACTTAAAAGACCCGTCGGGACGTCTTGCCAGATGGAGCCTCCGACTGCAAGAATACGACATTACTGTTGTATACCGGTCTGGGCGAAAACACAATGATGCCGATTCCTTATCACGCTCGCCACTTGACTCTACTCCTTCAGAAGAAGACGACTCGACACTTCTCTGTGTGATGGAAGCCTCAGATATTTCGGAGCATCAACGAGCTGACGCAGAACTGCTCCCATTGATCAAACACCTCGAAGGGCGTGCCCGCCAGGTCCCACGTGTATTTAATTATCTTCATTCTGTCTTCGTAAAAATGTGCTATACAAAAGGAACTTCGGGCATAACAAAGAGAAATTCTTACCCGTCGTTTCGTTAGCAATGACACCCGAAATCCTAGAAGCTTGTCATGATGAATCATCGTCTGGTCACTTGGGCGTCAGCCGGACATTTGCCAAAATTCATCAGAAGTATTACTGGCCCAAGCTGCTGGCGTCCGTGCAGCAATATGTGAAGACATGTCGCGAATGTCAAAGGCGCAAAAGACCACCACTGAAGACGGCCGGCCTGCTCCAGCTCATAAAACCGCCTGCTACACCATTTTAACAAGTTGGAATGGTTCTTCTTGGACCCTTCCCAATGTCATCATCGGGCAAGAGGTGGATCGTAGTCGCCACCAACTACTTAACGCGGTATGCTGAAACCGGCTGCCTTGAGCGAGGAACAGCAGCTGAAGTAGCCAAGTTTTTCGTGCACAGCATAGTTCTTCGACATGGCGCCCCAAAGGTAGTAATCACCGACCAAAGAATAGCCTTCACGTCAGAGTTGATGCAATGTTTGATGATAATGACGAACACCAGCCATAGGAAAAGCACTGCGTACCATCCCCGAGCGAATGGGTTAACGGAACGCTTAAATCGCACGATCGCTGACATGCTGTCGACGTACGTGGACTTAGAGCATAAAACGTGGGATGAAATCCTGCCTTACGCAACGTTCGCTTATAATACGGCCCTCCAAGAGACCACCCGCGTCACCCCATTTCAGCTTGTCTATGGTCGCATAGTCAATTCAACTCTCGACGCCATTCTCCCAGTCGACAATGACCACTACGAGCCATCTGACATTGACGAATTTCTGCAGAAAGCTAAAGAAGCACGCCAGTTGGCAAGGCACCGAATACGTCAACAACAGTTCAAGGATGCGGACTACTACAACCTGCACCGCAGGGGATTCAAGTACCAGCCAGGTGATCAAGTATAGATCTGGACACCAATACGACGACGCGGCCTGTCAGAAAAGCTCCTTTGACGGTACTTTGGTCCATACAAGGTCTTTTGCCGGCTAAGTGACCTAACTCATGAAGTTACCTAACCGCCGGCTAAGTAGTGACCTAACTCACGAACAAGAGCGCTCGAAATGGCAAAACCATGCGGAGGTCGTCCACGTTGTCCGTATGAAGCTATACCGCGAAAGAGAATGAAACATCTACCCCCTCGACTATTAACCTTCCGAATTCACGCATCGAGACGATGCGCATTTCGGAGGGGGAGTAATGTCACAGAGATTGCTCCTACTAATTATTTTACAAAGAGGACCAAAGGGACGTTATGTGAGCGTCTACAGTGCCTTGCAACCAACGAGGCTCTATGTGGGCGTCTGCAGTGCCTCGGAACCGACGAGACACTATGTGGGCGTCTACTGTGCCTCGTGCCTGCTCACGCATCTTGGGCAGAGCAGCGCATGCCTCTGGTGTACGAGCACGAGCCGGGAGGACTGATGGAGTGGTTGTTGAGAAAAGGACACGTAGGCGGAGCACTTTTAGTAGACTCTTCTTTGTGACATAGCCACTTTTCTGGGCACAAGTTTGCCCTCAATAGATCATTGTGTGTGTTCCCCCTCTTGTATTACGTGACAATATGCTCTGGCAGTGCCCCTAGTTACGGGGCCCAAGTTAGCTCACAGAAGAGGATTGGGACTCAGACTTACGAAGTGCGAAGTTACTACCACAACTAAAAGCTGTCCAGAGAGCCAAGATGCTATTGTGAGGTTAGGCCTCCCCATTCCTACGTGGGAGCTGCCCGCAACATTGCTATAAAAGAGTAGCGTTTCTCAGGACTCATTATAGTTCTTCGTCTGTCTAGATTCGATCCTAACTGTGTGAATTGCTAGGTTTCTATATCTGATTACGCTGAAGTGTTCTATCTCTGGAAGAACCTGAACTATTGGGAAATCTAGTTATTCGTGCGCTGAAGCATCGGCCATTTAATTTGATTTCAACCCACAGTTATCGGGGATCCATGCTAACTTTAGGTGTTTCAGCTGAGGCGCAACTAAATACTTGAACGTCTTGAAGGCACGAAAGTTGTGTGAAACTCGGCCATTGACAGACTGAGGGTCGAAGCTTTTAGGGACGCAACCCTTCGAGATCTTCACATTATTTTTTCCGGGCTTTTTTTGGGGGGAAGGGGGATGAACTTTTACAACCACTTTGGCAAGCTCTCGGGATATGTCCTTTTTTTGTCACAGTTAAAACAGGTTGCATCCACAGGAGGCATGCATCACTCCTGTGAGAATCGGGTGAACTTGATCTTAGTACACATTCTCATTTAGCATTTTGTCCTGTTTCTTCTATTTCTTCCTTGTTGTTTTTGTTCTTTTTTTATATGCGAAGCAGCTTAGGGTCGAGCTCAATATGGTGTGCTACGTGACCACCCTTGATGCGCGCGTGCGTATGCTCGCCCTCTTTCTTCTCTCCTATGCTCCACCCTCTCTCGCCTTACAACGCTGATGAAGGGAGCGTCTGCTAACCTATGCTTGCTCCCCCCTCTTTCTCCTCGAAAGGTTTCTCCCCACGACGTTTACTCCCCCACTCTCTTTCCTCTTTTGCCTTGGAACGCTGACGCAGACAGCATCTGCTAGCGAGTTACTTGATTGAAAAAAACAGTCTGCTCGTGCTGCACAACTATTCACTGGCCACCCCATATATATAGACACTATATTGGGATCCCCAAGGTAGTGCCGGTGGAAGATTTTTCCTGTGCATTGTTGAACAATAAAACTTCACAGCGTGCCCATTAACTAAAAGGTACTGCAGGTCTCTGTGTCCAATCGCAGTCTTCTGTCATTGCCTATTAGCAGCGATTGGCAGTGAGGTCAGTTGAAGTTGAAGTGAGGGCAAGTTTTCAAGAGCGTTTCCTAGAAGAGAAGCATTCAAGCTCAGTGATAGAAGTGCTGTTCCAAACTGCTACAAAAGAGAAGGGCTGCTTCATGCTCCTCTAAAGTGCAATATTTATTAGTAACTGCTCCGAGCCTGCTCTGAAGTGATGTCGGGGAAACTTAAAACAGTGAAGCTTAAACATGTGACCATTCACTGTTGCTTCTGGCACTTAGGATGACAAGGGAGCGGCGTTGTTTTGATCCTCAAACAAATGGACAATACCTGGCGGCCTATGTCCACCAGGTATTGTCTCTCCTAGCAGGAGGGTGAGGCGTCGTGCTGCCATGACGCGGTAAGCCGTTTAGGAGACGACGACAAATGGAACATTTTCCTTGCAAGGGACAGCGGGGGGCAGCTGCAAATCGCCCTGCTAGTTGAACGAGCATTTGGCGGACCCTTTTGAGCTTGGTTGCAGCGGCCCTTTTGATGTATGCTGTCAAGAGTTTCAGACCCCTCACCCAGCGGCAGACACACACGACGAGGAAGAGCCACGTTGGTGACACATGGGGTGCTGTTACCACACCTCAGTATAGGACGTTCATGTGGGCTGTGCATGCTCATCACTCGCGACGGTTATGTGTGATCCATGATTGGACAGTGCCATCTGCACGCTTTTCCTCATCTAGGGATCTGGGGACAACATACTCTTTATAATGAGCCACCCGGCTTATTCGAAAGAGCGCCATGCAGAGGCACGCCTTGTAGAGGAGCTCACTTTGTACATTATGTAAGTAAACCCTCTTTAATAAGTCAACTTTCTCCTGCCTCGACATCTTCGTCTCCAATTTCCGGTGCTGCAAGCCGCAGTCGCAACACCACCAAACCTAAATGAAAACAAAAACAAGCTGTATGCTGTCATCTAGTATACAGCTTGTATAGTACTAGCTGTGTACTAGAATATTGACAATGCTACATGTACTCGCATTTTCTATATATAGTTGTATATTTGTACCTTACAAGCAGACTATTTTGGTGAAATGTGTGTGAGACTACTTTGTCGTACTAGTCGCTCTGTGACAACTTTGACATCTTACTGATTACATTTAGCTTTTTCACCACCTTTGATCTCAAGCGTTTATGTCCCAAGAACAAGCACCTTTAAGTGATAATAAATGTTAATTCATATAGCTTACCTAATTTTGAAAATTTATATGTTGGTTACTTTCGCAAAATATAAAATCAACACTTAGTGTTCAAAGACCATCCATCTGCCTAATGATGATTCTTGCAGTATGCAGTGATTATTTATGTGCAAGATGTTTAATAAAAAATGACAGAACCCACGTACAGAGGGAATCAATGATATGCGAAGCACGAATGAGAGAGATTGATATGTAACTTTAAAATCAGCACAACGTTGCGTGGTGAACGGCCGTAGTGCCTAGTAAACACAAGTAGACGTGTTATATGCTTTTACGTATCTAGTTAAGATAAAAGTATGTTGTTTATAGTCGGTTAACGCCGGCACCTTTAACGTTTGCAATACCAGCACCAGCAGTGGTAGGCGAGTAAATTATGCCATGCATGACTTCCATGTCATGAGTATCATGCTTGAGCTTGGCATTTGTGTTCGACGTCCATTCATGTCCCGTAATACCTAATTTGGTATATGTGAAGCTAGCGAAACGGCTGCAAATGCATCATGAGCATGGTATGCAGTCAAGCTCTTACATGACATGCATGTTATGATGACCATTGTATTAATACTGATTGTTGGCATAGCTGGTACTTGCTTACTGACATGCTTTGGCCGCAAATAACACACACACAAAGTAAAGAAACACTCAATGACAAGCACAAGCCGCTTGTGCTTGTTGTTGAGTGTTTCTGTATTTTGTGTGTGTGTTATTTGTGGCCAAAGCATGTCAGTAAGCATGATGACCATGTTTGGACGTGTCATATACCTTTGTCGTTTGTTCGCGTCACGTAATACAAATTTTGGTATATGTGAAGCTAGAGAAATGGTCCTGAGCGCACCTTGAGCGTGGCGTGTAGTCATGTTTTACATGACACGCATATCATGATTATCATGTTTGGACGTATCATTTACCTTCGTCGTCTGTTAACGTCACGTAATAATGAGTTTCGTATATGTGAAGCTAGTGAAACGGCCTCGAGCGCATCATAAGCGTTGCATGTAGTCATGTTCTTACATGACATGCGTGTCATGATTACCATGTTTGCACCAATCATATACCTACGCTGTT
This sequence comes from Rhipicephalus microplus, assembly GCF_043290135.1. Lineage (NCBI taxonomy): Eukaryota > Metazoa > Arthropoda > Arachnida > Ixodida > Ixodidae > Rhipicephalus > Rhipicephalus microplus. Next base: position 7,702,132 of record NW_027464587.1, on the reverse strand, counting down.
CATTCACGTCAGGTAATACCAAATTTGGTATATGTGAAGCTAGCGAAACTGCCCCGAACGCCTCATGAGCGTGGCATGTAGTCATGTTCTTGACACGCATGTCACGATTTCTACAATAGGGCCTGTTACTTAAGTTCGCCATTCAGTCATGTCATACCTTACCAGTTTTGCAATATGTCATATAAACCTGATCACCGCAAGAGTAGCAAGATCATAAAATGTAAATCATGGCATTCATGACATACATATCATGCTAGGGTTAAAGCTTGGGTGAGTTGGTTCATATACATATTAAAAAACCCAGCGCAAAAATGGCAGGAAAGAAAGCAGGAGACAGGACAGAGCGCTGACTTACAACTAATTTTTATTTAGTGATGGGAACACATATATATCATGGCAGGCAAATAACACATGTCTACCACAGTATCACAAATGTCGCATGAACGTCATCATCACCGTGTCGCCACTCTGTCACCGCAAACGTGCTCATCCCAAAGATAATTGATATACATATGATTTTCATGTTATGATTAGAAAGTTATGCTCGTCGTACAGTCCTATTATGCCGTACCAATTTCGGTCCAGATCCCATTTTCGAAACGGCCAGGGGAGCTGAAAGTTGTAGGCGGCTAGATAAATACGTGGACAGACAGACAGACAGACAGACAGCAGGCAGGCAGGCAGGCAGGCAGGCGGGCAGGCGGGCAGGCGGGCAGGCGGGCAGGCGGGCAGGCGGGCAGGCGGGCAGGCGGGCAGGCGGGCAGGCGGGCAGGCGGGCAGGCGGGCAGGCGGGCAGGCGGGCAGGCGGGCAGGCGGGCAGGCGGGCAGGCGGGCAGGCGGGCAGGCGGGCAGGCGGGCAGGCGGGCAGGCGGGCAGGCGGGCAGGCGGGCAGGCGGGCAGGCGGGTAGGTGGGCAGGCGGGTAGGTAGGTAGGTAGGTAGGTTCAAACTTGTTGAAGTTCTCTAAGAAATGCTTTACATTTAATAAGTAATATATATTGTCACAAGGTCATGACGTAGACCAAAGCAGCAGACTCCATGTTCTGATGAAACTTTTTTTTCAGCTGAACTTGAGGGGAGTAAACCGAAAGTCAGATTACAGCAACACACGGGCACTGATAGCGGCGAACAGAGCGTCAGTCGGTGATCAGCTGACAAGCGGAGAAGCGCGTCAGCATTTATACATTTGCCATCGAATATTCTAGGGTTATCGCTAGCAGCCACGTAAGTTCCAGAATAATCTGTAAGGTTCGCGAAGTGGGCGTAATCTTAATGGAATGATCTACTCTAGTCTCGAAGCTTCGTGAACACTGCAACCATAGTTTGCACTGAGAATTACATACAGTGTAACAGGGTGACAACTAAACTTGAAAAAGGAACGTGCCATAGCCCCCCTCTGAAAAGGGATCATCCCGATGCTCTAACAAGAGATGAAAGTACAATAATAATGCAAGGAAGTACACGCAATAAATTATGATACAGCAATAACCACAATAAAGTATGCTCTTTTAGTTCGTTAACCTGCATGGATCGGCTTGAGGCGCTCGACATTGACGACTTCAGGTCGGGATCAGCGCCATTGAGAGTTTGTGATACAGGCGGGGACAACCTCGTAATTGAGTGGGCCAAGACGTCGAACAATTTTGTATGGTTCGAAGTACTGTCGCAATATTAGGCTTAATTATGCATTAACTCCAGAAGTCGTTTGATATATTTTGCTATCTGCTATGCAAAACACCAGTAGCTGCTTCAGGCTAGATTTTTTTCTGCTCCAAAAACAGTAAAATCTGCTCCAAAATGTCACTTTCATCACTGCAAGCTTAATTTCAAAAACTTTGGACTGAACACGTTTGACGAACATTCTAGTCTGTAAGTGTTCTTGGATAGTTTATGCATAAGATTGCATTGTAGTGCAAGTGGTTGTTTGGGGTGGTTTTTTTAAATGTATTGGAGTACCTTGTGAGTTGCGTTGTATTTGACAATTGCCGAGTGTGCATGTTTGTTTGTTGCTTATACTGCCATATCTCAGAATATAATTTGTTTTCTTATTCACTGTCGGCTCTGACTCAACCTTTGGACCGCAACTGGTGTTCGCTGGCAGACCAAACGAACCAACACTAAATTCTTTGTGGTTTTGTTGGGCATTTCAGGGGCCCGATACTTCAGCTCTTGGAATCAGCCCGGCGATTGCCTCTTTATTAAAGAACGAGTGACACCTGGGGAAATGGGTCCCCGCTGCCTCAGCTTTAGTCATGTCGAAAGTCACCGGCTTTGCCTATTGCCGAAAAGTAGTGGTCTTCACTGAGGAAATTTCAGAAACACTTGCCTTTCAGATTGAAGAATGACAGCTTCAAGTCTCATCTTTCATCGCCATTTGTTTTGCAATGTGGGTTCATGCGAAAAGGAGCAGACAAGTTTTCGAGGAATGAGCGATGTTTATTGCCTTATGTTCATCGTTGCATGGCCGGTCCCAATAAGCTGCTGGCAGGTCACGGCGCAAGCGTTTTATTTTGGCATGCTTAGCGTTACCGACTTGACTATCAACAGCAGTGCTCAGCTGGACACCACAGACTGCATTGAGATAAGGGTGGAAGCAACACATGTCTTTCACATCATTGTATGAAAACAGATGTGTTGTGGGGTGACCTCCACCTCTTCATTATCTAGTCTGGCATCACAGGCCTGCACACTGCACCACTTCTTTGATAAGCAACACCGAAGAAATACGTCAGTGGCGGTGGCTACAAAACCAAGCTGCCAAGCTTTGAAGAGAATTGTTACTTCAGTACCCAGATGAGTGTAGATTCAGCATGCTCTGCTGCTGCTGCTGTTAATTGCTCAAGCTTTCTTTACAGCTTTATCTTTGTGACATATCCACCACCAAGTGCCAAAGACAGTGCAGACAACAGGACAAAGAGTGTCCCGGTTGTTCTTCGTTCCGTTGTCTCCATTTTTTTGCCACAATGTTCATGAGCCAACTAGACCGCCCTTGTGTATCCACCTCTGTCGCAGATCTAGGGATGCATAATTGGAACTCCATTTTGAAAAATAGATTATTAGATCATCCCTTTTTGAGAAAATGTGTGGCCCTTCCACTATTTTGAACTGTTTTTATTTGCCCAATGAGGGTGAATGAAAAGTGTATGCATGCGTATTTAATAAAGCTTTTAAATGAAAGCATGGGTGTGCATTCTTTATTCTCCATTTTGAATTTTGCGCCATAACCAGGAAAGGGCTATCTTTCACCATAAGAGGGGCTCAGCATTTCATCGGTGCGCTTCCATCCCTGTCTTTCTCAGGAGTCCCTGGTGAAGCAGATGACCAAGGAGAACGGCGTGCTGGTCACCTCGTACGCCTGTGTCTCCAAGATGTCTGGGCTGCTGCTCAAGCACGAGTGGCACTACGTGATCCTGGACGAGGGCCACAAGATCCGCAACCCTGACGCTCAGACTACGCTTGCCTGCAAACAGGTGCGAGAAGATGTGCTAGGAAAGCTTTTTGTCGGGCTAAAGACACTTACCATCAAGGAAGAAAATTAAAGATGCCCGTTCTGTCCTTTCAGTTTACACCATGTGTTGCCAGTGCTGCACTGTTCTCTGCAGTGGTTACGGTGCTCAGCTGCCGATCCTCAGGTTCGATAAAATATGCGGCGGTTGCATTTCAATGAAGACGAAATACTAGAAACTCATATGCTGTGCAATGTAGTGCACTAAATGGCATTCACAAAACCCTAAGGAGAAATTTTGGAAGCGTTCTGCATTAACTCCTTTAATGTTCAATTTTTTCTAAAGCTTCCCTGACCAAAATTGCCTATTTTTTAAAAGCAAAGCATTTCTTAGTGAACTTCGGCGACTGAGCAACTTTGATCTACCTACCTACTTTCCTACCTATCTACTTACCGCTAATCTTTCTATACCTCGTACAAACAAATTTTCACTGTTCCTGCCTTCGTTATTTCCATCTTTTTCTTTCTTTTCTCCTTTTTCTTTTTTTTTGGAGTTCTGGTTGAGCCCCAAAACTGGCCTTGCGGCACTCACTGGCTGCACCGAACTGGGACTGCCTGCTCCCTGCCTCGCGCCTGGATTTCAGACGATTCTGGTGCCTTCGCTTGCATGAAGCACAGTGAAAGGTACAGGCGCATTGGTTCTTCTCTGGAACTTTTGGCCGAGGGTGAATGAATTTGTGGCTGAAAGAAAGGAGAAGGCACTGTTTTCTGCAGCCCATGCGGGAGCACGGCTTAGCGCCTTAAGGGGGGGAGGGGGGTGTGTTGAGTGGAGAAAAAAGTTTAGGAGTAGGTAGGAAGAGAAGGTTTGGAGAAACTTGTGTGACGGCCATGGCAGGTAGAGCGGAATGCGGTCATGAGCTGGTGGCAGGGCAGTCCAAGTAGTAGGACCTGGGAGTGTGGGGCTGCAAGCATTACCAAAAGGTAATACTTGCAGCCCCTTTAACTTTACTCTCTTTAGCTCTTACTCCTCTTTCTGTGTCAGAAAGAAATAAAATAAACTTCAAATTTCAAATAAATGAGATATTCGAGCGTTCTACAGATTCTATGATAGCCCCGTGTAATCCAAGTATTCCAAGAGGCTCCTGAAGGCTGGTTCCTGGCAGGTTACCAGAAACAGCAAGTTGTCCTGGCTGCGTTGCAAGCCGCGGCATCGTGCCTTCTTTCCCGATCACATTCCACGCTTCTCTCTGACCACCCAGCCTCCGCTCTGGAGAACTTCCTTTTACCATCTCTCCCCCAACTGCCAGCACTTCGAAGCCTGGCAGAGTTCCTTGAAGAGACGGGAATCGCGACCTACAGCTAAGACTGGGTCTCTTTCCATCACTTCCCTGCTGCCGGCTTGCTGTTTATGCCATTGAGCAAGCCTCGTCATGTCTAAAAACACCTTCTTTCCTCTACCCACTTTCATCCCACTTCCCCTTCACAAGACACTGCGCTGTGTGCTCCCTATTAGGCTGCAGAAATTAGGTGTTTTTTCTTTTTCGAACCACACATTCATTCATGCCGGTGGCTGTTTCAAGGTGGCAAGGAGGTTGACTCGCCACCGCTCTGTGTATGATGCGGTGCCACGCCGTCTTTCATGGTTGTTTTTTTCGTTGTGCGCGCTTGCAAGGGGAACCCGCTGGCGACGCGGCTGCTTTTCGTCGTTCGAAGGCGCGCTCGTTTTGTGACACTCTGACAGCTTTGCCTTGTCCGGTACCCAATTATGGATATCCGACGCTTCTTCAGGTGTCCACGGATGTCTGACAGAGTGTCACGAAGCTGTACGGCGGATGATTCTAGTGTGGTGTGTGACAATTTTGCAGAATTTTATCAGCCTAGTGATGCAGACTTTCACTATTAAACAGTGTCTGAGCTCGCTGCCACCATGAAAGAGGTTCCACCATCAGTGAGCTACCATCACACAGTAAGCCTCGATGATACATCACCTTGCTTGGGAATAAATAACATTGACAACAGCAAGCAAACTAACATTTCTCGAGAATATAGCTTGGGAGAGTTTCTAGACAAAGCTGGACACGCTGGCATCCCAGACAACTTTAAGTTACGCTTTCTGACTAATTCAAGGTCGCCAAATGCTACACATGACTTTAAGATAGATGTAACACCTGGAAAGAGGACTTTTTGCTGCCAATAGCTGGAAGATTACGCCTCTTGGCTTGCGTACTCAGCGACACTGAAAGGCGCCCTTTGTCGTTTTTGCGTCACATTTCCTCCAAACGTTCATCGGGGCACTTAAAGTAGCTTTATCGTGCGCACTTTCAGTAACTAGAAAAAGATGCACGAGGCGTGCAGGGATTATGTGAAATCCCTATGGCACCAGGAAACAATGGCCACCTCGCATGAGTTCATGGGTGTGATGTCAGGCAAGGTATTACCCATTGTTCAGCAGCTAAACAAAGCCCTGCAGGAGCAAGTTGAAAGAAACCACCAGAAACTAATTCTGATCATTTCCACCATTATGTTTTGGGCAACGCATGACTCTCCAGTATGTGGGGAGCAACCTGACAGTGGAGTTTTTAATGATCTTCTTGACTTTCGTGTAGAAGCAGGAGATACTCTGCTTCAAGAACACTTTGCATCTTCTCCTCGTAATGCAGAATACACTTTAGTCCGAGTCTAGAACGAGATCATCACAAGCTGTGGCGACATCCTGAGAGAGGAACTAGTGGCTGAAGTTGACACAGCGTTTGCTTTTTCTGTCCTTGCCGACAAAAGTGCAGATATTGCAGGAACAGAGCCGATGTCTATAGGCATTTGCTTCAATGACAAGGAAGAAACGAATGCCTGCGTTCGAGAGCATTTTATATGATTTGTGGAGTTGAATCAGCTGAACTCAGCTTGCATCGCCTCCGCAATCTTGAATTTTTTAAAGGATGCTTGGCTAAATCTTTCGAACCTCGTTGGAAAGTGGTTTGATGTGTGCTCCACAATGGCTGGAAGAAAAGCTAGAGTTGAAAGAATAATACAGAAAGAGCTTCCAAAGTCATTATTTTTTCACTGCACAAGCCACAGACTGAATCTCATGATCAACGACTTGAACTAAGTCTCATAAATTCGCAGCATAATATGAATCTTCAAGCAAACCATAAACTTCTTCCTTGAGAGCGTACTTCGAAGGAAATTGGTTCCCAACATTCGGATGCTGTGTGAAACAAGGTGGTCTGCAAAATACAAGTCAATTAGGATCTTCTGAGAACTATCATTGAACTTATTTACAGCGCAACACTAGAAAAAATACAGGACAGGGAAAGAGCAAAAGAGAACGAAAAGACGGCGCTCTCTTTTGCTCCTTCCCTGTCGTGTATTTTTTCTAGTGTTGCGCTGTAAGTAAGTTCACGATGGATCCTAACTAATTGGCCCAACTTACCGTCTTACTCTTCAGAGAACATTACGGGGCCATAGTTGAAGCACTCGAGGCGCTCTCATCAATGAAGTCAACCTCGAGTGCTTCAACTAGGCAACGAGCTCACATCCTCTACTGTGCAACGACAAGCTCATCTTTCATTGTCAGCTTGCACATTGTAGCGAAGTACAGCACCCGACTGTAACCTGTTACGAACGTTCTGCAGAGTGTTACTATGAACTTTCATCGGTACACAACCGCATCACTGAGCTGCAGAATATATTTCGGGACCACCAGACCAACGCTTAAGAGCAGTTCTTTGACATAATTGAGAGCAGCAAGTGAGGCAGCCAATCGCTTAAACATATTAATATCTGTGCTAAGGCAATCCTCTCGTCAGACCCACCGAGACAACTACAGGATACAGTCGCCAAAGAAATATACCGCGTGGCAATATATGCGCCTTACTTGGACTCTCTCACTGCTTCCTTGGCTCGCCGCTTTTCTGACACTAATGAGAAGAACTTCAAGCTTCTCCTGCTTCATCCAGCAAAAATGAAGTCTTTGAGCCTTGTTGAGTTTGCTGACCTTGCTGATGAACTCCAAGAATTATATATCATCGAAAACTTCAAGGAAGGAAGCATATCTTGGTACGAGATGTGGCACCACAAAACTAGGGACACCCCTGAGTTAACTTATTCTGAACTTTTGCTTCAGGCCAAGACATTCTTCCCCGCTGTCGCAAAAGCCATTGAGGTAGCTCTGCCAGTTAGCACCTGCACCGTCAAACGCTCCTTCAGTACGATGAGGAGAGTCAAAACATAGCTACGCTCAACAATGACAAATGACAATTTTTACAGCCTTTGTATGATAAGTGTGCACCGAGAGCATGTTATGAAACACAAGGATGAATTTATCACGCGTGTCATCACGCAATTTCCCAGAGACGGTTGCAGCTACTATTCAAAGAAAACTGACGGACTGGACAACAGTTTTATATTGGTGACCATGTTGTGCTTTGCGTTGGTGATCAGTTCGTGCAAGTTGAAATCACGCATGCAGCGAGACTGGTCATGCACTCTTCTTCACCGAGAGGTGCTAACAATGCACTTGCTCTAGGACAAGTTGGTGCCTCAGTTTGCTAAACATGTTAATTTTGTGCAAAGCTTAGGCATGAAAAAAAAAAGCGTCTTCGCTCACTGTGCTACCACTGCGGTGAAGCTGGGCACACATACCGTTGCTGCCAGTATCGCTAGATGAGACTACGTGGTTTCGCCATGGACGCGCCGCGTCGACAGCAAATTGAAAGACCACGTGACATCACCGACTATCTCGCCGGAGCGTAAAGGACACTTTGGGGATCATCTCGTTCACCCTCACCAGGCCACTATATGTCACCGCACCGTTGGATGTACACTGGCTCGAACTCGGGCCGGTCGCCTAGTCCGTATCAGGAAAACTAAGGGCAGCTACGGATGGAGTTACAGATGCTGTACGACGAACTGCCGAAGGTTTTCCTCTTCCTCCGCCACCGCCGCCATGACGAAGCCCCAAGAACGTGCCAGTTCCTGAATGCAGCTCCGACGTTGATACTTCGCGGCCAGCAGAATACCTGACGAAGCAATGTTGAAGCAGCGGTACAAATCATCATAGCCGTGATCCGACGCCACGACCCAAATGCAAGGCGATGAACTAGCGACTTGACATTCTCATCGACGACCACAGCGTCACAGCTTCCGTCGACACCGTAGCTGACTATTCCGTCATCAGTGGGACGTTCCTTATGAAATTAAAGAAAGATAGGACAGCCTGGGAAGGCTCTCAAATTCGTACTGCTGGAGGTCAGTTAGTTACACGGTCAAAAATCTGTACAGCCAGAGTCACCATTAACAGCAGGATTTACCAGGCAAGCTTCGTTGTACTACAGTATTGCTCGAGAAATGTCATCCTTGGTATGGACTTCTTAAGCCTCCATGGTGCCGTCATCGACCTGAGAACAAAGTTCATAACACTGTTCACAGATAAATCATTGCCGCCTCACACGTCGTCAGGAAGGTACACCTTGAATGTGATGGAAGACCAAGGCGCCATTCCTCCTCTGTCCAGTGTCAGCATTTGCGTCGGCATTAAAGAATCAACAGACATGCAAGGCATCGTTGAATGCGACCAGCACCTTTTGATAAACCACAATATTTGTGTCGCCAGAAGAATAGCCGAGCTGCGAAGAGTGAACACAAAAGTGATGCTCACGAACTTTAGCAAAGAGTACAAGCACGTCAGCAAAGGCACGACGGTTGTCTGCATCGAAGAGATACTGAAAGCCAGCAAAGCTTTCGCCCTCACTGATTCCGCCAAATCTACTCCGACGACTGAACCCTTTCAACCAGCTTTCAACGTTAATCCGGGCCTTCCGACGCATAAACAAGACCAGCTCAAAAACCTGCTCCTGAAATACAAGAACTGGTTTTCATCGTCATCGAGAATTCAACAGACCCCTGTCGCGAAATATCAAATTGTAATGGAAGAAAATGCCAGGTCACTCCTTCAGAGTTGGTGACAGAGTTTAGACGCGAGAACGCAAAGCCATAAAGAAACGAGTCAACGAAATGCTTTGCGACCACATTATCCAGCCTTCAAAAAGCCCATGGGCATCACCGGTGGTGTTAGTGAAGAAAAAGGATGGAACACTACGCTACGCTTCTGCGTTGACTATTGCAGACTCAACAAGATAAAGAAGAGGGACGAATACCCTCTCCCTCGAGTAGACGACACCCTTGATCGACTCCACAGCGCCAAATGCTTTTCATAGATGGACCTCAAGACAGGTTATTGGCAGATCGAAGTAGGGGAGAGAGACCGAGATAAGACTGCATTCATAACACCAGACGGCCTCTACGAGTTTAAGGTCATGCCCTTTAGCTTTTGCACGGCGCCTGTGATGTTTCAGCGTGTTATGGACACCGTGCTCGCTGGGTTGAAGTGGCAGACTTGCCTCGTATACTTGGACGATGCCATCGTGTTTTCCTCAAGCTTTGACAACCATCTATAGCGCCTTGAAGCTGGGCTTCAAGCAATAAAAACCTCCGGACTCACTTTGAAGCCAGAAAAGTGCCGCTTTGCATACAAGCAACTCTTGTTTCTGGGACACGTGATAAGCAAGTCCGGAGTACACCCCGACCCGCAGAAGACGACATCCATCGCTGCATTTCCGTCACCCGTTCACAAGAAGGCCGTGCGTCGACTTCTCGGCCTCTGTGCCCATTGTAGGTGTTTTGTCACACATTTTGCCCGCATCACGGAGCCACTCGCTAACGTGACAAAGATCGACATCGAGTTCAAGTGGGAAACCTCGCAGGAGGAAGCATTTCAAGAACTAAGACGACGCTTGCAGACACTGCCTATACTTGCTCATTTCGAAGAAAACGCCGATACAGACATCAACATCGATGCAAGCAGTGTAGGTCTCGGAGCCGCCCTGGTGCAAAAGATTGACGGACTTGAAAGGGTAATCAGTTATGTGAGCCGGTTGCTATCTAAGGCGAATTTCAACTATTCCACAACAGAAACGGAGTGTCTTGCCATCATCTGGGCTACCTCTAAAATTCACCCTTACCTCTACGGCAGGCCTTTCAAAGTTGTAAGCGACCACTATGCCCTCTGCTGGCTAGCTAACTTGAAGGACCCTTCGTTCGCCTCGCACAGTGGAGTCTGGGACTTCAGGAATTCATCACTGTCGTTTACAAGTCAGGGCGAAGGCACTTTGACACCGATTGTTTGTCTCGCGCCCCTGTCGACCCACCGCCGCCGGACGAGGACGGTGACTGCTTCCTGGCAACCTTAAGAGTTGATGATTTTGCAAAACGACACACTGCTGACCCTGAAATCAAGGGCCTTGTTCAATACCTAGAGGGCAAGTCTTTCGTTGTTCCGAAGGTATTCAAGCGACGACTGGCGTCGTTTTCTTTGCGTAACGGCATCCTCGTCAAGAAAAACTTTTCGCCACTCGGGCCAACTACCTCCTCGTGGTACCTTCAGCTTACGTCCAGAAGTTTTGGATGCAGTACTCAATGACTCACAGTTGGACACCTCGGTGTTTCCCGTACACTGCCGAGAATACAGGAGCAGTATTACTGGCCACCACTTGCCGCCGACGTCACTCGTTACGTCAGGACATGTCGAGACTGTCAACGATGAAAGACACTGCCCACTAGGCCAGCCAATTTTCTCTAGCCTATCGAACCACCTCGCCGTACGCTTCAGGTTATCGGCATGGACTTACTGGGACTGTTCCTGATGTCAAATTCTGGAAACAAATGGAGCTACTGACTACCTCACCCGCTACTCCCAAATAAAGGCTCTGCCCAAAGGCAATGCCACTGAGGTGGGGAAGTTCTTCATCGAGGACATTGTCTTGCATCACGGGGCTCCAGAAGTCCTCATTAAAAACAGTGGTACAACCTTTACGGCCGGCCTAACTCAGGCAGTTCTAAGGTACAGCAGAACAAGTCACCGCCAAACCAGCACCAACCATTCACACACCAATGGCCTCGCCAAGCGTCTCAATAAGACCATCGCCTATATGCTGGCCATGCACGTCGACGTCGAGCACAAGATGTGCGATGCAATCCATTCGTACGTGACCTTTCCGTACAACACCACTGTACAAGAAACCATGCAGATGACGCTGTACAAATTGGTCTACAGAAGGAAACCAACAACGACGCTCGACGCCATGCTGCCAAACCTCTCTGATGAAGAAAACTTTGATGTCACCGTCTACCTCCAGCGCGCAGAAGAAGCTCGTCATTTCGCCCGCCTGCACATAAGGAATCAGCCGCTGTTACAATCTTCGATAAAGCTTTGTGGAATACCAGCCCGGTGACGGTGTCTTGTTATAAATGCTGATATGCCGACGTGGACTTAGTGAAAAACTTCTACGATGGTACTTTGAACCGTACAGAGTAGTTTGACGTCTCCGCCCACTCGACTACTAAGTTGTTCCCGACGGCATTACAAACTCTCAGCGACGCCGTGCTCGACCTGAAGTTGTGCATGTTGTGTGCTTCAAGCCATTTCTTGCGTGAACCTGAGGACTCAATTTTGTTGTGTGTGATATACTTTCTTGCTTGTACCTATTGTTTATTGTCCTTATTTTTGTACCTTCGTCTTTTGTTAGAGCATCGAGACGATGCCTTTTTCAGAGGGGGTAATGCCACGTCTTTTACTTCAAGTTTTGTTCTCAGCCCGTTACACTACGTTCAGTGCAAACCGCGTCTTTGATGTTCGAAAAGCTTCGAGGCTGTAGCAGACCGTTTTGTTAAGATTACGCCCACTTCGTCAACATTTCAAATTATTCTGGAACCTACGTCATGGCGAGCGATAACACTGAAATACTCGATGGCAAGTGTATAAATGCTGATGCGCTTCGCCGCTTGTCAGTTCATCTATGACCGACGTTTCGTTCGCCACTATCAGTGCCAGTCGTTTACTTTCCTTTTACGTGGCCACAAGTTCAGCTCGAATAAACAGTTTCTTTTTCCACGTGGAGTCTGCTCCTTTCGTTCATGTCACGACCCCGTGACAATATCACTGATCTCATTGTGCATTTCCCATTTTCTTACCGTATAAACCGGAATATAAGTCGAGATATTTTCTATAAAACGACGAGCTAAAGTAGCCCCTCGTCTTATATAGCGGTGTCTAGCCGACAGTGCACCGCTGTCTGGAAACATGTGGCTTGCATGTGCATGAGAAGCTGGACACGGCCATATGCCCATTCAAATCCAACAGGTTGTTTTTTTCCTCTCTTGTCTGTTTTTTTGTGTTCGTGATTTGCCACTGATCTATTTCTCGCTCCGCTTGACATTATGTTTCATTTTTAGAGCCTTGTTTTCGTTCACTGAATATGAGTAGCGGTACGAGAAGGCAGTATTTAGCTGTGTTTAAACTAAGGTTGTTGAGTTCGCAGAAGTGAATGCGAATATGGCTGCTCAGTGCCGCTTTGGTGTATCAGAAAAAAGCGGGTGCAGAAAGGGAAGCTGCAGATGTGCCATCCTCGAAAAATGTCCTTTTGTGGGCAAAGTGCGCGGTTCATCCGCAGCTGGAGGATACGCTAGGAAACTTTTTGTGGGAAGTTCATGCGTGCTCGCTGCCAGTGATCGTGAATACCATTCACAAGAAAGCTGTGGAACTCGCTCGGGAAGCTGGGCTCACGAGAGAACAGTTTCGTGCACCAAACTCTTGGGTTCGTCGATTCATGAGTCGCAAAGGACTTTCTTTCCGGTGGCGCACATCCATCTGTCAGAACTTTCCAGACGAGTTCGAGGACAAGCTCATAATTTTTCAGAACTTCGTGAACCAACTTCGGGAGCGGAACAACTACATGATGGGGCAGATTGACTATGCCGATAAGACCCCCGTGTGGTTTGACATGCCTTCATCGACCATGATCATGCAGTGTGGTGCCAAGGATACGAAGCTTTTGTCCACTAGCAACGAGCACTCGCGCTTCACCGTCATGCTGGCATGCATGGCAGATGGTAGAAAGCTTCCACCCTTCATCATTTTCAAACCTAAGATAATGCCGAAGGAAGTGTTCCCGACCGGTGTAGGCGTTCGCGTCAACAAAAAGGGATACATGGACAACGCCATGATGCTCGAATGGATACGAGTAGTCTGGAAGCCTCAGCCATGTGCACGCACTGCTGCGTCTTTGCAGCATGCTGGCGTTAGATGTGTTTTGTGGTCACTTAACCGATACTGTGAAACGCGCACTGGGCGATGGAAACACGGACCTCGCCGTGATACCGGGTGGTATGACGTTCACCCTCCAACCGATGGACGTTTTGATAAACAAGCCGTTCAAGGACCGAGTGCGGCCGGAGTACCAAAAGTGGATGTCTGGCGACAACCCAAAGACACCGATGAGCCGCCTAGAGAGGCAGGCCTCCGCTTGTGACTGTTTGTGGCTGGGTGCTTTTCGCCTGGCGTTTCTTGCCAGACTCCATGGTGGAAAATGCTTTTAAGAAATGTTCCATCAGCAACTCGCTGTATGGCACTAGAGACAACGCACTGTGGGAGGCGGCCAGCAACAAACTCTTTTTCAGAAGACGGTGGTGCTTCGTCTGATGAATAGGAACAGTTGCAATGGTGGTTGAGGGGAGCTCCGAAGATTGGGGTGCGGTGCGCCCAACTTGCAAATAAATGTCGTTCAGCAATTTTGGTTTTTTTTTTTTTTTTTTCGGTAACCTGAACTTGTGGGGTCGACCTATATTCCCACTCGACCTATAGTCCGGTTTATACGGTACATAGATGGCATTAGGTGCCCGCAAACTCCGCAAGTGTGTGAGAATATGCACTTGAAAATGCATTGTTCAAATTGAACGATTTTAATAGGTGTGATAGCAAAACAGGTAAGGGGACATGAAAGTGGTTTTGCATAGTTTATACCCACTATGGCTTCTATGCAATTATTCAAAGATACTTGCTCCTCAATCAAATGTTCTTACCATTTGTGGTGGCAATTTGCAACTATGACGAAATTTCCGGTCGTCGCCCTTGAAAACGTCTCGCAGTTATAGTCGTTGGCCCGCGCCTATTTCATGATCTACTTGTCTTTATGTGTGACCCAGTCATCGTGGGTCACGGTAGGTTAGGCCTACCCGTAAACGTGTCCTCTGGAGACTGCCGAGTGGTTCGCCGCCGCGCTGTGAAGGAGGTGAAGAGTGGCAGGTGTCTTGGTTGCAAGGTGCTGCAGGTTAAGGAGAGTGTCTCTCAGTCTCTACCAAGATTAACGGCTGCTTTCCAGCTCCTAACACCGCTACGTTCAGATCCGTGTTAACCAAGCCTTTTCTGCAAGAGCGACACTGTCTTCTTCAACCTTCTTCGTTCGGCACTCCACAGGACAATTCCACCTCATCTTCCGAAGGTTTCTCACCACAGCATGGCTCTCGCACCACAGGCTTTCCTCCAACCAATCCCTTACTCATCATGGAACTATCTGCGAAAATTGCTGTCCCACTTGCAAAATTTCTTTCATTAACAAGACTCCTCATTAAAACACTATGAGCACAAGAGTCACGCCCACTCATTTGCCATTAACTTTCCTGTCTACTAAGGGCACGTTACTTCCTGTCGACAAGTCCCTGTGTTAACCATCTTTACTTTTTTTTTCAGACCTCGCTGCACATGCACAATTCTCTAGGGCTCTCTTCCTTCACTCGCTAGCTTCGTGCCGACCTTTTCGATGGATTAGCTGGCAGATTACTCCTGTCGACCATTGCTCATCCTTGCCCGTGTCGGCTGCGTTCCTTATCCTACTTGTTGCTGCCTCAGCATTGTCCCCTTTCTCGACACTTTCAACACTCCTATATCAGCTCGCCTTGCCATTTTCTCTACTGTGTGCAGCTTCTTGCAGCTAACTTGTTTGCGCCACCTATTCAGGAACTGCTCGGCCACTCCTTCATACGCTTTTTCTGCCTCCAACAATCAAAATAGTTAGCTAGCCTGCACACAAACTATTTACCTGTTCTGGAATCTTCTGGCTCACAAGACCTGATCTTTTCGTGAGGTAGTTAGCTGGAACCTTTCTAATAAAGTTTTCTTGACCCAATTGGAATCAAGTGACTCTTCCGCTGGCATGAGTCCAAGCACACTTGATGCCTCTCCCATGAAACCCAAGTCATTAGACCACTCGCCTCTTTCTCAGCCTTGCCCTTTAGCAATTCTTCGATGCAAATAAGCATCCAGGTCATATCATCGCTCATTGAAGGGCATGAGGTGCGTGCGACAACAGTGTGTGAGGCCTCGCTGGTGCTATGTATGGGATTGGTTCGAGGGAAGCCTGCTGTGGTGGTTAACGGACGTTCGTCACTATGTTTGTTGATAGCGGACGAGAAAGGATTAACATAAACTTTTTTTTATTTCATGGCATGGGTGGAACGGCTGACGGTGCACGGATACGCTACCGTGTGCAGCGCCGTTGAGTCGGACGTCGCGGCCAACCCAGCAGTCAGGGTCGCAACTCCGGAGGTCCTGGATCAGGCCACGGCTCACGACGACCACACCCGGCAGGCCTCGTCCACGAACCTGCTCCCGGCCACTGCACCCAGGCAGGAGCCGTTCGGGAGGTCTCGGCCTTGGACCTTGAACAGACACACCGGAGCTCGACCTGGCCGACACGTACGGGTCTCACGTCCGGCTCAGGAACGCTGCCAGGAACTCGTCCTCTCGAGCGGCGCACTGCTTCGTCTGCCTTCGTGGCCTCAACTCTCGAGCTGCAGTGGCGGAGATGCCTTGACCAGCGCGACCTCGGACCTCGTTTCCAAGCTCTTGATCACCTTCCGGGCGTAGCGGTTCCACGAGCGGGTTCTGGCCAGCACACTACAGCTGCGGTGCGGCAGCTCACTCACCGGCGTTCGTCGCCTTGGCCAGGGCACAGCCAGGTACCCTTGGGTGCGCACCTCGTGAGCTCGCGGCCCACTTCCGAGGCTGGCGCGTCGCTCGGTACGGCTCGGCACCACTGGCGATCCTCGATTCAGCCAGCAACTCCCCTGGCACCTGGATCCTCGGCCACCCTGGACCTCGCCCGGCTCCGTGGTCCTCTGTGCACACGCCCGCGTCTCGCCTGGCAGAACATCTCGCTCGTCCCTTGCTGAAGTGCGACGCTCTCGTGACACCGGCGCTTGATGGCATGGGTTCGGCCACGGAGCAGTCAACCCGCATGGAGACGCGATGCTCCATGCGGGGCATGGCCAGCCCGTCCAGCGAAGAGCGTGCGCCGAGACGCGATGCTCGACGCAACCGTGACCATTAGCCAGGCCACGTTCATCGCTGTGTCGAACGGCTGACCGTGGAGACGCCTCGCCGAGATCCGCGATGCCCTCGGCAAGGAAGAGAACAGCAGGCCAGGCCGCGCCCCGAGATGCAGTACTCGTGCGGGCAATGCCGCCCCAGCTGGTGGTTGGACGGCAGCAGCGTGGACGGCCGCGTTCCCTGGCCGGAACCTGGATCCCCTGCGTCCGACGCTTCGGCCCGCTGTCTCCCGTCTGCCACTGCTTCGGCTCGTCCCCAGCCACAAAGCCCACTGCCACGTGATGGTCGCCCGTGGCCCAATCGTGGCACGCCACCTCTATGGGCCACCACTGGTCATCAGCTGATTCGCTGACAGTCACGCGCACATTAAACGCGCCTTGCCCCGCACTTCCGTCGTTGTCGTTTTCTTCGCTCATCACACCTGCGGTGTGCGACTCAAGGTGGGGTGAAAAACATTTAGAAGATGAGCTGGCATTGTCCTGTGGAGCACCAATCGAGGAAGGGGGAAGAAGACAGCCTCGCTCGCGCGGTGAAGGCTCGGTTGACTTTGATATGAAAGTGGTGGCGTTATGGGGTTGGAAAGTAGGCGTCGATCACAGTAGTCACTGAGAGACACTCTTCGGACAAGCAGCACCTTGCAACAGCAGTTCCCGCAACACCTGCCGCTCTTCACCTTCTTCACAGGACGACTGCGACCCACTTGGCAGTCCCCAGAGTTCGACGTCGATGGGTAAGCTTAAGTTGCTGAGACCCGCACCTACCGGGTCACAAGTGCAGACAAGCGGATCGTCAAGTGGACGTGTGTCGACGACAATGACTGCTAATCATCTTGCAGGGCTTCGATGACAGTAACACTTCGTCATAGTTTTGAGGATAGCATTTCAACAGGAAGAATGTTCAACCATTGTGGGAGTGCATGAGAGTAGCCACCTAGTGGCCATCTTGGCTAGAGATAGATTAGGGCTTAGGACTGAACTTGACTTGAATGGATGTTAGTTCTGGTTTCCTTCTACAGGCAATTATTATGTACATGTTCCTTTTTGGGGTGAAGTTTGAGTGTCAGATCATTGTTTGCCATTGTGTAATATAAAAATGTATTTGCTGTGCTACCTCTGACTCGAGTCTTTCTCTCAATTCAAGCCTTTGCGAAAACTCCCGAGATGATCGTGACACTTTTGCAGGGGTGTGTGTTCTCAAAATTGGCTGGGTACTATTTATTGCTTTCTCTTAAAAAGAAATACTGACATCCTTTTCAGAGGTGTTTTTACTCTGCCATAGAAATCTCCTGTATACAGAGGCAGCTTTGAGTAAGTGTGAGACTGAGAAAATGCTGGTGAGATATTTTATTTTGATGTTAAAATCAACTTTCCTGTAGGTTTCAGCCTGACATCAGGCTGCAGTACTAATTCTTGAGAGTGAGGACGTCAGGCACCAAAAGTTATGCAATGGCCACTTGTGCATCGCTAACTGAGCCATGGAGCCGAGTGGCTGTGGAAACGTCCCGATATCTTGCACGAGCATGCAACGAAAACATGTTGTGACATCAGGGTACAGTAGAAAGCGGAACTAGGTGTGAAAAACGTACTGTAATTACTTTTTCTGGGTTCACTTACTCTTAGTCATGCATTTTCTAGGCTCTTGGGTGCTTGGCCTTTCATTTGATGAAAAAAAATGAAACGGCAATTGGAACTTAGCTTGTATCAGCATGCCACATATAAAAAAGAAAAAAAGGAAAAGACGACGCAGATGTCAAGAAAAGTAGGTGCTCCTTTTAAAGGAAAAGATGACACAGACGTCAAAAAAAGTAGGCGCGCCTTTTTTTCTTTTTATATGTGCCGTGCTAGTAGAAGGGAAGTGTGACGTGCAATTATGGCCGTCGGATATACTGGGTTCTGAGGCGGCCTAAGGTGGACATCCACACTCTTTCAAAATCAGGAAGGGACAGCCAGACCCTTTTCTTTATTCCACGATCCTCGAGCGCCCGGGAGCTCAGCGCCGATTTACCTAGCTTTCCTCGCGCAAATTCGCAAGACACGCCCCGACCGTCGTCTGCTGTCGGTCGTCACATGCCCGGGTTTGGAAACTGGTTGTCCCGACTTTACACACAAAACACTAAGAGAGACGTAACTAAACTAACTTAAGCAGTCCTATTTGTAGCTATTTACAAAAGTCAACGAAACATTGTCTATCCACTTTCAGGCACACAAAACTATATACAAGCACTAACAACTGTTTACACTGCACGGCACCCGTGTACACCTTAGTCCGAAGCATTGGGTTGCTCCATGTGAGCGATGGGGCTCAGATATGATCTTAATCTTTTAACATGCACAATGTTTTCCACGAGTTCGATCTTGTAGTTCACGGGAGACAGTTTGTTCACTATCTTGTGAGGTCCGGTGTACAATGTAGTTGTTTTCACATTGGATGTTGGAGCCTTGAGGAGCACCATTTGTCCTCTTTCAAACACAATGTCCTTGTGCTGCTTGTCAAAGTGCCGCTTCTGTTTTTCTTGGGCCAATCAGATGGGCGTGGCTGCGAGCTCCCTGGCTTTTTGCAGCCATTCACACACTACCATAAAATAGTTTGATTCTTCTTTGAGCTCTTAAAGCTCTCGGCGGCTGTAACATCTAATGGTAGCACCGGATCCCTACCGTAGACCAGGACGAAGGGAGTTCGGCGAACCGTGTCTTGGTACCCGGTGTTTTAACAGAATACAATATAAGCGAGGACATCAGCCCATTTTTTTCCCCCGGCGGTAGTCATGGCAATGATCTTTTTGATTGTCTTATTGGCTCTTTCACACAAGCTGTTTGCTGCGGTGTGATATGCTGTAGTGGCAGCATGTCTAATGCCCCGATGTTTGAAGTATGCTTCAGTAGAGTGCGCCATCATTTGATTACCTTGGTCTGTGGTAGTTGTGGCTGGGCATCTGTGCTTTAAGATGATCCTTCGTTCGACAAACTTCTGTACATCTGTGTGTACATCGGTGTGTACATCGGTGTGTACATCTGTACATCCGTGTGTACTTGGACACCAAATTGTGGTTTTTCGGAGAATAGTTTAAGGACAGGCGGCTGGCACAATGCGCGCTTTAATGTCTCAAATGCCACTTACTGATCTTCTCAAGAAAAAGTAGCGTTTTTCTTTAGGAGTGATTGAAGAGGTGCTGCAACACTGCTGTAATTTGGGATAAACTTCCTGAAGTACGATGTGAGCCCGATGAATGATTGTAGTTCCTGTACATTTTGAGGAGCCCGAAAGCCTAAACCACTGCCAGTTTTGATGGGTCAGGAGATTCACCGTGTTTTGTGACAATGTGCCCAAGGTAATTGATGGCAGTACAAAAAAAGAAAAACTTCTGTGGCTTGAACTTCTAGGCTGCTATTTCGAACCTTGTAAATATTTTCTGAAGGTGCGAAATGTGTTCTTCAAATGTCCGGCTGAAGACCACGCAGTCATCTACATACACAAGGGCATTGTCGTATTTAATATCGTCAATAATTGTATCCATGGCTCACTGATAGGGGAATGGGGCACTTTTAAGGCCCAATGGCATCCGGAGGAATTCGTAAAGACCCGACGGCGTGACGAAGGCAGTCTTCTGTATGTCATCTGGATGCATGGCGATCTGATATAATTCAGACACCAAGTCCATAACAAAAAAGTACTTGCTTCTGGTGAGTGCCGGCAGCGCATCTTCAATTCTTGGGATAGGGTACACAATGTCCTCAGTGACGGCGTAGAGACGTCGATAATCAACGCACATGCGCTTCGTCCCGTCTTTCTTTGCTACAAGGACAAGGGGTGACGCCCAAGGACTCCGAGAAGGTCGCACTATATTGGCATCAATGAGGTCCTTGATCATACTTTTGACGAGGTCACGCTGTGCTGGAGACAATCTGCGAGGACGTTGCAGTATTGGCTTTGCGTTTCCAGTTGGAATGCAATATCGTTCAGCTGTGCAGGAGCCTACATCTGTACAGTGAAAGCTCATTAATTCGAACTTCGATAATTCAAATATATGGATAATTCAAACTGTAAGTTGTGGTCTGGCCAAGCTTCGTACAAGCCTATGAATAAAAAAGTCTGTTAATTTGAATGCGAGTAGGTTCTGCCGCGGATAATTCGAACTATGCGCCACCGCGCCGGTGGCTTGGCTAGTCGCTCGATAGGACGGCTGCCGAGTTACAAGGTGGCGTTGACAGGGAGCGGAGAGAAAAACTGATAAACTGGCATGGAGGCCAGAGTTCAGAAAATAGCGCCACTTACTCTTCACCCCCCTTCCACCACAATCTCTCTCCCTCGGCAGCTGCCTGCTCTCCGCCCTACGTAACCTCCAAGATTTCTTTTTTTTTAAGTGCCAATCTCGGAGCCTTTGAAAATTCTGCGTAGTTGTCGTTATTAGAGGACTGATGGCAAGACCAGCACACAGCAAATTGGGTGCGTCGTAGCTTTGCCCAACTTTCTCTGCAGTCTCTGTCTGGAGCGTGCGTTGTACACCTCGGTTGTTAGTGCTGGGAAGAGCTTCCGACTGTCGCGATTCTTTGTGTTGGTGTTAGGCCTCAGCTAACAGTTGTTGTGGTAGCGCCGGTAGTAGCTTTCCATCTGTCGCGATTCTGATGCTCCGACTTGATGGCGGGTGCCCGCGGCAAATACCGTGCCAAAACACTTCCTTTCAGCAAACACGACAAGCTGGCCTTCCTTCCAGCAAACACGGTAGAGGTACTGCAGCCCATGAACCAAGGTATAATTAGAAATTTAAAATCATTTTATCGGCATCATATTGTCACGGCGTCGTGACGTGGCCGAAGACAGGAGACTTTGCGTTGGAATTTAACTGTTTATTTGGGTGAACCTGTGCCCGGTAAACGGAAAGTCCGATTACAGTAGCAGTCTTGGACTGATAGCGGCGAACGGAGCGTCGGCCGTCGATCAACAACTGACAAGCGGCGAAGCGCGTCAGCATTTATACTCTTGCCGTCGAATGTTCTAGCATTATCGCTGGCGATGGCGTAGGTTCCAGAATAATCTGTATAGTTTGCAGAGTAGGCGTGATCTTATCGAAATGGTCTACTATAGTCCGGAAGCTTCTCGAAAACTGCAGGCGCGGTTTACGCTGATAATTGTGTAGTGTTTCGGGACGATAACAAAACTTGGGAAATGGAACGTGGCAATATGTTGGAACGAATTATTTTGTGCAGTAACTACCAAGTGACGCTCCTAAGTGCACTACAAATGCTTGTGCGTGCTTGGGAGCAAGTGACAGCACTTACGATAGCAAATTGCTTTCGCCACTGTGGCTTCAGCACTGAAGCTCTGCAAGCTGACGAGCCCCCAGTGCTCGAACACGGCGTCACCGCCTCATGGCAGACGTTTTGGAAGATGTCTGCTTTGCGGACTACGTCGATGTGGACTCAAGTGCAGTGGTGTGTGGTGCACTCACGGATGACGACATATGTCAGGTGAGAAGTGCAGAACCTGTCGCTGCCAGTGATGATGATGTGGAGGAGGACAAAGCACCAGTCTGGCCCTCTGCTTCGGAAGTCATGGCCGGATTGAATGCCGCCTGTCTTCTTTTAAGATTTGAAGAAGGCGGAGTAAAGGCCTTCCGCCAAATTCGCTCGTTAGAGCAAAAAGTGCTGGCTGTCACCTTCAAGGAAAGAAGGCAGACCACGATCACAGACTATTTCAAAAAACCATATGCCATACTGACCATATGACCATATGCCCTACTCGCAGTGTACTATTGTTGTTCTTCACTTTCGTTAGTTAGAACTTTCGTTAATTCAAACTAAGGTGGCTTTCTCTTGCGGTTCAAATTAACGAGCTTTTACTGTACTTTACTGTGCAAAGCAAACCGAAAGTTGCACCACAAATCCTTCACGACCTGCAGCTCATTGGAAGATACCGTTGTTCCAACGTTAAAGCTGACGTCTCTTATTGCGATTGAGCGGTGCTGTGGATCGACGACCGCATGAGCTGGTGGTGCATCAAGGTCCACAAGAGAAGGAAGGCATAAAATTTGGAGGATCTGTTGGCAGTCCTCTCCAGAAAGTTAATATCCTCAATTCTGCTTGCTTCTTCAATGAGGCCAATTGTCATCTAATATCGGAGCAAGACGGCTTGAGAAGAGCTGTTCGTGATCAAAACCTTCGTTGATTTTCCGATGCATCTGTTACCATGGGCTCCACCATGACTGAATAGCGATCGTACAATAGCTTTATCCCGGTGATGACCATTAAATGATTTTCATCTTCCAACACGCGATACCAGGCCACAGGAACTAACTTCCGCAATTAAGCTAGCAGTGGTTGCTCCCTAACCAGGTAGACCTTGCATAGCCTTTGGGGAACTGATACAGCCAAGCTCTCCAAGCCCCAGTTGATGACGGCTCTTGAAGGCCATAAGAAGTCATCGCCTAGCAGTATTCCTTCGTGAGGTAACTGGGGAACAACAACAAAGTCATGCTGCAGTGTTTGGGCGTCCACTGTCACCAAAACACTGACTTGACCTAAATTTTGTAGCTGATGGCCGCTTGCTCCTACCAAACGTAGCGACGAAGGCCTTATGTTTAATTCGAGTTTGTCAACTATGGGTGCCGTAATCAAGCTTTTGACAGCTTCAGAGTCCAAGACACCTTTAATCGTTTGTTCGTTTATGGCGACAGGAACAGAAAAAGTACCAGCGTCAGAGACACATGACACCTGCTCAATTACTGAAGACTGCATGCAGGCATTGGCGTCACCAGCTGTTCGTTTCCCCGCTGTTGTGAGCTGGAAGATTCGAAATCTTCCTGCCACTTCGAAAATTTTGCAGTGAGCTAGACGACACTGTGTAACAAAAAGGCCACTTCTAGAGCAGTTCAAGCACAGTTTACGAACTCTCGGGGCATTTCCTTGCGGCCTTTCAAAAACACGCATTGCGGAGTGAGTCGGTTGCCACGATGGTGATGGCTACGCTTTCGTATTGCCTTCTTTTAGCACCTTTCTCTGAGCTACTTCATCATCTAAGGAACCGCTAGACTCTATGCTGTCCGCGTGTTGACGATGGCGCATAGGCATTCGAGGTGAACGCTTTACCATATTACGGCATTCGGCGGACGGCGATGTGGATGGCGTTTTGCGTTCTTTCGCAGCCAAAACTTGAATGGTCTCCTCCGAATCCCTGATCTGGTCAAAGAGCAGAAAGGAGCTTAGCATATTGTCTAGCCGCTGAAATGTTTTATCAAAAAACTGCTCCTTTGCCTTGGGTGACAGAGTAGCCATGATAACTTGGTGCTTTTCCTGTTGTAGTACAGGATAATTTCACTGCTCCATCAGGTCCAGCTTTCGGTATGCGGAGTCTGTACATGACTCGCCTGCGCGTTGCATTGCACCGAACATTCGCTGTTTAGATGTTATATCGCAGTCCATGTTATAACGTCGGTGGAACGCTGCCTTCATGTCAGCCCAAGTACTGATACTAGCCACCTTCGTTTGGTGACGCATTCATGTAAAGTCTTTAGCTGGGAGCCTCGAAATATTGAATGGTATGGCGACCTTGTCCGGAATGCTGAAGGTTCTAAATCAATAGTCAACTTGGTTAAACCAGGTGTATAGATCTTTCCCGAGATGCGGTAAGGAGCTCACCGAGAAACTCGAAAGTCGTCCCAAGCGTCTTCACTGATAGACATGCACACATGAGCATCGCTTCTGGCTCGTCTTTGTCGCTTTCTCGAGCTGCGTTTAAGAATTCATCGACACACTGCTGGGCGTCAGAATTTTTATGCGTTTTTAACTCCAGACGCTTGATGCGGTTTACTAGTGGATCAAGTAAGTTACTTAAGAGATCTTGACTTGCTTTCATCTGCGAGTCAAAAGGCGGTTTTGGTGCATCGTGGTCTTTGGTGGCGTCGTGGTCCTTGAGAATTGTCAGTTTCAGTTCCTACAATTGGCTCCGAAGCTGACCCACCTCGGTCTTTGTGACAGTGACTTTGGACACAGCTGACCGGTAGGCTTCTAACCGGGCGGCGTCATCCAGCTGCTCGAACACGTCGACAGAACATGGGGCCGTCACCATCATGGGATCACGAAGCCGATGCTGTTGAAATGTCAGTGGTTGAGCCAAAGGAGCGCGCAGGGAGTGACGTCCCTGCATAGATGTAAACCTCTTCTTAGTTCACCTCAAGCCATTGGGCGTCAATTGTGACGTGCCGTTGTGGCCGTCGGATATACTGGGTTCCGAGGTGACCTAAGAAAAACATCCACACTTTTTCAAGATGAGGAAGAGACAGTCGGACCCCTTTTTTTTTATTCCACGTTCCTCGAGCGCCCGCGAGCTCAGTGCCGATTTATCTCGATTTCCTCGCGCAAAGGCTAGACACGCATCGAGCGTCGTCTGCTATCGCTCGTCACAGTAAGTTCATGGATGACTAACTCACCCAAGCCACTACACTTCTGGGCAATTGGAAAGTTTTGTGCCAGTGCCGCTTCAACATTGCTGCATCAGCATTTTTTTTTTCTTGCACGAAGGTTGTCGCGGATAGAATGTGAAGGGACATAAACGTGTGTGTGCAGTTCCGTACCCCCCACCGGCTCATCCTGTCTGGCTCGCCCATTCAGAACAACCTGCGGGAGCTGTGGTCCCTGCTGGACTTTGTCTTTCCAGGCAAGCTGGGCACTCTGCCCGTTTTCATGCAGGAGTTTGCCGTCCCCATCACACAGGGGGGCTACTCCAATGCCTCTGACGTCCAGGTATGTCTTTCACTTCTATTTATAACCTCTTGGACTTCCTCTGTACTGTAGAATTTTATTCATGTAATGTATGCATTCCTGAAATAAAGTTTGATTGATTGATTGATTGATTGATTGATTGTCAAAGAACACTGTGCGTTATTCACCTCGGAATAGTGAATCATGGTTACCTGCAGAACAAATTTTTGCTGCCTCTAAAGAAGTCCAAAGCAATAAGATGAAACTATCGCTGATGCCAGGTAGATGACATGTAATTTTGGGAACATGCATACATGTATGTTTCCTGTCTTCTCTTGCGTTAATGTTTACGATGAGCAGTGGTGAAGATGTGTGAATGACAGGCTGAGAGAACACAAGTAGTAGTTGGGTAGATTCAAGTTGCCAGGTTGAAAAAGCAAAAAAAGCCAGAAAACTGAAAAACTAGCCAGAAGGTTGTGAAAACTAGCCAGAGAAGAGCCAACTTGAGGCAATAACAGTAAAAATAGCCAAAAATAGCCACGCATATGTGCGGACCATTTCCACATTTTTATTTTGGGGAAGGAGGAGGCATGGGTTTCAACGATAACATGGGTTGATTATTGAACAAACTAGGTGAAACTGCACAGCTTTGTTTATTTCCATGAGCTTATTTTAACTATCCAAGTATATTTCATGCAAGTCAATTATTTTCTGAGACAATTACTAATTACATTATATTGTTTGCCTAAACCATAAAAATTAGTGCACATAACATTGCATAGTCATTAACACATATGTGGGTACTAGAAACCCTCAGGAAGGCAATGCTGCAAGCTAATCGAAAGTTGAACAAGTACTTCTCGAAATACAGCACAATAAATTTCATTGTCCGCATGTAACCAAAAACAAAGAAATTTTAAATAAAATTAAAAAAATGAGAACAGAACATTAAAAACTGGATATCAGTATTGCTTTCTGTGCACATTTGTCTACATTGTGCAAAGAAAATTATAGATCTAGCTATCCTAGATCTGTTTTTCACAGAATAAGAAAACAAAGAAAGTGATCAAAATGAGTGTTCTGAGAAAATGAGCAAAATCAAGGTTAAAACTATATTTCACCATTTTGAGTGAAAAATATCACGGCACACGTACTTTTGATCAATTAATATGCACCGGGCAGGTATTTATACTGATTGTTCGCATGAGCGTATTGTTTCTGTCAAGTTCTGCTACAAGTTGCTGCTGTACGTGTGCTCGCCTGCCGACAAGGCCGCTTGGGGGTACTGACGCCAATGTGCGACGAATGTGCACGCGTCACCCGTGATCCGTCGTATGACACTTCAATGTTTTCCAGCTTGTCCAGATTGAGTTTAAAGTAGATGTAGAAGTGGATTTTGAGGCTGCATTAGTAGCAAGGCATTAGTTTGTTTTTTTTTTTTTTTTTTCACGTAAGATTGACACGTTTTTTAATGGAGCCCACAACTTGATAAGTTCACCCTTGCAAACACATCATTAAAAGCACTCTGTCTATTGCCAGTAGCCTTTATTATTCGGGAGGTGAGCATGTTCACTGTGAAGGGATTGATTTTTTATTTTTCGATGCGCAACGAACTCTGCTCTGACGACCCGTCATGCAGTTCATAGACAAATGAGGTCGTTTTGTCAGACAAGGGGAACCCCGGCATCGGTGCGTTTAGCAATAAGACTGTGCTTTCGTTGCATCGCTGCAAAAATTAATATCTCTCGTAGCATCACTTCTGCTTTGTACTTGCTGTCCTCTAACTGTTTAGGCTGAAACACATTGCCGCAGTGACGTTGTTGCCGCAGTGACGTCGGCAACTGACCGGCTTGTAGGCTCAGTGCCAGTTAGGCCTAATCGGTGACTTGGCTGGGAACTCTGCGATCGCGTCATTGACCACCGCAACTTCGTCATCTTCGTTGTCCTGAGCCATAGCGTGGCTCTTTCCGAAGTTCTCAGCGAGCAATCGCTACACCCTCTTCACAAATTTGTGTGGCGCGGAACTTTTTTACTGCAGTAGACAGTCGACAGTACCACGACAAAATGGTGCATGCCTGTGCTCGTCTTGACGAGGAAGTAGACGCCGAAAACGCCACTTAGCCAATCGGATGCCTAGGTTTTGTTATGTGCCCCAACCAGCAAATAGATTTGTGCGCTGGTACTTCTTGATAACGCGCGTTTGCTGAAAAACTAATTAGAAAGGTGTTACAATGGTAGCTCAAATGCAATGCCCCACGCGGTGCTGATAGTTGTGTCGAGCTGTGCAAGCTTGGCACAGCAAGGGTGGCCGTTTTGAAAAAAAATAAAGACAGTTCGTTCTGGGCAAAGGGCTCAACATGTTCTCATGTATTTCGCGGGCCTGATGGCTTACTGTTCACGGTAGTCAATATCACCCGGCCATCCGTTAATCTACATGTAACAACTGGCGAAGAGGATGAAAGGAAGTTTGATGTAAGTCTTGGTTCCCACACCGCTCTGCCATCTGTTCACCATGCCAAGTTTCGGCAACCTCGAGCCGTTCGAGGGGGAAGGAGACGACTGGCCCTGTTACACAGACCGGCTCCAAGCATTTTTCCTGGCGAATAATGTCGCCCCAAACAAGCGTGCTGCCGTGTTCATCAGCTGCTGCAAGCAGAAAAGGTATGCTTTGCTCCGCAATTCGGTCAAGCTGGTTAAGCCCAGTGACAAGATGCTGGACGAGATTCTTCAAGTTCTTGGAAGCTATTATTGTCTGAAGCCCTCTGCCGTCGTGCAGCTTTTTCGTTTCAACTCGCGCGTTCGCGCGGAAGGGGAATCCGTCAGCAATTTCATCGCAGCACTAAAAAGCCTGTCTGAGCACTGCTACCTCGGGGCTGAACTTGAAAACATGCTTCGCGATCGTGTCGTGTGTGGCGTAAACAATGTGGATGTCTAGGCAAGACTTCTGGAAAAACCGGACCTCATCTTCGACGACGCCGTGAAGTCCGCTCTGGCAATTGAAGCAGCAAAAAAGGACGCAGGTGAGATAGCACAAGCGAACACAAGCAGTGCTTTGTCGACTCACCGTCTCTCGTCCGGTTCTGGGGGCGTCACCTGCTACCGCTGCGGGGACGGACATCTTGCATCAAAATGCAAGCAGGTGAGGACAATCTGCAATTACTGCCACAAAC
Organism: Rhipicephalus microplus; assembly: GCF_043290135.1. NCBI lineage: Eukaryota > Metazoa > Arthropoda > Arachnida > Ixodida > Ixodidae > Rhipicephalus > Rhipicephalus microplus. Next base: position 7,673,607 of record NW_027464587.1, on the reverse strand, counting down.
AAGGTCATTTGGCGAAGGTGCGCGATTCGAGACGAAGGGACAGCCAAGCTCAAAGCAACATCTCTAACAAGGCACTTTCGTTCTCGGCTTGCAGTTCACCGTCGTCGAGTAACCGTCACCGTGTTAATACTGTACGCAAGCAGGAAGCCGCTACCACTTCATCTTACGAAGTTTTTGACATGTGGCCGGTCGACTACGCCACGCCGCCTCCGCCTTTCACCGTCACTGTCGACGTTTGCGGCAAGCCGCTCTACATGGAAGTGGACACGGGGGCAAGTGTCTCTGTCATGGCCAAGTCGCATCTTCTTCAGCTTTTGCCTTCAATTCCTGTGCAGCTGTCACAAGTGCTTCTGCGAAGCTATGCCGGAGAACTAAAAATGGTTCACGCAAAGCTGATGTCAGCGTGAAGTTTCAAGCCAGAGAGGCCGGCCTACCTATTTTTATGACCGGAGAGGGATCGCCCACTCTTCTTGGACGCAACTAAATGCGTGAGCTGGGCATCAACGTCTCCGACATTGAACTGAACATCCACGCACTTTCTGACGTTAGACACCTAGTCCAAGACTACGCGGAAGTGTTTGAAGAAGGCCTGGGTACATTCAAAGGTGCTAAAGCTTCTCTACATGTTCCTTCAGATGCTTTGCTGTGGTTCTTCAAGCTACGTTCACTGCTGTATGCCTTGACAGATGGAGTAACTCAAAAAATCCATAGACTAAGAAGAGATTCCATTCTTGTTCCAGTCAAGACAGCACAGTGGGCTGCACCTATTGTTCCTGTTACCAAAAGGGATGGATGCATCAGAATCTGTGGAGACTTTGGTGTCATCATAAACCCATTGGCAACAGTGGAGCAATACCTCATTCCAAGGATCGAGGACCTGTGGACTGTGCTTTCTGGAGGTGAAAAATTCACGAAATTGGCTTGGTGAGATGCGTACCAGCAAGTTGTCCTTTACGAGGCCTCTAGGGAGTACGTCACCATTTTGACGCATGTGGGGGTTATTTCAGTACACCCGGTTGCCTTTTGGTGTCTCATCTGCTCCTGCCATATTTCAGCGCAATATGGAGAACTTGCTCAGGGGACTGTCACATGTAGTCTATTCGACGACATTCTTGTGACTGGCGCAAATGATGATGAGCACCTTCACAACCTTTGTGCTGTGCTTAGCAAGCTTCAGGAATCCGGCCTCAAGCTGAAACTTGAAAAATGCCACTTCTTCTTGCCACAAGTTGAGCGTCTCGGGCACATCATCAGCAAGGAAGGCCTTTCCCCTGAATATTGACAAGGTAGCAGCCATTCTGCATGCTCCTGTGCCTCAGGATGTCAGGGAACTTCAGAGTTTCTTGGGACTTGTCAACTTCTACAGGCGCTTCTTAGCCAATCTTTCGTCACTCCTAGTCCACTGTACTTGCTTCTTTGTGAAGGGAAGAAGTGGGAGTTGGAACAAGAACAACAAGATGCATTCACTTCCTGCAAGCACTTGGTGACATCAGATCCAGTTCTTGTGCATTTCAACCCTGCCAGATCTGTTTGCCTCAGCTGTGACGCATCGCCTCATGGTATAGGTGCAGTTCTGGCGCACAGGATGCTGATGGTCGGGAACATCCGATCGATTTTGCCTCGAGGAGCTTGTCAAAAGCAGAACTATACTACAGTCAACTCGACAAGGGGGCACTGGCTTTAGTGTTTGGTGTGGATCGGTTCCACCTGTATTTGTGGGGCATCTCATTGGAAGCACACACTGACCACAAGCCACTTCTTGGTCTGCTGGGTGCCAACAAGCCCATTCCTGTGCAAGCTTCGTCTTGAGTGGTCAGGTGGGCTCTGAAGCTTTCTGATTACAAGTACAAACTTGTAAACAAGCCTGGCAAAGAGCTCGGCCACGCTGATGCTCTTAGTAGACTGCCTCTCCCAACTAACACTACTGCATTACCACGACCTGCTTAAATCTTCTTGCTAGAGGAGGCATATGCCAAACTCCTTTCATTAGGTGTTGTGGCCCAAGCCACACAAAATGATCCACTTCTGGGCCATGTTGTTCTTGCTGTTCTGAAAGAAGAAAGCCTCCCAGTAGGACGAGAGTGGAACCCTTTCAATACCAGAAGCTCAGAACTCAGTCTCCATGAGGGCTGCCTACTCTGGGGATCAAGAGTAGTGATCCTAAAGTCATTGCAGGCCCAAGTTCTTGGTGTTCTTCATGCCAGTCACTGGGGTATCGAGAAGAGCAAGATGATTGCCAGGAGCCATGTTTGGTGGCCAGGCATTGACAATGACATTGCCAACAGCGTGAAGAGCTGCGCTACGTGCCAGACTCAACATCAAGCTGCACTGCCGGTTCAGCAAACGCCGTGTCCTTTTCCACTGTGACCCTGGTCAAGGCTTCACATTCATTTGGGAGACCATTCATAGGTCACACATTCTTGGTTATTGTGGATGCGTTCTCAAAGTGGACAGAAGTCTTCCCTGTGTGTTCCACATCTGCAGAAGCTATTATTTCTGCCTTGAGAATTGCATTCGCTGAGCGTGACCTGCCTGATGTCATAGTTTCCAACAATGGTCCTGCCTTTGCCAGTGCCCAGTACCTTGAGCTCTTAACTCGAAATGGAATATGCCGCATGGTTGTACTGCCGTATCACCCTGTCTCAAACGGTGCAGCTGAACGAGTTGTACAAACTGTGAAGAACAAACTCAAGAAGTTTGGCTCTGGGAACTTCCAAACGCAGATTTCCAGGTTCCTGTTCCACTATAGGACCACACCACATCAAGTGACAGGTTGGCCACTGTGTGAACTTTTGACGGAAAGAATGTTCAAGACTCCGTTGGATGTCCTGAGGCCAAGCATGCAGGCATCTGTATTCCTAAAACAACTCAAGCAGAAGTTGTATGCTGACAGAGGGTCCCAGCAGGCTCCATCACTGCAGCCAGGTGATGACGTGTACGTGTGAAACTTTCACAGGGGTACACCCCGAGTGCCTGCCAGTGTTGTGGACATCACTCTGTCATCAGCCAGTGTCGGTTCTGAAGATGGCACCTTAGGAAACTGACACCACAGCGACCACTTATGCCTTGTGCAGACAGAAACATTGGCCTCTCCTGACACTGCTATCGCTGCAGCTCCACGACAGTTGGAGCGGCCACTTCTCCATGCACCAGCTGTTCCGGAAGTGCCTCATCAGGAACAGCTACCTGTAACTAGCTTCTCTGGAAGTAGCGGGGCCATGGAGAGCAATGAGACTGCGCTCAACAGTGGTGTGCATGTGAACAGTGACTCTGTCGTGCCTACGCCTAGCATGCCGAAGTTGCAATTTGGCACGAGGACTAGGAAACCAATGAATAGGTACTCCCCATAGTCTTCCTCCGAAGGGGGGAGGAGTGTTACAATGTTAGCTCAAATGCAGCGCCCCCACGCGGCACTGATAGTTGTGTTGAGCTGTGCAAGCCTGGTACAGCGGTGGGTGGCCGTTTTGAAAAAATAAAGACAGTTCATTCTGGGCAATGGGCTCAACATGTTCTCATGTTCTTCGCGGGCCTGATGGCCTTCTGTTCACGGTAGTCACTACCGCTCGGCCATCCATTAATCTACCCATGTAACAAAAGGCGAGCCAACAGTGGTAGGAAATTAAAGATGAGGAACGGTCCTCAAACAAAACCAAGATGGCCTTGATAGCTCATGTTAAACGGCAAGTGTTGGGCATAGAAAAAGTGCACTTTCAATGTCTATTTGTGCTCACATTCATCTCACAGGGGTGCTATAAATTGATTTTGCACCAAAAATAATGATGAGAGAAGCTAGAAACATCAACAATTAGTGCAAAAATAGGTACACATTCTGAAAATCTCAGCTTTAAAAAGTCGACTTTTTCGTGATTTTCAGCCATTTAAGACCCTTGTTTTCCCTTAAGTGCCAAAATGCGACAGCCGATTGGCAAAATTATGAACGTATTGAACTAACACTTGAAAATCATAATTCTTCATATTTCAGCATGAATAGCTGACTCTAGAAAAGTTAATTTGAGCGCGAAAACTTAACACGATCACTCACACAGGCACACACCCATGCATCAAACACAGACAGTGCCCACTTACAACTGATTTATTCATAGTTTGAAGGCTTGAATATATACAGGACACATTGTGCGCACAGACATCATAGAAGGCCAACAGCATACTTATCAAACGTACAGTTAATCGATGTCATAGCTTCAGAGCGATAAACTGAAGTTCGCTTGGTAACAACGAAATTGAAAGGGTGCTTACACAGTGATCTTTATTTTCTCAATGAAAAAGGCCTCTAACACTTCACGTGCTGTTTTACTTGCGCTTCTGCCTGGAATTTTTGTCTCAGAAAATTGTGCTTCACAACTGTAGTTGTCTGTTGCCACCGCCAATGTTTGAAACTGCTATTGTGAGCCCTTAAATTTCGCTACCTTTTTTGTACGTGATATTGCAAGATCGAAAAGTGCCGACCAAACCCTCTTGGCACTAAGTCTGATGCAAAGAAACGCAGGTGCGGACAGCATACCGGTGTGCCACTGCCCTGCGGGACAGCATCAAGCCGTACCTGCTGCGCCGCATGAAGGAGGATGTGCGCACCAACCTGCAGCTTCCCAACAAGAACGAGCAGGTCTCTGGGCTGATGTTTACTGCTTTGTTAATCGCTGTTGTGTACAAGTGAGCAGCACATGTCGCCACAAAACTATCACTCTTTGGGATGCTGAGTTTGGAAAAAGTTCAACAGGCCGAAGAGGAGGCTTGGTAGAATGCCTTTTATCGGGTCGTTGAAGAATTTCGTTTGTTTCCCATTGTGAGATGCAGTTGAAGCACTTTATAAGAGATGATGATGTAAATGGTCATAAGAGACACCAGTGTGCTTTTATTGAAACAGGGGTTGATTACAAAATGCAGACGTGGTATTATAAGAGCCACCTCGTATAAAAGACCAATATTGCTGCCTGGTGCATGTCTCTCATGGAGGAGTTCAGTTCTACTAGGAGTGGGCTTTGGTAGAGAGCATGCATAAAAGTAAATGAAAACAGAATGGGAATCACTTTTGGCACTCCTTCAGTTATTTGCTCGTTGCAGGGGCGGGTCACGAGTGGTATTTTTGTTTGGTTTTTAAACTAGGACCTGTTGATAAGCTGTGCCTCGTTGTGGTGGTCTAGTGGCTAAGGTACTCGGCTGCTGACCTGCAGGTCGCCGGATCAAATCCTGGCTACAGCGGCTGCATTTTAGATGGAAGCGAAAATGCTGCAGGCCTGTGTGATGAGATTTGTGTACACTTTAAAGAACCCCAGGTGGTCGAAATTTCCAGAGCACTCCTCCACTACAGCGTCTCTCGTAGTCATATGGTGGTTTTGGAACGTTAAACACATATCAGTCAATCAATCAATTATTGTTTACAAGCTGTGTGAAATTTTGCATTTGTGGTCCCTTCACAATTTATGTACAGTGAACATTGATTAACAGAACGGCTCCTTAAATGTAATAAATTCTTCTAATGTGATTGGTTTCAGGCCTGTATTTTACACCCTTGTTGATCTCTCAATTAAGGAAGCTTCTCTTAAATAGAACTCATTTTCGTGGTCCCTTCAGGTTCTATTTAATGACAGAGTAACTATGCATCCTCCGTTGTCAACTAGCCTGACTGCTGCACTATAGTTTCTTCTTCGAAGTGCTTAGAGAGCTAGTTGTTTTCAGTTTAGTAATTCGTTGCAAAATGGCCAACTTTTCCTGTACATTTTTTAAACAAACTGCGTGAAAAACCCTAGACATCTAGTGGCATCATTTGCAACATAGTATTCATTCCAAATGTGTGCAGCAATGCCCGTGGGGATTCTAATTTGTTTGGTTCCCCAAATGGCTATCGGTTAGAGGGGTTATGTGGTCGTTATACACACAGAAACAAGGCCACACACACACAAATTTGTGGAGGCATACACACAAATTTGTGGAGTGCATTTTGTTCGTTATTTATCTTATTCTCTTCACATGTGGGAAAAAAAATATATCGGCCAAACCCGGAGGTGTGTGAATGAGCGATTGAGAGAACACAATTACAAGGCGGATAAACTGCCGCCGGAAGGTTTTTTCGCTCTTCACATTCACACGTGTGGGTGCCGGCCTTTGTTCCAGAGTACAATCAATGTTGGTCGGCATAAGAATGAGATGACTGGGTTGATCATAGAAGCCGAACTTATTGATGCTCTTGGAGATGTATGTATCAGCAAGCCTTCAATTGCTTTGTCACCCAAGGAACGGGGGTTCCTGCGTACGCAGTGATGCGTGATTTTATCTGTGATGTTTTTTTTGTAAATTTCTTTCAAATGCATCATCAACAAGCCAACATCACCACTCTTGCCGATAGTGAAATATATTAGTATTAGGTCTAGAGACATGATTTTTTCAGGAAATATTCAGATTTGTACACTGATTGAAAATATTTAATTATATTTTCCTTACATCAATCCAAAAAAAGTTACTATTTTTATTTTATGAATTTGGGATGTGACTTGCATAAAAAGTAATGCATCAAAAGAGCTATAATTAAACCTGTATATTGCTGAATATTCAAATAGTGCAAATATGCGATTTCATGGTATTATCTAAATTTTACCCAAAGTTATGAAGTTTTCATGTTGCAGTCTCTTAGCTCTAAATTTTCTCTGGTGATTTCTGGAACAATTAAAAATTTACAATGTCCTTAAACATTTTATCAAGGTTTTCTTGCACACTTCAATACCCTAGCATTCAAACAAAAAAAAAAAGATCAAGAAAATTGAATCAGTATTAGCGACACAGTGCTCATCCCAAAATTCAAGACATGCAAAAATGTGTATTTGAGAAACTCGCAAAAAACTGAAAAAGTTGTGAACATGAAAATTCCATGCATGAAAGCCACAGCACTTGTATTCACAATCACCCAGAAAACTCCTGCGGAGTAGTCTCAAGCAGGCTTTTGCTTGTGCTTCTTCTTTGCGGCTGCCTGGAACGCGGCTGAAGATGCACGTTTTTTCTTTGAGCCGATGGCACCGCGATAGTCTTTCTCAACTATCCGCTGGTTACCTGTGCATGTTTGAGCTAGCTGCAGTTCACGCGAAATAATGGAACTAGATTCCTTGTTCTCAAAGTTGAAACACATAACAGCATCTGCCATGGCATTCTCAACGGCAAACAATGACCCGTTCTTGTCCTTCGGTGAGAGGCTCTAAATGACCGAATGCAAGGCCTCATTCGCATTCGACGTCTTCCCTCTGATGCATCTCTGCAGAAGCTTCTGGTCGGACAAGCGTTCATAAACAGGACACAGTCCATTGTTCACAGCCTCTCGCAAATTGTACTTGCTTTTTATGATGGGCTCATTCCTTGCCATGGCTGCATAATGCTTGCACCAAGACTCAGGGCTGTGTGGACAGAAGCTGTGGTTTGATTTCTCGTCAGTGGATGTCACATGATCATACGTAGCCCACACAGCCTTGTGCATCTCATCCACATTCCAAAAATTGGATTTCAAAGCCCAGCCATAATAACTCGTCAATTTCGTGATGAGGTCACTCGTGAGGCGGCCCTTGCCACTGATGAGCTCGTTGCTGTCCCCTTTGTGCTTCTGCATGAAGTCCTGAAGTGCAGTCCCTGTGGACTTCTGCACGTGATTCGAGCAGTCTTCTTTTTCAACATTTATGGTGTACCTGAGGCAATGAAGCGAAAGGGAGCGCTGAAATAAAATTATTGCTGCCTCTACTTCCATTTGGCCAGCCTTGCATGAGGTATTTTTCTGGCATGAATGTTTGGCTTTCCATTCATAGTATTCTAGGCTTTCGGGTTTCGGACCACATTCACAGCAGAGGCAAAAATTAGAAAGCACAACATAGTCTAGCACATAACCCGAAAAACTTCTATCACAGTGGCTGTTCCAATGTGAGAGGCGTGTCCTCTTATGTGCGAGCTTTCATCAAAAGAGACGGCAATATTTCTCGAGTTGCCGAAATTGAGGTCCTTGTAGAGGCACTTTACCACTCTGGCACACTTAGTCAAATGTTCGGCACAAGCACTCGTTGCTGCTGGCTGAAGCTTCATTTTCAAGTACTCTTGGTAGGTTTTCGTGTGACGGCCCCGATGTGAAACACCGATAGCGGCAAAGATATCATTCAGAGCTGTCTGATGATTTCCTGTGCTCTGAACCGCACGCGCCATGCGAACATTGATTTCAAACGGGTTGCAGTTACTGCTGCCACGAACCTGTCGCGAGCTCCATTTTGAACCAACTTTTTCGCAGTTGCTGCACTGGAGCTTAGGGGGGACGTGGGCTCTAAAATTTTTTTTTTTAATTTTTCGCTCAATCTTGACCAAGCTTCACTACCTAAGCTAGTTTTTCTTGATGATTTCAAATCTCTAATTTGTTTCTTAATATTTCAAGTGGTTTAGAAAATATGAAGGTCTGAATTTTAAATTATTGCGTACTATTTACGGGACTTCTTGGCAATTTATTCTTGCTAAATCCAAAAAGTGAATGCATAATCCCAATGCTGGAGACTTGCTGTAGGGGGTGATGCTATTTTTATCCTGTTGAAGGCATTTTATAAGCAAGAAAACGGGCAAACACTTATGGTCACTATATTACAACAAATTTCTCTCACTAAAATCTTCAATGGTAATTTGTGAAGTGATGCTAGAGAAATAGAAATAGCATCACCCCCTAGATCATGTCATGATAAATAAAATGATACCAACTTTGTCGCATTCACTCAAGTTTAACATAGGAAAAACCCCCGAGTGCAATGTGCAAAAACATCAAACTGAGAAAAATGCGTTTGAGGTTTCTAGCAACTTTAACTTTTGCTAAAGTGAAGCTACAGCAATATTAATGGCATCATCCTGTAGCTCTATATTATAGATAAATGGCCATGCTAAATTTCACTGTACCCACTAAGAATACTGCTCACAGCTTGTTCTAGAACTATAAAATAGTCATTGACCCAGCATGAGAATTATTATTTTTTTACTTTGTGGTTGTTCCAGTGCTTTGTAAGTGAAAGGAACACAAAAAAATCATGTAATAATGCTGTCCTTGGATAGACAATAGATTACACAATGTTTATGTCTAAAACCAAGAATATTTATTTTTGCAAAAATTCTCACTATTTGCCATCATGACTGTTTACAGCAGGCCAGGGCTGTAAGCAGAGTCCCCTACTGGCCTGTGACGCCTTGAAAGCATTTCCTTTATTGAACTGCTGTCGAGATGCTCTCTTGGCGATTTTTGCAGCCTGCCCTTGTCCTTCTCAAGGCTGCGACGCACCAAGTGATTGCCAGCGCTGTAGCCCAGCTTCTCGGCAATTTCCACGTTGCTCTTGGTTGTGCCTTAGTTGAAGCAGCTGATGGCTTCGGCAACTGCCCTTTTAATGCTCCGCAAGGATGCATGCTGAGTTTTGGGGGCCTGCTGCCAAATCATAGCGTGCAGGCTCTCACTTGGGTTCTGGGTGATCCCATCGCTGCACCTTTCCAAGAGGGCATTGTCGCTCAGCCGCCTAAACACAGGCTCCAATTCCTCAGTTACGAAATCAGGCAGGCTGTCCTTGTGTGGTGGCGGCTTCTCATTTTTCGCAAGAGCTCTCTGAAATTTGCACCAGGATTCAGGGCCTTCAGGGCAAAGGTCATGCTTTGGTGCCTCGTCAGTTGAAGAAATGTCAATCAATCAATCAATCAATCAATCAATCAATCAATCAATCAATCAATGTTTCTTTATTAGCATCAGAAGTGTACATTGGAAGTGTACAGGTGGTTCAAAGTTGCTAGAACAGCCTTCTGCATAACTGGAACATCGTTCCTGTGGCTTCTCAATGCGTAGCCATAGTATGAGGTGATCTTCTTTATCTTTTGTTGCGTAAGTCTGCCCTTTCCACCAAGTGAGCCACCTTGAGCTTTTTTTTTTTCTCTACAAGAGTACGTAAGGTAGCTCCCATACGCTTGTGTACATGATTTATGCAGTCTTTTTTGGCCACCTTTATGAAGCCGTACACCTCTTTTTTTGGTAGTGCATGGAATGTCCTGCTGTCGCCGTCCGACAGCATTGTCGTATAACGAAGCTTGTGCTTTTCAAGTGACCGCTCAAACAAGAGTAGTGCTGCCTCCACTTCCATCTGGCCAGCATTACAATCAACATTCTTTTGGCACAGAGGGGCATGCTGAATGAGCCAGGCAGAATGTCCTGCTTCTCCTTCCTTGGGTCCTGTGGTGCAAGCCAGGCAAAAGTTCGATAGCACGATATGGTCTATCACGAGGCCACTATACATCTCAACAATGCAGCCAACACATATATGCGAGCTATGTCAACGCAAAAGCCAGGCACCGCCATAAATGACGTCGACGGTTCCGGGCGCAGTCCCCAACTCTGCATAGAGCTCCTCTACGCGAGCAACGCTCACTGCTTCACATTCGGCAGCAGTCGCACAGCAGGCTTCTTTTATTATATTCATGTGGCTTTGGTAGCTCTTGCGGTGAAGCCATCGATGCGAAATATTCATCCTGGCAAAGAAGTCCGACAGAGCCGTTGCCGCCTTGCGGATACTGTTGATGGCCTTCATGGCACGCATATTAACTTCAAACGGCCTTATTTTGGCGTCGGTCTCGTCGGCTATACGTGGGGACGAAAAACGCTCTTCGCGATAGTCACAACTGCCGCACGTGACTATGAGCTTCGAACACAGCCCGTACTCTTTCTTGGCCTTTGAAATAGTGACGCTTTTTTCACCGCATTCTGCGCCCGCGACAAGTCCAAATAACAAGCGTATCGCCGCCAGATCAACAATAACAAATTCTGTCCCGTTTTCTTTGCCACCATCCTCCAGATCAATATCTAGTAACTCGAACTTACGTTCCGTCGTGCACTGCGATGCGAGTGATGCCTTCAACCCGCTGCATTTCTCGCGCACTCAGCAAACTCGTCCACCGAATAAAACGCCGTGTCAATGCGGTCTAGGATGCTGCTGGAAGTGCAAGATGACAATCCGACGACGACACAATCCGATGAGGTGCTGCTGCAAGGCTCAGGAGAGTGCACCGCTTCAGACACAAGCAGCTGCGGCTGCGCGCCGTCGTCAGAGTGCGCCGTTTCGGTGGAATCGGGTGAAATCGGCTGCACGTTGTCGGCTGCTTTCTTCTGGAGGGCGTTCCACGGGCGCCTCCGTTTCTTGCCGTACGCTTGGCGCGTCTTCTTCTTTAGACGAGCGTCTCCAATCATGCCGGCAAAAGACGGAAAGTCGGTGCGTCGGTCGCGTAGCACAAGCAGGCACGTGCGGGAAGCAGACGAACAGCGTGCGCTAACGGGAACCGGCGGCCAACGAACAATATAGAAAAAGAAAGCGCGGGCAACTTTGGCCGCATCAGCCAACGGGAAGCGAGGAACAGGGGGCTCGCCTGGTGCGCCCGCGCTCCGCCCAATCAGCGGCCCGGGAGGGGGCTCCGGAAAAGGGGCGAGGGCAGCCGTTCTGTTTAAGCGACATCATTTTGAAGGGTGGCAAATTGCGCACAAAGGAATCAGCTTCAAAACAAGCCCAAGATGACGGCGATCGGCTGACTGCTTCGCCAGCGGCGCGCAGGGAAGTTTGAACAAATTTGACCTGCCGTGGGTTGTTTTGCGGTTCCTGTGGCGACTTCATAACCTTCATAATTCTAATCCATTTACTGATCGAATTCAGCGTTCACAATTTAGGACATGTGCTTATAGGTCTAAAAATTTCAAATATCGCATTTTCTCAAAATCGTCTTTTTGGCCATTTTTCACCATTCTAAGACCCGCGTCCCCCCCTAAGCTTAACGGCTACGCCGTACTTACGTGCGTCGCATTCGATGGTCAACTGACCATGGCACACTCGGCAAGCAGAATGTTCCTTTAGTAAACTGTTCACCATGTCGAGGTCAACCGTGGTATTCGTCGGGGCCGACGAACTTTTGGTACTAAGCTGACTTGCGAGAACACTCATTTTGCCATCGGTTGCCGAGACCGAGGAAGTTCCGCTGCTTTTTGCTGGGCGCAACGCTCGATTAGTTCTCGGTCAGCCGATGTCAAAAATGTTGCGTATATCCTCGCAGCTCGATTGCGCACATTTGAGGTACTGCAGGCAGTGGTCGCAGTCACCGTCATGCTTTCTCCGGCTGCGAGATCGGCTGCAGCAGCATTCTCTGCTGTCTTAATCACAAGCGGCGGTGTTGTTTCCTGGCGCCTTGTTGAAGTATCACCGGGGCACGGCATCGCATCAAGAATGGGGCGTTCACCGATGCTCTTGTTACAGGTGACGCTGCATCTTGCCTTCAGTTCCTGTCCTTTCATATCCTGGCCGGCCGTTTCCACGGAACGGCAGCTTTGCCGTCATCAGACATGCTTCGGCCCGCCAGGTTTGGAAGAAAAAGAGCACATAATCTGGCAACAAGCGACGTCTTCATCTGCCATTTGCGCACCGACGAGCCTATATAAACGCCCACCAGACCGCTCTTCTCTTGGGCATGGCATCGCATCAAGAATGGGGCGTTCACCGATGCTCTTGTTACAGGTGACGCTGCATCTTGCCTTCAGTTCCTGTCCTTTCGTATCCTGGCCGGCCGTTTCCACGGAACGCCAGCTTTGACGTCATCAGACATGCTTCGGCCCGCCAGGTTTGGAAGAAAAAGGGCACATAATCTGGCAACAAGCGACGTCTTCATCTGCCATCTGCGCACCGACGAGCCTATATAAACGCCCACCGGACCGCTCTTCACTTGGGCACGGCATCGCATCAAGAATGAGGCGTTCACCGATGCTCTTGTTACAGGTCAGTTACCTGAACAGTAGCGCTGGCGTTAAAACCAGCAATTACTGTCTGCTAGCGGTGTCGTGCCCCCCTGATTTATGTGAAACAGTGAAGCGATACCTGTCTGTGCCGTCGCGAATTTGTGACAGTGTCATTAACCTGCTGCTACTTTGTTCGGGGGACGTTGAGCTAAACCCGGGACCCAATGATAAGATTCTAGCGGACATCCTGGAAAGCAGGCGTGGGCTGGAAGCGGGACAGGCGACAATATTGACTGAGCTCAAAGGAGTTAAGGAAAAGCTGGCCGAAACTGATGCTCAAATTAAACAACTGAATGATAGAGTTGCCTCCTTGGAAGCGTCTATTGCATCCCGCAGTCCGGGTGAAATCAGCCTGCCCGAGAATAGCTTACAGTGTGTAAATGACCAACTGCAGCACATTACATCCCGTTGCGATAGTGCAGAAAATAGGATGCGCCGCTCGAATCTTCTGTTTTTCGGTATCGAAGATGACGTTAATGAAGATTGGGAAGCTTCAGAGAAAAAACTAATTGAATTTTGCGAAGAAAATCTTCAAATCACCCTTACAAGCCAGCAGTTTGAACGGGTCCACCGCCTTGGCCGGTTTTCTCCAGATAAGTGCCGACCAATAATTGCTAAATTTTTTCTGTTTAAGGACAAACAAATCGTACAAGCATTATCAAGAAAACTTAAAGGTACAGACTATTCTATTAGTCAGGATTTTTCTGTTGCAACCCGCGAAGCGCGGAAAAAGTTGATCGAGTTTGCGAAACCAAGCAAGCAGACATTTAAACTGCGAGTAGATAGGTTAGAAATGAATGGCGAGAGGTACGTTTATGACAGCTTTACAAAATCGGTTGTTCTTTCTCAAAGGTAGCTAAATAAGAAAGCAGGCAAAAATAAACTTCCTAAGCAACAATGGTCACGTTCCTCGACCTTGGTACGACCACTAACAGTGACGTTGACTAACATCCGTAGCCTGCTGCCGAAACGTGAAAATATCTCTTCGATCTTGGACGATAGCAATACGGACATTGCTGTCTTAACTGAGACTTGGCTTCACCCAAATATTCTCGATGCAGAACTCTTTTCCGGCGTGAATATTTTCAGTATTTATCGGTGGGACCGTTCTGAACGAAAGGGGGGTGGTGTTTTGATCGCGATAAAGAATACACTGTCGTCGTTTCTGATTGATACTCACTCACCCCTCGAAATAGTTTGGGCTGCCTGCTTTTCCGCTTCATCAAAAATACTGATAGGCGCTTGCTACCGGCCACCCGACGCAGGTCCTTGCTTTAGCGATGAACTCAGAAAGAGTATAGCGGCCGCTGTGCAAAGCTATCAGTGTGAAAACATTTACCTCCTCGGCGACTTTACCTTTCCCGATGTTGATTGGCGGTCTCTCTCTTCACCTAGTCGTGCTTCTGTAGAATTTATAAATTTAACTCTAGATTTTAACTTCTTCCAAACTGTTGACGCACCTACACGTGGATCTAATTTATTCGACCTAATTTTAACTAATGCGCCTGAAACTATCGGGCTAATCACTTATCGGGACGGTCTAAGTGACCACAAGTTACTCCATTTTCCTATAAATGTGCCATTTAGCCACACTGTTAAAGATAGAAAGATTATACGAGATTATAACAAGGCCGATTACGCAGCAATTAACTCAGACCTTGAAGTATTTCTTGTTGAAGGGATTATGCCCTTGTTCGATACTCGCGCCGTCAACGAAAACTGGTGTATCTTCCGGGACAAGGTTTGCAGGCTGGTCGATAAGTTTGTTCCCATAGTTACCATAACGAATGACAGGTTGAACCCATGGTTCACAAAGTCACTCCGTCGGCTCAGAAACAAAAAAAAGCGGTTGTACAAAAACGCCAAAAATGGGCAAACTGAAGCTGCATGGAAAAAGTACGACGGGTGTGCGGCAAGCTACTGCTCTGCAATTAAGGATGCGAAAGACAAATATTTTTCCCATGATCTCCTGTCTCTTTTGAAATCAAACCCTCGGAAGCTTTGGCAGTCGTTAACCCCAGGAACCGACCGCCAGCATATCTCATTACGTGGTGATGACGACAAACCCCTCTCAGATAGTGACTGTTCATTCGCATTTAACAGGTTCTTTTCTTCAGTATACACAAGAGAAGACCATTCCAACATACCATCCATTGCAGATTACGACTGGGCGTTTATGCAGCCAATAGCTCTTACAGTCGAAGGTATTGCTTCCCTCATTGACCAACTTAAACTATCTACTTCATTGGGGCCCGACAACATTAACACAAAAATACTAAAGAACACAAAAATTGTATCGAGCAAATTCTTACTTCTCATCTTTCAACAGTCCTTGATGTCTGGTCAACTTCCAGATGATTGGCACATGGGTAAAGTGGTTCTCGTTTATAAAAGTGGAGGTAAACACTCACCTGATAATTATAGACCCATCTCGCTTACGTCAATCTGCTGCAAATTGCTGGAGCATATTATCGCTTCCCATGTTCGCCGCCACCTCGAATCAAATAATTTCTTTTTTCCTCACCAGCATGGTTTTCGGAAAGGCTTCTCGTGTGACACCCAATTGTTTGAATTAACAACCGATCTCCATTTCAATATGAATGAAAATAAACAAACTGATTGCGTATTCATCGGTTTTTCAAAGGCCTTTGACCGCGTTGCCTATTGCCGCCTAATATCTAAATTATCTGCACTTAGACTTGATTCCTTAACCCTTTTGTGGATCCGCAATTTTCTTTCCTTTCGAAAACAATTCACTACAGTTAATAACTACGCCTCTACTCCCTCTGATGTCATCTCAGGTGTTCCACAGGGTAGTGTTCTCGGACCTCTATTATTTCTCATCTACATAAATGATTTGCCAAATAATATATCTTCCAATATAAGACTATTCGCTGACGATTGCATAATATATCAAGCTATTAACAATGATGGCGACCACCTTACCCTTCAAACAGACCTTAACCTAATTAGTGACTGATGGGACGTGTGGCAGATGTCTCTCAACTCTTCCAAGTGCCGTGCTATGACCTTCAGTCGTAAACACAAAAACTCCAATTATTCCTACTCTATTAAAAATGATACAATAGTGCAGTGCTCTTCTTACAAATACTTAGGTGTCAATCTAACACCCAATCTTTCATGGTCGGCACACATTAGTGTTATTTGCGCGAAAGCCTCAAAAACATTAGGTTATCTCCGTCGTAATCTGCGAAAGTCTCCAACAAGCATCCGTAAACTGGCCTATTTCACTTATGTACGCCCCCAGCTGGAATTTGCATCTTCAGTCTGGTCCCCTTTCCAAGATTACCTAACCACACTGCTAGAGTCCATACAAAACGGAGCAGCCCGGTTTATATCTCGCAATTATAGCACTCATTGCAGCGTAACAACATTAAAACAAGAACATTCTATTTCGCCATTGCACGTTCGTCGCTCTGTTGCACTGTTATGTTTGCTGCATAAATATATTCACAGCACAAGACGTTCTACGCTACCCCTAACAGCACCATTGCGCATGTCCAGACGCCTGCACAATTACCTTAGTTTCACTCGCATTTACGGCAAAACGAAGGCATTCAACTTATCAGCGCTTCGTAAGGCCATATCATTATGGAACGATCTTCCCGACTGCATCGCCTCCATCACCGATTCAGATTATTTTCGCGAACATGTGTGTAATCATTTTCATCGCACTAATCGCTCTAACTTCACTGATGTTTGTAGCTGCAGCTGTGCCACTCACCTAGTTTCACACTTCTCTTTGGTTCTCTTTAGTTTTCGCTGTACCCACCGTTTTCTTGCAATTTATATTGGTAAACGCCTTCGTACGGCTAGCAGTATGTGTGTTTGGAAAATGCGTGTGTATGTTGTACACCTCGGCCATGTACCTTGAATTCATGTACCTTGAATTTCTTGTTATTCAAGCTTTCTGCATATCGGTAAACATTCGCATATTACATTTGTTTGAGTGTCAGTGACTAGACACGCTTTGTCACGATGTTGTGTTATTTTCTGTGTATTCCATGTTATTGATGACCGCCCTATTACTCTTTGAAGTTTGTACCCCCCTTACTCAATGCTCTCATTGAGCTTGTAAGGTATCATAAATAAATAAATAAATAAATTGTTAAGGCGTTTATTAGCCGGCAACGAGCGAGAATATGCAATGGCGACAGTCACAGCAAAGCACGGGCTCTCAGCGCGAGTGGCGTCCTTGTTGGGTAGCCCCACTAGAAGGTACGCAAGAGTTCGACCCATTTCATAGTTCGGAGGCTTCGCTACAATTACCCCGGGGTCGAAGAGGGAGCCGCCTGGCGACCTAACAGCTTGTTATTATTAGCGGGTCATAATAAGCCTTCAGGCGCTCCACGTTGACGATGTCTCGCCCACGGCGGCGCATGTCCGAAGATTGTTCAACGGGTTCGATGAGATAGTTGACGGGTGAGGTGCGCTCGATGACACGGTAGGGGCCTTCGTATTTGGGACGTAGTTTGGAGGAGGGGCCAGCGGCAGAGGTTGGGGTCGAGAGCCATACAAGCGCACCAGGAAGGAACATGGGCTCAGAAGTGGTGGAGCCATCACGGATACTCTTCTGCCGCTCTTGATCTTGCGTCGTAAAAGTCTTGGCAAGCTCGCGGCACTCTTCAGCAAGCCTGGCTGTCTCGGAAATAGGTGTACACTCAGATGGATCCGGCGTGTACGGGAGTATCGTGTCCATGGTGTGCGACGGGTGCCTTCCGTACAGCAAGTAGAAAGGTGAAAAACCAGTCGTGCTCTGAGGGGCGGTGTTGTAGGCGTAGGTGACGAAGGGCAGTATATTATCCCAATTAGTGTGGTTGGCAGCGACGTACATAGAAAGCATGTCGCCGAGGGTGCGGTTAAAGCGTTCGGTGAGGCCATTCGTCTGTGGGTGGTAAGCAGTAGTTTTGCGGTGGACAGAATGGCACTCCGTCAGAATGGCTTCGACGACTTCCGACAAGAAGACACGGCCTCGATCGCTGAGAAGCTCTTGGGGTGGTCCGTGGCGCAGTATAAATCGATGCAGCAGGAAGGACGCAACATCGCGCGCAGCAGCCGCAGGGAGAGCGGCGGTTTCGGCGTATCGCGTTAAATGGTCAACGGCAACGATGGCCCAGCGGTTACCAGCCGACGTCAGAGGAAGTGGTCCATACAAATCGATACCTACGCGCCCAAAGGGACGGTCAGGGCAAGGTAACGGTTGTAGACTGGCGTGCGACATGTAGGCTGACGGTTTACGGCGTTGGCAAGTGAGGCAAGAGCGAACGAACTGCTGCACATAGCGGTACATCCCGCGCCAGAAGTAGCGTTGTCGAATGCGATGGTAGGTTTTGAATACCCCAGAGTGCGCGCATTGCGGATCAGAATGGAATGATTCACATATCTCTGACCGCAGACTGCGGGGTATCACGAGTAACCACTGCCGGCCGTCGGCGTCGTAATTGCGTCGGTGTAGGAGGCCGTCACGAATGGCGAAATGGCGAGCTTGACGACGCAATGCACGCGTGGATGGCGTTGCGGATGGGTCAGAGAGCATGTCGATGAGCGGGCCGATCCAATTATCCTTTCGCTGTTCGGTAGCGATGATGTCAACATCAATGGCAGAAACTGCAGCCGAGGATACTGAGCAGAGCACATCACCTTCAGGCAGAGGGGAGCGCGAGAGGGCGTCGGCGTCAGCATGCTGGCGTCCGTTGCGGTACAGCACGCGGATATCGTAGTCTTGTAAGCGAAGAGCCCAACGGGCGAGACGGCCTGAGGGATCCTTCAATGATGAAAGCCAGCATAGTGCATGATGGTCGGTGACGACATCGAATGGGCGACCATACAAATAAGGTCGAAACTTTGTAAGAGCCCAGACGATCGCCAGGCACTCTTTCTCCGTGACGGTGTAGTTTTTCTCGGCTCTCGTGAGCGTACGGCTTGCATATGCTACGACATATTCAGGGAATCCGGGTTTTCGCTGCGCCAGGACAGCGCCGAGGCCTACTCCGCTGGCGTCCGTGTGCACCTCCGTTGGGGCTGTAGGGTCGTAGTGGCGTAGAATGGGAGGCGACGTCAACAAATGGCGGAGCTTCGCGAACGCGTCGTCGCACTCGGATGACCACGAATTGAAGGGCCCGTTGCTTCCAAGGAGCTTCGTCAGCGGTGATATGATCGTGGCGAAATTTCGTATGAAGCGTCGGAAGTATGAGCACAGGCCCACGAAACTACGCAGTTCTTTGACAGATGCAGGTTTGGGGAATTCGGCCACGGCCTGAAGCTTGGCAGGATCAGGAAGAATGCCGTCTTTGGACACGACGTACCCCAGTATGGTGAGTTGCCGTGCTGCAAAGCGGCACTTTTTCAGATTTAGTTGTAAGCCGGCATCGCTCACACGTGCGAAAACTTCTTTCAGACGTTGGAGATGCGTGGAGAAATCCGGAGCAAAGACAATGACATCGTCGAGGTAACACAAGCACGTGTACCATTTCAAGTTGCGCAGAATGGTGTCCATCATGCGCTCAAAGGTCGCATGTGCATTACATAGACCAAACGGCATGACGTTAAACTCGTACAAGCCGTCTGGCGTGACGAAGGCGGTCTTTGGTCGAGCGTCGTCAGCCATGGGTACTTGCCAGTACCCCGAGCGCAGATCGAGAGAAGAAAAAAAATCGGCTCCATGAAGGCTGTCAATCGCGTCATCGATGCGTGGCAGTGGATAAACATCCTTGCGAGTGATCTTATTGAGCCGTCTGTAGTCTACACAGAACCGCACAGAACCGTCTTTCTTCGCAACAAGAACAACAGGAGACGCCCATGGACTGTCGGAGGGCCGAATAACGTCGCGTCGGAGCATATCGTCAACCTGATCATTAATTACTCGACGTTCAGCAGGCGACACGCGATATGGACGTTGCCGTAAAGGTGGATGGTCACCAGTGTCGATGCGATGCGTAACAACGGACGTGCGACCGAGAGAACTTCGCCCGACATCGAAAGAAGAACGATATTCTTGTAACAGGTCCAGAAGTTGGGAACGCTGTACGGCCGTAAGGTTGTCAGCGATGGAGGGGCCAAATACATCAGCAGACGACGAATCAGAAGTGGAAACAGCATTGATGGTACACGACCTGGGAGCGCGCGTGTCATCGGGTACGTCCAGGACTTGTGCGTCGTCGACTGGTTCCACTCTGCCGAGACATTCCCCTCGAAGCAAGGTAACAGCGTACGGGAACGGGTTGGTTACAAAAATAGCAGTGTTGCCCTGGTTGACCTGCACGGTCGTGAAAGGTACTAGCAACCCTTTCCTGCTGCAAGCGCGGTCAGATGGCGAAACAAGTCCAATGGTGTCGGAGAGACCAGCGCAGTAGACAGACACAGCCGTCGTCGAGTTTGGAGGCACTGTTGTATCGTCTCTCGTTAGAATCTTGCTCAGTGTCGGGGGACTGTCTTCTGGCGTCAAATGCGAGAAGGGTGAGAGCTCAATTTCGGCAGCGGCACAATGGATGACGGCGTCATGGCGGGAGAGAAAGTCCCATCCCAGGATGACGTCATGAGAGCATGCCTGAATGACGATGAACTGGGCGACATACAGAACGTCCTGGATGACAACGCGAGCTGTGCACCCTGCTGTAGGATGAATCCGGTGCAAACTCGCAGTACAAAGGGATAACCCAGAAAGTGGCGTCGTCACTTTTCGAAGTAAGCGGCAGAGTTTTTCGTCCATAACTGATACGGCAGCTCCAGTGTCAATAAGAGCCGATGCACAAACACCGTCCACAAGCACGTCAATGACATTCGAGGGGCTGCTCTGAGGGCTTTCACATTGCGATAGCGTCGCAGTCCTTGCCTCAGGGACTGCGACGACTAGTTTTCCCGCTCATGAGATGCCGCACTTGGCCGCATGGGAGACAGGGAACGGCGTCGTGGAGACGGTGATCTTCGAGACGGACCTGGGCGAGATCGAGGGGGCATAGACGGCGGTTCTTCGCGATAAGGACGGCTGAGTTGGCCAGCAACAGGTGAAGAAATTGGAGCCGGCTGTACGCGATGGCAATAACGGGCCACGTGACCGGCGTAACCGCAGGCAAAGCAGATGGGCCGGTTGTCGGGTGTGCGCCATCTGTTCACCGGGGTAGGTCTCACCCATGTCGCAAGGGCTGATGGACGGAACGGTGGCTGCATGGTGGACTGAAGCTGAGGCTGAGGGGTTACGTCACCATACGTAGCGGGCATACCCGCTGCAACGGACGGAGGTCGTGCAGCAGCTTCAGCGTAGGTCAGAGGGGCGGGTGCTTGAACGACTTGGGGTGGCCTGGCGACCACTTGCGCGTAACTCAGGGACGCAGGAGCCGGAGGCTGTTGGGGGTGGTAAGCAGGCATTACCTCCGCTATTTCCTGCTCAATCGCTCGGCGGATGGGAGGGAGAAGGGTAGTTGCCGATTGTTGAACAGCAGGTTGGTGGGAAAAGGGCAGGAGGGAGAACTGACGCGCAATTTCCTCACGGATAAAGGACTTCAGTTCTGCCATCAACGCCACTTGGTCACAACTGGCCTCCAAGCCAGCAATCGTTGCAGCTCGTGGTGGGGAGCGTCGGGTCATCGAACGCTGCCGGCGGAGCTCCTCGTAGCTCTGGCACAGTGTGATGACCTCAGCCACCGTGCCGGGGTTTTTGGCGAGCAGCATCGTGAAGGCATCATCGTCGATGCCTTTCATGATGTTTCGGATCTTGTCAGACTCGGACATGGTGTGGTTGGATTTGTTGCATAGGTCCAGGACATCTTCAATATAGCTGGTGAATGACTCACCAGCCTCCTGAGCACGTTCACGCAAGCGCTGCTCGGCTTGCAGCTTGCGAACAGCAGGGCGGCCGAAGACGTTGACGATTGCGGTCTTGAAATCGGACCAGGTGGCAAAATCGGACGCGTGGTTGTTGTACCACAAACTGGCGACACCGGCAAGGTAAAACACCAAGTTTGTCAGCTTGCCGTCCTCGTCCCATTTGTTGGGGACGCTCACGCGGTCGTAAATGGCGAGCCAGTCCTCCACGTCAGTGCCATCAGCGCCAGTGAAGATGGGTGGATCGCGGATTCTGGGGACACCGGGACAAGGGGGTGGCATAGGAGGAGGCGTTTGCTGAGAAGCGTCTTGGTACATAGTAGATGGCAGGGTACGTGATCGTAGCTCCAAAGGCATAGACAGGGATCGCAGCACTCTCCACCAAATTGTTAAGGCGTTTATTAGCCGGCAACGAGCGAGAATATGCAATGGCGACAGTCACAGCAAAGCACGGGCTCTCAGCGCGAGTGGCGTCCTTGTTGGGTAGCCCCACTAGAAGGTACGCAAGAGTTCGACCCATTTCATAGTTCGGAGGCTTCGCTACAAAATAAATAAATAACTTAGCTGACTCTGACGGCACCGTGGTCGCTGTCGCGATCGCTTGTGTTGCAACGCCGCTTCGTCGTGGAATCTATTGCGCTATTCTGCTGAGATGTGGAGATATCTTCGTCGGCAGTTGCGATGATTTATCGTGCTCTAAGTGCGTGTTGCCACTGGTAGAAGTTGTAGCGATCGAACGCTGCTGTTGTGTCGGGCTGCTGCATTGCGGCGGCTGCCGGTCTCCTGTCCCGCTCGACTCTGCTGACGTAGCCTGCGCTGGCTGCGAACTCCTTGGGCTGCACAGCACATTTTTTCCGTTTTTTGCCGAATTTGTGAAGTGTGCGGAACTTTCGAGCACGGTACGGCATCTCGATTTCGATCGTAAAACTACGAAATTTCGAAATGGCGGTGACAATGCAGGTGTTTGTGGCCGCGCGCGCTTGATCACCAGTGTTGTTAGTCGCCGCGCCTAAATCACAAGCGGCTGTTAACTCACATGACCGTTATGGACCAATGATACCGCACGGTTTTGTTGCTTGTTTTAGCCTGGTAGCGCAGACTGGCTGCAGCATTGAAGGCTGATTCCTGGCAGGAAAGTGAGCTCAACAGAAGCTATTTCAAACGAGACTAAAATGGCCACGATCCGATGAGTGGTTCACGCGATCCAAACAACGCAAAAGGGGGCTGTTTTCGGCGATTTCGTAAGCGAAACAAACTGCTGGGATGAATAAACACGTCATTTTTTAGCTCAAGGGCGCGTCATTTCGAGTTCATTTTTCGCTGGCAGGTGCGAGATAATACGAAGATAACGGAAATCACCAAACTGAAAAATCGATTTTTTTAAGGTTTTTTCGTCGCCAAGACCCGTGTCCCCCCTTAAGCAGCTTGCAGGAATAAGAAGAGTGTGTTCTCAAAATAAATATTTGAATTAAATAATTAAATTGAATTATTCTGTATTTAAGAGGGGGGGCATGGGTCTTAGGGCTCTCTCTTCTATTTTTCAACCAAATGTGACAAAAGTTGGCATGCTTACTCAGTTTGTTCTCCAGATTCTAAAAATGTAGTTGTTTTTTTCGTAGATTCATTAGTTTATTATTTAATTAGGATAATGCTATCTATTGTTCCTACTACAATAGAAAAATAACTACCAGTCCGAAATTTACAAATAGCATAGGGATCAACACTAGAAAGCAGAAGCTACACAATATAGGAAGCACTTTTTTGATTGGGTCATTATTTTTTACTTTACAGTACACTAAACTTCATAGCTCTGAATGTGGCCATTGTGTGGTCACACAAAAGAGTAATATAAAAACTTGCATCAAGAGAAATCAAAATCTGTTTGCTATGTTGTGTGCTCCAAACATATAGCCTTATGCTGGAAAAAAATTAATCTGCTATATGTAATAGTTTCCGATATATTGGAGAAATTTTCATGCTGGGTGTATGAAATTGCCATTCTGAGAAAATAAAGAAAACAAAGAATTCTGACATTTTTAATCGTAAGAATGTATATACTTAGAATTACATAGTCATTAACATATATATGGATATTAGAAAGCTTAAGGGCTGCAATGCTGCAAGCTGATCGAAAATTGAATGAGTACTTCTCGAATTACAGCACAATAAAGTTTATTGCATGTAACCAAAAACAAATTTTTATATTAAACTAAAAAAAAATAAAGCTGCCCATTATAAATCGGTTCTCAGCATTGGTTTTTGTGCACATTTAGCTAATGTGCAAAGGCAATTACAGCTCTAGTTGTCCTAGATCCACTTTTACCGAAAAAGAAAGTGGAAAAAATCAGTGCTTCAAGAAAAATGCTGGTAAAACTTTATTTCACCGTTCCGAGTGAAAAATATCATGGCACACATACTTTTAGTCAGTTTATATGCACCGAGAATGTAATGGAATTGATCGTTTGCATTAGCGTGTCGTTTCCTGTAGTCCTGTAGCAAGTTGTCGTGTGCTCGTCTCCCGAAAGGCTGCTTATCAGTTCAGTGACAGTGCTGACCGCGATGTGCGACGAATCTGCACGCGTCATCCGCAATCAGTCAAATAACGTGGCGATGTTTTCCGGCTTGTCAAGAATTAGTTACCCGTAAATGTCGCGAACCAAACGAGCTCCCTCGCTCATCGATTTCGAGGCTACACGAGTGCCGAAGTGTCTTCTTTTTCCCTTAAAACTGCCGCATCTTCGAGTGGAGACCGCGACAACATTGCGTACACGTCGTTAAAACCAGTCTAAGTGTTGCCAGTAGCCTCCATTGCACTGGCGGCGAGCTTGTTCACCGCGAACGGATGGGCTTTCTGTTGTTCATCGATGCGCGGCGTACTCCACTCTGACGACTCCTTGAGCAGTTCAAGGTCCTTTCGTCAAGAGGGGGGAACTGCGGCATTGGCACGTTTAGCGATAAAACTGCGCTTCCGTTCCGTCACTACAAAGATTGATATCTCTTGTAGCTTCAATTCTGCGTTTTACTTGTCGTCCTCTAACTAATGAGGCTGCAAAACACAGCCCCAACCAACGTCGGCAACCAATGGGCTTGTACGAGAGTTAGGTCTACACCGGTGACTGATAAATGAAGAACACAATGTGCACCACCAGTGGATGTCGTTTGGGAAGGAGCCCAATGAGATGTAGAGTGCAATTGATCACTTGTAATTCAACTCTGTTTCATGAGTTCCGTGCAGCACAGCAGTGGTGCAACAGCTGCGCCAATTGTGCCAATTTGATACAATCTGATTGTGGCACCGAGCTGCGCGAAATCCGTAAAATTTGCTTTACGTTTGCAATGGCGTTTGATAACGGCAGCTCCCGGCCCCTACCATACACTTGCTGTGGCGGCCAAAGGAAGTCTTAAAAGAAGTTGACCGGGGAGGTACCGCCAAGCAAGACATCGCACAAAAGTACAGCGTTAAGCCTAACTCACTGTCTAATTTCATCAAGTGCAAACAGGTTAACTTGTCGATGGTAGTTTTGGAGCCGTTCTTAGCGACGTCTGTTTTGAAAAATTTGTTGCTACTGTGGAGATAGGTTTGCACAAGGCTTACCTACTATGCGCAACCGTGCAGGGATGCGACGTCCTCCACTGCCGCTGCGTGTGAAGACGTTGCGGCCGGGTTCATCGTTTTCTCTGGCACGGCGCAGAAACCACGCAGGAGGCAGGATAACAACAACAACGGGTTTATTAACCCAAGATGCAGCACAGTGCGACACTCACGGGCTTGCAGGCCATATAGGGAACTCCGCGAAACCGAGCAAGTACGCTTGCCTAGGGCGCTACGACTCCCGCACTAGTGCCGAAGTCAAACGCACGAACGAGAAGCCGCCTGCTAAGCAGCGCATCAATTTTTCGTGGAGGCCTGAGAGCATCTGTCGCGACGAGCGAATCGTCGGGCACAACACAGCTCGTAGGAGAGGAGGATGTCACGCGCGCCCTATGGGAAATGGCGCTGCGTTGTGACGTAGGCCTGCACAGCGCACCAGCATAGCGTGCTTGGACATGCCAGTGCGGGAAGAAGCTGACGGTTGACTGGCCCAGACCAAGAGGCGCCCTGGCAGCCATCTTGAAAGATGCCGGTGCTTATGCGCGCCCGGGCTACGCTGTTGGCGCGTGTGCGGCAGCTGGGAACGAGGTGCCAGGTAGGAGGGTACTCTCGATTCCCACATCCCCCCCTCCTAAGACCGAGCACGCCCTAAAGACGTCGTAATAACAGCAGCCACTGACACCGAAAAAACAGGCCCAGCTCCGTGCCGTCCACGAGATGGTCGGGCGCCCGGGTGTCTTCATTCGGCGGCGTCTCAGCAGGAGCCTGGGGCCGCGGGAGGGCGGCGGACACCGCAGCAGCGATGGTCGACTTAAATGAAGAGTCCATGACGAGTGCCGCCACGACCGCCTGATTGGAGTCTGTCGACAGGGCGGGTCGAAGGCTCGAGCCAGGCGGCACCGCTGGAGTGCACAGGACCGCAGGGTCACTGCCGGACTTCACTCGGTGAACCCGCAAACGGAGGTGGGCAGCCTTGTGCACCAGCAGGACACCGCAAGCGTCGCAGTAGGAGGCCTCAGGAACAGGCGGCATCGAGGCACCTCCGGAAGCGTTGAGCAGGTCCGAAAGGGTGCGTCCGCAAAAAGGACGCAGGAGGGACTCGGGGTCTAACCCCACCCAGACTTTGCGTTGCTTGGACCAGCGACGAGTCGACACGAAGGCGACCGGGGCCTCAGTGCCATGTTTGAACGTCTACGTAGCGACTTCACGACGAGGCGGTGTCTTGTTAGCCGGGGCTGGGGGAGCATTTGACGGAGGTGGCATGGACGCGGCCGGTGCCTGCGGTACGACCGAGCGCGCGGCTGGTTTCCCGGGCTTTTTTTTTTTTGAAGAACGGGTCACCGAGGAGCACATAACAAAAGCTGGGGTGTCGGTGAAAAGCCGAAACGCAACTGAAGGTGCGGCCCCGGAGGCGCGACAGGCCGGCCCAATAAAGAAAGGTTGGCCCAATAAAGAGATTGAAGGTTGAGTCAGCCAATAGGGCGCACGCTTCCCTTCTCCCGCCGACTACGCGGAAAATACCCAGTGAGAGAGTGAGCCACCGGGGAAAGGGCTTTTCTCTCTCGAGCAGCCGGGAGCGCTGGGAACTGAGTGGATATCCCGTGCGCAGTGCGCGTAATGTTGTTACCAGGGAGAAAGCTCGCCAGGTAGCCGTTACTGTTGCTGCTGGATTGGCAATCGCACAGCAGCTATAATCTCCGCTCTCTTACATGGAGGGGATGACATCCCGCTACATGCCGGGGGCGAAAATCAGCCTAGATGCGTTTTCGCAGGTTGTATCGGTGGCGTGGTTTGGAACCAGCCTTACCCTGTTTCCCTGCGGTTCGGTGACCGCCTCCCCCTCCCCGAAGTCGTTGCTGCGGGCAACAAAAGGTTTGAGGTCGGAGATGTTAACTGGACCGCCGACTGGTCTCCCTTGAGAGTCAGCCAGCTTGTATACCAGGGGCGACACTTTAGTGTGCACTCTGTATAGGCCCAACCATTTGGCCGAAAGGGAGGCCGAGATGCCTTTGGCGGCGTCACTCAAGACGTGATTGTGCCTGAGGACGAGATCACCGACATCGTAATGGACATCCCAATGTGACCGGTCGTATTGAGCCTTCTGACCAGGTCGCGCTTTTGCCAGGTTAAAACGCGCCAGGTCAAGGGCCGCGTCCATCCGTGAGCGCAGTTCTGCTGCGTAGCCAGACGGGCTGACCTTCGCGATGCTTGCCCCGCCTCCGCCCTGTAGGACGCAGTACATGGGGTTAGGCAGCACTTTCCCAAAGTTGAAAAAAGCGGGCGTGTACCCTGTCGAGCGATTGACCGTAGACCGCAAGGAGAAACCGATCTCGTTAAGACAAGCATCCCAATCCCTGTGTTGCTGCGCAAAGGCTGTCAGCAAGGGCTTGAGGTTCCGGTTGATCCGCTCGGTCGAGTTGGCCTGTGGGTGATACGCGGTTGTTTTATGGTGCTTAATGCCAAAGGCAGCACAGGCATCCACAAACACCTTGGCCGTGAAATAGGGCGCATTGTCCGTGATCAACTCCGCCGGAAAGCCAAAGCGGGTAAAGACCTCGGTCAACTTGTCCCAGATTACCCGTGCCGTTAACTTTTGAAGGGGTAACAGTTCGACCCACTTCGTGAAGTGATCTGTGACAGCCAGGAAAAAAACATGGCCTCTCCGGCTTCTTGGGAAAGGTCCCATAATGTCACAGGCCGGGACCTGCCAAGCTTGTTGGCTGTCGATCGGCTGCATGAGCCCGGGAGGCTTGCCCCCGCGAGGCTTCACGCATTGGCACACGCGGCATGAGCGGGCGTAGTGAAGGGCATCGCGCTTCATGCCAAGCCAGGTAGCGCAGCGACACAACTTTTGAAAAGTCTTAAGGCCACTCGCGTGTCCGGCCAACCGCGAGTCGTGGAAATAACCTAAGGTGGCTTTCCTTAGACTGCGGAATATTACCGCCTTGAAAGACTCCTGGGGAGCTTCTTCAGATGGGACGTAGCGCAGGAGAACGCCGTCGGCATCAAGCAGGTACGAATCCAACGTGCCCGCAGCAATACCAGCCTGCGTACGGCACTCGGCGCCGACAGCAATACCAGCTATCTGATCGCGCCAGCGGCTTGACCGCCCCGTTCCGCTTGGGAGCTCAGCTCTTTGAGCTCGTCAACGATGTGTTGACAAAACGGATCGTCCTGCTGTGCCTTGAGCAGTTCCTCTCTGCTAAAGATGATACCGGTGGACGTGACAGGGTCTACCAGGTATGTGTCCTCACCCGAGGCTGTCAACTCGGAAGTCACTTCGCCATCGGAGTTCGCGCCTTTCGACCCTTTGGAGCCAGAGGGCCCGGGGTCTACTTGATGCGATTGCTCTCGGGAGTGGCGGACACAAGTGTGGGACGCCGAAACGGAGGCACGCGACAAGGTGTCAGCCACGACGTTCGAACTCCCTTTTCGGTAGTCCACAACAAAGTTGTACCGCTGCAAGGTCAACGCTCAGCGCGTGAGGCGGCCCGAGGGCTCGCGCAAGCGCTTAAGCCAGGTGAGTTCTATGTGTTCCGTTTCCACCACGAATGGCACACCGTCGACATAGCAGTCGAACTTCCGGAGAGCAAAAACTATAGCGAGACATTCCCTTTCTGTGACGCTATAGTTACGCTCGGTGGCGTTAAGTGACCGGCTCGCAAAAACGACTGGCCGGAGGGCGCCGTCGTGCTCTTGAAGAAGTACCGCGCCGAGACCCAGGTCGCTCGCATCCACTTGGACAACGAACTCCCTGTTCAGGTCGGGCAGCTTTAACTCGGCTGTGGCCACTAGAGCTTCGGAAAGCGCCTTGAAGGCTTGCTCTTGTTCTGGCCCCCAGCTCCATCATGCTGACTTTTTCAAGAGTGCAGTCAAGGGTGATTGGAGGGCCGCACAGTTTGGGATGAACTGTCTATAGTAGTTCACCATGCCCAAAAAGCGCCTCAGGCCCTGAATGTTTGCCGGCGTCGGGTACTCCACAATGGCACGTACCTTCTCCTCGCACGGCAGAACACGACCACTCTGAATGGTAAAGCCTAATAGTGAGATGCGAGTCTCAGCCATTTGAGCTTTCTTCGGGTTCAAAGTCAACCCGGCGGCACGCAACCTCCTGAGGACATCTTCCAAGTGGTGAAGGTGTTCCTCGAACGTTCGAGAGAAGATGACGATGTTGTCGAGGTACGCCATGGCGTGTTGCCATTTAGCGTCCCCTAGAATGCGGTCTATCAATCTCTGGAACATAGTTGCAGCTCTAGAACAGCCAAACGGCATGCGGGTAAACTCGTACAAACCTCTGTGAGAGGTGAGCGCAGTTTTCTCCGCGTCAGCCGGCTCCATCTGAACCTGTAGGTAACCGCGGCTAGCATCTAAGGTGCTGAAGTAGCAAACACTGCCTAGAGCAGCCACGATTGAGTCAACGTTACGCATAGGATAAGCATCCTTCCTCGTGACCTCGTTCAGTCGGCGGTAGTCCACACAGAGCCGTAGGATCTGTGTGGACTACCTGATGCCGTAGGATCGGCAAGAAGGTAGAGCTCCTGCAAAGCCCGAACGTACTCGAGAAGAGATTCGTCGGGATGCTGTGTGCAAAGGTTTAACTCGTGACGCATGCGGCGCTCGTATTCAGGAGGAAGGAATTCGCTACGAAAGAGTGCCCTAAACTCTTCCATCGAGCTAGCTTGGTGGCCGACGAGACGGTACCGCCTCGCCGCTTGGGCTGTCAGCGACACGGGCAAAACAGAGCCTAGCATAACGCTGTCGCTCAGCTGCGTAGCCTGCTGATAGCGGTGCAGCGCCTCGACGTACTCTGTGGCACTGATGCGGTTTGAATAACCGCTGTACTCAGGCAGAAGTACCCTTAAGCTACTCGGAACGCTTGGCTGAGGGAACTCGGGGTCTCCCTTTAAAGCACAAGGCTGTGAGCGCACCGCTTTCAACAGAACGTTTAGGAGCTGCGCCGCAGTTGCGTGCAACGGTGATTGCTCCGACGCGGGCGCGACCGTGACAGGTGCGCGCGCCTGTTCCCCAACATGCGCGTCCGACCGAAAAGGGCCAGTGCACAGCAGGGAGGAGGGTATAGTTTGCACTCCGACTGGAGCTTGAGGCCTCACGCAACTGGTAAAGGGGTCGACAGCGGAGCACGGTGGCCCACATCCATCGAAAGCATCGCCCACGCGATTCTCAGGCCAGCGAACGTCGGTGAACGCGGCGACGTTGTCGGTTAAGCGAGCAGGCTCGCAAACGACATCGTCAACCCTTTGCGCTCACGACCACGACGGGTCAATAAGCGCATTCCCGCCAACACCTGAGTGCCCCCAATAGGAAGGACTGGGTGCGGCTATTTGAGCTGTCAACCGCGCTGCTCACCGGGAAAGGTCAGCGAGTGGAGACTGCGCCGGAGACGGGCCCGTAAGCGGGTGAGTCTCGAACAGCTGATACAGCCCATTACTGGCTTGGCTAGGACTGTGGTCCTCGTTCAAGCGACTCGCATCACTGTAGGGGGCCCCGAAAAAGGGATCTCTCCCGGTGAACAAAAGCTGAGGGTCGCCGAAAGGGCCTTACCTCGTGCTGTTGCAGCCGTCCGCCTCGAGCGAGATCAAGTCCGTCGCCACAGGATCGAACAGGAACGAGCGCCTCGAAGGGGTATGCTCTGAAGCCATGCCGAAACCAAGTTGGGCGCCAGTTATATGGAGATAGGTTTGCACAAGGCTTACTTACCTACTATGGGCAACGGTGCAGGGATGCGACGTCCTCCACTGCCGCTGCGTGCGAAGACGTTGCAGCCGAATTCATCGTTTTCTCCGGCACGGCGCAGAAACCACGCACGAGGCAGAATAGCAACAACAACTTTTTTATTAACCCAAGATGCAGCACAGTGCGACACTCACGAGCTTGCAGGCCGTATAGGGAACTCCGCGAGACCGGGCAAGTACGCTTGCCTAGGGCGCTACGACTCCCGCATAAGGGCCAAAGTCGAATGCATGAACAAGAAGCCGCCTGCTAAGCAGCGCGTCAACCTCTCGTGAAGGCCTGAGAGCATCTGCTGCGAGGAGCGAATCGTCGGGCACAGCACAGCTCGTAGGAGAGGAGGATGTCACGCGCGCCGAATGGAAAATGGCGCTGCGTTGTGACATAAGCCCGCGCAGCGCACCAGCGTAGCGTGCCCGGACATGCCAGCGCGGGAAGAAGCCGACGGTTGACTGGCCCAGACCAAGAGGCGCCCTGGCAGCTATCTTGGCGGATGCCGGTGCTTATGCGCGCCCGGGGCTACGCTGTTGGCGCGCATGCGGCAGCTGGAAACGAGGCACCAGCTAGGAGGGCGCTCTCGATTCCCACACTACGGACAGCAACTTCGATACATGTGGTCTACGAACAAGCAGAAAAATTGTGCAGATTGCTTGGCTAGTTGACGAACCACCATCGAGGATTACCAATGTTGCTGCAGGTCTTGCTCTTGCGCTGCATTTTATGTTTTGTGTAAGAAGATAATGCTCAAGAAGCACACAACATGTGTATACATGCGTACTGCTTGGAAAACACGCTAGCCACAGCCAGGTTTGGCAAGAGATGACAAATTATTTTCTTAGAGAATTGTGAGGTTTGAAGAAATAAAAGTGGAGCTTTTTGTTCATTTTGCCTAATTGGAAGTTTATTTATTTAGAAGTTTTTGCAGTTCCTGTGAACGTCGTACTAATGGGAGTTGACTGTAGTTAAAATATTCTAGGCACCCGCCCTACGCTTGCGAGACGCGATCGACCAGGTAAAGTAACCACGCTGCGCATGAATTGGTCCGCTGACCACAGCAAGTACCTATCAGCGAGATGACAGAACTTCAAAACAAAAATTTGTTGCTCTAGTCACCAACGCTTTGCCGCAAATAACAATTTTTTAGCCTGAAAGCGCGGCTATGGCTTGTTAGAAACTAAAGTGGGAAGCGTATGCCGCGTTATCCTCCCGTGAATAAGCTCGACGTGCTGCGAATGCTGGTGTTGCCAGTGACCACGTTGGTTGCCTTAGCAGTGGCACAGAAAACATTTATTTTTGTTTTGAGGTTGCGTTGTCCTGGCCATGGGCCTGGCGATAGATATCCGAGACTGTCGCCAGGCCACCGGGCACGCGCTGTTGTTACTTTACCTGGCCGAACGTGCTTTGCAAGGCAGACGAAGGGGCACCTAACCCCCACAGTGAAAAAAAAAAAAAAAAGAGGGGGTGGGAACTGTGGCGGAGGCAGAGGCGGGGGGGGGGGGGGGGGTGTAGCAGTTGGAAAATTTCTTGGCTTTGGTTCTAATGATGCTTGAGCCACTTTGCCGCAGTAAATTTGTGCCCTGCGTAAAAGCGTATTGAGATTTGAAGCGGGCTGTTAGTGATAATATTGGAACACTGCAGATTTTGTTTCCATACTAACGCGTTTGTACGCCACATAATTTTGTCGTCTAAATAAGCTACTGGAATTAGTTAAAGCAGTGTATGGCATTTCTGCTTCCTTAAACACACCTAATTGTGCGCCAGTTTTTTTTTTCTTCAGTTTTACGAATCTCTCGAACTTCAAGGTCGCGAGCTTGGCAGATCGATATTTAAATTTGCAGGGTCTGTGAAATTATTTGACAGGTGCAGCAAATGATAATATGAAATTTATGATTGTTTGCTTAGCGAGGTGGTTCAAAATACAGTCGAGCAGGGTTATATCCAACCCACATATATCAAATTTTCGGATGTATCGAACTTGAAGTTAGCCCCTTGAAATTCTTTTGTAAAAGTATAGAAATTCGCACGTATATCGAACGGTATTTTTCCCATCGTCCAATATATTGCCACGTTCCATTTCCCAAGTTTTTGTTATCATCCCAAAACACCACACGATTCTCAGCGCGAACCGCGCCTGCAGTTTTCAAGAAGGTTCCGGACTGTAGTAGATCATTTCGATAAGATCACGCCCACTGTGCGAACGGTACAGATTGTTCTGGAACCTACGCCACCGCCAGCGATAACGCTAGAACATTTGACAGCAAGAGTATAAATGCCGACGCGCTTCGCCGCTTGTCAGTTGTTGATCGAAGGCCGACGCTCCGTTTGCCGCTATCAGTCCGAGACTGCTATCTGTGTAAGAATACTGTTGTAATTAGACTTTCCGTTTACCGGCCACAAGTTCACCCAAATAAAAAGTTAAATCCCAACACTAAGTCTCCTGTCTTCGGCCACGTCACGACCCCGTGACATCTGGTGGAGCTGCTGCTTCGTTCATGTACTGGACGCCCCCGTCAAGCCGTGAACCCAGCCCACGTCGCGGAGAAGACACCGACGCCAACCAAGAGCAGCGAACAAGCCGCCGACAGCAAGGTCTCCCACCGGAGTACGGGCTTCTACAAGACAAGGCGCGGAAGGCCAAGGCCATGACCTCTACTGCAGCAACAATGACAACCGGAGCGTCCCAGCCCGCGATTGTCATCAATCAACCCAGGGAACCACCAACGTTTCATGGGTCATCGTTTGAAGACCCGGAAACCTGGCTAGAAACATACGAACGTGTGGCCGCCCTCAACCACTGGGACAACAAAGAAAAGCTCCGTCGTGTGTACTTCTACCTGGAAGACACCGCAAGGACCTGGATAGAGAATCGTGAGTCCACGCTCCGAATGTGGGATGTCTTCTGCGGCGCATTTCTGCAAACGTTCGCGAGCGTCGCTCGCAAAGAGAGGGCCGCTGCTCTACTAGAGACCAGGGTTCAGCTACCAAATGAGAAGGTTGGAATTTTCACAGAGGAGATGACCCGCCTATTTCGTCACGCTGACCCAGACATGCCTGAGGAGAAGAAAGTTCCAGGCGGAATGGTGACTTGTAATGCCACGTTCCATTTCCCAAGTTTTTGTTATCGTCCCAAAACACCACACGATTCTCAGCGCGAACCGCGCCTGCAGTTTTCGAGAAGGTTCTGGACTGTAGTAGATCATTTCGATATGATCACGCCCACTGTGCGAACGGTACAGATTGTTCTGGAACCTACGCCACCGCCAGCGATAACGCTAGAACATTCGACAGCAAGAGTATAAATGCCGACGCGCTTCGCCGCTTGTCAGTTGTTGATCGAAGGCCGACGCTTTGTTCGCCGCTATCAGTCCGAGACTGCTATCTGTGCAAGAATACTGTTGTAATTAGACTTTCCGTTTACCGGGCACAGGTTCGCCCAAATTAACAGTTAAATCCCAACACGAAGTCTCCTGTCTTCGGCCACGTCACGACCCCTTGACATCTGGTGGAAAACTGCAGGCGCGGTTCGCGCTGAAAATCGTGTGGTGTTTTGGGACGATAAGAAAAACTTGGGAAATAGAACGTGGCATTATCGAACGCCGCTCGAGCTGGAAGGTGTGCTTCGGCACTTGCCCGCCTCTTCCCCGCGATCTCCGCGCGCGAGTTGGAAGGCGCGCTTTGGCACTCCAGCGCCTGGCAACCTCCGCGTGGCACCACGTCTCCGCTGAAACCCGAAACGCTTGAAAAAAGGTAACGGCGAGAGGGCTCGGACTGCAAAATCTCTAACTTGAGGAACAGTCTTTTTTTTTTTTTCATTTCTCTTCTTTCCCTCATGCTTTCTCCGCTTCTAGAGGAGGAAGGAAGGAGTTGACTTCCTCCTCCTTTTACCTTTTCTTTTTTTTTTTTTGCTGTTTTGCGAGTTTCAATCAGCCAACCACACCTGCGTCATTGCTTCGCTAGAGCTTTGTTGCTTCCATAATGTTGTCGCGTCGTTGCCTACATACCACCGCATGTGCAGCATTTCTTTTTGTGTGCGTGGTGTGCAAAGCTGCTGTGGACTCCTTGAATTGTCGACTTCTCCTGTAGCTATGGCCAGTGTCAAGAAGCACAAGACCCTTGACTTTGCGACAAAGTTGAAGTTATTCAGTGTGATGAGACGGACAAGAAATGTTCGATCGTCGCAGACGACTTCGGGACACCACTGAGCACTCTTGTGTACTTTGTTGAAAAACAAGGCAGGTATCAAGGTAAAGGCAGCAGAGCAGCGAACGTCAGGAGCCTGTCATGTGTGTGTGTGCACTTTTGCCCCGGAAATGTAGAAAAGACACTCTATTCCAGGTTTTCAGAAGTGCATGCGAATAACATTCCATTAGATGGCTCGATGCTGGTCCCTAAGGCCTAGTGGTTTGCTGCTGCACTCGGTGAAACAACTTCGCCGACAACAGTGGGTAGCTTCACCGATTTAAGCAATGCTACAACATTGTTGGCAAAACAGATTCTGGCGAAAGCAAAGCTGTCAGCAGCCAGGAGACTCGGCAGTGGATGACGAAGGAGCGGCCGGAAATTTCCTCGAAGTTTTCTCCCACAGAGATCTTCAATGCCTGGCGAAACGTGAAGACGGACCCAGAGGTCAACTGCTTCTATAAGGCAGGCTTCGAGAATGCAAAACTTGCGAACATCGTTGAAAATGACGACGACGAGCGCACAGGCACTTCATTATGATCGCGTCCCACCAGAAATCACCATTCTGCAAAGTTCACGTCTATCACAGCGGGCAGTAACAATTTTAAGTATTCCTTTTTTCCTCGCACTATAACCGACTGGAATAACCTTCTGCATGAAATTCTTTCATTCAGTAATGTGTTGAAATCTATTGATCACATGTTTGGCTTGTTCATTTTGTATTATTATTTCACAGTGTTTTTCAAAATAATTTGTCCTGTTTATTGTTTTTACCTCGCTAAAGATTGCATGATTGATCTAACGGCTCTGTAACACTCCCACTCCTGCTTGGGCCCAATAGTGGCCTGCTGCATTAATAAATATATAAATAAAATAAATAAATAACTGTAGTTTTTATTTATTCTTTAGTATGCCACAAATGTTTGCACATGAGAGTACACAGCTGCTACTACTAGATACCCCACCAAAACAACAATTATATGGTTTCCATAAGCTTCAACACAACAGATCCAATAGAGTACGCGGCTTTATGTCGGCAGAATGAGACTTACCTCCAGGCATACGTCGTACACGGTATCATCAGGGAGGACTTGAGAAATGCATTCGAGCATCCTTGTCTTCCGCCATCTGCTCCACAACATAAACTTGACTAACGAGCTTTACTCCTTTTGTTAGATTCACTTCTCGTAAGTGCTTGTCCAGCTCAGAGATCTTTATGAAGCCACACTGCAGGTGATACATTGTGAGGTGACTCAAACGCAGCGCGCACGTAAGCGAGCGACGGCACATTGGTGGGAAAGAAAAACGCACGATATACCTCCCCGATTTCTACTTCTGTACCAAAGATGGGGCTGCCTGTCCAGAGTCTCAGTGCCACCATGCGTTGCTTTGGCTTCCTATTGTAGGTGATGATCCACTACAGATAAGCTCCCGGGGCTTCTATTTATTTATATCTAATTTTTCATATATCGAACTAATTCGCGTTCCCCTTCGACTTTGATATATCCACCACCACTGCACTACAATACCAGCAGCTGTCCGCCGTGCCCCGCCGCGCTGGTCTAGTGGCTAAGGTACTCGGCTGCTGACCCGCAGGTCGCGGGTTCAAATCCCGGCTGCGGCGGCTGCATTT
The DNA here is from genome assembly GCF_043290135.1 of Rhipicephalus microplus. Classification (NCBI taxonomy): domain Eukaryota; kingdom Metazoa; phylum Arthropoda; class Arachnida; order Ixodida; family Ixodidae; genus Rhipicephalus; species Rhipicephalus microplus. Next base: position 7,636,791 of record NW_027464587.1, on the reverse strand, counting down.
CCGATGGAGGCGGAAATGTTGTAGGCCCGTGTACTCAGATTTGGGTGCACGTTAAAGAACCCCAGGTGGTCGAAATTTCCGGAGCCCTCCACTACGGCGTCTCTCATAATCATTTGGTGGTTTTGGGACGTTAAACCCCACAAATCTAATCTAGCTGTCCGCCGTGAAAGTGTATCCGACAATGCCGAGATGGAGGCAGGGTACCGCGGAGTGGTGACTTTTGCCTTATTATATGTCATTCTTATCATCCACTACTCGCAGCTAGCTGATTTCGTTGATAATGCAGACAAACAGCTGCTCTGATTAGTTACCACAATGGGCAAGCATGAACAAAATCATACGCATCAGCATTGAAAAAGGCATCCTTCTGCACAGCTGCGTGAAAGAAAACAATGAACTGAGTGACTGAGCTTCAGCTTTAGATCGTCTGCGGCTCAAAAGCAAGCCAGTGACAAAAGCAGGGCAGTCTTATTGCCATCGCTATCGAACGATGGCAGCGCCCATGCTTGCTGAACAGTGTCGGTTTTTGATTGTGCCAGCACGTGTTTCAGACTTGGTCGACATATTTTCAAGTTCTGAAAATGCATCAAAATGTAGAGACTGTGTTTATTGTATAGCAATAAATATCTGAACCTGGGTTTGCATTGTGAAGTTCCGTTGAAGTGGGACGGCAGAAGAAAAAGTGTTCGTTGTGGCGACAATATTTATGCGTTGACTCCTATGGACTACAGATGGGGAACCATGAATTTTTCGTTGTACCAGAAATTTCGTTGAAGTGGCATTCGACTATAGTGCGTAATGATGGAGGCTTTTCAAATCTTGAATGGAATGCATTAGGCATTTGTTGGGTTCTGCTAATTCTCAATAGCTGGCATGGATTGTCCAGACGCCTGCTTTAGGACATGTTATTTGGCTTTATGTTACACTTATCAATACTGGGCAGACTAAGAAACTATATTGACTGCTGAAACCATTCCTGGCAGCATCGCAGATCACATCCGCATGATAAACGCAGATCAAGAAGCAAGCAGCTCGAAGCGTCCCGCAGGAGACGCAGGTGACTTGGAAAGCTGAAAGCTGACGGTGTGGCTGGCCAATGCCCAATATGCAGTAAAGAGAATCTGCTAGATGACTTGGTGTGTTGGACTGAGTTGTGCACAATTTCTGTTAGATGATGATGGTGCTCTAGCTCAACGTTTGTAGTGTTCATCACTTGCAGATGATTAGAAAACGACAGGGCATGGAAGGATAAGCTCACCCTCTTCATTGGTCGAGAAGGACTAAAGCTTCCACAGTGCTGCATGGAATGCATGAAGCAAAGTATACTTGATAACAATCTGTGCATTACGAGACTTGTTAAAAATGCTGCCTGTTCGTGTTTTTGATTCACAGGAGAAAGAATTTGGGAAACGGTACGTGGGGTTCAATAGTACCGCTTTGTGCTGGTTGGGCTTGAAGTTGTGTCCCAGTGGCAGTTTTTGCTTGCCTAGGTCCAGTTTCACCCACTGCTGTGCCGGCTTTAATTTTCTTACGAAACTTTCTCTAATTGCAGTTTAGAGAAAATGCCGCGTCCATGTACGTGGTGAAGCAATCTAACGGATGACTTTATGGAACTTACACTCAAAGTGTCTGAACATCACAACTGCCCCACGTCTATGAACGTGAGATGAACAACAACTCATGGGCTCACTTTATTTTCTTGCAGAGGACAAGAAAATCAACCGCAATGCAAGAAAATAGTGTAACTTGCCCTTCAAAGGGCTGTTTTTCCGCAGGAATGTTTTGTCAGTCTTGTCGGCATGCTTCATGCCTACATATGGGGAATGGAAGAATGGAGGAGTAGTTTTAAGCTAATAAAACAAAAAGGTAAATTGTAATAATTATATACCGCTTATAAGGCAAGTCGCAGGAGTCCCAATTAGCCACACTACAGTTAAACCTAAATATTGCCACATGCCCTCCTAAAGCTTTGCGATCGCCCCGTTTCACTGTCAGCAATTCTCAGCGGAAACAGTGCCAACTCTGTTCTAGAAGCCTCAAAACTGCAGTACATCATTTTGTTAAGATTACGCCCACTTCGTGAACATTACAGATTATTCTGGAACCTACGTCGCCTCTAGCGCTACTGCTGGAATATTCAATGCCAAATGTATAAATGCCGACATGCTTCGGCGCTTGTCAGTTGATTGCCGGCCAACGCTTTGTTCGCCGCTATCAGTGCACGCGTGTTGCTGTTATGTGATCTTTTCTATTTTCTGGCCACATGTTCGGCACAATAAACCGTTTCATCTGAACATCAAATCTGCTTCCTTCGTCCACATCTCGACCTCGTGACATCTTGTAGAGGTGCTGCCTCTTTCATGTATCGGGCGCCCCTCATGCCGTGAACCCTGCCCAAGCCAGAAAAGAGACATCGACGCCAATCCCGAGCAACGAACAAGCCGCGGGAAACCGGGTTTACTGCCATCATACAAACCTCTGCCAGTAAACACCCGGCAAACTACGACTCCGACCTCAGACACGGCGACAATGATCGCTCCTGTGCCACTTGCACCGATTTTGCTCCGGCAACCCAAAGAGCCATCAAGGTTCTGTGGTACATCCCTCCAAGACCCGAAATCTTGGCTTGAGATATACGACCGTGTCGCTGTAACAACTGGAGCACCAAAGACAAGCTGCGACATGCATATTTTTACTTTAAAAAATCTGAAAAAAACCTGGTTCGAAAACCGAGAGTCTTCACTCTAAACCTGAGAAGATTTCCGCAGCACAGTCGTGCACACCTTCATGAGTGTCATCCGCAAGGAGAAGGCTGCTTCCTTGCTGGAAACCCTAGTGCAACTCCCAAATCTAAAAGTCACCATCTTCACGGAAGAGATGACTCAACTATTCCGCCTTGCCGACGCTGATATGGCCGAACACAAAAAAGTTTGGCTGCTCATGCGGGGTGTCAAACAAGAACTCTTCGCAGGACTTCTCGGCAACCCCCCCAAGATGGTCACTGAGTTCCTTGCCGAAGGCCCCGCTGCAGTGGTCTAGTGGTTAATTTGCTCGGCTGCTGACCCACAGGTCGCGGGATCGAATCGCGGCTGCGGCGGCTGCATTTCCGATGGAGGCGAAAATGTTGTAGGCCCATGTGCTCAGATTTGGTTGCACGTTAAAGAACCCCAGGTGGTCGAAATTCCGAAGCCTTCTGCTACGCCGTCTCTCATAATCATATGGTAGTTTTGGGACATTAAACCCCTCATATAAATCAAATCGTCGCCGAAGCTACAACTATAGAAAATACTCTTGAGATGCGTACAAGGTACTATGACCGCCGCTCACCAACAATAGACTACGCCAACGTTCAATGCCCATAGTGCCGATGACTTGTGCGACACCATTCGCCTGGTCGTGAGTGGAGAGCTGTGCAAGATGTTTCTGTAATCGCAGTCTCAAGTGGACTCGATCGCTGACATTGTTTGTGAAGAAGTCCAGCAAGCTTTGGGAATTCCCGAACCAGTGCAGTTTCATGCAGAGGCTATGAACTACACTGCTGCAGTGCATCGTAGTGCTCCCCCACCACACCCACATCGAAACGCCGCACCGCCACAGCTCTACCGCCAGACCCCGCCGCCACCACCACCATTGCCATACCACCCGCCTTCAGGCCGGCGCAACGCACCGAGGAAGACAGACGTGTGGCGTGCTCCCGATCACCGCCCACTCTGCTACCACTACAGGGAAGCTGGCCACACCTACCGCCACTGCCAGTACCGACAGATGGGACTGCGCAGCTTTGGCGTCAATGCACCACGACCGTGGCCAGGGGAATGGCCACTTGACCTAGAAAGAGCGCACCACAATGAACACCACGAAGTGCTTTCCGTTCATCGTCGCCCAGCCGCTGCATGTCACCGCACTACCGGCAGTACTGCAGCTCAACCCGGGGCCAGTCTCCTAGCCCGTATCCGGGAAATTAAGGGCAGCAACCGATGGAGGTGTAGTTGCTGTGGTACGATCTACCGAAGATCCTCCGACGACGGTGATGCCGCAAAGGAACTTCGACGCGAACCATGCAAAGCCCTGACGACGAAACCTCACTTACCGAAGATGGCCTGACGACGCAACGTGGAAGCAGCGAAACAAGCCGGCGTAGCCGTCACCCGACGCCACGACCAAACTGTTACCTGAGATGACAAACTAGTGACCTCGAAGTTTTTATCGACAAACACAGTGTGACAGCTCTCGTCGACACCGGAGCCTACTACTATGTCATCAGTGGAGCGTACGCCACGAGATTGAAGAAAGTCAAGCATGCTCGGGAAGGCCCCGAAATACAAACAGCTGGAGGCCACCCAGTAACGTCGAAGAGAATTTGTACAGCAAAAGTATGCATTAACAACCACATTTACTCTGCAAGCTTCGTTGTACTACAGCGGAGCTCGAGAGGTGTGATTGTTGGTGTGGACTTCTTAAGCATTTATGGCGCAATCATCCATCTCAGTTCCAAGTCAGTAACGCTATCACGAAAACAAGCCCTGCACACGCCGGCCGAAAAGCAGGCCTTGAATGTACTGGAAGAACAAATCATCATTCCCCCTCACTCCAGCATCAACATTTCGGGTGGCTCTCTGAAATCATCATACCTGCAAGGCGTTGTTGAAAGCAACCAGCAGCTGTTAATCAACCGCGATATTTGCGTCGCAAGAGGAATAGCCGAGCTGAGAGGAGGGAAAGCAACAGTGACGCTCACTAACTTCAGCATACTGATACTCACTAGTGATGCTCACTAACTTCAGCAGCGTAGTGATGCTCACTAACTTCAGCATGCTCACTAACCCGCAATACCAGCATGCGAGCAAAGGCTCGACGGTTGCCTATTTAGAAGAAATTGTGGAAGCCAGCAACGCTATCGCCCTCGCGGAGTCTACTGAACCTGCTTCAACGAATCGAGGTCTTTAAGAGAATTTTGACCTCAATCCAATACTTCCGAAGCATAAGCAAGGACAGACGAAAACCCTGCTCCGGTAATACGAGGACTTCTTTTCGTCGTCGTTGAAAATTTGGCAGATCAGAGTCCATACAGAGTTTCGATGCGAGAGTGGGAAGGAATAAGGAAGCAATTTGACGAAATGCTAAGCGATGACATCGTTCAACCTTCCAAGAGTCCGGGCATCACCTAAGGTGTTAGTGAAGAAGGACGGCATGCTACATTTCTGCGACTATTATCACTGCCTAAACAAATCATGCAGAAGGATGTGAATCTTTTCCCCCAAAATAGACGACACTTGCGACCGACTCCACAACGAGATGTTTTTTTTTTGTCAGCGGACCTCTAAACAGGCTCTTGGCAAATTGAAGTTGACGAGAGAGACCAAGAGAAAACCGTACGTATAACACCAGACGGCCTCTTCGAGTTTAAAGTAATGCCTTTTGGTCTTTGCTTGGCTCCCACAACTTTCCAACGTGTTATGGATACTGTACTCTTAAAGTGACAGACTTGATTTGTGTACTTGAACGACATCGTTGTGTACTTGAACGACATCGTTGTAATCCCCTCAAACTTCTGCTATTCCAAAGTGTTTCAAGATAAATTTTTTTCCTCCAAAGTGCTTCAAAAGAAAATGTGGCTGCTCCAAAGTACTCCGAAAGAGAGAATTTTGCTTCTGCACTGTGCTTCAAAATAAAAAAAATTCTGCTCGAAAGGTGTTACAAAATAGGAAAATTTGCTGCTTCAAATGTTCTCCAAAATGGAAATTGTCTGCTCCAAAGTGCTCTAAAATGGAAAGTTTGGCTGGTCCACAAATTGCTCCAAATCAGGAGACTTAGTAGCACCACGGGGCCCATCACTGGGGCACTCCAGGTGTTACATTTATGGCAGAGGAGTTGGTTGACCTATAACAAATTAACATAGAACGTGGTGACAACAAGCTGGATATCCACTGAACTAGAAGATAGATACAGCGGTAACATCTTTTTTATGCTTGCCAATAAACTATGTACTACTACTGTGGTGTCGGGAGAGAATTAGCGAGAAATAGACAAGAAAAGGACTAACAAATGAACTGTGAAGCACACCAACAAATTCACTGATTGCCGTGAAAGTGTAGTATATAAGATTTCTTTCAGCTGCAGCTGCTACCTCATAGCCTCAGTGTTAACGAGAGATTATTGGAACATAAAGGATCGCTTCCTGGAAGCTCACCTTTAAAAGGCACCCTGGAACACTTTTTAAGCATGGTCAGAAAACACTGTTGATAGGCAGTTAAGGCTCGCAAGAGCACGCAAGCCAAAGTTAGCACAGTACATGGCCTGGAGCTTATAAATAAAATCGCCAACTGTTCTCTTGACAGATCATGCTACATGCTAAAAAATCATGCGTCACAGGCCCACGTATTATACTATTGGCTCAATTGACCATGGCGCGCTTGAAGAGTATTGTGGCCACCGCAAGAGCCCGCTACGTGTTGTTGCTCAAGCACGCAATTGCACTGAAAAGCTGCACGTTCGAAGGCAAAGAAAAAGTGTTGAAGGTCTTGAAGTACACGTGACATACCTTTTTCTCTCGTTCCATCCCTTTCCAGCGCTTTCGCCGCAACGAGAAGAAAAAGAAAGCAATTACAGCATTGGATATATATTTGTCGAATGCTGGGCGCGAGAATCATATGAGGGCAAGGATTGCACAAGTGGTATATTTACATTGTCAAGTAGATTTTGATTATGATCCGCGTTAACTGCAGTGGCAGTTTAGGCCTAAAGTCTGTGATACTCTTGTTTAAAAAGTTGTCATACCCGAGCAGAATGTTTCCTCAGTGTTAATTAGCATCGACTGCTTTGGATTCTACTCACTTACCTCATTCGGGTGCTCGAGCTTGTGAAAAATGTCAGATGATCTTGTTTCAGCCATGCAGCTGCATCATAATGCATCATTTCTCGTCCGCTGAGTGCAAAGTTGTTGTCTTGCAGGTGCTGTTCTGCCGCCTGACGGATCACCAGAGGGAGCTCTATCAACAGTATCTCGACTCAGCAGATGTTGCCAGCATTCTGGTGGGAAGGCTTCAGGTGCGTGCTTTCTCTTTAGGCCGGTAAAATGCATCACTCAAGTGCAAAGTGCAGCACAAAAAGGGTCTAATTTTTCTACAGAATGGTGGGTGCTGTTCTTTTGGATCTAGGAGCACGTGAAATACTCAAATTGGAGAAAACATCTTATGGGTAATGTTTGTGCCCTCTGAAGCGCTTGTATATACATTCTCCATTCTTGCTGTCCTTGTGTAAGATCACGTTTGTCAATATCCGTCACATCACGCCAGCTAGTGTGGGAACTTGAAAGCGGCATCGTCATTCACATCTTTCTTGCATCTTTTACCAAGCATCTTCCCAGAGCAAGCCAGGGAATTATGGAACAGTAATTTACGAGAAAAGTTGTTTTTCCTTTTAGTCCCTAGGTGGTGAAAATTTTTGGGGCCTTCCACTACAGTGTCTCCTGTTGCCACATCATGGACTTGGAATCTAAAGCCTTGCAAATTATTATTTGCCCTCACTCACATGTGTTGGTGATCCCACTGTCTGATGGAACGCTTACAAAGTGCTACCTCATTTTACACTTCTGGTATTTGCACCACCAGTACAAGTGCTATTATGTTTGCTACATGCATAACAACACCCAAATTTCAGTTTTCAGGCAAAAGCTAATGTTGCGATATAAAGAGCACAAATCTTTTCCTAAAGAAGCGTATGTGTGCGTGGCTCTGCACTTTGAGATCGAGCGGAGTCGCTACCTTGTGACCACTGGCTGAAGCGTGCCTAGTGTAAATTGCTCCTTGAGCTAGCATGTGCGCGTACATCATGCTCATCCTCAAAGGGTAGCTCGTCCCGCTCTGATAGCGCAAGTTTAACTGCTTGTGTGTTTGCCTAGCATAATCTAGAGACATATTTGGCCTTGGTCGGCTGTATATGCACTGCTATTTGATCGATTCGGGCACTTGCCGAGAGTGCTATGCATCATTGTCGTACCCTTCGTTTGCCTGGATCATGTCAGTTTAGGTGCCTTCCTGTAGTCGAAGCACACCGTAAAGTGCACTTGGCGTCGTCTCAAACAAGAGGAATATTAAATATTGTGTTAATGTAGTGTTTTAGCAGCTTCAGTGGTCAACAAAGTTTTGTATTGTCGTTAGGTGTCTAACTACAGCACTGTTACTTATTGAGCGAGCTTTAATTGTGCTTGAGTAACCTTTTATTGTATGGTCGGGGTCCCAGAACACCTCTTATCCGCCGATGCATGTACAGCACCAATGAAGTGAATGAATCGACCGCCGAAATGGCGTGATGATGTTGCCGCCTTGCAGATCAAGCCTCAGTGCATGCCTCTACTGTATATGGTCACTCCAGGGAGCATCACTTTTCGCTCAGGCTTTTCACGTTGAGAGCAGCACATGCATAGAAAAGAGAGCAGTCGCTGATGCCTGCTGAAGTATCGTGTGCGTCGGTGATTGCGACCTTAAAGGAGCACTGATATCAAATTTCAGAATTGAAATTGATGTATTCTAGTCTATTTTATGCTGGTCTGGGGAACAACTACGACTACTAACTATCAGAAACTACAAGTACTTAAAAAAAGAGAGCTTTATGGTGCATTCATGGTTACTGCGACAGTCCCCAGGATCTTCCCACTTTACCATTGTTTCGTCACTATGCTTTGCTTTAAGTGAATCAAGTCTATTTTTTTCGTCTGTTGCAGCATATTAAAGTCAATCATTTATATACCCAAAGCAATATTTGACTAATAATACATACCATTTTCGGACACAAAGCCTGCGGGTCCCTAAGACACGTATTATGGCAAACAAAAATTAATTTATCAGGTAACTGTGGCTTAGAACAAAATGTCTACAAATGTTAATTTTGATGTTTAAATCAAAATATTTAAAAAAACAAAGAAATATTTACTCGACTCTGGTCTCTGTTAGGTATAACATTTTCACTGCCATATGCTCAAGAACAGTTTATTTTGTTGTACTTGCAAGTGTGGCTGATTTATCTATTTATTATGTCATGTATGTAGTTATATTGTTTCGTTAACTGTCGCCAGACTGTACAATGAAGCCGAGGCCTTTGCCAGGCACCCCAGTCTTTTAGCCCCGACTTCCTCCTTTGTATGAAAGGAAATAAACTTTACTTCACTTCACTTCAGATGTGCCCTCCATTCGATTGCTTTGTGTGTGTAGGTCCTCTTGACCGAATTTGGATTGCATCCATCACGTGAAAGTTATTTATTTCGACCGCAAACAGCTTACGAGAACTTAATAGAAAATGCAGTGCCCCTGGGATATCGACAGTAGTGCTAAGTGTTTCGTGTGATACATTTCACACATACCATCCTGAGTAACGATGCACTAATAGCGATGACATCCTATATCCAAATGTTTCTATTGTGGTGCCTACTGGCACTGAAGTAGCCAAATGTCACTTGTCATATCTGATCTTCATCACACCGCCTTGAATGATTTCAGAAAATTCCCAAGATGCAAACCACTCTAAAAGATCAGCGAAAGAGAAGAGCATGATTTATTTATTTATTTATTTATTTATTTATTTATTTATTTATTTATTTATTTATTTATTTAATAAAGGTACATTCAAGGCCCGAAGGCACTACAGAAAGGAATGGTCTAAACAAGTGTAAGTGCAGTTTAGAAAAAAAATGAAAAGTGAGAAAGCAACAGAAAGCATAGAAAAAATTTACAGGGCATCATGTACGGCGAGCTTGAAGTCCTTTAGGTCCATTATACAGGCGATGGAGGCGGGAAAGTGGTTTCAGGTGGTGATTGTTCTTGGTACAAATGAATCCTCATACTGTCTCGTGCGACAGGAAGGTAAGCCCACCTTAAAGCGATGGTCGGTCCTTGGTGATATGCATCGAGGTGGATGATAGAGGGTATCCTTCAAATGGCTGATATAATGATAGATCTTGTGAAAAAGGTTTAGGTGAGGCAATTTGCGGAGCAATGAGAGATCAGGCAAGTTTAGGGTGCTCTTCAAGGATGTGACACTGGAATGATGTGAATAATTTGATAAGATGAAATGTGCAGCACGATTCTGAGTGGCTTCGAGAGAGTGAATGATAATGACATGAGTTGGGCCCCATAAGACGCATGCATACTCTAACTTGGATCTGACCAATGTTTTATACAATGATAACTTGAGTGACGATTGAGCAGAGGAAAAGCTACGGTGCAGATAACCAAGCATGTGGTTAGCGTTGTTAATCACATATTCCATGTGTTTATTCTAGGAAAGATTAGAAGATATGTGAACACCAAGGTATTTATAAGTGTCCACAGATGGTAATGGAATGTTATTGAGGGAATAAGTACACAGACAGTGGGTGGTAGTGCGATGTAAACTTTGCTTACTACTACATTTCAATATTTTAAATGTCATGAACTATGTGTTACACCATGTGAATATGCTATCAAGGTCATGTTGAAAGTTAAGATGATCCACACGACTGGTTATTTTCTGGTAGAGGACACAGTCGTCTGTGAAGAGTTGGACAGGAAAGGAAGAAACATGAGAAGGAAGATCATCACTGTAAATTAAGAAGAGCAACGGGCCTAATTGAAAAATGAAATCGCTGCACAAACTTGAAGGAAAACAAGGGAGACAGGAAAGAGCGCAGACTACCAACTGTTTATTGTCGTTTCTTGAAGCCAATATATACGCATGCTACGCTGCGCTTCCACAATGCGCACAAAACCAAAGATGCCGCTAACAAAGCCGACCCAAAACAAATCAAATCAAAATTGACTGCCACCACAATGACAAAAGTGAAAAATGGCAAAATACAAAAGTGATACCCACCACAATCTAAACTGCGTATTCCCAAGGTGTGCGCTCATCTTTTTTTAAATTTATCTTTTATTATTTATTGCACCAAGCATCAACAAAGGCGTGAAAAAATTAAAACGTACTCTAGAGACTTTTGTTTAAGAAACACTAAAAGTCGGGCTTAGCACCGAATAAAACAATAAAATAACAATTTTATATTCACTCCAAGCAGCCCCAATTGAGCAACCCGAAGAAGCAGTACGCCGAAAGAGTCAAAAACCATAATAACATAAAACTTTACAAAACATTACGTAACATCACATGGGAAATAAAACAAGAACACTCCCTCCCCCTTGTTTTCCTTCAAGTTTGTGCAGCAATTCAATTTTTCAAGTATGAACCAACTAGTCTGCAAAAAAGTACTGCTTCAACGGGCCTAAAATGGACCCTTGCGATACACCAGATGTTACTGCGGAATTAGGTGAACAAAAATGATTAGCTGTTATGTACTGGCTGGAGTTTGAGACGAATTCCTTAATTCATGTAAGTAGATTGGGGTCGATGTTCAGCTGAGCAAGTTTGAAAATGAGTAGTTCATGGGAAACGGAGTCAAATGCTTTCGCGAAATCTAAGCATATGCAGTCAGTATCAAATTAGAGATCTGTGTTAATAAACATGTCGTTAGTAAAACACAGTTACTGTGTTTTGCATGAAACTGTTTTTCGTAAGCCATGCTGATAATTGCTAGAAAAGGAGTTAGATTCAAGAAATTCAATAAGGTTCACACCTTATTGAATTTGACATGCTCTAAGATTTTTACTGGAATAGATATTAAGGATATGGGCTGCTAGTTACAGTCAAACCTCAATATATCGAACATGGGTATATCGAATTATTGCCTGTATCGAACGGTTCCAATATCACGTGGGAAATCGCATGCATTATTGATTTTTTATTTCGAACAAAGTTTGACATATAATGGATATATCGAACTCAGCCACCCCAAACCGCCCGCGCTCCATTGACAGGCGGCGAGCTTTCCCGCAACTCTCCAAAGTAGCGGTAGAGTGGCGGGCGTTTACGAATGCTGCACACATCGATGGCGCCGAGAGCGCCACTTTAACCTAGCGGCGTACGCGCGCCGCAGCCTTGCGGTAGACGGTAGAGGTTCTTGAACGAGGAAAGTGAAAAGAAAAGCGCGGAGCTGTTATTGTCTTTCAATACGAAGGCACCGACACGCTTCGCGCGGGGGAAGGGGGAGTGGGAGGTAAAGATTGAGGAGGAAAGTATAGGAGGGAAAGGACGCAGACGACTGTCTCGGACGCGGCTCGCGCTGCCGCCGTGAAAGGAAAAGCAGTCAGCCGAGCCGGCATGGGCGCGCTGGTAGGTGTTCTGTGGGCGCGCCATGTGCGCGCTTTACACCCGGACTCACGCGGCAACCTTGCAGCTTGCAGTCGTTGCAGTCTTTATGGTGTCAACGGAACACTGCGCACTCTTTGCAAGCTCCTCTTCCGTAGCATCGGCAGGCATCCGTCGTTGTGCTCGCAGTGTTCGTGCGTTCAGAGTTAGGTCTGTCGCGCGCTGTGGTGCGCGACAGGCCTAACTCCGAACGGCAGAGCTGACGGCGGAGCTCACAACGGCGGAGCTCACGAATGTGGAGATTGTCGCCGAAGCTACTGCTGAGCAGACAAAGGAAGACTCTGCCGAGGTGGATCCCGCAAGCGCTGATGGTGCCCCGCTCCCGACATCAGCTGAGGTCGTAGCTGCATTGGTTCTTGTGTGCCGCCACTGCGGCGCGATTGAAGGCACTGGCCTATCGCTTATGGATAGCCTGGACTATATTGAGGACGCAGTCGTCAAACACGCCATGGCGAACAAAAAGCAGCTACTCTTTTTCAATATTTTAAACCAACACAATAAATACTATATGTTTGAATCTTCAAGTGAGTATTTACTGCACCATGCTTGAACGGTTCGTTGGATGTTTTCAGCAAGCTGTTGAAGCATTTTTTTCGTGATTTTTTTTATATCGAATTCTGGATATATCGAACTATTTCGCGATCGCCGTGCCGTTCGATATATCGAGGTTCGACTGTAATGGTGGAATGTACATCACCAGATTTGTGCACAGGGACCACCTTCTCTATAATAAAAAAGAATATACTTGGGTTCACTTCAACATTTTTACGAAATACAATCTAGACCAGCCGTTGATGACACTTTTAAGTTTACAACGAATTATTTCACACTAACTGCATCAATGATGATGGAGTACATTGGCGAGAAATCGGCACTTATTGAATGTAGAAACACAGTGGGAATGCTGTTATAAAAGTGTGCAGCAAAGACATTACTTAGAGCGTTGCAGCACTTGCTAGGAGCAACTGGAACATCAGACTGGATTAATTGGATATCTCGCGTTTTAGTTCTGCTAATGATGCTCCAAAACTTGCATGGATTAGAGCACAGCAGTGAGGAAAGAGTTTCATCGAAAAATACTTTTTTGGCTTTCGAAAGCGCAGTACAGAATTCTCTGTTGAGTGCCTGATAGGAAGACCAACGGTCTGTTCTGGCTGTTGATTTCGCGCATCTGAATACCCGCTTCTTTTTATTGCGCATGCGTTTCAACGTGCTATTGAACCACGCAGAACGAGGGTTAGATGAAACTGTCCTCTTAGGTACAAATTTGTCAATTAGAGCTAGCTGTTCGTTCTTATATTTTAAGCAGTTCTATTCAACTGATCACTGCTCAAAACCAAAAAAATAGGTCAACAAAAGATTGTAACTCTGTATTCATTCCATCAAAGTTTGCTTTGCTATAGTCTTGAATAATTTTCTTTGTTTTCTTGATGGAAACTTGTGCTTTTATTGTGAAGTTAATTATACAATGGTCACTAATTCCCGGTAGATGAGTGAGGGGTGAAGCAAGGTCTGGTGTAGTGGTGAGTACTAGGTCTATTACGCTAGCGGAAGTGGAAGTAACGCAAGTGGGGAAGTCAACAAGGTGTTACAGTCGTGACAAAAATTCAAAAATTTCCTACTTTCAATTGAGTTGTGCTTTAATGTAACCGGGTCTCTTTCTCGCATGATGTCGGGAAAGTTGAAATCACCAAGAACGAACAAAGGTGATCTTGGGTACCTGACAAACAGCTGATTGACAACATCGTGCATGTTATTTCAAAAGGATGATGATGCAGTTGGAGACCGATAGCAAATACAAAGTAATATTCCGGAAGAATCAATAAGCACACGGGCACAAACACGTGCTGGTGAAGACATAAGACGAATATTGTGAGAAGCAAGATTATTAGCAACCGCCAGCAGAACACCCCCACCAGACCGGTAATCACTGTCGTATCGGTAAAATTTGTTGCGCTCGTCACAATTCAAGATTTCTTCATTTTTCACTTTTGCAGAAAGCTAAGTCTCTGTTAGATGAACAATGTCAGCGTAACAGGAAGCAATAGCAGAAGACAGTTCGGTGAGTTTATTCAGGACGCTGCGCACATTAGAAAAGAGAAACGAGGCGTTTCCTGAGCAGCAACGAGACGGGCCTAGCTATGAAGTGCTAGAAGTGTCAGCACGTGCGGACACAGAGGGTTCCTTACCCCCAGCTCGTGATGAATTGATTTAGCAAACGCTATTGCTTTCTGCGCAGTAAACGTAAGTTTTTCTGTTCATGATCAGTTTGTTAACGTGTAGCCAATACGGTTACCCGGCTGCCTTAGCGAATTCTGCTAATTTTCCCCTTGAGTTTCGCGTGCTTTTGCAAAACTCTTCGCTAGCTGATACACCAGTTTCTTTGAACTTTTGTCGCTGCGCCAGGATAGCATCTCTGAGCTTAGATGATTAAAATTTGATCGGCGCAACTTCCTAACCTATCTTCCCGAGAAACTTAAGAGTCAGAAATGTGCATGTCGAGGTGTCGGTACAGTAGATCACGAACATGGCCTTCAGACTGAGCTCACGTCTCATTAGGGCTGTCGAATATACCGAATAACAATAGGTTCTCTCGTCTGGACTTGTCTTCAAGATCGTCCAGTCGGGCACTGAGTGCTCGGCCTTGCACCTTGACAGTTTCAGCGATTAGACATTGCACATCGCTGACTGCTGCAGAACCGTCGCATAACTCAACGAAGGCTTCTAGCACCGACAACCTTTCCGTTAAATCAGCAACAGTTTGTGCTAATGCCTCCTGTTTTGTCTGTAGGTCAGCAAGAGCTTCTATTAGCTCATCATGACGGGGGTCTCCTTTTTCAGAGAGCTTAGCGATCGCCTCTAGTATTTCTTTCTTAGTATTTGCAGGGCCAGAGTCTCAATCGACGTCTCCGCAACATAGTAAAGTTTTTGTGGCACGTACGCATTGGCAGACACATCAAAATGGGACACTTGGGCACGATATGAGCAGCAGACAGATGTTACCTGGTTCGCTTACAGTAGAGAGAAGGGGGTTTACCAACCTGCAAAAAAAGCAATATCGTATTTCGGAACGACCCTATTGCTGTACCTTGCCCACTGAAGGAACAGAAGAATTCTGCAGTCTTTATATTCTCTTGCGTCGCTACAGTCGCCCGCTGCGCCGCTGCAGTAGCCCGCAGTGTTGTGTACCAGGTGACGATTGAGCGAATGCCATCATCAGATAATGGCAGTTGATGCAGGGGCAGATCCATGCAGATCGGGGCCGCCAACAACATCGAATAAGAGTAGCTGGCATGCGCTGGATCTGCACGTGGTAGCAACGTATAAAAACGGGCAACAAACTGCACGAAAAGCAAAATTGGATTTCTGAGCGACCGCATCGTTGCCGCTTCACCGCGCTCACGTGTGTTCGTCGGTCAGGGCGTCGGGGAACCGTTGTGAGTGACAGCCGTATGGTTCGAAGCACGGAAAAAGCACAACGAAGGTGTCATTTGTCTTTAATTACACATATGTTAGACACCAACACGGCCTCAATCTATCAAAGTGGAGTGTGATATAGATAAATATCGTTAATTAGCAGCATGCAAGTATCGTTGGTAGTGAATTTTAGTTCATCCGTACACTTCCTTGTGTCCGCCTAATGCCAGGTTATTGCCGTTGCAATCGTAAGAGGCCGGATAGGTGGGACCATCTGGAAGCACTAAGAAGAGCCTGGCAAGCTGCCAACGTATTCTATTTCGCCGCTGGTGCGCATTTTCTATACTGATATTCTTTTTACCCTTTGCCTGAATGTTGGCCACGCCAAAACACACCGATATAGTTAATATAGACACACGAGTAAGCATGGTCGAAGCATTCATCCTTGGGCACCTCCTCATTGCTGCTTAGAACGGCCTCTATTTTGGAAAAGCTGTTCTGCACAGGCTCGATTGTAGCAAAAATGATTCGCAATGTCGCAAATTGCAGCGATTTTTAGCTACAGACTGTCGTATTCAACCCTAGTCGACACTTTGTACGGCGAAGGCGGCAATGTAAGTGACAAGGAATGACTAAATGTGCGCGCTTAGCAGGCAAATAGTTTGTTGAGCAGCTTAGCCTCATGTCACTCTTTTCTGTTCAGAAGTGGTCAGCTGTGGCACGATCTGTAGGTGACCGAAAGGTAGTGCCACAAGTAGCGCTTCCAGCGCTAAAAATGGCAAGATTGCCGGCCATTTTGAATTGTGCTAGATATCAGTGATATAAATCACTATAAGTGTTAGTTATTTATTCCTGAGTTGTGATATAGGTTGTGAATCACTACTACGGGGTTGATAGCTACTCATTGATGCAAAAATCTTAACATGAGCGAGTTTGACGTCAGTGCTTTTTTAAAGTCAAAGTTTACAGTTGCTGCTTTAGCAAACCTCCACCTGCACTCCTTCATGCTTCTTGAAGACGAGCGGGGCATTCCTCTCTGCTAGAGTAGCAATCGATCATAGGCCTGGCACACGGGGGGAATGTTATCGCATGCAATCCATGCAACGGTGATAGTTCGGCTCTTTTTATCTCTGCTTGAGCAGTGTTCGTTGGCCCCACTCGCGCTCTTTTTGACCCGCATTTAGAAAACATATGATGCGCGGAGAGATGCTACCGATTTCAACATAACGGTAAAAGCCCGCATATAGTCCAGGGTGTAATTTTGGGGATAGCAAACGCGTGAAAAAATGTTTGCACCTTAATATAGTCAGAGTAAATCGGGAAAATGAATTTATTGACACAATTAATTCATCGTCGTCGTCGGATGCATTCTCCTCCGAAGCTCCCTTGTCGGAAATGTTCTCCCACATCACATCAACCTCAGTGCCATCAAGCACGTTCTAGATGGAGCACATTGTGAATGCGCAGTAAACGAGCGTCTCGAGAATGCAGGCCCTAGGCTCGATTATTTACGAGCACAGCATCGCTGGCGAGGCCCATTTCAGCCGTCCGGCAGGGGTCACTTGTGGTTCTCTAGGCCACATTAGCTCCACGTAGAGTCACTTAACATGATCTTTAAATGGCTTATTAAGGCACACATCAAGTTGCTGCAGCTGTGATGTCATCCCTCCTGATGGGAACGAGCTCGGAGAGGGAGTCACGCAGCAGTCTCTTTACAGAGTCCGTCAGGTGACACCGAAACCCGTCAAGTACAAGCATCAAAGGAAGCCCTAGCAGTGCTCTAGGCCGTCGACATCACACGGACTTTATCCAGTCAAGCACTTGCGATTCGTTCATCCACCCCTTGTCCTAGCAGCAGACATTTTCGGGGAATTCCTCCCCCTTCAACAGCATCTTTCGTTTGAACACCACCCAAGGTAATAGTTTGCGGCCCTCTGCAGTGCATTACAGTCATGCACGCTTTTTCATTCCCAGTCGATCACACAATAACTTCTCAAGAGCCTTTTTGATGCTCCGTCAGCGCTGAGAGCAATCTAGGTAGACCGCCGTTTGATCCCCATTGCTGATCTGGCCAAGCTGAAAGGGGACTGCCTTTTGCAACCCAATTACATACTTTTGAAACTTCACAAGACCCTCTTTGTAGCTCTTTAATAGCTTCTGTGAGATCGAGGGTACGCCGACGTAGGGAGAACCCAGCGCGGCCCATGAAGGGAGACACCCAATGCTTACTTGCTTCGAAATCCTCCAGATAAATGCTTTTGTCTCTCAAGTGATCTTTCTTGCCTTCACTTGTAGCGGCTCGAAATTAGAAGCGAGATATGCAGCTCGCTACTCGTGCTCAAAGTTCTCGTCCCACGTCAGAAAACGCTCCATTTTTTGGTCCGCGGAAACATTTTCGCTAGCCACTGCAAGCAAAGAGGGCATCCTTCTGCTTCCGCCGACCACGAATACTTCACTCGTTGACTCCAAACGGCCGCTCCCTGGCACAGTCCCCAATTGTTTCGACAGCAGCGATAACTTTCCTTTTAAAAGCAGCCGAGTACTGCCTGCGCAGTGATGACATGGCATAAAATCACAGGAGCTAAATCGTAGCTGTCCTTAGGGGCGCCAAGCTGTAGCAAAGGCCACTGACGAAAGTTGCACACGTGGGTCTGTAAGACTAATGCCTGCTACTGCTGTTAACACTACCTAGCGCTGAAGCGCGCAAACGCCTGATGATGATAATGACAGCATTGCTTTCTGTTTTTCGGCTAAAAAATACTTTCTTCTCTATTAGATAAGATTTTTCGCAAGCAACACGGCAAGCGCGCAGGAAACTGCTTCAGTTTGCTAGGCAACGGAATTGTCCTTTCAAACTAAATGTCGACAAACTTCATATCGATAATACTGCCACGTTCCATTTCCCAAGCTTTTGTTATCGTCCCAAAACACCACACGATTCTCAGCGCAAACCGCGCCTGCAGTTTTCGAGAGGGTTCCGGACTGTAGTAGATCATTTCGATAAGATCACGCCCACTGTGCGAATGGTACAGATTGTTCTGGAACGTACGCCGCCGCCAGCGGTAGCGCTAGAACATTCGACGGCGGGAGTATAAATGCCGACGCGCTTCGCCGCTTGTCAGTTGTTGATCGAAGGCCGACGCTCCGTTCGCCGCTATCAGTCCGAGACTGCTATCTGTGCAAGACTGCTGCTGTAATTGGACTTTCCGTTCACCGGGCACAGGTTCGCCCAAATAAACAGTTAAATCCCAACACGAAGTCTCCTGTCTTCGGCCACGTCACGACCACGTGACATCTGGTGGAGGTGCTGCTTCGTTCATGTACGCACGCCCCCGTCAAGCCGTGAACCCAGCCCACGTCGCGGAGAAGACACCGACGCCAACCAGGAGCAGCGAACAAGCCGCCGACAGCAAGGGCTACCACCGGAGTACGGGATTCTAGAAGACAAGGCGCGGAAGACCAAGGCCATGACCGCGACTGCAGCGACAATGACAACCGCCGCATCCCTGCCCACGATGGTCATGCATCAACCCAGGGAACCACCAATTTTCCATGGGTCATCGTTCGAAGACCCGGAGTCCTGGTTAGAAACATACGACCGTGTGGCCGCCCTCAACCACTGGGACAACGAAGAAAAGCTCCGGCGTGTGTACTTCTACCGGGAAGACACCGCAAGGACCTGGCTAGAGAATTGTGAGTCCACGCTCCGAACGTGGGATATCTTCTGCGGCGCATTTCTGCAAACGTTCGCGAGCGTCGCTCGCAAAGAAAGGGCCGCTGCTCAACTAGAGACCCGGGTTCAGCTACCGAATGAGAAGGTTGGAATTTTCACAGAGGAGATGAGCTGCCTATTTCGTCACGCTGACCCAGACATGCCTGAGGAGAGGAAAGTTCGTTTCCTCATGCGAGGGGTCAAACAGGAGCTCTTCGCGGGACTAATGAGGAATCCACCGAACACCGTCCAAGAATTTGTATCCGAGGCGACCACCATCGAAAAAACCCTTGACATGCGCACCAGACAGTATAATCGTCGCCTGACTCCAGAATGCGCTGCTGCTCAAACCAGTGACTCCGAAAACCTGCGTGAAACGATCCGAGCGATCGTGCGGGAAGAGCTGCGCAAACTGTTGCCTTCGGCGCAACCTCAAGTGGATTCGATCGCCGACATTGTGCGAGAAGAAGTTCGGCAATCACTTCGAAATCCCCATACACCGCTGCCCGAGCCAGAAACTATGAGCTACGCCGCTGCATTGCGCCACAACGCTCCTCCCCGTCCACGCCAAAACACCGCCCCGTCGCACTTCCGTCGCCAGACACCACCGCCGCCACCACCCCCACCGACGACCTACCGTTCACCAGCGGGCCAGCGCAGTGCGCCGAGGGAAACCGACGTTTGGCGCACCCCTGACCACCGCCCACTGTGCTACCACTGCGGCGAGGCCGGGCACACTTACCGCCGTTGCCAGTACCGACAGATGGGACTGCGTGGCTTCGCCGTCGATGCACCACGTCCGCAGCCAGGAGAACGACCACGTGACATCGCCGACTACCTGACAGGAACTCGGTGGACACCACGAAGCCCTTCGCGTTCGCCGTCGCCCAGCCGCCGCACGTCACCGCACCACCGACAGTACTCTGGCCCAACGCGGGGCCGGTCTCCTAGCCCGTATCCGGGAAACTAAGGGCAGCAACCGGTGAAGGTGCGGTTGCTGTGCGACGAACTACCGAAGATCCTCCGACGACGACGACGCCGCGACAGAGCTTTCCGAACACAACGCCAACCAGGCAAAGCCCTGACGGCAAAAGCTCACTTACTGAAGGTGGCCTGACGACGCAACATGGAATCAGCGGAACAAGCCGACGCAGCCGTGACCCGACGCCACGCCCTAACTGTAATGCGAGACGGCGAACTAGCGACCTCGACGTTCTTATCGACGGCCACAGTGTGACCGCTCTCGTCGATACTGGAGCCGACTATTCTGTCATCAGTGGGTCGTTCGCCGCGAAGTTAAAGAAAGTTAGGACAGCTTGGAAAGGCCCTGAAATCCGCACAGCCGGAGGTCATCTCGTAACGCCTGCAGGAATCTGCACAGCAAGAGTCACCATTAACGGCCGTATTTATCCTACAGACTTCATAGTCCTACAGCGTTGCTCGAGAGATGTCATCCTTGGCATGGACTTCTTATGCCTCCATGGTGCTGTCATCAACCTAAAAACAAAGTCGATAACGTTATCCACAGAAGAAGCACTACCGCTGCGCACGCCGTCTGGACACCATGCCTTGAATGTGCTGGAAGAACAAGTCACCATTCCGCCTCGCTCAAGCGTCATTATTTCAGTCGGCGCTCCTGAATCACCTGACTTCAAAGGCGTCGTTGAAGGCAGTCAGCATCTGTTGGTCACCCGAAATATTTGCGTCGCAAGAGGAATTGCAGAGCTGCGGGGAGGCAAAGCAACAGTTATGCTCACGAATTTCAGCAATGAGTACAAACATGTGAACAAAGGAACAACGGTCGCATACATCGAAGAAATTGTCGAAGCCACCAGTGCTTTCGCCCTCGCCGATTTTGCGGAACCTGCTCAGAGGAACCAAGCCCCTCCCATAGCTTTCGACGTCAATCCCAGACTTCCGAACGATAAGCAAGAACAGCTCAAGGCCCTTCTCCTGCAATACGAAGATTGCTTTTCGTCGTCATCGAAAATTCGGCAGACCCCAATCACGAAACATCGCATCATAACCGAAGAAAATGCCAGACCACTCCGTCAGAGTGCATACAGGGTTTCGACGCGAGAACGTGAGGCCATGAAGAGACAAGTTGATGAAATGCTGCGGGATGACATTATCCAGCCGTCCAAGAGCCCATGGGCATCCCCCGTGGTGTTAGTGAAGAAAAAGGATGGGACCCTACGTTTCTGCGTCGATTATCGCGGCCTGAACAAAATCACAAGAAAGGACGTGTATCCTCTCCCACGAATAGACGACGCACTTGATTGGCTCCATAACGCCAAGTACTTTTCGTCAATGGACCTCAAGACTGGCTATTGGCAAATCGAAGTCGACGAAAGAGACCGAGAGAAGACGGCGTTTATAACACCGGACGGCCTCTTCGAGTTTAAGGTGATGCCCTTCGGCCTTTGCTCAGCGCCTGCAACTTTTCAACGCGTTATGGATACAGTACTGGCAGGATTGAAGTGGCAGACTTGCCTTGTGTACTTGGACGACGTCGTCGTGTTTTCCTCGAGTTTCGACGAGCATCTTCGGCGCCTTGAAGCTGTACTTCAAGCCATCAAGACTTCCGGACTCACACTGAAGCCAGAAAAGTGCAGATTTGCGTATGAAGAGCTCTTGTTTCTGGGGCACGTTATCAGCAAGTCTGGAGTTCGTCCTGATCCACGGAAAACAGCCGCCATCGCCGACTTCCCGCCGCCCACTGACAAGAAAGCCGTGCGCCGATTTCTGGGCCTGTGCGCCTATTATAGGCGGTTCGTGAAAAACTTCGCCCGCATCGCCGATCCTCTCACTAACCTTACCAAGGCCGACGTGGAGTTCGAGTGGGAAACGCCACAGGAACACGCTTTCCAGGAGCTTAAACATCGCCTCCAGACGCCTCCGTTACTTGCCCATTTCGACGAATTCGCCGAGACAGAAATACATACTGACGCAAGCAGCGTAGGTCTTGGCGCCGTTCTTGTGCAGAGGGCTGACGGACTTGAAAGGGTTATTAGTTACGCCAGCCGATCGCTATCCAAAGCAGAAGCAAATTATTCCACAACAGAAAAGGAGTGCCTCGCCATCATCTGGGCTACGTCAAAATTTCGCCCATACCTCTACGGCAGGCCCTTCAAAGTTGTGAGCAACCACCACGCCTTGTGTTGGCTAGCCACTTTAAAGGACCCTTCAGGTCGCCTCGCACGATGGAGCCTGAGACTTCAAGAATATGACATTACTGTCATTTACAAGTCCGGCAAAAAACACTCCGACGCCGATTGTCTCTCTCGTGCGCCTGTCGACCAACCACTACCCGACGACCCGGATGACGACTACTTCTTGGGAACGATCACTACCGACGACTTCGCTGAACGACAGCGGGCCGACCCGGAACTTAAGGCCCTAATAGAATACCTCGAAGGCAGGACCGCCGAAGTCCCGAAGGTATTCAAGCGCGCACTTGCGTCGTTTTTTCTACGAAACGGTCTTCTACAAAAGAAAAACTTTTCACCTCTTCGGGCTAAGTACCTCCTTGTGGTGCCTTCAGCTCTGCGACCAGAACTCCTGCAGGCCCTGCACGACGATCCGACGGCAGGGCACCTCGGTGTTTCTCGCACGCTCGCGAGGATACAAGAAAGGTACTACTGGCCGCGTCTTACCACCGACGTCACTCGTTATGTGAGGACATGCCGGGACTGTCAGCGACGCAAGACACCACCGACAAGGCCAGCGGGACTTCTGCAGCCAATAGATCCACCTTGCCGACCTTTCCAGCAGATTGTTATGGACCTACTGGGGCCGTTCCCGACGTCGGCTTTCGGAAACAAGTGGATCGTGGTAGCTACCGACTACCTCACCCGCTACGCCGAGACAAAAGCCCTGCCAAAAGGCAGTGCATTCGAGGTAGCTAAGTTCTTCGTCGAAAATATCGTCCTACGTCACGGCGCCCCGGAGGTTCTTATCACCGACAGAGGAACGGCATTCACTGCCGACTTAACTCAAGCGATCTTGGCATACAGCCAAACAAACCACCGCCGGACGACAGCGTACCACCCACAGACCAACGGCCTCACCGAGCGGCTTAACAAGACGATCGCCGACATGCTGTCAATGTACGTCGATGTCGAACACAAGACGTGGGACGCCATTCTTCCGTATGTGACCTTCGCATACAACACGGCGGTGCAGGAGACGACGCAGATATCTCCATACAAATTGGTCTACGGAAGGAGCCCGACAACGACGCTCGATGCCATGTTACCCAACGTCACCGACGAAGAAAACCTCGATGTGAGCGAGTACCTTCATCGCACTGAAGAAGCCCGACAACTTGCGCGGCTCCGTATCAAGAATCAACAGACGACCGACAGCCACTGTTACAACCTTCGACGACGCTTCGTGGAATACCAGCCCGGTGAACGTGTTTGGGTGTGGACGCCGATACGCCGACGTGGACTAAGTGAAAAGCTTCTGCGACGGTACTTCGGACCGTACAGGGTGGTTCGACGTCTCGGCCCACTTGATTACGAGGTTGTCCCCGACGGCATCACGAACTCTCAACGACGCCGATCGCGACCTGAAGTCGTCCATGTCGCACGCCTAAAGCCGTTTTATGCGCGTTAACAAACTGAAACAGTGCTTTTTTTGTATTATTGTTGTATTGTAATTTATTCATTGTACTTTCTTGCATTATTATTGTACCTCCATCTTTAGTTAAAGCATCGAGACGATGCCTTTTTCAGAGGGGGGCAATGCCACGTTCCATTTCCCAAGCTTTTGTTATCGTCCCAAAACACCACACGATTCTCAGCGCAAACCGCGCCTGCAGTTTTCGAGAGGGTTCCGGACTGTAGTAGATCATTTCGATAAGATCACGCCCACTGTGCGAATGGTACAGATTGTTCTGGAACGTACGCCGCCGCCAGCGGTAGCGCTAGAACATTCGACGGCGGGAGTATAAATGCCGACGCGCTTCGCCGCTTGTCAGTTGTTGATCGAAGGCTGACGCTCCGTTCGCCGCTATCAGTCCGAGACTGCTATCTGTGCGAGACTGCTGCTGTAATTGGACTTTCCGTTCACCGGGCACAGGTTCGCCCAAATAAACAGTTAAATCCCGACACGAAGTCTCCTGTCTTCGGCCACGTCACGACCCCGTGACAATACTATACATATATCTATGACACTTGTTCTGACACCCTAGTAACCGCTAGATAGCTAGTTGCCGATGTACGCAGTGCTAATGTTCAGCAGCCGTCTACTTCATGTTCTCCTTCACTTTCAGTATCATTTACTAATATTCGCAGTTTGTTACCGAAACGTGTCTTGCTTGATTCATATCTCGAGGACAGTAAATCAGATATTCTATTGCTAACCGAGACTTGGCTTCACGCTGACATATGCGACACTGAGCTATATCATGCTTCAAATCAGTACTCCATTTATCGCCATGACCGGGCACATAAAAGGGGTGGCGGCGTACTGCTAGCCATCAAACGAACTATATCTTTTTTCCTTGTCGATACTGACACTCCCCTTGATATAGTCTGGGTCGCCTGTCCTACCTTAGCTGGAAAATCATTGATGGGCGTATGCTATCGCCCTCCGTCCTCTGACTGCCTTTTCGTGTCTGAGCTTCACAGAAGTATTTCCAGGGCTCTTGACCTGTTTCCCACCAGAAAAATTTACTTATTCGGTGATTTTAATTTTCCTGATATTAATTGGTCTCGCACGTCTTCTTCGAACAGTACGTCAAGTGAATTCATCGAACTATGTCTTGACTTTAATTTCACCCAGCTTGTTACAGAGCCCACTTGCGATACTAATATTTTAGATCTTATTCTGACAACAGAGCCACATACCATAGGTACAATTGTGCAATTAGATGGTTTTAGCGATCACAACCTTCTATAGTTTTCAATTAATATTCCACTAAAATTTCCGGGTGTTCAGCGCAAGGTAATCAGGGATTATAGCAAGGCAAATTACGATCTAATGAACTCTGAACTTGATGTCTTCCTACACAATACATTTCTTCCCTCATTCACCAACAGGTCTGTTCAGGATAACTGGAATTCCTTTAGAAACATTATAGCGCTCCTCATAGATAAATATGTTCCACTAATAACAATCTCTAACGACAAATCTAACCCATGGTTTAATAAATCGCTTAGATCGCTCAGAAATAAAAAGAAAAGGTTATATGCTTCAGCTAAAAGGTTATCATTTTCTAAGTCATGGTCTATGTATAAAGACTGTTTAAAATCTTACTGTTTTGCGATTAGCGAAGCGAAAAAGAATTATTTTTCCGCCGACCTGTCTTCACTTTTACTGACTAACCCTAAAAAATTTTGGTGTGCCATTTCGCCTGACCGTGGCAGTGACATTGTTAAATTACATAACGCCGATAATGTTCCTGTCTCTGCATCTGAGTGTGCTTCAACCTTCAATTCGTTTTTTTGCTCGGTTTTTACTAATGAAGACTTTTCTTCGGTCCCCTGTGTCCCCGATCGTGAGTACTGCTTCATGTCTCCTATCATTGTTACTGTTGAAGGCATATCTAAACTTATACACGGTCTAAAGCTGTCTACATCGTGTGGTGTTGACAATATTAATTCCAAGGTACTTAAAAACACATCCGCTTCTTCCAGTCAAATTTTATGCCACATTTTTTAACAGTCTTTATTTTCTGGTCAACTTCCCACTAACTGGAAGATAGCAAAGGTTATTCCGATATTCAAGGATGGTAACAAACACACACCCGGTAACTACCGCCCCATTTCGCTAACATGCATCTGTTGCAAGCTGCTTGAACACACCATCACCTCTCATATATACAGCCATCTTGAGTCAAATAACTTCTTCTTTCTAAATCAGCATGGTTTTCGGAAAGCGTTATCTTGTGATACTCAGCTATTAGAATTTACGTCTGATTTACATAACGGCATGAATAGTAATAAAATTGTTGACTGCATCTTTTTAGACTATGCGAAAACATTTGACGGAGTTGCCCATTGTCGCCTAATAGCTAAGCTGTCTGCACTTAAACTCGACTCATCAACATTATCTTGGCTTAGAATATTTTTGTCCAATCGACAGCAGTTTACATTTGCCAATAACTTCAGCTTGTCTCCTTCATTTGTTTCATCAGGTGTGCCCCAGGGCAGTGTATTAGGCCCTCTTCTTTTTCTGATTTATATTAATGATTCGCCTTGTAACATTTCTTCCTCAATTCGTCTTTTCGCGGATGACTGCGTAGTGTACAGAACCATTAACTCTGAAGAAGACCACGTACATTTACAAAAAGACCTCGACCTAATAAATCAGTGGTGTGACCGTTGGCAAATCACGCTTAACACATCTAAGTGCTGCGTACTTTCTTTCACCCGTAGGAAATCGGTTTTTAACTTTTCTTACTCTATCTGTTCAGCTGTAATTCCCCGTTCATCTACATACAAATACCTTGGTGTCCTTCTTTGTACTAATCTTGCCTGGTGTACTCACATCGACAAAATATGCGCGAAAGCAAACAGAACTCTGGGGTTCTTGCGCCGGAATCTGCATCATTCCCCATCTACCATTCGGCAGCAGGCCTACCAAACATTTGTACGTCCGCAGCTGGAATACGCTTCATCGATCTGGTCTCCGCATCAACAATACCTAATAGATAAACTGGAATCCATCCAAAATCGTGCAGCCCGCTTCATCACTTCAATGTATAACCGCCACTCCAGCATCACCCAAATCAAACACGATATTGCCCTTACTAACTTGGATTCCCGCCGCTCTGTCACCCGTCTATGCCTCCTCCATAAGTACTACTACAACTCGTGGACCAGTCGTCTATCGCTTGACATTCCTTCGCGTACATCTAGTCGACTTCATAATCATCTCAGTTTCAGACGCATCTTCGGCAACACACAGTCATTCAATAATTCTGCATTGCCACGCGCCATCGCAGTTTGGAATAGCCTTCCGGATGAAATTGTTTCTTTGAGAGATTCGGCCAAATTTTGTGAGCTACTGCAAATTTATATGTTCTCTTGGTTTTGTATAAAGATGCTTTATTTTTTTTCTTTTCATTTTGTATTGTGCTGCATTTGCTTATAGTGTCTGTTCTTCTCCCTTTTATTGTACAATTTTCTTTGTTTCTTCGATATATTTCTTTTTTATGCTTTATGTATTGTGATTTTTTTCTGTAACCCCCCCAACTCAATGCTTCTCTGGGGCCTGTAGGGTAACATGAATAAAAATAAATAGAAACTAAAACAGAATTTTAGTAGATAATTCTTGGGACTCACATATAATGCAGGGCCAAAATTTTGTATGCTTAAAATCTAGAAAAAAAACCAGGGATATACATGTATGCGGGCTTTTACAGAATCTTGCATACCTTCTTCCCTTGTTCACTTGCTGCTCTTGTTGGCGGGCGATGTTGAATCGAACCCCGGCCCGATGAGTAAGGCAGAGTGTTGCCTTCGAATCGGCTTTGGGGGCAATTGAGAAACTGCGTACTGAACTGAAGTCTGCTTGCTTGAACTTCAGGGTATTAAGGCGGAACAAGCAACTACTAATGGAAAAATCCAGAATCTTATAGCGAAAGTAACTGCTCTTGAAACCGGTGCAATCGATCCAGCTTCCCCTGAAGTAGTTCCTTCTCAAAATGCCTTGCATGATATCTCAAGTCAGCTACAACAAATAACTTCCAGATGTGACGATGCAGAAAACAGATCAAGACGTTCCAACGTGATATTTTTCGGTTTAGAGGACGACGAAAGAGAAAATTGGGCAGCGTCTGAAGAAAAGGTCGTCAAATTCTGCGCAGAAAAACTCGAACTGGCCACTACAAGTGTGCAGTATGAACGTGTACACCGCCTGGGCAAATTTTCCATTGAAAAAAAACGGCCCATTATAGCAAAATTATCTTCATTCAGGGACAAACAGAGCATCTTGTCTGCAGCTCGTAAGCTTAAGGGAACAGCTTTTTCGATTGAGGAAGACTTTGCGCCATCAACACGTGTGGCCAGAAGAAAGTTGGTCGCTTTTGCCAGATCATTCGACAAGCCGTACAAGTTGGTCCTTGACAAGCTTCACTTGGATAAGAAGGTATATGTGTATGATGCCGTTAATGACACAGTTGCTCAATCTACCAGATAGCTAGATGTAAGCTTAAACTCGCACGCGCCGCGTCTCGTGCCCCAAGCAGCCTTTCCACTCTCGGTCGCGTACACGAACATCCGAAGCTTGTTACACAAACGTGACACGTTTTGTTCTTTTCTTGATGATAGCGATTCAGATATAGTAGTACTAACGGAGGCATGGTTGAATCCAGATATAAGAGATAATGAAGTACTACCTCACAACGACCTTTACAAAATTTATAGGAACGACCGCGTAAATAGGCGCAGTGGCGGCGTACTCCTTGCTATTAAGAAAACGCTTCATTCGCATTGGATTGATTTGAAATTTTCCGTCGAAATTGTATGGGCAGCTTTGTCTATGTCATCTAGTGTGGTATTAATTGGGGCTTGTTACCGTGCACCAGATTCTGATCATTCCTTTTTGGGGGACTTGCGTGATAGCATCTCTCATGCCCTTCAGTCATGCCCATCTAACCATGTATATCTTCTTGGCGACATTAATTTTCCTCTTATCGACTGGGAACACATGTCATCCTCATGTCAAGCGTCTCTAGAACTAATAAATCTAACGTTGGATTTCAACCTGTTCTAAGTTGTCAAAGAACCCACCCGTGCTTCCAATATCCTGGACTTGGTATTCACCAACGCTCCTGACACAATACTTTCAATTTCAAATGTGAGCGGTTTTAGTGACCATAACCTCCTCCAACTTAATTTAAGCATCCCGAAGCCCGTATCTGGCAAAACAACAAAACGAATTCGCGATTACAATAGAGGAAATTACGCTGCCATTAACACAGAACTAGAACAATTTTTTTTTAAAGAGTGACTACCTACTTTCATTTGTCGATCCGTAAATGAAAACTGTGTACTCTACAGAGATAAATTAACAGCGCTAGTCGATCAGAATGTTCCCTTAGTGTCCAAAACCAACTATAAATTAAGCCCCTGGTTCAGCAAGTCCCTTAGCAAACTGCGAAACAAGAAGAAACGGTTGTACAACAGGGCTAAACGCTTGCGCACTGATGGGGCATGGCAGGCATACAAACACTGTTTGAAAACCTACTGCTCAGCAATAACCTCAGCTAAAGATAAATATTACTCGCAGGACCTACCTTCCCTGCTTCAGTCTAATCCCAAAAAATTTTGGCAAACTATATCTCCGGTCAGAGATACTAACACTATTACTTTACATGGAACTGACAAAATACCTAATCCTATCGCCGATTGCCCCTCTGTTTTCAACAGGTTCTTCTCATCTGTTTTCACTCAGGAAGATTCTTCCAATGTGCCTAGTTTTCCTGAACTTGACGCCGCCTATATGGAACCCATTAGTGTCACTGTTGGAGGCATTGGATCACTCATTAACAACCTAAAATTATCCACATCAGCCGGTATTGACAACATTAATTCCAAGATACTAAAGAACACCCTCCCCATATCAAGCAGAATATTATGCCAAATTTTTTACCAATCTCTAACATCTGGCATGCTACCGGACGACTGGTTAATAGGAAAGATAAAACCAATTCACAAAACGAGATGTTCACTCGCCTGACAACTATCGACCCATATCTTTAACTTGCATATGCTGCAAAATGCTTGAGCACATAATCAGTTCACACGTGTACAATCACCTCGAGATGAACAATTTTTTCTTTCCTAATCAGCATGGTTTTAGAAAGGGATTTTTGTGTGACACACAACTGTTTAAATTCACCACCGATTTACACTCAAACATGAACAGCAACCTTCAAACGGACTGTATCTTTCTTGATTTTTCTAAAGCCTTTGATCGTGTGCCCCATTGCCGACTAATCTCTAAGCTATCTGCTCTACGACTTGATTCTTTAACATTAACCTGGATTCGAAACTTCATTTCTTTTCGACAGCAGTTCACTGTTGTTAACAATATTGCGTCCCCTTTTTCTTCTGTTAGTTCGGGCGTACCGCAAGGCAGCGTCCTTGGGCCCTTACTATTTTTAATCTGCATTAATGACTTACCCTCCGAGATTACTTCTTGCATGCGTCTATTTGCCGATGATTGTATAATATACCGTTCTATAAACTCCAGTAATGACCACTTAACCATTCAAGCAGATCTCAACCATATTTGTAACTGGTGCGACAAGTGGCTTATGAAACTGAACTTAACAAAATGCGAGGTAATGTCTTTCACCCGTAAACACGTAAACTCTGAATTCTCCTATTACTTGAACAATACCATGCTTTCCCACACTTCTTCCTACAAATACCTAGGTGTTCTTCTCACAGAGAATCTTTCATGGGCCTCACATATCGAGTCTACCTGTGCCAAAGCATCACGTTCACTGGGCTACCTACGCCGCAACTTGAGAAATTCCCCTACTAATATTCGAAAACTAGCCTTTCTTACCTTTATTCTGCCAATATTAGAATTCGCCTCAGCAATTTGGTCTCCTCATCAAAACTACTTGATTATTATGGTAGAAAGGATTCAAAATAGAGGTGCCTGCTTCATATCACGAAACTACAACATCACGTCAAACATAACGCAAATTAAATCAGACCTTCAGCTGCCGTCATTGGATAGCCGTCGCAATATTGCTCTTCTCTGTCTGTTCCAGAAATATATTACCTCTAACAAACGAACGCGGCTTCAGCTTCAAACACCTCACTCTTTTTCACGCAGATTGCATAATCAGTTCAGCTTCATGCGCATATACGGGTCAACTAATGCATTCAATTCATCACCACTGCCTCGGGCCGTTCGTCTTTGGAATGACCTCCCTGATTGCATAGCCTCCATATCTAATCCCGATACATTTCGCCGTCAGCTACTCACTCTGTTCACCATGTGACCCTGTTTCTGTATTCTGAGTGCATTGCGTAACGGTGATTTATATTCTCCTTGTCTTTTATTTTTAAAATGTATCCCTCTATCGCCATGTTCATATCAACAAGTGCTGTATTCCCTCAAATTTACCTCGCGCTGTATAGCCTAAGATGTGATTTCATTTATATATCTATATAGTTTTTCGTTGTTCTTGCACTGATCCTGCCTGTAAACTGTTCGTTACCTGTCTGTACCATTCCGATTCCCCCCCCCCCCCCTTACCCAATGCCCTGTTCTGGGGCCTGTAAGGTTTTTTTTGAATAAAGAATAAAGAATAAACTCAAAACCTAAAGGCAGTTGTAAGAGCTAGTGAAGTTGATTTTTCTTTTTCCGCTGCTTTTTAGAGGGCACTAGTGGGGTTTAGATGTACAGACAGAATGCCCTAGTCATATACAACTTTGCTGCAAAAGGAAAACTAAGTTTGTTAAATTGTGTAGTTGTCTTTGAACGCACTTTCTGACATTTTTGCGGAAGCTCCATTGAAGCGTATCTTCATATCTGCAAGGGCAACCGGTTCATCCACAAATGAAAGTCTGAAAGCACTGCAAGAATTGTTTTCGCTGCAACACAGATAGGCCTCAGAGAGAGGCAAGGCAGTGTCGGAGGAGGTTGGCTTTATGAGGCTAGTCAAGTGACATCGTGTTATGCCCAGCAATAAAATTGATAGTGAAAAAAAAAGAGCTTCTTTCTTTTTTGAGTCATCCTAGAGAACGCATTTGTTACATTATCAGGGTTTAGTCTTGAGGCATCGCTGTACGTCGCCGTCTACCATGTCTGCTGATAACAACTTGCTATTTCATGAAGAACAATTTTGTGGAACCACCATTTCGTGTATTTGCCACAAAAGTAATCGTCGGACAAGTTGTTCAGCTCACTGCAAAATTCTATTGTTTTCGCATCACCGAGTGTAATAAAAAGTGCTCTTAAGATGATTGGCTGCATGACATTTTCAGTGAATTGAAATATTTCTAGCTCTTCACAAGAGCCCCAAAGTATTTATTCATGTCCTTGAATGTGAGGCGTCTCACAATGAGACCGCTTATTTCGGAATGAGCAGACACAGGTTGGGGAAACCATAGAAAAACATTGATTGAACTGTGTTTACAGAGAGGATTTACTTGTGATCAACACGCTAAATGCAACCTTATTATATACTGCAATGCGTTTTATAGACATTAACAAATTGAAAGGTAATGCAAGGGCGGTGGCATTGATGTTTAACTCACTGGCAGGGACCCACAGCCTGTGGTCGCCACATCCTGCGAGACCCTGTCAGGAGGCAACCATCTACACCAGCCGCCATGCACCAGAAAGAGAACCACTCATGTCTGATGTGCCATCACCCATCTTCACCGCCACGCGTCACTCCTGGCACAACCGCTCTAACCATCATGATGATGATTATATAACACGCGGAAGTACCGCTCAATGGTTGTTAACTCTAAATGTGGCCTATCCGTGAGATGGGAGTGTGTCATGAGGCGCAAATGACTTCACATGGGGGATAGCAGCCCCACAAATTCAAATGCAACGTGCTTCTCCAGTGTATTCTAAGATGTGAAGTTAACTGCTCCATAGTACTCACAGATGCGTATAATTACCTGCTCCAAAGTGCTTCAAAATGGGAAGTTTTGGTGCTCCAAAGTGCTCCCAAATAAAAAAATTTCTGCTCTGAAAATTGCTCCAAATCGGAAGATCTTAGTAGCATTATTGAATTTCTTCTCTGAAAACACATCTTCACCCCTTAAAAAAAAAGAAAAACTGCATAGATTATGTGATAGGCTTGTGCAAATACTTGAATGCCTTGAATATTCGAATGAATGTTACAGTACCTGAATTCATTTTGATTTGAATTAAAAATATTGAAAATTTCGAGGTATGGGAAATGAACAAATAGGCAAACTGTATATTAGTCCGCCTGTAACCTTTGTGCTTTATGAAGTTGTTTTCACTGCAGTGGAGGTGTCATGAGCAAAAAGGCGCAAGGCACGTGCCAAATGTTGGAAAAAGGGCAATGGTGCACGAGGCCCCGATGGTGCACATACGCCTTCGTGCACAAGATTGAAAAGCTCGGGGCACGCGACCCAAGCCGTGATGTACGATGAGCTGTGTTGTCGCGTTTCGAGCTGCAAAGATCAGGGAAGACAGCGCAGCTACAGCGGTGGAAGCAGTAGCCACCCGGTTCTCAAGATAGTCGACGTAGAGGCCATCGACCTCTGAAAACTCGAGTGAGGCTGCCCGAACTTGCCGCACCCTTTCACCGCAGTTTCTGGTGTGTCTACAGTTCTTCCACTTCATGCCATAACAGTCGGGGCCCCTACTGCAGTCATCCAAGTGCCTCGTCAACATCTGACAACGCCCCTGATGAGTTAGGTTTAACATAGCTGGGCCCAAGAAGACAAAGAAGACCAAGACAACGGCAATGAGGACAAACACCTCGTTTGTGGAACAACCAGCTGCAATGTTAGGAGCCTGCAAAGGACGTCAACAACGCACTAGACAAATCGTCCATATGGCAAAGGTATGGAGTCGACGTGAACTGTAAGAACATTTGATTAATGAGGCGCCATCTTGACTAGATACTGGCTAGAGCTAGACATGACGCAAAGCATGGCTGATCGTTAGTGTGGGTTTCGCTGCACCGTACAGCCTAGTTTTGTGTGCATGCATTGTCTTATGTAATTTTGAGTGTTCGTGCTTTCTATTTTTTGCGTGATAAAGTGCGTTTGTCTTGTCATCGCGGTCTCTCATTTCTCTTTCAATCCATAAGAAAATTACACGACGCCACCGAGGAAGAATAAGCGAAGCAAATTCATACCAGTTGCAAGCACTTCTGAGAATAATTCTGACAGGTGGGGGCCATATTCAAATGCATCTGCACGATGGAAAGGGTAAATTCAAGGGACAATAATGCCAATGGAATGCCAATACAGCATGCAATACAGTATGCTACATGTAAATGTAGCGCGAATGTGAAGAAAAAAAAGTGGAGGAAACGATCACTTGCCACCGGCAGAACCGAATCTGCATCTTTCAAATAATGCGTCCGATGCTCTACCGCTGAGCTATGGTGATGGTCAACAAGCCACAAGTACCACCGTCTTGAAGCTTGCCTTGCAGAAGCCGTTGACTACTGTGTCCGTCTTCAGGTCTTGCTAGGCATTGAAGATCTCCGCAAGAGAAAACTTTGCTGAGATTTTCGGTCACTACTTCTTCATCCACTGCTGGATGTCCTGGCTGCTGGTTGCTTCACTTTCGGTACAATTGGTTTTGCCAACGATGTAGTAGCGCTGCTTAAATCGGTGAAGCCACCTGCTGTTGTCAGCGAACTTGTTTCACCGAGTGCAGCGGCAAAGCATTTGGCCTTGGCGATCAGCATCGGGCCATTCACCAAACTGTTTTTCGCGCGCACTTCTAAAAACCAGGCATAAAGTGCCTTTTCTAAATTCCCGTGGGCAGAAGTGCGCACATGACAGGCTCCAGACGTTCGCTGCTCCACTGCCTTTGCCTTGATAATCTGCTTTGTTCTCGAATAGGGTACTCGGAGTGCTCCGTGGTATCCCGAAGTCGTCCGCAACGGTCTAACATTTCTCGCCCGCCTCAACAATCTGAATAGCCTTCAACTTTGTCACTATGTCATGGGTCTTGTGCTTCTTGACACTGGCCATAGCTACACGAGAAGTAAAAAATTCGAGGAGTCTGCAGCGGCTCTGCACACCAAGCACACGTGCTGCACATGGGTTGGTACGTTGGCCACCCGATCTGCGAAAGCAACAAAAAGGCGCGAGCTGTGGTTGGCTGATCAAAACTCGCAAAACAGCAACAAAAAATTGTTTCTGCTCTCCGAGCCGACAAATACGCGGGGAAAGCATGAGAGAGAGAAAGAGAAACGAAAAAAAAAAAAAACCGTTCGGCAAGTTGGAAGTTGTGCAGTTCAAGCTCGCCCTCACTTTTTTCGAGCATTTTGCGTTTTGGCGGAGGCATGGTACAGGCAAGTGCTGAAACGCACCTTCCAGCTTGCGCTCGATACATCCGAAGGTGGATAAAAAATACCGTTCGATATAATTGTGCGAATTTCTATATTGTAACAATACTGATTGTTGGCTTAGTTAGTACTTGCTTAATGACAGGCTTTGGCTGCACATAACACGCACACAAAGTAAAGGAATACTCAACAACTAGCACAAGCGGCTTGTGCTTGTCATTGAGTGTTCTTTTACTTTGTGTGTCTGTTCTTTGCGGCCAAAGCATGTCATTAAGAATTTCTATACTTTTATAAAAGAATTTGAAGGAGATAACTTGCGAATACGATATTCCCGACAATTCGATATATGTGTGTTCGATATAACCGAGTTCGACTGTAGTGATCATTTTTGGGCTGCGTTCTAACGAGTTCTGATTTTAAAGAAAAAGTTTGAACCGCAGAAAACAAGGATGGAAGAGAAGAGTAGACACGACGAGCGCTACACAACTCTCTGCTCTTTGGTCCTTGCTTTTTGGGCTTCGAATTCGTTCCTTAATGTCTTATAAAATCTCCCAAGCTTCTGTACTTCTGATTTTCGATCTCTTCTCGCGTGCATGTCGTGAAAGGTAAAACTCGATCGCGCTATTCGAGCTCGTGGAACAGCGCTTGCGAATGCACTTGTATTCTTAATGCGCAATCTGCAGATTTTATCGTGTGGGCTTGGTTTATGAAAAAAAAAGAAAGAGTCTTTGCCAAACACTCCAAAGCGAAGTGATTCGGCGGTCTCGTTTCCACGTTCACATTCCCTTATGCAGGATGGCTTGCGGGACTGAAAAGCATGGCCTCCGAGGTGTGCACCCTCGTGACGAATTTTGGTGCTTTTTGTTTTAGTTTGCATATCTCGGAGGCTACGCTCTTTTTTTTTTGTCTTCCGCACCCAAGCAGTGGCTGCCTGCTACAAAACAACAAAGGCATAAGTGCTATCGCTACCACCAACATGTCGACGGTGGGAGCTTGCTTGTTTATTGTTTGCGGGCAGCATTGTGTCTTGTGGCTTCTCGACTTGTGTACTTCTCACCTCGTTCCAGATAATTTATCATTTTGTAGACGGAACTAAACAGTGATCCTCTTGTAGCGATAAAAATCATGACTGGTGCTAGGAGCAACGTCAAGTAAAACATAATGGTAAACTGTTTGTTTGCGGGCTTCGGTTCCAGGTGATGACATTGAGTGTGTCCTGACTGCTGACAACGGTGTACGATGCTTCAATCAATTTTACAACTTGTTAGCATTTCCGGGCACCACCTCGGACAGCGAGCGGCTTCATTGGCGCAGATGACAATGTCCCTGCTTCCGACTGCATGGATACAGAGTTCGTGGTTGACGTGGCCGGTGCCGCGGAAGTGTGTTGCTTTCACCACAGACCTACCTTTTAATACTCTACCCAGCTTACCACAGACCACAGTGTTCAGCGTCAATCAACGCTGTTGTTTCTGAATGAGTTGAATTCGCTCATTTGGAAAGCTTTAAGATATTGAGGAACTTCACGGCGTGCAGGAGGTGAGACAAGCTTATGGACTGTTTTCAAGTGAAATAAAGCATGTGAACTTGCAGAAGAGGACGTTCACACCTTGTTCTTTATCGTACTGTGAGTGAATCGTTATGTAAACCCATGTTACGATTTTTGAAAACTGTTTCGACGCCTAACATTCTCTAATTTACGAATGAAATACATATTTTGCATTTTCAAATTATGAATAATATATCGAACAATTTCACGTTCCTATTCAAGTTACGTACATCCAGGATTGACTGTATATGTTCATTAAACATGGGAGTGTAGTCAGTGCCATCTGTTGCCATTACCGCGAGCTCTTTACATTTTGATACATTTACTTGTAGTAACATCCCTTATATTTTCCCTGGTGCAGTGGCGGTGTGGTACCCAATAAAGTTTTAACTGAAGCACGGCTATTGTTAGTTGAAAACTTTTCTCAATAATTGTAAATTACCGTATTTACTCGCATAATCCTCGCACTTTTTTTGCTGCAAAACTGATGTAAAGTTGGGGGGTGCGAGAACTACGCGGGGAAAACCTTCCATGAAAACGTACCGAGCGAAAAAGAAAACGAAGTGGCCGCAAAACGGGATTCTCGCACCAGCAACTTACAGCAAGCTTTAAGAAGTAATAATTAGAACTTACCTCAACAATAAAAGCAGAGGTTCAACACAAGGCAAGATTTATTTGAGACACAAAAAGTGGAAGCAAATAGTCGAGAATTAAAATATCATATGCAAAGCTTGTGGGCATTGTGGGCGTAGCGGGAGCGTTCGTCGCTCAACAGGAGCCCTCAAAAGGTAAGCGTAGGACGTCAGTATTGGGCTGATGGCTATTTAACAGAATCGTCCTCAGTTTCCTTCTGAAGAAATAAAGTTTACCATTAATCCCAGTTTTAGGCACACGGCAGGCCCAATGCGTCTTGGTGGCTTTCAGCTGCCGTCACCAGTAGCGAACACAAAAGTCATAGACTCCGAAGGGCCTACCGGCGGCCCTGTTGCCGTCGTTTAGTGCATCATCTATCACTTGTAACTTGAAGCAGCCGTGTAGTTTCGGTATCACCCCATAACGTGCCAAGATTACTGACACAGCTTACAAAAAACGCCGCAATGGGCACTGGTCACTTTGGCTTGGCTTGGATTGGATTGAATCTGCATGCAATAGTATGCTTGATGCTTAAGAGATGGGGCCAGATGGTGTGCACTATCATCATCAGTGGCTGGAACGAGCAGACGACATTATTGTGGCAGTTTTCGGGGGTGCAATAATTACTCGAGAAAAAAAAAATCTTATTTTTCTTGGGTGAAGGGGGTTGGCCCGAGAATTATGCGAGTGTGAGAATTACGCGAGTAAATACGGTAGTTCTCATTGATATTAGTGTGCATTTAATCTTTTGTAAGGGTGGTTTACTGCAGTATAGGAATGCTAAGCCGTGAAGCCTCACTTCAAGGTTAAATTAATATATTATTGATTGATTCAGCATTTTTTTTTAAGTTTAAAAGCTGGTTATACCAGCTTGTATGCTCTACGTATAGTAATTTCTTTAAAACTTAACATATTTTACACGTTATTTTACCAAAAGTCAAATCCGGCTACTATTCACAGTTCCACTTCCTTTGAACCAAAAAAATGGCATTTGCACTGGCCTTGTTTCAATTAAAAGCATGTATATATTGCACAGGTTAGTTAGGTCATGGCAAATATGCCCATTTTTCTTTACAACATCTCTGCCCCGTCGTGGTGGTCTAGTGGCCAAGGTACTTGGCTGCTGACCCGTAGGTTGCGGGTTCGAATCCCAGCTGCGGCGGCTGCATTTCTGATGGAGGCGGAAATGCTGTAGGCCCATGTGCTCAGATTTGGGTGCATGTTAAAAAACACCAGGTGGTCGAAATTTCCGGAGCCCTCCACTACGGCGTCTCTCATAATCATATGGTGGTTTTGGGACGTTAAACCCCACTTATCAATCAATCAATTCTTTACAACATGTTATATACTATTCAAATTTGATTCTAAATTATTTGACCAAAATCATCATTCGTAGAAGCCTATTGAGCAGTACTTACCTGACACATTTCTTTCAGCAGTAGCAGTGTCAGGATTACTGCCAGCTGAGGTGTAAGTGTCATGGTGCACAGGTGTTTGTGGGCCTGATGAACCTGCGCAAGATCTGCAACCACCCTGACCTGTATGACGGGGGACCAAAAGTGTTTGCCGACACCGACGTTTCCACCCTGCCCCCCGAGATGCGCTACGGGTTCCCTGGCCGCTCAGCAAAGATGGCTGTCATTGAATCCTTGCTGCGGCTGTGGAAGAAGCAGAATCACCGCGTGCTGCTGTTCACCCAGAGCCGCCAGGTGAGCAATCATCATCATTAACTTTTTCGTTACCACCAGAAAATGGTTTCTTTTTATGTCTTGCGTTTTCCAGTTTGAAAAGTACTCGAGCATGCATGACAGGGTACCTAATTATGCTCAATCAAATGCTATTTTATAAGTTGTAGAGCGACAAAAATATTTTGGAATGAATAAAAATGTGAAAGTATAATTTTTGAAACTCTATATATGCAAAAATATTCAAAAGAAAAAAATTTGAAATATACATTTCGAAAATAAGTGTCCCAGGAACATAGGTCAGCAAACTCACTCATGAGTCGACTCAGTCAGACTCATATTGAGGCATAAGTCCGAGTGAGTCTGGCTGATTTATTCTTACTCGAGTTTGAATCTGAGTGAGTCCGGAAGAGTTGTACTTTAGTAAGTCTGAGCCCAAGTGAGCTAGAGGAAAATTTTTCTCAGTCTGAGTCCGAGTGAATCCAGTTGACGAAATTATTCGTGAGTCGGTATCTGAGTGAGTTCGGCTAAGTTGTACAGTTGATCCCGAAAATATCAAACTCGGATATATCGAATTATTGGCTATATCGAGCAGTTGTGAATTTTCCTCGAATTTCCCATGCAGAAGCATAGGACTGGTGCCCCATATATTCAACTCCCGCACAGCGGAACATACCATGTATCATAGGCTGTGCTGTGCCAAAGTCTAAGAAGTGCATTTTTCTTATCAAATGTTGATCAATTCGCAGCCGTGTTCTAACAAGTTCCGATTCCATTTAGCGCACAGGTGACAAAAAGGCGTTGTTATTCTATCGGGCTGATCTGCTGGTTTGTAGGGCAGCGCTTGCAAGGGCACCGGTATGTTTCATGCACGGTCTTATGAGCGGGCGTAGTGTTTTTTAAAAAGACCGATTCCCAACTACACCAAAATTATAATGCAAAATCACTCAGCAATCTTGTTGCAATGTTCGCTTTCCCCACCTTGTTTGTTAAAGCACAATGGCATGCGATGGTCTTGCGAGCTTAAAAAGCATGGCTTTCGAGATGCGCTACCTCGTGACATATTTTTAATGTTTTCGGTTTTAATACACATGTCTCAGAAGCTACGCTTTTTCTAGCTTTTCGCATCAAAGCAGCTCAAAGCAGCGGCTGCCAACTACAAAGCCGCAAGTGACATCGATATTGCCTACATGTCCATGGTGGGGACTCGGCGTTGTCTTTTGCACCTTGTGTACTTCTCGCCTTGTTCTTGATAAACCTTTATTCAGGAGTTGAACTAAACATTTGATCCGCACTTAGCGATAAAAATCATCACTGGCGTTAAGAGCGACGTCAAGTAAAGCACTCTCGTAAACTGTCCTTGTGTGCCAGGTGAGGACTTTGGGTGCGCCATGACGCCTGTCAATGGCGTGTAGTGCCTCAGTGAATCCTGCAACTTAGCAGTGTTTCCCTGCACCATCATGGACAGTAAGTGACTTCATCGGTGCAGGTGACGGTGCAGCTGTTGCTGACTGCATCAATGCTTAGCCGAGATCGTGGCTGCCGTTGCCGGGGCCGCGAAAGCGTACCCGTGCGATTATGAATATGTCATCGTCTTCGCTGCCACATCTAACGAACCTTTTGCTATACGACAAAGCTTGCTTAGGCACTCTGCATTATTCAATGCCGTTGTATTCAAAGGAGCTTAATTCTCTTATTTGAAAAGTTTCAATTAAATCGAGGATGATTGGAATTTGACAGCACACAGGAAGCTAGAGAAGTTTATGAACTACAGTTAAATTTGGATATAATGAAATTGATAAATTCACATAAACATTTGTTATAAAGAGGATTTCCTTATATGCAGGTTCGGTACGAAAAATTTGAAAAATAGACGCATAAACTAAACAAAAGGGGGAGTGAAGGCAGAGCTTACCCAAAACACTTATTTTACAGTAAAAAACCACGCTATTATAGCGATAACAATTATATGGACACTTTCAGTGGATTTTTGTCGTCGTTGCCATGTTTAACAAGTCCAAATTGATGACATGCCCCCGCGCATCATAACTTTCACGAGCTGGTAAAAGCGGGTGAGCACTGAAACAAAGATCGAATGAGTCAGTTTATCTCTATGGCCTGGAAAGTGCATAAGATAACATCTCCTGCATGTTAGAACTGCCGTCGAATGCTTTAACAAAAAGTAAACCAAGTAAACCACCTGTCTTTAACGAGCATGAAATAACTCGGGGAGGTGGGAAGGGGGATCATTCGCGTAGCAATAATGAACTTGGATTGGGTGGTTGCGATCGCTGGTGTGCTTCTCGGTGAGTATCAGCGCAGTTTCAACGTGAAGGGACTGTGTAAAAAAATCACTTCCGTCCGAAGCGGGTGTATGTGCTCACGCTATCATTTTGGAGGAGCTTCGCAATATCAGGTCCAAACGAGTTGGCTCCGAGTCTTACGTCTCATAGCATTACAATTTTTTTGCTATCGCATTCACTGCATCGCATTCAACACGCCATCGTGTTCCCAGAACTACATGGCTAATCGTGAAAGCTACCAGCCTACGAACTCGCGGCGCAGCGAAAAACGGAAGCGCGTGACGAGTCGACCTCCAAAGATCCTTCGTCACTGTGGTCTCGGAGAGTTTCCATCAGCGCCTAATCTGACATCTCCTTGGTGGTGAAGACACAGTTGTTCAATATTAAGAAAAGTCACAGTTTCGCTGCAAGGGCGAGGCAATAGATGTGATAAGAAACAACTTGAAATGTAATGCTGACAACAGCAAGCAGATCGAAACATGGAGCGTGCTGCTCACGCACAAGTGTTGCACATCAACATTTACTGCTCGATACCTAATGCACTGTTTAAACGAAAATGAGGCACAAAGCTAAATGACAGGTACAGATATGAGTGCAAACTAACAAGTGCCCCAGTTGTTACTTCGCTGTGTTTGGAAAGCGCACTCTTTTTGCAAACAGCGCCTGTGCAGCGAGCGAAGTGATCTTTGTGCGCCCGGCAACTAAATGCAATTGTTCCGATCAAAGTCACCCCCTTACCCCATTCGCAGGGCAAAGATAAGCGTGTCTCAGTGCATTGTGATTTGTTTTTCTTTCTTGAGTTTTCATATATATAGATACGTATACATATACGGTGAGTAGGAGGGAGCCACGGGAGCGGCCGCGTCAGCAGCACGTGTAAGTGAGCTCTGCACATATCTGCCTATAACTTTAGCAATGTTGGTTCAAGGAGGGTCAGAGTGGTGTCTATTTGTTCGTGAAGATACAAGGAGTTCAACCGCTACAAATACTGCTATTACAAACGAAAATTTTAAATTTTAGGAGCGGAAAACTGTGTGAATCTGTGAAAACAACAACAGTCAGACCACGTGTTTTTTTACGATCGCTTGTAGCTTTGTTAATATTCTACCGCGAAACTTCTTATTTGTAAAGTTGAAAGTCCTTAGGGTAGACCTGACGTTACTGAAGTTTGATCAGGCTAGGTTTAATAGTTCCAGAGTTATTCCGCAATCAAAATTAAGCCTAATCACTAAAAAGATTAAATTGGTAATATCACCTCGGCCCCCCCACAGTGGTCTAGTGGCTAAGGTGCTCGGCTGCTGACCCGCAGGTCGCGGGTTCAAATCCCGGCTGCGGCGGCTGCATTTCCGATGGAGGCGGAAATGTTGTAGGCCCGTGTGCTCAGATTTGGGTGCACGTTAAAGAACCCCAGGTGGTCAAAATTTCCGGAGCCCTCCACTACGGCGTCTCTCATAATCATAAGGTGGTTTTGGGACGTTAAATCCCACATATCAATCAATCAATCGGTAATATCACCTCGCAAACACATTTAAATTTTGTCTGCTTAATATAATAATAATCCGCACCCCATAGGCTACCAGGAGGCCCAATTCTGTACACTCTAGGCCCTTAATTAAGGTGGTAATCAGCAAAGAGCTCATTTCATTAAAACAAATTTTCAAAAGGAGCTACAAACGCCACCGAAAAATAGCTAATATCTTCTTTTAGAACACAACAGTCCGTTTTTTTCCGTGTAAAAATAATTTTGATAGCTTAAGGTAACCGGAAGATACAGCGTTAGAAAGAATATAACGAAAACCGCTAATAAACGTGTGGTGCCCGCGTCTTCCCTCGCTCAGAGGAGGAGGGTGGCTCGGGAGAAAGGTAAGCCCGTCAGATCAAAGTCTAGAACCTCGTGTTTTTTTTAGTTTTTTTTTCCCCTTACGATCGCTTTTAACTTTGCTAATAACCTACCGGGAAACTTCTAACTCATACAGTGCAAAGCCCTAATTGTAGACCTGTCGCCGCTCAGGTTTCATCAGGACAGGAGTAATAGTACCGGAACTATTTTGTGACCAAAATTAATCCTAATCACTAAAAAGATTAATTTGGTAACATCACCTCACAAACGAATTTAAATTTTGTCCTCTCAATATATCAATAAACAGCACCCCATAGGCTAATCGGAGGCCCAACTCCGTACTCTCTAGACCCTTAATTAAGGGGGTAATCAGCAGAAATCTCATTTCATTAAAACATTTTTATAAAAATAACCACAAACTTGACTGAT
This sequence comes from Rhipicephalus microplus, assembly GCF_043290135.1. NCBI lineage: Eukaryota > Metazoa > Arthropoda > Arachnida > Ixodida > Ixodidae > Rhipicephalus > Rhipicephalus microplus. The sequence goes on along the minus strand of NW_027464587.1, from coordinate 7,592,998 downwards.
ACACCGCTGAAATCTACATTTAGAACATAACAATCCGGGTGCGGCGATGGCGTAGTGGTTAGAGCATCCGCCTCGCATGCAAGAGGTCCGTGGTTCAAATCCCGGTGCCGCGCAGCTCCCAACCGGAAAAAAAAAAAAAAAAAAATCCGCGTGTTGATGGAACTGCATTAAGAGGCCTGGGGTGCGGCCTCACCGGTAACCACCGCTGGGAGCGCACTCTCTCACCATAGAAGGATTGGCCACCCTGGTGCAGTATCTGGCCACTACCTCCCACATGCATACGTCAAATAACTCACTGCCCTCAGTTCCCAGCAGCTACGAAGCAACTGACCGTGGCGGCGGTCAGATCTGCAACGCAGCAGAGGGTGCTAAGAATCTCTGGATCCGCACAGGCCGCCATTGGAACCTGAACTTGGCAACGTTTAACGCAAGAACCTTATCTAGTGACGGAAGTCTAGCTGTACTATTCGAGGAGCTAGAGGGTGGTAAATGGGATATAATAGGGCTAAGTGAGGTTAGGAGGACAGATGAGGCCTATACTGTGCTACAGAATGGACACGTCCTTTGCTATCGGGGCTTGGCAGACAGAAGAGAACTGGGAGTGGGGTTCCTAATTCACAGAAACATAGCTGGCAACATAGAGGAATACTATAGCATTAATGAAAGGGTGATAGGTATTGTAATTAAACTGAATAAAAGGTACAAGATGAAGGTAGTACAGGCTTACGCGCCTACATCCAGCCATGATGACGCTTCAGTTGAAAGCTTCTATGAAGGCGTGGAATCGGCAATGAGTAAGGTAAAAACACAGTATACTATAGTGATGGGCGACTTTACTGCAAAGGTAGGGAAGAAGCAGGCTGGAGACCAGGCAGTAGGAGATTATGGCATCGGCACTAGAAACGCCAGAGGAGAGCTACTTGTAGAATTCGCAGAACGCAATAATTTGCGGATTTTGAATACTTTCTACCGAAAACGAGAAAACCGCAAGTGGACATGGAGGAGCCCTAATGGCGAAAATAGGAACGAAATAGACCTTACAATGACTGCACACCCAGGAATCGTGCAGGATGTGGAAGTGGTTGGCAAAGTACGATGCAGTGACCATAGAATGGTACGGTCTCGAATTCCCCTAGACTTGAAGAAGGAATGACAGAAACTGATACGCAAGAAGCCAATCAATGAGCTATCACTGAGAGGGAAGTACAGGAATTCAGAGTGTCGCTGCAGAACAGGTACTTGGCTCTTAGTGAGGAAACCAACCTTAGCGTAGATACAATGAATGATAATCTAACGAGTATCATTACGGAGTGTGCAGTGGAAGTTGGAGGCAGGGTAGTTAGACAGGACACTGGCAAGCTTTCCCAGGAAATGAAGCACTTAATTAGGAAGCGTCAAAGCATGAAAGTGTCAAGTACAACAGACAAAATAGAACTGGCACAGCTTTCAAAGTTGATTAATAGGCGTAAAGTATGCGATGTAAGAAGGTATAACATGGAGAGAATTGAACACACTCTGAAAAACGAAGGAAGCGTCAAAGCAGTGAAGAGGAAACATGGGATAGGCAAAAGTTGGATGTATGCACTAAGGGACAAAGAAGGCAAAATAACTACCAATATGGATAGGATAGTTAAAATAGCGGAGGAGTTTTACAGAGATCTGTACAGTAGCCGAGACAACCACGACCTTAATACTATAAGAACTAGCAGTAACCCAGATGACACCCCACCAGTAATGATAGGAGAAGTCAGAATAGCTTTGAAAAGCATGCAAAGAGGCAAAGCTGCTGGTGAGGATCAGGTAACATCAGATCTGCTGAAAGATGGAGGACAGATTGTGTTAGAAAAACTAGCCACCCTGTTTACGAGGTGTCTCCTGACGGGAAGAGTACCAGAGTCTTAGAAGAACGCTAACATCATCTTAATACATAAGAAAGGAGATGACAAGGACTTGAAGAATTACAGGCCGATCAGCTTGCTTGAATGGACCACATTCATACTATCAATCAGATAATAGAGAAATGCTCAGAGTATAACCATTCACTATACATAGCCTTCATAGATTACGAGAAGGCGTTTGATTCAGTAGAAATATCAGCCGTCATGCAGACACTGCGGAATCAGGGCGCAGATGAAGTATATATAAACATTCTGGAAGAAATCTACAGGGGATCAACTGCTACCATAGTGCTTCATAAAGAAAGCAACAAAATACCAATCAAGAAGGGTGTAAGGCAGGGGGACACAATCTCCCCAATGCTATTTGCCGCGTGCTTACAGGAGGTTTTCAGAAACCTAGAATGGGAACAGTTAGGGATAAGAGTTAATGGAGAATACCTTAGTAACCTGCGCTTCGCCGACGACATTGCATTGCTGAGTAACTCTGGGGACAAATTGCAACTCATGATTAGGGAGTTAGACAAGGAGAGCAGAAAGGTGGGTCCTAAAATTAATCTGCAGAAAACGAAAGTAATGTACAACAACCTCGGAAAGGAGCAGCGCTTCGAGATAGGTAATAGTGCACTTGAAGTTGTAAAAGACTATGTCTACTTAGGGCAGGTAATAACCGCAGAGCCTAACCATGAGATTGAAGCAACTAGAAGAACAAGAATGGGGTGGAGTACATTCGGCAAGCACTCTCAAATTATGACAGGTAGATTGCCACTATCACTCAAGAGGAAAGGAATATAACAGCTGTATCTTGCCGGTACTTAGCTACGGAGCAGAAACCTGGAGACTTACAAAGAGGGTTCAGCTTAAATTGAGGACGACGCAGCGAGCAATGGAAAAAAAAATGGTAGGTGTAACCTTAAGAGACAAGAAGAGAGCAGAGTGGATTAGGGGACAAACGGGGGTTAAGGATAGTTGAAATAAAGAAGAGGAAATGGACATGGGCCGGGCATGTAGCGCGTAGACAGGATAACCGCTGGTCATTAAGGGTAACTAACTGGATTCCCAGAGAAGGGAAGTGGGTTAGGGGGAGACAGAAGGTTAGGTGGGCAGACGAGATTAAGAAGTTTGCGGGTATAAATTGGCAGCAGCAAGCACAGGATCGGGTTAACTGGCGGAACATGGGAGAGGCCTTTGTCCTGCAGTGGACGTAGTCAGGCTGATGATGATGATGATACGGTGAATAACGGTGGTGGTAATGGCAGAAACGAGCCGAGACTGACCATATAATTGCTATTGCAATAAAAAAATAAAATAAAAGCAACGCTGGACATCGTTGGTGGTTATGCGCCCGCAGTGAAACTATGCACGCGCGCACAGCGCCAAAAGTGAAGAGCGAACGACATGGAAGCTGCAGAAAACTATTCGGTAAAGTGCCCTCCATATGCAGCTTGGCCCCACATATGTAACGCTAACTAAAAACATGGTACTGCCAATGCGCAAAAGTAGTTTTTTTGGGTGGGGGGTTTGGAGCGAGGGGAAGAACGAGAAGGGGCACACCCGCGCGTGCCCCTTTCCCCCTCCCCTCCCTAACGGCAGCAAAGCCGGCTTGTTGGCTGCTGGCTGCGGAAGGTGCATGCTTGTACCGAAATGCCTAAAGCAGAGCGAAATTCCTAGGTTGTCCCTGGAGAAAATTCGTTATATCAAGGTTGTCTCCTGTTGTTACTTAGTTACATAGAGGTTGCAAATACATGTGTTTTTACGGAGTGATAGCGGGGAATAGAAAAACTTTGTTTTATCGAGGAATTCGTTGTATGGAGGTTCGTTACAAACATGTTTGACTGTATTTTTATACAAAATAAAGTGCAGTAACTTGCAGTTCACACCTTGTTCTTCATTATACTGTGAGCGAATTGATAGGTTAGCGATTGTAACGATTCCCGAGGCTTGAAATGCTTTAATTTAGACCTTAAACGTGTATGTTTTGTATTTCGAATTATTAATGCATTGAACTGTTTCGCAATCTTCTTCAAGTTCGATATATCAGGGATCGACTGTGTCTTCGCGAGTGTGAGTCCACTACTTAAGGGAATAGGCGCAATAGTGTGTGTGCGTTTTATAGTGGGTGCCAGTTTTTCAACTGCGGAGCCATTATGATAATCATATCTTCTGATGCCCGCTGGCAATGGGCCCTTGTACGACACTATATTACGGCAATATTTTTCAAGCATGTATACAGGACACGTGTGTTTGTAAAGCATGAAAGCTACTTTCACTGCATTTCCAAGTAGAGGAAGTTATTTTCACTGTGTTCATACACAGAGGCGTGGCCGTGTGGTAGAACATCCGCTGGCCACGCGGAAGACCCAGGTTCGATCCCCACTCTGACAAAGGATTTTTTTATCATTGATTTTATTTGCATCATTCTCAATTTTTCGGTCACGCATAAGATGATGATTTTTCACTCACAACCAACGATGCCAACGCCGGAAATTCTCCTTAAGACCTCTTTGACGCTATCCTTTTAAAAACATATTTATTGAGTGAGTTTACAGGCCCCACTTACAGTCGAATCTCTATAATTCGAACTTGAAGGGGCTCAAAAATTTGTTTGAATGAAAAGAAGTTCGAATTAATGAACGCTAAATAAATGTTCTACATGCAGTGGTGCATGTGCATTGAGCTAACACACGAGGGGAATGTTTAAGAAGACTTCATTTATTCACAAATTACAGGACATCCGTTAATAATTGAAGTGATCAGTGATGCACTTCTGCACACGTTTGCCTTGCAGCGAGTCAATCAATTTCGCACGCAGCTTGAAAAGAATTTCTACTTCGGCTTCAGCATTCTTCTGGCAAGACAAGTTGTGCGGCGAAATGTCCAGCGCCGACACTTTCTAAAGATGACGACAACAACGACTGCTGCGTAGCCTCCTGCTCTCTGCTACGTAGCCGAAGCATGGCCAGCACGTGACGAAAAAGAAGGAGCGTCTCCATGCAGAGAGAAACAGATCGGTATTTGAGAGAAAACGAACAATCTACGGCAGTTTTTTTTTTTATAGACGATAGTTTTTCTTGGGGACCTTCGACGCAAAAATTTTAGTCTGTCTGTCTATCTTTCTGTACATTTGTCTGTTTGTCCACTCATAACGGCATCGGGTATTTGAAACGGTCAAACCCATCTGCAGCGCCCACCAATGCTGCTGAAGGTTGAGCGTTTATACTTGTTCAATTGTCAGTTAAAAAGCAATTATTGCACACGTCTGGGGCACCATAACAGCATGTATATATTCTGCATGTGCGTCTTTTACTAGAAAAGGCATGCATAAGTAATTTTAAGGACCGTTGCGCTTATCACGCTCTGCTGACCATGCAACGCTTGCACGAAAAGGCGAGTGTTTTCAACGCTTTGCTAAGAGGAGACAGTAGGGGCACCTACCCGTTGCCTTGCGTTCCACACCTTATCAGCTCTGAGACGGGCGCGCACACCTGTCTCAAAGCCACGTGCTTCCTTTTTTAAGAAAACTGCTAGATGGCGCTCATGTCTCACGTGTAATGCGACTTGATGCGCTCGTTCGCCTCCACTGCACGCTCGAGGCACTCTAACGCAGCGCCTCCAGAATACCATTCACCGATTTTCTTGCGCAGAACATGAAATAAATATTTTGTTCACTCTCTCCACATGCAAGACTATCATCTTTCGACGACATTTGCAGATTAACATGCAGATACGGGGCCAAATTTTTTTTTGCTCTCTTCACGCGCGTCGTTGAAAGAAGAAGGGTTACGTGGCAGGAAAGTGAAAGAGGAAAGCGTGGCAACGACGCTTGAGAGACCCCCCCCCTTCAAGGCGCAGTCCCGCAAGGGGCAAGGGTTGCAGAAGATAGTGCCTTTTTCCTTTCCTTCAACCACACATTTATACAACCCAGCGAGGGCTTTCTTTTTTTTTTCCTCTCTCTCTTCGCGCTCGGTGTTGGGAGGAAGAGGGTCTTTACGTGACAGGTACGAAAGAGAGAGAACATTCCACCGCAGCCTTTTCTTTCCTTTTCATTTCCTTCGCGGGCAGCGTTGAGGTGTCACAGTTGCCGCAGCGAGATTGGGCGGGGTGCTGAGAGCATTTTCTGAGTGGGGTATGTTCGAATTAACCATCGGAAGTGCTTGGGCGTTCGAATTAACGGGCGTTTTCACCCATTGGAATTCACATAGTTTTGACAGGACCTTATCCTGAGTTCACAATAACCAGAAGTTCGAACTAATTGTGTTCGAAATAATGAGATTCGACTTCATTTGGCTAACTACTGCTTCTAAATAAATATTTAAAACCTATGACTATGGCGCATCAATCTTCCGGCTTGTAAAGCCCAAGAATTTACTTTTCAAATGATAAAATTGTCCATTTCTCCACACCCCCGGAATTTGTTCAAGGGGAGGTCATCAATAAATACCACTCATATTTGTAAATAAAAATATATTTGCTAGATAGTAACATTTCGTATGTCCTATTTAAAGGTACGGAAACAAATAGCATTACGCAATGCACCGATTCGGTGAGATATTAGGAAACATTGCCAACATGACTAAAAGCTCACTACAGTAAAATCTCCTCAATTTGACCTCCGTTAATTCGGAATTTCGGTTAATTCGGCTACGGCGGCACCTGGTCCTGTCCAAAATGTACGTTGTTCTAAGACTGAGAACTCTCATGAATTCGGACAAAATCGACCGCGCTTCGGTTAATTCGAACGCGTGACAGCGGTGGAGTCAGGACGGGGAAGCAGCAGCGGATTATGCCGACCAAATCGACAGTGCGCCTAAACAAATTTGGGATCGCATTGCGGCTTTCAAAACTTCATCTATGGGTAGTACATCTCAAAGACACCCCCCCCCCCCCAAAAAAAAAAACACATGGTGGTTTAAACAACCAAAATAATAGGCAGTGCATGGCTGCTGTCATCAGCAACGGGCAACGACCTATGGATTTGCCTTTCCTTTTTTCTTGCACGTCGAACACGTTTGCGTGACAGTTGAGTTGAATTGCTCACCTCTAGTGTGCTTTAAAATATTTATCTATACGTGATCAGTGCCATCTGCAGTTTTACTGTGTGCTGTTCTTGGAAAATTTGCCGGTTTTAATTTTGTTTTTATCACGGTGCACTTTTTTTGCGTGTGTGACCTGTTTTGCGTGACCTCCACGCGAGCGATGCAGGGATGGCTTTTCCTCCATCTCCTGTTGCCCCAACCGCCCCAACTCCCGCAGCGAAGACGGCGAAGTACGAAGCAAAGGATTTGGCTGCGAAGGTGAAAATATTGAAGGCCTTGCAAGCGGGAGCATCTTAAAACAAAGTGATGGAAAAGTTCAGTGTGAAGAAAAGCACGCTGAGCAGTTACGAGAAGAACAAAGAGCAGATTATGCAAATGTATGACGGGTACATGTTTGGTGACCAAAGGAAGAGGCTTCGAATGGCAGCACATCTCAAGCTAGAAGAAGCGCTGTTGCCTTGGATTGCCGTTTCGCACGATGCGCGCTTGCCTTTGAGCAGCCCCCTTATCTGCACTCAAGCAGAGAAGTTCGCGGTGATCGTGAACATTGACTCCTTCAATGCATAGGAAGTCTGGTTCGACTGCTTCAAGAAGTGACACGGGCTGGTGTTTCGCAACCTGTGTGGTGAAAGAGGTGCGATTGACGAAAGTGCTGTGCAGGACTGGCAGTCTGGACTATCCGTGTGCCTTTCTACGTATGAGCCCTGCAACATTTACAACGCTGATGAGACAGCACTGTTCTATAAGGCTCGTGCCTGACAAGACTATCGCGTTTAAGGGGGACCTGTGCTTCGGTGGAAAACGAAATAAAGAGCGCGTGACAGTTCTTCTGGCTGCTAACATGACCGGCACAGAGCGGCTGCCACTGCAGGTGATCAGGAAGGTTGCGAAGCCAAGATGCTTTAAGAATATTAAGCAGCTGCCAGTGGACTACAGGTTTAACAGAAAAGCTTGAATGACTGCCGAACTCTTTGAAGCCTGGCTGCGTCAGCTCGACCGTCGCTTTCCGGCCAAGGCTCGAAAGATGTTGTTTGTGCTAGACAACTGTAGTGTGCACACGAAGTTGTCTGGGCTCGAGAACATTGAACTGCTATTCCTTCCTCCGAACACAATGGCTTCCCTGCAGCCGATGGACCAGGGAATTGTACAGTTCGTGAAAAGCCGCTATTGACGGCAGATACTCGAGCGGATGTTGCTATGCATGTAGTCAGGCAAGCAGCACCAAGTAAGCTTGCTAAGCGCAATCCACATGCTGACATACTTGTGGAACAACACACCGCCTGCGGTAGTCGCAAACTGCTTTAGGCATAGCGGCTTCGTGCACGACGCTGCTGATTCGGGGGTGGTGGCGGATGAGAAAATTGGCGAAGAGCACAACGGCCACTATGTGAGCATCATGCCAGCTGATGTGCCCCTGGGTGAGTATTTCGCAATTGACAGCGATATTGCCGTGGCCGGCACAGTGACCGACAGCGATATCGTCGCCGAAGTCTGGATGGCAAAGGGGAATCGGTTGACGAGGACGTAAGTGATGCTGACGAGTGTCCATGTCACACTATGGCTGAGGCTGCGCATGCATTGACCGTTTCAGAAGACGTATGCATGCTTTCCTCGGACAGTGTGTGGGACCAAGCTACCTGCAGGAACTTCACAAAATTGTAACTTCGTTGTACATTGCATATGTAAGGCAAACCGCGATCACAGACTTTTTTAAGAAATAAAAGTTTGATGTTGTAGGAGACATTTTTAAAGTGTCTTGTTCGTACTCGCAATAATTCATACCCTCAGGTAATGCGGACATTCTCTCCGGTCCTGTGAAGTCGGAATTTGCAGGGTTTTACTGTATACCCTAACACAATATGTATAATCTGAAATATTGATTGCACCCCACCTCTAAAAGCTCATGCATTGTATATAGCATACCTTCAAGGCGCACAACTTTCAGTAGCAGTTTTAGGGGCAAAGCTCCTAAAGGCATGGGTCTGTCCATCCCTTGTATGTATGTACACGACCACATATTGTTCCATCTTTGCTTCGTCCTTGGAAACATACCACTACGCCCTATCATCAATACACCACTTCACCGACATAAAGCTAATACAGTCGAACATGAATATATCGAACTCGAAGGGGATCACGAATTAGTTCGATATATTAAAAGTTCGATATAGAAAAAATACAGGCCCCAAGAGCCTACCTGTAGCTGACCATCACCTACAATTAGTGCATTCAAGAATGACTACTAATTTTGCTCACTCGCCGCAACAGAAAGCTTCATTTGCAGGAAAAAAATTGCTGATTTTGGCCTGCTTTTTTGTTTTTGAAGTGAAGTTGAGGACGCTTGTCTCGATCTTATAAAGGCTGTCCAGGTGCAACAGTCCGGTTCCCTCCATGTGGCCGACACAACGGCAAATGACGCCAAACGCTGAATGGCGTAGTACGCACGTGTTGCCAGCGCCTCGTCCGGAGAATCCTCGTCGTCACATGAGCTGTCGGCCTGGACATTGCAGTCCGTTTCCACGAAGTCGTCCGCTGACACTTGGTGTGGAACTGCTGTGTGGAATCGGGAGACAATTCGCAAAACGTGTTTATACGCTCATCATCGCCGTCATCACCGGTTTCCGCGAATTCCGCCGTCTCGAAGCCTGCCTAGCGGAAGCAATCGATCACTCTGTATGTCTTCACGTCTCGCTAGGCATTGAAGATCTGCGCGGGAGAAAACTTTGCGCAGATTTCCGACCACTCCTTCGTCATCCACTGCTGGATGTCCTGGCTCCTGACAGCTTTGCTTTCACCAGAAACGGATTTGCCAACAATGTTGTAGCGCTGTTCAAATCGTTGAATTCACCCGGTGTTGTTGTTGAAGTTCACTGAGTGCAGGGGCAAACCATTTGGCCTTGTCCATCAGCATCGAGTCATCCACCGGAACGTTCTTCGCGTGCACTTCTAAAAACCTGTCATAAAGTGCCTTTGCTGTATTCCTGTGCACATGACAGGCTCCCTACGTTCTCTGCTCCGCTGCCTCTGTCTTGATATCTATAGTGCTCCGTGGTATCGCAAAGGCATCCACGATGGTCGAACATTTCTCGCCTGCCTCAACACATTGAATAGCCTTGAACTTAGTCGCAGAGTGAAGGGTCTTGCGCTTCTTGACGCTGGCCATAGCTACATGAGAAGTCGACAATTCAAGGAGTCTGCAGTGGCTTTGCACACCACGCATGTAAAAAGGAATGCTGCACATGTTATGGTACGTAGGCAATGCGACAACGAAAGCAACAAAGCGCGAGCTGTGGTTAGCTGAACAAAACTCGCAAAACTGCAACCAAAAATATAAGAAGAGGCAAATGGATGAGGACGTCGGCTTCTTTGTTCCGACTCTCCGAGCCGATGGGTATGCGGAAAAATAATTAGTGAAAGAGAGAAAAAAAGAAAAAAAAAAGTTCTACCAGTTAGAGAAAGCGCAGTTCAAGCCCTCTCTCCGTTACCTTTTTCGAGTGTTTCGGGTTTTGGCGAAGACGTGGTGCAGTGTGAAGGTCACCGGCACTGCGAGTGCCTAAGCGCACCTTCCAACTTGCGCACAAAGCCGCATTACCGAGGAGATTGCGAGGCAAAGCGTGGAGAGTGCCTAAGCCCACCTTCCAGCTCGCAGGTCGTTCGATATATCAGGAGGCATTTAAAAATACCGTTCGATATAAACGTGCAAATTTCTATACTTTTGCAATGAAATTTCAAGAGGTAGCTTAGGAGTTCGATATACCCAGAAATTCAATATATGTGGGCTCAATATATCCATGTTCGACTGTACTGTTGAGAAGTAGCCAATATGAAATTGAAGTTCATCATGTACTTGTATCCAGGTGCGCATTAAAGAACCATAGATTGTCCCACTGTTTCTATCCCTTGTCTGTACATGACCGCCTATAGTTCCACCTTTGCAAACTTCCTACTACTTCGTCCTTGTGAACATCCCACTATGCCCCATCCCCGATCTACCACTCCACCGACCATAAAGCAAATACTCTTAAGAAGTAGCCGATATAAAATTTTAGCAAGATGGTCGTGCACTTCATCCAGGTGCGCGTCAAAGAACCATACATTGTCCCACTGTAACCATTCCTTGTTCGTACGTGACCGGCTATTGTTCCACCTTTGCAAACTGCCTACTATAGTGCAACCCACTTATAACGATCCCAGATATAATGATCTATCGGTTATAATGACTATATTTCGGTGCACTTATGATTTTTCTATGCTTTGAAACTGCGTCCAGATGCAGCGAACATCTTTCAGCGCCTCCTACTATACTTCGATCATTTCCGACATGGTCCCCGTAAAAATATGGCGCATACGAAGCGCAAAAAAAAAGGTAAAACAGGCACTCTGAAGCATGTGACAGGCGCGCTCGCATGGGCAATGCTGCAGTTTGCTAGGGACGAAAGATATCACAGTTTGCTTGGGACGAAAGATATCATAGGATGCTGCGAGCATCGCACGCAGATTTCGGACGTTGCGAGTGAGGTGGTTCACTTTCCAGACGTTTCTTCACAGGCAGACCGGAAGAGAGGGGGATAAAGACTAAAAGAAAAACAAGGAGGCAGCATAGAAAATTGCAGTCAGCTTTCGCACGACGAACTTTTCTGACACTGTTCTTGGCATCTACAACCGCCGACCATAAATGAACAATTCCTTCGAATTCAAGAAGCGATAACTTTTGGTGCGTGAAAGTTCCCTGTGAGGCTCAACTCTTCGATATTGACACAATGTGACTTTAAATTACGCGCGCTAGCAAATACTTGTGCCTTCTAGATGATTTGTGATGCACGAGCCTGCGGGACCCAGCTGCGCGCGAACCGGGTTGAAAGAAAAGAAGAACGTAGAAGAAGAGGCAGAAGGCGATCCTCGAGACAATCTAGCTGTGCTATAATTCTCGGGCACAAGTTCGCCCAGCCTACGTTAGCTTATTAAAAGAGTTTATTGAAAAGTGCGTTACAAATCTGGTGGAAGTGCTGGGTGTGATGCCAAGCCCCTCTCGAGTGACGGAGCACAGTCCAGAACCACAGCGATTTCGACCCAACGAGCTGACGCCTATTCATCAGCGCTGCAGTCGACGCCTACGTGGTGAGGGTCCTGAATTTTCACCTTTATCGACTTCGCTTGGAACATCAACGGCTGTGAACGGGTACGCAACCGACATGACAGCTCAGGTCACTCCAGCCAATATTGTCGTAAACCAGCCAATGCTACCAAAGCCTTTCCACGGTGAAAGCTACGAGGACTCAGAGGACTGGCTTGAGCACTTTGAACGCGTCGCAAAGGCTAACGGATATGGGGAAGAGCGCAAACTTGGAAGTGTTTACTTCGCACTGGAAGATAGCGCACGAACGTGGTATGAAAACCATGAAGCCACCTTCCGGTCATGGAATGATTTTCGACGGGAGCTGCTCGCTGCTTTCCCGAACACAGACCGTAAAGAGAGAGCTGAAGCTGCGCTCCAGACAAGAAATCAGCGCAATAACGAAACTGTCGCCATGTATCTGGAAGACATGTCTCGCTTATTCCACCGAGCGGACCCAAATATGAGCGAAGACAGGAAGCTGCGCCATCTGATGCGAGGCGTGAAGCAAGAACTCTTTGCCGGACTAATTCGAAGCCCGCCGCGCACCGTCGCCGAGTTTCGTTCCGAGGCGACTACAATGGAAAGGACGCTACAACAGCGAGCAAGGTTATACAACCGGGATGCGATCGTCACTTCCTTGGACATGTTGCCACCAGCCTTCGGTAACGGCATGAAAGCACTACGCGAGCTGGTGCGGTCTGTTGTGCGAGAAGAGCTGCAGAGGCAGCGTCTTGACCAGAACGCTCCAATGCTTTCGTCTCTGGCCGATGTGATCCGTGAGGAGGTCAGGCAGGTGGTACGCGAACCTTCGAGCAACGCACAGCCAGGGCCGCCACTACAACAGAAGACGAGAATGACGTATGCTGATGTGCTACTACGAGGACCTCCAGGACGTGCGGACGTCGCGGCGGCTACACCTATGCAGTACCCGATGCCGCCGAGCACCCTGCAGCCAACGCCAGAGAGGAGACTAAGGAAGAGCGATGTCTGGCGCACTCCCGACAGGATACCGCTGTGTTACCACTGTGGGGAGCCTGGTCATCTCTACCGAACGTGCCACTACCGCCAGGCAGGACTCCGTGGTTTTCCTGTTAATGCACCTCGACCACGAAATGGTGAACGTCCCTTCGAAATTGAAGAATACCTGTCAGGTCGTCAAACCTCAAGTGGCTTCCAACGACACCAACCTCGGGCAACGACAACGGGGAGGTATAGATCGCCTAGCCCCCGACCTTCAGCAAGCTCCCCAAGGTCTCGTTCCCCAAGCCCGCGTCGGGAAAACTAGAGTCAGCGACCTGTGGAGGCAAGGCCGCTGTCGACGCTAATGCAGAAAAACCTCCATTGCTGACTCTGAACGATGACCGATTCAGAAACCGGTGCTTCGATAGTGACGTTGCTTCCGATTTACGTGTGTTCGTTGACGGCTACGAAGTCATCGGACTGGTAGATACCGGCGCAGATTATTCAGTGATGAGTAGCGGACTTTCTAAAATACTAAAGAAAGTGATGACTCCTTGGAAGGGACCACAAGTTCGCACAGCAGGAGGGCACCTCATCGACCCTACTGAAATATGCACAGCAAGAATCGGAATACGGGGTTTCACGTACGTCGCCAGTTTTATTGTGCTGCCGGAATGCTCAAGAGACTTGATTATCGGCATGGATTTCTTACGAGCTAATGGCGCTGTAATTAACTTGCGAGAATCTTCCGTCTCATTCTCGACTAGGCACGCGATTGGTACCTTTGAAACGGAAGAAAACGTATATGACCTTTGTATCGCAGATGATGGCGTCATGGTTCCGCCAAGGTCGAGCATATCTGTCGCAGTAAACAACAAAGCATTCAGTGAATTCGAAGGATTTGCTGACAACAACACTGCCTTACTACTCCAAAAAGGGATCTGCATGGCACGAGGCCTTGTTAAGTTACGTGACGGATGTGCAAATGTTCTACTCACAAACTTTGGAAATGAGGTGCAGCACGTTGCAAAAGGAACCGTCGTCCCCAGTCTGAATGATTTCGTCCAGGTTACGGAGCTGCGAACTTTTGAAACCAATGATTCTGATTTCGAAGACGTGGAGTCTGTCCTTGCAGCCATCGACATCGAGCCAGGCCTACTACCAAGCGAAAAAGAGCAAATAGAGGGTCTTTTAAGGGAATTCGCCGAATGTTTCTCGTTGTCATCTAAGGTTCGACGCACTCCTGTCGCTAAACATCGCATCATTGTCGACGAGTCAGTGAGGCCAATACACCAGCATCCCTACCGAGTGTCACCAAAAGAAAGAGAAGCTATTGGTAATCAGGTTAAAGAAATGCTCAAAGACGATGTTGTCCAGCCTTCATCAAGTCCATGGGCGTCACCTGTTGTTCTTGTGAAGAAAAAAGACCAAACCTTACGTTTCTGCGTTGATTATCGGAAGCTGAATGCCGTCACCAAACGGGATGTTTATCCTCTGCCAAGAATTGACGACACTCTGGATAGGCTGCGAAATGCCAGGTATTTTTCCTCATTGGATCTTAAAAGTGGGTATTGGCAGATAGAAGTGGACGAAAGAGATCGCGAAAAGACAGCGTTTGTGACACCGGACGGTTTATACGAGTTCAAGGTACTCCTTTTTGGCCTTTGTTCAGCACCCGCCACATTCCAACGGATGATGGACACAGTGCTTTGTGGTCTTAAATGGCAGTCATGTCTGGTTTATCTCGACGATGTTGTAGTTTTCTCTGCTACCTTTGAGCAACATTTGGAAAGGCTCCGGGCCGTGCTCACTGCGATCAAATCAGCGGACTTGACGATAAAACCGCAGAAATGTCATTTCGGCTTCCGTGAGCTCCTTTTTCTCGGCCATGTCATCAGTGCAGAAGGCGTCCGCCCAGACCCTGCAAAAACTGAGGCCGTAGCAAGATTTCCGAAGCCAACAGACAAAAAGGCTGTTAGGCGATTTTTAGGTCTCTACGCCTATTATCGACGGTTCGTTAAAAATTTTTCACGAATTGCTGAACCACTGACACGGCTGACAAAAGAGGAAATGCCTTTCGTATGGCTTGCCGAACAAGAGGATGCCTTCAATGAACTACGAAAGTGCCTTCAAAGCCATCCTGTTCTGGCGCATTTTGACGAGGAAGCGGAAACCGATATCCACACGGATGCAAGCAATTTAGGTCTTGGGGCCGTGCTCATCCAATGGCAAAACGGACAAGAACGAGTCATTGCGTATGCCAGTCGCACTCTTTCGAAAGCTGAGGTGAACTACTCAGCGACCGAGAAAGAATGCCTTGCCGTGGTATGGGCTATCAGCAAGTTTCGACCATATTTATATGGTAGGCCTTTTCGAGTTATAAGCGACCATCATTCGCTATGCTGGCTGGCTAATCTCAAGGACCCATGTGGACGGCTTGCACGATGGAGCTTGCGATTACAGGAGTATGATATCACGCTTGTGTACAAGTCAGGTCGCAAGCACAGTGATGCGGACTGCTTGTCACGTGCTCCGATTCAACCTGCTGCTTCTGCGTCCACCGAGGATGGTGAAGATTTTATTTTCTTGGGAGCTGTGACACCATCAGAGATGGCACATCAGCAGCGATCCGACCCTGAGATACTCCTCTTGATCAAGTACCTACAAGGACAGTCTGTCGATGTTCCACGACCTTTTGTCCGCGCCTTGTCAGCGTTTGTCCTACGAAACAACATCCTGTATAAAAGGAACTTTGACAACAATACAGCGACATTCCTGCTTGTCGTCCCTTCACCTCTGCGACCAGAGATTTTGGAGGCTTGCCATGACGATCCATCAGCTGGACACTTAGGAGTAAGCAGAACGTTAGCACGCATCCGCACTAAATACTACTGGCCGAAGTTGCTTAGCTCTGTACGACACTATGTCAGAACCTGCCGGGACTGCCAAAGACGTAAAACGCCACCGCTAAAACCAGCAGGTCTCCTTCAACCGATAGAACCACCAGAAGCCCCATTCACACAAGTAGGAATGGACTTACTGGGCCCATTTCCTACTTCGTCATCGGGAAAACGGTGGATAATAGTTGCGACCGACTATTTAACCAGATATGCCGAGACAGCGACTCTAGTTAAAGGATCAGCCGTTGAAGTAGCCGAATTCTTCGTCTCCAACATAGTACTGCGGCACGGAGCTCCAAAAGCGTTGATCACGGACCGAGGGACTGCATTTACGGCCGACCTGATGAAATGTATCATGAAATTGACGCACACCAGTCATAGAAAAACGACGGCATATCATCCTCAAGCAAATGGTCTAGCGGAACGACTGAACAGAACGCTGGCTGATATGTTGTCAATGTACGTTGATATAGAACACCGTACTTGGGATAAAATATTACCCTATGCAACATTCGCCTATAACACTGCGATGCAAGAGACAACACGGATGACGCCATTCCAACTTGTTTTTGGCCGGACGGTAACGACACCTTTAGATGCAATGTTACCTATTGACGAGACGCCCGAGAATTACTATGACGTTCACGACTACATACAAAGAGCAGAAGAAGCTAGACAGCTGGCACGATATCGCATTCTCCAACAGCAGAAAACCGACACGCATCGATACAATCTGCGAAGAAGAGACGTCCAGTACGCACCAGGAGACAGAGTATGGGTGTGGATTCCTGTACGAATACGTGGGCTGTCAGAAAAACTGCTTTGCCGCTATTTCGGTCCGTACAGAGTGCTCCGCCGCGTCGGCTCGCTCAACTACGAAGTTACGCCAGAGGGACAGGATATTTCATCCCGACGGCGGCATCGCACAGAAACTGTGCATGTCGTCAGGATGAAACCATATCACGACAGGCAATGAAACGCTGAAGATACAACGTTCTTTGACGTTAACGACATCCCCGACGAGGGTTTGTGAATGACTGCCATGCAACCAGTTTGACACAAGCATCGGGACGATGCACTCTGGAAAGAGGGGCAATGACACAATGTGACTTTAAATTACGCGCGCTAGCAAATACTTGTGCCTTCTAGATGATTTGCGATGCACGAGCCTGCGGGACCCAGCTGCGCGCGAACCGGGTTGAAAGAAAAGAAGAACGTAGAAGAAGAGGCAGAAGGCGATCCTCGAGACAATCTAGCTGTGCTATAATTCTCGGGCACAAGTTCGCCCAGCCTACGTTAGCTTATTAAAAGAGTTTATTGAAAAGTGCGTTACAATATCTCTATGAGACGTTACAAGGTTGTCCGCTTTCTTCTACGCCGTGTTCCACGGACCCCTTCGTTTCTTGCTATGTGCTTGGCGCGTCTTCTTCTGTAGACGAGCATCACCAGTCATGCTGGCAAAAAGACGGAAAGTCGCTGCATCGATCGCATAGCACGAGCGGGAAACAGACGAACACACGCGCGAGATTGGAGCCAGCGAACAACAAACAACAACCAGGAAAAAAAATCGCACCCTTGTTGGTTGCGTCAGCCAATGGGGAATGAGAAATGGGGGGCTCGCCTGGCACACACGCGCTTCGGCCAATAAGTGGTCGGAAAGGGGCTTCAGAAAAGGGGCGAGGGCAACCGTTCCTTTCATGTGACACCATTTTGAAGGGTGGCAAAATGGGCACAAAAAAATCAGCTTCAAAATGAGATTAAGATGGCGGTGACCGGCCAACTGCTTTGCCAGCGACACGTGCGTGAAATTCGAACAAATTTCACCTTTCGCGGGGTGTTTTGCAAATCCCGTAGTGACTTTATAATAAATTTTAACCCATTTATTGATCGAATTTAGCATTCACAATTTCAGAACACGTGGGTATAGAAATAAAAATAAAAATTGACTTTTTGGTAATTTTTCACTATTCTAAGGCCTGCATCCCCCCCCTTAAGGAATTTATGCCTTTCGGTAAGGGCAAAGACTGGTCAATTAGTGATACAAAACAAACTACACGTTATCAAGCCACACCTTGGCCATTGGCCACCAGTATCAAAATCACGTCTAACAGAGGTAACACTAACAAGACTCAGGATAGGGCACACATACACGACACACACACATCTTTTATCCGGTGGTGATCCACCATTGTGTGATAAATGTGGTGAGGCTTTAACAGTTCTTCACGTTTTAATCCAATGTAAACAGTTAGACACTCTAAGAAGACAACACTTCCCATTACCCTACCGACAACATACCGTATTTACTCGATTCTACCGCGCCCTCGATTGTAACGCGCACCCGATTTCCACCGCGGAAAAAAAAAAAACGTAAGACATCAATTGCAACGCGCACCCATTTCTCTCGCTGGCCCGCACGATCACACCACTCAAAAAAACGACTCCTTTCGGGAGCGTCTTCCATTTAAATATGATGTACGGGCGAAGCTTGTGCCCATCTGACGTGTAACAGACCATTGCCGTCACTGTAGTTTTACCGTGGACTGATGTCAGCACGCGAACTTGCTTCGCCCCCTTCTTCTCGACGGTTGTGGTGCCAGGCATGTCGAAGTAAAGAGGCGTCTGATCGGCATTCCCGATTTGCCCAAGCAGGTAGCCGTTGTTGCGCCGCAAGTTTCGGACGAACCTCTGAAAACTGTGAAGCTTTTCATCGTACTCCTCCGCAAAACTTTTCGCATATGCATGTTCCCCTTCGGAGGAAAAAGCCTTTCCTCTTCATAAAGTTAGTTAGCCAGCACCTGCTCGCTTTAAACTGGCTCCGCATTAGACCTTTTTCTAAGACTAATTGCATAGCCCGCACTTGGAGCAGTTCTGTCGTCACGGGCCGCTGTGCGACTCGCTGCTCAAGCACATACTCGCCGAGCAGCTCTTTAATTTGTGGAAACCGACCCCGGTGTGGTCCACAGAAGCCTTTGCGTGAATTTTTGCTGTCGACAATCTTCTGCTTTTGTTTCCGCCGGTCCCGCACGCACGTTTCGGGAACTCCGAACGACCGCGATGCGACCCGATTTCCGTCCGTTTCTGCACACGCGATGACTTTTCTTTTAAAAGCGGCATCGTGGTGCACTCGAGTTTTGGTAGTCGGCCCATCCACGCCGTCGATTCAAATGCACTACTAGATGACGAACTCCTCAGCACACGTACAAAGTGCCGCACATGGGAAACACATAGGCAGAAATGGCCGACGCGCTATGCCGTTCCTCCGTGCCGACGCACGTAGGGGGCGGCCTTTTAGATTTGCCGATGGCAATAGATTGACCGTAATTTTTTTGTTCGTACTCGATTCTAACGCGCATGCGATTTATGAACTCGCTTAACCGGAAAAAAGGTGCGCGTTAGATTCGAGTAATTACGGTATACCTTTACACCCTGCAATGTTTGTCGGTAGGGAACCACTTTTCACCCATAAATCATTGTTAGCTTTTTTAAGAGATGTTAATTTTTACCATGTATCATACCCAGGCATTGCGTAGCGTGACCTCTCAAGAGAGGTCGCTGCTGCTGTGATTACATTTAAAAGCACTTGCCTCGCATTGACACAAGGGCACTGATGAGGCAAGTGTGCTAGTGCCAAATATTTTTACATGTTTTTATTATCAAAACCTTTGTCACCCTTTTTAATATGCATATCACGCCACTGTCATGTCTTTAATACTTATGTTTTTACCCGCATTATCGCGAGGAATTTTAAGGCCCCTATACAGCCACGCAACATATCATTGTCCGCATCTCTATACTCATTGAAATGGCGCTCTTTGGCCATCAATTGGCCCTTGCGCCATAAAACACCACACATCATCATCACACATCATCATGGTCAATTAGTGATAATGACTTTCCTGCGATCGCGGCGATCCATTAATGAATAAGCATAAAAAAAAGCGATAGTGAGGTGGCCGGTGGCGATGAACGTGCTATTTTGACTCACTGCCGGCGAGCTTATCATAGTCATCTTCAGATAACTGCTCGGCGAAGTGACGGGGGCACAAGCAAGTCATGCCGCCGTATCGTGCGGGGCTGCTTGCGCACGTTGCTTGCAAAAACCGAACAGGCTACCCACCGCACCCTAGCACAATCCCGAGTGAAACATGTGCAAAGAACGCGAAAACATACGGTTACATTGGATTGCAAGCGAACTGGCATGCAACGGCGAAAGTAGTTAGGGTAAGTGGCATACTGCAAGCAACCAGCCAGGGATGACTGGTTCGACATCAGTGGATCGGAATTCAGTGGAAGGGCATCAGTTCATTGTGAACGGGTGTCGTTTAACATGCAAAAAGGCTTAACTTGTCAGCAGAGGGGTTGTTCGTTTCTTTTAATAAAAAATACACACACAAATAAAACGTTATGGCCACTATGTGGCCGTTTTCATGGGAGACTCTATATACAACACACTACTGATATAACGATCATTTACCACGACACTTTCAAGCTCTTTATAAAAGGGTTCGACTGTACTTCGTTCTTGCAAGCATCACACTACGCCTCATCACCCATCCACCACTACACCAACCATTAAGCAAATACTGTTGAGAAGTAGCTGATATGAAATGCAACATAGCCGGGTACTTGTATCTAGGTGTGCGTTAAAGAAGCATAGATTGTCCCACTATGTCCATTTCTTGTTTATATGTGACCGCCTATAGTTCCACCTTTGCAAACTGCCCACTACTTTGTCCTTGCAAACATGCCACTACATTCCATTACCGATCATTCACTTCACTGACCATAAAGCCATTATAATGAAGGGGGAACGGAAGCAACATACAGTCGACAACCGATTTTTCGGACCCTCAAGGGACCGCGAAAATGTCCGAAAAATTGGGCAGTCCGAAAAAGCAAATGTGCCCCAAAAATGCTCATTTTATTGGTTAGTATTGAGATGGAGGGCGGAAAAAGTGATCGATCCTCTTCTGGACCATGCTTCGCTTACGTGCGAGTACGTCGCCCGCGTTTCGGCTAGAGTTTCCGTGTCGCTGTACACTCACGAAAAGGTTGCAATCGCTTGCATCAGCTTGGCTTGCGTCGGCTGTGCTGTTGCAGGTGAATCGTCGTCATCGTCATCGTCACTCTCAGACTCCGCAAGCACTTGCCAAATGATTTCCTCATCCGTGAGGCCAGCGCACAGTTCCAAATCGTTGTCCACACACGCAAACTCGGAAAACGAGACATCTGATGGAATATCGACGCCCGCAGTGCGAAAGTCGTTGATAAGCTGCTCGCTTCCCAACACGGGGTCGACGATGCTGTCCTCGTCCAAGGCGGCCGACTCGCCATTCAACACAAATCCTGCGTGGCGGAAACAGTTGCGCAGCGTTGTCGATGCCATCGACTTCCACGCATCGGCGAGCATGCTAAGTGCCCCAAGCAAATCGACCGAGCATGCTTTTCTGCTGTTGAGACACACCACCGCACGTAAAGCAAGCGTGATCGATAGTTAACTTTGAGAGTGCGTATGACACCTTGGTCTATCGGTTGTAGGACACTTGTCGTGTTCGGCGGCAAGAACTCGACGCGCACAGCCTTCTAATTGGTAATGTGCCCGTGTGCAGCGCAGTTGTTGACAAATAACAAAATTTTACGGCCTTCTAAATCAAGTTTGCGGTCCAGTCTTGTCACATAGCTTTAAAAAAGCTGCTGAGTTACCCAAGCCTTTTTGTTGGCCTCGTACAAAACAGACAGGGACTTTATGCCTTTGAAGCTCCTCGGAGCTTTCGACTGGCTTATGACGAGCATCGTCAGTTTTTCTGTGCCCGACATGTTGCAACCGATCAGTACATTAACTCGCTCCTTACTGTGTTTGCCATCATGGCCAGGGTCGCCAGCAAAGGTAAGTGTCTTTTCTGGCATTAGCCTGAAAAAAAGCCCGGTCTTGTCACAGTTGAAAGTATCATCTGGCGAGTAAAAGGGACTGCAGCTTTTCAGAGCGGCAATTCGCAACAACGCTGAGGTCAACAGCTGCACTTTCGCCACACTTTTTTTTAAAACTGAGATCAAAGCGATTCTTGAAGTTTCTTAGCCAGCCATTGCTGAACTTAAATCCTTCAATGTTATTTTGAAGCGCCATCGTCTCAGCTTTCTGTTTGAGGAGGCTCCCGGAGACAGGAACATTGCTAGCCACTGTCGACTTCAGCCAAACGAAAAGGGCCTTCTTGAGCTTAGGGTAGGTGCCTTGGCTGACATTTTTCTGACGACATCTAGTAGACTTTTTCGCCGCCTCCAAAATCTTCTGCTTGTTTTCGATGTAGTCCGAAATAGTCTGTTTAGAAATATGGAACTTTTTGCAACGTCTGCCCGCGATCGGCCACTGCCAACGAGCTTGATGATGGCAGCTTTTTTCGCCATCGACATGGTGACATACTTTCTGTGCTTCA
The DNA here is from genome assembly GCF_043290135.1 of Rhipicephalus microplus. Lineage (NCBI taxonomy): Eukaryota > Metazoa > Arthropoda > Arachnida > Ixodida > Ixodidae > Rhipicephalus > Rhipicephalus microplus. The sequence continues at coordinate 7,570,657 of NW_027464587.1, read as the reverse complement.
ACGGAGCTCTCGAGGCCAACGACATCGGCGATCCCTTATCCATTCTAAATCAGCGCTTGTAGCTAGGCAACACACATGGCGGCACATGCACAGGCGAACAGTCAGTCGATTCGGTCTTGTCCATCCAACGGTCACAGCAGAGAAGAAAGAAATATTGTTCGGCAGCGACGCTGATGCGGAAATAGCCTTGATCCAGCAGTTCAAGGTAGCCACTATAGCGGAGGCTGGCGGACGCCGCGCGCACAGCCAGCACCGGTTCGAGGCTACTGGATGAAAAAGTAAACAAGGAAGATCGCGGCGGCGCGGAAAATGATGGCGGTCGGCTCGACTGACGCTTGGAAAGTCTGAAATATCAAACAGCCCGTCCTTAAGTGTCCGAAATTTCAAGCTGCAAAATACATCGAATTTATAGGGTATGTCCTGGTGCCAAGTAAATGTCCGAATTATCAAGCATGTCCGAAAAATTAGGTGTCCAAAATATCGGTCGTCGGCTGTATACCTACCACTTAGGAATATTAAAATTTTTTGTATAAATATATACAGTGCTTGTGGCGTCTTTGATAATATAGTGGGCGATATTTGCGCATGGTTCATGGTTTAGGGATTAAACCCTCCAGCGCTTCACCCCACTCATTATCATTCACTTTTGGGATATGCTGTGATTTTTTTAAAGTGTATTTGGTCATAGAGCAAGTCTCATTTGCAGCGGGATGACTTCAAAATTTTAATTTGCATTCTTATGGAGACATTAGAAGTTCCTTTTTCTGAAACTAATAATTTTTGGGGGTCTAATAGTGGTTTTTATGCATTTGACTGGCTCACACTTTAATGTTAGAAAGTGATGTGTTTAGAGTACACAATTGACAGTCTAAGGCAAAATAGAAACAGCAATTTATGTTGATTCATGCTGCGAAACTCATGTGGTCTTTTCCCAGAGAAGAGAAAAGCACATAGCAAAGCAAGATACTAACGAGGGAAAAAAAAACTGAATAATTCTTGATCATTTCGTCATTCTTTTTCTAGTCTAATTCACAGACATCACAAAAGGTGGTGGTGTCAGAATAAACGAACATGGCTCTACGAGGACATTGGAAGTGGGCTGTGCAGCAAGTTCTGAAACATGTGCAACTCCAGGCCACCTTTATTACGCAACATCGGCATCCACATTGAGTTTGGTCTGCACTTATGTACCTAATCAATGAAGAATGAGTGCAGTTTTGGGGCATCATCGTTCATCGAGCATCAAAGACTACAAAGCTGCACGTTTTGCGAGCATCGAGTGCCCCTTCTCTCTTAGTTGCATTGAATTGCTTGTGTCCTCAGATGCTGCTTCGGTTTTTCCATGTGGTGATTGGAAAAGTTATGAGCGCCAAACAAGTTAATCACAAGAGAGACTGGATGGGTGCTTGTGAAGTCATTGTTTTGCACTTGAACTTTCCTGATAGCTATGCATCATTATGCCGAATTTCAAGTTCTGTTAAAATGTGGTCGTCAGAGAACATCCACTTTTCTCATGTCATTCACTACAAATAAGCAGTGGTGCATTTTTTTTGGCTGCCTTAAAAGTTGTAGTGGCCAGGTTTCAAAAAGGAAGGGCGTAGAAATGCACCATTCATGCCGTACGTGATGATTCATGACTTGCAGAAATTAATTTCTTCAAGCTGTAATGTGGTGAGGGAATTCTGTTACTTCTCAGGAATTAGAAAGGCATTTAAACTTAAATAACATTTTTGAATTCTTGAGTCCCAGTTTGAGATATTGCTTCCGCATTTTCCCAACATGTCTGCATTTCAGTCGTACCCACACAACATAGTAACACCCGTGTTTTTGCATGTTTTTTTCTTTTCTTTTTGTTTTCAACTGCCTAGTCAGCTTTGAAGTGTGGAAGCACTTTCGGTGGTCCCTCACTCATCATTGTGTCCACACTGCAAAAAGCTTGATGGCACAGGGTCAAGTTTTTCATACCTGTTTGTGCATTTGAAGGGGGAGCACAAAACAAAGCAATGAGCTCTACATTGAGCCTAGTGCTCGAGCGGGGTCATACTATCCTGAGTTGCGTATGACATTCGCTCTTGCCCAATGGTTATAGCGGGACTGCAGAGCATAGCTGCGAGGGGCTTCTCCCCAAGCGGCATGTCAAAGCCTGGTGCCTGGTGGGACGTACTCGTGGTTTCTCGGTTTTGCGTACATCAGCCTGCGGGTGTCTTTTGCTCCGTGTCCCTGGAGCAGATGTTGTACGGTATTTAGCATGCTGCCAAAGGCAATAAAGTGTTTGTGTTGTTAGATCGAGCACTGTCGGTTTCGCTGCACGGCACTGAACACTTTGCTAGTTGAGTGCGCATGGAGTGGTGTACAGGCGAAGTATACGCAGATCGCTAAGCTTGTGGCGATCTTAAAACGGTGAGTGGTGAGATTCTCATAACTTGCAGCGGAGAAGACCACTTCAGGCTCAACTCCTAAACGGTGTTCCAGCGTGACACAAAACATTGTCACTATGAGAGCTTAAAGCTGAGGTTCTGTCATTCAGGTTGTTTAACAAAACTTCAAATTCAGCAAGATGGTGCATAGTTGACGGGAATCGCGAGTGCAGAAACATATTCACAAGATTTGAGAGGACAGTAGCGCCCGACCTATCCTCTTGTCTTGTGGATGTGTGTTATTGTGCTCAAAATTTTCATCACTCTGTCGTTCAGGTGCAGTTACCAGACAGTTTCGAGCAGTGCATATTCTTTTGTGGCGCAGTTCCCGACGTAGTGGCAACGCCATAGTAGCAGCTAGTGACAATTGATGCGGCCCTGTGTCTGATAATAAAATACAAACAAACCCAAAGCTGCTGGAAACAGGCTGAAAAGGCCACTTTACACATACGGCAAGCCTTCACAAATATTTTGTTTGTAGAATAAATTTTTCCCAGCTCCGAGCTGGCACGAATTTCCGGCTGCTATTCGCTCAACGCTGTCATATTGCGAAGCTAATACCTTCAATTGGTATTTGACTTGCAAAAGTTCTTTTGATTACTTGATTACAGAACTTCTATGTTACTGTAGCATAACTACTAGCAGCCTGCTCTTCTGTCAAGTTCGTCAGCCAAGCTCATTTTTTCAACAACACTCGCACATTACTTCATGTAAAAGATTACTTTATCTGTAAAAATCTCTGTTGCCAGAGTGAGCAATTTCAAACTGATTCTGAATGTGCAGTGCCTGGACCAAGTGCTGGTGCATAAGAAACAAATTAAACACGCCGAATTGGATGATTCTAAACGTTGATCACTAGTGATCGTCTTGAATAGAGCTGGTAACTAAAGAGTTAATGATGTCAGCAAAGTAAAGCCAGGCATCTGCTGCATGGGCATGGTAAAAAATTAGCTAGAAAGGAAGCACTTTCTTCACTATGAGTTCACATGGCTAATTGTTTGAGATAGCTCATTGTGTTTTAGATTCTCTTAAGAAGCCTCAAAGTATTGGAACTCATCACGTGATATGCATACTCATCCACATTTCAGTTATAACAAAGATCTCTTGTTTTATAATTCATTTTGCATTTATATTGGCAGCAAAAAAAATTGAAAGACTCTCGAGTCTTGCCTTCAAGCATAGAATGTGGTACAGTGAAACATCGTTAAACCGTAGTTGGCCGGAGCTCGAAAAAAGTACATACTAAACGGTAGTACTGCTTAACCGAAATAGCATCAGGTTGCCCACTTACCTTTAGAAAAAGAAACCTTCAGGGAGTGCGATGAAAGAACAAAGAATGTGCTATAATTTATTAATTTCACGTGACAAAGTTTATTATCTTTATTTGACGACAGCGGCCTCAAACTCACTTGTGCTGTGAGCCAGCTTTTCCGCCAGTCCCCTCTTCTCGGCAAACACCCGCATGACGCTGACGCAATGCGCAGCTTATGCCATTGTCGAACCTAGATCACACACTTTCCATGTCATCCTCATCGCTATTATTTGGCAACACTTCGACAACCGAGGCAACAACGACTTCGTCGGACATGTGTGGAGATGTCTTCATCTCTAAAGTTGCGGATGTTTAAATGCCTTTTGTAACACCCTGCCGCTTCAGCACTTTAGCTAGCAGAGTTTCGCAAGCTTGGTCTCTGTGGTAAAAAACGCTGCCCTGGAGAGTGTGCGTCATGCTTTGACGTAGAAAATCGGTGTGCGGGGCCGATCTAGTATTTCAAAGTGCGCAGGAATCATCATGATGGTGATAGCGGTGAAACTATGAGCTCGCCTTTGCGCGTGCTCGTGCGCGTACCTCGTGAAAAGCTCTCGAGCCACGGGGACAGCTTGGCTAACCCCTGAGAGCAGAGCGCAAGGACAAGTTCGGGCCACGCCCCGGCTGCTCGTTCTGACCCTCTGTGTCCGGGCCTCGTCTCGGTGTTGAAGTTCTCGGGTGCGTCCTAGACTGGGCATCGCCCCACCTCACCCCCGGGTTGGTTTGAAGCAACGTTCGTCACGGCCAGCTGCTGTTCTGGCCTCGGAGTGAGACGCTGTCCCAGGTCTGTTCGCGGCAGTCGGCGGTATGGTGTTCTCAGTGGTGTACAGGCAAGCCCAGGCGTTGCCCACCATACTGGGATGCCCCTGGCGGTTATCTTCTAGGCCGGGCCCCGCCTCGGTACGAACTCCGCAAGCACAAGGCACACCGCCTCCTGACTACCAGAGAGCTCAAGGTCAAGCGCAACGTTCACGCCCAAACAGTAGAACGTGAGTGGACGAACAAGAACATTAACTCCCTTCTGCGTAGGACCGTGAACGTGTGTATACATGTGTGAGTTTATGTGGTGTGTATCCCCTTGTCCGTCTTCGTCTATATAAAAGTCTGTCGTTGTCCTCGAACATCCTCTGTCCTCATCTGGCTAACATGCGCCCACAGTTGCCCACAAATTTTTTACCACATTCTCCCATGTCCGAACTCTGGTTGAGAGTGTCACTAGCGTCATCAGAGTCACCCGCACACACACTGAAGCCAGCATGCTTGAAGCAATTTTGAACTGTCATTGCTTCAACCTGCTGCCATGAGTATTCGAGCAGGTGAATGGCACTAATCAGGTCGATGGAGAATAATTTGCCACAGTCAAAAGGGGGAAGAAATCTGCACAGCAGATTCTTTTTGTAGAGCTGTTTTACAGCTCAAATGATGCCTTGGTTCAAGGGCTGGGCAATCGCTGTTGTGTTTTGTGGCAGAAACGCCAACTTCATAGCCGTGAGGTTGTCGTGCGCCGAAGCGTTGTCCAGAAACAGTCCTCGTGGTAATGCCGTGCCTCCCCTTAAATCTGGCCAGCCATTCATTGCTGCACACGAAGTTGTCATGGTTGAGAAGCGAGGCAAAGACCAGGGCCTTCTTCATGAGCCAGGGTCCCCTGATAGGCAGATTTTTTTTACCGTGTAGCTTTTAGCCACTTGAGCAGCGCCTTCTCTACATTCGAAAAGGACGAATCGCATAGACGGCACCTTTTCGCAGTTGCAGCAGCACTGCAGAGCAGCTTCTCTCTGGAATTCCAAATTCCACAAACTGTGGCTAACTGCAGGTTCTTTTCGCATGCCAGCACCGATTTTTTCATGCAACATTCAATAGCATGAATTATGTTTGGGTTTGGGTTTATTTGGGTCTGCTGGCGGTCTTGCTCGCTGTGGAACTCGAGATGGTGCACGCGATTCACTGTTTCTGTCCACGTACACTGGTTTCAAGCGGTCAAGCGAAATCACATCATGACAAGCACCTCTTCAAGATGCTCACGCCGTGCAGGCAGGAGTCAAATCGTGGACATGTGGCACTGGGTAAAAGTCCGGCACAGTCACACCCAGCTATAATCCCCACAAGGCCGCCAATCACCACCTGTTAACTTGGGGACCATATGAAGAGGCGGCGTATACGGGCTGGATGAAAGGCATACTATGCTGAGTTCATCCTATGTAAAAACACCTGCCGGGTTAGCCATAGCTTCTCGGTCGAAAGACGCTGCGGCTGCGCATAGATCGGTTGTAGAGGTATTTGAAGGGAATAAGGAAGAAATAAGCACGCTGTTGTTACTGTCTTTCTCAAGGAAGTCACCTCCATGACGCCGTGCAGGTGATACGGAAGAGGGAGTGAAAAAGGTAGGTGAAGCGGAGGAGTGTTGCATTCTACACTGTCACGGGCGTGCGCTGCCGCCAAGAAAGGGAAAGCTGTCAGGCGAGCAGGCAGAGGGCGGGGACTGCGAGCACCGTGGGTGAGAATCAGAGGGGGTGGCCACGGATGTAAACAACCACATACACATGTGTGCAGGACTCGTTAGAGGCACATGAAGAGTTTGGCGTCACCGGAAAATTCGAGCAAGGCTTTGAAAGCATACACAAGTTTTGAGCGGTGGGCCCAGGGAAACCATAGGTAGTCTGCGCTCACGTGTGGCAGTCCCAGAGGACTGTAGGCATTGAAGAGCTATAGGCGTTGTTCTTTGTAGCTAGGGCACTTTAGCAGGATGTGCTCGACTGTCTTAACCGTCGGACGTTTCGCACACGCAGGGCTCCCACTGTTGGTGCAGCGAAACCCCATCTCAGCAGTGCGGCTGCAGTCAGTACACAGACGGAGGAGGAAGGCTCGGGCATGCCTGCCGATGCTGGTCTTCAGCAGCGATCGTGGGAGGCATCTCGAGGCCACTCGTGAGTTGGGATGTAAAGCACGCACATGGCGTGCAATACGAAAATGCGCAACATTACCCGCGCGGACAAACGTAGTGACAGGGGTGGTTGGGTGGCTTGCCTTTTTGGCCAGGGCGTCCGCCACTTCGTTGCCACGTAATCCAATGTGCAGTGGCACCTGCCGAAACACCACGTCGCAACCACTTCGCACAATCATCACGAACTTCCGCGCGAGCCTCTGCGTGATAGAATCGCCACACTCCCCTCGCGTGAGCGCGAGTAGGGCGGCTTCCCATCACTCAACACCGCCGCTGCTGGTGGCAGTAGGTCAGCAAGTTGATCTGCCGCGAGATTGATGGCAGTGAGTTCGGCTGTTGTTGAGGATGCAGTGAAGGGTAGCCGGCACTTTCCGTAAAGTCCGAGGGAAGGGACCAAGGTTGCGGCGGCTGCCACATTGTCTGCCGTCACCGAGACGTCGGTGAAGACGACGAGGCAGCAAGAGAGTTGTTGCTAGATCACTGCAGCGGTCTCCTGCTGCAGGGCGCACTCAAAGATGTTCCACTTGACTCGGATCCCGGAAATCGCGGTGTTAATCCTCACCCCTAAGGCGTTTCGGTACATACAATGTATGTGCTGCAGGGCACCACTTCTCGCTCAAAGTGAGAGCAGCGTCTGACCGGCCTCCGCAAGGGCGGGGCCGATTGGTGATGTTCGTGGCAAGCCAAAGAAGTGGCACATGATGCCGCGATGGTCGGCATCGAGTGTGGCTCATTGTGTGGGTTTGAGCCCAAGGAGAGGCACCGCATGGAGCATCCTGGTGGAGGCCATTGCTTTGTAGAGCTGCAAGGCGATGTCCGGGGAGCAGCCTGTGCCGCTCGCGATGATGCGGGAGATCATGTTGGCAATCCTGCGTGAACCTTTGCGGATGCCTGCGATTGCGGGCTTCCAGCTGAGGTGATGGTTGATAGCGAGCCCTAGGTATCAGACTCTCCTCTTCCATAGCAGCTGGTGTCGACAGAGGAGCAGCTTCGGGATGGCAAAGCAGCTTGTGTGGCTCGGGAGGGCGAAGAGTACTTCGGTTTTGGTGGTGTAGAGTCCCATGCCTCTTATGAAGCTGTACACGGAATTTATGGCAGCCTGGAAGCTCTCGCGCACTTGGTAGTCACTGGAAGTGGGTCCACTCATGAAGAGCAGCTCTTCGTCGGCAAAGACGGCTGCACTCACCCCGTAGGCGGTGCTGCGTGGAATGTAGTCAGTGATGCGCGCGAGCGCTATGTTGAAAAGGAAACGGTTCAACACACTGCCCTGCAGCACACCAGCGGTCACAGTTCGAGGCTCGCTGGCCTCACCGCAACGCGCACACGAAATGAGCGATCACTGAGGAATGCCTCCACATACCTCAACATGTTCCCGCACACATGCATGTCACGAAGGGCGTCCATGATGATGGAGGGGGGAGAGAGTCAGAGGTACTCATCACGTCGAATAAGACGAGGTAACCAGTGTCTCCGTAATTCGTGGCCTCCTCAAGAAGGCTGATGATGTCAGAGATTGAGTCTGCAGTCGCCCGGTGAGCTATGAAGTTGCTCTGTTTGGCCGCGAAGAAATCGAGTGCAGTGGCTATTCACTGTAGGTGCTGGAGCTGATCTGATGGATATGGGGCGTTACGATGGCGGCTCCGATGTTGCTGTCCCCTTCTTGTGGGTCAGGATCACCAGGGCCTCTTTCCATTAAGCTGGGAGTTCCCCTGTGCGCCAGATGGCGTTGATCACGTTGAGAAGCTGCGACAGTAGGCTCCCGTTGAGGTTGCGCAGCATTTGATAAGTGATGTCATCGTTGCCGCCAGGTGCTGATAGACGCTTGTGACTGTCAAGCACCGCATGGAGCTCGGTGATAGTGAAGTCCGCTGAGCACAGCTCCACTATTGCCTCGATGATGGCCAGCGTGGAGAAATACCGGAGAGGCTCAAAGAGTTCAGGTCTCGCATGCTCTGGAAGTAGAGGGACAGGAGCTGCAGCAGTGTTAACGGTGAGGCCGGTGAACGTGTCTGCCAGTAACTCGGCCAACTGCGCAATGGAGATGGAGAGTGTCACCGCGATGGGTAGCTTGGGGCAACGGGGGACTCATGGTGGTAAGAGCGTTCGGAAAATGTGCACGAATATCGTTGGTAGCGTGGGCCATCAAAGGTGGGGCAGAGGCTGGACCAGCCGCGATCCCGTTGTTGGAAGGCGTGGCGTTGACATACTGCATCGATGTTGTTGTAAACAGTCCAGTTCTCTGCCTTATTTGAGCGTTCTGCTCTGCGCTGGACTAAGCAGCAAGCTGCGCGAAGATTGAGCAGCTTCATGTCTGGCACTGGACGGCACTCAACACACCGTCGTGGCGGTGTCCTGTAGTTTCTATCTGATGCAGAACATAATTCTTTACTTCGGCGAATGCTTGTGGCTGTTGCGTCAGCTCTGAGAACTCTTGTACTATGGCGGTGAAATTCGATTGTCCTGATGGACGGAGTAACGTTGGGCTGAGCTGAGGACGCAAACACAGCTTGCCTTGAACCGCTGCATGACATGCGGGATCCTGAAGCCATTTGTCTTGAACATCAGTCATCAGACCAAAGTGTTGCAGAAAGTCAGCACCCAATATCAGGAACTTGGAATCAGCGGCTATGAAGAGGCATTTGAACGTTCTGTTGAAACCGAAGTTTAGTGTGAGTGAACGATGTTCGTATGTTCATCTCCCCATGTTATTGATGGCTTGGAGTGGTGATGTAGCAGGGTTCTTCCTTTAGGTTTGTGAGGCGGGTATCACGCTGATCTCGGCGCCTGTGTCAACTAAAAAAAGAACCTCGTTATTGCATTCGGTAACAAAAAATACCGAGAGACGACTTAAAAGCAGCGTAGAAGCACTGGTCACCTTCAGTGTTTGTCGCGGTTGTTTCCCAAGGGCACGCTGGGTGGGACACACTTACGTGCAGCATTTTCGAACCGCCGATCATACCAGCGTATATTTTGCCACTGAAGTAGTGATAGCGACGTGTTTGGATCGCTTGCATATTGTGCTGTCCTGCTTGTACACAAAGCTGATAACGTCTCTGTGCATTGAGAAATATCTGCAGTCATTTGTTGAACTTCATTCGTAGTCTGTTTTTCTCGCAAGGCTGCCAGTAATGTGGGCATGGTAACCACCATGAGCCAATCAACGAGCTCGGGGACAGCAGGTAGGTCTTTCTGCTCAGACACCTCGACAACCAAGCGAACACTTGATGGCAGCTTCTGCAAAAAGAGTTCTTGAAACAATGCTCCGTCTAAGCTGTTTGTTGTTTCGTCACGCAAATAGTTGCGTATGCCGCAACAGTTGACTAGGAGTACAGTCACCGCGGTTCGTGTCATAGAGCAATTGCTGTAGTCGCTGCAATTTGGCAGGCGTGACACGGCAGATGGGAGTTTGTTTTAGTGTTACATATGCTTTTTCAGCAGGTGGGTCGAGCTAAGAGATCCCGTAATTCACTGGCTATGTGTGGTGTGAGTTTGTTCACGACGTAATGGTATTTGGTCAAGTCTGATGTGATGCGTTGGGCTACGAACTGGTATTCTACTTAAATGAACTAGAGTGCGGGGTTCGCGGCCCAAAAGTATGGCAGCTTACTGTCGACTGAGAAGACTGTCAATGTTGTTTCGCGGCTGTGCCAATGGTGGGCTTCGCGGCTGTGCCAATTCACAGACCGCTAATCCGTTCATCCTGATCATGCAGGTTTTTGCCTGCATCATCACCGAGCTGCTCGTGTCTGCCTTTCTGACAGCCTTGTCTACCACTCCGGGAAACTTCGGGCCTGCTGGCAACCTTGCGTTTTCCTCCTGCCTGTCACCCGTGCTGCAGGACCTTCAGCAGCGCCCCCAATCCCGCTGTGGATCATCGAAAGGAATCTAGCTGCCCTATCGCCGTCGACAACATCCTATGCGCAGACTATAAAGCAGCAACCACCGTCCACCGCGCAATGTGGGCTTCGCGGCTGTGCCAATTCACAGACCGCTAATCCTTTCATCCTGATCATGCAGGTTTTTGCCCGCAACATCACAGACCTGCTCGTGTCTGCCTTTCTCACAGCCTCGTCTGCCACTCCAGGAAACTTCGGGCCTGCTGGCAACGGAAGTGAACCTTGCGTTGTCCTCCTGCCTGTCACCCGTGCTGCAGGACCTTCGGCAGCGCCCCCAATCCCGCTGTGGATCATCGAAAGGAATCTAGCTGCCCTATCGCCGTCGACAACATTCTATGCGCAGACTATAAAGCAGCAACCACCGTCTACCGCGCACTGTGGGCTTCGCGGCTGTGCCAATTCACAAACCGCTAATTCGTTCATCCTGATCATGCAGGTTAGTAGCTCGTATCAAGCACTTACTCAAAATCGAGTGATTACTTCTTGGTGCAGCTTCCAAGCCCACAGTGCTGCCTTTTACTTGTTTCTGAATGTATTGATGTCATACGCGCCTTGCTACTGCTGTCGGGGGATGTAGAGACAAACCCCGGTCCTGACAAAATCGTCCTCGAAGAACTGAGAAAGTTGTTTGCCAGCTAGGCCACTTTGATAGCCGAGATGCAGAGCCTCAAAACCCAGCTAACAAGTACAAACAACTCTATCACTAATCTAAGCACCCATCTGGCAGACTTAGAAAAGCATTACCAAAGTCTTCTAGCTCCCCGAACAGAAGTCGACGCCCTTGATTCTAAGACCGGTCAATTAACCCATCGTATGTGTGACATTGAAGAGCGCCTTGACGACCTCGAAAACCGTTCCCGACGCAACAACTTAATATTTTACGGGTTTCGCGACACCAACCCGAAGTAAACATACGCTCAATCGGAACAAATAATCATTAACCACTGCCTGGAAAGCTTTGGTCTTACAGTCGAGACTAAAGATATAGAGCGTGCACATCGTCTAGGGCGTTACAACACTAACCAGAAATGACCCATTATTGTTAAGCTTTCATCCTTCAAAACTAAAGAATCTATCCTTTCGAGCGGCCCAAAACTAAAAGGCGCTAATCTCAGCATTGGCGAAGATTTCACGCGTCCAGTTCGAACTGCACGAAAACAGCTTGTAACCTTTGCTAGAAGCAAGTCCGTACCATTTTCATTACGCTTCAAAACCCTGCACATCGGAGCGCAGCGATATATCTTTGACAATGCAGCAGAAATTGTCAGAGCTGTATCGTAGGGATCATGTCGCCGTCAGCTAGCACGCCATCAGCCCTGTACAAACGCAAGAGCAAACCTGTCATTTTCTGTACTTTATACTAACATACGTAGTCTTCTTCCCAAGCGCGTGCCCCTGTCTAATCTAGTACAATCATCCGGCAGTAGTGTACGGATACTAACAGAAACATGGCTCAGTGAGGACATTTCAGATACAGAGGTACTGGCCGACTTGTCAAACTTTGTCTTTCGTCACGATTGCAAAAATTCACGTGGCGGAGGCGTACTCATCGCCACCAAAAAAGAACTATCATGCTCTCTAATCAACACATCTTCACAATTAGAATCACTATGGGTAATATGCCATGCTCCTCCCGAAGCAATAATACTTGGCGTATGCTATAGGCCCCCTCGAACTGACCCAGACTTCCCCCGCAAACTTAACGAAATCTTATCCCAGCTAACTAATAAACACCCTAACGCACGTATTCTGCTTTATGGGGATTTTAACTCTCCCTCCATTAATTGGCTCAATCAGGTTTCACCAACCTCGGGAAATACTGAAGCAAGAGAATTTGTCGATGTTTGCCTCAACTTTAACCTCATCCAACTGGTAACCGAACCAACGCGCGTCACTAGTGAATCCTCAAACATTTTAGACCTGGTACTAACAAATAGCCCCGAAAGCTTAAAATCTATTGCATACTTACGTGAAATCGGCGATCACAAAGTCATTCATACCATATTTAACTTCACCCCAAAAATACGCCCCATTTTCCGCAGAACGTTTCACTTGTATGATAAGAGTAATTATGAATTAATTAATCGGGAATTATGAGATTTCCTACCATACTTCGAACTTAATCTCGTTTCCTGTTCTCTCAGTGGCAGCTGGCTAATACTTAAGGACAAGATAACTGACTTGACTAATAAATTCATCCCCACGGTGAGCTTTACTGCCAATAAAAATAAACCATGGTTTTCCAAAAGTTTGAAAACACTTGAAAAAAAAAAAAGTGCCTCTTCCGAGCTGCGAAGTTTAATGGTAATGCGTGCGCATGGGGCAAGTACTATGCTGCGGAAGATGCTTATTATGCTGAAATTAGAAAAGCGAAACAGACATTCTATTACAATGATTTATCTAAAATTCTGAAATCTAACCCTAGAAAATTCTGGGAAATCATAAACCCGCAAGTAACACGCGACATCAGGCTTACAAACAATAAAAATGAAGACGTAAGCGACACTGTTTGGGCCCATATCTTTAACACCGCGTTTTCATCAGTGTTCACTAAAGAAGCCAACGTACCGTTTCCTATGCCACCTACTACGACATTACCAGTGATGGCCCCTGTTGTGTTATCCGTTAGTGGCATTTCATCACTCATTGATAAATTAAAACTTTCATCTTCAGCTGGCGTAGACAATATTAACTCTAAATTGCTAAAAAATACTAAGGAAATTATTGCAGTGTACTTTTCGATGATGTTCTCATTGTCACTCGAAACAGGAATTTTACCAGACGACTAGAAGGAGGGAAAGGTCATTCCAGTCCACAAATCAGGTAACAGACAGTCCCCCCTAAATTATCGACCCATCTCTCTAACAAGCGTCCCCTGCAAAATCATGGAACATGTTATATATTCACACATCATGAACTTTCTTGACACCAACAATTTTTTTCATTTTTCTCAGCACGGATTTCGTAAATCATTATCCTGTGAAACCCAACTTGCTATATTTATTCATGATATAAACTCTTCTCTCGACCGTAACTTTCAGACCGATGCAATCTTTCTCGACTTCGCAAAAGCCTTTGATAAGGTACCGCACAAACGCCTACTGTTAACACTTTCCAAGCTGAACCTGCACCCCAACATTCTTGCATGCATCACACAATTTCTTACTAACCGCTCTTAGTTCGTCTCCATTAAAAATACCTGTTCTAGCTCCCTCCCAGTAACATCCGGCGTCCCCCAAGGATCTGTACTCACACCCCTCTTGTTCCTAATATATATTAATGATCTTCCTGTTCATGTATATTCCCATATCTGTTTATTTGCCGACGGCTGTGTCATCTATCGCACAGTTACTAACATTTCTGATCAACATACACTCCAACAGGATCTGGATCTCGTGCAACAGTGGTGTGATCTATGGTTAATGAAGCTAAACCCCACTAAATGCAAACTCGTCTCATTTCAACGCCAGCGTAATCCTTTATCATTCTAATACGTAATAACTAATTCCGCTATCAAACAAGTTCAGTCATATAAATACCTAGGCGTCACCTTAACATCTGACCTTTCCTGGAACACACACATCAACATCATATCATCCGCAAACAGATCCCTCGGTTTCCTAAAGCGTCATTTGCGTCACGCACCACTAGACATAAAACATCTGGCTTACAAATCGCTCATCAGACCTAAACTAGAATATGCAGCGCCCATCTGGAGCCCGCATGAGATATACCTAATAAACGAAATAGAATCTGTAGAAAATCGTACCACTAGGTTCATTCACTCTTCATATTCATACGACATAAGCATATCATCCCTAAAACGTGACATTGATATTGCTAATCTTTCTGTGCGTCGCCGCATCGCCAGCCTCTGTTTGTTTCACAAGGTCTTTTACAGTTTCCTCAATCAAGCACCTTACATCATCCCACCAACGCGCATATCTCACCGCACAACCCACCCTTATTCAATCGCACGCGCACGTGCTTGCACTACTACTTTTGCTGCTTCATTTTTTCTTCGCACAGCAGTGGACTGGAATGGCCTTCCCCGTGACATTGCAGCCATCACGTGTTCATCAACGTTTGCGCAAAACATAAATACATATTGTTTGTCAGAAGATCACTCTGTAACCTCCATTTGTTAGCCCACCCCTTATGTAATACCCCCTCACCGGGGTCTTTAAGGTAATAAAGTGAAGTGAAGTGAAGTAGCGTCTGTTGTGGACGACAAAGTCATAATCGCGGAGTCATTCGATGACGTCGAAGTCATTGGGGCATCGATGCTCAACCCCGGTGGCTGCACTATAATTCAGCGTCGCCAATGTTGGAACGCACTGCTAGGCCGAGCTGGGCGGACAGGTCGCGCAAGCAAGATAAGCTACATGCGTCCCGAAACAACTGAACTTTTATTTCCCTTGAACGGCACGAAAAAAGTCACGTAACTTCTCGTGCTTGCGCTGTTGGCCTTTGCGCACAGAAGTGCCGTTTCACGACGCTACACCCTTTTTTGAATTCTTCTCAGAACATCATGGCATGTTTGTGCAAAGTGCCATTGCGTAGACAACACCAAAAGCCATACCGGCCAAATGCTGAACTTTCAATGTCGGAGTCCATGTACTTCTTTTTGCAGAAAAATCCAAAGGATGGTGCTTCACTGACACAGCTGCCACCATCATCAACACGAACAAGCGAGACGTGTTTTGATCTCTGGGGCTTGCTGTTCTGTCCGGATGCCCAAGTGGGGGACAACATGCCATGACGAGAACACAACGAAAATTGGAAAAACTACTTATTAACCGATACATACGCGATAAGCTGGTACGGTTCATGCGGATACAAATGCATTATGTTCAATGGCCGCCGAGATGAAGATTTAAGTTTACTATTTTTAAAACAAAACTATGTTTAAGTGGGTACGGTATAACCAGTTTCACTGTAGTGTAATTGGGCTTAACCGATACATACGCGATAAGCTGGTACAGTTCATGCAGATACAAATGCATTATGTTCAATGGCCGCCGAGATGAAGATTTAAGTTTACTATTTTTAAAACAAAACTATGTTTAAGTGGGTACGGTATAACCAGTTTCACTGTAGTGTAATTGGGCGCATCATATCAGTTTTTGTAATGAGGTTGGAGCATACGATGAATTCCTTATTAAGCAACTCACATTGTGTGTGATGCCTGGTTGTTCTTTTATTTCTCTAAAATGCTTTATTGCTAATATTAACGCTATTCTTTTCCTGATATCAAGCCTGCCTTAGGGCAGTTTGCAATGGAGGTTCAAGCACCGGTGTGGCTCTGCGATTGAATACTGGGCTGGCATGCAGGGCACCCACATTCGAATCCTATAGTATTCTTGGTGTTCCTAAATTAGTTTTTTTAGTTTTCTTTTTATTATTTCGTGCGATAGTGGTTACAGACTCCGGCAGCGGCAGTGGCAAACAAATACGGTGCATGCGACCCTTGTTTTTCATAACAGTAGGCTTGTGTGAGTATTCGAATGCTTAGAATATTTGAATGAATTGTACAGTATTCGAATTGCAGTGATATCACTCTTGCACCTACTGCACCAAATTGTGCCAAATCAGATTTATTGTGCCATGCAGATAATATCAACGGAAATTGCGCCCAACTGTGCCAAAGTCGGATTTGGGAGCGTCTATCACCGGCAATAGCCACGCTGGTGCTTCAAAACATGTGCAGTTTGTTCTCGGGTCAAGTCGATGTCACTAGCGCGTACCTAGAACTCTAAATAAACAGCGGTCACGCGCGCATCCCAAGTGACCCATGATGCTGTGCTCAATGCCCACAAGCCTTGTTTATGCAATTCAGCTCAACAGCAAAACGCGCTCTCCTCAGGTGCTTGTGATGTCTAGTCCAATCGGTAGCGTGTAACTGGTGGCGATTCATTGGCGGACGTCGGACGTTCCAGGAACGCTGCTGATAGCTCGTTTTAAGAGTCGCACTGCATGTAATTAAAGCACTTGTCACTAAAGCGTGCCACGAGAATGTCTGTCACGTCTATTTCTGGACATCGCGATCTGATTTTTCATGCTTTGCGTCCACAGAAGAAGAAGTGAGGAGCGGGAACGTGTCGACACTTTTTCTCGGATATGGTTCATTCATAGATCTTCATCTAGAGAGTTTTTTCATAATTCCTTCCACCAGGACATTATGGTATCGCCATTATTGCTTTGTTTTGTGAGGTGAGAAGTGCAGCCGCTGGCGCGTGCTATCTTGAGTTATTATAAAATTCCTTGTAAACATTTTATGCTAATAACATCTAGTTTGCAGTCAAATTACTGACAGAACAAAAACCGCTTCGGCACCTGGAGTAGTCGTAGTCCCTCTAACCACTGTTCTGTTGAGTTACACGATACTGGGTCTGAAAGATACAATTTGTTAGTTTCACTTCAGCTCTTAGCAATAAATGTGATACCAACAAATTGTATTGCTATACCAAGTAAGGCTTGACGTCATCCATGAGGAGCACTTACGGTAGGGTTGCCATTTCGAATGTCCATGCACTAGCCACACGCGCAAAAAAACTTGGTGCATATGTGCCGCGAAATACCTGAATTGTGATGCCTGTACAGCACGAACGGCGCATACGAATGGACCTTCAAAATGGCACGACGATGGTATGGCTGCCTTGGGATCAAGGCTCAATGCATACCATCAATATGACCGCTCCAGAAAGCGAAGCACTTTTTGCACAGTTGGCTCGCGTTGAGAGTGCGACACGTAAAAGGGTATACGAGCCGTCTGTAATGCCTGCTGAAATAGTGCATGCGCCAGCAATAACACCCTCAAACATCACCCCCCATCCACCCCCTCCTTGCATTCCTAGTTCCTTCATGCTCCTTGAAGACGGGCCGGAAGTAGCAATTGATGGCAGGCCTAGCACGCGAGGTAATGTTATTGCATGTGGGTGGCCTTCGTGCAATGAAGATAGGTGGTCTCTTTTTATCTCTGCTTCAACTGGGATTGTCACTGCCGCTTGTGCGCTTTTACTGGCGTGGAAAACATCGGATGTGCAGAGGATGTTATTATTTGGACATTACACAAAATATGATAGCAATGGAAAAAATCAGTTGAGAATGTCCATATAGTTGCTATCGCAATTAAAACAAAATGGCTTTCGCCTTCGAGTCATCTTAGGCATATGCATAAGGTACCCTGTGTGGTTTTTTTTCTTGTTCCTTTTGCACTGCTTATTATCTGACACTAGAAAGTTTTTTGTTTATAGACAGAATGCCCTAGCCATAGCTGCAAAAAGGGAACAAAGTTTGGTAAGTCATGTTCATGTAGTCCCAGCACAGATGTGTCGGAGGAGGTTGCCTTTATCATACTAGCTAAGTGATGTCATGTTATGCCCAGCAATATGATCGGTTCTGACAAAAAAGAACCTCTTTTTCTCCTTGAAGTCATCTTAAGGGAATTCAGGTGGGACAATGTGAGTCTGCAGCATTGTATGTCACAGCCTTTGTCGGCAATGTCTGCTGATAACCACATAGGTGTACTTAAGATGTTATTTAAAAAAGCACAATTTCATTGAACCAGTATTCTGGTTTTTCAATATAAAAAATATCGCTGTTTTACAGAATGCTCAACAGCATGACGTCTTTGTTTCTGCATGATTGAGTGGAATAGCGAGTGCTCCTGCAGATAGAATGGCCAGCTAGTTGGTTGTTCATGTTTAACACTCGCAACGGGCTACATTGCACACCAAAAAAAGACACAGGTACGACGCACACGAGTGCAAACTAACAACTGTTTATTCAATGGAAACACGTAGAGGGTGAAAGGGAAAAGAAAGGAAAGAGAGCGTAAAACTGCCCACTGATGTCACGCAGATGGTTGCTTTCTTCTAGTGGGCAGTGTGCAGTTTTACGCTCTCTTTCTTTTCTTTTTTTATTTCACCCTGTATATGTTTTCATCAAATAAACAGTTGTATAGTTCGCGCTCGTGTGCGTCCTACCTGCGCCTCTCTGTGGGTTTTTTCGTATGAAATTTAGAGCGTTGCGAGTGTTAACCTAGTGCTCCAAAGATGATTGCCTTCATGTGGTTTGCAATGAATCGAAATATTTCTAGCTCTTCACAAGACCCCAAAAATGTCATTGCAATAACAAAAACATGCCTCCCGGGTGGAGCAGTTACGATTCTGTTTTAGTATGTGCAGATTTCATTAGCAGGACCTTGCTGATGACCTTGATGTCAGAAACCCTATTGTGAAGTGGCTACACCACGTTACACGTTTGCCTCTTGCTTTCAAGGATCTGACACAGTGATGTGATAGCTGTGCCAATATCCCCAAACTGTGCCGAAGACCAATCCTGCTACGTTTCCATTGTTCTGTGCCAAAGCTGAGCTAGATGTAGTGTTCTCATATTTTGAAAATTAAACTGCAACTTCTAGTGGTTGGAACGCCCGAGCGTGCGTCTATTGTCACGTGCACACCACACTACCGTGGCTCGGAACATGCGTAGATGAAGGTAAATGTGTGCGCTTGTGCAGTGCTGGTCGGATTACCCTTCTGCTTCACCATAAGCTACTTACATAACATAAATCGCCAAAGGAACGCATATACGAAGCAAAATGCTAATATGCAGAGACTGCGAATGCGCAGCATTTATTGAGCTGACTGTTAATTGAGTTGGTTTGCAGAGATGTGAAATCTCATTTCCTTACATTTTCAAATATTGAAAAGTTCAGGTTCACACAGCTGCTGTGCCGAATCAACGAGCTCAGAAGAGAAACTGTTGCAGGAAATCATCGACTCACTTTTCAGAGCTTCTCGTTTATCCGCAAGATTTCCCCGCATAACGGCAACCAAATTTCCACTTGCTGTAAACGCAATGTCCAAAGCATTGGCGAGTGCGAACAACAAGTCGAATATTGCACATGCACCATGCACACCCTCATTTTCGTGAACAAATGCGAGTCGCTGCTGTCATAATTGGAAAGTTGCTTTCATATATTTAGCCCTTTCAAAATGTAACCACTGCAAAATGTTTCGTTGACTCGGCACCCAATAGTACATTCGTGGCTGCTACCACAGGGACAGTTCAGTGGTTAGCGCTCGCAAGGTCTAGCCTTGAAACCTACCTACATCTGAATTGGCGCGCCGCCTCAAAAGTTTGCCCGAGAAAACATTAGATCTGGCGCAAATGAGATTGCACTCACGAGCTCAGCTGAGGGCAGCACGCGTGGAACCAAGTTTGGGTACAGGGTCGGGAAAAGAGCCGCGACCATTAAAGCCTGCCAAGCTTGCGATTCCTCTTGCATGGTGGAAAAGGCGAAAGCCCGCATGCGGGACAGCGCTGACTGTTGAATTGAGATGACAATGCAGGGTTAGCAGTGTGTTACATTGCAGATGCTGGTGATCCTGGAGCGCTTTGTCCAGGACCAGGGCTACAACTACATGGTGATGACTGGTGCCACGCCCATTGCCTCCCGGCAGCCATTCATCAACAAGTTCAATGGGGTGAGCTCATTTCACTTTGATTAGCATAGTCTCAGATCACCAAGGCTTGTGACCATGTTGAGAGCCTTCGTTAGTTTAATTATCTGGAAGTGCTGAACGAGTTTTTTCTTTCTGGCATTGTTTTTTTTCCACCCCTTATCTGAAAATTAAGATTTCACTAATGGTCATTCTGGTAAAGAAGGGGTGTGCAAACACTTGAATGAAGCCAAGACACCACCAACGCGCATTAACAACTGGAGATGCACACAACCGTGAAAAGGAAAGGAGGCACGAAAACCTGCAGATGAACCTATCAATGCAGCAGGGGCCTACTTAAAGGAAAACTCTTGAAGGCACTTGATTTTTTCTTTGTGCCAGTTAACCGACAGTTGGCTCATGCATGCATGGACTGTTATTGAAATTAGCATAAGATGTGTCTTCATTTTGTTGCTGAGGGGTTTCAGCCAACTACATGCTTGAATGTGGACAAAAATACACTGCTGGACTAGCAAATGAACGCCTATTCAAACTTTTTTTTCATACCTACAGCAGTGAATAGGGATTGGAGTGATTCTACTCTTGCACCAACTGCGCCAAATTATATTTACGGCACCACCCTGATAACTGAACGGGTATGAGTCGAGGAAGGAGAACAGAAGGAAGGCGTGAACTGGTACCGCCTACAGACACCATAATTGCTCGATCTCTAGATGGTCCTCTAATGTCCATTGTACCTGAAGCCAGTTCTGTCACTGAATCTCGATTTCGTAGATATCCTTTACGGCAGGATTCCATGAAAGTTAGATTACCAGTTCAAGAATACGGTCATCTTTGCCTTGCTTAGAATAATAAATAGTGCCCTTCTCGCAAATTTGATTGATTGATTGATATGTGGGGTTTAACGTCCCAAAACCACCATATGATTATGAGAGACGCCGTAGTGGAGAGCTCCGGAAATTTAGACCACCTGGGGTTCTTTAACGTGCACCCAAATCTGAGCACACGGGCCTCCTTAATTTCCGCCTCCATCGGAAACGCAGCCGCCGCAGCCGGGATTCGAACTCGCGACCTGCGGGTCAGCAGCCGAGTACCTTAGCCACTAGACCACCGCGGCGGGGCTTCTCGCAAATTTGAAGTGTGCATCACAAAATTTCGATGCTGAATTCCGCTTCTTAATTTCTATTTATACAGGTCTGGTCAGGTGCCATCTCTCCTTTGCTTTTACTGTCAAGAGCCAGAAAACATCGATCATTTTTATTGCGATAGCAATTATATGGCCACTCTCGGCTGGATTTCACCACCGGCGTCGGCGTCCACGTGGGTGACGGCGTCGATGTCATGCACCGTATATGTATACGCATCTATATATATGAAAACGCAAGACAGAAAAAAAAAAAAAACTCCGGCGTGTGGAATCGAACGTCAGACCTCCGCGTCGTGAATGTGAGGCATTGACCACCGAGAGGTGCCTCCTTCATCGTTCAAACGACAAGCTATTCAATCTACCAGTTACCGTTGTTGGCTGGCATCTCGAGGGGAACTATAGGGTTTTCACTATTATCAGCAAGATGGCCCAGTGAGCGCGCGGCGGCTCTCATCTCTCGTGCGTACTTTGGCCCGCGTAGAGAATAAGGGGGTGTACGTTCAATCACGTGCCCTTATCTTGTAGTGAAGAGAATTCGTCTTGGCTAGCCTTTGAGTTTTGTCGGAACGATTTTGTTGTAGTTACCGGGCGGGCAAAGGTCACTGCAATTGTTGCACAGTCTCCGTTTGGAAAAAGGGCGTGCTTTTCAGACACAGCGAGGCAACACTTGAGACGCTTATTTGTGTTAACCTGTACCTATGAGTACGTTTCGTGCATACTTTGTGTGTGAGAAACGCGGGGCACGTTTCGATCTGCTTGCCATTCTGTACGTGACCTTCCAGTTTGTTGCTATTGCTTTCATTCTTTCGCCTTTGCGGCAAAGCTGTGACTTTTTTTTACTTGCCGACGTTTCACAAGCCACAGGAAAAAGTATTCAGAAACTATATTCGGAAAATTAAACATTACCCTTCATTCGGATAACATCCTTATCCTTGGGGCTTCTTCTCTGGGCAACAGCAACACGAGCGTCTGTGAATTTCTCAGACACAAGAAGGCTTGCTCGTTATATTTCCTTTTCTTTTTTTTTCTTTTTTACCTAATGAAACTCTATTTCTCTGAACTTACCATCCATTTATTCCTTTCAGTTATTAGTTATTTACCTACTTTATTCGTAAGTCACCTTATTTTTAGCCACTCTTATATTCCCTTGATGACTGAAAAATGATTTTTTCTTCTTCAAAATTTAACAATTCGTTTCCCCCATTACAATAACCATCGGTTTAATGGCCAATCCGTTATAGTGGGTACCAGCCAAAACATATAGAAACAAGCTAGCAAGCAAGGAATCTCTGCCTGTTAATAAACGTCCTTCAATTTTAAACGTAACAGTTTTGTGGTGGAGGTGCTGGGTAATTGCCTAAGACGATGAAGCCCTTGCCGCTAGTTCTACGCCGAAGCCGACGCCTCGCCCGACTGCCTCCAGCACTACCAGAGCTCGCAATGTTGAACCACAGGGACCAACAATCGTCTTCAACTCCTCCGGCGGGAGCGCCTGGATGTGTCAGATAGAGCCACGCCTTTTCTCAGGGAAACCCAGCAAGGACATGGGTGAATGCACTACAAGCTTGTGAGCAAGCAGCTCCCGATGAAGCAATTATGAAAAACAGGTCTTAGGAATGATCAGCAAGTCACTTTATTTGTTCGAACACGCCTTGCAAGCAAGCTGAGAAGTTGGGTCCTAAACCTAACCCTACCGTCAAGAAAAAAAAAAGTGGGAATGGGGGGAGGGGAAGGAGTATGGCTTTTGAAATTTTCTTCGCCTTGTTTTAACCCATGCAGAACCCTGCTGAAGCAACTTTCATCAAGTACAGGGATGTTCTGTGGAAAAGTGTAAAAGTCGTGATGTGGAAGAGGTTGTTAGCGCTCGTCACGGAACGCAGCACATTTTGTTAAAATGCTCATGCGTGTATGCGCCGCAAAATTGTGTGATCGCTGGTGTCTAAAAGATGTTTCCCTCCAAGAAAACGAAACTTTGTGTGCCGAAAGAGGAGGAAGACGTGGACTGGTACCCTCTACCGACGCCAGCATTGCCCGATCATCAACCTCACCCTGTTAATAAACATCTTTCAATCTTAACCGCAACAATATCCATGAAAACTGCACCAAACTGCATCAAAGTCAAATTTGGCAGCGTTTACTATCAGCAATAGCTACCTAGAATTGTTCCACTTAATAAATGGTCGTTGGATGTTCATCCCAAATGATCCACGATGCTATGGTTGGTGCCTCCGCAACTTCTGTTGAGCAAGTCGGCTTAACGGCAAAATGCATTTCTGCAGCCAGGAGTTCTTGACGCCTAGCTCAATTGCTAGCATGTTACTGCGGCAATGGTTCATCGGCTGATGTCATCCATTCCAGCAGCATTGCTGATAGCTTGTTTGAAGAGCCGCACTGCACGTAATTAGAATAATTTTCATTAATGACTGCATGCGTGTCACCAGAATGTCCGTCAGGTCTATCAAAAGAACACATGAACAATGGAAATGCATTCACACTTTTACTCAAATATACTTTATCCATAGACCTTCATCCATAAGAGCTTTTTTATAATTTCTTCCACCAGTACATCTGCATTTGTAATCGCTATTTGATAAATGCCCCTAAAAGACCAGTCAACAGGCTTCGACATTTCTTACTCCCCCCAAACAAGCTTGGCAATTCGTAGAGTAGACTGCAGCGATCACGTTTTCCTGAATATTAAAGCACTGCGTTATGTGCAGGGCCTCCATTTCAAAAACGATTCCCGCACTCCTTTCCTACGCCTGACCAATCCTTCTACGTACAGTGACGCCAAGTCGACGGTCGGCAACTTGACACAGCAGGCAGCTTGTCAATCGATCTAAACCAGGTCTCGGCAAACTGCAATGGT
Source organism: Rhipicephalus microplus (assembly GCF_043290135.1). Taxonomy (NCBI): domain Eukaryota; kingdom Metazoa; phylum Arthropoda; class Arachnida; order Ixodida; family Ixodidae; genus Rhipicephalus; species Rhipicephalus microplus. The sequence continues at coordinate 7,546,608 of NW_027464587.1, read as the reverse complement.
CAAAGTCAGTTCTTGTTTCCACCAATAACTACGATAATGCCCCTTTTCTCTTGGTACTGCGGTGATACAGTTTCGGCCTTGCAGTTGTCATGCATACATTCCTCACTAAACTACAGTTCAACATAGCGCCTGTGTGCACCTGCTTCGCTCTCGACATGAGCAACTGGGGTTAAAAGTGTTGTCTGTGGGCGGAGTCACGATGACAGCCTACAGCTGAAAGCACCGACGACGACGGCCTACAGCTGAAAAGGATGTTCTAACCCTTGTAACTTCCTTAATATACAGTCTAATACGGATATATCCAACTCGAAGGGGATCGCGAATTAGTTCGATAGATAAAAAATTCGATATGAAAAAAAATTAGAGGCCCCGAGAGCTTACCTGTAACGAATCATCACCTACAATAGGTGCATTCAAGAATTACAACAAATTCCACACACACGCCTAAACAGAATGATTTATTTGCGTGAAAAAAAAAAAAATTGCTAAACTTGGCCTGCTTCTTTGTATTTGAAATGTTGAAGATGCTAGTCTCAATCTTATCCAGGCTGTCCAGGTGCGACAACCCGGTTTCCTCTATGTGGCCAATACTACGACCAATGATGCCGAATGCTGCTGCCACTACAACGACAGAGTACGTCCTGTAGCGAGCGCCTCATTCAAATGATCCTGCTCATAACATGAGCTGTCGGCCTGGACATAGCAATCCGCTTCTATGAAGTCGTCTGCAGACACTTCATGTGGAACTGCTGCCGGGAAGCGGGGCGATAACTCGCGAAACGCGTCATCTATGCGCTCGTCGTCGTCGTTTTCACAGGTTTCCGCTAGTTCCGCGGTCTCGAAGCCTGCCTTGTGGAAGTAGTTGACCACTGTGTCTGTCTTCACATCTCGCCAGGCATTGCAGATTTCCACGGGAGAAAACTTCGTGGAGATTTCTGGCCACCCCTTCGTCATCCACTGCTGAATGTCCTGGCTGCTGACAGCTTCCCTTTCACCTGAATTGGTTTTGCCAACAATGTTGTAGCACTGCTTAAATCAGTGAAGCCACCTGCTGTTGTCTGTGAAGTTGTTTCACCAAGTGCAGGGGCAAATCATTTGGCCTTGGCAATCAGCATCAGTCCATCCACTGGAATGTTCTTCATGTGTCCTTCAAAAAACCAGGCATTGAGTGCCTTTTCTACATTCCCGTGGACAGAAGCGCGCTCATGACAGGCTCCCGACGTTTGCTGCTCCGCCGCCATTGCCTTGATATCTGCCTTGTTTTTCAACAAGATACTCGGAGTGCTCCATGGTATCCCGAAGTCGTTCACAACGGTTGAACACTTGTCGCCCGCCTCAACAAGCTGAATAGCTTTCAACTTCGTCGCAACGTCGGGGATCTTGCGCTTCTTGATGCTGGCCACAGCTACACGAAAAGTCGACAATTCAAGGAGTCCGCAGCGGCTTTGCACACTACGCACACAAAAGAGAAATGCTGCGCATACGGTGGTACGTAGGCGACACGACGAGGTTATGGAAGCAACAAAGCTTTTACGAGCCGATGGCCACCTGCAAGAGCAACAGCAAAAGGTGCTAGCCGAGCTGTGGTTGGCTTATCAAATCTCGCAAAACAGCAAAAAAATAAACGAAAAGGCGAAAGGAGGAGGACGTCGGCTCCTTCGTTCCTGCTCTTCGAGCCAACGGGTACACAGAGAAAGCATGAAAGAGAGAAAAAAAAAAAACAAAAAAGGCCTTTCTGTAAGTTGGAGATTGTGCAGTCGGAGCCCTCTCGCCTTTACTTTTTTTTCGAGCGTTTCGTGTTTTGGCTGAGGCGTGGTGCCGCTTGGAGGTCACCGAGTGCTGCGAGTGGCAAAGCGCGCCTTCCAACTCACGCGTGGAGCCGTGGAGATCGCAGGGGAAGAAGAGGGGCGACTGCTGAAGCTCATCGTCCAGCTCGCCCAAAGATAACTTGGGAGTTCGGTATATGCGAAAATTCGATATATGTGGGTTCGGTATAACCGTGTTCGACTGTAGCATGTATTTGCGAAATTCTTGCAGCAGCATGTTCACGAAGTAAAAGTGCACATATTTCTTTTTGTAGCAATTTTTAGACCACTATAGGTGCTGATTGTTTACAGGCCTTTTAAAAGCATGCCTCCTGGTAGAGAAGCTGCAATTTTATTTTAATATGCGCAGCTTTCAGTAGTGGGCCCATTGCTGGTGTCCCTCATGTCGGAAGGCTCACTGTGAAGCGGCTACATCATTTTACACGTGGGCCCCTTGCTTTGCAAGGTGAATAGTCAATGGTTACAGTATAAACATCACAGTATCACGTTCATTTCTTTGTTTTGGGGATGGGAGGCTGCATCGCTCGAAGGCCGCAGTCGCTCGTACGCCCTGTCTTGAGGCATCACGAGACCGCTCGTAAACATTCTTTGCTCTCAACATCTGCTTCATGTTTAGACAATCTACAGAACGAAAATGAAAACCGCTTCAGCACCTATAGTGATCATAGTCTCTTACCCAAAGTTTTTTCGAGGTACATGATATCGGGTCTAAGTGATACAATTTACTACTTTCCATTAAGCTCTTAACAGTGAACACGATACCAACCAATTGTATTGTACCAAGTAAGTCTTGACGTCATCTGCAAGGAGCGCTAGTAGTGGGATTGCCATTTCAATGTTCCTCGCAATTGCCGCACGCGCAAAAACTTGCTGCACGCACTGTGTTTGATATCCGTACAGTGACTTAGATGATGAGACCCCGAAGCAACTTTTCCATGCTGATGTACGTATGAAACAACCTCTACAACGGCGTGACGATGATGTGACCACCTCTTGATGAAAGCTATATGACCGCTCCAGGAAAGGAAGCACTCTTTGCAGTCTCTTCGAGTTGAGAGTACAACACATAGAAGGGTGCACGCATAAGCCGTCTGTAATGCCTGCGACCGCGCCCTCATGGTCCAAGCTCACACCTGCTGCCATAGGGTTACAATGCTCCTCCCTGCACTCCTTGGTGCTCCTTAAAGACTTCCTCTCTGCTTGAGTAGCAATCGATGGCAGGGTGATGTTATTTATTGCATGCTCCCTTTGTGCATTTTTGTTTCAGGCTCGTTCGTCTGCATTACTTGCGCGCTTTTACCAATGGGTAATACATATGATGCACAAGCGAAACGTTATCAATTTCATTTCGACATTACACAAAACCTGAAGGCAAAGGCAAAAACAAGACGAGAATGTAAATATAATTGCTATCGCAATAAAAAAATTTGGCAGATCCTACGTAGCGTGGCAATGGACGTTATGCGAAGCATGGGGAGGGAAGGTTACTATGTTGTGATTCTTTTTATTGAGTTACAGGTTATGAAATAATGCTGAATATACAAATGTTGCATGTACCGACATATGTTGAACAGTTGCAGATGTTTATATAACCACTTTGCACTTGCGCACTGACGCCAACAGAAGCATGACTATTAGTAACACTAGAAGTGATAAGCTGATATGAAGAGCTGGTGCTCGGAGAAATTGTAGCCCTGGACACTGCCACATAAATAAACTTCAGCGTATGCCACAAGACTCAAATTGAGGTTAACCTGACGTAACTGCTGTATCGTGGAGCACATGAAATATGTATAAAAATGGGTAGGCAGCACTGCAACCACTATTGACGTTGTATGAAAAGTAGCGTCTATTTGAAAAGTAGTTACGAGACCTGGTGTAGCTCTATGGTTAAATGCTTCATTGCCACGCAGAATGCTTGGGTTTGATTCCAGCTGGGACCCTGATATTTATTCTTTGAATTCGTCAGTTCAACGCTGCTGATGTCAGCTTTTTTTTTAACGCTCACACATTAAAATTATCCATGCATGTTTTCGCCATTCCTACGAAGATACTAAGTGTCAATCACAGGTGGCACATACCCACATACCAGTGACACATACCTGCCCGTGGGTATGTGCCTCTGTCAGGCGGGAAGTGCGTGTCGACATACGCGATGGGATTGTGACATTAGTGATGTCTTGACCAGTACGTCATATTCGCCAAGCCATCTTACCTTGCCATACTAATCTTGGTTGACAAAAAGTTAAAGGAGTAATCAAAAGAGCACCCAGTCGTAAGCTGCTAGGCGGGCGAGCAGACGGGCGGTCGGGCCATCTGGCAGGCATCGAAAGTGCTTGCAGTATCCAAAGAATTTTAAGAAACCGGTTTTCGCCTTCGAGTCTTTATAGCTGAATGCATAAATGACCTGTGAAGTTGTTTCTTTTTTGTACTGCTTTCTAGTGGACACTAGGGGGTGTTTGTTGTACAGACAGAATTCCCTAGCCATACAAAATTTTGCTGCAAAAAAACAACAACAAAGTTTGTTATCTCATGTAGTTCCACCATAGAGAGATTGGAGACTTACCTCTGAGAGATTGGCCTGACAGAGATTGCAGTGTCGGCAGAGGTTGGCTTTGTGAGGCTAGTTAAGTGACATCATGGTACATCCAGCAGTACCCTCGATAGTGAAAAAGAACCTCTTTGCAGTCATTTTAGGAGAATGCAGTTGGAACAGTGTGAATCTATAGTTTTGTACATCTCTGCATTTGTCTACCATGTCTGCTGATTACCACACAGGTTTTGGAAATGTCCAAAAGCACGTCCTCCGTGGCATCGCGTGTACAAACGTGGATCTGATGCCATCTATGTGCACTAGCATATCGGCAAATGACGTAGGGACAGCAGAATCTGCGGCAGCAGCGTTGTCCTCGTTCGACGTTGCAGTAGTGTTGCCACCGAGAAGTTCTTCCGTGACTGATTCATGCAGCCACAGTTCACCGCAGCTGGCAACGTTGTCGTTAGCCTCCACGAATTCAGCGAACGTTTTAGCCGGCTTTAAACGCTCGAAGTCGTTTTCATGAATGGCGCTTGAATACTCGTCCATCGAGAATGTGGAGTCACCAGCAGTGGAGACAGTCTCTCGCGCGAAGCCACAATGCTGAAAGGAGTTAGAAATTGTGGTTTGCGACACTGCACTCCACGAACTGGCGATCGCTTGCATAGCGGCAAGCAGGGAAATCTTTTTTTCCTCGCTGGGCTCCGTTGTCGCTGGCTGACACTGTACAAGCCGCTTTCTGTAGCCCTGCTTCATGCACTTGATGATTTCGGCATCCCGCAGCTGGAGACAGTTTGTGCAGTTTGGCGGGAGAAACACCACCTTGATGTTTGGCAGGCAGGCCATGTCGGGTGGGTGGCATGGCGCGTTATCCACAAAGAGAAGAATCTTTCTCGCCGTCGCACCCATTTTGTTTTCTAAGGGCTGTAGAAACTTGGTGAATATAGCAGACGTCGTTCACGCATTTTTCTTGAGAAGTCGTACCTGCAAGGCAGCGTTCGCAAATTCTTGAAGCGCCGTGGCTTGCCAAATTTCCTTGTTAAGAGCACCAGCAGCTTCTCAGAACCGTCCTCATTGGCACATAGTGCTGCTATCAAGCGCTCTTAAAAGTGCTTCCCTCCGTGACAGCTGTCACCCTTCAAAGTAAATGCCTGCTCGGGTTGCATGTGGTGAAACATGCCACTTTCATCCGCGTAAAAAATATCACAAGGCTTGTATTCTGCAATCAAGTCCAACAGTGACCCTTTCCACTCCTGCACTGTGCAAAAGTCTACGGAGGAGCTTTCTCCACCATAGCGGCGGAAGATGATGTTGTTACACGACATCGGCAACGAGAGAGCATCAGTTCGACAATGAATGCGTACGCGCTCGTGTTGTTGTTACTGTTATTCCTCCATCTTGGCTGCAGATGCCTCTGACTCTCTCTGTTTATTTTGTAAATATATTTATTTAGTTCATACTCTCACCTCCGTGACATTTGGTGGTGGTGCTGGGTACGACATGATATAACAGTGCTCCACAGTGGCCGATGTTTGAATTTTTTCACCATGGCAAACCAGGGAGCCGCTTCTGCTGAGGCGACCACAACAATAACTGTTGTCCTTGTGCAGCTAAAAGATCCTGGCACATCCTGTGGCACTGATGATGTCGACATTGAAGAATGGTTGCCATTGTATGAATTTACAAGAATTACCGCTGGGATGAAACTCTTATGTTGGCCAACATCCTGTTCTACATGAAAGGAACAGCAAAAGTGTGGTTCAACAACCACAAACAAGAAATTAGAAGCTAGGATGCGTCCGAAGAAAAGATGCGCACCCTTTTCGGCAAGTCTGTGGGTAGAAAGGCAGCGGCCAAGAAGGAGTTTGCATCTCGTGCACGATTGTCAGCAGACTCCTACGGGACTTACATAGAGGACTTGCTTGCCCTTTACCAAAAAGCAGACAATGGCATGGAACAAACGGAGAAAGTAGCACATATATTGAAAGACATTACAGATGATGCATTCAGCCTTCTCATATGCAAAGATGGCAACATGTTGGATGTCATCATCAAGTAGTGCCAGCGTTTTGAGGCCGCAAAAAGTTCACGTATCGCCAACCATTTCACTAGACTTCCAAACACAGCAGTAACCTGGTCATGCGAAGACGGGCCTGCACTACAGGCGCCGGTAACTGCAGAGCACGTGACCAAGATCATCAGACGTGAACTTGAAGCTCTGTTTCCTGCGTCCACATGCTCCCATGCCTGTGGCTCTAGCCCTCAGATGGTGTCACTAGTACATGCCATTGTGTGACAAGAGCTTTCCCATGCTGGACTGGCCTCCGAGTGCACTACAACTCTCTCTCAGTCAATCGAACGTCGTCAACCCCCTGTTTCATATGCCCAAAGCCAAAACCTTCCGGTGCGCCCTTGCAATCCAGCCAAGTGGAGGACTGCTGACGATCGTCCGATTTGTTTCAACTGCCGCCATATTAGACACGTGGCCCGCCATTGGAACACCAGGTGGTATTGGCATCAGGCATCTTATGGGTACACTCAGCGCCAAGAAAGAGGGATCGTGGATGCTTTCAACCTTACCGGGAATCACCTCAGGCCACTAGTGAAGGTATTGGCATCAGGCATTCTATGGCATCCTACTGTCACTTAAACTTATTGGCATCAGGCATCTATCAGGCATCCTACCGTCACTTAAACAAAGTAACGGGCAAGGATGTGTATCCTCTGCTGCGGATCGACGATGCTCTCGACTGCCTACATTGGTCTACCTACTATCCACTGCCGCGGATTGACGACGCTCTTGACTGCCTACATGGGTCTGCCTACTTTTAATCTATCGACTTACAATCAGGATATTGGCCGATTTCTGTCAATCATTTCTGTCGATCATGAGAAAACCGAATTCATTACACCGGATGGAGTTTTTCAGTTCAAGGTTATGCCATTCGGATTGTGTAATGCCCCAGCTACATTTGAAAGGATGATGGACCCTCTGCTGTATGGATACAAATGGTCCACGTGCCTGTGCTATCTCGATGAAATCATAGTCTTTTCACTCACATTTGAAAGCCACCTTAGCCGCCTGTCGGCTGTTTTCGAGGTTTTCCATACAGCAGGACTTCAGCTCAACTCTTCCAAATATTGTTTTGGTTGTCTGAAAATCATTGTGCTGAGCCACCTTGAGAGTGCTCGAGGCGTGCATCCTGATTCAGACAAAATTCAAGTTGTCAAAGATTTTCCCGTACTACGTTCCGCTAAAGGTGTACGAAGTTTTATCTGTCTGTGTTTTTACTTTCGTTATTTTTAGAAGAATTTCGCTGGCATTGCCTGACCACTTACGGAACTACTGAAGAAGGACATGACTTTTTATTGGGGTACTGACCAAGCAACTGCCTTCAGCACCCTTACAACATTACTTACTTCTCCACCCATCTTGGCCCATTTCGACTCGTCAGTGCATACTGAAGTTTGTACCGATGCCAGCGGACATGAAATCAGTGCTGTTCTCACCCAGTGACAACAAGGACGGAATCGCGACATCGCTTATGCCAGTCGCCTCCTTTTTTCTTCGGAGAGCAAGTTTTTTATCACAAAGCATGAGCGCTTCGCACTAGTCTGGGCAGTTGGAAAACTTCAACCATACTTGTTTGGCCGCACCTTTTCGGTAATTACGGATCACTTTGCCCTGTGCAGGCTGTCATCTCTTAAAGATCTGAATGACTGGACGACTTGGACATTGGGCCTTGAATCTCGAACAATACAGCTTTGACGTGGCATACAAATCTGGCCAAATGCACCAGGGTGCCGACTGTCTATACTGTCATCCCGTAGACCCATCTGAACGTTTAGCACATGATTCTGACTCTTGTGTCTTTGCCATGTCGGCTTTCACCGACATATGCAAGGAACAGCTCAGCGATGTCCACTTGCCATCTATTATGCACAGTCTACGTTTGCCCCGCGTAGACCCATCGCTACACTTGTTCGTTCTATGCGATGGCATTCTTTACCGACGCAACACAATGCCGAGGGACCAGAGCTACTACTCATAGTTCATGCAACACTCCATTCTGTTGTTCTTGAACGTCTTCACGGCGCCCCAACCGCTGGGCATCTCGGGGTCATGCGCACGTACGATTGCATGTGGAGTAGATTATTCTGGCCAGGCCTTTACCGTTCTGTGCGCCGATACGTTGCTGCTTGTCAGTCCCGCAAGCGCTCTAAACATTCTACCTCTCTACCAGCTGGTCCACTCCAGTCAATAGACACCCCAACCTTCCCCTTCTACTGTGTCGGTATAGATCTCATTGGACCATTTCCTACGTCTCTGACTAGAAACAAGTGGATAGTCGTACCCACTGACAATGCCACAAGATATGCTATCACACTAGCACTACCCACAAGCTGTGCCACTGACGTCGTGGATTTCTTGCTGCATGGCGTTATTCTTCATCATAGCGCTCCTCGGCAGATGCTGACCGATCGTGGTCGCTCATTTCTTTCAAAAGTCGTAAGCGACATCCTTCGTTTATGTTCCGGCATGTCACAAGCTCACTACAGCCTACCATTCACAAACAAATAGTCTTACCGAGCGCCTAAATCGACTCTTGACAACCATGCTCTGTATGTACGTTTCCAAAGATTACCTTGATTGGGATAGTACTTTGCCTTACGTGAAATTCGCATACAATTCGTCCTGCCACGACACGGCTGGCCTCTTTTCCTATAAACTATTCAAATGATTTCAGAGTACGCCCGGTATGCCACTTCTCGGGCTCAAGTGGCCCGCCAAGTGGCACGGGAACGTCTTTTTGGCTCGCAGTTCTCTCAGAAGACTCGCTACGATAGCCATCACGAGAGTAGTTTCCTACTCTCTAGGTTCATTGGTCCACCTCTGGGCACCATGCCGCCACGTTGGCCTGTCTTCGAAGCTCTTATCTCGCTACTCGTGGCCTTACAAGGTTTTACACTGGCTTACTGAAGTCACATATCAGATCGCTCCATTGGACAGTCAGTCGTCGTCGTCCGCACCCGCCACTGACATTGTCCACGTGTTCCGTCTCAAACCATACATCTCAACACATGATCCTACTCTCCTTTAGGCGCCAAAACAGTGCTACCGGCGGCGGGAGGTCATATGTTACACGACATCGGCAACGAGAGCGGATCAGGTAGACGATGAAGACAATGAATGTGAGCGCGCACGTGTTGTTGCTGTTGTTCCTTCATCTTGGCTGCAGCTGCCTCTGACTCTCCCCGTATATTTTGTAAATATATTTATTTTATTCATACTCTCACCCACATGGCAATATTGTTAAGCCTTGAAATTGCTGATGCCCAGGCGCAAGGCCACAAGGTTGGCGTTCTCTCTGAGGATGGCGGTGTCAATATTGATGGCAGAGCTCCGCGCTTGAATCAACCAGTTCAGCAGCATTTTCTCCGAATTTTCGTGGTCACCTTTTTTGGCATATTTCTGCTTCAGTCCAAACTTGATTGCATTCTGAAGAATCGAAGACTTGTTAGCCAGAATAGCCTTCAATAAAGACTCCTCTATCTTTAGCTCCCAGGAAATAATTGCTTTGTGGCTCCATGCCACTTCTCGGCTTCTTCAATGATTTTCAGCTTTTCGCTGAGTGAAAAAGCTGCTCGCTTCGGTGACATCTCGCGTAGCCATGTGATACAATCACGGACGACACATGCACTTCAAGAAAAAAAGAGCGAAAAGAGGGCCACTGCGCCATTGTTGACACTCCTAAGGTATTAAACTGACCCCTTTCAAAAGGCAGGAGCTGAAAAAAGTTCGCATTTCAGAAGGATCTCATTGGACTCTTGTGAAGCGCTTTTCGATTGGCTTTACTGACATGCTTTGGCCACAAAATAACACACACAAAGTAAAGAAACACTAAACGACAAGCACAAGCGGCACTTTCAACTAAAGTAGACTTGGTGCAAATCCAGGCTTAAGTAACAACATACAGACATGCGCAGTCTTCACACAGCCTTACGCTATCCAGCTATCGAACGATCTCTTCTGCGATAAGTACATCACCAATGGTTTGCTGATACAACTTTCACCTTTCTTCTTAATGTAATATGCTTCCATTAACTCACGCGCAGTTTTATGCCTATTTCTACCTAGAATCTTAACCTCGTTAAAATATGGTGCACACCTGCAGGCTTTACAATGCATAGTCAAATGCGCCAAGCCATCTTTCATTAAATTTAATTCATGCTCCCTAACCTGTTCATTAATGCAGCGCCCGGATGTCAGTAAGCAAGTACCAACTAGGCCAACAATCAGTATTGTTACAATATATTTCGATTGGCTTTCATGATGAAGCCGCCGTATTAAGTCGTGCATACCACGCGGATGGCGGTCAGCGCCATTCGTATGCGTTGTGTGCCTTGGGGCCACATATCGCCGTCGGTGCGGGCGGGCCAGTGCCGCCTTCTTTCCCAGTCTCCTCTGCCTCTCAGAGTGCGTTGCATGTCTGATGGTTCTGTGTTTGAGAAAGAGCCCGTGCATTTTCGATAGTAGGTATGCCATATTGTACGCGGAGGTGACATGCTCCAGAAGACGCTCATGGAGCTACGTCCCCGGGTTGTGGATGCATCACTGCGAGTTCAGACCGTTACGCCCATTGTTGTACAAGCTCCCGTAACAAGAGCAATACATTCATTTATATCAAGGGTGATTGTTGATAGCAGATGGCAGCTGCACTGCTGAAGGTACATGACATCGTTTTGAGATGCGTTTTCAGGTAAGTCCTAATGATGCAGCATTACATCACATTACATTACATTACATCTTAATAATGCCCCCCCCCCCCCCTACTAAGATGCTACACAGGTTAGCCTTCCCTAGACAAAATCCTTTGAACGCCTTTGCGCGACGAAAGCGGGAGAGATGGTCGTTCAAAAAGGGTGGAAAAAATGGGGAAAACCACAACCAGGCCCCTTTACGCTGCTTTCACAGCCGCTAAAAGGCTGAAAGGAAGACGAATGAACGGCAGCTGAAAACCGAAATAAACTGTTTTTCGAAGCACTCGGCATGCGAAGGGTTTCTCCTGCTGGTGCGATAAAAGGCACCTGCGGCATTTCCCTTTTCTTCGCCTTTGGGTCCCTTCGCTTCGTGCGGATCATCGTGAAACGCGGGTTCCCCGTAAAATGGCATCAGATAATTGAGGTTTTTAATGCATTGCATTCATGGGGCTTTTGCCGGAACGGGACAAATCTGTCGTAAAAGCCAGGTTGCCGTGAAACTGGGAAATGTAGAACCAGGATTCCACTCTATCAAGCAATACAGCGAAACCGCGATAATTTATACCAGCTGGGGAACGCTGTCGTTACAAGTTGCAATGCGCATCTCCTGACGTGCGCCATCACCACCAATAAACAAATACAGTACCACAGAAGATGTTGCTCAAAATGCACACCAGAAAGATGTTTCCTTCGTTTTCAAGACTATTACAGGGTCCGGCTAACACAGCAACTGCGACAGAAGGAACACTATTAACTTTTTGCGATATATATGTGTGCTTCTCTACCGCTATCTGATAGTTTGTTACAACTGATAATCTCTTTGAAACACGGAGCGGTCGGTCGACTCCTCATCTCCTGGTTAGTTCCGTTCAGTGCAGTGCCTATGCTGCCCATGCTGTCGCTGTCTGGCGGCTTGCCGTAGGGTACGCATAGACTTCCTGTGGTAACTGCTCTTCCTCACTTCGCTCCAGACAGAGCACAGATAAGCAAAGTAATGTGTTTAATTAGCACGAGGATAACAAACCTCTGCGATAACCTGACGGGTTTCACACATCAAGTGTGCAACGCTGTGGAGGCTAGCGAGACTCCTTGCTGTAGATGCATTCGCGTAAAAAAAATAGTTCCATATTTTTATCACCCAGAATAAATTTTTTGTGTCCTTCCAGGATGAGTATTAATTTAGCATGTATTTTACACATGCACACACACACACGCACACTTCCATATAGTAAGTCTGGTAAGCTGATTAGTACTGAATGTTTGGTCTTTGAAAACCATTGTAATTTATTACGAGAAAAAATTTTGATTGACGATGATGTTTGACCTTAAAAAGCTGCTCCGAAACTAACTCGCATTGCTGAAGCCCTTGCCTGAAGAGTGCCGTGCCTCACACAAAGCCTGCAAAGCTCCCGCAGTTATGAGGATGCTTCAGGGCTTGCAGTGTTTTTGCATGTTGATAACATGCTGAAACATCAACCCAATGAGGTGATTGTCGCGAATGTGCGTGCATTGGAGAGCGACTGCAATGACAGCAGAAACGATGTGTTAGAGGGCTGCATCAATGCTGCCTGAGTCTCTCCAGGGATATGTTATCACCAGGGATGTTCCTCTGCACTGTATGGAGCGCCTGAACGCCTTAAAGAAGCATGCCATCAAGCTTTGTGCGGAATAAGCAAGACTGAGCAGCCAGTGAGGAGCACCTGGTGTTCACTTGTGGTCATCTCACCCCAGCGGTTGAATAGCTTGCCACCGCAACCTTATCGCATTTTGCCTGATCTGGGTCGTCATTATTACTGATTTCTCTTCTGGTGTTATATTTCTCTTTGTTATACCCTTTTGTTCTATTTTGTCATTTTGCCTATGTTTCATTCCTTTTCATGCAACCCATTTAATTACAATCATTGATTATAACAATGGAAATTTTTGTGGCACTGGAATAATTATAAGTATGCAGTTGTTTTCATTAAAACCATAATTTCATATTTTTCTGTGTTCTGCACTGTCACACCACAAGTATTTGCCACTTATGTGAATTTCTTGCATTGTCCACTAGAAAAAGTGTGTTCCTCCAGCCTTGAGCTCCCTACTTCAGTTTTTTTTTTTTTTTTTCAAGGCATGCTCTCACTGCAAAGTGTGAACGTACAGGAATGAGGACGGAGGGAATTCTTGCTTCAGTTTATGACAAGTTTTTTTGAGCGGGCAGCCTTGAGGTTAGTGTTGGCTCGCATTCTGTCATAACCGAAAAAACAGAGAACAATGAAAGCAGATGTAGAGCATATGTAAGAGACTGTTGCATGAGGCTACAAAATAGCGCCATAGCACTTGCAGTCCACACTGCTGAAGCAAAGATGTTTATGTCATTGAGGCTGAAAGTTAGTTTTTTATTGCCAACGCACCTGCGGGATTATGTGGCACACAAGCTACAATTTCACATTAGAGAGTGCTTTCCCAGTTAGTAACTTTGGTGGGCCTGCATTAGCTCGTAGCAAGGCCCTCTCAAGTGTTTGAAAATGCGGGTTTCTCAACAGGACCCGTCAGTGTTTGTGTTCCTGCTGACAACGAGGGTGGGTGGTCTGGGCGTCAACTTGACGGGTGCCGATCGAGTGGTCATCTACGATCCCGACTGGAATCCCAGCACAGACACGCAAGCCCGAGAGCGCGCTTGGCGCATTGGCCAGCGTCGGGACGTCACCATCTACCGCCTGCTGACGGCTGGCACCATTGAAGAGAAAATCTACCACAGGTATGATTTAATTAAACCCGGTTGCATGCATAACTTTGGGGTTGTACAAGGCCATGCAGTTACTATGCATGTGCTTCACAGCTCGAGTGAGTTGACTTTTGCAGCTCTTAATTGGTCGAATAGGCTTCCTTGCTCTGATTCAGCAGCAGACTCTGTGAGCACATTGTGAAGCCCTCAGTGCCGAGGCATCACCCACCATGCATGATCCACCTTGCGCTACCATGTGTGAACACCACTTTTGCTCTCCCCTACATGTGACACCAAATCTGGCCACCCTTTGTGCATTTTCGTGCAGTTCTCGTAATCGAAGCTACTATCAACCGTAACCTCTGGAGAACATTTCATACCTCTCCATCGCAGTAAGGCAATGGGTGGGGCTGGTTGGTTCATGGTCAAGTCTTGGATAAGCATTTTTTCATATCCCCTTCTGTTCCTCTCTGCGTTTTTTTCGTAGACATTCTTTTAAAGCAGTGCACATCCAAGACCATCATCTTCACACCATTCCGACAAGGACACAGTGAAATGGACATAGTGGAGTTTGATTGAGATTGCTCCTATACAGCAGAAGGCTCTGTGATGGTGTGAATGGGCATTTACAGTGAATATTGGGGAGCTGTGTTTAGCGGCATTTCAGTGTGTGAGAATAACTCGGTTTGTTCTCTTATTGAAACATAACAGCATGTTTTTTTTTTCTACTCACTTTTTTCCCATGCCCATATGAAGTGTATACAATGTCATGTATTCAGCCCTTCTTCATTGCTATAAAAACAACAATTTATTAACACTTATGCAGCATGGCTTCTATCAGCCCTTTAGTGGGAGACTTGTTGGTTTTGCTTTCATGTCACTAACTGCTTGCATCCTGCTTGATTCATGCTCAGTACATTCTCTTCCGTATTACCGTCTAAATGTGAACCTTGCTAAGTGTTTTCTTCCACTGGCTGTGCATAGAGATGTGCCTGCTTTATACCAGGCAGATCTTCAAGCAGTTCCTGACCAACCGAGTACTAAAGGACCCGAAGCAGCGACGTTTCTTCAAGACCAATGACCTTTATGAGCTTTTCACCCTCCCTGACGACAACAAGAAGCAGCGCACAGAGACGAGTGCCATCTTTGCTGGCACTGGCTCGGATGTCCAGCTCAAGAAGAGCAAGAAAAGTGGAGAAGACAGCCCTGTGAAGGGGTCGTCACAGGCAGGCAACGAAAGCACCAAAATAGCCGACCCTGGAGCAGCAGAGGCGAAAGGTAGCACTGAACAAGGGCTTTTGAGCAAGGAGAAGATCCGACAGATGCGAGAGCTGGCGAGACAACTGAGCCAAAGAATCGGCGCAGGTACCAAGAAGCCCGAAAAGAAGCCACACCACAAGCAACACAAGTCTAAGAAGAGCGGTGAGTGAGCTTTTTCAGGTTAGCACAATGTGGTCAGCCGGTGCCAGTGATAGGTCAAATGAGCGCACAGCCCAGAACGATATGGGCAGCATCATGGCCCACAGGATAGCTTCCCGATGCACAGTAGCAGCTCATAGTTACTCTGTAAATGAAAGAGCACTAGAACACCCAAGGAAGCATGCAGCAGTTTTGTGTTGCCTTGGGCAAGCTTTTGTCAATTAGACATCCTGTAGCAGAGAAAGAAGAGAGGTATATCCTGTATTTACTCGCATACTTTGCATACCCCTAGTATGAATCAGCTTTACTTTAGAAAAGAAAGTAGTATTGCAGATTTCACGCTATGCAACCTACGTGAGCCAGCTCTCCGGCGCGCTCACAAAGAGACTTTGGCCTTAGGATGTTTTGGATGGACACACCGTTCGTTGAGCAGGCAAGCACAGTATGATTTCATGGTTCGCTTATGCAGTTACCTCCACATTTTTTGGTGTGAAATGCTTCAGCCATACTGCATGTTAGTTTATCTATGATTAAACAAGACCTTGTTTTCACACCATGCAGGATGGCAATGGTAGTTTTTGCAATGATCAGCTAGGTGTGAGCGATAACTTTTGTCCAATGACTTCCAATGTTGTTTAAGGTGAGTGTCTTAAAAGGGTCAGGAATCAACCCTCGCACTTGGCTTTCAAAAAACTCCTTCGAATCAGTCTGACGCCTCCCAGAACATTTTTTTTTTAAAGAATGTTTCGAAAAGCTATAGTAAAGCCGGAGATACAGGGATGGCAATATTTACCTGTCGCATTCCTGTTCAGCTCCCTTCATTCTGCAAGAGAGGTTCGCGACGTCCCGCATAGTGCATTATGTCACTTTGCTCCAACGTTGCGTCATTTACTTTTCAGTTAACATGGCGGTGCTGATGACTGCTGCTGGCAACTCATAGTCTGGGTCGGCTGCTTCTCACTGCGTTGTAGCTGTTGTGTTTGGTGCGATGTATTTCTCTTTCCACTCTGGAGAACTGTATGGCGCTTCTAGCACAAATGAGCGAAGCAACCACAAGCGGTTGTTTTCTCATGTAAGCACACACTCAACCACTTGTTTGCTGTCGCCGGCCTAACATTTTTTGTCTTTAGTGTGAAACAATGCCTGCCTATTGTGCTGTAACATGCTCAAGCTGACTAGGAAGGTCTTGAAGAAAGACATTTTATGAAAAGGTATCATATCAAGGTTCGCTCTTTTTACTTGTAAACGGATAGTGATGTATGTGTAGGAATTGCCTGCATTTTTGTGAGCTCTCCTAAAAAGTGAACTTGAAGGGCAGGCTGATTGTAATCCTTCGCTGTCATCATGTGTTGGCAATGTACATTGTAAGCCTTCTGTGGCGGCAGATCCCCTATGTGATATGCATCTGGTGTAGCATCAGCCGCATCGGCATCACATAAAATGGCAGATGTGTTCAGATTTCCTCACAAACACGAGTGTGGCCATACATGCACAGTGGGGGAACAGCTGCGCCATTTGCACCATTGTACACCAAGCTTGTTTACCTGCACCATCCTGTGCCAAACCAGCCTTGCTGCGCCAAACTCGTTTATTAGCGCTGTACTGCGCCGCAGCACCTCGATTCAGTTCCAAGGTGCAACAGCCACAGTGTAAGAATAAGTTGGGTGCTGGCACTTGCCACTCTGCATAAAGAGAGGGTATGACCACATTGCATTTGTCGATGACTTTGAGCCACGAGTAGTGTTTGTCGCATGAGTTGAGATGGTGCTGCAGTTTGGGGGGTCAGGAATGTACGCGGAGCTCATTCTGAACTTTGCGTGCAAATGAAGATATTCCTGAAAGCTTTGTGTGCATGGGCAACTAATGACGTAGTGTGTAAAAAGTAAGGCACAGGACAAGAGAAGGGACATAGAGGAGCGCTCCTCTTCACTCATCCTGTGTCTCAGTCTTTACAAGGTACGTTATTAGTTAAGTATTACCAACACACCCATCTTTATACCCTTGTGTGCATGCGATTTAGAAACGCTTTGCCATCTGAGCATTGCCAGTTCAGTGCACCTATACCTCGACGCTCGCTGCAAATGACTCCGAGTGCGCGTTGGTGGCCTTGTCACTGACTGCGCCTCGAAAATGGACAAGTGGTATTTTTTTTCCCGAATTAGAAGTCGGGGTATATGGCTTGTATGGAACATGTGTTGCTGATGTGAACAATACCGCGCCTCCTTGAGGTGATCAATTTGCAGCTGTAAACTATTGCACGGGTATGTGCACAATATTTATTGGTTTTCTTTTGTCTTCAACGCCGAGTGCGACATCATTATTTCTCGTAAACAATATTTGAATATGCCGACACAAAATTCAACACCGGTTTCACTGAATGTGAAATATACTGCCAAAAAACATGCTCCACAGGGACGAAGCTTTTATTAGGACACTGCAAATTATCTGAGCAAAGTACCTCAAAAGTGGATTCTAGTTCCATTCCCTTATCTTTAAACACATTTAGAATGTGCTCACTTTTTTTTAACAGTGTGTGAATTATTAATAAAAGTCAAATCACTCTGTAACACTTATCTGCAATTTGGCGTTAATGGCTCAATTCCACTGCGGAGGTAATAAATGGTATAGCGCCTTGTGACCAGTTAGTCATTGAATAATTGGGAATTCTGTGTCCCACCTCACATTCCTGACAGTAGCACTACATGTATCAGAACACGCTCAGCTCATCCGCACACTGACTGCTTTATTCCTTTCACATTTCATGCATAGAGACGACACATTATTTTCGTTTCGTGTTTGTATGGCGCCAAAGAGTGGTGTGCCTGCTGGGACAGCCACCTCACTCAGCATACACGTTTTCCCGATAGTGCTCCGCACGACCGCAGGGCATTCTAGAGTTGCTTTAAAAATAGTTATATTAACATAAACAGGATATTGTGGGGCACCATGTCAAATGCTTTGGCTAGATCTATTTGCAACATGGCCACTTTAAGGATTGTGGCATCACAATACTCTGAGAGGCTTTTAGCGACGTGAATATTCATGAATATACTCCTGCCCTTATGCCACATGTCTGATGTGGCTAACCAACTTGTGTACAACTCCTTGCAACCTCCTTGACAGAACTTTTATTATGCCTTGTAATCCACTTTCATAAATGTGATTTGCCTGTATCCTCTTACTCTATGTAAGACATATTTCTCTTTTTTTAGGGATCAATGCTGTGTGCACACGATTAAACTATGGAGGCATAGTCCCCAGAACAAAAGGCTCTGAAATTACTTCATACAATGACTCAGTCATATGCGACTGAAACGCTTAATAAAAATCAGCATTAATACCATCTTGACCCAATAATTTGCCCATACTGAGATCTATAGCCCTCTCAGTTTTTCTTGCAGTAGTAGGTAGTCATTTTTAGTAGTACTATTTTTTCCGCGTTAAGTATCGGCATTTCTGTATTCTCAGACCTTTTGGCACGCGATACGAAAGAAGTTCTTGATTGATTATGTTCTCTCACTGATAGTACTATTCATTTTAATTTACAATATTTTATTAACTCGAGGGTACGCATTTTCATCTGATAAGGGACTATGTCGGCGCTTCACCCACTAGGTTTCACCCTAGTGGGTGAAGGCGCTTCACCCACTACGGCGCTTCACCCACTACGGCGCTTCACCCACTAGGTCGGCGCTTCACCCACTAGGTCTGTTTCGATTTTGACCAAATTTTTAAGCTCTTACCGCAGGTCGCCTCTTTTCGCACTTGATATTGCGTAACAGCCCCACACAACGGCGTTATTTTTATCTTTTACCTAAACAATTCACACCTTTCTGCCGCACTGCCTTCTGTGTCATTGAAAAAACTGGATTTTTTTTCTTGGTCTTATCAACAAGGCCTTTGTGTGTGATTAACTTAGTATTCAATTTCTGCCTTTCCCATACCATCTTCTTTTTGCACTTTTGCCCAATCTCAAATGACACCAAGCAATGAATACTGAAGGAAAAACATCGACATCATAGTTTTGACACAAAGGCGTAATCTCAGAACACACATAAAATCTATCTAGACGTGCATGACTAGTGCCTTGAAGATGTGTAAAGTGTTGACAAATTTTGTGCTTGATGCTTCATTGCAAACTTACCCTATGTAGGCCTTTTGTCAGGAAAGAATCTCATTATAAGGAATAATAAAATTAGAACAACAAAGAAACAATGAGGCATCAAACAATGTGAATCAGGTATTGAGTAGATTGTCGAATGCTCCGAGCCATTACAAAGTATGAACTATAATTCTTCATCGTCATCAGCCACAGCATCGAAAAATTCCTTTGCAAGTGTTTAGCGGGCACTACACTTCTAAAAAATTACGACAAATGGATAGTGAATATCTTTTACTACACAAAAATTATGATAATTTATCGTGTAGTGGGATACCCTGCAAGTGTTATTTTAGCAGTTACCCAAGGAATGTTACCCAAGAAAGGCTCTAAAAAGGCTGCTCTTCTAGCTTTTGCTGTGACTTTGCCGCACGTTTCGCGCAAGCCTGTCAGTTTTTACAGCGAAAGCTGTTATGAGATCAAAACTCTGTTCACGCCCGGCGCTGTACTTGTCCACCGCCGCCGCTGGTGTCCCTAACCTCTATCATAGAAATAAGAAGAAAAAAACCAGTACCAAAGACACGGTGGGGCTGCAACTCGGGTCCACTTCGTGCCAGCCCAGTATTCTACCACTGAGCCACACCGGTGCTTGGGACTTGTTGGCGAACTTGTCTTAGGCAGGCTCGATGTCGGTAAAGCAATTGCGTTAGACTTACAAGGCATCTTAAAACAGCAAAAGAACAACCTGTCGTCGCACAGTGCGAATAGCGTAACGAGTGGGTCTTCCAATGCTCCAATCTATTACAAAATGTAGATGTAAATGTAGATCCTAAACTCGTGACTCGCACCCAGTCTGGAGGATCAGCCAAGAATCGGGTAGCTTACCAAAAATGAATGTATATAAATAATACTGGTGAAATGAAAATTAACAGAAATATTGTTTTTTTTTTTAATTATTTTTGAGAAAAATTTTCATGAACTAGTTTCTACTGATTGAGCAATAAATGATTGATAATAAAGAAAATTTTTCAATAGCCTACATGAGTTAACTGAGAACCTTTTGGTATTGAGGTTATTAAGTAAATCTCTTAGAATGTACAGTGAAATCTTGCACAGCCACGTACACTTTCCTGTTGCTGTGCCCTAGGGTATGTGCACCTAAGGATAGTAAATTTGACCTTGTCAAAGCTAAGTCAAGGATTTGTAATGGTATTTCTAGTGATACCTTTCTTAATGTTGAAAACTTTCTACAAGAGATGAAAAAGTGCTCCACAGTTTGCTCTTCTCCACAAAAAGAACAAAGTGGAGAAGGAGTCAAGCCTGCTCTAAACAAATAAAAATTTAATGGAGGAATACGACAGCGAAATCGTGTGATTAAAACTTCCAGCCATTGGTTATGACATGAGAAAGTTTTCCAGGATGTCATTAGATGGTTGAAATCCAGAGAATTTGTTAAAGATGGTGTAGAGAATTCTCGCATCATCATTTGCCTCCGAAATCTAGAAGCTACTATAAAGGCTGTTGTAGGGGTAATATTTATAGCTGGTCCGTCTAACGCCGCTTTCGTTAGTGCATCAGCTGTTTCATTTAGAGTTATGTCTCTATGCCCCGGCACTCATACTAATCGCACCTGGGTTAAGTGATTCGGTACTAGAGAGTTGAATTCGTCTAATGTTTTCGAATCACCGGATGCCATGAGAGCACTGCAGACCGACAAGACGTCTGTGATTATTACAGTGGAATTCATTGATGTTGGCAGTTTTCGAAGGGCCTATGCTACGGCTAAAAATTATGCAATAAAGACAGGTGTGAAATCTCTGGAATTAGGAGGGAAAAGGACCAGTCTAAAACAGGGCAGAATATACGAATATTACTATTTTCATCTCGCTGCAAAGCGTCCGTCGCAATGATATGTGCTTGCATTCCTAGCAGGTAGTGCTGTCAAGTAGCTCTTAAAGGGCCACTCAGCATGTTTGACAATTTTGAGCTGACAAGCGCAATGCGTAGACGAGGCGTTCATGATCACGTCTGTCAAAATTTGCAACGCTATGCGCCGCGGAAATGGGTCAAATTTCAAGATGAAAGCTGCTCACCCTCCCCTCTACCAGTGCACGCATAGAGAATGAGGGCATGACGCAGGCGTAGGAATGGCCCTACATACACAGCAATGCGGTGACGTTGGTCCTCTACATAAACGAGTCTGCTCTGACGTTGTCAACAGTATATATACCACGTGACGTGGCAAAAATTATTTAACACAACATGCATAGTTTATAGTTTATGTATTTCTTGCTTTAAGAAAATAATAAAACTTGAAATAAATAATGAGACGCAATAAAAAATTGTGCACGTTTTTTTTTACATTTTTTTCCGTGAAATGCTACGAGATGCGAGGCTAATGTGCCAGCGTTTCGCATGCGTTCGGGTCCCGGCGGTCACCGCATTGAGCAGACGACCACCGTGGAACGCTCCTACGCGTTTGAGCACTCATTGTGCTCATCTACTCTACCGCGTCTAAGCCAGCGTTTCCAAATGATCCCGCAGAAACAGACAGAAGACCACAAAATAACGCTGCTCGACCAAGTAATGCCGCTCGTGTGCACGGGGGCTGGGCTTGTTCGGGCAGGTCATGCGCACGTTACCTCTCGGTCAGATGTTGGAGAGGGTGGGGAAGAGGTTTGGCTTGCGAAGGCTACGCAGAGGAGCAGCAAGGGTTTCGAGCTCGCCTCCTCTCACCCTCGTTTTGCACCGCTTCAAAAAACCTGTTTTGTCCGCTCGTAATGAACTGATTCGAAAAATTTTTGTGGCAAAACGCTCCTCATCGGATACCCAACAACTTCCACTGTCTAATTAAAATTCGGTATGGGGCCTGGTGATTGGCCCTTTAACAAATTACTCAGCAGGTGTTTAGCACTATTAGAGAAAATGTCATCAAAGTATATTTGGAGAGAACGTGTCGAGCTACAAATTGGCAGGACCTCCGTAATTTGCACGGATAGTGGGCCGAGAAGAGACTGTACAAACTTTATTTGAGGTGTGAAATCTAGGCCAATGACAATTAAAAAATAAACCAGGTTGCGCAATGAAAACTGTTTCTTTACGCCTCAAAGGAGATTCAAATGACCTTAAGTACAATTGTACAGTCAACATTTTGAATCTGGTGACGAGTGAGGGAATTCTAGTTTCTATATATAAAACGTTATTCGCTACAAATTTAGGTAGCCTCAAGCACGTACGCATTGCCTGTTTCTCCAGAAGAACAAGGGGACGTAGCTTATAAGCAGGTGCCCCGGAGTATAAGGCTCATCCAAATTCTAGAATTGGCCTCACATACATGCGGTATATTGATAATAACGTGGCTCTGCGTGTTCCTGATTGCCTGTTGCTTATCCTCCGTAATAAGCCAGTCGCCCGAACACCCTGTGCCGCAATATATTCTATGTGGTTTCGCCATACTAGAGAGCTGTCGTATATCACTCGTAGATATTTGAGGATTCGCACTTGTGGAATGGTATCAGTTTTGTATGGGAAAAATGTATATATTGGGTCTTTTATCATAAATACTAATAATGCAGACTTGTTCGCGTTTAGAGATAGATGAATAACGTCGATCCAGTGCTCTATTTTAGATAAGTACGTTTGGAGGTTTCGATAGGGAGCGTGAATGTCATGAGCAGACGAAAAGAATAGGATATTGTCAGCATACACATACATCTGAACATTCTCATTGCATGGGATCGAGCTTATTCTAATATTGAATTGTACCGGAGAAAGAACAGCGCCCTGCGGTACTCCTTATTCTTGTTTATAAGTACGTGACAAAACA
The DNA here is from genome assembly GCF_043290135.1 of Rhipicephalus microplus. Taxonomy (NCBI): domain Eukaryota; kingdom Metazoa; phylum Arthropoda; class Arachnida; order Ixodida; family Ixodidae; genus Rhipicephalus; species Rhipicephalus microplus. Next base: position 7,523,430 of record NW_027464587.1, on the reverse strand, counting down.
CCATCTTGTGAACAGTAAAATGTTCTATGTTTTAAAGATTTCGTTATCCATGCTTCTAAATATACAGTCGAGCCCGCTTATCACGAACCTGAGCGTGGCGCGGCATCTTTCGCTGTATCCCGAAGTTCGAAGTAAATGAAACACAGCTTTAAAAAATGTCGCGAGTGAAAACAGAAACTTTTTTTGCCCCAAAAAGTCCTTAATGCACGTGTTTCAAAGAGCAGAAATGATAAAGGTGGTCTCAAGTTCATTTAAAACGGCAGGCTGCTCGTTCGCCGAGGCCCGTGGCATAAGCTGCATGAGGCGCTGGCTCCAAAGCTTCGTCGTTCTCGCAATCCGATTCCTCCAAATCGCTCTCGCCACGTACTTCATTCACAATGCCCCAATCTGTGCACGGTTCCGCAGTGTCGTCATCATCATCGGCTGTAATTAAATCATCGCAACAGATGTCCTACCCGCTCTCCCAGGTCAGAGTCGACGACGCGCTGCCACAAATCGCCGCAGCAGTGGTCCTGTTCAGAAGCTTCAGGCTCGGCATCGGGCCCGATGATCGACGCAGTCGGCTTCGCGAAAATAGTTTCGCGCACATGTAGCCGTCACCGCCACCCACGAAATATTCACCATCTCCACAGCTGAATACCGGGATGCCCAAAGCGGCAAGTTGGCTGCCAGGTGGTCAAAAGCTATGCGCAAGTGCTCCGCAACGCGGCACCGAACACGCGGATTACGCTCAAGCCAAGCGGTCACACTTGCGACGGTTTTTTTGTTTTTTTGTTTTTTAGCTGCACAAAAAAGCGTGCTAGTCCTCCCGTCGGCCATCATGACCACACACACACACCAAGAGCGAGCAAGACGCGCACATGCGTGGAACAGCTCTAGGTGCGTTTCCAGTAGAAAAACGAAACTAATTCGAGCCAGCGTGGCGGGCGTCGCGGGGCGGTGGAGACGGGCGACGGGGTTGTGATCAAGAAAGAAGAGCAGACTTGCGAGAGAAGGGCAAGGAGTAGCGATAAAGCACGGAGGAATGAAAGATTCCTTCTTTTGTGCGATAAAGAGAGGGGAGGATGCGGCGGGAGGGCGACTTTGAAAACCAAAACACAGGGGAAGGTGGGTAGCTTGCTTGAAAGGTTCGCGAAACTCGCACGTAGAAAAACTTAGAAAGAGTGCCAGCGCGCGCAGAAATCAAAGCTGCCTCGTTCATGGCCGTCTCGTTCGGTGCGCGCGGCGGCGTTTGCAGAAATCATTCGCAGAAATCGGCGGCGTTCTCAGAAATCGTTTTGTTGCGCCGGTAGATTTGCGTGGCCTCACGAACTTAGATATTTCGCGATTCATCCCGTGCAAATTAACAGCAGTTTTCGCTCTTCCACACGCGCGTGGAAGGCATGCTGAGTCGAGTGCAAAGTGAGCAAGAACAAGTCCTAAACATGAAACGGATCGTAAATTATCATAGTTGGTGAGGTAGCGTACGCACGTGCACTAGACACAGACTATCGGGTAGAGTCGGTGGCCGACGATGTTGGCAAATGGTCTGGTCACTCCAGGCCGGTGACCCCAACGACAGTACCAGCGATCAAAAACAGGGTACGTGGCCGACCGGTTTTCGAAAGATCGGTGGCAGTGTGAAAACACGGGCCTCGTCTGGTGATGCGGGTTGCTCAGAGTAGCTGGGGGACAAAGGACAGAGGGTTGCGTAAGAAAAAGCGGTCGTGGAGAGCAGCAACTAGAGGGGCGCGGAGGCAGAATCGGCGTTTAACAATAATAATGTATGGGCACCTCGTTGATGCCTGATCGGTGGTTGAAATTGGTTTCCTGGAAAGTCGGCAGACCGCTGACTCCATTCGCTGTAACCGATCGGCGGCGCTCGGAGACATTCGTTGTAAGTGCAATTTTGTGCCATTGAATCAATGTATATTTTGACGGTCACGCCAATATTGTTCGTTTTAAGTGAAAGTTCGTCTTAAGTGGGGCCGTTATATGTGGGCTCGGCTATACCGGCAAATTCATTTCTCTCTGACAACTGACTAGTACACTATGCTCGATGCTGTCTTCGCTTTTGTTGTGTCCAGTGTAACTAGAGCTGTGTACTGCCCTTGACGCCGCGCCAGATGTGTGCGACTCTCTAGGTCTATATGCGCTTGTCATATGGAACATCCCTGCCTGAATCCGATTTGACATGGGCGAAGAACCCTTTCTCTATCAACAAATTTCATTATGCGAACATTCACCACTCTCTCTCTATTACTTTGACAAAATTGGAGGTTAGTGCAATTGGCCTGATATTGTTCAAAATGTAACCTTCACCTGGTTTTTTTTAGAATAGGTATGACTTTCGTGATTTTCCATTGAGATAGAATCCAAGCTTCTCTTATCGAATAATTTATTACATTAAGTACATCCTTCGTTACTCATTGAATAAAATTTTCAGCATTGCTGAAGTGACTTCATCTGGGCCTGGAGCCACCATAATCTCTCGTAACCTCTGCCACTTTCGCAATCGATATTTCGGTGAAGCTGTCACTTGATCATGAGATTACTGGAGGGGGATAAACATTAGTCGAGAATCGCTTTTCCAAACCTTGAGCTGTGCTTTCCAATGACTGCTTCAATTCCTGAGAGGATAAAACTATAGATTCAGGTTTTACTGCTTGAGGAATCAGTTTCTTATGTCTCAGATACCCAAATAGAGCTCTTTTGTTGTTTGATTTCGAAAGAAATTCAAAATGCTTTTCATCATACTCTGCCTTTGCTTTAGCCATCATACGTTTAAAAGTACCTGCAATGAATTTATAATCTGACCAGTTTTTTGGACACTGATTGTGTAATAGCTTCTTCATGGCAGTTTTTCTGCGCCTGAAATCCCGAGTACAGTTATCATTCCACCATTGCGACACAGGTTTTTGTTCAACTGATTGAACCTCGAATTCCGCTTTGCTACGCGACTCCTGTATTACTGAACAAATGCTCAATGCTTTTTGCTTTACAGTTGCTTCAGACAAACTCCATGAAGCCTTGCAAAGTCCTTTTAAAAATACTGTAATTTATGCATGTAAGTTTTCTAGTTGGAACAGATATTAGTGGGCACACAATGACAAATGTAACTGGAATGTGATCGCTATTAGTCCCAGTGTCAACAGTCAACCAAGATGAGATGCCAAGGCCTGATCCCAAAAAAGTTAAAGATGAGGATGACATCCCTCTGATAAAAGTGGGGATACCTGTGTTATGACAAGTGAGACTATTACCCTGAGACCAGTCCCATAATTGAGTACAGCACGAGTCTGTCCTTGAGCCCCAAGTTATGTGATGGGAGTTGAAGTCTCCTGCCAATAGGACATTATTATTGCTAATGGAAATTACACTATCCAAAGGGTTTGTGTCATGAACCCTTGATGGATAATATATATATTTGCTATGTGAAATGTTCTACATGAAGGAAGCCTCAAAGAAATTACTATACTTTCGTACTCCGGCGACAGAGACTAAAGCGTTATTTTTGCTTTGTGGCAAAATCTAGTAGAGACTAATGTAAGTAACCCACCCCCTCTTGACAATTGATCTAAACGGAATGATCTATAGTTTTTTAAATGAAAAAACTGATCTGGAACTAACCAAGTTTATTGTAGCAATATTATATCTATTTTTTTTCCAACGAGACAAGATAAATCTGTGGAAACTGTAAAAATAGAACGACAGTTCCACTGTAAGACTTTTAATGGCTCAATGGTGGGATATACCAATAGTCGAAACAACCTTCTCTAGTATGCTGGCCTTTATGACCTTGCTAGGCGGAGCCTTTTTTGCTTCTGTCTGTGACGACACGGAAGAAGGGTTTAAGAGAGATCAGCTACATTTCTGGGCACGCGAATCGATTTCAACATCAGTGTTGACACTGAGATCTATAGTAGGGAGGTGACCTCTCTCTGTAGGCTTATTAACCACCCGAGTGTCTTCTAGGAGCACGCTATCGGCTCTCGTGCTGTATCCTGCCTTCTGCTGAGATGTCAGTGTAGAACTTGTCTGAGGAGAAGCTGCTGAGTTATTCATCAGCTGAGTTAATTGAGCACTCATCATCTCATACAGACATTGAGAGGTTGGTAAATAACCTGTCCATTGCTTTTGATACTGCCTTTTCTACTTCCACCTCAATTGTTTGAGCAAAGCTAGCATTTGCCATTGCATTTTGTCGACTGGCAATCCCAGCATACCCTTGTGTCCTTTTCTTGATAACTGTCATTGCTTCTCTCCTTGAGCATCATTGCCTGTCCATTACTGCCAACAGTTGCTTCTCTACTGAGGAGTAATTCTAGACGCCTAAAGCACCACAGGAAGAAATAATCACAGAGAAAGAGCATCAACTCGCAACTGATTTATTTGCAGGAGAAACGCAGGAAATATATAGCCGCACACGCATGTGCAGAGCACACTACTTCACCTAGCCACATGACCACAGACATAAACTGAGGACATTCAACCGGCATGTCTAATCAAGCAACGAAGCACAAAAATCAAACTCAGACTTGCGCAAGACGACTGACGTGTCACTTATACACAAGTCACCTTTTTTCTTTATCCAGAACGCTTCCATTATTTCACGAGCCAGAGCATCTGGGCTTTTGGCGAGGACAGAAATGCTTGAAAACCTCGCCTCACAAGAACAGGAACGGCAATGCACAGGCAAATGTGCTCCGGAATTATTTCAAAATGAAAGCTCATGTTCCCTAATTCTCACGTTCAAACACCGTCCAGTTTGGTCGATGTAAACCCGGCCACAACTAAGTGGGATTATGTACACCACACCCACTACGCAAACCACATACATCAAAGCGCGTATTTTTCCACAGGTGGAGGCGCTCGGGTGTTTTAGAAATACGTGGGCATAGGCCAGCCAGCTTTCGTGGCGCAGAAAAAACAACAGACACATTGTACCTGCTTGCCACGTTCTTAAGGTTGTGCGCTACCTTATGAACATATGGAACAACCATAGGTTGTTTATCCCTTGGCTGCCTGTATTTTCGTTTGCTCTTGAACTTTTGAAGGAGGTTTTCCGAAACGGAAACAATGACGGAGTTAGGATAGCCAGCTGAATGCAGCCGCCTAACCTGATTCAAGTACCTATCTTGCATCCTGTGATGGCAAGATTTCACTAGCGCTCCCTCGAGACACATGGTTGCAATGGCTCTTTTTATAAGTTTAGAATGAGCTGCATCAAAAGGTAAAAGCTTTTTGCGCGAACGTGGATGATACGCCCAGCACACGTGTCGCTTCGAGAACATGATGCTCAAGTCTAAAAACTGCAATTTATTGTCAGTGGGAAGCTCATGCGTAAACGAAGGGCCGTTAGCATGTTGTCTGAAAAGTGCTAAAATATCATCTACTGAATTGTGGTGGTCGTCAGAGGGTTAGCGTTTAAAATGACTAAAAAGTCGTCCACGTACCTAAAGACTTTCAGCACCTTTGCACCGTCAATTGCTTGAGCTAAAGCAGTGTCTAAGCAAGGTAAGAACATGTTACACAGCACTGTTCTAATGTTCGAGAGGGCCGCAGGCGTATCTCTAGATAACTTTATGACGTTGTTGGAATTTTATCTTACATCAACCTTTGTATCTCATGATGGCAATCTTTACGTTCAGCGACAAGGGATCTGCATTGGCTCTTGTGTCGCTCCAGTGCTGTGTAACATGTTCTTACCTTGCTTAGACACTGCTTTAGCTCAAGCAATTGACGGTGCAAAGGTGCTGAAAGTCTTTAGGTACGTAGACGACTTTTTAGTCATTTTAAGCGCTAACCCTCTGACGACCACCACTAGTTCAGTGGATGATATTTTAGCACTTTTCAGACAACATGCTAACGGCCTTTCGTTTACGCATGAGCTTCCCATTGACAATAAATTGCAGTTTTTAGACTTGAGCATCATGTTCTCGGAGCGACACGTGTGCTGGGCGTATCATCCACGTTCGCGCAAAGAGCTTTTACCTTTTGATGCAGCTCATTCTAAACTTATAAAAAGAGCCATTGCAACCATGTGTCTCGAGGGAGCGCTAGTGAAATCTTGCCATCACAGGATGCAGGATAGCTACTTGAATCAGGTTAGGCGGCTGCATTCAGCTGGCTATCCTAACTCCGTCATTGTTTCCGTTTCACAAACTCTCCTTCAAAAGTTCAAGGGCGAACGAAAATGCAGGCAGCCGAGGGATAAACGACCTATGGTTGTTCCATATGTTCATAAGGTAGCGTACAACGTTGAGAACGTGGCGAGCAGTTACAACGTGTCTGTTGTTTTTTCTGCGCCACGAAAGCTGGCTGGCCTATGCCCACGTATTTCTAAAACACGGAGTGCCTCCACTTGTGGAAAAATACACGCTTCGATGTATGTGGTTTGCATAGTGAGTGTGGTGTACTTAATCCAACTTAGTTGTGGCTGGGTTTACATCGGCCAAACTGGACGGTGTTTGAACGTGAGAATTAGGGAACATGAGCTTTCATTTCGAAATAATTCCGGAGCACATTTGCCTGCGCATTGCCGTTCCTGTTCTTGTGAGGCGAGGTTTTGAAGCATTTCTGTCCTCGCCAAAAGCGCAGATGCTCTGGGCCGTGAAATAATGGAAGCGTTCTGGATAAAGAAAAAAGGTGACTTGTGTATAAATGACACGTCAGTCGTCTTGCGCAAGTCTGAGTTTGATTTTTGCGCTTCGTTGCTTGATTAGATATGCCGTTTGAACGTCCTCAGTTTATGTCTGTGTTCATGTGACTAGGTGAAGTAGTGTGCTCTGCACATGCGTGTGCGGCTATATATTTCCTGCGTTTCTCCTGCAAATAAATCAGTTGCAAGTTGACGCTCTTTCTCTGTGATTATTTTTTCCTGTGGTGCTTTAGGCGTCTAGAATTAACCCTCAGTATGACGAACCAATTAGCCCAACAACAAATACTTCTAAGTTGCTTCTCTTGAAAGAGAGCGGGACAACTGGAATAATTTGCTTTACGAGTACCCTCACAGAGACAGCATTTCTCAGCTTGAACCTTACATTCAGCGTGCGAGTGTCCCTCACCGCAAATGCAACACTGTATTCTAGATTTACACCCACGAGCACTATGGCCAGAACACCAACAATTTTCACATTGCAGGGGACGCGATGCTAATTTTCATACATTCGATTTTTTCATTTTCATTTCCTTAAGGACCCCACTGGGGGTATTACATAAGGGGTGGATACACATGAAAAGAGAACATTTGAACACGTTAATTTTCGCAGCACAGGTGATTTGTAACATTTGTCGCGAAGGTTGATGGGCAGGTGGTTGAAAAAATGGAACAGGGGAGGTCGTTCTAGTCCTTGACGGCGCGGGGAAAAAAAGAAGCAGAAAAAGTGGCAGTTCTGTTGCGATAACGGGACACTTGAAGTGGATGGCTTGTGCGGTGTGAAACGTATGTCGGAGGGATGATGTAAGGAGCTGCATTGAGAGAAGAATGAAAAAAAATTTATGAAAGAGAGAAAGGGTGGCGATACGGCGGCGAACAGAGAGGGGGATAACTGAAGAGAGAGGGGTGAAAATGGTTCCACCCTGAAGATTAGTGGCCAAGTTTTATTTCAGATGGGCACGATGTTCCGGCAAAAGTTGCGATGACTGACTCCGGCTACCTTCACCTCAATTGCACCGGTAGATAGCTATTATTCCCACAAAGAGAGTTTCTCAAGCGTTTCAGATGGGCTTAGTTGTGAGTCATTTCTATGCACAACGCCTTTAGTGCATTCAAAATGGGGTGGGATACATGCACTCACCGGGATAGAGGTAAACGATGAGCATTTGAGAAGATCTGCTACACAATTGTCTGGTGTTCGGCACACGATACCTCCGCGGCCGAACTGTCGTACCTCAGTGATGCTTTCGTATTCAGAGGTTATCGCCCGAAGCAGCTCCTGGGTCGCTTTAGGGTTGTTCAACCGTATTGCTTCATTACCCAAGGGCACCAGTGCAACGGTAATGCTGCTAAGGCGGTTGTGTAGAAAGAGATCAAGGAGAATCTCATCTGATCGAAGAGAGGCTGTTCATGTCGAACTGCTTTGCCCAGGAGAATTCCTGTACATTGCTGCGATCCCTTGATGACATCTGAAAGTGAACTAACACAAGATAACAGATACAAATGGACTCAAAAGATATCAAGTCACCCTATCTTTAACAACCAAAACCACCAGAACAGAGTATGTGGGAATTGAGGCTGGCCCGCTGCCTTTGCGCGGGCTTTTTCGCCTTTTCTGCCGTTCTCATGTCCCGACATGTCTGCCCTCCTTTGCTGTCTGCCGCGCTGAGAGAGCGGAGTGACGTTTAACTCCCTCACCCGGTAGCGGATGTTGACGGTGGCGCCGCGCGCGGGGACTCCCAAGAGAGGTTTTCGCGCGCTGCGTCGGGAGCGGTCAGATACTCTCCGGGACAGCAAACGGTGAGCCACGCTATCTTTTCGTCCGTCGACTCCCGTCAGTCGGGGCTCGTCGGACTTCGCTGACGGCGCCTCGCGCCCAAGGCGAACGCTCACCCGCTGTTGCCCCGCTGCGTACGCACGGCCGAAGGGCGGTACGGTGTCCTAGTGCGTGGCCTCGCTACGCCGACCCGTCTCCCTTCGAAGCCAACGCGAGCGCCTTTGCCCTCGCTCGAGCAACCGGGCCTTTGCTCCGGTGTCTCCGTGGATCACCTTTACCGCGGAGACGTGCTCGTGGCACCCCTGTGTAGTACTTTGTGCCCGTGGCGTGGATAAGCCTACTTGCTTTCCCGCCGCGCCTTTTTGCAACGGGCTGTACTGCGTTTGGTGTTGCCACAACAAAGTGTTGCGACTTGAGCAGTATCGTGTTTCCCGCCACGGCGACGGTTAACGCGTGCCCTGCGGCTCGCTAAGACCGGACCCACGCTGGTGGCCGTACTCCTTCGGGATACGTGTACACCACACTGGCGCCCAACGCGGTATCAAAAGCTCTAGCTTTTGATTGCTCTTAGCGAGTCAGTTCGCCTGCGCGATTCGGGCTCGTCGCAACATGGCTGCTTCGCGGGACTTTTGTCCGCTGTCCCTTTTAGCGGATGCCGCGTTGCACACGGAGGCCATTGCCTCTATGGACGGGAACCCTTCTGCACCCGTCCGTGTCGGCACCCCCTATTGCGGTGACGACACGAGGCGCCTAGCCGCTCCCTTTGGAGATGGCGCGTCGCTTCGGAATGGGCCTCTTGCCCTACCCGAACGTTACGCACAAGCGCCTCCGACACCCGTTCGTGTCGGCACCCCCTATTGCGGTGACGACACGAGGCGCCTAGCCGCTCCCTTTGGAGATGGCGCGTCGCTTCGGAATGGGCCTCTTGCCCTACCCGAACGTTACGCACAAGCGCCTCCGACTGCTAATGCGCCCTTTGGCATGCATGGCAGTTCGTCGGCGCAGCGCTCGCAGTCGGTTCCCTGCGGAATTGACAGGGCCCTCGCCGACTTTTGCCCGCTATCAGCCGTGCAACCGACACTTCGACCGCACGCAGAGCAGGCGCCTGAATTGTCGATGGTAGCCGCACCAAGTGCGCCTTTGGTTCGACAACAGGCAAATCCCACAAGGAGCCTATTTTGCTCTGGGTAAGTAAAGTGTGGGATTGGGCTAGTTGGTAATCCATATAAAACTTCTAGGCGCGTAAAACTTCAGACAACTAACATAAGAGACAAGGACGAGCGCAGACTTTCAACTGATTTTATTACTACTACGACACACATATATATATTAGAAAGAAGATAAGCAACACACAAAATCAAAAGGCGAAAAGAGAGATTGCAAAAACATCACACAAAATCAAAAGGCGAAAAGAGAGATTGCAAAAACATCACGTGCTCACCCTGGGCCCCCACGTGCCGAATTTAAAAACGCCAATTCTTTCCCAGATAATGCTATCGATGGTTTGCTGATACAGCTACCTCGAGCAATTGCTGCAGCTTCAATTACAAGTCTTGTGCCTTCATTAGGGTGGGACGCGAGAACCCTTGTCTGTTCGAACAAAGGCTGGCATCCACATTCGGAACAATGAGCGGCCAAAAAACCGTCCCGTCCTGCATTTCTTACTTTCTGGCAATGTTCTTGAAGTCTTACATTGAGGCACCTGCCCGACTGACCGACGTACTCAAGTCCACAAGACAAAGGTACGCCATAAACAATCCCTGTTGCACACTCAACAAACTTCTTTCGGTGCTTAATTTTGCAGCTACTCGTAGTGGTTCCTACGGGGCTTGTTTGGACAGATAATTTTGACAATTTATTCGGTGCGGAAAAAACCACTGACACGCCCGCTCTCTGGCCTATTTTCTTGAGTTTATGCGAGATACCATGTAGATACGGTATCACCGCCACCCTCTTGGGAGTTGCTTCTTGTAAAACGTCCCCATCGTTACCGGCCCTTGATTGTCTGCGCAGCTTCTCACACACAGAAACTAGCAACGAACCGGGATAGCCCGCTGCCTCTAGACGGAGAATCTGCCTGTCGAAACTTCGCTGGACTGAGTGGAAGCAAGATTTTGTTAAAGCGTTATATAAACATGCCTTTACAATTCCACGCTTCACCAGTTTGCTGTGAGAAGACGCGTACGGTAAAAGGGGTTTTTTCCCCCGTGGCTCATACGTCCAACACACGTGCCCAGCTGAAAAAGTTAGTATTAACTCTAAAAACCTCAGGGAACCATTTTCCGGCAACTCATACGTGAGAGACAGTGGTTCAAGGCATTCCTGGAACACTTGCAAGACTTGCTGAAAGCACTCACTAAGGACCTCAAGATCGCAATCAAACAAAATTAAGTAATCATCGACAAACCGGAAGCACTTACTGACATTCATTTGTACCAACCGTTGATGAATCTTTCTATCCAAATGAGCGAGATATAAATCGCTCAACACTGGGGCGATGCATGAGCCAATGCACACGCCTGTTTTTTGCAGAAAAACTTCACCATTCCACTCCGCAAAGGTGGAGGCAAGGTAAAGCTTCAGCACATCCAGGAAGCCAGAAACAGAGATACCACACTCGTTTTGAAAGGCAACAGCACCAAAATCCGAAATTGCTTTTTCAATGACATCAACAAGTGGTTTTTGAGGCAGAGAATAGTAGAGATCCTTTATGTCGATGGAAACACCCACTCGACGAGTGGACACGTGTTGACGGAGGAAGCCAACAATCTGCGAAGAATTGTTCACTAGAAAAGGATCATTAATCGGCAACAGTTTTAGGTACCTCTGAAGCCAAGAGGCAACACACTTCTGCCATGTGTCCCGTTCAGAGATTATAACACGAAAGGGCATATCAATCTTATGCGTCTTTGCAGAAAAAAACAAATTAAGCGCCAGTCTTTCTTGTTTGTTAACTGATCTCACGAGGCTACATAGATTAAGCTTATCAAGCATGTTGCACGCTTTTCGCTTCGCATCCTTCAGATTAATTTGCGGGCAAAGGTTAAACACAGAGTCAATAGCCGCGTGGCCTTTACTCATGAAGGTCCGGTTTCTTACGACACAAAACCCACCTTCTTTGTCCGAAGGCAGCAGACATAGTTTGTTGCTCTTTAGGTAGGAGACGACTTTCCTCACTGGAATGGTCTTTCCTCGAGGCGCATATCGGTAGAGGACATCAACACCTTCTGAAACACACCTCTCAGATTCACTGTCCGGGGCAGCCCTTGAAACGTTCCGCACTAACGAAAGCAGTTCCGCAGGTGAGTTTTTCTTTTCCACGGCGAACTTTGGTCCCAGGGATAGCCCAGGGTTTTGGTCCCAGGGTTTTGTGTCGTAAGAAACCGGACCTTCATGAGTAAAGGCCACGCGGCTATTGACTCTGTGTTTAACCTTTGCCCGCAAATTAATCTGAAGGATGCGAAGCGAAAAGCGTGCAACATGCTTGATAAGCTTAATCTATGTAGCCTCGTGAGATCAGTTAACAAACAAGAAAGACTGGCGCTTAATTTGTTTTTTTCTGCAAAGACGCATAAGATTGATATGCCCTTTCGTGTTATAATCTCTGAACGGGACACATGGCAGAAGTGTGTTGCCTCTTGGCTTCAGAGGTACCTAAAACTGTTGCCGATTAATGATCCTTTTCTAGTGAACAATTCTTCGCAGATTGTTGGCTTCCTCCGTCAACACGTGTCCACTCGTCGAGTGGGTGTTTCCATCGACATAAAGGATCTCTACTATTCTCTGCCTCAAAAACCACTTGTTGATGTCATTGAAAAAGCAATTTCGGATTTTGGTGCTGTTGCCTTTCAAAACGAGTGTGGTATCTCTGTTTCTGGCTTCCTGGATGTGCTGAAGCTTTACCTTGCCTCCACCTTTGCGGAGTGGAATGGTGAAGTTTTTCTGCAAAAAACAGGCGTGTGCATTGGCTCATGCATCGCCCCAGTGTTGAGCGATTTATATCTCGCTCATTTGGATAGAAAGATTCATCAACGGTTGGTACAAATGAATGTCAGTAAGTGCTTCCGGTTTGTCGATGATTACTTAATTTTGTTTGATTGCGATCTTGAGGTCCTTAGTGAGTGCTTTCAGCAAGTCTTGCAAGTGTTCCAGGAATGCCTTGAACCACTGTCTCTCACGTATGAGTTGCCGGAAAATGGTTCCCTGAGGTTTTTAGAGTTAATACTAACTTTTTCAGCTGGGCACGTGTGTTGGACGTATGAGCCACGGGGGAAAAAACCCCTTTTACCGTACGCGTCTTCTCACAGCAAACTGGTGAAGCGTGGAATTGTAAAGGCATGTTTATATAACGCTTTAACAAAATCTTGCTTCCACTCAGTCCAGCGAAGTTTCGACAGGCAGATTCTCCGTCTAGAGGCAGCGGGCTATCCCGGTTCGTTGCTAGTTTCTGTGTGTGAGAAGCTGCGCAGACAATCAAGGGCCGGTAACGATGGGGACGTTTTACAAGAAGCAACTCCCAAGAGGGTGGCGGTGATACCGTATCTACATGGTATCTCGCATAAACTCAAGAAAATAGGCCAGAGAGCGGGCGTGTCAGTGGTTTTTTCCGCACCGAATAAATTGTCAAAATTATCTGTCCAAACAAGCCCCGTAGGAACCACTACGAGTAGCTGCAAAATTAAGCACCGAAAGAAGTTTGTTGAGTGTGCAACAGGGATTGTTTATGGCGTACCTTTGTCTTGTGGACTTGAGTACGTCGGTCAGTCGGGCAGGTGCCTCAATGTAAGACTTCAAGAACATTGCCAGAAAGTAAGAAATGCAGGACGGGACGGTTTTTTGGCCGCTCATTGTTCCGAATGTGGATGCCAGCCTTTGTTCGAACAGACAAGGGTTCTCGCGTCCCACCCTAATGAAGGCACAAGACTTGTAATTGAAGCTGCAGCAATTGCTCGAGGTAGCTGTATCAGCAAACCATCGATAGCATTATCTGGGAAAGAATTGGCGTTTTTAAATTCGGCACGTGGGGGCCCAGGGTGAGCACGTGATGTTTTTGCAATCTCTCTTTTCGCCTTTTGATTTTGTGTGATGTTTTTGCAATCTCTCTTTTCGCCTTTTGATTTTGTGTGTTGCTTATCTTCTTTCTAATATATATATGTGTGTCGTAGTAGTAATAAAATCAGTTGAAAGTCTGCGCTCGTCCTTGTCTCTTATGTTAGTTGTCTGAAGTTTTACGCGCCTAGAAGTTTTATTTGCTCTGGGAACGGCGCGCCGGGCGGTGGTCTGTTTGAAACCGCCCCACTGATCGAGCTGGGCGACTGCTCGTCTTCGCTCGACCGCGCCGCTAACGCACCAACGGTTTCCTACGAAGCCGGTGCGACGACGCAGACTTTGCTGCAAAACGCCGTGCAGATGATCCAAGCACTCTCGGGAGCTGTGCAAACGCTTTCGGCTGTTCCGAAAAGCGGTCACCCCGCTGTTATGTTGCCTGTGCCAACCTACAGCGGATACGGTGATCAGCTCACCGCCCGAGATTACCTCGACTCTCTGTCACGTTATCAGAGAGCGATGGGTTTGGATGATAAGGTGGTGCTCGAACGTGTTGTTCCAGCTGCACTGACTGACACGGCGGTGAGATGGTATCGGCTTTCCGGTTACCGTGCAGCGAACCTCGAGGAATTTCGTGCGGTCTTTTTGCGCGAATTCCTACCCGCTGACTACGAAAGTAGGATGCGGCGAGAGCTCGAGCTCCGTACACAAGCTCCTGACGAGTCTTTACAGGAGTATGTATGGGCGATGGATGAACTTATTTCTATCGCTGAGCCCCGAGCCTCGAACGAGGAACGCGTCGAACGGGTGACACGGCAGGCACATCCGACTTTTTCGGCATACCTGCGCGGCGGCCGCTTCAGTGATTTGGAAGCGTTGGCCGCCGAGGCGAAGCGCATCCAAGGCGACATTCTCGCCGCGCGTGCCTATCGCCCGCCGCCGCCAGCCAGCGACGCCCTTGAGCCGCGCTGCGCTTGGAGAGGGGCCATGACCCTTCCCCAACGGCAACAGCCTCTCGGCGCCGCCTTTGCGGCTGCAACCGGCTGTGCGTGGGAGTTGAGCGATCGCGCTCTTGACCCCTTTACGCATGAAAGGCGGGCAGCCTGCGCTGCTCCGCCTGAAACCTCCACACAGGGACGCTTTTCGACCCAACGTAATGTTGGAGGTGCGGCTCGCAGAAACGTATCCTACGATAACGTAGCGAGCCGATCACGACAGCTCGAAGCTGCTCCGTCTGGGAATACAGACCGTGATGGAGTGCGCTGTTACCGCTGCCGTGAAAGAGGGCACATAGCAAGGGAATGCACCGGATCCAGGCCTCCTGCGAGGCAGGGCAACGGGCTTCCGGGTCGTTCGTGAATGCACGACCGACCCAACCTTTGCTTCTTCCCTCTGCGTGCAGGGCAAGCACTTTTCTTGCTGATACGCACGCGCCGTTCATTCCGGTCACCATTGCCGGCCGTGAATTTTCGGCTTTGCTGGACACGGGTGCTAGCGCCTCGTTGTTTGGCGAACAGGTGTTGTCCCACTTGCAGAAGCACTCGGTGCGCTTGCGGGACAGCCGAACGACATTCACCCTTGCGAAAGTCGTGGCCCATTCGGCAGGCGCTGCAAGGTTGACTGTCCGATGGGGAGATCGAATGAGACGCTGTCGGCTTATTCATCTTCCAGGGCTCAATGTTCCAGTGATTCTCGGTCGGGACTTTCTCCTCAAAACCGGTATCGTTGTGGACATTGCGAATGGCGGCTATCGTGATGGCCCATTTTGCCAACTCAAGCCGTTCATCAGCCCGCCGGCGCTTACCGTCGCCTTTGCGGCAGAAGCGTCGGAAACGTGCCTTGCGCAGAGTTCGGGACCAAGCCCCCGCTCACCGCATTTGCCCTCTCACAGTCCCCTTTGGGAACGAGAAGCGCGGCACGAACCGTGTCGTGCGCCAACTCCGGGGTCGTACCCTGGCGTTCCGCGCTCGTCGGCTCGAAACCCCTGCTTGGATCGACCGGCACGACACGAAGAGGCACTACATCCTTTGGTCGCCTGCGCGACTCAGTTGGATGAAGCACAGAAGGCTCGTCTGTCGACACTGTTATGTCAGTACGACGAGCTCTTCACCGATCAACCTGGCTGCACCGATTTTGTGAGCCATGTGATCGAAACTGGTGACGCGCTTCCTTTGAAGTGTAACCCCAGGCCCGTCAGTCCCGCCAAAAGGCAGATTATCGATGGGTTGCTAGATGACATGCTTGCGGCTGGCATTATTCGCCGCTCGTCTAGTTCCTGGGCGTCTCCAATTGTGGTAGTGCCTAAGAAAGATGGCAGTCATCGCCTGTGCGTCGACTATCGCCGTCTGAATGGAGTGACTCGTAAGGATGCCTATCCGCTCCCCACGATAAACTCCATCGTAGGTAACCTGGGTGATGCACGGTACTTTACCACGCTTGACGCCTCTAAAGGTTATCTACAGGTCCGGATGGGTACCCGTGACCAGTGTAAAACTGCGTTCACGTCCCACAGAGGGTTGTTCGAGTTTACTCGTATGCCCTTTGGTCTTTGCAATGCTCCTGCGACGTTTCAAAGACTCATGGACCGCGTCCTCGGGGAAGCAAAGTGGTCATACTGCATGTGCTACCTCGACGACATCGTGATTTATTCACGAACCTTCGAAGAGCACTTGGCCCATGTTGCCGATGTACTCGAGAGGGTGAGGACCGCCGGGATGACACTTAACCCCGCTAAGGTCCAATTAGCGCAGACCCGTGTTCAGTTGCTCGGGTTTACGCTGGGCGAAGGCTCTATAGAGCCGGATCGGTAGAAACTTCGAGCTATTCTCGAATTTCCCGTGCCCAAGGACGTACGTGGCCTTCGCCGCTTTCTAGGAATGGTCAACTTTTACCGTTCCTTCATTCCATCCTGTGCCCGACTGCAGGCGCCCTTGAGCAAACTCTTGGGTAAGTCTGCCGAGTGGCAATGGGGACTTTAGCAGCAGGAGGCGTTTTGCCGACTGTCTAACGCCATAGCGGAGACAGCGCAGCTCAAGCTCCCCGACCTGACCAGACCGTTCGTTGTACAGACTGATGCGAGCGATCTGGGTTTAGGAGCTGTTCTCCTACAGGAATACGATGGCGTGTTGCAGCCGTTGGCCTTTGCCAGCTGCTCCTTGGTCTCTGCGGAGAAAAATTATTCCGTGACCGAAAAGGAGTGCCTCGCCATCGTGTTTGCACTGCGGAAGTTTGACGTCTATCTTGATGGGACGAAATTCGTAGTGCAAACGGATCACAGTGCGCTCAGCTGGCTGATGCGGCTCCGTGAGCCTGCCGACAGGCTGGCGCGCTGGGCTCTCCTGATACAGCACTATGACTTTTCGGTGCAGTATCGAAAGGGGAGCACCAACGTGGTAGCTGACGCGCTATCTCGTGCCCCACTGTCGGCCGAGGACCTTGATCCCGGTGCGACCGCCGCTAGCGGTGCCTTAGCACTTGCAAGCGTCGGGGGCGAAACAGCAGCTTCGCCGCCGTTCGGCGTGAAGGGTGAGTCCCCATGCGGACAAACCTTGGCTGCTAACCAGGTAAGCGGCGCACCGCGAAGCGGCCGAGCGGGGGAGCTCTCCGAAGGCCACGAGGCCGAGAGCGAACCCGTAACGCCGACTCAAGCGGTTGTTGCTGCGGTCCTGAGTGGGCGCGATACCAGACTCCCCCATTTTGGGAGAATGGGCATCGCTTTCAGCAGAGAAGAGCTTCTGAAGGCCCAGCAAAGTGACCCGTTTTGTCGCGAAATATGCGACGGTCTCAGAGAGATGGAGCGCCGTGACGCTGCTTGTCCTGCAGCGGGCGCCGATAACGACTGTCTCGACGAGACGGAGCGCCGTGACGCTGCTTGCCCTGCAGCGGGCGCGAATAGGGGGCTCGAACCAGCGTGTGTCGCTGAGTCCCCGGCGGATTCATATTTGCTGGACCATGACGGGCTCCTGCTGAAGTATATAGCCACTGACGACGAGTCCATAGACCCGTTTAAGGTGGTTATGCCCAAAAGTCTGAGAGCCGCACTGTTGCGATCCTCTCACGACGAACCCATGGCTGGTCACCTGAGTGGCTCGAAGGTTTTTGCAAAACTGAGCCGCGTTGTGACCTGGCCCGGCATGAAGCGAGACATTTTTCGCTACTGCCGTTCTTGCCGCGTCTGTCAAACGGTGAAATCAAGGGGTGGCAAACCGCCCGGTCTGATGAAACCGATTGTCAGTGAGCGTCCGTGGCAAGTGGCCACCTGCGATCTAATGGGACCATTTCCCAGAAGTAAGCAGGGGTTCATTCACCTGATGGTAGTCGCTGATCACTTTTCGAAATGGGTGGAACTTTTCCCACTTCGGAAGGTGACAGCGCGAGCGGTGCTTGAGAAGCTGCAGGAAGTGTTTTGCCGGTTCGGCTTCCCGGAAAGGCTCATCACTGACAATGCTTCGTATTTCACCGCTCGGGTGTTTGGTGTCACGTGCCGTTCCCTCGGAATTGATCACTGCACCACTTCACCCTACCATCCCCAGTCCAATTTGACGGAGCGCGTCAATCGTACGCTCAAACCGATGTTGGCGGCCTTTGCCGAAAGTCAAAGGGACTGGGCAGACCATTTGAGTGAGCTCGCGTTCGCTATTCGAACATCCGAGATTCGCTCAACTGGTTTCTCGCCCGCCTTCTTGAATTTTGGAAGGGAGTTGGCAAATCCGGTGACCAGCGTCACTCAATGCCAGCTCGAGGACGAGGAGGCGCCGGCAGACTGCTCTGCTTATGCGTCGGCACTTCGGGACAGGCTTTGTCGAGCTTTCTGCAAAGCAAGGCAAAGTTTGGCATCGGCCAGGGCTCAGCAGAAGGCCCAATATGACCGCAAGCATCGCGACCTAGTTTTTGAGGTGGGCGATCTTGTCCTGAAGCGCAACCACGCCCTTAGCGATGCCAGTAAGGGGTTCTCAACCTCGCTCGCTCCTAAGTGGCTTGGTCCGTACCGAGTGGAGAAAGCTTGCACTCCACTCGCGTACTTGCTGAAAGATCCCCAGACGGGAAAACTCAGCCGTGCCCATATCGCAGACCTGAAACCCTTTGTATCACGGTCTGACGAGCTTGCGCCAGAGCCCTGCGGCACTGCGCGCCAGCAACGGGGCACACCTGGAGCGGCGGACCGCATTCGGACCCCGCGCCGGTATAATCTGAGGAAGCGGTCACCTTTGTGATCTCGCGCTGGACGGCGGACTTCTCCGCAACCGAAGGCCCTCAGTTTAGTCTAGCCTCAGTATAGGTTAGCTTCTTTACGGCCTTTTCTCGTAAAGAAGTTGACCCCGCCCTGTCTGCTGCCAGTGTTTATTTTTTTTAAGTGTTCATGTGTATTTTATGTTTCTTTTGTCTAATATTAAGTGTTATTTGTGTTTTTTTTTTGCCAGATGTTTAGTGTCAGTATGCTCTGCGTTTACTTTCTTTTTTTCGTGTTCGTTTCGTCTACCGCGAAGGGAGCTGTGTGTGACCTTGAGTGTCGGTGCTCGCCGGGAGAGAGAGACGAAGGACGCTTTGCGCCTACGCTCGCGCAGCCGTCGGCGGTGTGTGTGCGTGCGTGTGTAAGTGCGTGACGCTTCAGTGCGAGCCCGCGAAGAGTGCGTCATGGCTGCCCTCCATCGACGCGGACACTGGAGGTGCTGGGGGGTCATTGACCCACTGACGTCAGACCATCTGGCTGTGCTCTGCTCTTGGCCGTCGCCGAAGAAGCCGTGCTGCCTTTTCCACCATGGCTCCTGCGCGAGGCCAGCTGAAAGCAGCTATACGCTGCCCGCCAACGCCAGGGCGCCTCGCAGCCATTTTTGGTTCGGCCTCCCTGACCACCGGAGAGGCCCGGCTTCTCGCAACATCCAGCTCCGTCATCGAGCCAGAAATGCGGGGCCTCCGAACAACCGAAGCGGCTTTCGTCGGACTCGCGGCTTATCAAGAGCAGGCACAAGCCATCAGTCAGCCCCCTTCCGGTACCTCTGACCTCGCACTCGGGCATCGCACCCAGCGGACACTGTCACGCCTTAACCGCCCCTCCGCGCACTGGACGCTATCCCCCTTCAGCACCACGAACACTAGTGCCACGTTTCTGTGCTCCCTTCCGCAGTTATTTGTATAGTGTCATGTGTTTATTTTGTTATTTATGTTTTGTTTCTCCTTGTAATCATTTTTTTTAGCAGCAGTAGCAGGGCTGGACTGAGGTTAGCTGTCGCTCATAGCAGTGTCATTTTAGCTGCATGGTGACGTCCGGCTGCCTTTTGCAGACCGGTAAAGGGCAAATTTAGGAGAGGGGGATGTGGGAATTGAGGCTGGCCCGCTGCCTTTGCGCGGGCTTTCCCGCCTTTTCTGCCGTTCTCATGTCCCGACATGTCTGCCCTCCTTTGCTGTCTGCCGCGCTGAGAGAGCGGAGTGACGTTTAACTCCCTCACCCGGTAGCGGATGTTGACGGTGACGCCGCGCGCGGGGACTCCCAAGAGAGGTTTTCGCGCGCTGCGTCGGGAGCGGTCAGATACTCTCCGGGACAGCAAACGGTGAGCCACGCTATCTTTTCGTCCGTCGACTCCCGTCAGTCGGGGCTCGTCGGACTTCGCTGACGGCGCCTCGCGCCCAAGGCGAACGCTCACCCGCTGTTGCCCCGCTGCGTACGCACGGCCGAAGGGCGGTACGGTGTCCTAGTGCGTGGCCTCGCTACGCCGACCCGTCTCCCTTCGAAGCCAACGCGAGCGCCTTTGCCCTCGCTCGAGCAACCGGGCCTTTGCTCCGGTGTCTCCGTGGATCACCTTTACCGCGGAGACGTGCTCATGGCACCCCTGTGTAGTACTTTGTGCCCGTGGCGTGGATAAGCCTACTTGCTTTTCCGCCGCGCCTTTTTGCAACGGGCTGTACTGCGTTTGGTGTTGCCACAATAACGTGTTGCGACTTGAGCAGTATCGTGTTTCCCGCCACGGCGACGGTTAACGCGTGCCCTGCGGCTCGCTAAGACCGGACCCACGCTGGTGGCCGTACTCCTTCGGGATACGTGTACACCACAAGTACCACGTTCTTGTTCACCTATTAACTGTGGCGCATACCCGCTTCAGGCATAATTCCTCATGGTCGTCAGCTGCTGCATGAACAAATGGCGCTATACCTTTATAAATGATGAACCCCAACCAACTAGCTCGGCAAGGTGTCTTAGCAAACCAGCACAAAGTTTCATGCAAATGTTTAGCCGATACCACGCTTCTCAGAAGAATGATGAAGGATAGCATAGTGAATGCCGGTCTACTATCCAAAAATTATTAATAATGCCATAACTGCTGCAAGCAAGTGTGCTTGCAGCAGTTTTCAATCAGTGTTTAGAAAAGGCTCTGAAAGGCCACTCTTGTAACTTTCACTGTGACTGTGCTGCGTCTTCCACGCAGGCCTAGTGTTTTTTTTTTCATGCTCATTTAAGACAAGTGGTTTTCTTTCTTTTCAGCATTCAACGTCGTTTCTAATACGTGGGGTGGTGTTATTGTATGCTGGGCCGAGGTGACAGTGATGGGATGGCTCATTCTATTTCTGCCTCAGCAGCGCTCGCGTGTTTTAACTGCTCATAAAAGTTATGATGTGCAAGAGCTTGTTATCAATTTGGACTTGGTACGAAATATGATAGTGTCACGTTACACCATAACTGTAACCTGTAGATAATGGCACACAAAGACGTCAAACTGATTCGAACAGCAGCAATATGACTTTTGTTTTTCTCTGCACGCGCATCTTCGTTTTCTTCTGAACAGCGGCACATACAAGCCTGCCAGCATCTGTGGAAATAATACTTTCAGAACTTGTACTAGTGGCATTACCCCCCTTCCCAAAGGACATCGTCCCAATGTCATAACATAATTACCAGATGAAAAGAAAACACGTACGATAACCAGTACACAAGAGGGTGTTCACAATCACTGTAAGTCTACTCAAGGGAGTGTGACGAATAGTCAGCGTTGGTAAAATGGTTTCATCCTCGAAACATGGACGACGTGTGGCTGTTGTGAACGGCTCTTGTGAACGGCTGTTGTGAAGCCATGTCATCGTCAAGAACCTCGTAGTTCACTTCACTGAGACGACGGAGAACTCTATAGGGACCAAAATAGTGGCGTAACAACTTTTCTGACCGGCCCCGTTGTCGAATGGGAGTCCACAACCATACTCGTTCTCCGGGTTGGTAAGAGACATCGAGACGACGAGCGTTGTACCGCAGCGACTCGATGCCTTGTTGCTTATAGATTCGTTCGACTGCAAGCTTACGAGCTGCGTCTGCCAGCCTGATAAATTTGTTCGTCGTGACACTAATCTGGTGTCTGTCTGGTAGAAGCATGGCATCCAGCATTGTAGTGACATCCCTGCCGTGAAGCAACCGGAATGGTGTGAATCCAGTTGTTTTTTGCAAAGCGGTGTTGCAAGTGAACGTGACGTAAGGGAGGATGTCATCCCAGTTTTTGTGGTCTTGGTCAACGTACATGGATAGCATGTCTGCGATCGTCTTGTTTAGTCGCTCTGTGAGGCCGTTGCTTTGTGGGTAGTAAGCTGTAGTTTTTCGATGTACTGTGCCGCTAAGCTGCATGACGTCTTGTATCATCCGGGCGGGAAAAGCTGCGCCACGATCAGTTATGACAACTGCTGGTGCTTCATGTCGGAGGACGATGTTTTTCATAAAAAAAGTGGGCAGTCTCATTGACGGTGCCACGTTCTAATGCCTTCGTTTCGCAGTAGCGCGTCATGTAATCAGTAGCGACTACAATCCAGTGGTTGCCGTCACGAGACTTGGGAAAAGGTCCGAGTAGATCCATGCCAATTTGTTGGAACGGTTGTGTGGGAGGAGTGACGGGCTTCAAAAAGCCGGCTGGGCACTGATGTGGTGCTTTACAGCGCTGGCACTCGTGACACGTCTTCACGTATTGCTTCACGTCTCCACTGAGCTTAGGCCAGTAGTAGTGTTGGCGAATCCGGGCAGGGGTACGTGTGAATCCCAAGTGGCCTGAGGAAGGCTCATCGTGACAGGCGGACAAGACATGGGCTCGTAACGCTGGCGGGACGACGAGCAGGTACTCAGTCGCATAAGGGTCCAAGTTTCTTTTATAGAGGATATTTCTGCGGACGAAGAACGATGATAACGAGTGGGCGAATGCTGGTGGTGGATGCGGCGTACGGCCTTCGAGATATTCGATGAATTGTCGAAGCTCGCAATCGTTCTTCTGCTGTTCAGCCAAGTCGGATACACTAACGGCGCAGAGAAAACAGCCGTAGAGATCGTGATCACCTGACGCTGTCTTAAGAGGAGCTCGGGAAAGGTAGTCCGCGTCAGTATGCTTCCGGCCAGACTTGTACACGACTGTCAAATCGAACTCCTGAAAGCATAAGCTCCACCTGGCCAGACTTTAAGGTTCGCCAACCAGCAGAGCGCATGATGATCGGTAACAACTCTGAACGGGCGACCATACAGGTACGGTCTGTATTTAGCTATTGCCCAGACAACAGCCAGGCACTCCTTTTCAGTTGTTGTGTAATTCGCCTCCGCAGATGATAAAATCCGGCTCGCATAAGCAATAGGGCGTTCGATGCCGCCTTGCCACTGGACGAGGACTGCACCAAGGCCGATGTTACTGACGTCTGTGTGTAGTTCAGTGTCGGCATATTCGTCGTAGTGTCCGAGTAAGGGCTCACACTGGAGACGCTGCTGGAGCTCGGAGAAAGCGCGTGTTTGCTCAAGGCCCCACACGAAGAGAACGTCGTCTTTTGTCAGACAAGTGAGGGGTTCGGCAATGTTTGCGAAATTTTGCACTAAGTGTCTGTAGTATGCGCAGAGGCCTAAAAATCGACGCACATCACGTTTGTTGGTAGGTGGTGGAAAATCTGCGACAGCCAATGTTTTGTCTGGGTGCAGCCGAATATCATCAGGGCTAACAAGGTGGCCGAGGAACTTTAATTCGTTGTAACCAAAATGACATTTTTCTGGTTTCAGTGATAGTCCTGCCATGCGAATTGCAGCAAAAACAAATCTAAGTCGCTGTAAGTGCTGCTCAAATGTTTGGGAGAAGACAACGACGTCGTCTAAGTAATAAGGCATGCTTCCCACTTGAGACCGGAGAGCACTGTATCCATCATCCTCTGGAATGTTGCAGGGGCAGAACACAGACCGAAGGGCAGCACTTTGAATTCGTACAGACCATCAGGCGTTATGAATCCTGTTTTCTCTCTGTCGCGTTCATCAACTTCGATCTGCCAGTAGCCACTGCGTAAATCCATAGAGGAGAAGTATCGGGCGTGTCGGAGGCGGTCGAGTGAGTTGTTGATGCGCGGAAGCGGATAAACATCTTTCTTTGTGACTTTGTTGAGTTTGCGGTAATCAACGCAAAATCGGAGAGTGCCGTCCTTCTTTTTTACTAGTACGATGGGGGACGACCAAGGACTGTTCGAGGATTGGATTACGCCATCTTCGAGCATCTACTTCACTTGAGAACGTATAGCCTCTTGTTGCTTTTGTGATACTCGGTAGGCGTGCTGACGTATGGGTCGCTCAGCATGGTCAGTGACGATGCGATGCTTTACGGTTGGCGTTTGTTTTATCTTGGATGTAGACGTGAAACAGTCGCTAAACATGCGGAGGATACAGCGGATTTGCTCTTTCTGCGCACATGACAGCTTCGGATTGACATCGACTGCATCGGCTACCGCGGTGTCACTTTCAGCGGCTGCAGAAATTGGGGGTATCGTCGTACACGCTTCATTGTCAATGGATTCGAAATGAGCGATAGTTGTTCCCTTGGCCAAATGTTGATATGCTCCACTGAAATTGGTGACCAACAACTCAGTCACACCGCATTTAAATTGAATTATGCCGCGGGCAACGCATATTTGCTGAGACAAGAGCACCGAAAGGTTGGCTTCAGCAATACTACTACTGTCATGGTCTATGTCGCCCTGTATGGTAACGAACATACCGGTGCGTGGCGGAAGTGAGACGGTGTCGTCGACAATGCGAAGCGCATGCGGATCGGTATCTCTAGGCTTCGGGCCATAGTCGTCAGCAAACATTACGAGGCAGTCTCGAAGATTTATAGCAGCGCCGTGCTCACGAAGGAAATCCATGCCAAGAATAACTTCCGGGAGCATTCGGGAAGCACAACAAAAGAAGCAATGAACGTCGACTCACAGATTTGCAGCCTTGCGGTGCATCTCCCGATTGGTGTCAAGAGATGACCACCGGCTGTCCGAAGGTTCGGTCCATGCCCCCAAGGAGTCGTGACTTCTCTGAGTTCAGCCTCAAGTTCAGCACTGATAACTGAGTAGTCGGAACCGGTATCGACCAGAGCAGTCACTGGATGGTTGTCGACACGAACGGCAATGTCAGCAGAAACGGGTTCGTCAGCGATGTGAGGTGTCGGCTGAAAGGAATCGTCGAAGGTCGGCGGATGGGTCGGAGGAGGCTGTTTTGACGATAGCTTAACAGCGGTCCCACCCCCAGAGACTGCGGATTCTAGTTTCCCCGGCGTGGACTTGGGGACCTAGCGGATCGTCCCGCAACAACATCGGCGAAAGTGGAGTATTGATTCGCGGACGTAGAGTGTCGAGGAGATGGAGAGCGTGATTGGCGTCGCTGAAGATTCAGAGACGATAAACTTGCCAAGTATTCTGCAATGGCGCGGGGTCGTTTGCCGTCTCTGGGCTGACGAGCGTCTGGCCGAAATCCAGGTAGGCCCATCTGTCTGTACGAGCACTCCCGGTACAAGTGACCTGGCTCACCACAGTGGTAGCATAGTGGCCGATTGTCGGAAGCACGCCACACGCTAGATTTCTGCAAATTGGGTCGCGGATTCTCATAGTGTGGCGGGCCCGAGAAGTACTGCGGCATCTGCAGGCAAGTCGGTCGTTGGTTTTCGTAGTGCGGCAGGCCCGAGAAGTGCTGCGGCGTCGGCAGGCTGGTCGGTCGTTGGTTTTCATAGCGTGGCTCGCCGGAGAAGTACTGTGGCGTCTGCAGGCTAGTCGGTCGGGGGATATAGCTGGCTGCCAGTGCAGGAGTGCGTACAGCTTCCGCGTACGTTAGCAGAGGAGCTTCGGTTGGAGGTGGCGCTAATGGTCGTACCAACTGCCGCACCTCTTCACGGATGACGTATGTCAGAGCAGCCACTTGAGGCTGTGAAGGCACTGCGTGAAGCTTTTGCAGCTCGTCGCGTACAATGCTACGAACTAGCTAAGCAAGGTCTCTCACGCTCATGACATCGGGTGTTACCAAGGGTGCTGACAGACATGCAAGGTTGTCGGACCACTCATACTGCGAAGACCGCTATCTTAGCATTCGCTCCATTGTCGTTGCTTCACGGAGGAATTCCGCTACGGTAGCTGGTGGGTTTTGTACAAGTCCTGCAAACAGCTGCTCCTTGACACCCCGCATAAGAATGCGTACCTTTTTGTCTTTCGTCATTGCAGAATCCGTTCGACGGAACAGATGAGACATTTCCTCAACGAACATGGCCGCGCTTTCGTTTGGTCTTTAATTGCGAGAATTGAGGAGAAGTTCGGCTTGTTCTGTCCGGTTGGCGCTACCATACGTGTTCCGCAGCTGAGTGCAAAACACCGGCCAGGTTGTCAGGGTGGCCTCGTGGTTCTCGAACCAAATACGCACCGAATCCTCCAGGTAGAAATAGACATACCACAGTTTCCGGTGCTCGTCCCACTCTTTGGCGACGGCGACTCGATGGTATTGGTCCAGCCAGTCTTCAACGTCTTCGTAGGGCTCCCCATGGAAGAGTTTTTGGGGTTCGAGAGACTGGTGGCCATGGAGCTGGTGGAGTCGCGGTCTGTTCAGTTTGGCTTGCAATTGTCGCACTTGCCATGGTTCTGGAGCGTTCCGGAAGAGGGCTGAATTGGGATGGTAGGCCTAGTTGCCGCCGACTGCGTCGAAGGTTGGCTGTTTCTACCAAGGCGTCGATGTTGGGGCCGAGATCTTCGTCGTGGTAACAGTGCATAGACTATTACCCAGCACCTCCACCAGTGTCACGTTATACCGTAATTGTAACCTGCAGATAATGGCACACAAAGACGTCAAACTGATTCGAACAACGGCAATATGACGATTGTCTTTCTCTCCACGCGCATTTTCGTCCTCTTCTGAACAGCGGCACATACAAGCCTGCCAGCATATGTGGAAATAATACTTTCAGAACTTGTACTAGTGGCAATAGTGATGGCAACAACCCATTGAGAGTGTCTTATAGTTGCTATTACCAGAATAATGCAGTTTTTACCTCTAAATAAATGTTTTGGGTGAGCTCTACCTTCAGTTCCTTTTTTGTTTAGTTTGTGCATTTTTTTATCATTTTCGTATTAAACATGCATGGAATAAAATCCTGCCTATAACGAGGTTTATGTTGAATTAGCCAATTTTCTTATACCTATCTAGGTTTAACTGTAGTTGGATTTGACTTTCAATTGCAAGTGATAACCTGTAAAATACATTACATTCTAGAATTTAGTATACTTATGCGTGTAAGCCGGTATAACAAGCTTTTAAACTTGGAAAATATGATGAATCAGTGTGAGGCTAATATGCTCATTCAGCCGTGAAGTTGGGCTTCGTGGCAGTACAAATGTTATTTAAAGAGTTGTTTTCACGGCTTACCACCGCTCTACAGTAGTGTAAGCAGCTTTACAGGGGGCTACAGGCAGAATAATATACATCTGTTTGTTCATTCAAAATAGTTTGAAATTTTCAGTTTCTTTATTTAAATAACTCTTTGCAGGATGTGTTTTTTCAACAAGAAGTGCAAAGGGTGCTTCACGACTCCTTTAAACAACAACACTTAATAAAATTTCTATTATTCTGAAAAAAGTAGTGCTTGTGAACACAGACTACAAGAAGGTGCACAAAAACAGAGCTGTTAGAACACCAACATTATCTTCAGTAAATGGCTGAGTCCGCTTTTTTTTTTTTCAGTCATGAAAACCTCATTCACAAAAATTTAGAAATGAGTTTAGAGTTGTAAATCATTTATTTAGAATAGTTGGTATAGGTTCATGAGGATGAATCATGGAAAAGAAAGAGAGAACATAGGATTAGTGCCTTCTTCTTTGTCTTTGTTCTTCATAAGTGTGCGTAACTTTTTAGTAGCGCTTTACCATCTCAGTTCATTCTTGCTAGGCATCATAAAAGGAGCCTCGATTGCTTAGCTGTGTATACTGTGTATACTATCTTCAAAGGCCGACCCCCCCCCCCCCCCCTGTTTGAAATTTTGCATGCTTGAGCGTTTTGGGTTATACTGAAATATATAGGCGCCTTCACTTGACTTCTAGTTGCCAAAGTTAGTTATTTTACAAATAAATACCCCTGAAAAAAATTGCTGGCGATTTTGTTGTTTATTATATCAGATGATGAAACAGTGCATTTCGGACTTATTGGGGCAATGATGACACCTCATCGTGACAATGTGGCAGTGCAAACAAATTGGACTAAGTAAATAGGTACACAAGCAAGCACTTTGCGCCGTTCGTTTGCGCTGCCAAGAGGTCATGATGAAGTAGCCCACCATCAACTAACTTGCAAAGGGGACAAGCAGTGGGTGTGGTGGTCTCCTTCTTGTCCAAAGCTTCGTTGTCACCCACTGTCCTGTTGATGTTGTGCAGTGGTGGAAGGCGAGAACATCAGTGGTGTGGTGAAGCAAGCTGTGTTTAAGCCAGAAGTCACTGCAGAGCAGAGCCAGAAGCAGGATGACTACGTGCTGCACAAGCTCTTCAAAAAGTCTGGTAGGGGCCTTTAATCCCTCTTGGCATGAAGCAGGAGACGTAATCCAGTTAGGAAAAAAGACTGTGAGGAGATTGCAGCTTCTTACTTCAAAGTGTGCACCTAGCTTTCTATTTTTTTCAATAGATAAATTTGTTACCCGGGGAGGGCTTTGGAAAGAACCTACAGGCATTATTACTTAGGTGTTTTTTACTGTTGGAGTATATTTAATTACAAAAGGAGTAATAGGTATGCTAGTTGGTAATTAATATTTGGTAGCAGACAACTTATGGAATCAATTCTTTATTTACAATTAGTACAGAAGGAGGTCGCAATGTTACAAAACTGTTATTGAGACATCCCATTAATCATTTGTCAATAACAATAAAATTGTATGTAATGGCAAGAAGTAGTTCAAAAGTAAAAAAAAGATGTACGATAAAAAGGCAGGGCATGTAGGAAAAAGAACGATGATAAAAAAAAACAACGAAAGATAAGTCTTTACATTAAAAGTAATTGACTAACAAATAATAATGCAGAACTCATTATAATTGACAAAAGTTATAATTAGCATAATTTATATATCTAAAGGTAAACTGGTATTGGCAAATAATGACGACACACAAAATATGCGACAGGGACAAGTGCGAACTTTCAATTGAATTTTATTATTCATCACCCTTCAAGTATATAGTCATGAAAGAAAAAATTCAAGTGGTCACATGGAGAAAACCAAACAGCTTACAGCAGGCCGTGCAAGAAATAATGCTCACTATCAAATAGAGATATTAAAATGTCGAAATATAAAAGGCTTTCATCAGTTTGCGGGCTGTGGTATCACCGCTTCTACCCAAAATGTTCATCTCTCTGAAAGTCTGTGAGCACATGCAAGCTTGGCAACGCACGGGCAAATGCGCGTTCCCTTTATTGTTAAATGAAAGTTCATGTTTCCTTGTACGGTCGTTCACGCAATGCCCCCATGTCCTACGTAAAATTTCCCACAAGGCAGTGTTATGTCGTAGACGACACCAGTCACACATTTTACATACGCAAATAAGGGTTTATCAATAACATGGTGTAAATTTGATAGTTAAGTAAATAACACATGCTTGAAACTGTCTTTAACGACATAAAATCATAAATTTCTAGAAACAAGAAACTAAAACAAATGGGGAAAAAACGTTCAGCACAATGCTGTGATACATTCTAGAAGAGTTATTATAGTTAACTGACGGATATGGTTTATTCTGGAAGAACTGGCTGTTTGGCTAGTTGGTCCGTGTCAACTTCGCGCCAAATTCACAAGCACATAGAGGCAGAAAACACATAGACAGCATGGGCGCTCACTTACAACTGTTTATTCCTTGAGGAAACAGACTATTATATACCCAGTTCTCGCCAATACATGCGCAACATGAGTGGGCCATAAAATGCCTAATCATGCTATCAGACACATGCTCTCTAAGTAACGTGCTTCCGACTCATACAGGTTGAGGGAGGTTTTGCTAAAACAATTGTTGCCCCGTTTTTTTTTTTATGTGATCGGCCTCCAAAATTTTTTGTGATAACTTGCTTTTACTTCTTCCAAGGATCCTAATATACCAGTGCCCATGCTGTCTATGTGTTTCCTTCCTCTGTGTGGTTGTGAATTTGGCACAAAGTTGACTATGCATTCCATAAAAATAGTTTATGTTTATAGGTATATAATCACAATGAATCGATTGCGAGCAATGTTGTTAGTAGGTGTGTCTTCATGTGTTTTTTTTAACATGGTTGTGCAGCAGGCTTTAATATCTTATGACAATATATTCTAGTATTGAATAGCAGTGAATAAAAAAAGCTTTGAATTTTTCTTAATTAGTGTTTATTCGGGAAAGTAAAATGTTGCTGTTAGATCCCAAGTAACCACGGCTAACTGGTAGGCATACGACGAGACATACATTTTTGGATATTCCGGACATCCATCAGTTGTCCACAAATGTACAGTGTATGTCCGACGGACGTACATTGAATGTACAAAGGTAGTTCGTCAAATCTCTTTAGGACAGCCAACATAGACATTGGCAGGCCGTTCAGCTGATAAATAAATATATATACTTATATACATACATACATATATTCCCTGATGAAGGCAGGTCCTCCTGCCAAAGCGTAGGAAGTAATAAGGATTTTCGCACGTTTGTATGTTGTTTTTCAACACATATATATATGTATATATCACAGCAAGTTTTTTTTCACTCACTTTTCTTCTTATTTACTTTATATTGGTTTTAATAACTTCCCCCATACATTCTTTAGCATTATTGTCTGTTTGATTTCATTAATATTGTGTCAAAACACAGAAAAACGAACCCTTAGGTATAGATTTCTTTCTCTTATATATGTATATATATATATATATATATATTGTCACGCAGCCGCGACGATGAAGGAACGTGCACGACAGGATCGGGAGCAAGCCGCAACAATCTTTTATTTCACTGGGCTGACCTGCGCCCGAAAGAAACAAGTGAACCGCCGTACAGATGGCGAACTACTACACCGGTGCCCAAGGCTGCCCTCGGCTTATTTGCGAGGGGGGTTTTCCGATAAAACGCGGCACGAAGATAAGTTCACGGATCACGCCTTCATGATGGAGCGCAGATACACACTAGCCACGTGCGTCACAAGCAAAGCGATAAGGATGGCAAGTGATTGCGGCATTACTCCCCTTTTAAATAAGCATCGGCTCGATGCTTAAAAGAGCAAACATTAAAAACCGAGAACAGTGTCATAAGAACACACGAGAACAAAAATGAAGATCAAAATTGGCAGTTGACATTGCAAACTGTAAGGTCTATTACCGCGTGTAATAAGGTTTAAAGCGCACGACATGCACAAGTTCTGGGTTAGCACGGCGCCGTTGCGATGTTGTCGCGCCATCGGGGACAACTTCATAGTCCAGTTCACTAATGTGACGTATGACCTTGTAAGGTCCAAAATAACGGCACAACGACTTTTCGCTGAGTCCTCGGCGGCGAATGGGGGTTCGAATCCACACGCGGTCACCGGGTTTGTAATCCGTATGGCGGCGGCGTAAGTTGTAGCGTTGAGCGTCGATGGACTGCTGTTCCTTAATCCGCAGGCGTGCAAGTTGTCGGGCTTGTTTGGCACGTTGAAGGTAAATGGCGACGTTGTGGTTCTCTTCTGTGACATCTGCGAGCATGGTGTCCAACGTTGTAGCTGCCTCTCTACCGTAGACGAGGCTAAAAGGCGTCATGCGTGTGGTCTCTTGTATTGCGATGTTATAGGCAAATACGACGAATGGAAGGATGCTGTCCCAGGTTTTGTGTTCTGCATCGACATACA
Source organism: Rhipicephalus microplus (assembly GCF_043290135.1). Taxonomy (NCBI): domain Eukaryota; kingdom Metazoa; phylum Arthropoda; class Arachnida; order Ixodida; family Ixodidae; genus Rhipicephalus; species Rhipicephalus microplus. The sequence goes on along the minus strand of NW_027464587.1, from coordinate 7,491,867 downwards.
TGGCAAGCAGCCCCGCCGCGGTGGTCTAGTGGCTAAGGTACTCGGCTGCTGACCCGCAGGGCGCGGGTTCGAATCCCGGCTGCGGCGGCTGCATTTCCGATGGAGGCGGAAATGTTGTAGGCCCGTGTGCTCAGATTTGGGTGCACGTTAAAGAACCCCAGGTGGTCTAAATTTCCGGAGCCCTCCACTACGGCGTCTCTCATAATCATATAGTGGTTTTGGGACGTTAAACCCCACATATCAATCAATCAATACATGGCAAGCATGTCAGCAATATTTTTGTTCAGCCGTTCCACAAGGCCGTTTGTCTGCGGATGATACGCAGTAGTCTTCCGGTGGCTGGTTTGACTGTGGTGCAGGATAGCTTGCATTAGCTCTGCCGTGAACGCTGTTCCCCTGTCCGTGACGAGGACCTCGGGGGCACCATGTCCCAACAGGATGCAGTTGACAAAAAACTTTGCGACCTCCTCTGCTGTTCCGTTCGGCAAGACTTTTGCTTCGGCATAACGGGTGAGGTAGTCAGTTGCTACGATTATCATTCTATTGCCAGAAGTTGATGTCGGAAAGGGACCGAGAAGGTCGATTCCAATCTGTTGGAAAGGCTTTGCTGGGGGTGGTATGGGGTTCAGCAGCCCGGCTGGCCTGGTCGGTGGCCTCTTTCTTCGTTGGCATTCACGGCAAGTCTTTACGTACCGCGCCACGTCGGTGGGCAGTCGTGGCCAGTAGAATTTCTCTTGGATTCGGCGAAGAGTGCGCGCATATCCAAGGTGTCCAGCAGTCGGTTCGTGGGAAGCCTGTAGAATTTCTTCTCGAAGGCTGCTGGGAACGACAATAAGATACGTAGTCTTATTGGGCGCATAGTTCTTCTTTACGATGATGCCGTTTTGAAAACAGAAGGATGAGAGTCCGCGCTTAAATGATGCAGGGGGTGATGAAGTTTTGCCTTCCATGTATTCATGGAGACGCTTGAGGTCAGGTTCCGCGTGTTGCTGTTGCGCAAAAGTGGTGCTACTGATAGATCCAAGGAAGCTGTCATCGTCGTCGTCGTTTTTTGGGGCTTCATCGACAGGGGCCCTTGACAAGCAGTCTGCGTCTGAATGCTTCCTCCCAGACTTGTATGTTACGGTGACATCAAATTCCTGGAGACGAAGACTCCATCGAGCGAGGCGGCTGGAGGGATCTTTCAAGTTTGCTAGCCAGCAGAGGGCGTGATGGTCACTCACAACCTTGAATGGTCGTCCGTAAATGTAAGGACGGAATTTCGATGTCGCCCAAATGATTGTGAGACATTCCTTCTCAGTAGTTGAATAGTTACTCTCCGCCTTCGACAGCGAACGGCTAGCGTATGCGATCACTTTCTCAAACCCGTTGCTTTTCTGGACAAGGACCTCGCCTATGCCCACGCTGCTTGCGTCGGTATGAATTTCAGTTTGGGCATCTTCGTCGAAGTGTGAAAGGATGGGAGGGGACTGTAAACGACGCTGGAGGTCCTTAAAGGCTTTTTCTTGCAGCGCTTCCCATTGAAATGGTACATCAGCCTTTGTTAGCTTCGTCAAAAGTTCAGCTATGCATGAAAAATTCCTCACAAACCTTCTGTAGTAAGCACACAAGCCAAGGAACCTTCGTACAGCTTTCTTGTCTGTCGGCCGCGGAAAATGCTCGATAGCGGACGTCTTTTGGGGGTCGGGTCGTACACTGTCCAGGCTGATGATATGGCCAAGAAATAACAGCTCATGATATGCAAAGCGGCACTTCTCAGGCTTTAGGGTAAGTCCTGAAGACTTGATTGCATTGAGTACGGCCCTCAGTCTTCGCATGTGTTTGTCAAAGGTTGCCGCAAAGACTACGACATCGTCGAGATACACGAGGCAGGTTTGCCATTTCAGGCCTGCCAACACCGTGTCTATTACTCGTTGAAATGTTGCCGGTGCGGAACAAAGCCCAAATGGCATGACCTTAAACTCGAATAACCCGTCCGGAGTGATGAAAGCCGTCTTTTCTCTGTCCCTTTCGTCGATTTCAATCTGCCAATATCCGCTTTTGAGGTCCATGGACGAGAAGTACTTGGCATGACAGAGTCGGTCTAGGGTGTCGTCTATCCTTGGGAGCGGGTAGACATCTTTCTTCGTTATGTTGTTTAGCCTGCGATAGTCGATGCAGAACCGGAGGCTTCCGTCTTTTTTTTTTTACGAGAACGACTAGTGCTGCCCAAGGGCTTTTCGAAGGTTGAATGACGTCATCGCGAAGCATTTCGTCCACTTGTTTCCGAATTGCTTCACGCTCTCGCGGCGACACACGGTACGGGCTTTGGCGGAGAGGTCGGGCGTGCTCACTGGTTATGATCCGATGCTAGGCAATTGGGGTTTCGGCACCTTGGACGAGGTTGTGAAATAGTGACCGTAGCTTTCTAGGAGAATGTGGATCTGACTTTGCCTGTCGCTGGGAAGCTCAGGGTTGATGTTGAACACAGGCGGCTGGTTTTGCATTGACGAGTCTTGGTGGGATTGGTCGGAGATGGCGAACGTGCCTGGAATGTCCCCTACTTCATCTAAGAAGCCAATCGTGCTGCCTTTGTTGAGGTGTCGGTGTTCCCTGCCGAAGTTGGTTACGAGCACGTCAGCTTGTCCATTCTTGAAGTAAGCGATGCCTCTGGTGACGCTAAGCTGTCGGTCTGAGAGGAACTGCCTGTTTCCCTCGATCACGCCTTCAACATCCTCGGTGTTGCCTGTAACTACTGGTATTATGACGCTTGACCTTGGTGGGATGCTTACTTTTTCATCTAGAACACGCAGGATGGCGTGGTGCCCTAGGGTGGTCTTCGACTGAATGGTTTGGCCCGTGGAAAGTGTGATTTGTCTTGATTGAAGGTCGCTGATTGCTCGATGTTCGGTCAGAAAATCCATGCCCAAGATGACATCGCGGGAACACTGCTGCAGGACTATGAAGCACGCTGGGTAAGTACATCCACTGACAGTCACTCGTGCTGTGCATCGTCCCGTTGGCAACACGAGGTGGCCTCCGGCTGTACGGATCACGGGACCACCCCATCTAGTCATTACATTCTTTAGTTGCTCTGCGAAGGCTCCGCTTATTACAGAAAAGTCGGCTCCTGTGTCGATAAGCGCTGTTACACTATGGCCGTCTATAAGTACGTCTAGGTCAGAGATTCTAGATCTCGAGTTGGACGTCAGTCTTGGTGTCGAATCGCGGCTTCTGCGAGTGCTGCAAGTGCGGTTGGGGTGTGCCATCGAGCTTAGTGCGAAGTGTCGTCGTAGCAGCCGTGGTGTCTCCGTCGGGGTGCCGTCGTCGTGCGGTATGATCAGTGGAGGTTCTTTGTCCATTCGCCGGCAAGCAACCTCGCCTCCAAAGGCTGCTTTACACAGTTTCCCCTACAAGGGCTCGAGGATCTTCCTCGCGCTGCCGCCGCGTTGCCATGGCCTGGCGATGTGTAGCGACTGTATGGCGGTGATGGTGATCGTGATGGACGGGTGGGCGGATACTCGGCACGGCGCAAGTAGTCTTCAACTTCACGTGGTCGCTGTCCGGGTCGCGGTCGTGGTGCGTTGAGGGCAAAACCACGAAGTCCCATGCGTTTGTAAGGGCAGTATCTGAGGATGTGGCCTGGCTCACCGTAGTGAAAGCATAGTGGGCATTGTTGGTCGGGGGTTCTCCAGAGGTCTGCTTTTCGCGGCGCTTCCAAAAAAACAAGTGAGTGGACGGGTTACGGCGATCGCTGGGGTGGTTCCTAATGTTCACGGCGCATGTTGGCGGTACCCCTTGGGTTGCGTACTGCGGCAGCGTAACTTATTCCCTGGTTTTCTTGACATGGAGTCGCCATCCGAGAAACACCCAAAGCAATGCGAACTTCGTCGCGTATGACATCCGTGAGTGACGCTTCTGGAGGCTGCGAGGGTGATGGTATAAGTAGCCGCAGCTCCTCGCGGACGACTTCGCGTATTATTTCACGCAAGTTGCTGGTACTTGCAAACGTTGCTTGAGGGTCCATGGAAGCTATGTGCTCTGTACGGTTGTACTGGCGGTTTCGGGAATCTAAGGTCTTCTCAATGGTGGATGCCTCTTGCGTGAACTCGGCAACGGTTTTCGGCGGGTTACGAACTAGGCCAGCGAAAAGGGACTCTTTTACTCCTCGCATTAGAAGCCCAACCTGCTTTTCCTCTGCCATGTTCGGATCCACACGGCGGATGAGGAGCTTCATTTCCTCGACGTATATAGGCACAGTTTCGTTAGGCTTTTGGATCCTCGATTGTAGCAGAATTTCAGCCCTTTCTTTGCGCAGCATGTTGGCAAACGTCCTCAAGAAATCAGTCTTGAACACCTCCCACGTAGTCAAAGAGGCCTCGTGGTTTTCAAACCATGTTTTAGCGGGGCTGTCGAGTGCGAAGAAAACGTGACTCACCTTCATCTCGTCATCCCATTGTTTAGTGAAGCCACCCGAGTGATTTGGTCGAGCCAATCTTCTGCATCTTCTGCAGGCGAGCCATAGAAGGTTGGAGGCAAGATGACAGGGGTGGGCGCAGCTGGTAGGCTCATGGTTGACGTCGAGTCTTCTTTTTAGGGGCGAAGCTCCTTAGGGCGTGGGCTGTGCGTCCCCTGTAGCCTGTATGTAGCCACCTCTAGTTTAGTTCTTGCAGTGTTCACTAGATGGCGGTACCGTCCCCTGTATGTAGCCACTTCTAGTTTAGTTCTTGCAGTGTTCACTAGATGGCGGTACCGTCTCCTGTATGTAGCCACCTCTCGTTTAGTTCTTGTAGTGTTTACTAGATGGTGGTACTTGTAGCTGATGATGAAGAGATGCAAGATGTTATAAACTAGAAAGCGGTACTTGTAGTTGATGAAAGACGCGACTAGATGGTGTTACTTGTAGCTGATGATGAAAAGATGCAAGATGTTATAAACTAGAAAGCGGTACTTGTAGTTGATGAAAGACGCGAGATCTTATAAAATAGGAATGATGTCACATATGGCGCGTGTCATTGGTTGAAGGCAATCGTTAGATTTAGTGCGGCGACGTACGCTAGGGGGAGCGTTGTAATAAAATCCGTTCGCTCTTGGCGCGCGCTCGGAGTCGCCGGATGGATAAGGCTGCACAGCGGAGAGAGCGCAAGGCACAGACCATAAAGCCGTCATAATGAAGGGACATCGCAAGCCATCCATCGTCTAAGAACAAATAAAAGTTGATTTGTGTATATACACACACAGCGTTTCTCACGTCTTTACATGATGATCGACTGGGCAAATTACACGGAAGATTCACAGTTTACCGATGAATCCCTCCGGAGCTTCGCCCATTCATCATCATTCACCCCGCGAATATGCCGTAATTTTTTTCTTTCGAGTGTACTCCGGAAGTGTTCTGGGTTCCGGTGGCATCCCTTGTAGGCGGCGGCTACTGCGAGTCGCGTCGCTGCTTTTGGGGGCCTCGTCCTTCTGTGCAGCTGTCGGCTCAGGGACCTGGTGCATACCCAGCACTTTCACCAGTTGTCACACAGCCGCGATGATGAAGGAACGTGCATGACAGGATTGGGAGCAAGCCGCAACAATCTTTTATTTCACTGGGCTGACCTGCGCCCGAAAGAAACAAGTGAACCGCCGTACAGATGGCGAACTACTACACCGGTGCCCACAGCTGCCCTCGGCTTATTTGCGAGGGGCATTTTCCGATAAAACGCGGCATGAAGATAAGTTCACGGATCACGCCTTCATGATGGAGCGCAGATACACACTAGCCACGTGCATCACAAGCAAAGCGATAAGGATGGCAAGTGATTGCGGCAATATATATATATATATATATAAGTGTGCGTTTATGTGTTTGCGTGCGTGCGTGTGTGTGTGTGTGTGATGCTATGATGAGTGGCAGACGTGGCTGGGTTCATACGCCATGTTTATTCCATAAGCACTTCTTCCTTCTCTACCTCTATCATCAGTAACTGTCTTTCTACGTCACAGGATTCCCCCTCCCCCCGAAAAAATGCGCAAGTTACAAACTAGACATCATGAACAAATGGACTCTCATAATAGGAAAAAACGTCAGAAAATGCAGTAGTTCCACGCCACATGAGAGTTACATGAACTTGTACAAAAATTCACTGGAGAGTGCAGCAATCCGGTGGTATCTAATCACGCTTCGGTGGGAGAGCTGGCTGTTGTGTTCAGGACAACACAAGAACAGCTTTAACGTAGAAATTGGATATGATACAGCAGTTCTTGCGAGGAATGAATAAAGGTAGAACGCCGTGGAACACTCATAGGTAGAGTTTCGCAGACGTCGGGTTTTTTCTCCTAAATGGTACGCATTGGGTACTACCAGTTTGCGTATTCGTTGGCTGACGAGGTGATCTCTTTGCGTTTCTGGAAAACAGGATGTGGTTTTACGCTGCTTGTCTCGTTTTGTCCCCTGTTGTTTTAATTGCTTTGATCGTAGACTCCGTCTTGACCTCTGCTAGAAAAAACTTGTGTGATGTTTATTTTCGGGAAAATGTCTTGAATTTGATGTCGTCTTTCTCTCGAGCGAGACATTTTGAATGTGTTGTCGCTTTGGTTGACTCGTTTGTAAAGGTCTTTTTTTAAGCCGTTTGTGTTTTTCCGACGTCTGTAGCTGTCTGTGTTGAATAACATGGCACTCAGCCTGGTCCATTTCATTCTGCTGGCCTTGCTTATGTTGCGAAAAGTGTTGAGGTGGCAGCCCTTTTGGAACAGGACAATGCTTGTTTTGGCAACTTGACTTAGTGCCAGTTGGTAGCTGTTGCAACGTTTTTCAGGCAGCAAAGTTGGTAAGATGGATTTTACCGGAAGAACATCAGAAGCACCTGCGACAGCATTCATTACATAGGCTTCTGGCTCCTGGCAACCTGTCAGAGTTTATGATTTCGAGCCTCCGGTGTTTGCACTTTCAGGTCGCAGCGCTCTGAACGGTGACACCGTTGACACAAACGGTGACACAGCCATGGTTTCTTCAGATTTCAGTTCTGAATGCCCGTCTTTCTGTGCAACTAACGAGCTGAGCTGTTCTGACGCATGCATCTGGATAAAAGCTGCAGCGCATGGCTAAGTACCATCTGAGTTTCGCTGCTCTATCCCGATCGTAGTGGACGTGTGAGACGTGAGGTGAGCGTTTTGAGCCGCAAAAGAACCAAGCGATGGGAAACCAGGAGGTGGGCCAAGTGTGGGAGATGGGAAGTAGGCTGCTCCAATGCGTGAAGATCAATTTTCCCTCTTCGAGTTGTCATGGGGATGTTCGGTATTTTCCTCATGCATCAGTTGGTCTACCCTGAACAAGGCGTCCTTATGACACGAATAGTGACCATTAGGAGCTTTAGAAGAGCTGCGTGGTAGAAAGCCAAGTGGTGGACCATGTATGCGAGACGAAGCATGCTGGGCAGCAGTAGGGTGAGCAACGTCTCGTGTCATATGTTGGAGCGTAGATTTTGAAAATGCTGATTTTCGTGCAGAAGAGAAGCCTGATGGAAAGCTATATCTTTTAAGGAAAGAGCCTGAACTATGGCGGCTGAGTGGGATTGTCTCCACAATATTGCTAATAAGGAAATCCTATTGTAGTCGTTAAAACAAGCGATCATCTTTTCTTTGATCTTCTGCCACGATTCATCGTTGTCGAAGATGTGGGTAAGGTAAAATTTGAATGCCTCACCATTCACGTAGTCGCTGAAGTTTATAACCATCTCCCGTTCCGACCATGATGCAGCGGTAACTTGGAGCTCGAACAGGTTGAACCAGTCCTGTACAGGTCCATCGTCCGCTACTCTGGTGTACTTGGAGATGGGAAGGTCAGTCGATGGTTCTTTCATGATGCCGGTAACTGCATGCGCCTGAGATCACCTCTTCTGTGGTCGATATTTAGTTTAGGCTTACTGCTGGTGGCTTCGTGAATGATGTTCGGTTGATGAGCGGTGGCCAGGTCTTCATCCTGTCGACTCGTGTGACACTATGATGAGTGGCAGAGGGGGCCTGGTTCATACGCCATGTTTATTCCGTAAGCACTTCTTCCTTCTCTGCCTCTACCATCAGTCACTGCCTTCCTACGTCACACACACACACATATATAATATGAGGAAGAGCTTTATTCAAGACGCGCTCGAGCTGGCACACACTGATGATGGTATCTACAGATGAGGAAATTATACAAATGATGATGACACGTCCATTTGATAAAGAAGAGTCGATGACTGCGCTCACACTGATTCCCCGTCATGCTGAAAGCGACCTCTTGGCCGCGCGAGAGACAATATTAGGAATTGCGTCGGGTATACAGCTTCAGTTGAGAAACGTGCACAATTTCTGTCCCACGGCAACGATGGTCGGAGAGAGCATTAAGTGGTGAGATAGGGTAAATAATGGGGGACGTTTGTTCAATCACCATATAAGTCCTATAAAATGACTGAGGAATTTTTCATATAAGCTGGGCACATGCACGGGAGTCCAGAGAAGAACTTTGTCTCTTGGAGAAAAGGTGACAGCACTGTGAGTTGAGTCAGAGCAAGACTTGCGAGCTTCCTGAGAGATGCCGGTGTTGATTCGGGCCAGATGACAGCAGTGCTCGAGGCGAGACAAATATTGTGCCGATAAAGAGCCTGCTGAAGTAGCAAGAGTCGAAAGGAAGGAGACGTCCAGAGTTACACTTGGAGAGTGGTCATGAACCAGAATATAGGGAGAAAAGTCGGTGGTGCGTTGCGTAGCCATATTGCAGGCGAAAGTTACGAATGGCAAAATGGCGCCCCAATTCGTGTGGTCAGGGTTGACGTACATGGAAATCATGTCTGAGAGGGTACAATGAAAGCGTTCCGTCAAGCCATTTGTTTGTGGATGATAAGTAGAAGTTGTCTTGTGGATGGTGTTGGCGGCTGGTAGAACCTCAGCAATAATAGAGGATAAAAAGACCTTGCTGCGGTCACTGAGCAGAACACGTGGAGCTGCATGGCGTAAAAATATATTACGCAGAAAAAAATTGACTACTTTAGTGGCTCTACCAGCGTTCAGCAAGGCTGTTTCCGCGTAACAAGTGAGGTGGTCAACAGCCGTCACAATCCAGCTATTTCCATTGGAGATCACGGGAAGGGGGCTGTACAAGTCTGTCCCGATGACTTCGAATGGCAAAGCGGGACAAGGAAGAGGTTGGAGAAAGCCAAAAGTAGCAGTAGTGGGTCGTTTCCACTATTGACATAAGGCACACGAAGAAACATATTTGCCAATGGCGGATGAGAGGCCAGGCCAGGTTAACCGACTTCGTATTTTGCTGTACATTTTGTGATAGCCGAGATGCCCAGCAGCAGGATCATCGTGGAATGTCTCAAGAATCTGACGTTGTAGACAAGGCAGTATAACGGGAACCCATTTGCTTCCTTCAACGTGGTAAATATAGCAATGTAAAACACCATTGTGAAGCTTGAATTGTTTCAGTTGTCGACAAAGTCCGGCGTTCAGAGGAGTGGATGTGCCTTCTAAGCTTGCTATTATGGAGTGGCAGTAAAGGTCAACGCGTTGATGCGACACAAGGGTAGATGGGCGGCCGGATCTTAGCCAACTGAGCCCATGATGGGTAATGCCGCGGTGTAAATTAGTGACGGTGGGCTACTATCACGGTTGGGGAGAGGGCAGCGAGAGAGAGCATTAGCATCTTGGTGCTTCTTACCAGGCCTGTAGACGGCACCAAAGTTGTGCTCTTGTAAACGAAGCACCCAGCGACCAAGACGGCCCCATAAGTTCTTTAGCGATGAAAGCCAGCACAATGCGTTGTGGTCGGTGATGACTGTGAAATGGCCGCCGTGGAGGTATGGACAGAACGTTCGTACCGTCCATACAACAGCGAGGCACTCTTGTTCGGTTATTGTGTAATTTTCTCGGCAGCAGTCAGAGCACGACTGGCGTAAGCGAGGACACGTTCGCGTGCGATGTTGTCATGCTGAAGAAGAACGGCACCGAGACCATGACCACTGGCGTCAGTGTGAAGAATGGTGGATGCACCTGGATCGAAGCGACATAGTACTGGGTCAGATGTCAAGGCTTGCTTCAACACCAGAAAAGCCTTTTCACAGCCTTCAGACCAGGCGAATGCCATGTTACTTGCAAACAAATATTTGCAAAGTTTTTTGTTACATGGATGTGAAAGTTACAATTAAAAAAAAAAAACAGTTGATGGAGCGGGGATACAAGCCTTGCGAAATCTCGTATGAAGCGCCGAAAGTAGAATGCCAAGCCAAGAAAACTGCGCAGGTCTTTTTCACGCAACGGACGGGGAAACTCGAGGACGGCGGCAAGCTGTTCAGGATCCGGTCGAATACCGTCTTTGCTGACTAAGTGCCCTAGAATCTTGATCGTCTTGCTTGTGAAGGTGCATTTTTACGTATTCAGCTCTAAACCAGCTTTTGCAAGGCAACCTAAGACTTCTTTGAAACGTTGCAGATGTTGCGAAAAGGTAGACGAAAACACTATGATGTCGTCAAGGTAGCATAAGCAGGTTTTCCACTTCAGGCCACGCAGTACGCTATCGATCATACGTTCAGAGGTAGCGGGCACGTTTCAAAGTCCGAAAGGCATTACGTTAAATTCATATAACCCATCTGGGGTGGTAAAAACTGTCTTCTCTTTGTCAGGTTCGGATACTGGTATTTGCCAGTAGCCCGATCGTAGGTCAAGGCTGGAAAATTACTCTGCACCATGCAACGAATATAGTGCGTCGTTGATTCGTGGGAGAGGGTAAACATCTTTGCACGTTATTATGTTCAGTGCCCGGTAATCAACGCAAAAGCGTACTGTTCTGTCTTTCTTTAGTGCCAAAACAACTGGCGAAGACCATTGAATCGAGGAAGGACGTCGAAGCATGTCTGAGACATGCTTCGATGTTTTCCTTGATTATCTTCCTTTCTGCAAGAGACGGTAGGGGCGCCGGTGAATAATTCGGGAGCCGTCAGTCTGAATTCGTTGAGTCGCAGAAGTTGTCATACCAAGGACAGCAGAATGAACATCAAACAAAGAGAGATGTCTGTTCAATAAATTCAGCAATTCTTGACTCTGGGCTGCTGTCATATCAGGACTTATCGTCACCGATAGAGGAGTGGGAGAGTTGAGTGGCGGCGCGCTTGGCTCTGGTAGGTCTTCGTGATCTTCTTGACTTGGAAGGACAACAATTGCAACGGGATGCGAGTCAATAGCGCATGTCACTGTTCATCCACAGGGCAACAATAAGGATTCGGGGGTCTGATTTAACGCAGTAATAAAAGTAGACCTTTCAGAAAAACGAACAAGGCCTGGAATGATCAGAATGTCTCGATGTACCATGTGGCCATAAGGTAGTAGAAACACGTCGTCATCCACAACGTTGATTCAATTAACCCTAATTACTTCTCCTTGGGTGGCCAAAGAACATAATCTGAAGTGGTGACGAGATGAATGCACTCTTCGTGTTCCGATACAGAAGAGTCGGTGGGATTGAGGTGGATGAGGCACTGACGACAAGATGTAGAAGCGCATGCAGACCACAAGAAATCTCACCCCAAAATGAGTTCGTGGGTGCACTCACGGAGAGCTGCAACGGCAATATGATGACGAATACCGTCTATGAAAACACGAACTGTACACTGGGCGAGGGGGTGAGTAATGGCATTTGTCGCAGCATGGAGAGATGGGCCCGAGTAAGGTGTTGTGACTTTGCGGATACGGAAGCAAAAGTCAGAGCAAATAATCGAAATAGCAGCATCAGTATCCACTAGAGCTTCGACGCGTATACCTTCTACTAACACTGTTAACAAGTTTGATGGTCTGTCTGGAGGAATTGCTGGCTGTCCGGTGGATGCAGTTTTTCCTGCTAAAACTGCATTGGGGAGTTTTTCGAGTGGGCATTCAGAACATTGGAAGCTGGTCGCAAAGGCGACACGGAACGGCGATTGGGATATAGCGAGCGGTGGCGAGACTCACGGGAGTTCACAGGCAGACCACTACTGTAAGGTGGAGAGGGCGAACGCTGAAAAGAAGACCCGTAAGGCGTGCGCTGGTAGTTCATGAGAGGATTGAAGCGTCCGCGTTCCTCTGGAGCATAGCCACGTTGCTCGTCCTGTTGGCGCCTTCGACAAAGACGAGATATGTGACCCCTATAGTCGCAATAATAACAGATTGGGTGAGGAGGATGCGGCATGGTGTAATACGGCTGTGGGCGCATCGGTGGTGACACTGACACCACAGGTACATGGCCACCTGGTGTAGCCGCTGGAATAGTGGTGGGTGCTGAGAGTGCCACAACTTCTGCGTACGTTGCTACCTGACAAGGTCTGGGGGGAACAAGGTGGATGTGATGCAGATGCAATCTCTTGCACTGTCGAAATTTGGGCTTGTTGGTGCATTGCGACGACTGAAAATAGCGCTAAGAAACGGGGACACAAGAAGAGGACACACGGCACAGGCGCTAACTTCCAACATAATGTTTATTACCACCGCACGCTCGCCTATATCACCAAAAAAAAATATATCACATGACATGAATGATGCGCACATAAAATTAAAGTCTTAGAAAATACAATTCTTTATCACTAAGCGTCAGAGAGGGAGTGCTGACGCACTTAGACCCCAGTGAAGCGATAGCCTCAGCCTCAATAATCTCTCTAGTAAGCTTATCAAACATTCTCTTGATAACTGTGCATGCATTGAATATCGGCGCGCAGCCGCAGGATTTACAATGTATGGCCAACCAACTCCCCTGGCCGTTTTTCACATTATTACAATGTTCTCTTAATCGATCATTAAGGCAACGGCCCGTCTGTCCAATATACTCTTTACCACAAGAAAGCGGGATACGATAAACAACGCGTATGATGCAGGGAACATAAACAGTTCGATGCTTCTTACTACACTCTTTGGGTTTTCTGTCACGGTCATGAAGGCCACAAAGGCTGACCAACTTCTTGGGAGCCGAAAAGACAACCCTAACTTCAGAGCGCTTAGCTAATTTCTTTAGGTTGTGCGATATCTTGTGAAAATATGGTATGACGACTAGGTGCTTCGGTTTCTCGGCATCACGACTCGCTGTACATCCTGGGTTGCGAAGCGTACGAAGCAAGCCTTCTGCAACTGAAGTTTGGACATGCATAGGATAACCTGCTTTCAACAACCGGTCTGACTGATTATGAAAACTATTGGCGATTTCGTGCTCACAAGATTTGCTTAAAGCATGACGAAAACAATGACTGATGATGCCTCTTTTCACTAGTTTAGAGTGAGCTAATTGGTACGGAAGGACCGGTTTGTTCGTACGTGGTTGGTACGCCCAACATATGCGGTTAGGATGAAAGGTGAAGAGGACATCGAGGAATTGCATTGCTCTCAGGCAGTTCGTGTGTGAGAGTCAAGGGTTTAAAACACTCAGAAAAATGTGAAATTATTTTTGCCAAACCTGCCTCGTCCGCTACCTTGTCGTTAGTTAATAAAACAAGATAGTCATCGACATACCGGAACACTTTTTTTATCTTCAAATTATCAAGATGTAGGTAAATCGATCTGTCAATTTTACTTAAAAATATGTCGCTTAAAATGGGCGCAATGCAAGACCCGATACAGATTCCGTCATTTTGAATAAAAGGTTTGTCATCCCATGAAATGTAGGTCGTTTTGAGGTAAAATGATAAAAGTTCTAAAAACCGACTTACAGGAACACCACACTCGGTTTGAAATCTAACAGAGCCAAACACATCTATGCACTCTTCAACCGCAGGAAGCAACTGATCATGGGGAATAGAATAATACAAATCAGTCACGTCGACTGAAAAACCATAAACATGCTCATCAACACAAGTTTTCACATAATCTATGACTTGATCAGAACTTTTTACAATGAAAGGATCATCAACGTCAAGCCGGTTCAACTGTTCTTGCAAAAAAGTAGCAATCGATTTTTGCCAAGTATCACATTCTGAAACAATTACCCTAAAAGGCATATTGCTCTTGTGAGTCTTTGCATTAAAAAAACACTTTTAAAAAGTCATGCTTACTACTTGTGATGCCACCGACAACACGAGAGAGGTTAAGGTCTTTGCATAGCTTTTTTGCTTCCGATTTAACTTTTTCAATGCGGACGTCCTCGCGAGAGGAGAAAACAGAGCTTACTACAGTGTGAGCCTTAGAACCAAACAGTCCCAAGCTCTGTTTTCTCCTCTCGCGAGGAGAAAACAGAGCTTGGGACTGTTTTCTCAATGTACGAGGTATATGATTCACCCGCCAGTTTGATGCGTTCAGCAAGCTTCTTCGTTGCCGCCGAGGCCCGTGGCATTATCTGTATGAAGCACTGGCTGCAAAGTTTCGTCGTTCTCGCAATCCGATTCCTCCAAATCGCTTTCTCCATGTACTTCATTCACAATGCCCCAATCCGTGCAAGGTTCCGCAGTGTCGGTATCGTCATTGGCCATAATCAAACCATCGCAATAGATGTCCCACCCGCTCTCTCAGGTAAGAGTCGACGGCACGCTGCCACAAATCGCCGCCGTAGTCCTCCTGTTCGGAAGCTTCAGGCCTGGCGTCAGGCCCGACATCTACGAAGACGGCCTCGCGAAAACAATTTCGCGCGCATGTAGCCGTCACCGCCGCCCACGAAATATTCACCATCTCCACAGCGGAATACCGGATGTCCGAAGGGGCAAGTTTACTGCCAGGTGGTCAACAGCTATGAGCAAGCACTCCGCAATGCGGCATCTATTGCACGGATTACGCTCAAGCCAAGTGGTCACACTTTTGACACTTTGTTGAGCGGCATAAAAAAGCGTGCTAGCCCTCCCATCTGCCATCATGACCACACATGCACACCTAGAGCGAGCGAGATGCGCACACGCGACACACATGCCAGAACGTGCGGAACAGCCCAGGGGCCCGTTTGCGAAAGTAATTCGAACCAGCGTGGCTGGCTTTGCGGAGCGGTTGAGACGAGCGAAGGAGTTGTGATCAAGAGAAGAGAGCAGACTTGCGAGAAAAGGGCAAGGGGTTGCGATAAAGAAAGGGGAGGATGGGGCGGGAGGGTGAACTTGAAAATCAAAACACACGGGATGGAGGCAGGTTGGGTAGCTTGCTTGAAAGGTCTGCGAAACTTGCATGTAGAAAAACTTGGAAAGAATGCCTGCGCGCGCAGAAGCCAAACCATGGTTGCCTGGACCGGTGCATGCGGCGGTGTTCGAAGAATCCGCGGCTGTGGCGAAAAAAATCGTTTTCTTGCGCCGGCGAATTTGCATGACCTCACGAACTTCAGTATTTCGCGATTCGTTCCGTGCAAACTAACAGCTGTTTTCGCGCTTCCTCACGCGCACGGAAGGCATGCTGAGCCGAGTGCGAAGTGAGCGAGAATAAGTCCTAAACACGAAACGAATCACAAATTATCAGAGTCGGTAAGGTAGCGTACGTGCATGCACTAGACGCAGACTATCGGATACAGTCAGTGGCCGACGATGTTGGCAAATGGTCTGGGCACTCCAGGCCGGCGACGCCAACGACAGTACCAGCGATCAAAAACAGGGTAGATGGCCGACCAGTCTTCCAAAAATCAGCAGCAGTTTGAAAACACGGGCCTCGTCTGGCAATGCGGGGTGCTCAGAGTAGCGGGGGGCAAAGGACGGAGTGGTGCGTAACAAAAAGTGGTCAGGGAAAGCGGCAACTAAAGGGGCGCGGAGGCAGGATCGGCGTTTAACAATAAGAATGTATGGGCACCTCGCCGATGCCTCATCGGTGGTCAAAAGTGGTTTCACGGGAAGTAGGCAGATTGCTGACTTCGTTCGCTGTAACCGATCAGTGGCACTCGGAGACCTTCGTTGTAAGTGTGATTTCGTGCCATTTAAGCAATGTATATTTTCATGGTCACGCTGATATTGTTCGTTTTAAGCGAAAGTTCGTTTTAAGTGCAGCTGGTATATTTGGGCTCGACTGTGTTGTGTGTGTGTTGTGTGTGTGTGTGTGTGTGTGTGTGTGTGTGTGTGTGTGTGTGTGTGTGTGTGTGTGTGTGTGTGTGTGCGTGCGTGCGTGCGTGCACATAGATAGATATGTATATCTATTGTAAGACGGTGTCCAGGACCCTCAAGACTCTTCTTTATTGTTTCGAGTATGCGCCCCCAACCCCAACTGGAGTGGCAATGATAAGTCAGTACAGATGAGATTATGGGACGCAAAAATAATGCTTACACTTATTTTTCCCGCGCACTTGAGCGGCTGGCCTGGCTAAGACTCAGGCGGGCAAGGTACGGCGAACAAAGGGTTTCAGATGGGAAACATAGACTATCTCAGAGGCAGGGTAAGGACGATCTGAGAACAGAAGATGTTCGTTCACAAACAACGTAAGGTCTGAGAAAGCGTGACTGAAGCTTTTCACACAATCCCGATGTATGAACAGGCGTCCAAAGTAGTACTTCATCCCCAGGACGGAAAACGACGTCTCAACGAAGGCTGTCGTAGCGTTGCTTGCGGTCTTGTTGACTAGCCTCCATGTAGAGTTGATCACGTTGTTGTGTGTCAGCGAACTTGGAGACAAAATGTTCTGGTGTAGTGTAGACGTTTTTGTCGTTACATTGAAGAAAGATGCGTCGATGGTAAATGTCGGCGCACGATCATAGACGAGGAAGAAAGGCAAATATTCAGTGGTTCGTTGAACAGCGGTGTTGTGTGCAAACGTTACGAACGGCAAGATTTTGTCCCAGTTATCACAGTTCGGTCCGATGTACATGGATATCATGTCAATTATAGTTCGGTTGAATCACCATGTCAGGCCATTTGTTTGCAGGTGGTAAGCGCATGTTGTATTGTGAACTGTGCCACAAGTTTTTAGAATTTTGTTCAGAATTGTAGACAGGAAGACCTTGCCTCGTTCACTCAACAACACGCGAGGTGCACCATGATGCAACACAATAGCTTCTAAGAAAGCAGCAATGTGTGAGGCCAAGCTAGTGCGTAAAGACCACACGCGTCTGCGCATGTGGTCGACGGCTGTGACAATCCAGCGGTGCCCCGCTAGCGTTACGGGAAGTGGTCAGACAAGGTTTATTCCGACAACGACAAAAGGTGTATCGGGACATAGAATGGGTTGTAATAGGCCAGCAGGAGCTGAAGTTTGTCGTTTCCGGCATTGACAAAGTGCGCAAGAAGCGACTTAATTAGCCACAAGGATAGAAAGACCAGGCCAGAAGAAACGGCTCCTAATGCGGTTGAAGGTCTTCTGAAATCCTAACTCATGTATTCAGAAATGCTGCTTGACTTGATCTTGACTTGCCACCGACTTCAATGCAGCACAAACGTGTTTCGAACGCTCTGACTTTAGGTCGTTCCAAAGCAGCACAAACACACAGACGCATTGCGAACGCGCTGCATTGAAGGAAGTTTCAAGTCAAGTTCAAATCGAGTAGCGTTTCTGAATACGGGGGGTAAGTTTCGAGCTGATAGATCATCGAGCAATGCTTTGAGAACTTGTTTTCGCAGCGAATGGGGCAGTGGCACTCACCGATGCCTATCCGCATTGTAAGTATAGCGATGCAGGACATTGTTCTCTAACTTGAACTGCTATAGCTGACGACACAGCCTGGCATTAGGTGGAGAAAGCGAGCCAATCAAGTATCCGATGGTATGGTTACAGTAGGGGTCATCACGTTGCCACATGGCAAACTGAGCGCTGTTTTTTAAAGATGGCGACCCAGCAACTGCCAGGTGATAACGTGAGTGAAGAGGAAGCTGCTTGATCACCTTAGGGGCATTGAGGATGCGTGGTTGGAGATGAAAGTGGCAGAGGGCAGCGAGAGAGAGCATTGGCATTCTGATGCTGTGTGCCAGACCTGCACACAACACCATAAGTGTACTCTTGCAAACGAAGTATTCAGGGACCGAGGCGCCCAGACAAATTCTTAAGCGAGGACAACCAGCATAGAGCATAGTAGTCGGTAATCACAGTGAAGTCGTGCCCATATAGATAAGGTTGAAATTTCTGGATGTACCTAACGACAGCAAGACATTACTGTTCTGTTATCAAGTAGTTTTGCTCCACAGGTGTTGGTGGGCGGCTTGATTATGCAACTACGCGCTCATGGGAAGTGTCGTCGCGCTGTAGTAGGACAGCACCGATTCCGCGGCCACTGGCATCTGTGTGCAGGAAAGTGGGTGCACTCTGGTTGAAGTGACGGAGGACGGGGTCTGATGTCAAAGCACGTTTAAGGGCTTAGAAAGCTCACTCACACTTGTCAGTCCAACTGAAGGCCGTTCCCAATGTCAGCAGCTTGTGTAATGGCCCCGCAATGGCAGCAAAGTGACTGATGAAGTGGCGGAAGTAAGAAGCCAGGCCTAAGAAACTATGCAATTGCTCTTGATTGCCTGATCAAGAAAAACTAATTATTGCAGCAACCTTGCCGGGGTCAGGTTGTACGCCATCTTTGCTAACACGGTAACCCAATACTTAGATGCATGTGCTGGCGAAGTGGCACTTCTTTGTATTTAGCTGAAGGCCAGCATTCAAAATGCACGTTGATTTGATTGATTGATTTGTGGTGTTTAACGTCCCAAAACCACCATATGATTATGAGAGACGTCGTAGTGAAGGGCTCCGGAAATTTTGAACACCCGGGGTTCCTTAACGTGCATCCAAATCTGAGCACACGGGCCTACAACATTTCCGCCTCTATCGGAAATGCAGCCGCCGCAGCCGGGATTCGATCCCGCGACCTGCGGGTCAGCAGCCAAGTACTTTAGCCACTAGACCACCGTGACGGGGCTTCGAAATGCACGTTAGAACTTCGTCCAAACGCTTAAGATGCTGAGGAAAAGTGAAAAAATAAATGGCGATGTCATCTAAATAACATAACCAGGTTTTCAACTTGAGACCTGTAAGACAGCATCTATGATGCGCTCGAATGTTGCGAGAGCGTTTCATTAGCCAAAAGGCATGACGGTGAACTCGTGAAGCCCGTCAGGCATCGCAAACGCTGTTTTCTCCTTGTCTGCATCGCGCATAGGTATTTGCCAATACCCGGATCGGAGGTCGACACTGGAGAAATACTCTGCGTCTTGTAGGGAGTCGAGGGCATCATGTATGCATGGCAACGAATATACCTCTTTTTTTGTGATCGTATTGAGCGCTATGTAATCAACAGAGAAGTGGACAGAGCCATCCTTTTTTCGAACCAACACCACAGGAGACGACCAAGAGCTGGATGAAGGTCGAATAATGTACCGTTTGAGCATGTCGACGACGTTTTCCTTAATGATTTGCCGTTCCGCCAAAGACACACGGTACGGGCGGCGGCATACAATGGAGCTACCTTTGGTTTCGATGCTGTGCTCTGAAACAGAGGTGCGGCCCAGAACCTTGGCATGTACGTCAAACGAAAGACTGTGCTTTTGGAAAAGGCCTAAGAGGTCTCTCTTTTGCTCGGCAGTGAGGTGGGAATTTATGTTGGCATTTTAAGCAAGAGTGGTAGCATTGTATAAGTTGTAGCAGACAAGGAGAATGATTTTGCATGACGAGGAACCAATGAAAAAGGCTTGCTGTCAGTGAAGCAGCTCACAGCAGTGCCCTAGGACAGCATCACTGGCAAAGAAGTTAGGTTCAAGGCGATAATCAATGCTTTATCGTCGTTAAACTGCACAAGGCCGGGTGCTATGGTAAGCCCCGCAGATTTGGAGCAAACTGATGGAGCTATGAACACGTCACCGGAACACATCGATTGTGAAAATTTATTCATCTCCTGGCGAAATGAAAAAGTGGCAGCAAGGAAATGGAAGCTTTATCGACATTGAATGAACCCTCAGTAGCTGACATATGAATTACTCACTGATGACACAATATGAAAGCTTTTGCTGAAGAAAGGAAGTCCCATTCTAAAAAGAGTATGTGAGTGCTCAGAGGAAGTACAAGAAACTGAATGCGGTGAGAGATACCATCTACGAAAACGCAGACTGTACAAACATTCGAAGGCTGAATAGGGACTGTATCTGCGCAATGAAGGGGAGGGCCATCGTATGGCGTGTAGAGGGTCCGTCCTATGTACGGCTGATGCAGAAGCTTAACTTATGTTTCAGCCGCACACAGTCATACCGCGCACAATTAACGTCCCCTATCTGTAGCTACCCGCAGGGGCGTCTGCGTAAGCAGGCGTTTGGTGTGTAGCCACACCATGAACCCAAGCTAATGGGGGGGGGGGTCTCATCAGAGAAGGATTGGCCATCCTGAGGCAGTATCTGGCCACTACCTCCCACATGCATATGTCATTTAACTCACGGCCCTCAGTCCCCAGCAGCTGCGAAGCAACTGACCACGGCGGCGGTCAGATCTGCAATGCAGCAGACGGTGCTAAGAATCTCTGGATCCAAAGAGGACGCCATTGGAACCTGAACTTTAAAATGTTTAACGCTAGAACCTTATCTAGTAAGGCAAGTCTAGTTGTACTATTCGAGGAGCTGGAGGGTGTTAAATGGGATATAATAGGGCTCAGTGAGGTTAGCAGGACAGATGAGGCCTATACGGTGCTACAGAATGGGCACGTCCTTTGCTATCGGGGCTTGGCTAACAGAAGAGAACTAGGAGTGTGGATCCTAATTCACAGAAACATAGCTGGCAACATAGAGGAATACTATAGCATTAATGAAAGGGTGGTAGGTATCTTAAGTAAACTCAGTAAGAGATACAAGATGAAGGTGATGCAGGCTTACGTGCCTACATCCAGCCATGATGACGTTTCAGTTGAAAGCTTCTATGAAGACGTGGAATCAGCAATGAGTAAGGTAAAATCATAGTATACTATACTGACGGGAAACTTTAATGCAAAGATAAGGAAAAGGCAGGCTGAAGACCAGGCAGTAGGAGATTATGGCATTGGTACTATAAATGCCAAAAGAGAGCTACTAGTAGAATTTGCAGAATGCAATAATTTACAGATTTTGAATAATTTCTAACAAAAATGAGGAAACCGGAAGTGAACATGGAAGAGCCCTAATGGCGAAAATAAGAACGAAATAGACTTTATAATGAGTGCACACCCAGGCATCGTGCAGGATGTAGAAGTGGTTGGCAGGGTACGATGCAGTGACCATAGAATGGTACGGCCTCGAATTTGCCGAGACTTAAGAGGGGACACGGGTCTTAGAAGGCCAAAATTTGCAAAAAATCGACTTGTTGAAGCTGACATTTTCGAAATCTGCGCCTATTTTTGCACTTATCTGAGAAGTTTCTAGCTTCTCGCATCATTTATTCTGGCGCAAGATCAATTTATAACATCCCTGTGAGATGAATGTGAGTGCAAATTGACGCTAAAACTGCGCTTTTTCCGTGCCAAACTGTTGCCGTTACACACGAGTTATCGTGTTCATCTTGGTCTCGCTTGGAAGGGTCGTTCTTCATCTTCGATTTCCCACCACCGATGGCTCACCATGCTCATTGGTTTTTTTAGCAAAAACGCATCATCGAGAAGCACTAGCGCGCGATTCAACTGGCTGCTCGGGGCACGTGACCAAATTTAGGCATCCGATAGGCCAAGGGGTGCTTTCGGCGTCTGCTTCACTATCGTGACGCGGACATGCGCCATTTTTTCATGGTGCTACTGACTGCTTGCGGCAGTAAAGAAGTTCTGTGCTACAGTAATTTGTGAAGCGGGTGTGGCGGTGGTTCGTTCACTGTGAACTTCAGAAAGATCCCCGCTATGACTCAGGACAACGAGGATAACGAACTCGACGCTGTCAACGGCGGTCGCCGAGTCACCGGTGTAGGCCTAACTCACCTATAAGCCTGTTGGTTGCCGACAACGTTACTGAGAACGGCTGTGTTTTGCAGCTTCATCAGTTAGAGGACAGCAAGTAAAAAGCAGAAGTGAAGCTACCTGAGATAGCAATCTTTGTAGTGACGGAACGGAAGTGCAGTCTGATCGCTAAACCCGCCGATGTTGTGATTCCCCCCGCCTGACGAAAGGACCTTGAACTGCGCGACGGGTCGTCAGAGTGGAGTACGTCGCCGCGCGTCGACCAACAACAGAAAGTCAATTCGTTCGCAGTGATCATGCTCGCGGCCCTCGCTATGGAGGATACTGGCAACAGGTAGACTGCTTTGAATGACGTGTTGGCAACATTCTCGTCATCTCCGCTCGAAAATGCGGCAGTCTTACGTGAAAAGGAAACTAACACCTCGGCACTCGTGTAGCCTCGAAATTGATCAGTGTGGGAGCAACTTTGGTTCGGGACATTTACGGGTAACTTATTCTGGACAAGCCAGAAAACATCGCCGCGTTATTCAACAGATCGTGGATGACGCACACACATTCATCTCACATCACCGTCAGTACAGTCACCAAAGTGATAAGCGGCCTCGTGGCAGACGAGCACACGGCGACAACTTGCTACAGGACTAGAAGAAACGACACGCTCGTACAATCAGTCCTATTACATTCCCGGTGCATATATTAACTGACTAAAAGTATGTGTGCCATGATATTTTTCCCTCGGAACGTCGAAATTAAGTTTTAACAGCATTATTCTCGAAGCACAGATTTTGACCACTTTTTTTTGCTTGTTCGATAAAAGTGGGCCTAGGACAGCTAGAGCTGTAATTGTTTTTATGTAGCTAAATGTGCACAACAAACAATGTGCACAATGTAGCTAAATGTGCACAAAAAACAATGCTGGGAGCCTATTTTTATGGGAAGCTTAATTTTTTTTTTTTTAATGTAAAAATTTCTGTGTTTGGTTACATGCAATGAGTTTTACTGTGCTGTAATTCGAGGAGTACTCGTTCAATTTTCGATCAGCTTGCAGCATTGCACTCCTTGGGCTTTCTAGCATTCATATATATGTCAATGGCTGTGTAATTATAAGTGCATACATTTTTACAGTTAAAGATATTAGAATTCTTTGTTTTCTTCATTTTCTCAAAATGGCAATTTTGTACACCCTCCATGAAAATTACTGCAATATATCTGAAACTATTACAGATAGCAGAATATTTTATTTTGTAGCATGAAGCTATATGTTTGGAGCACACAACATAGAAAGCAGATTTTAATTTCTCTTGATGCAAGTTTTTTGAACTAGTCATTTGTGTGACCACACAATGGCCACATTCAGGGCTGTGAAGTTTAGTGTATTGTAAAGTAAGAAATAATGACCCATTCAAAAAATTTCGCCATATCCACGAAGTGAATGATGATGAGTGGGCGAAGCTCCGGAGGTAAACCTGGTAAACCATGAATCCTCTGTACATTTTGCCCACTCGATTTTATTACATCGCTCCCCCTAGCGTACGTCGCCGCACTAAATCGAATGATTGTCTTCAACCAATGACACGCGCCATATGTGACATCATTCCTATTTTATAAGATCTCGCGTCTTTCATCAACTACAAGTACCGCTTTCTAGTTTATAACATCTTGCATCTTTTCATCATCAGCTACAAGTACCACCATCTAGTAAACACTACAAGAACTAAACGAGAGGTGGCTACATACAGGAGACGGTACCGCCATCTAGTGAACACTGCAAGAACTAAACTAGAGCTGGCTACATACAGGGGACGGTACCGCCATCTAGTGAACACTGCAAGAACTAAACTAGAGGTGGCTACATACAGGCTACAGGGGACGCACAGCCCACGCCCTAAGGAGCTTCGCCCCTAAAAAGTGCTTCTTATATTGCATGTCTTATGCTTTCTACTGTGAATCCCTATGTTATTTAAAATTTTTGACAGGTGGTTATTTTTCTATTATGGTAAGAACAATAGAAATTGTTATCTTGAATATTTAATTAACTAATGAAGCTACAGAAAAAAATAACTACATTCTTAAAATCCGAAGAACAAACTAAGTAAGCATGCCAACTTTTGTCACATTTGGTTCAAAAATAAATGAGAGAGCCCTAAGAACCACATCCCACGTCCCCCCTTAAAGAAGGAATGACAGAAACTGATACACAAGAAGCCAATCAATGAACTAGCACTGAGAGGGAAAGTACAGGAATTTAGAGTCTCGCTTCAGAACAGGTACTCGGCTCTTGTTGAGGAAAGCAATCTTCGCGAAGATACAATGAATGATAATCTTACGAGTATCATTACGGAGTGTGCAGTGGAAGTTGGAGGCAGGGTAGTTAGACAGGACACTGGCAAGATTGCCCAAGAAACGAAGAATCTCATTAAGAAGTGTCAAAGCATGAAAGTCTCAAGTACAACAGACAAAATAGAATTGTCAGAGCTTTCGAAGTTGATTAATAGGCATAAGGTATCCGATGTAAGAATGTATAACATGGAGAGAATTGAACACGCTCTGAAAAACGAAGGAAGCGTCAACACAGTGAAGAGGAAATTTGATGTAAGGAAAAATCGGATGTATGCACTAAGGGACAAAGAAGGCAAAATAACTACCAATATGGATAGGATAGTTAAAATAGCGGAGAAGTTTTACAGAGATCTGTACATTCGCGGGCACAATCATGATCCTAATACTATACGATCTAGCAGTAACCCAGACGACACCCCACCAGTAATGATAGAACAAGTCAGAAAAGCCTTGGAGAGCATGCAAAGAGGCAAAGCTGCTGGTGAGGATAACATCAGATCTGCTGAAAGATGGAGGACAGATTGTGTTAGGAAAACTATCCACCCTGTTTACGAGGTGTCTCCTGATGGGAAGAGTACCAGTCTTCGAAGAATGCTAACATCATCTTAATGCATAAGAAAGGAGATGACAAGGACTTAAATAATTAGAGGCCGATCAGCTTGCTCTCCGTAGTATAGAAGCTATATACAAAGGTAATTGCTAACAGAGTCAAGAAAACATTGGAATTCAATCATCCAAAGGAACAAGCAGGATTTCGAACAGGCTACTCAACGCTCGACCACATTCATACTATCAATCAGATAATAGAGAAATGCTCAGAATATAACCAACCTCTATACATAGCCTTCATAGATTACGAGAAGGCGTTTGATTCAGTAGAAATATCAGCCGTCATGCAGACACTGCGGAATCAGAGCGTCGATGAAGTATATATAAACATCTTGGAAGAAATCTACAGGGGATCAACTGCTACCATAGTGCTTCATAAAAAAAGCAACAGAATACCAATAAAAAAGGGTGTAAGGCAGGGGGACACAATCTCCCCAATGCTATTTACCGCGTGCTTACAGGAGGTTTTCAGAAGCCTAGAATGGCAACAGTTAGGGATAAGAGTTAATGGAGAGTACCTTAATAACCTGTGCTTTGCCGATGACATTGCATTGCTGAGTAACTCGGAGAACGAATTGCAACTCATGATTACGGAGTTAGACAAGAAGAGCAGAAAGGTGGGTGTTAAAATTAATATGCAGAAAACGAAAGTAACGTACAACAACCTTGAAAGAGAGCAGCACTTTGAGATAGGTAATAGTAAAAGATTATGTCTACTTAGGGCAAGTAATAACCGCGGAGCCGAACCACGAGATTGAAGTAACTAGAAGATTAAGAATAGGGTGGAGCACATTTGGCAAGCACTCTCAAATTATGACAGGTAGATTGCCACTATCCCTCAAGAGGAAGGTATATAACAGCTGTATGTTGCCGGTACTTAGCCACGGAGCAGAAACCTGGAGACTTACAAAGAGGGTTTAGCTTAAATTGAGGACGACGCAGCGAGCAATAGAAAGAAGAATGGTAGGTGTAATCTAGACAAGGAGAGAGCAGAGAAGATTAGGGAACAAACGGGGGTTAAGGATATAATAGTTGAAATCAAGAAGAGGAAATGGACATGGGCCGGGCATGTAGCGCGTAGACAGGGCAACTGCTGGTCAATAAGGGTAACTAACTGGATTCCCAGAGAAGGCAAGAGAGTTAGGGGGGAGACAGATGGTTATGTGGGCAGATGAGATTAAGAAGTTTGTGGGTATAAATTGGCAGCAGCAAGCACAGGACAGAGTTAACTGGCGGAACATGGGAGAGGCCTTTGTCCTGCAGTGGACGTAGTCAGGTTGATGATGATGATGATCTGTAGCTTGTCTCATTGCATCTACACGGGTTCGGGCAAATAAGGCAACAGTCTAGGTCAACAAAACGACACTTTATTGCTAGGCGATAGCAATAACGTGCAAATGTCGCAAGGAGATTGTACAGAAAACAAGGGTAGACACTTACTCCTTGATGGTTGTCGTCCTCGGCTCGCAGGGGGGTTGTGGGTTCGACCTTGTTCCAAGGCCGATGTCAGAGAGGGCTGTGTGGCCGTCCGCATGTCAGTATTGTCCACTCACCCGGTTTCCCTCTCCCTGACAAGAATAACACCTTTTCTCGCTAAGGGAGGAGAAACCTGTTCCGCGCGCCGGAAAAGGGGAATCGCGAGCGCTGGCCGTGGGTGTGTTCTTGAAACTAGGCTTGCAGGCTGCCGTAGAAAGGGAAAGGGAGGCTGAGTGTGCTTGCTCTCCCACATCCTCCCCCTCTTAAAAGGTCCCTGAAGGACAGAGACTGCAACATGAGAATATTTTGTTAATCATCATCGAGGAAGGCATCATCATCATCAGTGGGTCCCAATCCGTGCCCTCCTGCATTTGGCCCTCTGCCGTCGCCGCTGCATCCAAAGTTGCCCCCATCACCGCTGCCGTGCCCACTAGCGTCATGGCCACTCATCACCGCTGTCACCTCCTTCGCCGCCACTGCCACTGCTGTCGCCTTCGCTGTCGTTACTGCCGCCCTGGATCCGGTGCCAGTATCACTCTGGTCCGGACCGAGCCCCGTTGTCACCCGCCACTCAAGGTGCTGGTGGCGACTGAGAGTTGCCAGTTGGTGACTGTCCCGTACAGCACTGGCTCACGCCGCCCTCTCCAGCATGGTCTGGGCTGCCGCATAGGGTCACAGTTCCGCTGGTCTGGCAGGCTCGGGAGTCTTCTTCGGCGTGCCGCGTTATGACCTCGTGGTAGCAGAAGCAAAGGGTGTCCGGACAACCGTGGGTCGGCTAGGTAAGCTTGTCGTTATGACAGTGGCTCCGAGGCAGCTGGCTCTCTTGTCTGGGCTGGCAGTTGATCACCTTGGCGCCTCTTCTGCACAGGCCTGGTGATGAGGGCAATGGGGTAGGTTGGAAGTAGCGTTGCTTGGTTGGGTGGGGCCACGATGACGACCTGGATGATGTTGAGGGTGATCCGACGAGAGGAGCGGTTTGCTCTCCGAGCTGTTCTGGCGTCACCTCTTTCCCTTTCGGCTCTTCATCTGCTCGGTGAAAGTCGACACAGAAAAAGAACAGGTTAACAAATGCACATGTGTTGCGCACGAACCCTTGCCCCCTCGCATCGGACATATCAAACGCGACCTGCCCTGGAGAGTTGTCTTCGCCTGTTACACAGGAAGTAACGCGGTTCTGGGCTCCTCACTCGGTGTCGAGCGATATCACCCACCGCACGCGGCTTGGAGAGGTACTGGCTGTAGTCCTCGTGCTCCTCCCATGACACGTAGCGTTTCAAGTCACATACATGCATTGGTCCGCCGCTTGGCTTGCCTTTCATGTTCGCAAGCCAACAAACGAGCGAGGAAATTTTCTCTCGCACTCGGTACGGCCCGGATCATTTCGGTGCCAGGGAGGCAGCAAACTGTTTGCTAGCATCGCTGAGAACATGATGGCGCAGCAGCACCAGATTGCCCACTTCATAGCGTACATTATGATGCGTGCGGTCATACTGCGCCTTCTACTGTGCCCTAGCAGTGCTGAGATTACACCGAGCCTTATGTAAGGCTTCCGCTAGCTTCTCGCGCAGCTGCGTTGCATATTCAGCGCATGCTGATGTCTGCACTGGCACTCCACTGCGATCCGCAAGTACAGTCTCCATCGGATTCGGCAGTTCTTTCCCCAGGTTCAGAGAAGAAGGCGCATACCCAGTTGATCGGTTCACAGTCGATCGCAATGCAAAACTGATCTCTGAAAAGTAGGTATCCCTGTCCCTATGTCTCTCACAAAACGCAACAAGCCTGTGCTTGATGTTGCGATTGACTCGCTCCGTGGGGTTCGACTGAGCATGGTAGGTGGTTGTTTTCTTGTGCTTAATGCCCAATGCGGCGCACGTGTCGACAAACACCCACGCAGTGAAATAAGACGCGCTGTCTGTAATCAGCTGCTCAGGGTACCCCAACCTGGTGAAAACCTCCATCAACTTTTCTAAAATCACTCGAGCCGTCAAATTTCTAAGAGGGAAAATTTTCACCCATTTAGTGAAGTGATCCGTGACCACGAGCAAGAACTTGTTTCTGCTAGGAGTTGTGGGGTACGAGCCCATTACATCACATGCCGCGATTTGCCAGGGGGTTTGACTGTTAAGCGGCTGGTTGAGGCCGGGCGGACGTCCGCCTCATGGCTTGACGCTTTGTCACACACGACATGAACGGCCGTAGCAAATCACATCCCGCTTCATGCCAGGCCAGGTAGCGAGGCGACACAACTTAGCATAAGTCTTAGGGCCGCTCGCATGCCCAGAAATGCACGAGTCATGAAAGTAGCGAAGAAGTGCACCTCTCAACGTGCGTGGTATCATGACTTTCAATAACTCACTTGTGTCATCGTCGGATGGGATGCATCTCAGCAGGACACCATCAGAATCCAGCAGATATGAATCCAGCGTGCTCACAGCTCTACCAGCTGTGGCCGAGCGCTTTGCATCGACAGCAATACCAGCTGCCCCCTTGTGCGCGGTCACCTCACTACCACCCGGCTCCCGGAGCCTGTCGAACACCTTTCGACAAAATGGATCTTTCTGCTGAGCTTCTGACAGTTCTCTTCTGCTGAAAACAATCCCTGTGCTAGCGACAGCATCTACGTGGTTCAGGCTCTTAGCTCTAACGAATGTTTGCTCCGCTGTTTGCGATAGCGTGAGTGTCTCGCTCTCAGTTTGTTCCGAATCATTCGCCTGACTTGTTTCGTGCCGGACTAGAGCACACAATGATGCGTCGGCCGCGGCATCGTTCTTACCCTTGGGGTAGCGAACGATGAAGTCGTAATGCTGTAGCAGTAATGCCCAACGCACCAGGCGGCCACTTGTTTTGTTCAAGCGCCTCAACCCTGTGAGCGCCATGTGGTCAGTCTCAATCACGAATGCAACTACGTTTATAGAAAAGTCAAACTTACGGAGAGCAAAAACTATCGCCAGACACTCTTTCTCGGTTACCGAGTTGTTCCTTTCCGCCGGCGTCAACGTACGGCTCGCGAGTGCAATCAGTCGGAGGGAACCTTCATGCTCCTTAATCAGAATTGCTCCGAAGCCCAGGTCGCTTGCATTTGTGTGAATCACAAACTCCCTGTTCAAATCGGGTAGCTGCAGCTGAGCCGTGTTGACCAGCAACTTCGTGAGGCGACGCAATGCAGCCTCCTGCTCTTGGCTCCAAGCCCAACGCTCGCCATTCCTCAAGAGCTTCGTCAAAGGCGCCTGCACTGCCGCACAGTTTTGAATGAATTGGCGATAAAATTTTACCATCCCCAGAAAGCGCCTCTGCTCACCGATAATATTCGGCGATGGATAGCTGACTATCGCTACAAGCTTACCCTTATCCGGTAACATTCGACCCTCGTCAAGCGTAAATTCCAATAATGTTATTCGGGTCGCCGCTATCTGAGCTTTGTTTGGGTTCAGAGTGATGCCCGCAGACCTCAGCTTTTTTAGAACGTCTCTCAAGTGGCGCAAGTGCTCTTCGAATGTTTTTGAATAAACCGCTATGTCGCCTGGATATGCGAGTGCGTGCTGCCACTTTGCATCTCCCAAAACACGGTTCATTAGCCTCTGATACGTAGCGAGAGCTCCCACCAAGCCGAAAGACATTCTCCTGAATTGGAAAAGTCCCCTGTGGCACGTGAAAGCTGACTTCTTTTTATCCTGCTCATCCATCTCAACCTGAAAATATCCATAGCTAGCATTGAGCGTAGTGAAGTACTTCCCCCCACCTAGGTTGGATATTAGCGATGAAATGGATTCAGCCTGCAGGTCTATGAGTTCATCTAAGGCGGCGTCAAGTGCTTTCCGCTTATCCAAGCTGATAAGTCGGGGGTTGTATTTGCAAGGTCATGCATCACCCATATCTATTCTATGCTTGACTAGCATAGTGCGGCCGGAACGGTCCGTAAACATCGGGTCATTTTGTACAACAGCGACCACTGCTGCGCTCGTTCCCCTTCTAGTAGGCTCTGTGCCTCTACCAAAAGCGGGTGCACTGCCCTTCCCTGCAGCACATTTTGCACCAGTGCACATTGTTCAGGTGGGGTGGTTACTTGCTTTGTCGTCGCGCTTCCCTTCTCGCGTACTCGTGCCTTTTCCTGCGGTTGGCATGCTTTTGTCAATGCGGGGGCCTTCGAGAAAAACTTTAGCGCGTCTCCATTGCGCTCATGGTAACCACCGTTTGCAATGTCAATCAAAATTCCCAACTTTCCGAGAAAGTATCGAATCATGATTAGAGACACTGACAGCCCAGGAAGATGCACGAAACGCTGTCGACTCAGGCGTCTATCCCACCGGATCACTAGCTAAGCCGCGCCGCTCGAAGGTGCTGTGCCCATAGCAAGACGGTAAATGCTGTTGATTTGTCTCAAGCATATTTTGTTCTCGCGGAGATGGTGCAACACGTCGTCGCCGAACAAAGAAGCGCTCTCTTCAGTATCCAAAAGTGCCACGAACTTCTTTCAAGCTATCGTTAATTTGATTAGCAGCGTGGGTGAGTCTACGGCCTCACGTGCGCGACAAACTGACGGTGAAAGTGATCCAAACGCATCGGTGGAATTACTGATCGTCGCGCGGGGTCCAATGTAGATCACTGGCGGTGCCATCCGTTTCCCGAACCGTGCGTTTGCTCCTGGCTCGGTGTGCGGCCGCATTCGCGGGCGATGTGCCCAGGCGCGCCGCACCGATAGCAAGGACCGCGGACACCACGCCGGCCAGACCGTAAGTCGCCTCGATCAGGTGGTCCTCGCTTGGGGTTTCGCTGTTCATTAGGCCTCATGTCGACCACAAGCTCCTGCCTTGGAATGTCACGCGGGGGGGCAACGTGGGGCCTACGGAGCGCGTAAGTGTAAGGGTCCAAGGCGCGGTCTGACAGCTCCCATCCGCGTGGCACCTGATCATCAGCCAGCGATGCTGACACGTTACCCTTAAACACTTCTAAAACTAGCGCGTGGTCATTCCACGCACAGCGAGGCTTGATTGACTTCGCTGCGAGCGGAGGTGGGCGATACGATTGAGCAGCGAGGTTGTTCCTTTGTATGCACTTCGCCTCGATGACGAGCTCTTCTAGGTCTGCAAACTCACATCCATTGAAGTGCGCCGCAAAAGTCGGGTGTGCTTGACGCGTAACGCGCTCGACTTGTTCCGCTGGTTGCGTGAGGGTTAGCAAGACGATATTGTTCGTTCATTGCCCGTACATATTCCAGCAAGGATTCGTCTGGATGCTGGGTTCGTAGCTTCAATTCCCTCCGAAAATGCCACTCATAATTAGCCACTAGGAATTCATCGCGGAAGCTGTCTCGAAACTCTTCTACTGCGCGGGCGTGATGTTCGATTAGTCGGAACCATCGGGCCGCTTGCTCCGTGAGCGACATTGGGACCACGGGCTCGAGAAGTTCAGCGTCAGAAAACCCCGTCGCCTGCTGATAATGGAGAAATCAGTCAAGATACTCGTTGGCACTCTTGCAGTCGTGGTAACCCGCGTACGTAGGTATGTCTACCTTGACACGTGGTCGCACAGTATGCACGGGGGCCTGCGCTGTGTTCTGCACGGTGCTCACGAGGCTTTGCATAACTGACAGCGCTTTCTGCAAGAGTACCTCGCTCGAGAGCAAACTGTTGCTCGCAAACTTGCCTAAACTTGCGCCGCATGTCAAAGCAACATGTGGCAGCACCTCTCTGTTCGCCTCGTGAGATGCTGAAGCGCCAGGGCTGACACTTTCCGTCGTAGGCCTAATGCTAACCTCGTAGGCCTAATGCTAATGCTAACCGTCGTAGGCCTAATGCTAATTTCTGCTAACGCAGTCTCTGCACCTTCCTGATCATCCCGCATGAAACGACCAAAATCTACGCTGTAGGAAAGTCCTAACAGTGCCCCCGCGTTAGCCAAAGGATCGCCACTCTGCGACGCGACATCATACAACATTGACAAATCTGGGAATTCCGACATGCTTGTTATCCTACGTGTGGGGGAGTGTTGGTAGTTGTTTGCGTCCACAAAACAAGCCGCGTTGCCAAATTCGTTACCTTGGGCGCCAGATGTAGGGGTTCCGTCCTATGTACAGCTGTCGCAGAAGCTTAACGTTTCAGCCGCACACAGTACCGTGCACAATTAACGTCCCCTATCTGTAGCTCGTCTCATTGCAGCTACACGGGTTCAGGGGAATAAGGCAACAGGCTAGGTCAACAAAACGACACTTTATTGCTAGGCGTTAGCAATAGCGTGCAAATGTTGCGAGGAGATAGTACAAAAAACAAGGGTAGATGCTACTCCTTGGTTGTTGTTGTCCTCGGCTCGCAGGGGGGTTGCGGGTTCAATATCCTTGTTCCAAGGCCTGTGTCAGAGAGGGCTGTGTGGCCGTCAGCACGCCAGTTTTGTCCACTAACCCGATTTCTCTCTCCTTGACGAGAATAATATCTTTTCTCGCTCAGGGAGGCGAAACTCGTTCCACGTGCCGGAAAAGGGGGAAACACGAGCGCCGGCCGTGGGGGTGTTCTTGCAACTAGGCTTTCGCGCTGCCGTAAAAAGGGAAAGGGAGGCTGGGCACGCGTGCTCCCCCACAGGCGTTCTAACTTTTTCAAGCAGGCACAAAAGTTTGAATGAATTACGGAAAGAAGTGCGCCTGTGTCTACCAGTGCCTCAGTTTGTATGCCTTCAACATACACCAATAAAACATCTGATGGGTGATGCGGAGGAGTTTGATGCAGTTCGAAAGATGCAGCTTTTTCTCCCGAAGCTGCACTGTTTAGTTTTAATGCATTTATTAGAGAACTTCAGCGACATTGAGTGTGCCTATCTATCTATCCATCCATCCATCCATCCATCCATCCATCCATTCATCCATCGGCCCGTCCATCCATCCATCCACCCGTCCATCCATCTGCCCGTCTATTCGTCCGTCCGTCCTTGACGTGAACCAAAATTAGCATGGGAGAGTAAAATGGTTTGACGCGTTTGTCAAGACATGAATAATGTCACAATCTCGTCGCGCATACATCGCCAAACACTTCCCGCCAGACAGTGGCACATACCAACAGGCGAGTATGTGCCGCTCCTATGTGGGTATGCGCCACAGGTTTTTGACACTTGGTATCTACCCAGGAACGACGAGAACACACATGGGCAATTTTAATGCGTGAGCGTTAAAAAATACCACATATCGGTAGCATCGACCTGACAAATTCAAAGAATAAATATCAGGGTTCCAGCTTGAATCGAACTTAAGCATTCAGCGTGGCAATCAGGCATTTAACCACAGAGCTACGCCAGATCTCGGAACTACTTTTTAAATAGACGCTACTCTTCATGCAACGTCAATAGTGGTTGCAGTGCTGCCTACCCAGTTTTATAAACATTACATATCTACTCTTTTCATACAGCCGTTACGTCAGGTTAACGTCAGTTGTGGTTAGTTCCCATGCGCTGAAGTCGATTTATGTAGCAGTGTCCGGAGCCATAATCCTCGCGAGCATCAGCGCTTCATATCGGCTTGTGTTGTTAATACGCATGTTCCTGTTGATATTGCTGCGCAAGTAAAAAAACTGGTTATATAAACATCTACAACTCTACAACATATGTCTGTGTGCAATATTTGCACATATACTTAGTTTCATTCCATGACAAATCTCACAATGAAAAAAATTGCAACACGGTCACCTTCCTGCTGCATGCTTCGCATAACATCAATTCCCAGGTACATGGGATCAGCCACATGTTTTTCAGTTGACGGTCGGGAGTTGAAGTAGAAGGTCGAAGTAAAGAAGAGGAATGCCGCAATCGGTGAAGGTGAGCGACAAGGCGTGAAACGGGACCTACCATCTGCGCAGAAATTCTGCAGAGACGGCGAGCGACGTGTGCTGTTCTGATGCAGTTGGCTATAGGGCAGTTCAGTGGTGTAGAAGTCGTCTCGTTCAAAATCATCGTAGCATCATCTTTCGTCTTGCTGACGGCGTCGGGAAAACCTTGAAATATGACCACGAATGCGGCAATAGAAGCAAGTCGGACGCATAGTGCGCCAGAAGTTGTAAGGGTAAGGCTGGGGAGATGCTCGCGGTGCGAGTGAGTTGAGCGAACCATGCTCTCCGGGCGTTGGTAGCTGCGTTGGGCTTTGCTGGGGTGCAGGTGTCATAGCAGCAACCTGAGCGTAAGTTGCATGGACACAAGATGTGAGCTCGGAACAGGTGTGCCAGTCATCGAGGTCAGGCTTTGTTGGGGCACAGGTGTCATTGTAGCAACGTGAGCACAACTTGGCATGGGCACGAGAAGTGAGCTTGGAACTGGTGTGCCAGTCATCAAAGCCAGTTATGTCGCGTAGGTTAGTAGCAGGTGGCGTCGTTCAAATATCAAGGTGGCAAGGTGAAGCCTGTGCATGACGTTAGAGCTGCGTGCATGATAGAGTGGATCAATGCACGCAGCTCTGTTGTGTAATGGCTCGAGCTCAGGTCAGACATATCAGGTAGCACCCGAGTGGTCTGAAGCTCCTCAAGGCTCTGACAGGTAGCGACAACATTGGTTAGGGGGTTCTGCACAACAAGCGCAATAAAAGCGACAGTCGCAATGCGGTTGAGGAGGTGGTGCACACGGTCATTTTCCACCGTATAGTTGTTGATACGGCTGCAGAGGGCTAGAACATCTTCAATGTAAAAAGTGTAAAACTCGCCGGGTGTTGAACACGTACACCAAGTCTATTCTTGGCAATATCCAAGCGCACTGACCGAGTTAAGTTCCGATGTTGTGGATGTTGTAGGTATCGACAGCCCCTTGGAAATCCAAGTGCACGCTGGCAACGCGAAGAAAAAGCCAGAGTATGGTTGAAGGCAGCATTTACTGCATGACTGTCCACTCGGGTTGCGCCCAACCAACTCTTGTGCCATCTTCCAACCGCGCATTCTCACGCAGTTGAAAAACAATCATAAACAAAATGAGTCCATGCACTCTCCCTCCTCGTTGCTCTCAGCAAGGAGAAAAGGAATTCTCGGGACGCTCTCTTTCGGGCGCACCACCTGCGTTGGCCATCATCTCCGACGGACCGTAACCTGATCTCGCAGCTTCAGGTCCTCGGTTGCTTCAGCCACATGACCCAGACCGCAGCGCTCGCCTGGTCGTCCCGAAATCGGCTTCGGTGGTTCGCATCCCTGGCCCAAACTCCAAAGCAATAATTCAGGGAAACTGTCACCACCTTCAAGCCGCCTCTATCGAGGACGCCCCGTGGCGTCGGCCTCTCGGATCCGCGTCAGCTGTGGCCTTACAGCTCGAAAACGTATTCTCAGAAGCTCACACACTCGGCGACTAAGTGAGTGGTCGGCAAAAATCTGATGGAGCTAATGTGTAAAGGCGGGCCATGTCGGAAAATTTGTAGCGTAGTTGCAAAACCACGTCTTTGCGACGCCGCTCAAACAGAATGCATAGGTGAGTTTTGTAGGCATTATCTCAGTCGTTGATGGCATTCACACCGTCATACTCCTCGAGCCCATCTTCAACGTCCTTAGCCGGAATACCTGCGAACAGTGGAGGCTTCTTTTGAGGGCTAGTGACCAGCCGAGAAGGGTTTCTTGGCAATGGAAGTGGTGGCAAAGCTGCCGTGCTAGGCTGGTCGGCTTGCGAGATTACCGAAACGAGGTAGTTTAAGCAGTCGTTTGAAGAGAGCTCCAAAGAAGTGTTCTAAAAGACGCTTAGGGTGTCCAAGAACGTGAGAGGATGCAGGGACTGCGCAGCACTCTCCACCACTTGTAAGACGAAGTCCAGGACCCTCAAAACTCTTTTTTATTGTCTCGAGTATGTGCCCCACAACCCAAACAGGAGTGGTGATGAGTTGGCACCAATGAGAACATGGGATGCATAAATATTGCTCCCAATATATATATATATAAACAATTACAGCGAACGGAGTCGGCGCTCTGCCGACTTCCCGGGAAACCACTTTCGACCACCAATCAGTCATCGGCGAGGTGCCCATAGATTCTTATTGTTAAATGCCGACCCTGCCTTCTCGCATCTCTAGTTGCCGCTCTCACCGACCGCTTTTTGTTACTCACCCCTCTGTCCTTCGTCCCCCCCCCCCCCCCAGTTTCCCAGTTTTTGATCACCGGTACTGTCGTTGACGTCACTGGCCTGGAGTGACCAGACTATATTTTCCAACATCGTCTTTATCCGATCGTCTGCGTCTTGTCTTATCGTATCATTCCAGTGTATGCGCGTACGCTACCCCTCCCACTCTGATATTTTGGGATTCTTTTCGTGTTTAGGACTTGTTCTCGCTCAATTCGCAGACAGCTCAGCATGCCCTCCGCACACGTGCGGAAGTGTAAAAACAGCTGTTAATTTGCGCCGATCGAATCTCGAAACATTGAAGTTGGTGAGGCCACGCATACCCGATGGTGCGAGAAATGCACATCACTACGCATTTTTGGCCAGCCAATCAAGGTTCATAACTGAATGTCTGGTCGGACATCCACTTCTGACGTCCAGAAAACAGCCACACGAGACATAGATATTTAAAGTATGTTAATTGGCTATCTATGTTGGATATACAAATGGCCGGACATTTGTATTCATAATGGACAGCCAGCAGATATCTTTTGTTACTTGGGATGAAAATATACTGTTGTTGCTATTAGTTAGAGCAGATGCATGAAATGTATCGATAGTGTGTTTTATTGTTCAGTGTGTGATATAATAGTATAAACAATTGGAGCTATACCATATTGTAAGATATTTAGTGCAACCTCGACTTTGGCAAACACTCACACAATCACTCACCCAACCACCCAAGTAACACACACAGCTTATATTACAAAATGACGAATAACCAACTAGCCCAAAAAACAAGTTTTATTGAGCTATACCATTTAGCGTAATGGTAGTATACTTAATTAATAAATGTATCATATTTACTCGCCTAATGAATGCGCTTTTTACCTAAAAAACTCGTAGCGAACTTGGGAGTGCATTTATTATGCGGGGAAACTTTGCAAAAACTTTTTCAGGGTGACCAAAATATGCGGTAATGCAAAAGAAAAAAAAAGACGTTAAGTCGCTTAGCTTTTCGCAATTGACATACACGTACACTGTTTGGAAACAGCTTTTTTCTTGCATTTTACTCGTCTTCGGTGGTTGATGGTGCTATCTTCTTCAAGCTGTCCTCGAGTCGCCTGTGCACGCCATAAAAGCATTTCGCAGCTGTCTTTTCTCGCAATCCTTTAACTCCAACAGTGGTATCTGCTGTGATATCGAGGGGCGCCCAAAAGGGTGCAGTATGGCGCACTTGGCCAACTTTGCGATAACCTCTCATGACGACTGTGACGACGGCGTGGTAGCTAGTAACCAACATTACAGCAAGCTACCCTCGAAGCATCAAAACAAATTGTTGATAACAAGATTATCGACAAAATACAGCCGCCGTCTCGCTGTTACATGAGAAGTTCCTTTAGTCGCAGATAACAAGCAAAACGAGAATCGGGGGTGCTACCATGTTGCGGGAATCGTCCCGATCTTTTCTGGAAGACAAGTGATTTTTTCTGGTTTTTTAGAAACTTGCGACAAGATAGTGGCAAATGACCCTTCACGAAAACAAATCCTGTCGTCGTTACTCGAAAATCGCGTGCACGTGGATGGGCTTTTTCGTATTCACAGGAAACGCCCGCCAGTTGGCGTGGGCAGTTTGGTGACCTTCGCTCACTGTGTGCTTATCAGCTGTGATGTCTCTACACTCGCACCGTTTATGAACCCTACTGTGGCGCACAGATAAAAAAGACACAAAATGTGCTGCGCACAGATAGAAAGAAAAACAGTACGGCACTCAGAAACGGGCGAAGGGGGAGAGGGAGGAAGCTAAGGAGATCGAGGGGGGTCCTCATAATGATAACTTTGGGGAGAGATCCAACGAGTAAGGAGGCACCAGGTGCCAGTTAGCGGGAAGGACTGCAGCGGATGAATGTGAAGGGTGCGTTTGCTACGCGGGGAAAAAAATTCAAATTTTGACGGGTGAAGTTCGGAGTGTTTTGTTATGCAAATGCATTCATTACGCAAGTAAATACGGTAATTTATACTGAATGGGACATGTAGCTAAAAATCTTGCAACCCGTTAGGCCTCATGCTGTAAATGCTGTAGGTGTGTTAGAGGCAGGGTGTATTGTCGCGTGTGAAAAAAGAGGGACTTTGGGTAAGGAATACCACGTAGTCACGTAGATGCAGGTCAGTGACGCGACACAACCAAAAAGCCTCGGCGAGAGCACGCGCTGTCCCAAAAACGACTTCCTCATTTGTTTCTGCTGGATGCGGGCTCGCGCTTGCTGCAGTTCATGGCCAGGTGGCATTATTCCCCCACTGAAAAAAAAAAGCATCGCCCCGATGC
Organism: Rhipicephalus microplus; assembly: GCF_043290135.1. NCBI lineage: Eukaryota > Metazoa > Arthropoda > Arachnida > Ixodida > Ixodidae > Rhipicephalus > Rhipicephalus microplus. Next base: position 7,453,356 of record NW_027464587.1, on the reverse strand, counting down.
TCAGGCAAATGGTAGTGCATAAGTGGAAGGAAACCAAACGTGCACAATGTGAACACACTGAAGAAACGACAACAGCAAAAGAACAAGGCCGAGGCACGGTCGCACTAGTGCATGAAGTACAGCTTACAGCTTGAGCTGTGTCACGTGAACAATCTCTGGGTAGCGCTTTCGATGCTGAGGCGCATTGGTTCCGTCTAGGACCGCCTCATAGTTCACGTCACTCATGCGACACACTACTTTGTAGGAGGGCAACATCGGAAGCTGTAACTCGTTGCAGGGCTCTTGTACTGGCGTATCTCGTTAGATAATCTGTCGCTACAACTATTCACTTGTTACTGACAGATGACAGAGGAAATGGCCCCAGTAAATCCATTCCTATTTGATCGAACGACACCCTTGGTGTTGTAATTGGTGGCAGCAGGCCTGCAAGCTTCAGTGGCGTATTTTTGCGGTGTTGACATTCACGGCAGCTTTTCACAAATCGCTTGACGTACGTACCAAGTTTCAGCAAGTAGTACGCCTGTTGAACTCTGCAGAGAGTTCGTGAAGAACCTAGATGACCGGATGTGGGCTCGTCATGGCAAACCAGAAGAATGCCGTCTCGCATGTCAGAAGGTACCACTAGCTGGTAGGCTTTCCCATTGCCGTTCAAGTTTATTTTATACAAGACACCGTTCCGTAGGCAGAAGGAAGAGAGATTGCCAGAAAGGTGTCGAGGTACGGGTGTGTTGCGTCTTTCTAGTTGGTCGATGATTGCACGAATCTCGGCGTCACTGTGTCATCGTGCCATCGTGCGATCAGGTCTGTTGCAGTGAGGACTCAGAGGAAGCCTCTGTCATCATCATTGTCGGGATCACAAACTCCAGTGGGTGCACGGGACAAGAAATCAGCATCTTTGGGCTTGCAGCCTGATTTATAGACAATGGTAAAGGTCAAATTCTTGCAAACGAAGACTCCATTGTAGCAGACACCCAGACGGGTTTCTTAAATTGGCTAACCAGCACAATGAGTGACGATCACGCACTACTTTGAAGTGAGGGCCGCTGAGTTAAGGCCTTAATTTTATAATGGCCCACACTACTGCTAGGCACTCTTTCTCGGAGGTGAAATAGTTAATCTCGTGGCGAGACAGAGTACAACTGGCATAAGCTATCGGGCGCTCAGTGTCTTCTTGATGTTGGACAAGCAGGGTGCCGAGACCTATATTGCTCGTGTCGGTATGATCATCGGCAGCAGCATCCTCGTCGAAGTGAGCAAGAACTGGCAGTGCCTGCATACGCTCACGCAGATCAACAAAATCCGCATTTTGTTCTTCATTCCAAACGAACGGTACGTCGTCACGCGTGAGACTACTCAGAGGCTCGGCAATTCTAGAAAAATTGGTGATGAAGCAACGATAGTAGGCGCACAGGCCGAGGAAGCGACGTACTGCTTTCTTGTCACAGGGAACGGGAAAGGAGGCTATGGCTGTTGTCTTGTCGGGGTCAGGTTGAACATCGTCTGCGCTCACAACATAGCCCAGAAATTCAGGTTCTTTATAGCCAAAGTGGCATTTTTCTGGCTTCAGCATGAGGTTCGCAGAGCAGAGCGCTTCCAGAACAGCCTGCAGACGCTTCAAGTGTTCCTCGAAGGTGACCGAAAACACGATGACATCATTGAGATAAACTTGGCCAGTGTTCCACTTAAGAGCAGTAAGAACAGTGTCCATTATTCTTTGGAACGTCCCTGGTGAAGAACACAGGCCGAAGGGGGACTTTGAATTCATACAGACCATTCGGTGTAACAAAAGCAGTTTTTTCTCGGTCTCTTTCATCTAACTCAATCTGCGAGTATCTGCTTTTCAAGTCTATGGATGAAAAATACCTTGCCAGCCATAGTCTGTCTAGTGAATCATCGATGCGTGGCAGAGGATGCAAACTTTTTTTAGTCACGTCATTCAGCTTTCTGTAGTCCATGCATAAATGCAACGTTCAGTCCTTTTTCTTTACAAGAACAACTGTATAACATCATCCTGAAGCATTTCTTTGACTTGAGCACAGATTGCAACACGTTCTTTGGCCGAATCTCGGTAGGGTTGTTGCTTTACGAGTGAGACTTCAGTGTGCGCATTAATTCAGCGTTTCAAAAGGGGCGTTTGATACACCTTCGAGGATGAAGTCAAACACACTTGGAATTCAAGCAGCAGGTCCTGGAGCGCTGCGCGCTTTTGCTGCGTGATGCTCGAATTGATGTCCACCTTCGCAAAAGCCGTATAAACGGCTGTCGATGTCGATTGTAGCCCGCTGTTCATTGATGTGGCGGAAAAACATTCAGCAACGTCTTCGATGGGATAGGCAAAATCGATAGTGGTGTGATGACAAAGGTGTCGCTGCTCATTTCTAAAATTTGTCACAAGCAGCATGGCACGTCTGTTGTAAAGCGTAATGAGGCTGCGGGCTGCGCAGACACCTGTGGTGAACAAAAATGTCAAGTTGTCTTCGGCGACTGCCTCACCATCACGTAGCTCGTCACACACCACATCAACCAGGACGCTTGAATGCAGGGGCAACGTGATTATGTCGTCCGAAATACGAAACGTGCCAAGATGGCTGTCATCAGGTTTATCTGCTGCTTTGTCCGTCGAGAATGTCACGGTGCGCTGTCGGAGGTCAAATATAGCACTGTAGTCACGTAAAAAGTCGATGCCTAGGATGAGGTCGTGCGAACATTCGGGAAGTATAAAGCAGCTGCAGAGAAATGTGCGTCTGCGAATGCTAACTCTAGTCGTGCACATACCGAAAGGGGTAACAACGTGCCCACCGGCTGTACGGATTTGTGTTCCGTTCCACGGCGTACCAACTTTTTTGAGATGTCGCCAGTTTTCTGCTCATGATGAAGTAGCCAGCCCCTGTGTCTAATAAAGCCCTAGCATTATGGCGGCCATCAAGCACTGCAGGTGTGTCTAGGGAAAGTCGGCTGTCTGATTCGGGAACTGTCATCGTCAAATCACCCTGGTACGTGTTCGCGTCGATGGGGGCCCTTGCTCGGGTCGTTTATCAGCGGCCCCGCCCTTGGAGGTCGCTGTCGTTAGTTTTCCCGCCTAAGGCTGGGCGACCACGCTGGCGCTGCTCCTGGGTAGTTCGGGACACTTGACGAAGACCTTCTTGGAGACGGTGGTCATGACTGGCGCCGCAGGACCAGTGGAATGCACCGCTCGGACAGGTATTCCTCGATTGCTCTGGGTCTTTCGCTAAATCTCGGCCTATCTTGGCCTGGGCGAGTCGACGGCAAAACCCTGAAGTCTGAGGTGGCAGTACTGGCATTCGCGGTATACATGTCTGACTTCGCCACAATGGTAGCACAGCGGCCACCTGTTTGTTGTGCGCCATACGTTCGATTTCCACGGGAGGAGCTAACGACTCTCGAAATGCTGGACTAGTTGAACTGATGGTAGTGCATCGCAAGGTGTAGGGTGTACGAAATGATGTGGAGGGGCATAACAACTCGCACTTTCGGCGTAGGATGCTAGAGGGGCATAGCGGCTCGCGGCTTCGGCGCATGATACAGGAGGGACGTAACAGCTCACAGCCTCGGCATATGGTGCATGGTGAGGCTCCGTCGGAACAGGCGGGAAATAATCGCTGGAAAGCGGGGCATGCAGAGCCTGCTGTGCTTCACTCCTGATGAGGCTGGAGATGGATCCTGCAGCAGGTGGAGGCGGGCCCTGAATCTTTGGCAGCTCGTCGCGTACCGCTGATCTGATGAGGTCGCAGAGAGCTTCGAGACTGACGTAACTCCCCGCCACTCCGATCTGGTCGGCGATCTGGGGGTCGGCGTAACTTGCCAGCCACTGAGGGCAAATAACTGTCCACGACGAGAAGGGTTAGCGGTTCTTGTACCAAGTACGAGCTCCATCCTCAAAGCTGAAGTATACATTCGGCAGCTTGTTGGCATTGGTCCATTCATTGAAAGCAGCAAAGCATTCAAAGTGAGCCAACCAGTCCACGACATCATCCAACATGGAGCCTTGGAACACTTTTGGCACTTGTGGCTTCTGAAGCGTGTAATTAGCCATCGGAGTATTTCCCGTACTGCTCTGGGTGGTGCAGTTCACGTCATCTCCGGCAGCGGTTCACGCTCAAGGGACAATCCTCGACTGGCCCGGTGGACAGGTGTTGTGACTGAAGGTACAGGGCTACCAGGAGGCGTTTGGATCATTGGCTGAGAATATCTAGCATCTCCACCAGTTGTCGCGTGTAAAAGAGAGGGACTTGAGGTAAGGAATACCGCGTAGTCGCAGAGATTCAGCTCTGTAACTGCTGTATTGGGGGCTGGCTGGTCCCGACGAAGCAGAAGAAGAAGAAGACGGCCGACGGAAACGTACGCGGCCGGCGGGGACACCGACCAGCCCGGAAACGCGGGTTGGCGCGAAGCGCCGAAAGAAAGCACAACAACCGCACTCCACGGTTACCTAACACACTCTCTGTCTTTATTTTACAGTCGCCTTGAAATCCTAGATGCCAGAGCGGCGCCCCCTGGCATCCTCACATGTCAATACGAAACCAAAACCGAAAACCCAGAACACAACAATCATCCCCTCCTCGAAAAAAGTTCACCTATACACTGTTTATATTTATACATGATCGATACAAAAGTATATACAAGGTATGTACGTTAGAACACATGAAAATTCGGAGCACGGCACACCGAACTCACACACTATGAGTCCTGAAAATGCACTGACAAACAAAAAAAATGTACACAACTGTTCGGAACAAGAGTTCTACATCACATAGTCTTCGAACCGACGGGGCTTCTGCCGCTTCCGCTTAGGGCGGGCCCTTTTGGGTGTAGAATCAGGTGTCTCTGCACCTTGGTCACTTCTGCTCTGATGTGACACATCAAGATCAGTGGAAGATTGTGAAGTCTCTGAACGAGCGTTAAAATTTGCGGTCTCATCAGAGCTCGCAGCATGAGCTTCGGAAGAATTTTGCAGACCAAAGTCCCGTTCAACGGTCTCAGCCGTATTTGAAGGTTCGAAGTGAACCGTATGACTTGGTGTACTTGAACCAGAGACACCGCCTGGTAACTCCTTCCCCCCTTGAAGAAGAAATGCCTGTACATGGAGGCCACATGTAACAGTCTGATGCGTAGTTGAAAGGCGTGGACGGAACGTGATGGGGAAGACTTTTAGGTGTTGAAGGCGAATCTGTATGAAAAATAACAAGGCGCGAAACATTCCAGATGTGCATTCCAGATGTTACCATCACTTAAGCGAAACGAAGTGGGGCTAACCTGGCCCAAGACTTTGTAAGGACCCCGATACTTGGGGCGCTTGCCTGGCACACGAACCTTGACTTGATCGCCAGTGCGAACTTTGGACTGCTTTGCACCTCGACGGGTGTCGACATACCTTTTCATTGCTTGTTGATGAGAAAAAACCCTGGTACGGATTTGATCAGGAGAAGACACTGCTATGTTACGAGGCAAAGAGACTATGTCGAGAGCAACTCGCGGTTGCCTACCGTGGAAAAGTTGAGCAGGAGACACTCCAGTGGTGCCTTGTGGTGTGAACCTGTACGAAGCTAAACATTCAGTCAAGACTTGCTTGAGGGGACGGTGCTCTAATTGGGCGATCTGGATATGTTCCTTCAGAACGCAATTGAAGCGCTCGATTTGGCCATTTGATTGGGGATAGAAAACTGATGACCTCCAGTGCTGAATTCCTCGTTGTGAAATAAAAGCCTCGAAATGTTGGGACTGAAACTGTGGACCATTGTCCATAACTATGGCATCAGGAAACCCTTCCCGGCTGAAGATTGAAGACAGAAATTCAATGATGACCTCAGAAGTAACCGTATGTGTGAAACAAATTTCTGGCCATTTGGAATGGTAGTCGATGAGAGAAACAATGAACCGGGCATTTTGCGGAACATTATGCAAAGGACCGATGATGTCCATACCGAGTTTCTGCCAAGGCCGATCAGGCCACTGGACTGGGTGCAACGGAGAAAATGCAGGTTTGGCAGACTTGTCAGCTGCCTGACATATATGGCAGTTGTAAACTGCATGCTCGACCTGCTTGTCTAAGGCTGGCCACCAGTACCTGTCTCAAAGATTCTGTTTGGTGCGGACAATGCCTGGATGGGTCTCATGGGCAAGCTGTATTAGCTTGTTACGGAAAGAAGCAGGGTTAATCACGCGTTCATCGCGGAAAAGCAAGTCCTCGACACAAGACAGTTCCTGTCGGACTGCGAAGTAAGGCAAGAATTCAGAAGCAAGAGCACCTTTGGAAGGCCATCCTTCCGTAAATATTTGAGAACTTGAGACAAAGTGGAATCTGCAGCTGTAGCTGCCTGAAGCTCAGCTTTAGTAATGCAGGAAGTAACTAATGAAACAACTTCCTCATGCCGCTCTTCAGTAACCGGTATCTGAAGAGGAAGGCGCGACAGTGCATCAGCAACCACGTTATCAGAACCTTTACAATAATGAACACTGAAATTATAATACATGAGTTTGGCACACCAACGGGAAATGCGAATGGGGCGGCGGCCTTCGGATCCTGCAGAAAGAAGAGCAAATAGTGCTTGGTGATCTGTACGTAATGTGAAGTGTCGGCCCCACAAGTAAACATGCCATTTCTCACAGGCAAAAAGACACGCGAGAGCTTCACGCTCTGCTACTGAATATCGGCGTTCAGCAGGGGTCAATGTACGAGATGCAAAAGCGACAGTGATCAGCTGATCATCTCTGAGTTGTTGAAACACTGCTCCCAGTCCAACATCGGACGCATCCGTTGTGATGACGATGGGAAGCTTCTCATTGAAAATACTAACAGCTGGCTTTGAGGCCAGTATTGACTTAACTCGAATGAAGCTCTGCTCAGCTTCAGCTGACCAGTTGAAAGGCTGTGCTTGACGAAGTAGAGTATGCAGTGGTTCAACAACATCAGCATAGTGAGGAACAAACTTGGCATAATAACCAACAAGACCTAAAAAGGATTGCAAGGTTTTGGCATCAGTAGGCCGTGGGGCATTGACAATGGCCTGAACTTTAGATTCAACAGGTGTCAAGCCGCGGGAACTGACATTATGTTCTAGAAATTGTAACTCATTCACAGAAAAAATGCACTTGTTATTCAGTTTCATACCACATTCACTGATGCGGTTGAGAACAGTATGCAAGTTAGCATCGTGCTCTTCGCGAGTACGTCCCCACACCAAAATGTCATCCAAGTAACAAAGGGTGCCATTACAACCCTTAAGAATAATTGACATCATTTTCTGAAACACTGCAGGGGCAAATGCAAGCCCGAAACTATGCGGCGAAACCGAAACAAGCCTTCGTGCGATACAAATGTGGTCAAGTCTCTACTGCACTCAGAAAGTTCAACTTGGTGATAAGTGGACGCAAGGTCCAGCTTGGAGAAACATACCGCTCCGGAGAGCTGATGAAGCAGCTCTTCAATGTGAGGAAGTGGAAACCCGTCTACGACGATCGCCTTGTTCGGTTCTCGTAAGTCGACGCATAGTCGAAGGGATCCATCTTTTTTCTTGATGACGACCAGTGGAGAAACCCAGTCAGAAGCAGAGACAGGCTCGATCATTCCGCTGGCTTGAAGGCGAGACAGTTCCGCAGAGACTTGCTCACGGAGAAGAAGAGGAATGCGGCGCAGCTTGGCACGCACAGGGCACACACCTGGTCGACGCATCACTTTATGCACAAAACCACGCACACAACCCAGTTCACGGGTGAACAGGTGGTGGAAATCAGAAGGCGCGTTGGCCGGAAGATCATCTTGGACATCGACTTGAGCACACGTCATAGACGCACCGATGTTGTTGATGGACAAAGCCCTGATGGCATCACGTCCCAAAAGTGAGCTGCCATTGGCTGTTACATAAAAAGTAATGGAAGCAGTGCGACTGCAATAGCAGACCTGAGCTGTAAATTGACCTAAATTATCAATCGTTTCCTTGGAATATGTTTGTAGAACGACGTTTGAATGCAAAAGCCGAATGTTGGAAAAATGACTGTGAAAGTCAGCGGCACTGATTAAAGAGACTGAGGCACCAGTGTTCACGAGAAATGACAAGGGCACAGGGCCCACTAAAACTACGATGCTGGGCTCGGACGTAGTGTGGAGGCCATCCACATTTAAAACAGTGACCGTATTGGTTTGTGCAGTGCTCGAAGGAGCGGACGAAGAAACTGGTTTTAGAAGATTTGCTGGACGGGAATTGCATACGGACTGAAAATGTCCGATTTTTCTGCACGCAAGACAAGTGCGGTTTCTCGCGGGACACTGCGCAAAATTGGCTAAATGCCGAGCCGATCCACAACGAAAGCAATGCGCGGTTGCGCTTGGAGAAGAAAATTGCGAACGCGAATTAGGAGCTCGGTGCTGTTCCTGAAAACCATAATTTGGCGGAATGGGGTCGCCATATTGTCGGCTTCCTCGCCCCCGTGACGCAGAGGGGCCTTAGAGGGGCCGCCATGTTGGCCGCCGCACCGAGACGAAGATGAAGGGCCGCCATGTTGACGCGTCCCGTGAAACGAAGAGCCGCCGCCTTGGCCCCCCGCAGCAGAAAGTTGCTGCACTGAATGCGGAGCGAATTGCTCCAACTGGGAGCGAATAAGCTCGTCCTCTCGCGCAATCGAGAGGGCTTCGAATAATGAAATCGAGGAGCCCTTTTGAAGCATGCGGCAGCGGACGTTTTGCGAGGTCACCCCGGTGAAAAGCTGATGGCGGATCATATTGTCCTCGAGCGCGCCGAAGCCGCACGACGCGGCGAGCGTTCGAAGAGAAATAATGAACTTGGCGACTGGCTCACCAGGCAATTGTCGCCTTTCTTGGAATTTCACGCGTGCGAGATAATCGCACGAAACATCTTTAAGATGCTCATCAAAAAGAGCAACAGCATTCTTAAAGGCATCGCCCAACGCTGGCGTCGGCGACGCGTTGGTGGCTTTCAAAGTATACAAGAGCTTTAACCCGGCAGGGCCCAACGCGTTGAGCAGCAGGGCCTTGCGACGCTCGGGCTTGCTGGGGTCCTCCCCGACCGCGTCGGCGTAGGCCTGAAAGACCAATTTCCAGTCCGCCCACGGAAGTGGCGGGTCTGCAGGCGAATGAAGAAATAGGGGAGGTGGAATAGGAGACGCCATTTCAAACAAGAAGAATGGAGAGGTGCAGACAAGACGAACTTGACGCCAATACACTGTTTGAAGAAGACGACAGAGGCGGCGTAGCTGAATGAAGTAGGAATGAAGCGACGTAGCACGCAGTAGCCACCTTGCTGGGCACAAAGAGCGTCTAGGGTTAGCAGGGTAGGTCCATTAGAAGCAAGAAAAAGACGAACAGGGTGAACGAAATGGGTTCTTACAGGTCCTCGTCACCATTGCTGTATTGGGGGCTGGCTGGTCCCGACGAAGCAGAAGAAGAAGACGGCCGACGGAGACGTACGCGCCCGGCGGGGCCCGAACACGCGAAACAAGCACCGACCAGCCCGAACACACGGGTTGGCGCGAAGCGCCGAAAGAAAGCACAACAACCGCACTCCACGGTTACCTAACACACTCTCTGTCTTTATTTTACAGTCGCCTTGAAATCCTAGATGCCAGAGCGGCGCTCCCTGGCATCCTCACATGTCAATATGAAACTAAAACCGAAAACCCAGAGCACAACAGTAACGTGACCCAATCAAAAAGCCTCGGCAAGAGCACCTGCTGTCCCAAAAACGACTTCTTCGTTTGTTTCTGCTGCATGCAGGCTCGCGTTCGCCGCAGTTCATGGTCAGGTGGCAATATGTGTTTCCCCAGATGGAAATGCAGAATTGAAAGTGGAAGTGTATGAATGCGTAATAAATTGAAGTTCTTATGTGCTGTGGGAAAAACAAGCGTGGTAAAATTAGCTCTCTGATACCAAGAGCTACATTTTTTTTTAGATCATTTTAGGCATGCTAGTTAACCTAAGGTGGAGATTAAGCTTGATCTCAAGAAAGATCACTGCATGTGCATGTGAAAGAGCACGAAGACTGAGTGGTAGTGCACATTTATTTGTATGAAAAAGCATGAATTGGGTTTTAGATGCATCGATACGAAGTCGTTTTTTTTTTTTTTTTTTGCATGAGACAGATAAGTTGCTCCAGTCAAAGTAGTCGGGTTATTATGGTATGCATATAAATATTTTTTTTGTCGTTCGTGCTTTTTGCATATTAGATGAAAGTTGCTCAATTTCTTTCTTTTCAAATGTATTTTTCTATGGTACTTAGTAATTCTGTCAGAAATTTCTCCTTGTTGCATTTTTTATATATATATATTTTATATTGGTGCTGCAAATTGGTGATGACTGTAATGTGTTACTTTAAAACGTATGTGTCGACATCTGTTATACTTTTTGAATTTGAATTTTGTGTCCCCTCATTCAAAAGCAGAATGAAATTTGTATGCTTTGTTCCACTTCACCTGAGCAAATGTATGGGTGGAGGGACCTTAGTCAGGCAGAGGTAATCTGCCTTTAGTCCCTTCAACCTAGGCAATCATTGTTTTTGTCTGAGTAAACAGTGAATGAATGAATGAATGCAGTCGCTAGAAATAAATACAGTGGTTTAGCCGGCTCATAAAATGGATGAGGTATTAGTTAGGCAGTTGGGAAGATCGGTGTGCTTCTTCCTGAGTGCCTTTCTGTGGTCCCAGTTTGCTCATCAAATAAGCATAGAAATTTGGGGAAGTCTGTCGAGTCAAGATTTCTTTACTGTAGGGGAATATAATATTGTGTGCATTGAAGCAACTGATGGCAGGAAAAAGCGAATTAATTCATAGCATAGTTTTTTGCAATGAATTAGAAGCTTGTCTTGTATTACTTTGTAAAGGCATGTCATTCTTTATAGAATGACATAAACAGCAGCACTTTGAGGATAGGAGATCAATACCTGAAAAAGAGAAAAAAAAAACCTGGCTCGTCTCCCTACATAAAGTAATTGGTATAATACGAAAGTGAAATGTCTTCACTGAGGTAGTTCAGTGTTTATTATTTCCACAGCAGCAACAAATTGCAAAGTCAAGTGAACGGCAAGCAGCTCGAAACTTCCAGCACACTTCAAGGAGAAAGCACACACTAAATTAGCACACTACGCACGAAATTAGCACACATCGAACAAGTGTGTACCAAGAACTATCACGGCTCAACACTTGAAGCATGCTGTTCAAAGAAAAAAAAAGGTGCACGAAAGAGCGCACAAGTACTATACAGAATACAAGCGCAAATAATTGTCTCAATTCTTACTTCGTCGAGTGTCAGCAGTGCGCACCTTTTGTAAACACTGCCACGGCAGCGAGTAAAGTCACCTTTGTCCTCTCTCGAATGGCGAGACCGCGCTCCGTGGAGGCGGCGCTTCGTGGACGCACTGACCTTCAAAGTACGCCTAACGCGAGCCCATCATGCCATCTCGCCACTGATATGAAAAACGGGCTGTAGTTTTAGAGCTCTTAGTCAAACTGTGTACGGTGTATTTAAATGACTTGCCGTTAACCCCCTTGGCAACATTCACTCTGTGGCACAGTGGTTAGCCTCGTGCGCTGCGAATCGAGAGGTTGCTGGTGCGACACGGTGCCACAGAATCTCTTATCTTTTTTTCGCAATCTGTTAGTATATATTTTATGTCAAGTTCATGACGGTAATATGTCAGCGGAGCCGTGGTGGACCCTAGCATAAAACACTTAGAGAGATGGCTTTCACCTTTGAGCCATCTTAATGGGCCCCTAAACCACCTTCAATATTTTTTCAAACATGTGAGATGAACATGCGCATCGTGTGCAGAATGCCATCACAATAAATGATGCCATAAGTGACAGCGCTACGAGCCACCAATTGAAAGAAACAACTCCTCCTTCTCTCCGGGCCTTTCCGGCCTTTGTGTGACGTGCAGCACAGCGCATTCTGATGCGCTGTGCATCTGCGCTGCGATTAGTCGAGCAACTGGTTAGTCTGCAAGCAGCTGTCCACGCTCCTTGTTGTTTGTCGTGTTGCCCACCTGCACTACCTCTCTGCAGCATAGGTTCTCCTAGGCAAGCAAAGACTGCACATGCACCTGCATGCTGTGCTAGAGCGGAGGGGGGTGGGATAAATTCTTTAGAAAAAAGACAGAAAGGTAAGAAAATGGGGTGTGGGGTGCAGGATAACTTTGTTGTGTGAGGATACCTCAACCAATACATTCGCAGGGGAATGGGGACTGAAGGGACAGTGAGAGTGAAGAAAAGAAGAAAAAGTGTCTGTGGGGGGTGGGTCAAGAAGGAAAAAAAAAAAAAAAAACTCATGTTGAGCGGAGAAACACCCGGAGGAGTGATCGACACGAGAGCAAAATGGCTTTAAGAGAGAATACCAGCGGAGGGTGATGAAGGAAAGAGAAAAAGCAGCGATCACCGCGTTGTGATATTATAACGAGCCTAACTCTGCCACGACACCGTTTGAAAAAATTCTCACGGCTCTGTGTTGGTTGTACACTCGCACACAACTTCCCGACCACAACTGAACTTCAACCTCTGGGTGGTTTAGAGCCCTTTAATAGTAGGGTACACCAACCAAAAGCTTTTCTTTTATTCCATTTCTATAAAATTGTACACCCTCTGAGGAATAAGAGAGTCAATTTGAGAGCGCGTAGAAGCACTCGAATTCATTTGAAAATGGCACCACAAACTTTGCCTTCTGATGAATGAAAAGGATTTTTTACTTGATGTTTTCCATCTTTGTTTTTGCATGTGTGTTCTTTTTAGAATAAGTATGGCTAGATAAGTTAAATGTATTTATTTATTTGCAGAATCACAGATAGATAACGAGTATTGGGCTAGTTGCTTTTTGGTGACTGAAAAAAATTGCGCTACACTTGCTGCAAAAACGAAGTTAGAGAAGAGAAGAGAAATAAAGTGGACACTGCATGCGCAGTAGTTTCCACTTCATTTCTCCCTAACTTTGTTTTCCGTAGCAACTGTAGCACAATTTTTTCAGTCATTGGTGTGGCTTCATATTGAAGGCAGCGCTAGAAGGAATACTACAAAGAACGAAAAAGGACTTACAATGCCTTTCTTGTCTTTTCCTCATCCTTTGTATTTCTTCTCCCTTTTCCTTTCATAAGATTTGTTTGCAAACTTTCTTAGTGTTAATACTTTTGTAGCATGTGTTTTGTTTATATTGTGAGCACTTTCTGCATGTGTTTTTAAACATAGCAGCATGTTTATTTTGATGCTAGGTTTTGAAAATTTATTAAGTTTGATATACAGTAAAGCCTCATTAATTCAAACTTGGTTATTTCTAAATCCTGCTTAATTCGAAGCTAACGTGGTTGCTTGGGCGAGTTGGTACGACATGATTCACATAAAAAAACAGCACCAATAACGAGGGACAAGAAAACAAGGAGACAGACAGCGGCACTGACTTACAACAAGATTTATTTGCTGGAACCGCACAATATATACTTGAGCAGTATCTGACAAAAAAAGGGAAAATACAAATCAAAGAAAAGAGAATTCACCTAGCACCCGAGTAATCATCGTAATAATGCGCCATGAACAAAACGTGTGCCAACCTTCTGAAGAAAATCTAATTCTTTTTGTGATACAGCAATCGAAGGCCTGCTGACACATGTACTGCCCAGCTTTTTTATTTCTGCAGCCTCATAAATTTTGTTTATCAACTGTCAGTGCTGCTGCCTGTCTCCTTTTTTTCTTGTCCCTCGTTATTGGTGCTGTTTTTTATGGTTAATTCGAAGGATTTCCGCTGTCCCGTATCTTGCAATGTAAGTTTGAGTGGATAATTTGAAGCAGCGGCCGGCACCAGTCTGGTTAATTAGAAAACTTTGGGTGTCATGTGCCAGTTTCAGATCTCAATTTCGCCACAAATCCGCTGAAACGACGACCCTAGTAGCCACAAAGCAATGCAACGTAGCGGTACTAATGAGTGGCAGCTGAAGCACCCCAGGCTTTCGACTTCAAGTGCAAAAAAAAAAAAGAAAAAAATGGTCTTGTGGTCAATTGAAACTAGTGCCTGCAGAAAATGAGACGTGCTTCACTGCAATATAGCGATGACGCGCGGGCAGCATATCGCAGGTTTCTCGCAAGGTCAGCGGGTCGTGGTTTACCTATTTTTTCTGGGATTGCAAAGAAATTATAAAGTACAGTTTGGCGGAATTCGCTATGTATGTGAACCTCCGATCGCCGGTTGCTCCAGCAATTCGTGCCTTTGCACTGCTGGCGCAGTTCTTGCCAGCAACACTTACATCGAAAACTAAGTTCGAAGGTTTAAAAGATCACTTTTTCTAGCCAAAACACATCGCGGGTTTTATCATACAAGCCATTATCAAATTCCTAATTATACCAGAAAGAATGTGCGAATGGCCACACCCTGACGTGCTGACGCAGCGAGGAGCTGTCGATATGCTTCCTGTGTGTCACTACTGTTACTGCAGTGCAGATGTTTGTTTTCTGCAGGCGCACGTTTTAGTTGATAAAGACAGCAATTTTTTTTTTTTTGTGGCAACAGCTACGTTCACCGTTCTTTCGTATTTGCGGCAGTACTGCTGGAAAACCTAACCATTGGTGCCGCAAGCTAGCCGGCACAGCAAACTACAAGCACTTACTTTGAATAGTTCCAAGTTGCTTGCATACTACTTTTGTATGTTCTGTCAATTAGAAAACCGGCTTAATTCGAAGATTTCTGGCGGCCCCAGTGACTTCAAATTGATGAGGTTTTACTGTATGTTTTTTTAAAAGCTATCGAAATGGGTGCACTGAAATTTTCTCAGAGCATACCTAAATATTTTCGAAATCATAGCTTTGAAAAATTGTGAGCTAATAGTAAGAAAAATATAATGATTGGAAATTCTTTTACACCACGTCATCTATGAGGTCAATATTTTTTTCTTGAAGATTAAATGTGGGAGCTACCATGTGAAATTATCGTGTCAGATCTCATGGTCATGCAGTTGCTTGTTTTGAGAAAAGGTACATTCCATTATATGCCCCAGTATAAAATGTAGCAACTAAATACAAAATAGCAACAAAAATTACAGGTTTGAAATTGCAGGAAGTGATGGCCACAAAATATCTTATGGAGCACTTAAAGTTTTACAATAAGATATGGGAAAGTTCTTGAGATGCCAAGTTGAAATCAGGCTGACCTATTTATTACCCTACCCTTTAAAAGTGGCATTGGATGCTGAGATTGTTTCATTTTTGGAGTGAATCTCCTTAAGGCATGGATCTGTCCATCCATTGTTGTTGTCGTACTAGCCACTAGTGGCACATACCCGCAGAGCGTGTATGTGCCACAGGGGATGCGAGATGGGAGATGGGGGTACTTGAAGTGTTCACTAGATGGACGCACGAACGGACACTTGGACAGACAGACAGACAAACTAGCAGACAAACAGATGGATGGACCGACGTGCGGAGCGGGCATGTGCCTCAGGAGATTTGAGGTGCGAGATGGTGGTACTTGGAGTTTTCACTAGACGGATGCACAGACAGACGGACAAACAGACTAGAAAACCGACGGACAGATAAACGGACGTGCAGATGTATGGACGGAAGTACGCAAGGACAGACGGACGGACGTACGAATGGATGCATGGATGGTCGTGCGGATGGACGGAAGCAAGAACGAATGAATGGACGGAAGAACCGACGGGCTGACGGTCGCTTCACCCCACTCATCATCATTCACTTTGTGGATTTGCTGTAATTTTTTTTAATAGTACTGTGGCGTGCTCTGCTGAAGAATTTATTGTTATTTATACGATTTTTAATAGTATCATCACTGGCCAATGTTGTCCAGCCAAATTAATGTTATCTTTTCTTTTAAACTCATAGCCCAACTTTTCATGCCTTTGCGCCAACTTCTCCACTGCCAATCCTCCAGTTTTCTACTTCCATTGCAAAGTTTTATACATGTTGCCCCTAAAACCCAAGACATCACGTAGGCCCTAACATTCAATAAGAACACCACCTGCATGTGCATTGTTCTTCACTTTATAAAACTATGCTTTCAAGGCAAGCTGACTTTGTCTTTACGCTTTCACTAGAGCTTATCTTTTTTTTTTCATGCATTGCTTCTATCCTTTTTACCTCTGAAATTTTTAACTTGATTCTTTTCATTACCATGTTACTGGGAGCTGTGTTACACTTTCCACTGTGATTTAGTGCTCATCTTTAGTCTCTCTTCGAGGCTAGTTTTTAAACAGTTTGTTCAGCCCCACCACCCGGTGTTTTAAACCTTTTGTTCAGCACCACCACCCGTCTGCACCCTGCACCTTGGCACTGCGCTATTTTTATGCATGGGGTAAAAGGTGGGATGACAAAAAAACATGAATAAAAATTAGGCAGGGTAACTTTGACCGAGATGTATATTATGAACTTCCTCCTCACTGTGCCACTCTGACAAGATAAAAGCCTCGCTTGGTCGTTGGCTACACACCAATGACGCAATCAATGACATGTCGTATTATCAGTCCAAAGTGGTCATAGTACCACTGCACGCTTAGCCGTTCCTGTGAGGTCACCTGCACATATATGGTGTTAGTGGCAATCATTTTTTGTCTTGAGTTAGCTTGAGTTGTTAGACAGCGCTCTTACTTCGTCTTGTGCTCCGTCCTGTTTGCACTGATTTCAACAAGCATGCACAGTGATAGCCAGTGATTCTAATGGGGTCATTCCATGCCAACTGTCCCAACTAGGGTGCTCGCCAAAAATAATTTCGATCAAATAGTTGACAATTACACATACATAGGCATTAGTTTTAAAGTATATCCTTAAAATATATTGAGCAACAAAAATGCTTTGCGCCCATGACAACCATTCGAAATTCAAGAAACGGTGAAAAATCAGGTATGAAAAAAATTCCCCATAAATTGAACGTTTTGTGTATTCTTTCAATACTTGCTTTTTTGCGTTTTTAGACCAACGTGCTTTCATTATGAAACGGTTGCTCATGATAGCTTGGAAATTCTCACGAATTAAAGAGTTGACAAAGCTGAGTAATTTGTAGTGTTTTTGAGAATTTTCTACAAAACACAACCATTGATGGAATTCAAATATTGCAGTCAACTTCTCTTAAACAGAACTCGAAGGGAATCCATAAAACTGTTCTATTTATCAGAAGTTTCATATAAGCAAATTACACTTATTTAGCGAACCAAGACCTTCATTCAAATTGCATAAACCTCACCTTACTCATGAGGATGAGTAGGGAAAAAAAAGGAGATAAGGGTGGTTTGTTTGGCAAGCTTGAGTTGTTTTTTCACAAGGTACGCACCCATGTCTGATGAACTAGCTAGAAATTCTGGACAAGCCTCATGCTCAAAATAGCGCTGCAAAAGTTCCAACAGCCTATTTAGCTCATCGGTCTGGTGGCACCGCTGCACTGGCAGCATCATCACATTCATCACTGAAAGGTTGATCCTCATCTTGCACTTCGGCAATCATTTCCTCAACAGTCTCTTGACGACAGGTACGAACATTTTCATCAATTGATTCGTAGTCCTGCAGCGTGAAAGGGGCAGAGGGCACGACCTGACTGAATACTGTCTCAATGTCGGCATCAGCAAAGATTTCTTCTTCATCAGGTACTGCTTCCTTGCGATTGAAAGCCAGCATGGCGAAAGCGTCTGTGTATTGTTGTTGCCTTCACTCACTCCCAGGCACAAGCCAAAATGTGGATGGCTGCCAAGAAATCTAGTCTGTAGAATTTCCTGTTGCCTGCTCTAAGCAGCATTTGATGGAGCTATTGTCTGCGGTAATGAACTTTATTGTTCTGAATAAGGCCTCGATCCATCGGCTGAATCACTGTCATTGCATTGTCTGGCAAGAACTCCAGAGTGATGGCTTGGAGTCCTTGAACCTGACCGTTGGCTGGGCAATTATCCACGTTGAAGACAACCTTCCAGCCTTGCCTAGTAAATCTTGCGTCTTCCTCCTGAAGCTAGTTTTCGAAAATGGCCATGGTCATCCACGCTCTTCCGTTCCCATGGTATGCAACGGGAAAGTGTTGAACGCCTTTGAAACAACGTGGGTGCCTTGATTTTCTTATTACCAACAGCTTCAATTGCTCATCTCCTACCATGTTTGCACCCACCAGCACAGTGATGCGATCTTTACTGCGTTTTCCTACAGGCTTCGCCTTTGAGGGGTAGAGTCTTTGATAGAAGCCCCTTATAAGAAAGACCCATCTTGTCGATGGTAAAGATGTCTTGTGGCTCAAAGCTCATCAAAATTTCCGTAAGCCACTCCTGTTGCCAGTCAGTCCAAATGTCCCTGTTGACTGCACCACTCTCACCTGAGATTGCTTTGAAGACTAGGTCATGGCGTGTTTTGAAGCGGCTGAGCCATTCGTCGCTTAGGAGAAAGCTCTTAACACCCATTTTCATGGCGATCTCTTGAGCTTTCTGCTCGAAAATTGGTCCGCTTATGGGCAAATTGGAACTCCATGCACGCTTGAACCACAGAAAGGGAACTTTTTCTAGTTGTTCATAAGGCCTCGTCCGCATCCGCATCTGTTTAGATGTAAAGGTCCCATTCTTAACAGTGCTTTCAGTCATTTCTCTGTCTTTCCAGATCCACAACAGTGTCGATTTCGGGAATTATTTTTTCGCCACCTCTATCTTGGGCAGGCTGCTTTGATCGAGCTCCTGAAGAATTTGCAGGTTTTTTTTCAAGCGAGAGTGCATAGTGCAGCCGCTTCCTTTCCATCGGGCTAAAATAACACCGTGATCCACCGCACTAAGCCGCACAAATAGGCCTAACATACAATTGACTCGCCGACTCTGCTCTCACAGCCATGACCTACTACACTCCTGACCTGTTCAGATAGCGGGGTTCCTATGGGAGCGCGTGTCCCCGCTCTCGTTCAATCGCTCGCCGTAGGTGGCGCTACCTATAACCTGTTCGTCTGCTTCTTTACGATTGTTTTGTAGGCGCTGGTATAAGAATGCCTGCTTTCTGTGGTGAACTGTCGGCATATATGTGACTATTTCTTCCCATACATTGCTGGTCAAGTAAGCTGTTCAGTGCGCTTAAGAATTTATAGCACACTGGTTGACAAACGTGGAAACCCGTGGATTTACATGATTTTGGACAGCCTATGCGTTGTCGCGTGCATTTTATTGCAAAAAAAATTCTGAATGTCTTTTAGTATTATTATTTCTGGATATTTCTAAATTGTGGATCATAAATTCGCACTACGAGTGCTTTGTTGGTTAAAATTTGACTACAAAGAGTGAAGGTGACGTC
Organism: Rhipicephalus microplus; assembly: GCF_043290135.1. Classification (NCBI taxonomy): domain Eukaryota; kingdom Metazoa; phylum Arthropoda; class Arachnida; order Ixodida; family Ixodidae; genus Rhipicephalus; species Rhipicephalus microplus. The sequence goes on along the minus strand of NW_027464587.1, from coordinate 7,434,102 downwards.
AGCGAACAGGTGCTGCCTAGCGCCACGCCGCTCGTAGGTGACGGCCCTAGCGGCAGAAGGTATGAACTAGAACGTGGGCGCTGGAAGAGGTGCTCTCTGGGCAGGTCAGGAGTGTAGTAGGTCATGCTCACAGCCACCAAGGAAGTGACAGCCACAAGCGAGAATGACTACTAGATTGGCTTGTCTTGAATTCGAGTAGTTGCTTTGGTTGTGAGACTACCTTTGGCATGAGCGAGTCTATGCTGTGTTTAGAGTCTGTGCTGTCTAACCGTAGGTGACCAATAAGCACTGTTTCGATAATCGATGAATTTTACTGTGCAACACATATAAATCCAGCTATATGAGCCCATCTAGTTCCGTTAATGAGGCATTTTTGTTTAAGTGAGTTTCGTTTATTGGGAATCCACTGTACTTTTATCAAACTTTCTATAAAACATACTTTTCTATAAAACATGTTTTGCCGTTGTGCTGTGCACAGGCTCTAAAATGAAATCCTGAACTTGGCAAAAACGCTACTTTAGTCTAACTTGAGACGTCTGTAGCACCCTAAGGTGGCCCAAAAAAAATCAGGAAAAAGGCGCATACCATTGAGAATCTTAGTAACTTTGATCCCAGAAAGTTCAATCGAAGTCATTTTCGTTTTAGAAGAGAAAAAAATTTTTGAAAAAAGTCTCGCCATTGCATTGTTTTGCTATGGGGCCAATACAAGCCAACTGAATTTAATGCATAAAAAAAGAGTGTAAAGTGTGAAAATTTTCAAGATATCATTAGAAACTGTTTTATAATGAAAGCACGTGTTGCTCTCAAAACGCAATAAAAGCAAGATTGAAAGAGTGTGCAAAACAGTCTTTTTATAAAAAAAAACATTTTTTTCGTACCTGGTTTTCTACTTTTTCATCAGAATCATTATATTTTTCACATCAAACAAAGGAGAGAATATATAATAACATAGTGAATAACACAAGTAAATTGGCAATTAATGGGCTTAATAATAATAGTAATAATATTGCTAAAAATAATAATGACTTACTTGAATCAAGTAAGAAAATAATTTGTAAACAGCATTAACAAAAAGCACTGAAGAAGTAGTGTGGCCTAGTTTATGAGAGTAAGGACAGTGTGGAAGACATTTTACTTTATTTATTTATTCAGATATCCTGCAGGCCCATAGGCATTACATTGTGGGGAGGGGGGTAGCATTGATTGGGGCAAATAATATACAAAACACTTAACAATATAATAAAAATACATGAAAAGAGAAAGTAAAAACAGAAACATCTGAAGGTTAAACAATGGCTAAAGAAAAGCAATCATAACTAGAAAACAACCACAATTCAAACATTCAGTTTTTATCAGAGGAGAAACAGAAGTCTTGAAAACGATTCGCTTAAAGTTTGAGGAATGACTTTACGTGATTCACAAATGATTCATGACCAACGATCTGAGCGATGTGAGTAGGCAGAACATTCCATGCACGAATTGCATTGAGAAGTGGCGAGTGAGAAAACAGATTAGTGCGAGCGAAAATCTGTTCAATTTTATGCTGTTGATTTAGTCGTTAAGATGTATGTCGAGCTGGCCTGATAGAAAGTATCGTGGGATGACTGATTGTAGTGTAGCTTATGAAAGAAGGACAAGAGTGTCAGCATCTTGCGCTTTTCTAATGAGGCTGTGTTGAGTGAAGATTTGATACCAGTTACGCTTGATGTGCGTAAATAGTTTTTTGAGATGAAACGAACAGCCTTATTTTGGACAGACTCCAGCTTTTGTATGAGGTAGGCCTGATGCGGATTCTTTATTAAGGAGGCGTATTCTATTTGTGGACGTACTAGGGTCTTATATAAGCGAGGAGTTTAGTCTCGGAGTTAGCCAGATGCGAAATTCGCCTAATGAAGCCAAGAGATCTAGATGCTTTGCTAACAATTGCGCCTATATGAGCGTTGCATGACAGGTCTGATGATAAATGAACACCAAGGTACTTTATTGTGGATACAGATTCTATGGGTATGTTGTTCAATGTGTAGTTGTATAGCACCGGCTTTACCAATATTTCGAACCTGATAGCCTTTGTTTTATTAATATTAATTTGCATTTGCCAGTCATTGCATCTGTGTCAGATTTTCGACGAGCTGCGACGACAGCGTCTTCTCACGCGACGCCCTCACGTCCCGGATTACACCCTCTCAAGCCTCACCACCACATCTGACCTTCAGTCGCTGCTATCGCAGACCAAGGAGTTTGTTCGTGCTGAGGTCGCTCGTCAGCTATCACTGCTATCAATAGCCGGCCAACCACCATTACCTCTGCCAGCAAACATTCGCCAGGTCATCCAGGAGCAAGTTTGCGCGGCTCTGCCATCTGCCCGCGACGCTTCATCATTGCCGAGCCCTGTTGCCTGTACTGAGGTAAATGCACCTCTAAGCTATGCTGAAGTAGCGGCTCGACCACCTCTTCAGACTTTTACGTCACTTCCCTCAGCCGTGCCGCTCCAACCCACTCCTCGGTTCGCTCAGCCAAGGTCCGTCCAGAGTAGTAGACAGTGGCGTACGCTCGACGTTCGCCCAATGTGCTTTGCCTATGGGCTACGTGGCCACATAGCGGGATACTGCCGTCGGCGCGTCCCTCTCTACCGCCAGAGCTACGACCAGACCTTTGAACCTACCCTTTATGTGCCACCGTGCCTTTCGTTCACAGGCTCTCAGCCCCCCGACCAGACGCCATCGTACGCCGACCACCGCCCTCCTGTTAACCACCGCTCGCCATCACCTCGACGCTGCTCGCCATCGTCGATGCGTCGTCGTCCTTCATTGCCGGAGCGGGAAAACTAATTGCCGCAGTTCCAGAGGCAGGAACTGCATCGCCAGCGAAAAGACCAAGGCCTCTCACTTCACCAACGAATGTTCTGGACGTACATGTGGACGGCGTCGCTGCACTCGCTCTTGTCGACACTGGTGCCGCAGTTTCAGTGATAAGTGCTAGACTCTGCCGCTTGCTCAAAAAAGTTATGACGCCACTAGCAAGTATATCACTTCGTACAGCCAGCGCAGATCACGTCACACCGGCCACTGCCTGTACTGCTCGCATCGCGATTGATGGCCTCATTTATGTCGTTGAATTGCTAGTGTTAGATTCCTGCTCCCATGACCTTATTTTGGGCTGGGATTTTCTCTCCGCTAATAAGGCCGTCATTGACTGCTCTCGCGCTGAGGTGACATTTGAAGTGTTTGACGACGCTCCATTTTATGATGCTCATGAAACCGGGGACAAACTATTTCTTGCTGAAGACGTCATCATACCGCCGCACTCTTTTGCCCTTACCATGGTGTCTTGCAACTCTCTCGCCGAGTTTAGTGCCCTTTTCACGCCATCTGCTCTTTTCGTTCGTCGCAAGTGTTCGCCGCTACCTTATGCCCTTCTAGAACTTCATGACGGTGTCAGCAGACTGCTCATCTCGAACCTGTTGTCATGTTCTGTAACACTACTTCGGGGTGAGTGCGTCGGGCGTGTTTATAGTCTCGACCCTTCTGCAATTATCGACATGCCGGCTGGTCCTTCCGCCGAACACGAAGTCGCCGGAGTGACCTGTGCCTCTTCGCCGCAGACTACTAGGCCGGACGTACTGAGCAGCTCCATAGCCGACAGGTTAACCGTTTCGCAACGTGCTCAGCTTCTACGACTGCTGAACAAGTTACGTTATTCCATCGACTGCCAGCATACTCCCCTCGGCCGCACGTCAGCCGTGTGTCACCGCATCAACACGAGTACCAATGCACCATTGCGTCAAAGACTCTATCGCGTGTCCGCAGCCGAGCGCCAGGTTATCAATGACCAAGTAGCTGACATGCTCAAGCGTGCCGTCACCCAGCCATCGAACAGCCCCTGGGCATCTCCAGTCGTTCTCGTTAGGAAGAAGGACGGGTCAATTTGCTTCTGTGTTGACTACCGTCTGTCTTGTGACTGGTGCCGCGCAAGCGTGCCGGAGCACTAGCGGCCCGTGCCCGCGGAAAGGGACGATACGCACGACAGCTGCTCAGCTAACGAAAAAAGGGCCTCCCACTTTATTCGGGGCAGAATACATACAATCTCAGGGGCACCACATGCTAGTGGCAACCGAACTAAATGACTGAAGGGTGGCGACCTCTACATCTCCCCCCTTGAAAACCAGACGGAAGACGGAGGACGCCAGACACTGCACATCACAAGTTCAGGCGGTTCGGAGGCACAACACGGCGGCCATTACGTGTTCGTGTCACACCATCACTGCGGTCACTGTCTGCAGGGGGCAGTCCAAGGGAATCGGGTGGTTGCACTGTAGTAGTTCGCTGGGGTTCCAGAGGGGGCAGTGTTCGCTGTGGCTCCTACTCCTCAGACGGCAGTGGTTCCACCCTTGGCGCAGGAGGTGCAAAAGGCACTAGGTGACGCCGGTTGCGTTGTAGGACGCCACCCTGCTCCGTTTCCACGAGATAACTTCGTGGTCGACGTGCTGGGCTAAGCACTGTAGCTTTGACCTGATCGGTCGTACCCAGACACACTGGCGTGTTTGGAGCGATGACAGATCTTGAGCTCTGTGATGCCTGTTAATGTTAAAATCAGCGGCCTGTTTCTGTTTGTAGGCTGCATCTTTTATCCTCACGTCTTTCCTCGACGGCCAGTGAGGACATAACTGGGAGTCCTGTTTCGGCACTTTGGTTCGGAATTGTCGTCCCATCAAGAGCTGGGCCGGGCTGAAGCCATCGACTCCTGGGGTGTCCCGGTAGCTGAGCAAGGCCAGATGAGGGTCTGTTGCTTTGCGAAACAACTCCTTGATGGTCCTGACGATTCTCTCCGCCTCACCGTTCGATTGCGCATAGTGCAGGCTGCTGGTGACGTGGTCAAAGCCGTAAGATGCCGCCAATGCTGCAAACTCGCGTGAAGAGAACGGTGGACCGTTGTCTGATCTAACCTCTCGCGGAATCTCATGCCGGGCAAAGATGCTTTTGAGAACGTCAATGACTGCCTGAGCCGTTGTGCTCCTCAAGGTTACAACTTCAGGGTACCTGGAGTAGTAGTCCACCACCAAGATGAATGTCTGGCTGCGGAGGTGGAACAGGTCCATGCCGACAAGTTCCCAGGGACGTCCAGGTAGGACCGTGGAGACCAGGGGCTCTGCAAGGTTCACCCGAGTGGAAGCACATTGCTCGCAGTTAGTTACCAGAGAGGTAATGTCTGCCGAAATGCCAGGCCACCAAATGGACTCTCGAGCGAGAGCTTTCGTCCTGTTGATGCCTTGGTGTCCTTCGTGCAACAGCGTCAAAACAGCCGGCCGAAGAGAATGCGGGATGACCATGCTGTCGCCTTTCAGTAGAACACCGTCGCAGACAGAGAGCTCGTCTGCTGCTGAGGCATACTGGGAGAGGTGCAGTGGCAGTTTGGACTTCTGTGGCCAACCATTCTGGCAGAAGGAGGTGAGGGCTCTGCATTCGCCATCGGACTCTTGTGCTTGTCGCACATCCTCCGGGCTTAGTGGCAAGGCTTCTGACATGCCGTTGACCACTTGAGCTACAAACAATTCTATGGTGTCCAGGGGGAGGGACGTCTTTTGGGTGATGCGTGACAAGGTATCTGCCGTAGCTAACAGCTTTCCTGGCACGTGGAGCATTCGGAACTGGTATCGCAAGGTCTTTAACCTGAGCCTCTGTATGCGAGGCGGCAGCATGTCCAGCTCCATCTTGCCGAAGAGAAACGAGTGGTAGGTGATCTGTCTCAACATCAAAGGTGATGCCGCGGACGAATTCGTCAAACCGTTGGATAGCCCATGTTGTTGCCAACGCTTCCTTTTCTGTCTGGCTGTAACGCTGCTCTGTCTCGGTCATTGATCTCGAAGCAAACGCAACTGGGCGGCGCTCTCCAGAGGGCTCTGTCTGCAGCAAGACTGCGCCCAGTCCGAATGAGCTTGCGTCAGCCGAAACTGTGGTGGCGTATGGCGTATGATGGATGGTACTTGGCCATGCAACGGTCTGATGTCAGGAGTTTCTTGATTTTCTCGATTGCAGCATTTTGTTCATGCTGCCACACCCAAGTCGCAGACTTGTTTAGAAGTGCTCTGATGGGAGCTGTGACCTTTGAGATGCAAGGCAAAAACCGGGCAAGATGGTTCATCATTCCGAGCAGTCGCCGGACACCTACGATGTCGGTTGGAGCCTCCATGGCTTTGATTGCTTCGACCTTGTCTGGACTTGGCCTGATGCCTTGTGCTAAAACGATGACTCCTAGGAAGGAGACTTCGGAGACACCAAAACGACACTTGTCTTGGTTCAACGTGATGCCTGCTTTTGCAAGGCGAGACAGCACCTGGCTCAGTCTGGCATCGTGCTCCTCGCGGGTGCGCCGAAAGACCAGAATGTCTTCTATCATATTGGCGACTCCTTCCTGGCCCTCCAGGATCCGGGCCATCTGTTTTTGGAAGTACTCTGGCGCGGAGGTGATGCCAAAAAGGAGCCGGCAGAAGCAGTATCGGCCAAATGGGGTGATGAACGTTGTGAGCTCTTGGGAGTCTGCAGATAGTTTAACCTGATGAAAACTGGCTGTTGCATCCAGCTTGGAGAAAACTGTTGCGTCGCCAAGGAGGCCAAGGACTTGCTCTACACTTGGTAGGATGTGGCGTTCCCGAAGGACAACCCTGTTCAGCTGAGTCAAGTCAACGCACAGCCGGTAGGAACCATCGGCTTTTCGTACTACAACGAGACCAGAGCACCACGGGATTGGGTTGTCGACCCTGCGGATCACGCCTCCTTCCTCCAGTTTGTCAAGCTCGTGGTGGACGACCCCGCGTAGCGGGATGGGAATCCTGCGAAGCACACTTAGGGAGAAGGGTATGGTGCCAGGTCTCAGAAGGATAGTGTACTCGTCCTTGAGGGTGCCCAATCCCTGGAAGAGCTCAGCACGCAATGTTGCTTTCGGAGTCTGAAGTTCGTCGAGAAACTTTACAACTTCCAGAGCTTGAAGCGCCGGCAGTCCAAGAAGAGGTACGGTGAGAGACTGGATCACGTACAAGCGCTGAGAGCTCATTTTCCCGTGCCACCGAAGTCTCGCCATGTACGAACCCAGCACGCGCAGCGGCTGACTGCCAGGTCCGGTGAGCAGGCTGTTGACGGGGTCGAGCTTGGCCGGCAATGCAGGGAAGTCGCTCGGAACGGCGGACACCTCGGCTCCGGAATCGACCTTGAACTGCGCTGTGTAGTTGTCTACGGTGATGTCGACGAACTTTACCGCGGCGAGCGTCCCGACAGCGTGTAGCTAATGGAGCTGAGCGCCTGTTTTGCCTGCCGCGCGCGGCACACTTCCGTAAAGTGTCCTTTCTTTTTGCAGAAGTTGCAGACGGAGTTTCGAGCAGGGCAGTTAGAACGTGGATGTGGCGCGCGGCCGCAGAATTCACATGTTGACGGCTGGCAAGAGCGCTCTGCTTTCCGCGGGGGCGAAGGCCGCTTATCGTAGTTGGGGCGGCGAGAGGCGAACTTCTTATCTCGTACGGCGTCGAGGTGTAGCTCGCGGGAGTGCTCTGCGCAGTTTTGAGGCAACGTTTTTTCTTTGTCGGCGTCTTCTCATTGATGGGCCTGCATCCATGCTTCTTTGAGCGTCAACTTCGCGTTCCGGCAAAGCTGGTCCGAAAGGCACGAGTCGCGGAGGCCGACGACGAATCTATCCCGTACAAGCCTTTGCTCCACCTCAGCTGACGGATAGTTGCACCGCTTCACCATTCTACACAGTTCGGCGTAGTAGGCGTCGACGCTGTCGTCGGGTAACTGAACACGCCGGTGAAAACGCGACGACTCGTACAGTTCATTCGCCGGATGCACAAAGTGGTCGGTGAAGCTGGCGGCAACCGCTTGAAATGAGGCGAGTGATGCGGTGTCGAGCGAGAACATCTCAAGAAGTGGGCGGGCCGGATGCAGTACAACAACGAGCGTACCTGCATGTCGCCGGATGCTTGAGTCAGGCCGGAAACGACGGCGTAGTCCTCGTAGCGGCTGAGCCATGTTAACCAGGTTCCCGGGTTCACAAAGTCAAACGGTGCAGGCGGCTAGAGGTTGAGGCTGAGCTTTTTCGGCGCCACTCCGTCGAGGGCCATCGTCGTGCGGTACGGGCGAGTTCTGGATGAGGGGGCGTTTCGCAGCCACTTCTGACACCATGTCTTGTGACTGGTGCCGCGCGAGCGTGCCGGAGCACGAGCAGCCCGTGCCCGCGGAGAGAGACGATACGCACGACAGCAGCTCAGCTAACGGAAAAAGGGCCTCCCACTTTATTCGGGGCAGAATATATACAATCTCAGGGGCGCCCCATGCTAGTGGCAACCGAACTAAATGACTGAAGGGTGGCGACCTCTACACTCAAAATAACTCAAAAAGACGTTTACCCGTTACCGAGAATCGACCATGCCCTTGAGTGCCTCCAAGGTGCGAAGTTCTTCTCTTCTATTGACTTACGGAGTGGCTACTGGCAAGTCCCTCTGGCACCTGAAGATCAGCCTAAGACGGCCTTTGTCACACCCGACGGTTTTTACGAATTCTGTGTCATGCCTTTTGGTCTTTGCAACGCACCCGCAACATTCGAGCGGATGATGGACAATCTTTTGCGTGGCCAGAAGTGGAAAGCATGCCTGTGCTACTTGGCTGACATGATTATATTTTCACCGGATTTTCCAACGCATCTCCGCAGGATAGATGAAATGCTGCAGTGCCTAACTGACGCCGGCCTTCAGCTCAACCTGGAGAAATGCCGCTTCGGCGCAAGTCAGCTCACCATCCTCGGTCATGTTGTATCTGAAGAGGGTATTCTTCCCGACACCGCCAAGCTTCGGGCAGTTGCAGAGTTCTCTAAACCTGCGTCTCTGAAGGACCTGTGCAGCATTCTTGGCCTCTGCTCGTATTTCCACCGCTTTATTCGAAATTTCGCTATGATCACCGCTCCCTTGACTGAACTTCTACGTAGTAACTCGAAAAGTTACGCTTGGTCACCCGCCTGTGACGATGCTTTCGAAAAGTTGCGCCGCCTGTTAACCTCGCCGTCAATCTTGCGTCATTTCGACCCGACTGCTCCGACGGAGGTACACACTGATGCCAGTGGTGTTGGACTCGACGCCGTGCTCGCGCAGCGCAAATCGGGATTCCAGGAGTACGTAGTCGCATACGCAAGCCATACCCTCACCAAAGCGGAGAAAAACTATTCTGTGACTGAGAAGGAGTGTCTGGCAATTATATGGGCTCTAGGTAAATTTAGACCATACCTATATGGTCGCCCTTTCGACGTAGTCACCGATCACCATGCGCTTTGTTGGTTATCCACGTTGAAGGACCCCTCCGGCCATTTAGCTCGCTGGGCTTTGCGGTTGCAAGAGTTCGACATGCATGTTGTCTACAGGTCTGGCGGACGTCACACTGCTGCCGACGCTCTATCACGCTCACCTATGTCCTCCAAAAGCTCTGCATGTTTATCTGCCGTGGACGAAATGGTTGCGTTCTTAAAAAACTAAGACATGGCGTCTGAGCAACGCAAGAATGACTGGATCAGCTCTCTTCTGCGATTCCTTTCAGATCCGTCGACTTCTCCATCTTCTCGAACGTTGCGCCATCAAGCGGCTCACTTTGAGGTCCGCAATGGCCTTCTTTATCGCAGGAATTACAAGTCTGACGGCCGAAAGTGGTTACTGGTCATACCTCGCCATCTTCGTGCTACAATATGTTCAGCTTTCCACGCTGACCCTCAGTGCCCACATGCGGGCATCTTCAAAACATACACTCAGCTTTCCTCTTGGTTTCATTGGCGAGGCATGTGAACCTTTTTGCGCAAGTACATTCAGTCATGCCCGCAGTGCCAACGACGGAAAGCTCTGCCTCATCATACCTCTGCTCCTATCCAGCCAATCCTTTGCCCAGCTAGGCCTTTTGACTGCATTGAGATCGATCTGTACAGGCCTCTTTCATTCACGGCTTCCGGGAACCGTTGGATTGTTGTCGCTGTCGAATATTTGACGCGATAGGCAGAAACAGCCACTTTGCCTGCTGCCACAGCACGCGACGTATCTCCTTTTCTCCTGCGGCACTTCATTCTGTCACGGCACACCGCGTGAACTTCTCAGTGACAGAGGATGTGTATTCCTCTCTGAAGTCGTCAACACACTCCTTGCCGAATGCCGTATCATTCACCAAACTACCACCGCTTACCATCCGCAGATGAATGGATTGACGAAAAGATTCAACCGTACCCTAGGGGATATGATATCAAAGTATGTTGCCTCAGACCACTCCGACTGGGACCTCATTCTGCCTTTTTGTGACATACGCCTACAACACTGCTCCACAGGCGACTACGAGCTTTTCACCATTTTTCCTGTTATATGGCCGAGGCCCTTCCACCACACTAGATACCATTCTTGGAGAGCAGCATTTGAAAGGCGTCGTTAGAAATGCCTTTCATAATATGTCGCACCTTGTCAGTTTCTGCCATCGACGAGTCGACACGCCAGCAGAGGTCGAGGATGTCCTCTATGTAGCTGGTGAATGTCTCACCAGTTTGTTGGGACCGGCCTCGTAGGCGTTCTTCTGCGCAAAGTTTGCGCACACCAGGGCGTCCAAAAACATCTGCGATGGAGGTTTTGAAAGTAGTCCAAGTGGGGATATCCGCCTCATGGTTTCTGTACCACAGCTTGGCAACATCCATTAAATAAAATATCACGGTACCAAGCTTTTTGGGATCGTCCCATTTGTTAGTGGGGCTGGCTCGTTCATAAGATTCCAGCCAATCCTCAACGTCTTTCTCGTCGGTGCCGCTGAAGATGTCGGGTTCTCGCAAGAGCTGGGCACCGGGACAGCTCCTGCGTGGCGAAGCCGGTTGGGGTGTGAAGACAGCGTCGTCAGGCATGACGGACGGCAGCTTTCGGCTACGCAGTTCCAAAACTGGGGAAGACCGCAGCACCTCCACCAAAATATAATGAAAATGCAAGGTCAAAAGCGGTATCAGCATCGGTACAGAAGCAGCAAGAGCTAGCCGGATGTACGGGCAGCGTCGCAGCAGCAACCAGGCAGTCTTAGCTCGTGCCTCGCGCCACCGTGTCGATGTCCCTGCAGTAGTGGGCATTCCTCTTCACTACACATCATTTACTGAGATTCCCTAGGTCAGACATCCTGAGGGTGCGTAATTTGTCAGTAGATCACGCAATGATCGCAAACAATTTTATTGTGAAATGCATACTATTACTGGTATTGTTAATATAAACTAAGAACAAGATAGGCCCGAGAACGGAACCCTGCAATACACCAGATTTGACGTGCATTAACGGACACAAATGGTCATTAACAGAAATGAACTGGCGCCACGCCAGTTAGCTATGAAGTTTGTAATCCACTTAAGAATTTTTGTATTTATGTCGAGACCTGTAAGTTTATGAGCAAGCTGCAAGTGAAGGACCTTGTCTAAGCCTTCGCAAAATCGACAAGTATAGTGTCAGTTTTATGCATGCAGTTGACAGAGTGATGGAAGTCGTTAATTCGAACAGTTACGTTTCGCAAGAATGACCATAGAAAAAAGTGCTGGTTGATAAAGAAGAAATAATGTTCCGTAAGAAACTTCATGACAGCGGATTAAATATATGTTCTGGGAGTTTGCAACACGGGCTAGATAAGGAAATCGGTTTGTAATTTGATGGGTTAGACGGGTCACCAGATTTAAAATGGCAATTACGTGAGCCTGCTTCCAGTCATGTGGGACGCATAAACTGCTGAAAAAGTGTGGCTAAAATGTTACATATTGCAGGTTTTGACATTTTGAGAAGCTTAGGGCAGATCCCATCAGGACCAGGAGCCGGGTTAGTTGGAAGACGATTGATGCAGGACTGTATTACTTCCTGGGTGATATTAATGTCGCGCATGCTTGAATGCAGAAGAGAGACCTAAAGATTTATTGGGACAGGGGTCTCATCCAGGAATACAGAGGAGAAATGCTCATTGAATTCTACAGTGACACGTGCTGGAGAAAGAATGCTACCATCCTTGAGTAATGAAGCTGTCGAATTCGGTGCATAATTAGGGTTAAGAACTTTCCAAACCTTTTTTGTGTCACTGTGGAGCATGTTTGAGATGTCATGGTTAAAGGATTTATCTTTGGCTTTTGTTATCTCGGTCTTGCATAAGTGCGCATGCTCACGATAAAGTCTCCAATCTGCCTCAGATGCCGATAGTTTAGCTTTCAAGTATAAACGTTTTTTTTGTTTATAGTGCATTTTACATGCTTCGTAAATCAAGTGCTTTGAGTACTGGTCGTTACCTTGTCTCTAGGGATGTGCTTTTTCTTGAATTGCGATCATTTCGTTACTAAGGAGTGTCGAGTTCGCATTGAGGTCGCGTTGATAAAATGATTGTAAATAGTCGATAAAAAAGACAGAAAGATCCGTGATAAGTCCGTCTAGATTCGCTCGGGTATAATCAGATATTACTTTCTTTATATTTTCACATTTTTGCACAGTGCATATGGCTTCACAATGCAAGATAATATCCTCGCAGAAACCATCCAGAACATTTACCATAACATTATTCGGGTCTGTAGTTATTATAAGGTTTAAAAACGAATCGCCCCGAGAGGGAACACAAATAACTTGGTCAAACCACTTGGTGCAAATCAATTAAACAATGCAAGCTCATCAAGAAAATGTTGACATTCACGTATTCCTGTGCCATTCGGGGGTTTGCATATTTGCCACCAATATTCGGATAATTGAAATCGCCAGCAAGAAATGTTGGCGATGCTGGATATACATATTGAGCAAAACTTAATGACTCATTTAGGTAATCGGGAAATTGGTGAGATTAATTAGGTGGGAGATGGCATACCCTAATGACATAGGTATTTTGAGTAGGCAGACAGAGTGCAAGCCACAGGATTTCGAGGCATTAGTCTCAATAACGCGAGCTTCTAATCCAGCTTTCACAGCGACCAACACACCATACCCTCTCGATTCAACCCCATCTTTTCTAAACAACAAAAATTCACCACACAGGGACAATTCATGATCAGAAATGTCATGTGACAACCACGTTTCAGCCCCCAGAACTATGTCTACATACGAACACAAGTGATCTTGCTTGTGAAAGATACTGCGGAAGTTTGACACACGAATGGACAGATACGTATCACAGTGTTCATGCACCCGTCACTGGCTTTCCGCGAGGACTTGCGCTTCAGCAGGGCAGTTACTTCGTTAGAAGTATGATCCAAGACATAAATCGTGATGTCCAGAAAAATCTTGTGGGGGTGCTGACACTCTTTGTAAATTTGTTTGCGCCGCATGAGCACATGTCTCGCCCAAAAGTCGCATTTCGGGTTACAACCATCAGGCGGTAGGTAGCGTTGTGTTAGCGTTGAGCACCACTATCATCATCATGGTTGGTAGAGTGGTAACACCGGTGGGGATCCCTGGAGAAAGGCAAGCCTTGGTGGCGGGGGAGAGTTGAGCGAGTCTCTTCTGTGCGTGGCTGTTGCCGCGAACGGTTGTCTCTCGCGATGGGTCTGCCGTGGACGGCACCGCGAGCCGCCTGCGGTAGGTCCATGTGGTGAGTGAAGCATTGGCGATGCCACTTTTTGTGTGCTCTTGTGTTATGTTGTTTGAGTGTATGGTAATTTTGTGTAAGGATGACTTGGCGTGTTATTACAATTGATGTATTGATTCGGCAGATGATATTGTCGTTCTGAATTGGTTAAATAAATGTGTGTATGTTGTTTGGTTTGTACCGACCGTGTCCACTGTGTCCGTTCACTTCAAGAGCATGGCGAGGCGCTCGCCTCGTCGAGACCCCACAAGCTTGTCAAACAGAAGTTTGAATTTTTCACCGGCTTTTGGTTTGGATTTAGCAAAATCTTGAAGCTTCTTTCTAATGATCTGCAACCTGATTGAAAAATATTCCTCAATCCACACAGGAGATGAATCTAACTTTTTGAGTTTAAATTCATTTTTCAGTAGGTTAGTTTTTTCTTTGAAGTTGAAGAATTCCACTATTATAAGCCGAGCATGGCCCCATTTTTCCTGTTCTATGCAGTGGGCACATTTTGTTTCATCAGCTGCGATTTCTAAGTTTTTAGAAACAAACTCAGTTACAAGTCCGTCTGTTTCCTGCCATGTCTCCTAGTCTTGCTCAATGATTCCTTTAAAGATAAGGTTATTTCGGCGCATTCTGTCATTGAGGTCATCTACCATCAAAGTGGAGTGTTGAAATTGCCTTGATTCTATGCTTACTAGTTTAATGTGAGTGTCCTTAAGCACCTGAACTACCTCGTCAAATCTAGAGGACTCTTCTAGTTTGGAAATACGTCTCTTCATTTCGTTTATGTTCGTTTGGACATCTTTTACCTTTCCTAAGATGTCTTTTTGAAAATTTCGTTAGCACAACCATATCATAACATTAGTTAGCAGTTGGTCGACCTTGTCAGGGCCAGGATACAATTCTACGACTCCCGCACAAAGCAGCAGGTGCGCTAAACAAATCAACATAAGAGATAGCAGCCCTGCCACGCAAACTTTAGCATGGATGGTAGCCAGACGCAACCTCACCATGGTACTCGTTCGCTTTACTATGCGGTTACAGGCGAAGCAACCAACGCGAATGCAATACGTGCATATGTCTATACCCATCACAAATAGACACACTGGGGGTTTGCAGCCGAAAAGAATAAACAGTAATGCAGTATAAAACATAGTAAAGCTCAAACCAATAAACAATATATTGTCGCAGTACAACGGGAACAAAGCACAAGTACGCCTTGAGGCAGCGAAAGCAGCGTCTTCTCAACAGCTGAGCCGCAAGATTTTCTTCTTCGTTCTTCAGTCAAGCCAAAGGCCCACTATCTGGTGTCCGCTAAATCCCCCCATTATCGTTTTTGTCCACATGTAGACACGGGTCATTTGCCTCCCTCTCAAAGAGCATCGACCCGATGCGAAGTCAATAATGCGTTTTTTTTTTTAAAGAAAAGTCTCACGCAATCACTCGCTGACGTAAGGCTTCATGCGCACTACGTGAACGAGTTCAGGATGGTGCTGGCAGCGCTTGGTACTACACGAATTGTCGGGAACGACTTCGTAAGTGACGTCACTCAGTTGTCGCAGAACTCGGTATGGCCCAAAGTATCTTCTTAAGAGCTTTTCTGATAGTCCTCATTTCTGTACGGGTGTCCAAACCCATACTTTGTCGCCAATTTGATAGACAACTCCTCTGCGGTGAGCATTGTAGTGGCCTGCATCATACTCTTGCTGCTGGCGGATCCGTAAACGTGCGAGTTGTCTAGCTTCTTCCGCGCGTTCCGTAAACGTGTTGGCGTCTGGGTCGATGTCATCACTTTCGTGCGATAGCATCGCATCTAAGATAGTTCGTACTTCTCGTCCATAAACGAGGCTGAACGGGGTCATGCGGATCGTTTCTTGCCTGGCCGTGTTGTACGCAAACGTTATGTATGACAAGACTTCATCCCAATTTTTATGTTCAATGTCTACGTACATCGAAAGCAGGTCTTCAATGGTTTTGTTCAGACGCTCCGTCACCCTGTTTGTTTGTGGGTGGTAGGCGGTGGTCTTACGATGTGTTGTTCCACGCAGCATCAGGACGTGATCCAAAAGAGCTGCCGTAAATGCGGTTCCTCTGTCTGCGATCACGACGGTTGGTGCACCTGGCCTCAGTACAATATTTTCGGTGAAAAATCTTGCCACCTCCGCTGCCGTACCTCTCTGGATAGCCTTTGTCTCGGCATAACGGGTCAGATAATTCATCACGATCTTAACCCAACGGTTCCCTGCAGTATAAGTAGGTAGTGGGCCCAAAATGTCCATCCCTATCTGGTAGAATGGAGCTGTTGGGACCTGCACGGGCTGCAGGAGGCCAGCTGGTTTAGTCGGTGGTGACTTGCGTCGCTGGCAGTCGAGACAGGTACGAACATGGTGCTTCACAACTGTGGTTAGTCTCGGCCAGTAATACCTTTGCTGTACTCTGGCCAACATTCTCATGTAACCCAAATGGCCAGAGGTCACCTCGTTGTGGCATGCTTTGAGTACTTCGGTACGAAGGGCTGCTGGTATGACGAGCAGATAGGCGGATCCTGTCGACGAAAAGTTTCTTTTGTAGAGTACTCCGCCGAGTAAACAAAACGATGACAACACTTTTGTGAAAACTCTTGGCGCCTTCTGAGATCTGCCTTCCAAGTAGTTAATTAAGCCAAGCAACTCAGTGTCGTCACGTTGTTGCTGCGCAATGGCGGTCGTGTCGAGGACACTGAGAAATGCCGTTTCCTCCTTCTCAGGTAGGGTTGCCGACTCAATGGGTGAACGGGACAGACAGTCAGCGTCCATATGTCGCTTGCCTGACTTGTGCAGGACCGTCATGTCAAACTCTTGCAGTTTTAGGCTCCATCGCGCTAATCGGCCGGTGGGATCTTTTAGATTAGTTAACCAGCAAAGGGAGTGATGGTCACTAATAACTTTGAAGTGCCGGCCATACAAGTACGGGCGAAATTTTATTACTGCCCATATTACGGCGAGGCATTCTTTCTCTGTTGTTGAATAGTTAGCCTCTACGCGTGCTAGCGTTCGGCTTGCGTAGGCGATCACTCTTTCTGTGTCCTCTTGCCATTGCACAAGCACAGTTCCCAGACCTACATTGCTAGCGTCTGTGTGAAGCATCGTCGGGGCTTCTCCGTCAAAGTGGGCAAGCACCGGGGGCGTTTGAAGACGTTGACGCAGGTAAATAAAGGCAGCCTCCTGTTGTTCTTTCCACTCAAAGGCAACGATGTCTCTTGTGAGACAAGTTAGTGGCGACGCGATGTGGGCGAAGTCTGCGATAAACCGGCGATAATAGGCACAAAGGCCCAGGAAGCGTCTGACAGCCTTCTTATTGGAGGGTACTGGGAACTGTGCGACGGCGGCAGTTTTTCTAGGATCGGGCCGGACGCCTGCGTTGCTGACGACGTGACCGAGAAACTGAAGTTCGTGAAAACAGAAATGACACTTTTCTGGTTTCAATGTCAGGCCCGCGAACCGAACCGTATGGCACGTAAAACAACTTCCAGCCTTTTGAGATGCTCGTCAAAAGTCGTCGAAAACACTATAACGTCGTCCAGATAGACTAGGCACGTCTTCCACTTCAATCCCGAAAGTACCGTGTCCATAAGCCTTTGAAAAGTCGTGGGCGCGGAGCACAAACCGAAAGACAAGACTTTAAATTCGTATAAACCATCTGGCGTCACAAAAGCGGTTTTCTCTCGGTCTCTTGGGTCTACCTCGATGTGCCAGTATCTACTCCTGAAGTCCATAGAAGAAAAGTAGCGAGCGTGCCGAAGTCTGTCAAGGGAGTCATTAATACGTGGGAGCGGGTACACATCTTTTTTGGTCACCCGATTCAGCTTCCTGTAGTCCACGCAAAAACGCAGGGTGCCGTCCTTTTTCTTTACCAGCACTACAGGCGATGCCCAGTGGCTCTGTGAGGGTTGAATGACGTCATCCGCAAGCATATTCGCGACTTGTTGTTGTATGGCTTCGCGTTCCTTTGAAGCTACACGATAAGGGTTCTGGTGGATAGGTCTCACCGTGTTCTCGGTGATTATTCGGTGCTTTGTCAAAGGTGTTCGACCAACTCCTGATGTCGTTGAAAAGCAGTCATGGAATTCGGCTAGCAGCTGAAGAAGTCTCTGTAGCTCATCCTTTGACAGGGTGGTGCCAACGTCGAGAACGGGTTCTGGTTCTTGATTAGGCGCTTCGTCCAATACCGACAAACATAAACTGCCTCGCATTTCTACAATATTGTCGTACGAAGCGACAGCTGTGCCCTTCGGAAAGTGCCGGCGCTCAGCACTAAAGTTCGTCAGAAGTAAATTCGTGCGTCCACCAGTGAGACAGACGATACTTCGTGCGACCGAAATGCCATGACTAAATAGCAGTGAGCCAATTTGGTCAGCAATGCCTTCGCCATCAAACGCATCGTGGCCTTCCACCGAAACAAGAGTGCATGACCGGGGCAGGACGAGCACATCATCATCAATTATACATAAAGTGTTATAAATTGTGTCTGAACAGTCAACTAAACCAGGGCTGTTGCAGAATTTAATTGAACGGTCCGGGATGTTGATGATGCCACCATATTCTCTCAAGAAGTCCATCCCTATGATCAAGTCCTTGCAACATGAGGTGAGGATCACGAACG
This sequence comes from Rhipicephalus microplus, assembly GCF_043290135.1. Lineage (NCBI taxonomy): Eukaryota > Metazoa > Arthropoda > Arachnida > Ixodida > Ixodidae > Rhipicephalus > Rhipicephalus microplus. Next base: position 7,415,896 of record NW_027464587.1, on the reverse strand, counting down.
TCATCACGAAATAAGAGCCACCGATGTCGAGTCTTGCTGTACACCTTCCGACAAGCATCAACAGCTGGCCGCCTGCTGTCCTCAGGTGAGGTCCCGTCCACGTAGCCTTCACTTTTTTGAGGCGTACGGCAAGGTTTTCACTTATGATAGAAAAGTCGGCGCCGGTGTCAACTAAGGCTGTTACTTGCTGTCCGTCTACCGAAACGGTAAGGTCTGTGGTCACAGTTTCGTCGGTGTTACAAATTCTCGGCTTTACGGCGTCCTGTGGTACAAGTAACGGGGGCTTTTTTTCGTCGCCTTGACGGCCTGCAACCTCAAGCCCGGAGGTCGCCGCCTTCAGTTTCCCCGGCGTGGACTCGGTGACATCCTTCCAGTGACGTTGGCTGTAGTTCGCTGGCGCGATGAAGTCGAATAAGCCGAAGATGGAGAGCGTGGTCGACGTCCCAAAACTGGCTGGTAATCAGGCACACTGTCGCCATTATTGGCATGGCAATTGTCAAAATGGGACTGATACAAGGGGGGTCCTTGAGAATGAGCGTCCCGGCGTGGTGCGTAGCTGTCGTTGGCGCGTCGATCGTAAGACCATTGCCGAAGAGGTCGAAACATATCTACACGGTGCCAGCAATGGCGGGAAATGTGGCCCACACCTCCACAGGTAAAACAAAGCGGACGCCTATCTACAGTGCGCCAGGCGTCTGTTTTACGAAGCTGTAGACGCCGCAACGACTCATAATGTGGCAAATGCCGTGTCTCGTTGGGAGATGGCTCTTGGTACGGCGACATTTCGTACGGCGGCACGACGGCAGGGTGCCGTGGTGTCTGTTCTTGCGGTGGCGACCAAGGAACGGCTGCCGATGGCTGGCGGTACAACGACGCAACGGACGGTGAGCGGCAAAGCGCGGCTGCGTAGCTGATAAATCGCTGATCGTCAGTAGGATCAGCTGTGAAAAACGCTTGGCGTATTTCTTCGCGGACGACTTCAGCGACAGACGCTGTGCGCGATTCTGTGACCAGATTCCGCAGCTTCAGCAGCTCTTCGTGAACAATCGCTTTTATTAAATCGCGCAACGAGCTTTGATTGTCAGATGTCATAGCGGCGACTTGAATGTGGGCGCTGCCGGACAAGCGATCGTATTGTCGGCATCGTAGGTGAAGCGCCCGCTCGATAGCCGTAGCTTCTTTGATGAAGTCTGTCAAGGTGCTTGGCGGGTTCCGCATAAGTCTGGCGAACGATTGCTCTTTAACGCCGCGCATGAGGTAGCGCAACTTTTTTGTCATCAGTCATGTGCGGGTCAGCTTTACGGAAGAGACGGGCCATGTCCTCAGCGAACATTGCGACCGTTTCATAGGGTTTCTGAACCCGTAGCTCGAGTAAATGCTGCGCACGTTCGCGCCGGTCGACATTGGCAAATGTGTCAATCATCCCTCTTTTAAAGTCACTCCATGTTGACAAACTGCCTTCTCTGTTCTCGTACCAAGTTCGAGTACTATCGTCGAGATAAAAATAGGCGCGGGAAAGCCTTTGTTCAAAAGACCACTGGTTGGTGTTGGCGACACGTTCATAGTGATCAAGCCAGTCTTCGACGTCTTCATGTGCTCCACCACCAAAGCGATCAGGCACCAGTGATGAAAAAAAGGGTTACCTGAGATGGGGTTGGCAAACTACTGTCTCGTAGTAACTGTTGTGGACTGGCGGTGGCCATTGGTAGATGTGAGCGGTGCCTTGTAGAGTGTTCCTGTGAGAGAGTGAACTCTGGAACGAGGCCTTGCAAGCGACGACTTAAGCGATGCACGGGAGTGTCGACAAGTGCTTCTGGGCTGGATGAACGGCTCCCCGTGGGAGTGTGGAGCATCAGGCAGGGTCGCGGGCCAGCACCTCCACCAGTGTCGCAGTACAACGCGAACAACGCACAAGTACGCCTAGAGGCAGTGAAAGCAGCGTGTTCTCAACAGCTGAGCCGCAAGATTTTCTTCTTCGTTCTTAGTCAAGCCAGAGGCCCACTATCTCGTGTCCGCTAAATCCCCCCATCATCGTTTTTGCCCACATGTAGACACAGGTCAATATAAAGACAAATAAAAGAAATTTCAGAAAAGGGATACAAGAATGAGGAAATAGGAGAAGATGGACAAAAACTATTGAATGAATTTCAAATTGAATTTCAAATGGTGGTCACGGGCGCAAAAGCTTTTGTCGCTCGAAATATCTTGAGAAAATACTTAAGGGGAGATGCTACTCGAAGACATTTTTTTTTTTGTTATTCACCCTAGAGCAATGAAACTTGAGCTGTTTATGGAACATTTTATGCTGATTTCAAATATAAAATTAGTTTTCTTGCAAGTTACACACTTTTAGCTCTGAAACATGACAAAGTGAAAACCTTAACCCTTTTGCCCCCCTCTTTTTATCCCTAAACATCTGTAGTTTTCTATTATTCATAGCTCATAATGCTTCAAATAAAGTGTAGAGTGCAAATAACTAATTAGGAAGCACATACAAAATATGTAATACGCATGAAAAATAGACTTAAAAAGTCCATATTTCACCTACCCTAGTAAAGATATACATATAATTTTTTATTATACAATAAATTATTGAATTTTAAACTGTATAATTGCATTTGTCATACTTTGGAAAAAATTTGGGCAAAATTTCGTGCAGATCCGAGCACTAGAAGTGCCCCAAAAAAGGAGGGGCACATTGCAAAAAATGGCCAAATTTGCGTTTTGAAAAAAAAAAAAGAGTTTTAAAGTTAAAATTGAGTTTTTATTTATGAAGGATATCATTAAATCAGAAGAAATTTGCACACCAAAAAGAACAATCCTCCTTGTAGTGGCCACTGCGACTAAAATATGCCAGCACCATGAGTTTGTCCCTCTCAGCTTTTTCGAGCCGACTCCTCACAGACATTTCGCTCACAGACAGGGTCATGAAATGCTTGCCAAACTGCGGCTTCATCTGGCAGAGCTTTGCGCCAACTGCAAGCTTGGAAGAAGTTTGACATGACTGCGAAATCGAAACTAAGTCCAGTGTCATGTCATTTTGCAGCCACGCTTGTGCCACATATTGTCGTACATAATGGCAATGTCGTCCTTGCTAAGTTCTCTCAATCCGAGCTCTTTCGAGCTCTCAAGATTGGCGCTGACGTCATCTATTGCCGCATCACAAACTTTCCAGCTGACGGGTGTGAATGACTTTTGATGCATTGGCTTTTGCAAGCCAACAAATGCCGCAGATCGGACCAGCTGCTCATAGTCTATTCCTACAGAGCGCGCCGCACAGCGGCCTTCATTTGCGAGCAATGCCTTTTTTAATTCATAACAGAGATAATTACACGAGAAAAGCATTGTTCAGCTGCGCTGCTCGGCAAGACACGGACCCCGCAAATAGGTTTCACAGCACATACAGGCGTGCAGCGGCCAAATGGCGGTCCCCGATTCGTACCGTGTGATAAGCCAGTCGCGGCGCTCGAAAAACACGCAGAAAGTGCTTCTTTTTATTGTTTCTTGCACTGCATTGGCGAGAGAAATTGTTGGCATTTGAGGAAAGGCTCAACTCTTCGGCTCATGCGATCAATAATGGCGAGCGGCGGCGCATTATTGGCGGCAAGGTGCTCGAAGACTGTACACTTTCGACCTTTAGTAGGCACCTTGTGCTCTTTAGATGCAATTTTAACGCATTTCCAGTCGTCTCGACCTGTATTATTTTTTTCATAACAGTAAAGGTACTAATCTTATCAAAACAGGCGAAAATAATAAATCGGTAATTTTGAAAAAAAACTCGCGTTTTCGACCCGCATCTCCCCTTAAGAGCTAATGCTTATATGTGTGTAATTTTCTGAAGCTATCTGATTAAAATTGATTTATGCAAAGTGCCCTGGTTGGGACAGTTAGCGTGGAATAACCCAATGATAAAGAGAGTGCAGCGAGGTTTCATAGCAACTGTGTCGTGGAGTGGCCTCACAAGAGTGAAGGTGATTGTCATCAAGAAGAAAACACGAGGCCATGGCAGTGAGCATACACGCCACGTTTACGTTTGACATTGGTCAGAGAAAAGAGAAAAGCCTAAGCAATTATGGAAAATCCCAGAGGATGAGCTATCTCTGGGGCTCCTCGATTTGCTACTTGTGGCTAGCCGCAGCCTGTCAGAGTCGGCCAGAGCGTGCTCGTTTTTCTCGGGTGTCTCCAACCCCTTCCGTGACACACTTCTGGTTGGCATTCGTTTTTCTCGGCTTGAACCATTCTGGTAACCCGTGGTGAGCTTGAAGGTCACCAGGTGCTTTCAGGACAATTTATTCGTGGATGCTCTCTAGATCATTTTGGACAGTTTTGGGCTACCAGATGCCGAAAAGATACGACACGCGCTCGCCGCCATCTTTGTGAAGGCTCGACAGATGGCAATGTAGGCAATTGGGGACTGCACCTTCGCTTGTCATTACGCGTGGTGTTATCTTCTAAAGCCTGTTCCGCTGTGCGAGATGGGTGGTAACGAGTGGCGGCAAGTGTTTATAGCTGTTGTTCATCGCTTGTCTTAGGTTTCTGGTGAAGCTTCCTTTTGTCAACAACGCGTCGAACTATTGCCTGCTAACTGCGTTGTGCACATGCCTCAAAAGTTATGTTAAGTACACGTTCATGCGTACACATGGAGAAAACTTTCTAGTTGTTTTTTCGTAATAGTCCTTTGTGGTGCCGTGCCTGCTTTCTGTGCACTTAGCGAATAAAATTATGGTCGAACTAGCTTGCTTCGTCGTATATTTGCGACCTCTTAGAATTTGACCATTTGGTCTTTGATGGTGATTGACTGCCCTGATTGAATAATAGAGATTGTGACAGTTGTTTTTTAGTGTGTTGTGCTCGCTGGCCACGAACAGCGTGTTAGCGTATTTATGGGTCAGCATATGTCGTATGATACTATGTTACGCTACAACGTGTCGGCGTGGGAAAAAACAAAAACAAAACAGTATGGATTCAGAATTGTATGCATTCTTTCAATGCCTATTTTATTGCAGGATTTGTCTTTTTTCATCTCTAAGTAATAATGCCATGCGGTATGTATGTCACAAGAGTGGAAGCTTGGGCTAGTTGATGCATAGTCATATTTGCAAGATGTTTTAGCGCGCGAACAAAGGAAAAAGGACAAGGTAGACAGAAAGAGCGCTGACTTCCAACTAACTTCATTTCACAGAGTGACAAAAATATATACTGCTAAAAAGGATGATAACAGAGCATGAAGGTAAAATGCAAGCCTAATCTACACATCAGTAACAAAACACGTGTAACGGGTCCTCTATTGCCTCAGAACCCAGCCAGGTAATCACGTTCAGCCTGTGATAAAGCAACGGATGATGTGCTTACGCATTTATCTCCTAGCAAGTGTATTTTTTTGGCTTCGATAATTTCTCGGGTAAGCTGGTCCCTGTGCCTTGACAATATTGAGCACTGATCAAAGAGAGGGGTGCACCCACAATCTCGGCAATGAATTTCAAGATGTCCTTGTACTACATTGTGCACATTGTTTCGGTGTTCTCGGAGGCGGTCATTTATGCACCTGCCGGTTTGCCCGACATAGATGCACCCACACGCCAGTGGAATCAAGTATACGACTCCCACTGCGCATGGGACGTAGCGTGTCCTGTGCGCAACAGGGCACGAGGCAGAATTTGCACGAGGTGTATTGACCCGTTTGCAAAGCCTCTGCAATTTTTCCGGTGCAGAAAAAAACCACAAGAATGTTGGCGTCTTAAGCAATCTTTTTGAGCCTGTGTGAGACGTCGTGCACGTAAGGTAAAACGACAGGCCGGCTCTTTCTGACACTGTTTCGCTTATCCGGTTTGTCGCCTCACTTCACGACAGTGACCAGCTTTTCAGCCACCGAAACGAGAACATGCGCGGGGTAACCAGCTTTGGTGAGCCGCTCCACTTGTAGAGCAAAGCTGCAGCGTACCATGTGGGGGCAGGACTTCTTTAAGGCGTTGGCAAGGCAGAAGTTAGCTATGCCCCGCTTGACCAATTTAGATGCTACACTCACTCATTTATTTTAGATGCGACACTCACTTGTGGTATCGATATGTACACATGTCTAAACTTTAGACAACAACCCAAGTTGGTCAATGTATACTTTGGTCTGCAAGTTGGTCTGCAATGTATACTGCGCGATCGCTGAGCAGGTTTATGTCTCTGGGCTCTTTTTTTGACACGATCACTTTTGTGTGATCTCGCGTCATGTTGTGCAGTGACTGTAGCATGTACTAAGAAGATGTGAGCTTGTTAAGCCGTCAGCGGTACGACAGCTCACCTTGTATTGTTCTCGAGGCGGAATGCCCCAGCTGGATCTTTCGTTCACTGACGTGGCGAGTTGCGAGTGATTGTGTGAACGTACTAATTGGTACCCTAAATACACAAGCTCGAGAATATTATTTTAGCTCTTTGGCAAACTTAGCCACGTATTTCCAAGCGGACTATGCAGGGACAAAAAACAATGCACTCGCAGCGTTCTGTTTCGTTTCCTGCTACGACCGTAGTGTTTGTTTACGTTTACGCTGGCTGTCCCAGTGTTCGATTTTGCAATGAATCTTCGGGCAGCTTCGGGTTTTCTCGAGCTGTCGGGTTCTCCACACACGTGACCATGACGCTGTTTCTTGTCCCGACCGGAACTAGCTGGCTGACCCTCTGGCTAGCTATGGCTACCAAAGAGTTGCCAGAGGCCTGAAAATGGAAGATCCTGACAGTGTTGTGGGACTTAGTGCTGCAAAAATATTGAAGGTCAGCATCTCTACACTGATGGAAGCAGTAGCCACCCGGTTCTGAAGGCTGTCAGGGTAAGAGGCCCTTGCAGTGGCCATAGAACGCAGAAGACCCGAGTGAGGCTGCTTGGACTTGCCGCAACCTTTCACAGCTGTTCCCGGTGCTCTTCTACTTCACGCCAAGATGATAACACCAGTCATCGGAGTGACCCATCACCAGGGTTAAGACGAGTTAAGCCTAACTTGGCTAGGCCGAAGACGATTAGTACACCGGCGACGAGGATGAGCAACTCGTTGAAAGAAAACAACTGATGGTGACCTTAGAAGCCTGCAGAGAATGTTGACGACACACTCGACACAGCAAAGACAAGGTGTAGACGTAAGAACAGTTGATTACCAAGACGCCATATTGGCTAGTTATCAGATGGGGCTAAAGGTAGATTTAAACTCGCTCGCCAAGCAAGCCAACCAGTTCACGGAAGCGCAAGGGATTAAATATTAGGAAAAAGAAGACAGTGGCAACCCTGAGGAAGGAGAGTGCTTCAGTGAGGCCCCAAGGAATACGGCAAGGGCACAGCAGCAATCTTTCCTATGCAGCCGAATAGGGCATATATAGCCATGAATTACCTAACCAGCAGTAGTGGACAGAAAACGCCTCTTATATGCCAGCTATGCTAAAAAAGGGGATTCAAGGCTGATGAACACAGCATTAGGTCAGGCGAAAACACTGCATGTGCTGTCAGGTCGAAAGAAAATCCTGAGATTGTTAGCATAGTGTTGGATACGATGACAGGCAGAGGCAACGATGTGCCAGTGGTGGAAGTGAAAGTTGTAGTATCGTGCGGCGAACACAATGCACGGACGCAACGCACGGTGCGGACGCAACGCACGGCCCATAAGAGGTATGCAGCAGCCAGTAGCCAAACAGGAACTCTTGTCGGCCAGCGCTTCAGTGCTGTGCCCTGTGTACATGCTTCGTACCCTCTTTTTCAATCAAAACAAAGTAGGGGGAGAGAGCAACTTTTGGAGGGGGCTAACACTTCTTATAAAGTAGCTCGTGCCTCATGGCGCACGTGTCACGCACAGAAGCCGCATTCAAAAGTCACAATTATCGAGCAATAGGTGGCGTTCTGCTCGCGAGTGTTTATTATCACCATCACTATCGTGGTTGAAACGGTAGTGCTGGTGGTGATGCATGGTAGCAAGCCTGCATGGTGGCACATGAGAAAGGAGCGAGTCTCTTTGGCGGTTGGCGGGAACGGTTGTCTCTAACGGTGGATCCCCAGTGCGCGGCACCGTGGGTTGCACGCCGGGGCCCTCGTGATAAGACAAGCGTTGGTGAAACCGCCTTGTATGCGTTCTTGTATTTGTTATGTTTTTGAGTGTTGTGTAATATTGTGTAAGTTTGTTTAGCATGTGGATCACAATATGCATATTAATTCTGCTGGCGATATTGTCGATCTAAAAGTAGTTAAATAAATTTGTGTTATTTGCTTCGTTTAGACCGCATCTGCTGTGTTCGTTCACTCCAAGAGTCTGGTGCTCTTCCCGCAACAAGACCCCATGCTGTGGATGTAGGGGAGGAGGGGGAAAACTCGCAATCCGTCACTTTTTTACAGCCCCGTATCCACAGTTGTGCTTTCTCCCTTCTTTCTTCAAATTGGAGAGCGGGTACTAAGTATTACACACTAGCGCCTAAAGAAATTAGTTCTGGCCTTATAGAAAAGTCAACTTAGGTCAGCTCAAGCACAGAATGCATTTTTTCATATATCAATGCATGAAATGCACATTTGAAAATACCAGCATGTGGAACAAAGGGGCAACGACTTACCCTATTAGCTAGATGGGTTTGGGTCGAGTGCCACAGGCTTTTTCAGACCAATCCCGACATGTCGTATGCATTCATGTGACTGCAGGGCCTCTTTACTGCTGTTTGTTGCTGTCGTCGCTGAGTACACATCCTTAGTCGTGGTGCTGCATGGCCACACTTGACTAGCATTGTGACAACCCTTGCAGGCGTACACTCAGCCATGCAGCACGATGCCATTGTGGATTCAGCAGCTCCCGACTATGCCCTGGTGGAAGGCGAAGCCGAGCGGGTTGCCCAGCAAGCCATCCGACGGCTGCGAGAGTCTCGCAGGCGCTGCCTCGCTGCCGGGTCGGGAGTGCCCACCTGGACTGGACTGCACGGCTCATCTGGTGCCCCCCCCAGGTGGGTCACACTTTCAGATATTCCTCATAGGCTACAAAGTGTACAGCATGGGCGCTTACTAACCGCTAAGAGCTTTGAAAAGGAAGACATATAGTACTGTGATAACGAGGTAGTCCTGGGCCATGCTTGTCGCCGGATCTAATTACACACACATAAGTTGGCGAGTTTCACACTGACTGTCTTGGTCAGGTGTGCTGTATTTATTTTATTGCAAACATCGGCACTCTTGGGCACCGCACTGGCAAATTAATCTTATCACATCCCCCCCCCCCCTTTATTAATGGATGTAAACAATTCTTTAAGGTGAGTAGGGGGATACTGGTAAACGAATTCTAGTACTTTGTCACAGAACCGGAGTACTGTGTACTGTGACAGCAAGTTCTGCTTCCCTCACCAGGTCTTCTCTGGGAACCAGAGTTAGCTGCCTCTGACTTGCATCTAATCTTGGAGCAAGACCTGTAGCTACGGGGCTGCCTGGCTATTGGTTGTCTGCACTCAGTTCCTCATGGGGCTGGCGGATGTGAACCATATGTCGAGTTAAATGACGTCCATTTTCCAGTAGAACATTCATGGACTAAGTTCGTTGTTCGGTGACGACTGCAACCAGCCATGCAGGACTTAGACGAAAGTTCCTTGTGAACATCTGGTCACCAGGGTGACCCAAAACCCTGGGTTTTGTTCCTTAGTCGCATCTGGTTTTCTGCTTGAGTTGCTTCTGTAGCACTTTAGTCCTGAGGTCTGGGTGTAGCAGGTCCAACGCAAGCCTCAGCTTCCGCCCCAACAACAGCTCCAAAGGACAGCAACCCATGATCTCATGAGGCATGGACCTGTAAGTCAGGAGCATGTGGGGGATTTGAGTGCAAATATTTCCAGGGCCAGCTTTCTGCAACTTATTTTTGACAGTCTGCACTGCCCGCCCTGTAGCACCGTTTGACGTTGGATGATACGGCGGCACCAGCATTCGCCTCACCCCGTTTCTCTTGAGGAATGTGGAGGAGAGCACACTGGTAAATGCTAGCCAACATGACTACATCTGGAAGGCTTTGGTTTGCGAACATAATTGGCTTGCAGGAAATAGTTGCTTCAACCGAGAGTGTGGAGACTCAGAATACTTCGATTCACTTTGAGAACGCATCGACTGCGACAAAAAAATAGGGGTTCCAGTAAGGACTATCATAGTGCACATGCAGCCATGACCACAGTATTTTCAGGAATGGCCAGGGCATGACAGGCACTGGTCATGACACTCTTTGATGCTCCTTGCAAATACGGCACTCTTGAATGGTTATCACTATATCATTATCCAAGATAGGCCACCACACAAGGCTACGTGCAACTTCGTTCATTTTTGGACAGACCTGGATGACTCTCATGCAGCAACTGGAGGACTTCCCTTTGTAAAAATTTCCGATCAATGACTCTGTTGCCATACAATAGACTGTTCCCTTGCACACTCATCGCATAAAAGTGCATTTGGTAGGGTCTTCTGTCTGACCCTAGGTATGTCTGGCAGCCTGACCACAACGCTGCTCTTACATGCGACTTCAGCAGGTCTTTGGAGGTGTCTGCCACAACAGCATTTGACAACAGCACCCCTAGTTATGCTCCTTCTAGCATTAACACTTCAGCAGGGCAATCAACAGCAAAATTAGCAATTGACAGAGACTTAACCCATCGGCACGTGCTATTCGTGAACCCGACCTATACTTCAGGTCGCAAATGTACCCTGAATAATGCAAGGCCCACCTTAGCACTCTCTGAGAACAGAATTTCTGAATTAGTTTATGTGCTGCGAGCAGTCCGAGCAGCAGTTTGTGATTTGTGATGGCCTCGAAATGCTGGCCGTCTAGGTACTCCCTGAAATTTGTAGCACCAAATAAAAGGCTGAATGCCTCCTTATCTAATTGGTTGTAGTTTTTCTGCGTGGTTGCCAGGCAAAACCGATGGAGGGCTTTTCTCCAGATGACTCTCCATGCGCTAGTACTGCTCCAATATTGAAGGGACATGCATCAGTGACAAACACAATTGGCTTTCCCGAGTCAAAGTGTGCTAATATAGCAGCAGATGCCAATAGCTCTTTGCTTCCCCAAAATGCCTCTTTTTCATCAATTTCCCAATGCCATGGTGTTCCTGGCGCCAACAGACTATTGAGTGACTGTCAGATGGCAGAAAGGTTCGGCAAAAATCTCCTGTAAAAATTAACCTACCTGTGATAACTCTGAAGTTTTCTGACTGCTCAGGGGCTTCCAGCACTGCTTCAATCTTAGCCAAGTTTGGAGGCAGCCCAACCACACTAATAATATGGCCCAAGTACTGGACTTTTGGTTTCAAGAATTCGCACTTATATATCTTCAGTCACAGTCCCACAGTTTTCTGGCGATCCAACACTCGGCCCAAATTTTCCCAATGCTCTTTGTCACTAGTTTTTGTGACGAGAATATCGTCAAAGTACACTACGACATGGTCAGGTTGTGCAAAAGATTCTCCATCTCTCGCTGAAATATAGCTGGAGCTGATGGAACCCCGAACGTCAGCCTTGTGAATCAGTATAACCCTCTCAGAGTAATAATGGTGACTAGCTCTTGACACTCCATATCGAGTGGGACCGGCTGGCAGGCATCTTGCAAGTCAAGCTTTGTGAACTTGTTGCCTTCTGTAAGCCACGCGAAAAGTTCCTCAATCCTAGGAACAGGGTAGGACCCGATGTCTGTCACTGGTTTTATGGTTGTCTTGAAATTGCCGCAGACCCGAACTTAGCCGTTTTGCATCAATACAGGAACAATGGGCGCGGCCCACTGAAAGTTTTTACCGGTTTGATAACGCCTTCCCATTCCATCCTCTTTAGTTCTTCACAAAGCAAATGGTATCAGATGTGCCTTGACAAAACGTGGCTTTGCACCCTGTTGTACAGATATAGAAGCTGCAACACGGTGAAAGGTGCCAAGTGGCTCCGAAAAAACTTCGTGATATTGGCTTACCAGGTCTTCGATAGACATCATGGCGTTGACTTTCTTCGTCTGAGCGATGCCTAGCTTGAAGGCCTTGATCCAGTTTCGTCCAAAAAGGGTAGGAGGCGCCCATTTCACAACAAATACTGGTAGCTAGCGCTCCTTTTCGCCAGGTTCAACCATGGCTTCCAGCTTCCCTGGGCACGTGTCATGCCGCCAAAAAACTCCTTGGCTGCCTAATCAATGGCTCCAACGGCATCTACGGAAAAAGCTCGGCGAACTTGTTATCATCAATGATCGACACACTAACACAGGTGTCCATCTTCATATTGAGCGTTACGCCGTTAACTTCAACCACAATGCACATTGAATCCGAACTAGCTGTGTGAAGTGTGCAGCTTGGGCTAGATGGTATGGCTTGACGATAGTTATAGCGCGAGAACAAAACGACGACACAGAAACAAGAAGGTGTCTTTCGTGTCCTTCTTGTCTCTGTGTCGTCGTTTTGTTCTCGCACTATAACTATCGTCATAGCTGTGTGAAGCGTGCACCAGTCGAAAATTTCGGGCTCTTCAGCAGAGGTCACTCAGGTTGTTCACGCGACTAGACCGGCTGCGATTAGACTGGCTCCGATCGAAATTTTTACTCCCTGGCTGAACTCTGCAAACACTTGCAAGGTGACCTTTTTGGTGGCGGTTGTGACAGATCGTGCTGCCAAGTCTACACCAACACGTAGAATGACTTCCCTGCAACAAAAGCAACAGCTATTATTTTCCCTGAGGCAGATTATCGCCATGCTTGCTCAGTGCGCGTGAATCTTCACGTGCAGCCTCCATACCTACAATGGTGTCCTTCGCAGTTTCGAAGGTTAAACACGTTTTTTTTCCAGCAGCCATGTTTACATGGTTATGTCCTTGATTCTGCTGAATATCTGGTCACGCAACATGCACTCTCGGAATGCTGCAAAATTGCAGTCTTCAGCTAATTTTTTCAACGAGGCAATGTAGTCTCTTACGGTCTCCCCCTCTCTTCGATGCCTTGAGAAAAACTTGAAACTTGCCACTACTTCTGATGCGCAAGGAGAACAGTGCTTGCCAAGTGTGGTAAAAATTTCAGTAAGTCCTGCTTTGGCGGGCCTACTTGGTGCTACAAGGTTTCGTAGCAGAGAATAAGTCTCTGGATTGCAGCATGTCAAAAATACAGCTGTCTGCTTGTTGCTCAAGATGTTGTTCGCAATGAAGTGCAGCTCGGCCCGCTCATAGTATTTTGCCTACACCGATGTACTCGGGTCGAATGGATCCAGCTTCTTGATGACAGGCATGATGGCGTGTAGTTCTAGGCTCGCCTGGTTTGTCAGTTGCCCTTGTTGCCTCTTGTGATAACCGGGTAGTCCTGGGCCATACCGTTGCCGGATCGAACCGCACACATATTGGCGGGTTTCACACTGACTGTCTGGTCATGTGCGCCGTATTTATTTCATTGCAAACATCGACGCCCCCGGGCACTGGAACGGACAACTAATCTCATCACATATACCTAAACCCGACCCAACACCTGTGCATGCACAGTGAACAAGGCAGAAAACAAAAACACAGAAAATATATACGTCCTCCCATGAGCTACGTTTTCTTCTCGAGTAGTTTTACTTGTTAGGCCGATATAGACAAGGATGGATGACTTATGCATAGGTGCACCTTATTGCTATCGTTATAAGTTTCTGCCAGTTCTCATTTGTCATGCAATTGTAGTGCTTGTGTAAAATCATTGCTGTGAACAGAACTTTGCATCTGTTTGGCAGATATTTTCTGTTCAAGCTTTTAGTTGTGAATAAGTGTGCTTGTATTCAGTGGGCTCCTATTATTTCAGAATGAATCAATGCCAACTATTTTGCCCTTTCTTTTACTTCAAGATAGTTCTCGTGTGAGAAAAAACAACCGACAGACATGCACGCCTCTGCATGTTTCTCATTCTGTACCGACCACAAGACTTAGTGATAGCAGGAGGTGGAAAAGGCAAGGTGAACACAGTCATTCCACTCCTGCACCAATGCAACAAAGTGGGCCAGATCAGATTTACTGCGCCATTCCAATAATATTGACGAAAATTGTGCCAAACTATGCCAATGTCTCAAGTTTTGGAGCGTCTATCCCTGGCAATACAGTCTAGCCCACTTATAACGATCCTAGATATAATGATCTATCAGTTATAATGACGTAATTTCGGTGCACTTACGATTTTCCTATGCTACTCATTGAAACTGAGTCGACATATAGCGAACATGCTTCAAAGCCTCCTACTGTTACAATGAACACTTCCGACGTGAATGCAGTAAAAATATGGCACATGCGATGCTAAAAAAAAAGTGAAAACAAACCCTTTGAAGTGTGAGAGGGACGCTCGCATGCGCCCCACTAATTTTCGTGACGAAAGCATCCTAGATCCGCGTGCAGCTCGGCGCACACCGCACACAGGCTTCAGATGCTACGAGCGAGGTCTCACGCTTTCTAGGCATTTCTTCAAACGTAGCACGGCCAAGAGAGCTTCGATGTTACAACAACGATCGACAGCTCCGTAGTGTTTCTACCTGTGGAGGAGACAATCGAGTCAATGTCGGCAAAGTTGCCAGAGGACATCTAAGGTTGCCTACCGAAGCTAGCTGCCAGCACGTTGAATAAAGCTACCGCAAACCAAAAAACACATCTATGACGTGTTTCCGGCTCTCAGAGCAGGGTCTGGCCCTTTCAGTCAATGAAAGCATAACCTTTAAGATCTGCACAAAAAGTTTAGAGGGCACCGCCTGTTTCATAGAAAAAAAAAATTAATCACTACTTATCGTCATCGTCATCAGAGGGTTCACGTCTTCATGTGTTGTGAAGGCTGAGCGTGCCGGTGTCGTTTCTCTATCTATGCTCCTTTCGTTCAGTGCTGTTGTGTTGTATTCTGTGTTGCATTTTTCGCAGACCACGTGGATGTATCTAAGTGGCTTGAGCGGTGTTGGCTTCAATTCGCTTTGTTTATGTTTTTTGTTAATGCTCTCTGCACTCATGTGGCATTGGTTCTCTGGGAGCGACATTCTAAGAGCTGACCTCTCAACCTTGCTTGCGAAAAAAACAAAGCTGCTTGTGCTGTGAGGGCACGGTGCCGCTGAGTTTCCATTTAGTAAATTGCAGAATGGCTGAGAATGTTCCATCAACAGTCTATAAGAGTCAATGCATAAATACAGTTAAACCTGGATAGAATGAAATTGATAAATTTCCAAAAAAATTCCTAATGAAGAGAGTTTCATTATATGCAGGTTTGGTACGAAAATTCAAAAAATAAACACGTAAATTGTATAAAAGTGGGACTAAAGACAAATCTAACCCAAATTCTTATTTTACAGTGAAAAACTGCTTTATTATTGTGATAGCAAATATGGACACTCTCGGTGGATTTTTGTCGTCGCGGTCATTTTTCAAAACTAGTCAAAGTTAATGACATGCCCCCGCGCATCCTAACTTTCACGTGCGTGTAAAAGCGCGCAAGCGCTGCTGAAGCAGGGATCAAATGAGTTGTCCCATCCCTATCGTCGCCTGGAAAGTGCATTAGATAACATCTCGTGTGTGTTAAAACTGCCGTTGAATGCTCAAACAGAAAGTAAACCACCTGTCTTGAGTGAGCATGAAACAACGCGGGAAGAGGGCGGGGGATTGTTCGAGTAGCAATAATGAACTTGGTTATAAGGGCACTCGCGATCTCTGGCGCACTTGCTCTCTCGGCGAGTATCCGGTTCCATTGTGAAGGGACTGTATGAAAAGAGCACTTCTTCCTGGAGCAGCCGTATTTGCTCACACCGTTTCATAGGAGTTCCACGATATTTGATCCAAAAGAGTTGGCTGCCAGCCTTACTTCTTATAGCACAACAATTTGAGCTATCGCGTTCATTGCATTGCATTCAACGCGCCATCGCTTTGCCAGAACTAATCGGCTAATCAAGAAAGCTACCAGCCTGCCAACTTGCGGTGCAAGATGGAAGCACGTGACGAGTCGACCTCCGAGGAAGATCCGTAGTCGGTGTGGTCTCGGAGAGTTTCCATCAGTGCCTAATCCGACATCCCCTCGGTAGTGATGACACGGTCGTGTGAAATTAACAAAAGTCACAGTTCGCCGTAAGGGTGAAGCAATGAATGCGATAGCAACCACTCGGAATGTAACCTGGTGTAATGCTGAGAACGGCAAGCAGATCGAAATGTGCAGCATGATGCTCACGCACAAATTACGCATGAAAACAACATACACAGGATGAGAGCAAACTAACGTTTACCGCTCGACACTTAACGCACTTTTAAAGAAAAACAATGCATGAAACCAAATCACAGGTAGATATATGAGTGAGAACTAACAAGTGCCCCAGTTGTTACTTTTCTGTGTTTGCAAAAAGTGCACTCTTTTACCAAATGGTGCCTGTCCAGCGAGCGCAGTGATCTTTGTGTGCCTGTTCACTAAACGCAATCGTTCTGGTGAAAGTTGAAAGCCACCAAAGGATAAGCGCGTGTGCACAAGAATCTACGCCCTCCTTCGCAGGGCAAAGTACACATGGGAAATAAGCGCGCGTCGGCGCATTGTGACAAGCTGGGCGACTTTTTTTTTTTTTAGTTTTCATATATATATAAATACGTATTCATATACAGTGAATGACAGCGCCGGCGGTGGCAAAAAAAAACAGTCGAGACTGTCCATATAATTGCTACCACAATAAAAAGAAAGCAAAGCTGAACGCCGTCAGGGGCCACACCATGCGCGCGCAGTGAAACTATGTACGCGCACACGGCATCGAAAACAGAGCCAACGACATGGACACAGACACTGATACCGCAGAAAACTATTCGCTAAAGCGCCCTTCATATCTAGCACAGTACCACCTGTGTGACGTTGACTGAAAGTGTGACACTGCCGCCCCGCCGCGATGGTCTAGTGGCTAAGGTACTCGGCTGCTGACCCGCAGGTCGCGGGTTCGTATCCCGGCTGCGGCGGCTGCATTTTCGATGGAGGCGGAAATGTTGTAGGCCCGTGTGCTCAGATTTGGGTGCACGTTAAAAAACCCCAGGTGGTCGAAATTTCCAGAGCCCTCCACTACGGCGTCTCTCATAATCATATGATGGTTTTGACGTTAAAGCCCCCATATCAAAAGTGTGGCACTGCCAACACGCAAAAGTGGGTTTTCTTTATTTTAGTTTGGAGGGGGGGAGGGGCACATTCGCGCATGCGCTTGCAGCAGCAAGAAGGGGGGGCAGCCCCGGCTCGTGGGGTGCAGGCTCGCCTCATGCTCAGACGCGCTCAAGAACGAGCGTTTGCTCTCACCTGGTGCACCGTGTGCGCTGCCGCCACTTCGACCTTCTTCGGCGGTGGGGCAGCCGCTGAAGATGCATGCTCATACTTAACTGCAAAGCAAAATTCCTAGATTGTCCGGGGGGAAAAATTAGTTATATTGCCACCCACACGTAGTGGGTCGACTGCAAGAGCGGCTCTACCATCTGAAGGAAAGAAAGAAGATTTGCGTGTCTCTTCTCGGCTCGAGAGCCAGCCACGACTGACGCATCGTCCTAGGGCTAGCTACCCGGTCGTTCAATACATACCCCAGTACTTGTGACTCATCGTGACAAACTGATGGAAGGTGCTGGGTAGTCTCACGGATGCTGCAGACCCCCCCAGGAAGCCGTAATACGAGTCCAGTGCCAGTCAATACTCCCGTGCATCGGACCAGCCGCCGAATCAGGGGATTGCCTCCGGAAGTCAACGATACTGCTCCCACCACGTCAACAAACATGACCAGTACTTCGGTACAAACCTTGCCAACCGGCACGGGAAGCACGTCGTCGAACCTATATACGTTGGAAAGCCCACGGGCACCGACGACGTTCCATGGTACGGAGAGCGAAGACGTTGAGGACTGGTTGGCCGACTTCGAGTGCGTAGCCAACTTGAATCAGTGGGACGACGCGGCGAAATTGGGTCGTGTCTACTTCTATCTCTAAGACGGGGCTCGCACGTGGTATCAAAATCGAGAGGAGCAGCTGACGACGTGGCCCAAATTCTGTCGTAGACTTCTGCAGACATATGCCAGCGCCGACCGCCAAGAAAGAGCTGAACGAGCTATTCTTGCCCGCGTCCAGTCGCCAACCGAAACTGTGACCGCGTACGTCGAAGACATGACGCGTCTCTTCCGACGGGCAGATTCAAGAATGACGGAGGACAAGAAGTTGCGTCACTTGATGCGTGGCGTCAAGGACCAGCTTTTCGCCGGCCTCGTGTGAAGCCCTCCAAAGACGGTCGCGGAGTTCTTGTCTGAAGCCGTGACAATAGAAAAAATGCTACAGCAGCGATCAAACCAATACGACAGGCAAGTCAGTGGCATGTCCACTGCTGACATTTTCGCCGCCGCTGGGACCAGCAATGACTCCTTATTTGAACTCATCCGTAATATCATACGTGAAGAGTTGCAAAAGGCTGGTGTAACACCTCATCCTACGGTTAGCTCTATTGCAACTGTCATCAAAGATGAGCTGCACCAGGCCCTCCGAGACACCTTGCCTCCTGATACAGCTGCGTCAGTTCCTGCTGAATACCACCGTAAGACAACCTACGCGGAAGCCTTGAAACGCCCTGCT
This sequence comes from Rhipicephalus microplus, assembly GCF_043290135.1. Lineage (NCBI taxonomy): Eukaryota > Metazoa > Arthropoda > Arachnida > Ixodida > Ixodidae > Rhipicephalus > Rhipicephalus microplus. Next base: position 7,397,349 of record NW_027464587.1, on the reverse strand, counting down.
GCATCGCCGTCATTGTTCGTTCATCCTGTCCCTGCAGTTTCACTCGAGTCAGCGCAGCACATACCATACTACGAAGGCACGTGCACGCCACCGCCCCTGCCCTTTGTCCGTGGTGCTTCTGCTGCCCATCGTTCAGTGCAACCGGTCCAGTACATCGACGATCGGCACTCGTATCCTCGGAAGTCTGATGTCTGGCGCACACCCGATCACCGGCCTCTATGCTTTCACTGCGGAGAAGCTGATCACTTGTACCGCCAGTGTCCTTATCGCCGTCTTGGGCTTCGCGGCTTCTCTGCGTACTCGCCGCCCCCCCGTTACGGCCAGAAACCACGCAACATCCAAAACTACCTCTCCCAGCAGCATGCACCACCGTCTGCCGGGCGCCAGTCGCGCTCGCCATCACCGAGGCGATTTTCATCAATGCCCCAGCGGTATTCTACCGCACGATCTCCCAGCCCCCGCCGGGAAAACTAGCCGAAGCGACCTCTGGGGGCGGGGTCGCTGAACGTCGAAGCGCTGAAGACCTCCTATTGACGCAGAACCGTACAGAAACTGGTCCGACATCACCTGCTGCTGCAAAGGATAGCCGGCTTTCACTCGACAAAGCAGTAACAATTGATGGTTGTGTAGTTAATGCGTTAGTGGACACCGGCGCAGACTATTCCATACTGAGCGGGAAACTGACAACGCAGCTGAAGAAAGTAATCACGCCGTGGCATAACTCGCAGATTCGGACAGCTGGTGGCCATGTCGTAACTCCACTGGGCGCCTGCACAACTAGAGTACAGATTCAAGGGTACACATTCGTAGCAAGCTGCCTTGTTCTACGTGAATGCTCCCGTGACGTCATTCTGGGAATTGATTTTCTACAGGAAAATGTAGCTATCATTGATCTGCAAGAGCGCCGCGTCACGTTCTCAGCCCAGCGAGCAATCAACGTGCAGGATGACGGAATGCGTATCGACGTACTCCGTATTTCTGAACAGAGCGTGACGCTCCCTCTCCGAGCCAGTGTTCTAGTCGACGTAACATGCTGTGGTTTGAGCGATGGCGATGTGGTGGCCGAGACAAATTTAGAACATCTCCTGCAGCAAGGCATATGTGTAGCGAGAAGTGTAATACACGTTCGCGACGGCCGATCTGAATTGCTCGTTACCAACCTTAGCAACGAGCATCGACACGGTTTCCGTGGCACTTCGATAGCGTTTGCCCACGAAGTAGCAAACGTAACCAACTGTCTCACGTCAGAAATAGTGGATAACGCAGACACATCAATGAGCAACATTGACATCAATTCTGATCTGTCCAACGATAACCGGACTGCGCTGCGAGCGCTCTTGTTCGAGTACAGGTCTTGCTTCGCGAGTTGCTCAAAGATCCGCCAGACGTCCATCACTCAACACAGGATCATCACGTACGAGGATGCACGCCCAATACACCAGCACCCCTACCGCGTGTCGGCTAAAGAACGTGAAGCGATACGTACGCAAGTTCGCGAGATGCTTGACGATGGCGTTATCGAACCATCCAACAGCCCGTGGTCATCTCCAGTCATGCTTTTCAAAAAGAAGGACGGGTCGCTACGCTTCTGCGTCGATTACCGAAAGCTTAACAACGTGACCAAAAAGGATGTGTACCCGCTACCGCGTATCGACGATTCGCTGGATAGACTTCGTCGTGCCCATTATTTCACTTCTCTCGATCTCAAAAGCGGGTACTGGCAAATCGAGGTAGTAACACCGAAAGTTGGGCGAGTTGGTGATAGTTCATGATTACAAATAAGCAGCGCACGACGTTTTTACAAAAGAGAGACGATAGGGACACCGCTGCACTCTCAACTAGTTTATTTCGTAAACGACCTTGGTTATTATACAACAAGACGGTGTACCACGTGCTACAATGACAACGTACCACAATGACAACGTAGCACATTGTTTCGTTTGTTGAGTGCAGAACCGCGGTGGTTTACTGTTTGCTCATGTCATGTGGAAAAATGTACATCGGTCAAACGGGCCGGTGCATAAATACAAGGTTAACGGAGCACAAGAGAGCATTAGCTAATAATGCTTACTCGCACTTAAGACGGCATTGCTTAGAATGTGGCTGTTCCCCGCTGTTCTCTGAGACTGAAATTCTTTCCAGCCACAGAGATAAGATGACAAGGGAAGTGATCGAGGCCTTCCACATCGCAAAAAGAAGAGATTACTGTATAAGCCAAGCATCGATTACTTTGAGCGATTGCGAAGTTGGCTTTTTAGAAAATACGTTGTCATTGTAGCACGTGGTACACCGTCTTGTTGTATAATAACCAAGGTCGTTTACGAAATAAACTAGTTGAGAGTGCAGCGGTGTCCCTATCGTCTCTCTTTTGTAAAAACGTCGTGCGCTGCTTATTTGTAATCATAAAATCGAGGTAGATCAGCGAGACCGCGAAAAGACAGCCTTCGTGACTCCAGAAGGCCTATACCAATTTCGAGTACTTCCTTTCAGCTTGTGTTCAGCGCCGGCAACTTTCCAGCGAATGATGGACACTGTCCTCACAGGGCTCAAGTGGCAGACTTGTCTTGTCTACCTTGATGATGTGGTGGTCTTCTCTGCCACGTTCGAGCAGCACCTACAGCGCCTGCGCAGCGTGCTGGAGGCTATCCGATCGGCGGACCTCACTCTAAAGCCACAGAAGTGCCACTTCGGCTATGAAGAACTGAAATTCCTTGGACATGTAGTTAGCGCTGAAGGAGTCTGGCCCGATCCAGACAAGCTTGCCGCTGTTGCCGAATTACCAGCTCCTGTCGATAAGAAAGTCGTCCGGCGCTTCCTTGGTTTGTGCGCCTACTATCGCCGGTTCATTCATGGAATTTCACAGATAGCAGAACCTCTGACTCGTCTCTCAAGGGATGACACGCCGTTTGTCTGGGAAAATGAGCAACAAGCAGCTTTTGATGAACTGCGACTGCGCATGCAATCAGCACCCGTTCTCGCTCATTTCGACGATGATGCTGACACGGAGGTTCATACTGACGCTAGTAACGTTGGGCTTGGTGCAGTGCTCGTTCAGCGTCAAGACGACATCGAAAAGGTGATAGCCTACGCCAGCCGCTCTCTATCCCGTGCCGAGGCGAATTATTCCACTACGGAGAAAGAGTGCCTCGCAGTCGTGTGGGCAATCACCAAGTTTCGCCCGTACCTTTATGGTCGTCCCTTTAAGGTAGTGACGGACCACCATGCCCTCTGCTGGTTGGCAAGCCTGCGCGACCCTTCAGGACGGCTAGCACAGTGGAGCTTGCGGCTGCAGGAATTTGACGTCACCATCGTCCATAAGTCCGGCCGTAAGCATGAAGACATTGACACACTGTCACGCGCACCCCTTCATGTCGTCAGTCAGGAAGCAGAGGAAGACGAAGGCTTCCTGGGCGCCATTAGCTCATCAGACTTGAGTAAACTACAGTGGGATGACGCAGAGATTCGTCCAATCATCGATCATTTAGAGGGCCAGGGCACAATCATACCACGTCATTTATCCCGCTCGTTGCCGTCGTTCTGCCTTCGAGATGGTGTGCTGTACAAAAAGAACGCTCGTTTGAACAACCGTACCTACCTCCTGGTGGTTCCTCGAGACATGCGAGACGACGTCCTCTTCGCTTGCCATGACAAACCCACATCCGGTCATCTGGGCTACTCACGGACACTTGCCAGAGTGAGCGAGAGGTACTATTGGCCAGGACTTTCGGCAAGCGTCAAGAAGTACGTCAAGAGCTGTCGAGAATGTCAGCGCCGAAAGCAACCATCTGTTAAGCCAGCTGGTTTGCTTCAGCCCATTGAAGCACCCTGAACACCATTCGACCAAGTCGGCATGGACATTCTCGGGCCATTCCCCCTATCTGCGGACAGCAACAAATGGGTGATCGTCGCGACCGACTATTTGACACGCTACGCTGAGACGCAGGCGATCCCACGAGCCACGGCTTCTGAGGTAGCACAATTTTTCATGCGCCACATCGTGTTACGACACGGTGCTCCTTCTAGTATAATAACGGACAGAGGGACGGCATTCACGGCGCAGCTTATGGACGAGGTTTTCAAACTGAGCAACACCAGACACCGAAAGACAACTGCGTACCACCCGCAAACCAACGGACTTACCGAGCGACTGAATAAGACTATCGCAGACATGATCTCAATGTACATCGACGTACAGCACAAAACATGGGACCGGATATTACCTTACGTGACCTTCGCGTATAATACCGCCGTGCAAGAGACCACGCGATTCACGCCATTTCGGCTTCTCTACGGCCGCGAAGTGCAGACCATGCTGGACTCTATGCTACAGTGTCAAGACGAAGACGAGTTGGCAACTGACGCCGATGAATTTGCAGAGCGTGCTGAGGAAGCCCGGCAGCTCGCGCGACTACACATCGGCCAGCAACAGCAGGCAGACGCACGGCGCTATAACATCCGCCAAAGTGAAGTATTTTACAACCCCGGAGACCAAGTTTGGGTGTGGACGCCCGTCCGCCGCCGTGGCCTTAGTGAAAAATACTGAGCCGGTACTTTGGCCCTTATAAAGTGTTACGTCGCGTCAGTGACATGAACTACGAAGTGGTTCCGGACTCAACATCGCAGGCACGGAGTAGGACACGACCGAGGTCGGATGTCGTTTATGTGTTGCGCATGAAACCATTTATTACGCGTTGTTCATAACTTTTTTCTTGCTGTACACTGTTCTTTGTGTTATTAATTTATTTTTGTGAACTTGCTTCTTCGTTCACTGATTTTACCTATATTGGCACGCTCGTTTCTATTTTTACTTTATCCGAATTTCCAATTTCTTTTTTTCCACGTGCCTATGTCGTAACATCGTGGTGGTGCTAAGTACTTTTCTTTCCCCCTTTTGGGGCTTTTTTTTTCTTTTCGAAAGGGGGGATAATGCCACCCACACGTAGTGGGTCGACTGCAAGAGCGGCTCTACCATCTGAAGGAAAGAAAGAAGATTTGCGTGTCTCTTCTCGGCTCGAGAGCCAGCCACGACTGACGCATCGTCCTAGAGCTAGCTACCCGGTCGTTCAATACATCCCCCAGTTCTTGTGACTCATCGTGACAATATCAAGGTTTTCTCCCGCTGTTACTTTGTTACAAAGAGGTCACAAATACATTTGTTCTCTTCAGTAACGGCGATGAATAGAAAAACTTCATTATATTAAGGAATTCGTTATATGGAGGTTCGTTATAAGCAGGTTTAGCTGTATTGCCGCCACAACGAACACTTTTTCTTCTGTCGTCCTGCTTCAACGATATTTTACAATGCAATTCCAGGCTCAGATATTTATTGCTATACAGGAAATCCAATTTTTTAATGTAATTTAAGCACTTTAATGCACTTTCAGAACCTGAAAATACATCCGCGAAATCTAAAACACACATTTGGCACCACCAGAAACTGCCGCTGTTCAGCAAGCATGGGCGCCGCCATTGCTTGGTAGCGATGGCAATGAGACTGCCCTGCTTTTGCCACTGGCTTGCTTTAGAGTCACAGACGACCTGAAGCTGAAGCTCAGTCGCCCAGTTCATGGTTCCCTTCAAGCAGCTGCTGGTCGCAACGGCGGAGCGATGCCTTTTCGGATTCAAATGCTTATCATTTAATTCGCGCTTGGCCAGTATAATACCTAATTGGAGCAGCTGTTCGTCTGCATTATCAACCAAATCAGCTAGCTGTGACTGATGGATGATAAAAATGGCATAGAATAAGACAAAAGTCACTGCTCCACGGTACCCTGCCTCCATCTCGGCGTTCTCGGATACACTTTGACAGCAGACAGCTGCTGGTGTTAACGTGTTAATGCAACTGTTTGGTACATTCACGAAAGCGTTTGTAGGGGTTTTTTTCAGCGCGGTTTTCATCATGCATGATTGCATGATTGAATCCCGTCATGACGCTGCTGGGAAAGAATAGGAAGCAGCGGACACTTCTTAGATTTCAAGCATAACCATTCCTTTGTTTTGCAAGCTCAGATCAGCTATATTTTTAGGTTTCACTACAAGAAAAATGTGTCTTCAACGAAATATTTTCCGCATCCTGTGTGTTTTGTTGTGGCGGGGTTGCACTGTAGTAGCTCAGAGAACTTGCAAAAAGACATAAAATGTTCTACAACTGGGCATAAGTAAACATCTATCACCCAGTCCTTTGAAACGCAGCGATAAACCTCACAGGTTTTTTTTTTTTAGTGTGTGTGTGTGGGGGAGTTTCTTTGGCTTTCGAAATAATTTCAGGAGTGATTTCAGCGTATGTATTAAGTATATGCCACTTCATGTGTTATTTATAAAAATAAAACATCTTGTCCTGCAGTCCTCGTTTCTCCTTTAGATATTGTTAAATTGTGCTTATTGTGGCAGCTAGCAGCCCTATGTAGTACGTCGTGATAAAGGTTCTTATATGTAAACTGTGTCGAAATGTGGTCTAGCAACTGTGGCACGTTTGTCAAGCATAAAAAGAGTGTGCGATAATAAGCCAGGGCTTTTATTGCACTGTCAGTCTCCAGCTCTCTGTGGTCAATCGAAGCATGGTGTCAGAAGTGGCTCGCCGTCGATAGGCGGCGCGCGCAGTTGCGCAGTGTTCTCGTCCTCCAGCGTCGCCCGAGCTGCCGAGATGGAAACACTTCCACCCCCGACCGACTTGTCCTCTCAAATAACGCCGCCGAAAATTGGAAAAGGTTCAAGCAGCGCACCCAGCTGTACTTCAAGGCGACGGGCAAGGACAGCAAGCCGAGTGAGGAAAAAGCTGCTGTATTCCTACACGTGGCTGGCAATGAGGCGATAGAAGTGTACAACACATTTCAACTGTCTCAAGCAGAACAGAAGAATTACTACATCATCGTCAAAAAGTTTAAGGAATACTGCACACCACAGCACAATGAAACGTACGAAAAGTATGTTTTCTGTTTCCGCCTGCAGCAGCAAGACGAAACTTTCGAGCAGTTCCTCAGAGACTTACAAATAGTAGCGCAGACGTGCAACTTTGGAGACCTGAGGGATTCGATGGTACTTGACCAACTTGTCTTTGGGACGATGGGGAAGATGCTCAGGTCACACCTCCTGAGAGAAAAAGATTTGAGCCTATACAAGGCTATAGATTTTTGCAAAGCAGCTGAGCTTGCAGTCAACCAAGAACAACTGTGGGACAAAGAAAAAAAGCATAGTGAAGGTCTGTGTCGTGGAGAAAACGTAACCGGCTTGAAGCTCGAAAACAGTCAACCCTTTCATGCATTTACTACAATAGGTTCCACCCACCTAGAAAATATCCAGCGTGAAAAAAGACGTGTGGAAACTGCGGCAGGCAGAACCATTTTGCTGTTTGCTGCTGAGCGCGAAAGGTTAATGAAGTGGAGCGGGAAGCACGCGAGGAGTAAGAAGACTTCCAAATTCTGGCCGTGCAAATAAGTGGCGTGAAAAGTACAGTGGGTCGAGACTGGACAATTGATAAAAAGATGGGCACAAAAATCGTGACGTTCAAGGTCGATCCTGGCGCGTAGGCAAACTTGCTGCCTCACTCTCTTTTCGTAAGGCTAAAAACAGCTACGAAGGTGCGCCCAAGCAAGACAACGCTGACAAGCTACAAAGGAAACGTGTTTGAGCATTTTGGCACAGCATCGTTGCCACTGTGTGTGGGCAACAAGAAGCAGCAGATTACGTTTTAGGGGCGAAGCTTCTTATAGCGGCACCCATTCGTCCCTCCTAGTTGTAGTATGTAACAAGTATAACATTTTGATCTCCAAGGTGGTGCCGGTGAGAGATTTCTTCTGTGCGTCGTTGAACAATAAAAAATAGTGCTCATTGTACATGCCAATGGCTGCTAATGGGGAATGAGAGACGGGAGTAATCGGCTTTTAGTTAACGGGCACGCTGCGATCCCCATTAGCAGCCATTGGCATGTACATTGAGCACTATCTGACAAGAAAGGGTTGCTACGTTATACTCGCTGGGTGTAACCTCCTTAGATTTAAAAAGGTTTAGCGAGCGTTGAGCCGCAGTGCCATGAATACAATGAACTAGTATATACCATAAATTAACTGAGGTGGTTAAAGGTGGGAAGTAGATACGAAGCGCAAGCCTTAAGAAAGTAAAAGCCGAATTCTCCTGTCTCTCATTTCCCATTAGCAGCCATTGGCATATACATTGAGCACTATCTGACAGGAAACGGTTGCTACGTTGTACTCGCTGGGCATAACCTCCTTGGTTTTAGAAAGGTTTAGCGAGCATTGGGTCGCTGTGCCATGAATACAGTGAACTAGTATATAGCATGAATTATTTATAAGTTAAAAAGGAATATTACATTTATTGAATAACCTTGACCTCAAGAAGTCCACTGGTCCCGACTCTATCTCTAATGCATTCTTGAAGCGATATGCTGCCTGGATTTCAAAATATTTACTTATAATATTTAAAGTGTCTTTACATACCTCGAGTATTCCTGATGACTGGCGCAGGGCAAAAATGATTCCAGTACTAAAATCTGGCTCTAAATTTGAACCAAGCAACTACAGACCTGTATCATTAACAAGCACGTGTTGTAAAGTAATGGAACACATAATTTTTAAATCTATTATCACTCATCTAGAAAGGAATAACCTTATTTATAACCAACAACATGGATTCAGATCTGGGCTGTCAACACTAACACAGCTGACCGAAATAACTAATGACCTCGCCAACGCTGTTAATACCAACAGTCAGGTTGATGCCATATTCTTAGACTTTTCAAAGGTGTTTGACGTGGTCCCACATGAAGACTTAATCACAAAACTTCAGGCTTTTGGTATTGATGACACCTTAATCTCGTGGATTTCCAGCTTCTTAATGAACAGAACACAACGTGTAGCTGTAAACACGCATATGTCCGATAGCCTCCATGTGTACTCGAGAGTACCGCAGGGTTCAGTCTTTGCGCCTCTACTATTTCTAACTTAAATCAATGATATCCAATTTTTTACCCAGTCACCAATCCAGATGCGGCTTTTCGCAGATGATTGTGTCATGTATACAGTTGTAAGACATCCAGAGGACCAAATCGGCTTGAACAACTCTCTAAAAAATACTTGCGCTTGATGCCAGAAATGGGGCATGAGACTGAACGCATCTAAAACCAAATGCCTCACATTTACTAACAAAAAGAATCCGCTCAATTTTTTGTACACTTTAGAAAATATTGAACTCCCTAAAAGTAATCAGGTGAAATACCTTGGTGTCACGCTTTCAGCAAACTTAAGTTAGGAACCTCATATCGACACCGTCTGCAAAAAAGCGGTAAGGAAGTTATTTTTTCTTAAAAGAAGGTTGCGAAATGCTCCGGCCCAAGTCAAATTAAATGCATACAAGACTCTTATTCGCCCTGCTTTAGAACATGCCGACATAATATGGAGTCCCCGCCAACAACACCTAAAAAACAAAATTGAACGTATTCAGAAATTAGCTGCACGGTTCATCTACTCTAATTATTTGCGGCATTCAAGCGTCACCGACCTGATTAATAGAGTGAATCTTCAGCCACTTTCCAAGCGAAGAATAATTCCTAGGTTGAAATTTCTATACTTACTCTATCACGGTCATTTTAAGATACCGCGCAATCTGTACTTACAGGACCCATTTAAACACTCACTCAGGACAGACCATAACAAGGTCATTTTTCAACCTGCTAGTAGTGTCAATACACATAAGTATTCTTTATTCCTAATGGCCATTTGACTGGTAATCATTTGACTGGCAACCATTTTGGAATAGGTTGCCAGTCAATGCTGTGAATTATTCCATGCTGGAATTTTTTGTCAACTGTCTAAAAGAGATTGATTTTTCTGAAAATGTATACATGTGAATCATGAAGTATCCTATGTGTATCAATACTTTCTTTTCTTTTTGTGGAGCGTTATTGTGTTTCATGTTACCTCTATGTATCCACTCCTGCATGGGCCCGGTTAGGGCCTGCAGTATGTAAAAATAAATAACATAAAAAAATCGAGGTGGTTAAAGGTGGGAAGTAGACCTGGAGCGCAAGCCATAAGAAAGTTTGCATGTGCCACCTCTCGTTTGGTCCTTGGAATGTCTGCTGGATGGCGGTGCTTCTTTATGGGGAGTATATGATGAAAAGATGCGAGATGGTGGTGCTTGGAGTGTTGAATAGATGGACAAATGGACACACAGACGCATAATGCGTGATGCACGCATGGATGGACGCATGAACGGACGCAGGGGCGGATGCATGAACAAACGCAGGGACGAATGCACGAACAGACCCACGCACGGACGGGCGGATGGACGCATGGACAGTCACACAGATGGACGCATGGACGAACGGAAGCAAGAACGAATGGACTGATGAATGCCTCGCCCCACTTTCCATCATTCACTCCGTGGATATGCTGTCAATTTTTTTCATAGTCAAGAAAGGCAAGCAAGCATTGTTGGGGCTGTCATCTTGTGAGTGGTTCGGCCTATTCAAGCTTGCCCACGCCATCCCAAGTCAGTGAATTGTGGGAGAGCAAATAACAGAGGAATTTCCGCAGTTGTTCACGGGACTCAGCTGTGTCAAGCATCCTTACCAGATCACAATGAAAACAGAGCCAAGCCGGTAGCGGTGCCAGCAATGCGCGTGCCCCAACGAAGGCAAGGCTCTTTGCGTGAGGAACTGGAACGCATTGAGGCCGAAGGCATCATCGTGAAGATGGAGGAGCCCACAGAATGGGTGAGTCCACTGGTCATTGTCGAAAAGAAGGGTGAAGAAACTTGAGTCTGCATGGATCCGCGACATATAAACAAAAACATCAAACGCGAGCGGTGCGAGCTTCCTAGAAGGAAAGACATCGAGGCAGAGTTAGCGGGAGACAAATGGTTCAGCAAGCTGGATGCAAATTGAGGGTTTTATCAAATACCGCTGGACGATGAATCGTCAAGAATTTGCATGTTCAGCACCCCGTACGGGCGATACAGATTTTCGAGATTATCATTTGGTCTAAGTTCTCCTTTGGAAGTATTTCAAAGAGAAATCAGTGGCGTATTAGACAGAATTCCTGTACTACGAGTCTACATTGACGATGTGCTAGTGTGGGGAACGACCAAGGCAGAGTACAACAAGCGCTTGAGGACAGCATTGGCAGCGATAAGTTCAGCCGGTTTCACGCTTATTGCGAAGAAATGTATATTTGGCTCGCCAGAATTCAAATTTCTTGGAGACATAATATGCAGTGAAAGAATCAAGCTGGATGAAGAACTCATGAATTGTGTTGCCAGTATGCCAACCCCCACATCAAAGCAGGAAGTCAGAAGAATGTTAGGCGTGGTAAAATACTTGGGAAAGTACACTCCTTGTTTGTCTGAAAAAAAGGCGGCACTGTTCAGCTTAATGTGCGATAGTGTGTGTTTTGAACAGAGCGGCATTCATCAGAAAGAGTGGGAAAGGATTCGCACACTGCTAACGTCAGCCCCTGTCCTGGCAGTGTTCGACCCACACAAAGTAATCAAAATTAGCACTGATGCCTCGAGAAATGCACTGGGAGCTGCGCTTATGCAACTTCACGATAAGAGCTCGCGGCCAGTGACGTATGCGACACATGCGCTCACGGAAACCGAAAGTAGATATGCGCAGATAGAAAAGAAGACACTGGGAATCACGTTTAGGTGTTAGAAATGTGCAGAGTTCATAATTGGAACAAAGATAGCGGTAGAGACTGACCATCAGTCTTTACTAGCGATCACAAAAAAGGAACTCTGGGAAATGCCTCCTCGTCTGCAGCCATTTTTCTTGCATCTAATTCGTTTCGAATTTACCTTGCAGTTTGTCGCAGGAGAGAAAGTACTGCTGGTCAATGCACTCTCTCGGATCCCTGTTCGAGACAACATCAGGACAAATGAAGATGAGGACGTCAGTGTACACACTGCCAAAGTCCTGGCAAGCCTCGTGAGTGACAAAATGAAAGCCAAGTTGCAGGCAGCAACGCAACAAGACGAAGAGCTGAGGCAAGTCATTACATCCCTAGAACAGGGTGAAATGATTGGTTCATTCGTGGCAGTGAAATCGGAGCTGTCATGTGTGGATGGAATATTAATGAAAGACTGCAAAGTGGTCATTACAAGGCAATTGCGTGGAGAGATGCTGGGACACCTGCATGAAGGGCATCTCAGCCTCAACAAAACGAAAGTAAGAGCACGGCTTCTGATGTATTGGCCGGGCTTGCAGAAACAAATTGAAGAGTCACATGCGAAGTGCAGCACGTGCTGACAGTTTGCTTATCGCCAACCGTCGGAGCCGGTAATAAGCAGCTCTGCCCCAAGTTTTTCGTGGGAAAAGGTCGGAAGAGATCTGAGAGAACACTCGGGGACATCGTACTTGGTCGCATACGACGCATATTCGAATTATCCGGAAGTGGAGCACCTAGTGCAGACATCGAGTGAAAGCGTCATCAGGAAACTTGAAATGATGTTTGCAAGGCACGGCATCCCACTGGAGACATACATCGATGGGAGTTTGCAATTCACCTACAGTGCTTTTCGCAATTTTGCCCGAGTGTGTAATTTCTCACTTGTGATTTCCAGTCCCAGGTTTCCGAGAGCGAATGGTCTGGCGGAAAAAGGGGTGCAGGTGGTCAAACGCATCCTAAAGAAGACAAAGCACGCCAGGGAGGTGTTTTCGGGGGCTCTACTAAACTATTGTCTGTCACTCCTAGAGGGCGGCATAAGTCCGGCTGAAATGCTGATGGGGAGGCAGCTCCGCCGACGCTTATCAGACTTTGCTGTTCAACCTGCGGCAGAGGTGAAGAAGCACATGCAGAAATCTAGAGCTCGCACCTCACTCTCAGTATTGGACAGGGGAGACATCGTGCGTATTTTGGACGATGCCTGGTGGACCGTCAAAGCCACCATTCAGGATCGTGTTGATCCCCGGTTTTACGTGCTCAGGACCGAAGAGGGGCGCACCCTAAGACGAAACAGGCAGCACATCCGCAAAACAGGTGAAAGGTTCATGCTGCGTGACACAGCAGAGGAGTACGAAGACAACTGTCGGGAGTGGGATGCAGGAAAAATCACAGCCAACAGAGGTCTACCCTCCACCAAGCAGTGCCTTCCAGTCAGGATCAACAGGAGCAAGCAGAGTGGACCGTTCAGAGATTGTGGTGTTGTTCAGCCAGGATTAACCAGCGAAAGCAGTGATAATGATGCAGAGATAACGCCAGCAGCCGAAAATGCCTCTTCATCAACCGCTGCTCACCATCGCCTATGATGCAAGCAGCCTCCGTACAAGCTGGAAACCAGGCCAATAACCGAGGAGCAGTGGACAGGTGCAATGATACAGGACAGTGTGTTGGAAAATCGACTCGCAACAAGCGCCCGCCCCCTTGTGCAGCTTTCATACGCAAAGGACTTTCAACAATTTATGTAGCTGTGGCTGTTTCTTTCTGTATTAATTTTTTTTGTTCTATTTGCTGTTTAATTGTTTATTTTTACCTAAGGAGGGATGATGTATCGGAATGTTGTCTAGCAACTGTGGCCCATTTGTCAAGCATAAAAAGAGCGTGCGATAATAAACCAGGGTTCTTATCGCTTTGTCAGTCTCCGGCTCTCTGTCGTCAGTTGAAGCATAAACAGTTTAGTATTTAGGATGAATATTATACGCCAGTGCGTATAAACTGCCACTCAAGTGGATTCATCGCTGGAGCCAATCTTCACGCCGCCCGAGTTGGCCCAAATGCGGCACTGCGCGCTGAAGAGCGTTCATGCTTAGCTGCTATCTAGAAGTCCCAGTTCGCAGATACTTCGTTTGCACAGTTGTTCATAACGAACATGATGACTTTTGAACTTCGCCTTTGCTCGTCCGAAGTGACGCAGCTCTTGGTGCGTTGAGTCTGGCACAACTGCTGCACTGAAATGTAAGCCATTACCGTGAGTCAAAATTTTGAACACGCCCGAGAGAATTTTTTCGCAGACATTGTGCAGTCTGTCGGTGGCCGTAGGTTTGACACAAACATAGTTTAGTACATTCGTATGCAAGCAACAGGCGTCCCTTCATGAAGGTAAAAGGCTTAACCTGTCGCAAAAAGGGTTCCTTGACATATTTGTGAATTTGTGAGCGTTTTAAAGGGCGAGTTCAAATACAACAAACTACTAATACAACGACCATTTTGTGACACTTTTGAGTTTGTTATAAGCCTGTTTGACTCTAGCTGAATGTACGTACAGCGCAACCTGAAAGTACTTAGAGCGTAACTAGGGAAGCGAAAAAACAAGGCTAGAAAAGAGCGCTGACTTTCAGCGCTCTTTTCTATTCTTGTTTTTTCGCTTCTGTAGTTAGGTTGTAACTACTTCCAGGTTGTGCTATTCGTACATTCAGTCATGTCCTATCAACTTGCCAAAGTTTCCACGCTTGATAACCTCACTGGCAATAGCCAAGCGGACGTGTCAATACCTGCAGCTTGTTTTCGGGGTCGCTAAAGTCACGACCACATAACTTGATTTACTTGATCGCGTTGTCCTGCGGCAAGAAGTATGTTGGACAAACTCGCAGGTAAGACGGCAAGTTGAGCCAGTTGGTTAGGATCTAGCGTGAACTTCGGATCCATCGTGATGAAGCGCCGTCTTTTCTTTCTCTTTTGCTCCTTCCCTGTCCTGTGTTTTTCCAGTGTTGCGCTGTAAATAAGTTCACGATGAAACTCGCAAGTGCTTGAATGAGTGTTTAAAGAAGGATCACTATCATGTAAACTAGGCTGTTTGGGCCATCTGGGTATTTTTGTAGAAATTGTGATTGCAAACCAGAATTCGAAAAGGTCACCATTATCACTAAACATTGTCAGCAGCTAACAAGTGTGATTATCAAGGCTAATCAAATGCAACTGCTGGGGGATCCATGTATTAGCATGCCTTTGGTTGCTCTCACTAAAAAAAAAAAAATAGAGTATCCGGCTGTGATGCAATAGATCGTGAGTTCGCGCTGAGGTGTGCTGTTGTACCCACTAAACAAGATATCGAGTGTTTGGTTGTAACGCAATTGGTTGAGCGGTTGTGCTGTGGTATACTGCTTGCTGTTATGTGTATATATGAATAGAGTTTTCACTAATAAAATCTGGTGAAAGTCAGCGCTCTTTCCTTCCTTCGATAGTTACGCCGTAACTACTCGCTGTCTTGCGCTGTGCAGATATGTTCATCACGACAACGTACCTAGAATTGTTCTGCTGATTACAGTGGCCAGGTGTGCATCTCAAGTAATTTACGATGTTATGCTTGGTGACGACGCGACTTTTGTTGTGCAACTCAGTTTAACGGCAGAAGGTGCTTTCTACAGAGGCTCGTGATGTTTAGCCCAATCGGTAGCATGTAAATGTGGTGGTGTTTCATTTATGGACGTCGTACATTGCAGAAACACTGCTGTTAGCTCGTTTCAGGAGTTGCACTGCATGTAATTAAAATAGCTTTGACTAATGACTGTACACATGCCGCCAGAATATCTGTTGCGTCTGCTTTTGTACATTGCAGGGGTATCACAGCTGCCCATATTGCACATTTTTTATACAGTTCCGTTTTCATGCCCGAAGCTGCTTCAAAAGCATGAAAATGGCAAGAATTGCACCTAACTGCTCCAAAACAGCCTCGAAAGCTAAGATTTTGATGCCAACCTCAGCTTTAGCGGGGAAAAAAAGCCAAGTTTGACAGATAACATGCACCCTATTGTGTTTTTCTTTTGTTCATTTTGTACCTTTCTGGTAACGAAGTCTGTCATGGTGCCGCCTTAATCTTTTTTAAACTGTTGCACATATGCGTGATCCCACAAAAATGTGCTGCCATGCATTGAGCTTGCTGCTTCTACTAACTAGGCTGTGTATGCTGGTGCCACTATCGGCTAGCGAAAACCGGGTGGCAAGCGTAGCAGGCTTGACTCGACGATTCTTTGTTATGTGAAGCACATTCCTCCCGTTGCTGCGGTTTTCATGTCAACGCCGCTGCGTGCGATCACCTACCAATACGCGTTTGTCGTGAGCGAGTAACTGTAAACATTGAGTCATTTCCCTGCATCCGATGCGTCTCATGAATGCTCTCGCGCATTCACACAGGTTCTCAAAATGGGTTCTGTGAGCGGCAGGATGTGTGCAACCCATTCCCGATTTACGCCCATTAGCTACTAATTTATTTAGACAAGCAAGCTCTTATTGTATTTTGCATTTAAAAAAGCCATCGCACGTGAAATCCGCACGTCGGTGTCTGCAGGTAGAGAGAAACACTTGGTTAAATGCGAAGCCATTGTGACAGAACGTGCACTCAAACCATTGTAAACCATATTAACTGCACCTCGGCGCTTGATTCATGACTCATGACGCATCGGCGATCACTTGGCGCAGTTTTCATGAATGGTGATTTGCCATTTTTTCTTCTTGATTTCAGCTATGATACCCTTAACCCCCGTTTGTTCCCTAATCCATCTGAAATCAAGAAGAAATGGACATGGGCAGGGCATGTAGCGCGTAGACAGGATAACCGCTGGTCATTAAGGGTAACTGACTGGATTCCCAGACAAGGGAAGCGGTTTAGGGGGAGACAGAAGGTCAGGTGGGCAGATGAGATGAAGTTTGCGGGTATAAATTGGCAGCAGCAAGCACAGGACCGGATTAACTGGCGGAACATGGGAGAGGCCTTTGTCCTGAAGTGGACGTAGTCAGGCTGATGATGATGATGATGATGATGATGATGATGATTTGCAATTTGAACTTGCAACGAGTGCTTTAAGAGGCGTCGCTGCATGCGTGCCGGCCCTGTGCTATGCGAGCTTTAAGCTTGTCTCGATCGGTGTTTCGTTCGGCAACAGGGTGACTTCGTTTTCTTTCTTTTCTCCTTTTTTTCCAATAAAACCTACCTTTCTACGTTTGGCAGTTCGTTTGTTTGGCCACTGATTTTTTACCTGCGCTGCACGAGTGCTTACGCGAGTCGTGGAGGGGCACGGGCGGCAATCGCAAGTCAATGTATTGTCGGGAGTTTTACATCAATGGCGATGACTTACAGATATTTTTTAAAATATAGAACTGGCCAACGTGTGCCGTATTACTAACACATGGTGTCTCGCGTGAAGAGGCGTTATTAGTATAATTCACTTATCACTTAGTGCCATAGGCATGCGCTCTACGAGATAGTCGAGATAGTTGAGCATGCGCTTTACGAGTGCTGGTCGGACCACCCACAATTCAGTTTTTATTCGTTCAGCTTATAGTACAGTCAAACCCACTTATAATGAACTTGAAAAGTTCACTGTAGTAACTAGCCCAGAGTGACCGAGCCGAACTGAGAACCAAGGCAGAATCGCTTTATTTTGCAAACGAATAAATATATATATAGGCGGCTTGCCTATGACGTAACACAAGTGGATGACATTGAACACGTTTTGACACTGCACTTCTTATCACTTCTCCCTTTCTTTTGAAGATTGAGTCTTTTAACGGGCCCTCGTAGTCTGGTATACCTTCATAAAACTTGAGGAGTTGGGGAAGCAGCCACAGCTGGAAGGGATGTTAGTGGCGTTGCCGAAGGAACGGGAACAGCGTTCATGCGTGCTGGAGTGACCGGGCTTAATAGCTGCTTAATAGCAGCTTAATAGCTGGGCGGTACTGATTCAGAAGTGTCTGCCTTTGGAGCCCCGGGTGACATTCGCGGACGAATCTGGTCTAAGTGACGCCGAGTCGGCCCTTCTTGTGTGTTGACTTTCACGAGGCGTGAACCTTCAGAGCCTTTGACGACGCCTGGGCAACAACGCTTTTCGTGTTCAAAATTGCACACCCACACCGGGTCTCCGGGCTGAAATCTGGAAGGCTGCGAATGACTCCGAGATAAAGATGGCATACAAGTATTCAAGCGTGAATGCACTTGATTATTAAGCAGCAGTTCCGAAGGAGACTTTCCGCATGGTAGAGGCATGCGTTGGTAGCCTAGCAATACTTGTGCTAGTTTAACTTCGAGGTCGTTTACCATCGAGTGTTTTACTAGACCGTCCTTGATAGTGCGAACTGCGCGTTCCGCAAGGCCATTCAATTGCGGGTGGTAAGGGGCACTGCGTAGATGCGTTATGTTATCTGTTATGAACTGGGCAAACTGCTGACTTGCAAACTGGAGCCTGTTATCAGACACTACAGTTTGCGGCCAACAAAAACGCGCGAACAATTCGCGAAGTCATGTAATTGTGACTTCGGTAGTTGCTGATCCGACTGGAAGGGCCTCGATTCACTTCGTGTGCGAATCGACGACTATGAGCAGCATGCCCCTCTCTATTGGCCCAGCGTAATCAATATGAAGCCGTGACCACTTCATCCCTGTTTCTGGCCAACTGATAGGCTCCTGACGATGTGACATTGCTTTAGCTTGTACACATGGCATGCATGAACGAGTGAGACTTTCGATCTCACCATCCAACCCTGGCCACCAGAACAACATCCGAGCCAGTCTTTTCATCCCCGATGCTCTCTGGTGTGACCGGTGTAACTCCAATAGCATGGGCTCCCGTGCCTTGCTGGGTATAATAACTCGATTACCCCAGTAGAGCAGACCTTCGGTGCTCAACAGTTCCAGTCTTCTGCGAAAATAAGGTTAGAGATGACTGTGACATGTTGAGAGGCGTTTGGGCCATCCATTACGTATGAAGTTTTGGACAATACAAATATCTTTGTCCGCACTGGTAAGTGCCTTTAAAGCACCTGCTGGCACGTACGTACTGTCAAGCTGCTTTGTGGACAGCGCGTATTCTGGCACGGTTTCGGAGTGAACAACCTCTGGTGTCGGCACTGGCAAACGGCTGACAGTATGTCGCAAACGGCCAAAGTGCGTCTTCAGCAAACGGCCGAAGTGCGTCTGCATTGGCGTTTTGTTTCCCAGCCCTGTACTCGATACGGTGCCGGTATTGACTTAGAAACAGAGCCCACTTCTGGATACGCGCCGACGCCATTGGAGGCACCGGTCGATCTTCTCGTGGCAGGCCCACAAGTGGTTGGTGGTCCCTCACCAGCACAAATTCGCGGCCCAACAGGTAGTCTCGAAACTTTGAGACTCCAAACACCAGCGCTAGAGCTTCCTTCTCGAGCTGCGAATAATTTTTTTCCGCACGCGTCCGTGAACGAAAAACGATGGGCTTATCGACGTTGCCTATTCGGTGCGATATGACGGCACCTAAACCCGATGGTGATGCATCGGATTCCAACCACACTGGTTAGTCGGGCTGAAAATATGCCAGCACGGATGAGCTGAGAAGCGATTGTTTTGCCTTTAGTTAAGAATTTTCTTGAGTTGCACCCCACTTTCATTTATGCTCTTTTTCGAGCAGCTTATACAAGGGGGCCAAGATCGTTGACTATGCGGTAGGAATTGGCGATAATACGACAGCAGACCTAAAAACGAGCGCAGTTCGCTCACACTAGTAGGCCGTGGTGAATCGCGTATTGCAGCGAGGTTTTTTCCAACGGGTGCAGGCTGTCTTTGTCGATCCGGTGCCCCAAGTAGACGATTGAGTCTTTACGGAAGTGACACTTTTCTGCCTTCAGCTTGACACCGTTTTCTTGCAGACGGTGTAAGACATTCCGGAGAACAGAGTCGTTACCGTCTTGACGCTCGGCTATTAGTACATCGTCCAAATACACCTGCACGGCTGGAAGGCCAGTCAAGACAGTTTCCATGCGGCGCTGAAAAATCGCGGGAGCCGAGGCAACTCCAAATGGAAGACAGTTATAGCAGAACAGGCCCTTGTGCGTATTTATAACGGCCAGCTTCTTCGCTTCCTCATCCAAGGGGAGCTGGTTATACGCATCCTTCAGATTCAATGTAGTGAAAAGAGATCCCTTACGAAGTGACGCGAAAATAACCTCCATGTTAGGTAGTGGATATTGCTGAGTTACGCACGCAGTATCAATTGTGGTTTTAAAGTCACCGCAGATGCGAAGAAACCCATCTTTCTTTAGTACCGGCACTATTGGTGCCGCCCTCTCTGAGTGTGCCTTCACTCACTAAGCGTTCCAGTTCCCTTTCCACTTTCTCACGAAGAGCGTACGGGTTAGGCCGTGCCTTGTGGAACTTAGGGTGGGTGTCTTCTCGAGGGTGAAATTTCACCGGAGGCCCCTGAATTCTTCCAAGCCCAGATTCGAAAAGTGCAGGAAACTTTGTGCAGAGGCTGTCGCGAGCGACTGATATCGATTGCACTGTTCTGAGGAACTCGCTTGGAAGTATCGACAATGCTTGCATTAAATCCTTTCCACAAAGGCTAGGACCAGAACATCCTATAACGATCAGGGTGGCAGGGACAGTTACACTGAGCTTGAAGCTGAGCTTGAAGCTGCAGTTCACCGACAATGGGCAGCTTGCCCAGGTAGCAGCTGAGAGTCTTTTTGCATTTTGATAAGCGCGGCCAGCTCAGGCGATGTTTCAGACACACTTCTTGCAGGATTATTGAAAATGGCGACCCCGTATCAATCAATGATCATATTTAAGGGTACGCCCCTCCAACAGATGACCCTGCGAAATGCCTGTAGTAAACGTTGCTTCTCCCATCTCTCTGGTACAGTGAAAACTGTTGAAATATCACTTTCCTCTGTTTCAGATTCAGTGCTCTCGGTGTGAACAGCGTAAGCACTGCCAACCTGCCTGCTACAAGCCTTGAGCCTCGATTTGGAGCGGCACTTTCTTGCGAAATGACCAGTCTTCCCACAGTGAAAATATTGCTCTCTTTTGTGCGGGCAATCATTTGCTTGATGATCACATCCTCCGCAGCGTGGGCAATCAACAACCCGTTGCTTCTTATCTCTGACGGTAGCTTTATACCGGCACGATTTTTCAGTTAAACTGCATACCGCTGCCACATCCCGTTTGGTCATGGCGCTAACTTCCTGAGCAGCGGTTTCAGCAGCCATAGCAATGTTTGTCGCTTCCGCCAGCGTGAGCTCACTTCTTTCGAGCAGCGTCTGCTGCACAGCGCGATTTTGAAAGCCACAAACAATGCGGTCACGTAACATTCGGTCAAGGCTGGTGGCGAAATTACACTTATCTGCCAGTTTGCGGAGTTCAACGACATAGTCTCGAATAGATTCAGTGGTAGTTTGATCTCTATTGAAGAACTTGTAACTTGCGGCTACTTCGTTACACTTTGGCGCATAGTGGGCATTTAGAAAAGCGAGTGCTTCCTCGTAACTCAGCTCATTTACTTTACGTGGAGCGCAGTGTCCCGCAATTATGCCTACCACCTTGGCTGATAGCGTCGAAATCAAAAACGCCCTTTTCTTTTCCGCTTTGCTAATATCATTTGCTTCAAAGAATGCCTCAAGCTGAGTCAAGTAAATCTCCCACTTATCTTGATTTTCGTCAAATATGTATGTATGTATGTATGTTTACAATGAACGCATAAGGTGGCATGACGTAAATATGCCGAAAGTACTCTTGAAATAATTTCAAAGCCTAAATAACCTCACACACACAGTAAAAAAAAAAAAAACAAGCCTTCGCTTCAAAGAACTTGGTGATAGATGCTTGCTTATACCCAGTTTTAGAACTTTTGATTGCCTTTTACAAGTTCTCTAAGTTACTGACGTGTTCTTCTGGTAGAACCCTCGAGAAAAAAAAGTCCTTCAGAGCGGCAATGTACTCATTCACCGTTGCAGAGTCTATAGGCGCCAGCGGGGAAAGGTCATCATCACTATCCTCTTCCAAGGATTGCGCCTCAGGACGGGCTTTTGCTTTCACTTCATGGATGATTGCGCTGTTGTCAAGTTCTTCAGTCACCGACATAGCATCATGCGCTGCATCAAGGTCGTCGAGGTCGTCTGCATCACTCACGAGTTGAGCTTCACCGGCTTCCCTCTGTGCTTGCTGTGCATCCTCTGGAGCATCGGAAACAACGTCCTCGACCGATGCTGCCAAAGCCGATGAACTGACAAAGCCAGTCTTTTTGAAACAGTTTTGCATTGTTTCACGGGTAACATCAGTCCATCCACCCTTAATCATCTGCATCACCATCCATAAATCGATCTTGAGAGGCTTGTCCTGGTGGATGAGGATCAGCAGCCTCTCAATTACCTGACGACGATAATTGACTTTGCAGTTTTGAATGATGCCCTTATTGAGAGGCTGTAGCATTGCAGTGGCATTGGGTGCCAAAAAAAAGAATTTTGATGGCTTTCAGCTCAGAGTACAGCTGATAACTGGAGCAGTTGTCGAGGATTAGGAGGATATTCCTCTTCTTGGCTACCATCTCGTCATTGAACTCTTTTAGCCAGTCACCGAAGAGCACCCTAGTCATTCACGCTTTTTCATTGTGCAGGCGCAAACTGTCAAAACACCTGGGCTTTGATTTTTCTACCATGAAAGCGAGGCGGCGATTGCTACTGTCCATATTGCAGCAAAGCAGCACCGTCACGCGCACTTTGCTGTTGTTCCCTCCAACACATGTGTCGCCTTTGAGTGAGTGAGTTTTGTTTGGCAGCATCTGATAGAATAAACCCAGTCTCCTCCGCATTGTAGATGTCACGTTCGCGAACTGGAGCACATCACTTATGTTAGCAGACAGCCAGACGTTTGCTGCGTCTTCATTGTCTGCTGCTGCTTCGCCAACAACAGCTTTGTAGACAATCCCACGGTGTTCTTTGAATCGCTGCAGCCATCCTCCTCCAGGCTTAAAATTCTATGACCTAGAAGGAACGGAAAGTCACCTGCTTTCTTTGTAAGCACAGATCCGCTGATGGGAATGCTTTTTCTCCTAGCGTTCAAAAACCACTTGAACAACTCATCTTCCACATCCTTGTATGTTGCTTCATGAACGTGCTTCCATTAGTTTTCGTCACCACTAAGGTTGGTCAAGGCATACAACTTGTTTTCGTTCATGAGGATTATGGAAACGGTCGACTTTAAAAGATCGATTTCGTGAGGTCGGCATTTTTCATCCCAGATCGAATGTCACAGACAATGTCCAGCTTCGTTACGATTAGGATGGCTTTCTTCATTTTGGGAGCATTCTCAGCCATTCCGCAAGTTAGAACTCGGGAACTCCAGCCACACCCGTGCCCTCACAGCACAAGCAGCTTTCCAAATGTTCAGAGGTGCGCTCCTAAAAAGTCACTCTCAGAAAACTAACGTCGCATGAGTGCAGAGAGCACTAGCAAAACAAAAACAAGGCGGATCGACGCAAACACAGCTCAAGCCACTTAAATTCATTCATGTTGTTCGTGAAAAATGGAACACAAAATACAACACAACTGCACTGAGCGAAAGGAGCATAGATAGAGAAACGACACCGGCACGCTCAGCCTTCACAACGCGTGAACCTCAAGAACCCTCTGATGATGGGGACGATAAGTAGCGCTTACTTTCCTTTTTTTTTTCTCTATAAAACGAGTGGCGTCCTCTAAGTTTCTTTTGCGGATCTTGACTGAAGGGTCCAGACGCTGCTCTGAGAGCCGTAAACACGTCATAGATGTGTTCTTGGTTTGTAGTAACTTCATTTACCATGAGGCAGCTAGCTTCAGTAGGCAACCTTAAATGTCCTCTGGTAACTTCGCCGACATCGCCTTCTCCACGGATAGATGCACTACGGAGCTGCCGGTCCTTATTTCAGCATCCAAGGTGTGCGTTGTCGGCAGTTAGTTGTGTTGTAATGAAAGGCGCCAGAAAAGATTATTCCAAGCTCTCTCAGCCGTGCTACTTTTGGAGAAATGCCTACAAAGCGAGCAACCTTGTTCATAGCCTCTGAAGTCTCTTCATGTGAAAGCGAGCACCCCTCTCACACTTCAAGAGGTCTGTTTTAAAGGGGGACACCCCACTTAAAAACATTTTTTTTTTTCATTTATGGGTGAATATGGATAAAACTTCCAACCTTATGTATTTTGACATGCTGATTTCAAATGTGCAATTACTTTTTTTGTGCAACCAGTACTTTTCAAAATATTGAGAATTTCATGTTTTCTGCACTGACTATTGGAGGTGAGCTTTCCCTTGAATGGTGGTACAGTAAAACCTCGTTCAACCGTACCCGCGTAAACAGTAGTTTCGTTTTAAAAGTAGTGAAGTCAAATCCCCGACTCGGCGGCCAATGAACATAATGCATTTTGTATCCGCGTAAGCCATACCAGCTTATCGCGTATCTATCGGTTAATAAGTAGTTTTTGCAATTTTCGTTGCGCACTTGCCGCGGCATGTCGTCCCCCACTGGGCGTCGCGACAGAACAGCAAGCCCCAGAGATCGAAACTCGCCTCACTTGTCTGTGTTGATGATGATGGCTGAATGGATGGATGTGGCTGCAACCTTTAGGTCGGGCGGCTAACGCCACCTAGCCGTAATACTTAGTGAACGAACCATTAGATTTATCTTTTTTCTTTTCCTTTAAATAGTGAGGTTGAGGATTCGTACTTTACAGTGAAGGGTTTAATTTTCACTCGTGCCTTGACTTTAGCCACCAATCAGATAACCTGCTTCTAGTTAAGTCTACCCGCTTAAAGTCTATTTTGCCCTCCCTGTCCCTAAATCCCAGTGCTTTGAAAAACTCTGCGCCATCATCCTGAACTATAGGGTCAAGCTCTTTACAGAACATTATCAAGTGTTCGGCAGTTTCTTCTTCTTCTCCACACGCACTGCATACTGTGTCTACCCCTTCGTATTTTGCCCGATATGTCTTGGTTCGCAATACTCCCGTCCTGGCCTCAAACAGTAGAGAACTACCCCGAGTATATCATAGATCCTTTTCTTGGCAATTGCCTGCTTAAAAGTTCGTTAGAACTCTAGTGCAGACTTCTTAATCATGCCAACGTCCACATGTCTGTCTCCATTTCCTTCACTTTCTTCTTAACCGATAGTTCTTTTTGCTTTGGCCACCTGCTGTTTTCTAAGTATTTATCAGTCAATTTTCTGGTTCGCTTCCTCCATTTCGTATCGACAATCTTGATGTACAAGTAGCTGAAAACCTTCCTAGCCCAACGCTTCTTCCCCGTTTCTCTCAATTGCTTCTCAAATTTTATCTTGCTGCTAGCTTCTCTGCCCTCAAATGATGTCCATCCCATATCACCTTGTACTCCCTGATTTGGTGTATTCTCGTGAGCTCCTAAAGCAAGCCTACCTATTCCACGTTGCTTAATTTCTAATCTTGCTTGAACTTCTGATCTCATGCACAAGACCGCATTGCCGAACGTCAGCCCAGTAACCATGATCACTTTGCATGTTCCTCTCACAACATCATACCTATTGTAATTCCACGGTGCCCTATTTTTCATCACTGCTACATTCCTGCTACCTTTAGTTGATACCTTTAGTCGTTACCTTTAGTCGTCATGTATATTTCGTGTTCCCTTAGGTACTCGGTTCCATTGCTTTTCCATACGCCCAGATATTTGTATTTATCTGTTATCTCTAGTGTGACCTCCTGTATTCTAAGCTCACTCACTACCTTCATTATCATTAAAAATAATGACTGCTGATTTTTCCTTACTGAATTTAAAATCTAACCTATCTCCCTCATTACCACAGATGTCCATCAATCTCTGCAAATATTCCTTGTTGTCGGCCATTAGCACTATATCATCTGTGTACATTAATGCTGGTAGTGCCTGATCAATGAGTTTTCCTTGTTTCACTAAAGAGAGGTTGAAGCCACGTTCACTACCCTCCAATTTGGCCTCTTATCCTTGTAGGTACATCATGAATAACAAAGGTGACAGTGGACACCCCTGCCTAAGTCCCCGTTTCACCTCTGTGGGCTTGGATACCTGTTTTTTTTCACTTTATAACTACCTTGTTACTTTTATAGATTTCCTTTAAAAGATTGGTGACTCCATCTTCCACACCCAGTGTGTCTAGTATTCCCCACAAGTCCTCTTAAACCACGCTATCGTACGCTCCCTTGATATCCAAAAATGCTAGCCACAAAGGCCTGAGTTCCTTTTCTGCTATTTCGATGCACTGCGTCACTGAGAACAGATTGTCTTCCAACCTCCTGTGTTTCTGGAAACCATTCTGCAGTTTCCCCCCACACCCCCTCATCCTCTATCCATGCCTGCAGTCTTTCCTTTATAGTCTGCATCGCCAGCCTGTAGACCACTGATGTCACTGTTATAGGACGGTAGTTGTTTATGTCATCTTTGTCCGCCTTTCCTTTATAGATCATGCTCATCCTGCTAAGTTTCCATCCATCAGGGACTTCACCATCGATTATTGTTCGGCTCGATGCCTCTCTAAAAGTCTGTTTAAACTTCGCACCCAATGTCTTTATCAGCATAATTGGAATGCCACCTGGGCCTGTTGATGTACTACTTGGAACCCTCTTCTCAACCCTTTTCCACTCTCGTAAAAATGGAGCCATTGTGCCACTAGATCCATTCCTGTATATTGCCACGTTCCATTTCCCAAGTTTTGTTATCGTCTCAAAACACTACACAATTTTCAGCGCAAACCGCGCCTGCAGTTTTCGAGAAGCTTCCGGACTGTAGTAGATCATTTCGATAAGATCACGCCCACTGTGCGAACGGTTCAGATTGTTCTTGAACCTATGCCACCACCAGCGATAACACTAGAACATTTGACGGCAAGAGTATAAATGCCAACGCGCTTCGCCGCTTCTCAGTAGTTCATCGACGGCCGACGCTCCGTTCGCCACTATCAGTCCAAGACTGGCACTGTAATCGGACTTTCTGTTTACCGGGCACAGGTTCGCCCAAATAAACAGTTAAATTCCTATGCAAAGTCTCCTGTCTTCGGCCACGTCACGACCCCGTGACATCTGGTGGAGGTGCTGCTTCGTTCATGTACCGGACGCCCCCGTCAAGCCGTAAACCCAGCCCCCAAGAGCAGCGAACAAGCCGCCGACAGCAAGGTCTCCCACCGGAGTACGGGCTTCTACAAGACAAGGCGCGGAAGACCAAGGCCATGACCTCGACTGCAGCGACAATGACAACCGGAGCGTCCCAGCCCGTGATCGTCATTCATCAACCCAGGGAACCACCAACGTTCCATGGGTCATCGTTTGAAGACCCGGAAACCTGGCTAGAAACATACAACCGTGTGGCCGCCCTCAACCACTGGGACAACGAAGAAAAGCTCCGTCGTGTGTACTTCTACCTGGAAGACACCGCAAGGACCTGGCTAGAGAATCGGGAGTCCACGCTCCGAATGTGGGATGTCTTTTGCGGCGCATTTCTGCAAACGTTCGCGAGCGTCGCTCCCAAAGAGAGGGCTGCTGCTCTACTGGAGACCCGGGCTCAGCTACCAAAAGAAAAGGTTGGAATTTTCACAGAGGAGATGACCCACCTATTCCGTCACGCTGACCCAGACATGCCTGAGGAGAATAAAGTTCGTTTCCTCATGCGAGGGGTCAAACAGGAGCTCTTCGCGGGACTAATGAAGAATCCACCGAACACCGTCCAAGAATTGGTATCCGAGGCGACCACCATCGAAAAAACCCTGGACATGTGCACCAGACAGTATAATCGTCGCCTGACTCCAGAATGCGCTGCTGCTCAAGCCAGTGACTCCGAAGACCTGCGTGAAAGGATCTGAGCGATCGTGCGGGAAGAGCTGCGCAAACTGTTGCCTTTGGCGCAGCCTCAAGTGGATTCAATCGCCGACATTGTACAAGAAGAAGTTCGGCAATCACTTCGAATTCCCCAAACACCGCTACCCGAGCCAGAAACTATGAGCTATGCCGCCGCAGTGCACCACAACGCTCCTCCCCGTCCACGCCAAAATGCCGCCCCGTCGCACTTCCGTCGCCAGACGCCACCGCCGCCACCACCCCCACCGACGTCCTACCGTTCCCCAGCGGGCCAGCGCAGTGCGCCGAGGAAAACGGACGTTTGGCGTGCACCTGACAACCGCCCGCTCTGCTACCACTGCGGCGAGGCCGGGCACACATACCGCCGTTGCCAATACCGACAGATGGGACTGCGTGGCTTTACCGTCAATGCACCGCGTCCACAGCCAGGAGATCGGCCACGTGACATCGCCGACTACCTCGCAGGAACTCAATGGACACCATGAAGTCCTTCCCGTTCGCCGTCGCCCAGCCGCCATGTCACCACACCACCGGCAGTACTCTGGCCCAATGCGGGGCCGGTCTCCTAGTCCGTATCCGGGAAACTAAGGGCAGCAACCGGTGGAGGTGCGGTTGCTGTGCGACGAACTACCGAAGATTCTCCGACGCCGGCGCCGCCACGACGGAGCTTTCCGAACACAATGCCAACCAGGCAAAGCCCTGACGGCAAAAGCTCACTTACCGAAGGTGGCCGGACGACGCAACATGGAAGCAGTGGAACAAGCCGACGCAGCTGTGACCCGACGCCACGCCCTAACTGTAATGCAAGACAGTGAACTAGCGACCTAGATGTTCTTATCGACGACCTTAGTGTGACTGCTCTCGTCGATACTGGAGCCGACAATTCCGTCATCAGTGGGTCGTTCGCCGCAAAGTTAAAGAAAGTGAGGACAGCTTGGAAAGGCCCTGAAATCCGCACAGCCGGAGGTCATCTCGTAACGCCTGCAGGAATCTGCACAGCGAGAGTCACCATTAACGGCCGTATTTATCCTACAGACTTCGTAGTCCTACAGCGTTGCTCAAGAGATGTCATACTTGGCAAGGACTTCTTATGCCTCCATGGTGCTGTCATCAACCTAAAAACAAAGTCGATAACGCTATCCACAGAAGAAGCACTACCGCTGTGCACGCGGCCAGGAATCCATGCCTTGAATGTGCTGGAAGAACAAGTCACCATTCCGCCCCGCTCAAGCGTCATTATTTCAGTCAGCGCTCCTAAATCACCTGACTTGGAAGGCGTCGTTGAAGGCAGTCAGCATCTGTTGGTCACCCGAAATATTTGCGTCGCAAGAGGAATTGCAGAGCTGCGGGGAGGCAAAGCAACGGTTATGCTCACGAATTTCAGCAATGAGAACAAACATGTGAACTAAAGAACAATGCTCGCATACATCGAAGAAATTGTCGAAGCCACCAGTGCTTTCACCCTCGCCGATTCTGCGGAACCTGCTCAGAGGAACCAAGCCCCTCCCATAGCTTTCGACGTCAATCCCAGACTTCTGAACGATAAGCAAGAACAGCTCAAGGCCCTGCTCCTGCATGCGAAGATTGCTTTTCGTCCTCATCGAAAATTCGGCAGACCCCAATCACGAAACATCGCATCATAACTGAAGAAAATGCCAGACCACTCCGTCAGAGTCCATACAGGGTTTCGACGCGAGAACATGAGGCCATGAAGAGACAAGTTGATGAAATGCAGCGGGATGACATTATCCAGCCGTCCAAGAGTCCATGGGCATTCCCCGTGGTGTTAGTGAAGAAAAAGGATGGGACCCTACGTTTCTGCATCGATTATCGCCGCCTGAACAAAATCACAATAAAGGACGTGTATCCTCTCCCACGAATAGACTACGCACTTGATCTGCTCCATAACGCCAAGTACTTTTCGTCAATGGACCTCAAGACTGGCTATTGGCAAATCGAAGTCGACGAAAGAGACCGAGAGAAGACGGCGTTTATAACACCGAACGGCCTCTTCGAGTTTAAGGTAATGCCCTTGGGCCTTTGCTCAGCGCCTGCAACTTTTCAACGCGTTATGGATACAGTACTAGCAGGATTGAAGTGGCAGACTTGCCTTGTGTACTTGGACGACGTCGTCGTGTTTTCCTCGAGTTTCGATGAGCATTTTCGGCGCCTTGAAGCTGTACTTCAAGCCATCAAGACGTCCGGACTCACACTGAAGCCAAAAAAGTACAGATTTGCGTACGAGGAGCTCTTGTTTCTGGGGCACGTTATCAGCAAGTCTGGAGTTCGTCCCGATCCACGGAAAACAGCCTCCATCGCCGACTTCCCACCGCCCACTGACAAGAAGACGGTGCGGTGATTTCTGGGCCTGTGCGCCTATTATAGGCGGTTTGTGAAAAACTTCGCCCGCATCGCCGATCCTCTTACTAACCTTACCAAGGCCGACGTGGAGTTCAAGTGGGAGACGCATCCGGAACACGCTTTCCAGGAGCTTAAACATCGCCTCCAGACGCCTCCATTGCCCATTTCGACGAATTCGCCGAGACAGAAATACACACTGACGCAAGCAGTGTAGGTCTTGGCGCCGTTCTTGTGCAGAGGGCTGACGGACTTGAAAGGGTTATTAGTTACGCCAGCCGATCTCTATCCAAAGCAGAAGCAAATTATTCCACAACAGAAAAGGAGTGCCTTGCCATCATCTGGGCTACGTCGAAATTTCGCCCCTACCTCTACGGCAGGCCCTTCAAAGTTGTGAGCGACCACCACGTCTTGTGTTGGCTAGCCACCTTGAAGGACCCTTCAGGTCGCCTCGCACGATAGAGCCTGAGACTTCAAGAATATGACATTACTGTCTTTTACAAGTCCGGCAAAAAACACTCCGACGCCGACTGTCTCTCTCGTGCGCCTGTCGACCAATCACTACCCGACCACCCGGATGACGACTACTTCTTGGGAACGATAACTACCGACGACTTCGTTGAACGACAGCTGGCCGACCCTGAACTTAAGGCCCTAATAAAATACCTTGAAGGCAGGACCGCCGAAGTCCCGAAGGTATTCAAGCGCGCACTTGCGTCGTTCTTTCTACGAAACGATCTTCTACAAAAGAAAAACTTTTCACCGCTTCGAGCTAAGTACCTCCTTGTGGTGCCTTCAGTTCTGCGACCAGAACTCCTGCAGACCCTGCACAACGATCCGACGGCAGGGCACCTCGGTGTTTCTCGCACGCTCGCGAGGATACAAAAAAGGTACTACTGCCCACATCTTACCACCCACGTCACTCGTTATGTGAGGACATGCCGGGACTGTCTGCGACGCAAGACAGCGCCGACAAGGCCAGCGGGACTTCTGCAGCCAATTGAACCACCTTGCCGACCTTTCCAGCAGATTGATATGGACCTACTGGGGCCGTTCCCGACGTCGGCTTTCGGAAACAAGAAGTGGATCGTGGTAGCTACTGACTACCTCACCCGCTATGCCGAGACAAAAGCCCTGCCAAAAGGCAATCCATCCGAGATAGCTAAATTCTTCGTCGAGAATATCGTCCTACGTCACGGTGCCCCGGAGGTCCTCATCACCGACAGAGGAACGGCATTTACTGCCGACTTAACTCAAACGATCTTGGCATACAGCCAGACAAACCACCGCTGGACGATAGCGTACCACCCACAGACCAACGGCCTCACCGAGCGGCTTAACAAGACGATCGCCGACATGCTGTCAATGTACGTCGATGTCGAACACAAGACGTAGGATGCTATTCTTCCGTACGTGACCTTCGCATACAACACGGCGGTGCAGAAGACGACGCAGATATCTCCATACAAATTGGTCTACGGAAGGAGCCCGGCAACGACGCTCGACGCCATGTCACCCAACGTCACAGACGAAGAAAACCTCAATGTGAGTGAGTACCTTCAACGCGCCGAAGAAGCCCAACAACTCGCGCGTCTCTGTATCAAAAATCAACAGACGACCAACAGCCGCCGTTACAATCTTCGACTACGCTTCGTGCAATACCAGCCCGGTGAACGTGTTTGGGTGTGGACGCCGATACGCCGACGTGGACTAAGTGAAAAGCTTCTGCGACGGTACTTCGGACCGTACAGGGTGGTTTGACGTCTCGGCCCACTTGATTACGAGGTTGTCCCCGACAGCATCACGAACTCTCAACGACGCTGATCACGACCTGAAGTCGTCCATGTCGCGTGCCTCAAGCCATTTCATGCGCGTTAACAAACTGAAACAGTGTTTTTTTTTTTATTATTGTTGTATCGTAATTTATTCATTGTACCTTCTTGCATTATTGTTGTACCTTCATCTTTAGTTAAAGCATCGGGACGATGCCTTTTTCAGAGGGGGGCAATGCCACGTTCCATTTCCCAAGTTTTGTTATTGTCCCGAAACACTACACGATTCTCAGCGCAAACCGCGCCTGCAGTTTTCGAGAAGCTTCCGGACTGTAGTAGATCATTTCGATAAGATCACGCCCACTCTGTGAATGGTACACATTATTCTGGAACCTACGCCACCGCCAGCGATAACGCTAGAACATTCGACGGCAAAAGTATAAATGCCAACGAGCTTCGCCGCTCTTCAGTAGTTTATCGGCGGCCGACGCTCTGTTCGCCGCTATCAGTCCAAGACTGCTACTGTAATCGGACTTTCGCCGTTCGCTGTCGCCCATCCGCCGCATGTCACCACACCCCCGGCAATACTCTGGCCCAATGCGGGGCCGATCTCCTAGCCCGTATCTGGGAAACTAAGGGCAGCAACCGATGGAGGTGCGGTTGCTGTGCGACGAACTACCGAAGATCCTCCAAAGCATTCAGCCGCGACGGAGCTTTCCGAAGACAACGCCAACCAGGCAAAGCCCTGACAGCAAAAGCTCACTTACCGAAGGTGGCAGGACGATTCGCCCAAATAAACAGTTAAATTCCAACGCAAAGTCTCCTGTCTTCGGCCACGTCACGACCCCGTGACAAAATTGTGGTGCATAAGGCACTTCTTTGTTGAAAATTTTCTGTCACCCTTGTTCTTATATATTCAATAGCTTCGTCTCCTTCTAGCTTAGCACCTTGAGCTGTAGTTATAAACCTCTGCTCTAGGTTTGTTTCATTTCTTAGGGAGTGTAGATGGTTCCGAAATTTCGCAGCTGTCTTTCTGTTCGTTTTATGTACTTCTGCCAGCCACTGAGCACACTTTCTTCTAATCTTTTCATTGATCAGGAGGGGTGCTTTCCTTCTAGAGCTTAGAAAGATTTCCCATTTTCGTTCAGCATCATCTGTCGGTTCACCCTGTGCTTAGCATGTCTGTGTTCCCTAGAGGCTTCCTGACGTTTTGCTATGGCCTTCTTAACTTCCTCATCTCACCAACTCTTGGGCTTGTGTCTTCTTTTCCGGAGTGACTTGTCACGTGCCTTAGCAAGCTCTAGCCCAAACAGTCTAATTATATTTGTGTATGTCCACACAGTTTTATTATCCTCAGTGATTACTTTCTCAATTTGTTTAGTAGCGATCTCTATTTGCCTTTCTGAATGAAAATTTTCCTGTAGTTGCTCACCTTGTCTTCTTCCCACTTGTGCTGCTCTTCCAAAACTTAGCTTGATACGTTTGTGATCACTACCCAGACTTCTGGAGCCACCTTCATCTATGTGCATTCCCCTGAGTTTATCATACACCTTATGTGACATCAGTGCGTAATCTATCGTTGACTGCAGCCTTCTTACCTCCCATGTTATTTGCCCTTCACACTTCTCGGTATTGTTGCAAATGATCAAATCATGCCTTTCACACATATCCATGATCATTTTGCCTGTTGAGTCAGTATACACATCTATATCTTCTATGTGCGCATTTTTATCTTCTATGAGCGGCTGTGTTAGTGAGCGCCATCTTTTGGATTTTTCTGCAACAAGAAGCACTCGGCCGGCTAGGCTTCTGGTGTTGTCCACGCGATGGCCCTTTGCACAGACAGACAAATTGGAGAAAGCGAACCAGGAAATTGACTGGTAAATACTTAGAAAACAGCAGGTGGCTAAACCAAAAAGAGCTATCGGTTAAGAAGAAAGTGAAGGAAACGGAGACTGACATGTGGAGAAAGGGCATGATTAAGAAGTCCACACTAGAGATCTATCAAACTTTTAAGCAGGAAATTGCCAAGGAAAGAATATATGATAATACTCGGGGTAGTTTTCTACTGTTTCAGGCGAGGACAGGAGTATTGCGAACCAAGACATATCGGGCCAAATACGAAGGGGTAGACATGGCATGCAGTGCGTGTGGAGAGGAAGTGGAAGCTGCCGAACACTTGATGATGTTGTGTAAAGGGCTTCACCCTATACGTCAGGATGATGGCGCAGAGTTTTTCAAAGCACTGGGGTTTAGGGACAGGGAGGGCGAAATGGGCCTTAAGTGGGTAGACTTAACTAGAAGGAGGTTATCTGATCGGTGGCTAAACTCAAGGCACGAGTGAAAATTAAACCTTTCACTGCAAAGTACGAATTCTCAACCTCACTATTTAAAGGAAAAAAAAAGATAAATCTAATGGTTAGTTCACTAAGTATTACGGCTAGGTGGCATTAGCCGCCGCCCGATCTAAAGGGTACAGCCACATCCATCCATCCATCCAAACACGGTGTGCGCTTGCTTTGCTTTCTTTGTTCCTTTGGCGCCGTGCATAGGTGTTCTTTGGTGTATCCGTGTCGTACAGCTCTCGCGTCGTTTTTCACGTGTTGTGTATATGTGCTTGTGCTGCTTCGTACTTGCGTCATGCCGAAGCTGGGACAAAAGCATCTAGTGCTGAAAATAGAGGAGAAATGGGACATAATTCGTGCTATTAAAAGTGGCGCGAAAAAATCTGCGCTGGCACGCGAAAAGGACCTGCCGTTAACCACGGTGTGTGGAATTTGGAATTCTAGAGAGAAGTTGCTCGGCAGTGCTGCTGCAACTGTGAAAAGGGGCCGGCTACTCGGTTCGGCATTTTCTGATGTAGAGGAGGCGCTGGTGAAGTGGCCAAAAGCTGCACGCTCAAAAAATCTGCCTATCAGCGGACCCCTGCTCATGGAGGAGGCCCTGGTTTTCGCCTCGCAGCTCAACCATGACAACTTCGTGTGCAGCAATGGCTGACTGGTTTTTTAAGGCAAGGCACGGCATTACCACAAGGACTTTTTGGTAGAAGGTGCTGCTGCTGATGTGGATGGCACGGCACGGAGCAGTGGCAAAATGGTCAGCTGTAGCTGAAGAACATCTTGGAAGACTACGCACCTGATGACATCTTTAATATGGATGAATCGGCGCTATTCTTTAAGCTGCTACCAGACAAAACGCTCGCGTTCAAATGGGAGACGTGCACAGAGAAAGAGCAGAGAAATCACAGAGAAAGAGCATCAACTCGCAACTGGTTTATTTGCAGGAGAAACGCAGGAAAGCATGTGCAGAGCACACTATTTCATCTAGTCACATGACCACAGACATAAACTGAGGACGTTCAATCGGCATATCTAATCAAGCAACGAAGCGCAAAAA
Organism: Rhipicephalus microplus; assembly: GCF_043290135.1. NCBI lineage: Eukaryota > Metazoa > Arthropoda > Arachnida > Ixodida > Ixodidae > Rhipicephalus > Rhipicephalus microplus. The sequence continues at coordinate 7,362,305 of NW_027464587.1, read as the reverse complement.
TCAGACTCAGACTTGCGCAAGACGACTGACGTGTCACTTATACACAAGTCACCTTTTTTCTTTATCCAGAACGCTTCCATTATTTCACGGGCCAGAGCATAGGGCTTTTGGCGAGGACAGAAACGCTTGAAAACCTCGCCTCACAAGAACGGGAACGGCAATGCGTAGGCGAATGTGCTCCAAAATTATTTTCAATTGAAAGCTCATGTTCCCTAATTCTCACGATCAAACACCGTCCAGTTTGGCCGATCTAAACCCGGCCACAACTAAGTGGGATTAAGTACACCACACCCACTACGCAAACCACATACATCAAAGCGCGTATTTTTCCACAGGTGGAGGCGCTCGGTGTTTTAGAAATACGTGGGCATAGGCCAGCCAGCTTTCGTGGCGCAGAAAAAACAACAGACACATTGTACCTGCTCGCCATGTTCTTAAGGCTGTGCGCTACCTTATGAACATATGGAACAACCATAGGTCGTTTATCCCTCGGCTGCCTGCATTTTCGTTTGCCCTTGAACTTTTGAAGGAGGGTTTCCGAAGCGGATACAATGACAGAGTTAGGATAGCCAGCTGAATGCAGCCGCCTAACCTGATTCAAGTAGCTATCCTGCATCCTGTGATGGCAAGATTTCACTAGCGCACCCTCGAGACACATGGTTGCAATGGCTCTTTTTACAAGTTTAGAATGAGCTGCATCAAAAAGTAAAAGCTCTTTGCGCGAATGTGGATGATACGCCCAGCACACGTGTCGTTCCGAGAACATGATGCTTAAGTCTAGAAACTACAATTTATTGTCAGTGAGAAGCTCATGCGTAAACGAAAGGCCGTTAGCATGTTGTCTGAAAAGTGCTAAAATATCATTCACTGAACTAGTGGTCGGCAGAGGGTTATCGTTTAAAATGACTAAAAAGTCGTCCACGTACCGAAAGACTTTCAGCACCTTTGCATCGTCGATTGCTTGAGCTAAAGCAGTGTCTAAGGAGGATAAGAACATGTCACACAGCACTGGAGCGACACAAGAGCCAATGCAGATCCCTTGTCGCTGAACGTAAAGATTGCCATCATGTGATACAAAGGTTGAGGTAAGATAAAATTCCAACAACGTCATAAAGTTATCTAGAGATACGCCTGCGGCCTTCTCGAACGCTAGAACTCCGTTCGTTTCAATACAGGTTCTAACTATTTTGAATAGCTCCGAGTGCGGCACAGAATAGAAAAGGTCTTCAACAGCACAGTGTTAGCTCATCCTCTCAGTTTTTTCATCACGGCTCGTGTCCCGTGCCATGAGCTTTCGTGTCTAATCTTGTACGTGAACGTGGCTCGTATGCCCACCATCAAAATCCCGCACACTGACGCCGCATTTCAGCACGTGCCTCACGCCCTCTTATTAATGACAACCCATTCGAATGGTTTGGAGGGGCATGGCAAAGGCTGTCGTGGCAAGAGTGGTCAAAGGTGCAGAAGAAAGTATACATGCAACGCTAGTCATGACGATGTCGAAGCCTTTTGTGGGTATCGAAGACTCCTGCATGATCACACTGTGGCTCAGCGTGGAAAGAGGAACAGATCTCCAACCTGAAGGTTCGCAGAACCTTCAGGTTGGAGATTTCGCGTCCCTCTAGTGCATAGTTACGTCGATAGAGAAGCATGTGACAAATCGAAAAGTGTGGAACTTGGCTCCGCAGCTTTGTCGTCTTTGGGACTTCAGATATGTCGAAGATATGATTGAGAAGAGACACAGTCTGCGGGTCATTGCATTGTTCTACAGCATTGGTGTCAAAGTCGAGAGATAACAACGTGGGCTCACATGCAGAGTCAGCAGTAACATTAATAAGAGAGGGAAACGGATAAGGGCGTCAGCGTTCGTGCTGAACGATAAACCACTCGTATCTCATAATCTTGGATTTTTAGCGCCCAGTGAGCAAGGCGGTGAAATATGTCTTGTAATGTCGAAAGCCAGCATAGCGCATAGTGATTGATAACGACGACAAAGGAACAGCTATATAAATATGAACCAAACTTGCCAAGCTCCCACACAATGGCCAAACACTCCTTTTCTGTAACGCTGTAGTTGCTTCCTGCCTTGGTGAGTGTGAGACTCACGTATGCCGTGACATATTCCGTATGATCAGATTTACACTGTACGAGCGCAGCACCCAGCAAACACGACAGGCATATGTATCGATTTCAGTTGACACTTGAGGATCGAAATGGCAAAGAATGGGTGGCATCGTGAGAAGCCATCGCAAGGGGGTAAAAGCCTCACCGCAGGCAGGGGATCACGATGATACCGTAAAAACCCGAGGTGTTTTTTTTTTTTTTAGATCTTAGGGTACGAAATTTCGGCCCTGTACTATATGCAGGTCTGAAGAATTTCTGGCCTAAATTTAGTTTTGGTTTTGGCATAACGTGGTGCTATCATCATCATCAGGTGTTTGCGCCCTTCTGCACTAGGTGCTAGGTAGTGTTAGTGGCAGTAGCAAGCGTTAGTCTTACAGACCCACATGTGCAACAGTGGGCAGTGGCCTTTGCTGCAGCTTGGCACCCATAATGATGGTCACGATTTTGCTCCTGTGATTTTATGCCGTGTCAGCTGCACGCAGGCATTACTCTACTGCTTTTAAAAGGAAAGTTATCAGTGCTGCCGAAACCATTGGAAACAGTGCCGTGAAGCTGTAGTTGGGAGTCAACGAGCGGAATATTCGAGGTTGGGGGAAGCATAAGGACGCCCTTTTTACTTGCAGTGGCCTGCGAAAAAGTTTTCGCGGACAGAAAAATGGCGCTTTTTCTGACGTGGCACGAGAACTTGTAGACTTTGTCTTTCGGGCCATCTCCCTTCTCTTCGCTTGTTAACAGCGAGATGTGTAGTTCGCTGCTCCTGTACAAAGGCATTCAGCCAGAAGATTTCAAAGCGAGCAAGCATTGGGTGTTTTTCTGCATGTGCCGTGCTGGGTTCTTTCCGCGTCGGCGTATGTCAATCTCGCAGAAGCTACCAAAGAGCTATGAACTGGACCTTGTAAAGTTACAAAAGTATGTACTTTCATTGTGCAAGGCTGTCTCATTTCAGCTGGGCCAGATTGGCAACGGGGATCAAACTCCGGTCTACTTGGATAAGCCCTCGGTGCTGATGGTGCATCAGAAAGACTCCTGGCAAGTTATCGCGCGATAGACTGGGAACGAAAAATCACTGGGGACTGTAATGTTGTCCTGTACTGCTCACAGTCACAAGCTACCACCCTACATGGTGTTCTAATGAAAGACACTGAAAGGGGAGAAGTTCCCAAAAAATGTCATCTTCATGCCAGGACAAGGGCTGGATGAACGAATCGCTAGTGCTTGACTGGATAAAGTTCGTGTGGTGTCAGCGACCCGGAGCACTGCTGGGGCTTCCTTCGATGCTTGTGCTCGATGGGTTTTGGTTTCACATGACCAACTCCGTAAAGCGACTGCTGCGCGACTCCTGCACCGAGCTCGTCATCATCCCAGGAGGCATGAAATCGCAGCTGCGGTCACTTTATGTGTGCCTTAATAAGCCATTTAAGGACCATGTCAAGCGCCTGTATCTGGAGTGGATGAGGTCCAAAAAACCAGAAGTGACCCCTGATGGATGGCTGAAATGGACCTCGCCAGGGAAGCTGTGCTCGCGCATTGTCGAGGCTTGGGCCTGCATTCCTGAGGCGCTCGTTTGTCGTGCGTTGAAAAAGTCCCCCATCTCGAACGCACTTGATGTACTGAGGATGATGGGCTGTGGGAGAACATTTTTACAAGGGAGCTTTTGAAGAGAGTGCGTCTGACGATGACGATGAATGAAGTGTGTCAATAAATGCATTTTTCTGTTTTACTCTGGCTATACTCCGGTGAAAGCTTTTTTTTCTCGCGTTTGCTATCCCCAAATTACATTCCGGACAAGACGCGGGTCTGAGCTATATGCGAGCTTTCATGGTAGGCCTTTACTGTCGCCGAGGATTTGGGTGAGAAGTGATATAACAGACGCAATGTTTTGAATGAATCACCGTAAACAAGAACATAAGCCAATAAAACTGCGAAGCTCTTTAAATATAGCAGGTTTAGGAAACGTAACAGCGCCCAGTTTTTCGGGATTTGGACGAACGTCGTCCTTGCAGACAATGTGGCCTAAAATGGTCAGTTGACGCATGGCGAATCGACATTTTTCAAGGTTTAATTGCAAACCGACGTTGGTCTAGCAAGTAAGGACATGCTGAAGGGGACGTAAGGATGTGTCGAAGTCAAGGGCGAAGACCAGGATGTCATCGAGGTAACACAGGCAGATCTTCCAATTAAGGTCACGGAGAATATTGTCCTTCATTCGTTCGAACCTTACAGGTGCGTTGCAAAGTCCGAAAGACATGATGGTGAATTTATATAAGCTCTCTAGCATCACAAGATCGATTTATTTATTTTATTTATTTATATCCTCAGGGCTTACAAGAAGCATTATAGAGGGGAGGGGCTCAGGTACATCGATATATGCAAAAAATATGTATAATACAACAAACTATAAAGCAAAAAAAAAACAATATTATAAAGACAATATAATATTATAGGTAATGACGCACAAACAACAACGAAGAAAACATATTTCACATCTTCTAACGAAAATACGATGCAAGATGAAAAGAACAGTGATTATCAGAGAATGACAGTGGATAATAACATACAAGAATCGAATCATATACTTTGGTGCATAAATATAGCTACGAAAAGGAATGGTACAAGAAGAGAAACGAAAACATACCAGATATCAAGGATGACAAAAAAAAAATGAATACAAAGTACCAGAGTAAAACACAATTGCATATTGACTAATATCAACAATAAAAAAAGATGCAGCATAAAAAGTTAGAGGCAAACGAGCAATTAATCGCAAATGCAGTAGTGAAGCAGCTTGGTCACTGAGGGCCACTGATGCCATCTGATCTTCAGAAAAACACAATTACAAGTCAATGCTCATCTATGGAGAAGAACGGCTATTTGGGCTAGTTGGTTAAATTCCGTGGTAATAAGGGTTGCAGTGCAAGCACGAAGGTGCTAGAAGAAACGTGAAATGAAAAGCGAAGTAAGAAAAGCAAAGAGGACAACACGAGCGCTCGTGTTGTCCTCTTTGCTTTCCTTGCCTCGCCTTTCGTTTCACATTTCTTCTAGCACCTTCGTGCTTGCGCTGCAACCTTTATTATGAACTATGGAGCAAAAACATGTTTTCTTTTTTTTAGTGATTTCTTCTGTCATGAGAGCTTGGCACCCCACCGGGGTGGCTTAGTGGCTAAGGTACTCAGCTGCTGACCCGCAGGTCGCGGGTTCGAATCCCGGCTGCGATGGCTGCATTTTCGATGGAGGCGGAAATGCTGTAGGCCCGTGTGCTCAGATTTGGGTGCACGTTAAAGAACCCCAGGTGGTTGAAATTTCCGGAGCCCTCCACTGCGGCGTCTCTCATAATCATATGGTGGTATTGGTACATTAAACCCCACAAATCAATCAATCAATCAATCAATGAGAGCTTGGCAGTCATTGCTATTTGGAGCTTGTGGCTTTAGTGAACTCTTCATGCGAAGTGCAATGGGAGGTGACAATTTCTAGAGAACACGAGACAATAAGCTATTTTAAGTATTTAGAAGCCACCTTGTCATCTTTAAAAGCGATTTCAACCTACATCTGAGTTTAATTACAATCTTAATTTTATTTTGTTGTTAAGTTAATAAAAAAGAATAAATATCTAATTTTTGACATGAACTTGCATTTTTAAACTCGCAATTCCCCTTAAAAGAATTTTTCTGACAAATAACACTCGGATGACGTTCTGTAAAATTTTAAGCACTCGCACACTACCAAAACACTTTTTCTCTTTGTAATATTCTAGTAATTCACTGTTTTCTATGTAGCAGACGAGTATAATTTTTTTTTAATTGCACTGGAGATGGTTGCCAAAATTATGGGGATGTTTGGCACATAATGAGGCACGTGCAACAGAATAAGCACGATACAGCACTATTGGCTTAGCTGGTATGCTTGATGGATGGGGCAAGGAACTATTTTTAGCATGCTATTGTGGTATTTCAGACTGCTGAACAGCTTTTTTTCCATCTTTCTTCAGGCCTCGTTTTGGCCCAAGAATGGCTCAGTCATCTCCGTTGAAGCGACCTGCGACAAAGCCAGGCTTACTTCTGGGGGAACCCAACGTGTTCACGCAAGAGGAGGCCTCGTCAGCTCCCGCATCTTCGAGCGAGCTGCTAGCTTGCATCCGAGCCAGGAAGCCGGCCGAGGAGTGCGAAGCTTTTCTGGACACAGGCGAGAGCAACTTTGACGAGCTGCTCTCAGATCTGCAGACGTTTGTTGCCTTTGGAGCGAGTGTCGACGGCCAGGCAAGCACACAGGAAGTGCTGGCCGCATTCAAGCACAAGGTGCAGGGAGGCACCAGTGCGTCGGTGTTCAAGGCCCTGCTCAGCAAGATCTGCGAGTTTCATCGACAGGAAGATGGCCAAGGAGTCTGGAAGCTCCGGCCTGAGTTCCGATAGCCACACTTTTTCATTTCCGCACGTGCTGCCTCGTGCCAGCGCATTCTAATGTAGCTGCATCGAGTAAAAGGCATAAAACAGTAACTGTGAAAAGTATGGCCGCAACTACTTGTTCTATGCAACTTATCTTGACATTGGAGCAAAGGCTACACAGGCGGGGCTTCTGCACATTCGTGTTGCTCTTAAAGTAGCATGGCAGCGTGTGGCTGATTTTGGGTTTGCTTGCTCACATCTTCAAAGGTATTCTAAAGACAAATAATAAGTTGATGTTGATTGCTGAAATATTGGTCCTCGTAGTGCTACGTTTGTGCCTAAGAAATGTGTACACTCGAACTTCATTATAACTTGCATCTTACATGAAAACAAGTTCGTTATATCGAAAAACTTGCGATAAAGGTTTATTTTTAACACTAAATCTATTGCGAGACAATTGTTTATTTACTTCGTTATAACCAATATTTCATTATATCTGAATTTGTCATTTCGAAGTTTGGGTATATTTTGAGAAAAAGAAATCTCGTTTTAGTGGTTCACTCAGTGTTAGTGCACTTAAAATTACTCATCTCAAAATGGAGACTTTTATGTGACTGTTGCCGTGCAAAATGTTGCCTGGCTTTGCTGTGCGGCTGTCGAGGCTAGTAGCAGCTGAGTGAAAGTAGCGAGAGCCACAGCAGCAAGAACGGCCATTGACAATTTTCTGCTTGCTTGGTTCTACTGAGCCCTGCTAGACAACACCAGCTATCCAGCCTAACCAGGCAAAAATGAAATTTTTAGACTATTCGCCCCATTACCCATAGTAACTCCAGGCGAGTCGTTTTTTTCTTTTTTCTATAAATCAAACAGAAATGGTCAAGCAGCATTTTATTACCTCTCTTGGTGCTACAAAGCTTTCTTTTTTTTAATGCGACTATTTTGAGTACTAGTGATCAATTGTAGACTCTCATGTCATTGGGATCATTTCGCGAATGTATCACGTGTGGCTCATGTTGCGTGATACATTGAGCCTAATTTCTTGGTAAGTAAGGCACTGCTTTTGACTGTTTTAGACGTTGTAATACATAGAACTTTCACTCTGGCATAAATTGCTATTTGCCTTTAATGTCATTTAGAAAACTATGTATTGGCCTCGAGATCTTGAAGTGGCTCGTGTGTGACGTCAGTGCGGGGACTCCTGGAGCTCTCTGCAGCCACTTCTCCTATTGGCGGATCGTTTGCTTTAGGCAGGCACTTTGTCGAACGAAGAACCTTACGAGGGTCAACTTAGGCATGCAACAAATGTTCTCGAGTACAATTATGCACTTGTTTTAGTTGCAGCCAAATCAACAGGGCTCCTGGAAGACCGACGAGAAATGTTCCTCACCGCATTGCTGGTAAGAAAATGAAATGATGTCTGAGTGTTCTCGCTCATCATCAGCAGTTTCCGCCATTTCAATATTTCAGTAAACGTATTTTTCTTCAACACCTACAAGTATGTAGATACAGCTTGCAAGACGTCGTGGTGTCTTATTAAGCTGTTGCTTGCTGCAGTATGTTGCTTTGTCTTACATATATGCTCGCAAAGCTTGAATTTACATCAAGGTGTTCATGCAGCTCATAGCATGAAATTCAAGTTGGCTTTTTACTTCACCCGCAAGGTGGGTTCACCGATGTGGCCCACACTCTTGCACTTTGAAGCAAACTGCATTCGAACAAATCCATGTCTGTTCACAGCCAAATCACTGTAAGAAAGGAGGTGACGTGAAAAAAAAAACTGTTTTTGTTTGTTGACTTAGGGCAATGAAATTTGGCATGCATACTCATATGTGTCTTGAACAGGGAAATATGCAGTTTCATCATGATACCTTGAGTAGTTGTTAAGTTACATCATGCTACATGGTTCGATTTATATGGTCTGCTCGTGGAAAGCCTAGCACTGTAACGAAACCTGCCAGCAAGCTGCAAATGGTGTTGATCTTCACTAAACAGAAGACTATTGGGTATCATATGACAATCCCAGAAGTTTTATCACTTCTATTTTTTTTTATAGAGATCATCATGGCTGCCCGCACACATTGTCAAACAATGTCATGTACAAGTCATCTTTTAGAAAAAAGACTGGGTAAAAAAAATTGGCCCAGTATTTGCATTTAATCTACAAATGTCGTCGAAAGACGATAATCTTGCGTGTGGAGAGAGTGAACAAACTACTTATTTAATGTTCTGCTCAAGAAATTCAGTGAATGGTATTCTGGAGGAGCTGCGTTAGAGTGCCTCGAGCGTGCAGCGGAGGCGAACGAGCGCATCAAGTCACATTGCACATGAGACATGAGCGCCATCTGGTAGTTTTTTTCAAAAACAAAGCGCGTGGCTCTGAGACGGGTATGTGCGCCCGCCTCAGAGGTGATAAGGTGTAGAACGCAAGGCAACGGGTAGGTGCCACCACCATCTCGTTTTAGCAAACCGTTGGAAACACTCGCCTTTCTGTGCAAGTGTTGGATGGTAAGCGCAGCGTGATAAGCGCTACGGTCCTTAAAATTACTTATGTATGCATTTTCTAGTTAAAGACGCACATGCAGAATGTATACATGTTGTTATGGTGCCCCAGACACATGCAGTAATTGCTTTTTAATCGACAATTGCACAAGTATGATCGTCGAATCTTGAGCAACATAGGTGAGCGAAGCGGATGGGGTCGGCCGTTTCAAATACCCGATGCTGTTAAGAATGGACAAACAGACAAATCTACAGACCGACAGGCAGACCAAAGTTTTTGCGCCGAAGGTCCCCAAAAAAGACTATCGTCTTTAAAAGAATTGAAAGATTGACCTTCAAGAAATGTTTTGGGATTTAGGAAAAAGAAACTGCATCCAAATTCGTCCAGTCATTCTTGTGTTTCACTTTCCACGAGCAACGCACGATGTCCAAAACACAATTGTGAGCAAAAGCCTGTTGAAGCTTTTGACAGGCTTTTTTTCACAAACTTTTTTGTTTCCTGTTAGATATTTATAAAAATTGGCACAGACACTAAGGATAGCCTTACAGTGCTTCCATAAAATTTTCGAGGCTATACCACGAATACCTAATGAGAGATAAATTATGTCTTTAGTGAGCTTTGTAGAGGGGCTGAGCCTTATTAAAAAAAAAAAACAGTATTGGAAAACTGTGTTGAGAGTTTCAACTTCTCTTTATGTGTCTAAAACACTTAAAAATTGTGATCTCATCTCAGGTTTGTATTGTGATATTCGACTTCTCAGGCATGTAGTCTCTGACCATTGTGAATTTAGTTAACATAATTAAGTACTTGATTACAAATATTCACTGAACATTTTTTATGTATAGATAGGTTACATTGCACCAGAAAACTGGCTCACAGCATGACAGCCTATGCCTTCTTCCTAAATAACAAAGTTCTGGACAGGAGACTGGTGGCACAGAAATTTTTTAGCAGTTCATTTAATGATGTGAGATGGACATATAAAAATTCGTGCCCCAGCCATGCTCGTTTGACACTGTAGCCGTGAAACTCATCATCATACCGCCGAGCTCGACTATGAAGTCCGCTGCTGATGCATGAAATGTCTGTCCGCGGTTTTGAGGAGCTAGCGAGTGATATGCTTCGTTGCTTGCGAAGAAGCCCGTTGCCACGAGTGCGCTAGCGCGTCATTCTTTCCTTCGGTCTCGCCAGCAGCGGAGTTTGGCCTAAAGACGACTCAGATGATACGCCGCACTCGTAGACCGTCGCCCGCTCGTAGTAATCTGAGCGTTCATCCCAGTGGCGTAGCCAAGGGTGGGGTTGGGGGGGGGGGGGTTCAAACTTTATTTGAAAGAGTGTGACTCTTCGTATGTGTGCTAAAATATACTCAACCTGAAGATTAACATTTATATTTAACCTTCGCACGTTCTGCTAACAACTAAACACACCCACATATGCACGCACACACACATGCACACACGCACACATGTGCAACGGAATATTCAGTTTATCACCTAACTCCACTTGTATGTGAGTGTACAATATATGTCTTTATTATGCCCTAACGTCTAAGGCACTCCGAAGTGTTGTCTAGTGACGCACGTGCAACACAGGCAAACGTTCAGGCTAATCACAGCCTTAGAAAGGCCTACTAAAATACTCATCATGTAACTTAGGCTCATAAATAAAATGATTTTGGTCATAAACCTAAAGTGCGTAATGAGAAATGCAGTGTGGGCCGCTGTAGTGAGCACAATCTTTATTGTTCAGCACTGTTGCAAACAGCGCAAGAATAAGGAACATAAAGCTGAAAAATATACAACAAATTATATATATTTATTGACTTCATCAGTTTGTTTCTTTACATTGACATGAATAGAAGGGCACACCTAGCAATTTCTGCAACTAGCGACATGATGCAGGACAACAAATGCACAGAATGGAGAAACATGAGTGGGCATGTTATCACGTGAAACTACGAGCAATATACATAGTAACGAAATTTTTTACAAGAAATGAAAGAAACTTTGTGCAAGCAATGTCTTAGGCTGAAAACAGATCCATTACATAGCGGAATACTGTTGATTATTTTTTCGATTGACACAAAGATTATCCTGCCCATGGCATGTGGCATTATATGCCCCATATGTAAACTAAAATTTGCTAGAGTTGTCACATGCAAATTTGGGTTGTTGCATTGTCGTTCACATTTTTCGTATTGCTAACCATGTCTTCAAGTGAAAGGTGCCACTGAAGATCAAGAAGTAGACAACGGGAGAGAACCGAATTACTCTGCAATGCTGTCACATTTTCAGCAGTATGTCTCATACAGTTGAACATGCTTCCTTACAGCTGGACGAAAAACAGAGCATACTGACTTTACCGAAACCGTCTTTTTTATTGCCTGCCAGGGTGGTCCAGTGGTTATGGTGCTCTATTGCTGACCCTTAAGTAGCGGGATCGAATCCCTGTTGTATTTTCGATGTAGGCGAAAATGCTTGAGACCCTTGTGCTTTTATTTAGGTGCTTGTTAAACAAGCAAAGTGGTAAAATTTTTGGACCACCCCACTATGGCATCTTTCGTAGTCACATTGTGGTTTTTGGGTGCTCATCATCATCATTAGCCTGATTAGGTTCACTGCAGGACCAGGGCCTCTCCCATGTTCCACCAGTCGACTCGGCCCTGTGCTTGCTGCTGCCACTTTATACCAGCAAACTTCCCGATCTCATCTGCCCACCCAGTCTTCTGTCTCCCTTTACCCGCTTCCCTTCTCTGGTAATCCAGTCAGTTACTTTTAATGACCAGCAGTAATCCTTCCAACGCGTTACATGCCTGGCCCATGTCCATTTTCTCTTCTTGATTTTAACGACGATATCCTTAACCCCGGTTTGCTCCTTGATCCACTCTGCTCTCTTCTTGTTTCTTAAGGTTACACCTATCATTTTTCTTTGCATGGCTCGCTGCAACGTCCTCAATTTAAGCTGGACCCTCTTTGTGTGTCTCCAGTTTTCTGTTCCATAGCTAAATACCGGCAAGATGCCACTGTTATATACTACCTTCCTCTTGAGGGATAATGGCAATTTACCAGTCATGACTTGAGAGTGCTTGCCAAATGTGCTTCACCACATTCCTATTTTTCTAGTTACTTCTGTCTTGTGGCTTGGCTCCGCGGTTCTTAGCTGTCTTAAGAAGACATAATCTTTTACAACTTCAGGTGGACCATTATGTATCTCGAAGCGCTGTTCTGTTCATAGGTTCTAGTACATTACTTTCGTTTGCTGCAGATTAAGACCTACCTTTCTTCTCTCTTTGTCTAACTCCATGATCATGAGTTGCAATTCGTCCCCTGAGTTACTCAGCAATGTGATACCATCGGCGAAGCGTAGGTTATTAAGGTACTCTCCATTTACTTTTATCCCTAACTCTTCTCATTCTAGGCCTCTGAAAACCTCCTGTAAGCACGCAGCAAACAGCATTGGGGAGATTGTATCTCCCTGCTGTGACGTTCCCGCAAACACGGACTGAACCCCGGTCCTTTCAAGATGTTTTCGCTCGTTTCTTAAACCCACGCATTAAAAAAAAGGAAAAGAAAACCTTCGGTGTAACGAATGGGCATTCCGGAGTGGAGTACCTGGAAGGATTATTTCTACTATTCTCGCGGGCTCCCCCGCGCAAACACGAAGACCGGGCGGCGCCTTGTCGTCTACAGACAGTGTGACAGTGTACGGTGGAAATAATCCACGCGCACCCTTCAGTTTGTGGCATGGGGGAGCAGCAGAGCACCTTTTGTTGGTTCGGGGAATGCGACCCTGCCGCAGCGCCTGTGCCAGGTCCGACCTGACTTTTCGTCAGCCTCCGGGGCTCCAGGGCTCATTACTGCGTTCTGCGCGGATGGCCACCCGCGGCGTTGAATGACGAAGAAGCAGCGGCTACGGAGAATTTCGCAGGAGACGCCGAGCTGCATAGAAACATTGAGACTTGGTCTGGACATCAGCTCATCAAGTACCGGAAGCATCAGGACCATTGTTCGCCCGTAATAAACTGTCTTGGGACAGCTGGCCCAACTCTCTCTCTGAGGCTTAAGTTTGTACATTGTTACTTGCTCAGCTTTGTTTGGGAGAGGGTATTCTACTGGTGTGGGCCGCGGGGGCGGCCGTCGAAGATGATACACTCCGACTGACAAGAAGATATGCCGCGTCGATAGTGGCGATTGGTTTGGTGCCCCGGTGGAGCGGAGTCGGAATCCGAGAAAAACGGCCACGGGTCAAGGAAGGAGAGAGGCGAGGAAAGTCATTCCGAGGGGAGAAAAAGAAGTAGAAGACGACGGAAGGAGACAGATCACACCTTGACGCCGAGAACCAACTTTCGGCCCCGACTACATGGACATTCTGTGAGACGAACTTCACCTCCTTTTCTTAAACGAGCTTTGCGGGAAGGGATGCGGCATATTGAGACATTGCGCGGTTTTATTAATTTATCACTTTATCATTTGTGTCATCGTGTGTTTACTCTGTATTGAGGCACCCTTGTATTGTCACCGTTACTCGCTAATGTATCCTGTTTCGCGTGTCGCGAGTATTTGCTGATGTGTTACAGTTTCGTGTAATAGAGATCTCGTTCACGGACAATATGTGTGTACGCCATTTGCACTTGCTATTGACTTAAATGCATCCATGATTAAGAAAAGATCGTGACGTCTCTTACTTCCCAGCCCCAGCACGAATCCCTGTATGTGGAAAGTGATTGAGACACGTAGCCAAGAGGGAACCGGATAAAAAGGGGGTTGAGGGCTCTCCCCTCTCTTTGGCGATCGGTGGCGTAAGGGGGACATCTCACTGCCTTACACCCTTCTTGATTGGTATTCTGACGCTTTTTTTATGTAGCACTATGGTGGCAGCTGATCTCCTGTAGATTTCTTACAGGATGTTTATATATGCTTCGTCGACACCCTGCTTCTGTAGTGTCCGCATGACTGCTGATATTTCTACTGAATCAAACGCCTTCTCGTAATCTATGAAAGCTAAGTGTAGTGGTTGGCTGTATTCTGAGCATTTCTCTGTTACCTGATTGATAGTATGAATGTGGTGGATTGTGTAGTATAGCTTGTCCAAAATCCTGCTTGTTCTTTCTTTTTGCCAGGAGACACATCGTAAACAGGGTGGCTAGTTTTTTAACACAATCTGTCCTCTGGAGGTCTTTTAGGAGATCTGTTGTTATCTGATCCTCACCAGCAGCTTTGCCTCTTTGAATTTCCTCCAAGGCTTTTCTGACTTCTTTTATCATTACTGGTGGGACGCCATCTGGGTTACTGCTAGTTCTTATATTAAGGTCGTGGTTCGCTCGGCTACTGTACAGATCTCTGTAAAACTCCTTTGCTACTTTACCTACCCTATCTGTATTGGCAGTTAATTTGCCTTCTTTGTTCTTTAGTGCATACATCTGGTTTTTGCCTATCCCAAGTTTTCTCTTCACTGCTTTGACGCTTCTCTGTTCTTCAGAGCATGTTCAATTTTCTCCATGTTATACCTTTTTACATCGGATACCTTACGCTTATTTATCAACTTCCAAAGATCTGCCATTTTTGTTTTGTCTGTTGTATATGGGGCCTTCATGCTTTGACACTTTTTATTGAGGTTCTTTGTCTCCTGTGACAGCTTGCCAGTGTCCTTTCTAGTACCGCACCTCCAACTTCCACTGCACGCTCCAAAATTATACTCATCAGATTATCATTCATTGCGCCAATACTTGTCAGATTATCATTCATTGCGTCAATGCTAAAGCTGGTTTCATCGATAATAGCCGAGTACCTGTTCTGAAGCGAGACTCTGAATTCCTGTACTTTCCCTCTCAGTGGTAACTCATTTATTGGCTTCTTGCGTATCAGTTTCTGTTATTCCTTCTTCATGTCTAGGCGAATTCAAGATCGTACCATTCTATGGTCCCTGCATCGTACCTTGCCAAGCTCTGCCACATCCTGCACGAGGCTTGGGTATGCACTCAGTGTAAAGTCTATTTCGTTCTTACTTTCGCCATTAGGGCTCCTCCATGTCCAGCTATGTTTCCCTCATTTTCGGTAAAAGGTATTCAAGATCTGTAAATAATTCCATTCTGCAAATTCTACTAAAAGCTCCTTTCTGGCATTTCTTGTACCGTTGCCATAATCTCCTACTGCTTGGTCCCCAGACTGCTTCTTCCGTACCTTTGATTGAAGTCGCCCATTAGATGTTAAACCCCATCAAGTGATCATTAATAAGTATATTTTTACGGTTGTTCAGAACATCTCACTCCAAGAATAACTTCCATCCTTGATTGAGCTGAAGCCTATGGTTGATAGTCCACACATATTAAGCTGAAGCCGACTATGTTCCCGTTAAAGAGCAGAGAAAACGTCTTCCAGATGGACTTGTATTTCATGGTGGATGTTCAGAGAGCAATTGCAAACAATATTTCATGTGTTGTTGTAGCTCTCAGGTACAACTTTAGTTACTCAGCGATGAAAAAAAGTGTTCTGCTTCAGCTGTGCTCACAGGCAGAGTTGCCAGAATCTTTAGAAGATGGTGCACGTTTGGGAATAATACCTCTGGGCGATTGGCAACCGCTTGCATCGCAGACATGCTCAGCGTATCTCGCTTCTCTCGCTTTCATTTCGCAGTCTATACTGCTAACTCCCCTTGCAATGCTGATGTTGAGATAATGTTCGAGTATACATGCCAATATACTCTCAGCAGTGGGAAGAGTGGCAGAATTGGGAATGTTCTGTGGCAGAAGCAAAGAAAGCATCTTCAAGGTATGCCGATGCCTCTTAAAGGGCTTATTGAAGTGGTCTATTAAATAGTCCAGGTAAGGCCAAATATACTGAAAGCCTAAAGTGCTCTTCTCCGCCAGCCACTGGCACGTTACTTTGATGAAGCTGCCTGTCTCTGACAAACTGCATTCTTATTTTCGCCAGTTGTCAAGTGTGCACTGGGAGCAGCGTCGCTTTTCGAGAAATAATCATCAAGCGTTATACCGTATGGCTTTTCGGCGCGACCATCGAATCTCATAGAAGGGCACTGATCGACCCAAGACACGAACTACCAAGCAATACGTGTAGGCCTCGTATTTCAAGGGTGACTTCGCATTGCTAGGAAGCAACAAGCTAAGCAGTGTTCGGGCAGTGACTCTGAATGCAAGAAACAAGAACTTTAGCGACGATATATGTCGGCTGGTAAAGTTCCGCCTTAAACACAAGCGCTCGCTTCTTGCCTGGCGGAAAGATTTGCGGGTATAGATTTCCTTTGCTTTCCTTCAGGTGCTGGTAAAGTCGCGCTCGCCCTGTATCTTACTCCTCACGCGAGATGTCTCACGTTTGTGATTGCGCTCATATAGAAGGCTGGTAGTTTCTGTCACGTTGTGATGAAATACCACAAACATTAATCACGTTAAACGTGAAGAAGGTGATGTCAGTAGTCCAATTCCAGTGACTCCCATCAGAATGCCCGAAACAGACAATCAACAGGCATGGACGGTGCACAGTAGAGCCTAAGTAAACGCATGTTGTATGCACTGGCAGTTCTCGTCAGAGTTCACATGCTCTGAAGAATGGGTTATGGTACGCTATGCTCTGAGCAAATCCAGAGTTCATTCCTTCATCACTGGTGAACCGATCACTGAAGATTTTGTGTGGTTCGAGGCTGCTCCTGTTCACGCTGGTGTTAGTACTGGAAACATGAATCGACGTACTATGCTGCACAGTGAAATATTCTGTTACAGTTCTGAATCTGTTCAGGTAAAGAAAAAGTCGGCTGCACGCTTGAAAACAATGGAGGACACCTTGCCGCAACGCTGTCATTTCAGAAAGCCGATAGAAGAGAGCTAGGAAAAAAAAACTAGAACATACCGCGTTTTTTGCACGTACTTAGGTGTTTTAGCTCATACTCCGACAGCTGGTGCGAGTGTACCAATTTCCTTTCATCGTTACCTCTGGATCACGAGTCGGACGACATTTCAGAATGAACAGATAACATTTTCATCATTCAAAACGACATGACCATATCAACAGATTACTCATGGGCATTCGCACAGAAATTTCGGCCCCTGAGATGGACATCCCGCGTACCCCACAATGAGAATGAATATGCATGCGCCATCACAGCAATCGGTAAACTAGAATACACACTCATTGGAGTATAGGGAGCTTGCATGAGCGGCAGCGACGCTATGCACTCTGGGTAGGCAGCTATTTAGAGGTGGTTGGGGAGTGCAGCAGCGCAGTCAAGTTTACGAGCGTTGGCGTAGCTTGCAGGCGTGATCGAGAGCGAGCACGGGACAAACGTAACTCCCAAAAGTGTCGTGCACGATGTCAGCCTCACCGGAAGACTACACCGCTACGCTGTGCCAGGAAGACCTCGAGCTGTACGAAAAAGCGACGTGGGGCCATTCTCGCTTCGTGCGGGCGACTCTGTAAGCGACGTGGACTTGTGGTCGCGCATCGGCAGCTCCGATATTCCTTAACTTATCGTTCCGAAAACAAGTTTGATTACCCGGAAGCTGTTGAAGTTGAGAAAGGTCGTCGAGGACGACAACTTTGTGAGGAGTGGCTGGTTGTGGGAGCCGTGAGTGAAGAAATTCACCGCCGATACTGTGGTCATTGTCACTCAAGTAAGACGTGTTATATTGAGGAGCACTTTTATCGTGCACGTGTGTCGTACTCCACGTAGAATAACAGTGCAGTGGGATGCGAGCAGGCTTCGCTGTTCCTATCCGTGCATGTGCAGTGCGTGACAAGGACCTCGCCATCACTTTTGCCCATGAACAAGACGTCGACAGGGGGGCTTGTAAACACACTGAGGCTTTAACCTGCAGAAACAAATATTAGCATCTACGACAAAATTGAGTAATTTAACACGTCTCACTTGAGTGACGACGACCATGATATCGGCGGGGAATTTCTTCACCCATGTACGGCTCCCGCAACCAGCCACTCGTCATAAACTTGTGACCCTCAAAGGCCTTTCTCGACTTCAACAGCTCCCAGATAATCAAACTCGTCTTCGGAATAAGAAATTGATGAATATCGGAGCTGTTGCCCGCATGTAGCGAGAATCGGTCCACTCAGAGCGAATTCTCGTCGCTTCGTACTGCTCGTGGTCTTTCTGGCACAGCATTGCGGTGTAGTCTTCCGGTGAGGCTGTCATCGTGCACAACATTTCTTGGAGTTAAATTTGCATCGTGCTCGCTCTCGATTACGCCTGCAAGCTATGCTAACGCTCGCAAACACGACTGCCCTGCTGCACTCCCCGACAGCCTCTGACAAAAAAAAAAAATGGTTGCCCACCCAGAGGGCATAGCGTCGCCGCTGTTCATGCAAGCTCCCTATCCCTGGAGCCAGGCAAGGCTTTCGATGCTTCAAAACTTGAAAATTTGATTTCAAGAACACCTTCCCCACACATCATTTGTGGAGACTTCAATGCCCACAATGAAATTTGGGTAGCCCACACACTTGTGCGCGAGAAGTCAAGCTCGCAGAACTACTCTCAAGACATTCTATCGAACCTCTGAATGAGGGCAGTATCACATATATACGAGGATTTTTGACAACCAGTAGCATCCACGTCATCTTCGCAACAAGCTTAGTTGCCCGTAACTTTCACTGGTGCACCGACTTGGAAACACGGGGGAGGGATCATTACTCAAAAATATCAGCTGTTGGTGCGGAGATGTCATCAAGGAAATAAATTACAAGATCTACTGATTGGGATGCATACAAGGACGCCGCTAGGAAAGGAATTACTGCTGCCACCAAGGACGAAGAATTGCTCACTACAATGTCTCTTTGCCTAAGAGCATGCACACGCCTGTTTGCTAAGAATGACAGATTTCCGTCAAACGAAGAGGAGTTTGAAAAACTGTGTGCTATTCGCAGGCGAGCTGAAAGGAAAGTGTTGCGCACAAAGTGTCTTCAAGACCTTCAAGCCTGCCGACGGACACAGCGTAATATCTGGTGTTATCTGGATAAACGTAGCTGGCAAAAATGGTGCGACTTTAGCTCCACATAGACGTTCGTCAACCGGTAGCCAAATTATGGCGGTTCTTTAGAGGCATGTGAACGCCACTCCAACAGCTTCACCCTTTCACCGCACTTTACCTTCACGAACGCAAATCTCTCAAAGAGCTGTCGGAAGGATACTGCATGCACACTGTTATCAACTTTAATACCCTAGAGCTCATCCGCAAGCAACAAGTCTGACTTCTCACGAGAGGCAGTGCCAGCATTGGATTTGCCTTTCGCAATTGAAGAACTGAACACCGCAATCAGCGAATCAAACAGGCACACATCACCCGGTCACGACGAAATAAGCTATGAAGCCATCGCAAAGTTACCCCTACACCTCTCGCCTACGACTCCTAAAATATTATAATTCTTCATGGCTGTCTGGCGAGGTTCCCGCAGACTGGAAACTCTCTAAAATAGGGCCTATTTCCAAACCTTCAAAGCAGCCTATACAAGCTACGCCTCTTTCCGACCCGTTGCCCTGCTAAGTTGGGTTGGCAAGCTTATGGAGCGGATGGTTCATAAACGAATGACTTGTTTTTTAGAAAGCCACGACAACTTTTCCCAAGAAATGAACGGATTCCGTCAAGGCAGATCAGCTATCGAAGTCATCACTCTCGTATCTTCACTTCAAGAGGACCCCTTTGCTGGACGCATTCCAATAGCTATCTTTCTCGACATCAAAACAGCTTTTGACTCCGTTTTTCACCATGCCATTCTTGCAGCCATGGTCAGTTTTGGCCTTGGAGGAAGACTGTATAAATAGATTGAGAGCTATTTAAAGAATAGATGATATATATGTGCACTCTAAATGGTCCCACAAAGTTCTACGCAGTAGAGAAGGGCATATCCTAGGGCGCAGTGCTCAGTCCACTTCTTTTCAACATCACCCTTATACATATAACAAGGATATTGCCGTGAGGAGTGCACATCACAATTTACGTCGGCGATATCTGTATCTGGAGTGCTTCAAGTTCGCGTTTTGTCACCGTACAACGCCTTCAGAAAGCTTTACGGAAACCTCTATACTTATTTGGCTCCCCGTGGTGTGCACTTTTCTCCAGGAAAGAGCACAGCCATCGGATTCACGAGAAAGAAAATGACCAAGTATCCACTCCTCCTCGGTGGCCGGCCACTGACCTATGTACGGTCTCAGGGATTGCTTGGATTAGCCATCGACAGAAGTCTTTCCTGGTCTTCTCAGGGGAAGAAAGTTTGAGTGAGAATAGATGCAGCATCACAACTCTTCAAATTCATGGCGGGAACATCATAAGGATGCAAGTGCCGATCAATGGTCCTGCTTGAGAAAGTGTATATCGAAGGAACCTTGCATTGTTGCCTACCGGTGCTTCATCGATTATCATCAACAAACAAGAGAACTTTAGAAGCCGCACGAAACAATTGCCTACGAATCTGTCTAGGCCTTGCAAAGAGCTCATCAGCTTCGGGAACTGTAGTGAAAGCAGGATGTCTCCCGCTAGATGTCATCTGTACTCAAGAAATATTGCACACTCATTTCCGCCATGTCATACATGGGAAGAAGCATTTTCTGTACCGCATACATCTCACCCACAGCAATTCAGCATTCGGCTAAGCTGTGCAAATGCAGCAGCTTACTGCTATTAGACAGCCAAACAAGTTGATGCCTCCAATATTTCCTCCGTGGACGCTTTCACCTCTTGATATTAAACCATGTGTCCCAGGAATCACTGAAGCGAAAAGACGTATTGCACAGACCGCACCGCTGCAGACTACTCTCTTCTACTTAGCACAGCATTACACTCAGCATTCTCATATTTATACTTATGCCTCAACTACTCAGCATATTTCGTCATATGACCTCTATGTTCCCTCTACAGGACAAAGTCTATCTTATCGGCTACAACGTAGGACATCATCAACGACAGAAGAACTTCATGGAATTAAAGAAGCTGTTCTCTACATCCTGCGTCAAACACCGCACTGATGGGTGATCACCGACTCCAAGGGAACACTACAAATGCTATTCAGCCTTTTAAAGAAAACAAATTATCACCCTATTTCATTTGATGTAGCGTACTTACACCACTTGGCTGTTATCACGGGTCATGCTATCACATTTCAATGAATACTGGCTCATTGCGGTATACTGGCCAGTGAAAAAGCAGATGAAGCGGCCCGCAAAGGACTTCAAAAGCAAAATTACAGGCAAACCTATTTCACTAAATCAGATATGCTTCCCAGCTGGCTAAAAGGCTTGCTTCCAAAGAAAAGAATTAAGAGGCTATGGAACGTCCCGACACATCATTATGCTTTCCTCCACTCTATCGACCCACATCTAAAGACTAAACTACCATCCCAAATCCCTCGACACCTGGGAACTCTCTACCGTGCACCATTTTCGACTGAACAGTGCTTATGGAAACAATTTACGATATCGCTTGTCAAGTAGACAGTCTATACTTTAATAACTGTGGATCCATAGAAACTGTCAAACATATCTTGTTTGAGTGCCGAGCGCATACCGATGAGTGTGCAATCTACGAACACTGCATGCATCTGTTAACCCAAAGAACTTTATCAGTTCATTGTGTCCTGGGCCCTTTCCCCAGCTTCACACAACTAAGGCATGTGGTGAAATTTTTATTCACGTATTTAGACAATATTGATCACCTAGACAAACTGTAGGGGCACCTTGACAACTCATAATAAGTCATGCTGTCAGCACACATCCCCGCCCGAGAGACAAAAAATTGTCTGTTTATTTACTTTTTTTCTTTCCATTTCAATTCCTAATATTTTTTCTCTCTCTCTTCTTGCCTTTCTGTCCCCAATCCCCTTCCCCATGCAGAGTAGCAAGTAAGCGACACACACTAGCCGGTTAAATTCTCTGCTCTTCCATAACGAGCTCTCTCTCATATTCGCAGCGACCAAGTTTTATGTGAGTAGGTATAGTCCAGTCGCACGTGCACTTTTGATTGAGACCAAGTGAACATTTCTCATCGATGATTATACTTGAGCTCGCAGATTGCACGATAAAACCTCTACGATTGAAGTACTTTATTGATACCAATAGTCACAGTGTAACTGAAAGTCTGCCTGAAAACTATAACGTGTGCAAAATAGTGTTGCCAACGTGCAGCATATTTTACAAAAAAAAAAAAAAAATTACGCATTGCGTAATGCAAGCATGCTTGGATGCACGCAGTAAAGTAAAAAAAAAGAATGATAAAAGCTGCCACTGCGTCAGGACGACTTGGCATATAGAGAATAACAAAAAAAAAATCATTCCCATAGGCATGAAGTTACAGACACCAACAGCAATAATTTCGCTCAGCAAAGTAAGCAAAACGTAATTGTAATTATGAATGTACAAAAACACGCTACGTATCCCCCTCATTCCTCGTAGTAAGCGGAGCCCTCCTTGACCTGTCAAACGCACTTCTCCCCGATGAGGACTACGCCATCTATGCTTAACAAACATTGACGATTAACGATGTCTTCTTCGATTAGATGGGTAATTGCAATAATTCGTTTTCGCTGACTAGTCCATTTAATGGTGCGGCGAGAAACTGTTGCTCCAAACGGTCACTGTACCTGTCCTTTGCTGTATTTAGAGTTCTTACAGTACTGACCCACCGCCGTGGTCTAGTGAGATTCTCGGCTGCTAACGCAGGTCTCGGGGTCGAATCGCGGCTGCAGCGGCTGAAATTTCGATGGAGGCGAAAACGCTGTAGGCCTGTGTGCTCAAATTTGGTGCATGTTAAATAACGCCAGGTAGTCTAAATTTCTGGATCCCTCCACTACGGCGTCTCTCATAATCGTATGGTGGTTTTGGGACTTTAAACCTCACATAATACAGTACTTTTATTTACTCTCTTCAGAAACATTCGCGTAGGGAGAAGGCTAATCTTATCACTTTACATACATGTGCATATCTGTTTAAACTCCAAAAGAGTGGTTACTTGGGCTGGTTGGTATTGCATTTTTGAAAGAAATATACTTTCTTAGTGCGTAGCGAACATTTTCAGAAGGAAGATAAAGCCGAGAGATAGGACAGAGCGCACACTTACAACCAATTTTATTGCACAGATGGCAGCAATATATATACATTCAAGAGGGCAAGGAGATCTCACACAGATGAAAGAACAAATGATGGCGCATGCGCCGGACCACCTTATTCCAACCTTGAAATGACAACATAACTGAGAAGATACTCGTATTCGTTATCCGACAGATTGACGGACGGGGCACTTACACACTCAGTTCCCGCGTTGCGAATAAAAAAAGCTTCATATATTTCATGTGCCCTCTTGTCCTTATACCTTGCCATTACTTGGCATTCATCAAACTTCAGTGTGCACCCACAATTTGCACAGTGACTTGCCAAGGGGCTGCCCACTGATCCGCGCATCAAATTTGCGTGCTCTCTAAGGCGATCGTTCAGGCAGCGCCCCGTCTGACCGATGTAGTATCTACCACCTGATAAATGAATCAGACACACATTGCCTATAATACATTCCACAAACATCTTTGCGTGCTTCGTATTGCACCCGATATTTAAAGATCGTCGTAGTTAACTCTTTTACAAAGAGAGCTCAGCTTGTTTTTTGCGGTGAAGACAACCTTTACTTCAGTTTTCTCGACAATCCTTTCTAAGCAGTGCGAAGCTTTGTGCACATAAGAAAAGGCAGACACTTTCGGCTTTTGCTGGTCCTGAGATGCGTGCCGTGCATTCTTGCTCTGCTTAAACACATTCAGAAGGGTTGATTGATATGTGGGGTTTAACGTCCCAAAACCACCATATGATTATGAGAGACGCCGTAGTGAAGGGCTCCGGAAATTTCGACCACCTGGGGTTCTTTAACGTGCACTACATTCAGAAGGGATTCTGATAGGCCCGATAGAAGGTAATCAGGAAAGCCTGTTTTCCTAAGTATGTTAACTTGGTTGCCAAAACTGCTCTGAACCTGGTGATGGCAAGACCTTGACAATGATGCCATTATACATGCTTTGGCAATTCCTCGCTTAACAAGCTTGGAGTGTACTGAATTAAAGGGTAAGAGGGTCTTCTTGGAGCAGGGAACGTATTGCCAGCAAACATGTTCTGGCAGAAACAGAAGCTCCAGGTCTAAAAATCTATGGCGGTTATTGTCAGGGAACTCCGTCATCAGCTGCAGATTGGTCATGTTCTCAGAAAAAATGCTAAAAATCTTGTCGACGTGCTGCCTCGTGTCACACTCTTCTGCACTATAAAAGACTCAAAAATCATCAACGTAGTTGAATACCTTAACGGTATGTGCCTCAGCAAGCCTCGCTTGTATGCGTTTGTCATAAGGAGCCAATAAAATGTCACTGAGGACTGGAGTTAAACAAGAACCAATACACACGCCCTGTCTTTGAATGTACCATTTGTCATTTCTCAAGACGAACGTCGACTGCAAATAAAAGTTCAGAAGTTCAAGAAAGCTATCTACGTCAGTTCCACAAAGTGTACAAAAAACATCCTCACCATATTCCTGGATGCACTCTTTCACCTCCTCGCACAGAATCTCCTGAGGTAAGGGAATAACATAAGTCCTTAATGTCCACGGAAAACGCACAGGCATTTGGGGGACACCTATCACGTAGAAAGTCTGAGACGTCCTGGGGTTTTCTTAAGATGAACGGATCTTCAATGGTCAGGGCTGTAATATGCATTTGTCGATACTTTCCAACAAGTTTTTGCCAGGAGTCACGCTCTGATACGATGACCCGAAAACTGTAGCTATTTAAACTACCGCCGATAATGACGTCACAGAGAAAAACCGATTCCTGTGCGCCCCCCCCCCCCCCGTCGGGTCTGTGTGACCCCCCCCCCCCCGAAAAATATTTCTGGCTACGCCCCTGGTTCATCCGCTTACAGCGCCTAACTAAAGCGTGCATATATCCTAAGTGATCGTCAAGCCGTGAACACGTCACGAAGTAGCGCTTTTCGAGAGCCATGTCCTCGTGATGCACAAGCAGCATACGACGATCTCCCGTAGCGAGCGACGGGCTAATAGAGGTTTTTAGTTTGACGTTTTTACGCTCCGCTTAGCAGCTAAGCGGTGCGGGAACGCGAGTGCGCATGCGCCCTCCGCTAAGGCCTTAAGCGGGTTACCGGAGCGGGGAATACGCAGCCTAAGCGGAGCGTCGCTGCCGTTTTTGCAAGCAGAAGCGGGACAACGCGCGCGCCCTCTCTCGTGCGTGCAGCAACTTTGCTCATTTCAAGGTGGCTTCCTCCGGAGATGGCACGCTTTCCGCGAGTGCTGCAGCTTCGCCGTCACCTGCCCAGTGCAAGCCGCGAAAACACAGTTTCAACGGTGAAAAACAAAAACGCTGCCACCACACACGCGTCAAAATTAAGCGCAAACAACACACAGTGAATCGCGGAGGAAGGAAAAGGTAAGGAGAGGCCCTGACGTCACTCGTTGTGAAGCCGCGATGAAGCCGGAAGTCGGCCATATTGAGTAGGCAAATTCTCCTCTCTTGTTTACATACGAATGCGAAGCAGAAGGCGCGACTCCCTCTCCGGCTCGGAAAGCACGTGGGCTGCGCAGCGCGTGTGTCGTGACGATCCGAAACTAATGGAACTGGGCTCATCACTCAAAGCCAGCGGGACACCTTCAGCGAAATCGCTTCGTCCGAGTAATAACAGAGTAACAGCTCGCTGACAACGAAGCAACTACGAAAGAACGCGCGCTAGATGCACTGACAACGGCGAGTGCTTTCACGTCATTAATTGAGCAACTGTACAGACAACACGATCGGTCGTGCGCCTTCTACGGTTGCATTCCGGTTGATTCTAGGGTTAAGTCCTTCTCCTGAAGCAGGCGTGCACGTAGCTTCTTGTCGACGATACCGCACACTATCTGGTCCCTCACCATCGTTCTGCTTTACGCGCTCAGCAAAGACACAACCACACGAGACGCTAGCTAGCAAGGGACTGTTTATTGATGGCTACCGCGCCGCGCGCGCGCCCTCTCTCAAGGTGGCCAGGTGAGGTGGGATCATCCCGATTTATTAAGCGGTGGCCCGCCTGGTACATCCTCCTTTTTCTTTAGGTGATGTAGTCGGCAAAGCGCGTCGGTGCTCTACGTGGCCTAGTTGATCTTCTGAGACTCGAGTCGGCTGCTTCTTGTGCCTGGCAAGTGACCTTATGCTGGGACGGGACCACGTCGGGGTCCCTTGATGGTTGACTTGCAATGGGTGGTGCACGTGCAGCTGACTGGTTCAGTAGAGCATCCGATGCAGGCGCCTGTTGTGACGGATGTCGTTCCTTTCGTGATGCGGATGCTGTTGTCAAATCGGGCGCTGTATCTGATGTTGAATGTTGTCTATGCTGTATAGGCGACGGGATTATCGGTGCGACATCCTTGTCATCCAGTGGGTCTAAGTGTTCGGGCGTCCTTTTTAGATGCTGACGATTCCTTCGATAACGCCGGCCTTCATCTGTACAGACTATGTAAGATCTAGGGCCAGCAAGTTTCTCTACTCGGGCTTTCGGAAACCACCCCTTGTCGTTTCTTATTCTGACGACGTCCCCTTCGGAGAGAGGTGTGAGAGGTATGCCTTTGCCGTGATCCTGTGGATGTTTCCGCACTGACGATGTCGAAGCCGATGAGAAGTCTGGAAGTCGTCCCCGAAGCATCCGTCCCATAAGGAGCTGACTTGGTGTGCGTCCGTCTATCAGGGGCGAGATTCGATAATTGAGCAGTGCAACCCAGAACTCCTCGCCAGCGTACTCACTTTTCTTCAAGAGGCGCTTTACGACCTGTACCCCTTTCTCAGCTAGACCATTGGCCCTGGGGAAGTGTGGACTGGATATGGTATGAGTAAAATCGTATTTTACTGCAAACTGTCTAAACTCTCGCGATGTGAACTGTGGTCCTCCATCGGTACAGACTTCAATGGGTATACCGTGGCGAGCAAACATGGTCCCTAGTGTGTCCACTACGACCTGACTTGTTGACTGAGGCAACTGTTCCACTTCTGGGTAGTTGGAGTAGGCACAGTACGCAACCAGGTAACGCTTGCCCCCATGGTCAAATAGGTCGACACCAATTCGCTGCCACGGCCGCGTTGGGATTTCCCTCGATAACAGTGGCTCTGAAGGTTGCCGGTAGGCAAAGTGCTGACATGTGGCACACTTGCTAATGAGTGACTTGATGTCAGCATTCATCCCAGGCCAGTACATCAGAAGGCGTGCTCTGGCTTTGCACTTGCTCATTCCCAAATGGCCTTCATGAAGACGTTGCAGCATGGATCGCCTCAGACTCTTTGGGATTACCACCCTGCTGCCCCGCAAAAGCACTCCATCAACATATGACAGTTCTGACAAACATGGAGCTAGTTCGCCTGAGACTGGTCGTCCTTCCTGGAGTGCCTCCACCACTTGCTTGAGGTATGGGTCCGCCAGGATTGCAGAGGTAAGTTCAGTCTTCGTGTTCTCACTTACGATGCTGGCTAGCACGCGAGTCGCATGGATGCATACGTCTTGTTCGCTTTCTCCGTCACTCGGTTGGGTTCCTGGAATTCGGGACAGTGTGTCCGCCACTAGCAGATGCTTCCCAGGAACATATTGCAATTTGATATCAAAAGGCATTAGCCTCAAGAAATAGCGCTGCAATCGTGGCGGCATTTCACTCAGGTTCTTTTGTGAAATAGCAAGCAAAGGTCGGTGGTCTGTTTCGACTGTCACTGATAACCCCAGTACGAACTCCCGGAAACGCTCACAAGCAAACGTCACGGCCAGCGCTTCCTTTTCAATTTGGGCATATTTTGTTTCAGCCTTTGAGAGCACCCTTGAAGCATAACCCACTGGGCGCCAATCTTGGTCATGGAGTTGAAGAAGAGCAGCACCTACTGCAAAGCTTGATGCATCAGCTGAGAGTTTCGTTTGCTTCACTGGGTCAAAAACTGCGATCACTGGAGCCGATGTCAAAGCCTTAATAAGATCTTTCCATTCTTGGTCATGGTGAACTTCCCATATGAATTCAACATCATTCTTTATCAATGACCTAAGGGCGTCAGTTCTTTTTGAGAGATTAGGTATGAATTTGCCAAAGTAATTCATAATACCTAAAAACCTTTGAACTTCCTGTTTACTCGACGGCTTTTGCATGTTGGCAACGCATTCAATGAGACTAGCATCGGGTTTTATTCCTTCTTTGCTGATACAATCTCCCAGGAATTTAACTTCGGCCTTCGCGAACAGACACTTTTCTTTGTTCAGTGTCAGGCCAGCCTTTCTCGCTGCCATCAGTGCTGCACGCAGGCGTTGATCATGCTGCTCTTTTGATGCACCCCAAATTAAAATATCATCGACATATACGCGTGTGCCCGGCAGGCTTTCAAACACTTCCGTCATTGCCTTCTGAAATACTTCGGGGGCGGACGCGATACCAAATGGCAGGCGCAAAAATCGGTATCTTCCGAACGGCGTGCTAAAGGTGCAGATCTTTGAAGTGTCTTCGTCTAAGGGGATCTGGTGAAACCCGCTATTGGCATCAAGCTTGGTGAACATCACCGCTCCTGCCAGCTCTGCTTCTATTTCTTCACGTGAGGGTAGCTGATAATGCTCGCGTTTAAGGCTTCGATTAATGTACCGCGGGTCTAGGCATATTCGCATGCGGCCATTCTTCTTCATAATAAGAACAAGTGGACTCACCCAGTCTGACGGCTCTTCCATTTTGCATATGATGCCCTGCGAGACCATCCGGGCCAACTCCTGCTTAAGTGGCGCTCGCAGTGCGTGTGGCACTTTCCTCGGCGGCATGATCGTGGGGCGCGCATCATCCTTCATTGCCAGCGAATATGGTCTACGGATGCAGCCCAGACCGTGGAATAACTCCGGGAACTCGGTGACCCAGTCGGTGCTAACGTCACTTCTTGAAGATACATCGTGAACGCGGGAAATCAGCCCGAAACGTTCTGCTGCATTCAATCCGAGTAGGACTTGCTTGCCTCTCTTGACCACAAAAAAACTGATATTCTCTTGCTGCTCTCCTAGACGTAGTGGCAGACTGATAACGCCCAAATGATGTATTTTGCTTCCTTCGTAGTTAGTAAGTACTGTGGTCGATGGCCGCACCATGGTCGGCAAACGCATCCTGCGAAAGTACGAGTACGGCAATATGTTCGCTTGCGCTCCTGTATCCACTTTCAGTTCTGTCGGGTGCCCGGCAAGGTCCCCTGCCACCGTCCAATCCTGATTTTTGGACACGTTTCTGATTTGTACCGTGAGAACTTGAATGTCTTCATCGGTAGCGTCCGAGGACTCCTCCAGTGCATCTTCTGTTGCAGCGACGCCTAACTCATGAACGCCGCGTCTACTCCTGCAGCAAGCTGCAAAATGGTTTCTTTTGTTGCACAGCGTGCACGTTTTTCCAAACGCTGGGCAGCGTCTTGGTCCGTGAATCTTGCCACAGTAGCCACAGCGTCGACGTTGTCCGCTCGTACGAGACTGTCCGGCAGCGTTTGCAATTTTTTCGACTCTCTGCACTTTCGCTTCGCTTTCAAGAGCCCGGTTCTGCGTTGCTGCCAGTTCCGCGGCTTTGCAGATTTCTACAGCTGATTCTAGGGTTAAGTCCTTCTCCTGAAGCAGGCGTGCACGTAGCTTCTTGTCGACGATACCGCACACTATCTGGTCCCTCACCATCGAGTCCCTAAGTTCGCCAAAATTACAAGTCTGTGCTTTCAACTGAATGTCGCGCAAAAACTGTTCGAAAGGTTCACCATCCTGTTGTTGCCGACTGCGCAGAACGTACCTCTCGAATGTCTCGTTGCACCGAGGCGTGCAGTAGTCTTCGAAGGCTTTGACGATCGAGTCATAGTCCTCTCGTTGTTCTGCTGATAGAGGTAGGGTGTTAAACACTTCAATTGCCTCTGGGCCCGCGACGTGTAGAAAGATGGCAGCCTTCTGTGCTGGCGTCCGTTTCTTGTTGGTCTCAGTAGCTTTGAAGTAGAGTTCGATTCGTTGGCGGAACTTTTTCCAGTTGTCGGCCGGAGTATTTGTCAGTACAAGTGGCTCGGGTGGTGGTAGGCAGTCCATCTTCAGCGCAGGGTTCGACTGTTACACTTCTGACACCACGTTCTGCTTTACGCGCTCAGCAAAGACACAACCACACGAGACGCTAGCTAGCAAGGGACTGTTTATTGATGGCTACCGCGCCGCGCGCGCGCCCTCTCTCAAGGTGGCCAGGTGAGGTGGGATCATCCCGATTTATTAAGCGGTGGCCCGCCTGGTACACCTTCTACGGTTGCATTCCGCCACGCGACTGACGCAGCGTCCTGCCACTGTGTCCGTGTTTCGCGTGAAACTCACCTGCGTCAGCATTCTGCGACCGCGGTGACTTTGAGCACGGTGCTAGTGACAGTTGAACGTGGTTGCTGTTACGTTGAGATTACATGCAATGCTGGTGGAGAGTGTACCAAGCGGAACAGAAAAGGTGTTTTAATACGCACATGCAAGTTGTTACTGTACACACACAACACGAAACTACGTATGTGCACATGGTCCTCACGGCGTCTTGCTGGGCTCAACAGCGTCGTCCGTTGTCACAAGCAGGAGCACTGCTCAACCGTCACTGACCTGCAAGGCGTTCGTCGTCATTCAGCTTCGTCATGGTGCCCAACGCCATTTCGCTGAACACTAACTGCTTCATCCGCCGCACGACACATGGATATGCACTTGTTCTACGCACTGTTGAAAACCCGTGATGGACAAAGAGATTTGTAAACGTTGCTAAGAGTAATGTAACAGCCAGACGAACACTGCGTAACCAATAACGCGGCGCCGAGCACAGATATTGTCCGCCACGGCTCAGCACGAGACCGGCGGAGGCACACATTCCGCCGCCAGCCGCGGCCGCTCACTGCTAGACCAGCTTCACTGCGCAACACGTAACCATAACAACGCCGCCATTGCGCCTACTGAATATGGCCGCCATGATGTCATTTCCGCCACATTTTTTACGCCCTGCGCCGGCTGGGCATGCCCTCTCTTTACCTTTTTCCTTCCTCCGTGCAGTGAATGCTTGCAATGGGTCTGGAATGGAACCTTGCTGGCTTTTGAGCGGCTACTATCAAGCCAGAGCTTGCTTCTTTGTCAAAAAAATAGACGGTTAATACATTGAAAGTGGATTTCTGAATACTTCATGACAAGATAATTTATGCGTCATTGTTTCGCTTTGTATACGTGAAAAAAACGTTTCTTTATTCTGTTTACCGACGATGAAAACGACCAGAGGGCGCTGCAACTGCGGAAGGTCCGCTTCACTGCCGGCAACAAATAACTAGAGGTTTTTAGTTTGACGTTTTTGTGGTCTGCCCCGCTCCGGGAGCACCCGCGAAGCCGCAGCGGAGCGGCGGCTGATTTTTCTCTTTTAGTTATTTGTTGCCGGCAGCGAAGCGGACCTTCCGCAGTTGCAGCGCCCTCTGATCGTTTTCATCGTCGGTAAACAGAATAAAGAAACGTTTTTTTCACGTATACAAAGCGAAACAATGACGCATAAATTATCTTGTCATGAAGTATTTAGAAATCCACTTTCAATGTATTAACCGTCTATTTTTTTGACAAAGAAGCAAGCTCTGGCTTGATAGTAGCCGCTCAAAAGCCAGCAAGGTTCCATTCCAGATCCATTGCAAGCATTCACTGTGTGTTGTTTGCGCTTTTGACGCGTGTGTGGTGGCAGCGTTTTTGTTTTTCACCGTTGAAACTGTGTTTTCGCGGCTTGCACTGGGCAGGTGACGGCGAAGCTGCAGCACTCGCGGAAAGCGTGCCATCTCCGGAGGAAGCCACCTTGAAATGAGCAAAGTTGCTGCACGCACGAGAGAGGGCGCGCGCGTTGTCCCGCTTCTGCTTGCAAAAACGGCAGCGACGCTCCGCTTAGGCTGCGTATTCCCCGCTCCGGTAACCCGCTTAAGGCCTTAGCGGAGGGCGCATGCGCACTCGCGTTCCCGCACCGCTTAGCTGCTAAGCGGAGCGTAGAAACGTCAAACTAAAAACCTCTACTAAAAGAGAACAATCAGCCGCCGCTCCGCTGCGGCTTCGCGGGTGCTCCCGGAGCGGGGCAGACCACAAAAACGTCAAACTAAAAACCTCTAATGAAGAGGCGTGCTGAGCCAACATGGCGGGCACAGCCAATCAGGGGCTTCGAAACATCCTTCGAACATTTTATTTTTGTGCGCTTGTTTTTAAAGATAGGAGCCAGTTGAGGTGAAAAATTTAAACATAGAGAAATGCTCTTTCTGATGAGCCGATGAGCCCAAGAAGCCGGCTCCCAGCCGTGCCATCGCGAAGCTATATATATATATATTTTTAGGCAGCGTCTCGTGCGCCGCGCGGCGCAGCAGCCATCCCCACACAAAACTGGCTGCTGCGCCGCACGGAAGTGACGTCACTTTAAAAAAAATTAACGTAAAGCTATTTAAATGTGCAAATAATTACATTATAATGCAATAAACTTACAAAAGTGTCATTAAACAAGTGTGTAACGTGTTTTTATAGTGCATAAATTAATTATTAACGCATTGTGTAAAAATACTTGTTTTGTATACTGTTTTTGTGATATTAGTATAAATTGCTCAATTTAACAACCTAATAAATTATTTGTTAATGATTGTTTTGTGCTCGAGGGTGCAGCGGGTTTGCCCCTGGTTTCGGTTTGGAGCGTATTTTGATCCTACGACTACCCTAATACAGTACATGTGTACAGTATCGTACACATACAGTACACATACGTACAATATCGCACACAATATTGTACAGTACATGTGTACGTTCTACATCGCAATGTGCCATGTCAACAGCATTCGCCGAACACCGTGTGATAAATCTGCATCGCAACGTCAACAGAGTGTTTCTTTGATAGACCGAGAGGAAATCGGTGGTCTGGCGTCAAATTAATGTGCATCCTTGCCTGTCGACAGAGTGTTTCTTTGGTAGACAGAGAGGAAATCGGTGGTCTGTTGTCAAATTAATGGGCATCCTTGCCTTTCGTTCGCGAAATCTATGCGTCCAGTGACGCTGTTCTGGTACCACGTCTACTGCGGCGCGTTTTTCTGTCATCAGAGCCTCAATAAATAGCGTGAACAGCATTGCTTACCCAGTGGCGGAGGAAACGATGCAGTCAGTTGCATCGTTTTCGCTTACGGGCCTGGAGTTTTGTGTGTCCTTGTACGTCTCGGCAAGAAAGTGCATCGATTGTTGAACAAGCGTATAAATGTCCTATTCTGCGAGGATAATCAAACATTCGAAATCAAAGGAGGCGGCATTCAGGAAGATCAGTCCAATATGTGCTTAGGAGAAACTTGTTAACTTGTGTCGCAGATAGTACATTATTGTTATTGATTTCAGCAGTGCTCTGAGGGACGAGGATCTTTCAGTGCGCTGCTAGAATCAAGAATGCGATCCAACTTGCGTATGCAATTTTCAGTTTTCATGCAGCACATTATTGATCGCCTTATATGAAAAAGTTAACAAAAAGTCATTTATGTACGTGCTATGCATGCCACGTTAAGCTTCTGTGCTAACTATACCCTTGCACTGGATATTAAAATGTTTACATGCTTACACTCTGAGGAAGAGATGGTCCGCTTATTTCTTTTAAACAAATCTGGAATGTTGGCCATGTTGTCGCTTGTGCCTCTAGACCAGGTAGTCGTGTCTGGACCACCAAGCAAACCAGCTTGACCTCCCTCATGCCCAGGGTCACACATCTTAATTCATGCGGCTACGATGTGCTGGTGCACTTCCACTAAGTATGAGTTGAATATGTTCGCAAATAGACTGCCATATAAAGCACTTGCAGGTGCTCTTCGGTTTTCTTTTCTTTTTTAACGCGTTATAGTGCAGCGATTGGTTCGCAGGTAGGACTTGCAAACCTTGTACAGCTATGGACGGGGCTGGCTATTGTAGCTTCGTATGCATGTAGAAACCTTTTCCAAGTAGAAAGGTTATTATCATCAACATAAGAGAAAGGTATACAAGCTGTTTTCATCCAACCTTTCTTCACAAATGAGATAAAGATGACTAACCCATTACTACTTGAATTACTAGCCATACTGTACAGGTTGCCATCAATTTAATTAATGCAACACCCAACATTAAAACCACACTAATTCATTAATTTCACCTGTGACGACAATGTTAGTACAGTCAGCATTAGGCTGGCAATCCTGGCACTGCACGAGAGCCTCTTTTAATGTTGCCTGTAGCAGCTAGATTACAAAAGCACTACAATTTTGTCGAAAAACTCACATGATCTACGAAGTCTTCACCTCTCGCTATTGAGGTGACCAGGGCATGGTTGGAAGTGCTGCGATCATATGTCTGACTAAGGAGCTGAAGTGCTTGCTTTATGTGTGATGCCTGTATTGCGTTGATTTGCTTGCATCGGATCCATGCATTCATTGTGCACGATGACCTAAACTGATACGACACATGCATTTTAATCTCTCATAACATAGACAGATTAAGAGATGCCCTTCTTGGCTACTTAGTTCATAACTGAAGCTCAACAGTGGCAGGACAAAAACATGTGGGTCTAAAGGACCGGGCAAAATCCTCCTGACCTTATATGATGGTCTACTGACAAATTTTGTCGCCTCCTCACCTACGCCAAATTTAGTGTTAGTTATAAACGTTTGGCGATTTTAAACTTCCAGGCTTCAGTTTTGTCACTTTATCTATCTCGGCTAGTGATAAGGTAGCCCATGCCTTACTATAAGAGCTTGTTAAGACTTTCGCCTAACTCTCTGCAGTTTATTACGAAGCCTACACAAATTGTAGGTTCTGATTTTGATGAGATAAACCTTGAAACTTCTTTTTCTGAGAGCCTTTTAGCTCTATGTTCTCCCCATTTTTTTTTAACAAAATTAGACGCCGGTCAAAACTACCCGAACTCATGATATGACACATACCTGTTACAAAAGTACGGTGTAGTAAATGTGCATTTTTGCCTCAAAGAGCCAATAAAAAGAAGAAACAAAAATGTCTGTGTAGGTCTACACTGTACCCTATTAATCCTTGGGAATTCAACAGCAAGTGATATGGATTACAGAAAAATGCTCAAAGCCTCAAGCCGTCAGTTGAGGTGCTGTGCACTATCATCATCAGCCTGACTACGTCCACTGCAGGACAAAGGCCTCTCCCATGTTCCGCCAGTTAACTCGATCCTGTGCTTGCTGCTGCCACTTTACACCCACAAACTTCTTGATCTCATCTGCCCACCTAACCTTCTGTCTCCCCCTAACTCTCATGCCTTCTCTGGGAATCCAGTTAGTTACCCTTAACGACCAGCAATTGTCCTGTCTATGCACTACATGCCCAGCCCATGTCCATTTCCTCTTCTTGATTTCAACTTAACCCCGTTTTGTTCCCTGATCCACTCTGCTCTCTTTTTGTCTCTTAAAGTTACACCTACCATTTTTATTTCCATTGCTCGCTGCGTCATCCTCTATTCAAGCTGAACCCTCTTTGTAAGTCTTCAGGTTTCTGCTCCATAGCTAAGTACCAGCAAGATACAGCTGTTATATATCTTCTTCTTGAGGGATAGTGGCAATCTACCTGTCATAACTTGAGAGTACTTGCCAAATGTGCTCCACCCCATTCTTATTCTTCTAGTTACTTCAATCTCTTGGTTCGGCTCCGTGGTTATTACCTGCACTAAGTAGACATAGTCTTTTACTAAAAACTCGCCCTCAGCTTGACGACTTAACTCATCGCCACAGAACTGCCCGCCTTTCGCTTCTCCACAAGCTCTATCATCACCCATACCTTCACCGCATTTTCGAAGCACCAACAGTCATCTTTCCACGCACAGACCATATCTTCAAGATAAAATGTATAACTTGTCGCTCAGCTCATTACGCTAATTCCTTCATTCCCCGAACAATAGTTGCATGGAATAGCTTGCCATCCCACATTGCCACTCAAGCAGATTTCCCAACATTTAACGAACTTTTACTCGACATTTCCGACTAGATATCCACCGCGCTTACTCTCATTAAGCTTCTTCATATGTACATCAGTGTTTATTTTTCTTGTTATCATGTGTTAATGTTTTTCACGACCATTGTACACGCTTGATTTGTATTATTTATGTGCTAATTGCGAACTTTTGTATCTTAAGATCATGCCATCATTTTAGTTTTTTTTCCTTGTATACTGTATTTGTTAGTGCCCTTAATTTATGTTTCCAGTATTCAATATTTCATCTCTACTTAATTTTTCTTTTTTTCATAGTATCTGATTTTGGTTGTTGTTGTTGCTTTTTGTATTTAGCTCGCTTTCATTATTTTGTTTAATCTTGTTTTTAGACTGCATAAGCGTACAAAAATTTGTTTCATGTGTCCGTTCCCCTATGTAATACCCCTTCGGGGGCCTTTAGGGGTATTATGAAATAAAAAATAAATAAACAACTTGAAGTGCACTATTAACTATCTTGAAGCACTGCTCTCTTCCGAGGTTGTTGTACATTACTTTCGTTTTCTGCAGATCAATTCTAAGACCCACCGTTCTGCTCTCCTTGTCTAATTCTTTATTCGTGAGTTGGAATTAGTCCCCTGAGTTACTCAGCAATGAAATGTCATCGGCAAAGCGCAGGTTACTAAGGTATTTTCTATTAACTCTTATCCCTAACTGTTCCCATTCTAGGCCTCTGAAAACCTCCTGTAAGCACGTGGTAAATAGCATTGGGGAGATTTTATCCCCCTGCCTCACACCCTTCTTGATTGGTATTCTGTTGCTTTCTTTATGAAGCATTAGGACAGCAGTTGATCCCCTGTAGATGTACTCCAGGATCTTTGTATATGCTCCATCGACGCTCTGATTCCGCAGTGTTTGCATGACTGATGATATTTCTACTGAATAAAACGCCTTCTCGTAATCTATGAAGGGTATGAATAGTGGTTGGTTATATTCTGAGCATTTCTCTATTATTTGATTGATAGTATGAATGTGGTCGATTGTTGAGTATCCTGTTCGAAATCCTGCTTGTTCCTTTGGTTGATCGAATTCTAATGTTTTAATAACTCTGTTAGCAAGTACCTTTGTAAATAACTTGTATACTACGGACAGCAACCTGGTCGGCCTGTAATTCTTTTAGTCCTTGTCATCTCCTTTCTTATGTATTAAGATGATGTTAGCATTTTTCCAAGACTCTGGTACCCTTCCTGTCAGGAGACACCTCGTAAATAGGGTGACTAGTTTTTCTAACACAATTTGTTCTCCATCTTTCAGCAGAGCTGATGTTACCTAATCCTCACCAGCAGCTTTGCCTCTTTGCATGCTCTCCAAAGCTTTTCTGACTCCTTCTATCATTACTGGTGGGGTGTCATCTGGGTTACTGCAAGTTCTTATAGTATTAAGGTCGTGGTTGTCCTGACTACTGTACAGATCTCTGTAAAACTCCTCCGTTATTTTAACTATCCTATCCATATTGGTAGTTATTTTGCCTTCTTTGTCCTTTAGTGCATATATCCAATTTTTCCCTATTCCAAGTTTCCTCTTCACTGTTTTGACGCTTCCTCCATTTTTCAGAACATGTTCAATTCCCTCTATGTTATACCTTCTTACATAGAATACCTTACGCCTATTAATCAACTTCGGAAGTTCTGCCAGTTCTATTTTGTCTGTTGTACTTGAGACTTTCATGCTTTGACGCTCTTTAATGAGGTTATTCGTCTCCTGGGACAGCTTGGCAGTGCCCTGTCTAAGTACCGTACCTCCAACTTCCACTGCACACTCTATGATGATATTCTTCAGATTATTATTCATTGCGTCAACGCTAAGGCTGGTTTCCTCAATAAGAGCCGAGCACCTGTTCTGAAGGGAGACTCTCAATTCCTCTACTTTCCCTCACAGTGCTAGCTAATTGATTGGCTTCTTGCGTATCAGTTTCTGTCGTTTCTTCTTCAAGTCTAGGTGAAATCGAGACCGTACCATTCTATGGTCACTGCATCACACCCTGCCAACCACTTCCACATCCTGCACGATGCCTGGGTGTGCACTCATTATAAAGTCTATTGCCTCATCTGTCCTCCTAACCTCACTGAGTTTTATTACATCCCATTTAACACCCTCTAGCTCCTCGAGTAGTACAGCTAGGCTTCCCTCACTAGATAAGGTTCTAGTGTTAAACGTTGCCAAGTTCAGGTTCCAATGGTGGCCTGTCTGGATCCAGAGATTCTTAGCACCCTCTGCTGCATTGCAGATCTGACCGCCACCGGGGTCAGTTGCTTCGCAGCTGCTGGGGACTGAGGGCCGTGAGTTATTTGACGTATGCATGTGGGAGGTAGTAACCAGATACTGCACCCGGGTGGCCAATCCATCTCTGGTGAGAACCCCCCCCCCCTTAGCTCGGGTCCGTGGTGTCACTACACACTAAACGCCTGCTTATGCAGACGCCCCTGCGTGTCCACTGTGCTATGTAATAAACCCTGGAGATTTTGGAATGTAATATAAGCCGCATTTATATCCTGATCCATCTGAACATTGACTAGCTGAATGGCGTCTATTCTGCCTATCTTATTATAAAAGCATTCTCATCTGTTTTCACTCTTGAAATGGTTACTCCTTTTCGAATCTTTAGTTCATTTCATGATTTCTCTATTCTATGCAATAAATTTGTAGTCGTCAGTAAAGATGGTATTTTTTTTTTATTTACAAACAATAAAAATGCTGCAAGTATAGATCTCCTTGTTTTTAGCCACGATATATTAAAATATATTTGGGAGCATTTTTGAAGCCTTTACTGCACTTTTTTTATTGATCATTATCCTTTTGCTGCATTCCTCATCACTGGTGTGAAGCCAAGTTATGCAATGTTCTAATCAGGCACCTGCCCTGATTCTCTAAACTACAGACTCATTCCTTTCACTTACACTTTTTCCAAGCTCCTCGAACGCAACATTCAAACTCAAATAAATAATTATTTCAAAGATTACATCATGTTTAAATAGCACAGTTTCTGTAAGGAATTTTCTTGTGATCATCAGCTGACATAATTTACTCATGGCTTATTAATAGACACTGGCTTTCAAGTTGAAACCTTGTTTCCCAGTTTTTTTCGGTGCACTGATTGGGTCTCCGACCATAGGCCTGTATTCACTAACCATCCTCGGTGTTACCTCAAGTTTTTGTTATCGGTTGTAAGCCTTTATTGCGCTTGATGTACAAAGTTGGCCAGTATTCGTGAACCAGTCTTGTTGTAGTTTTTTACCTCCTTACCATTTTCGTGCCTTTATAACACAAGTAGAGGGTACAAAAGCTTGAGGAGAACTCGAGGAAAGGCCAAGGTTGGTTTGTGAATACGGGCCATAGACTCTGTAGTTAACACAACTGAAAATTCACACACACATCTTAGTATACAAGGGTTCCTCTGATATCGCAGTCAATTCACCTCTGTTAATGGCTCTAACTCTTCGACAGCTCAAGTAACATTCGGCACTCCGCAGGGAAGTTTCCTTGGTCCCCTGTTCTTTTCTAATATTTGTTAATGATTTGCCTGAATGTATTTTTTCTCAAACTAGACTTTTTCACTGATGACCTCATTTGTAGTGTACTGAGCCATGAAAAGTAACCCTGGCTATCAGTTATTATAAAGCAACCTCTGTTCAATTACAACTTGGTGCTCATCATGGCTACATTTCTAAATAAGTGTAAGGATAAACTTGTCACGTTTACAAAAAGTTTTATGCTGCTTTCTGAACTTCACATACTCCAAATACATAAATGTTGATTCAGCTTGCACTGACAACTATTTAAATGTTCATTCTATGTTTGACCTGACATACCTATTTCGCTTTGTAGTTGCCACTA
The DNA here is from genome assembly GCF_043290135.1 of Rhipicephalus microplus. NCBI lineage: Eukaryota > Metazoa > Arthropoda > Arachnida > Ixodida > Ixodidae > Rhipicephalus > Rhipicephalus microplus. The sequence continues at coordinate 7,322,462 of NW_027464587.1, read as the reverse complement.
CCTCTCTGCCTCTCAAATTGTAATCTACAACATGCTCCTGCACAGGTGCTTAATCTCACCCACTTTACTTTAATTCATCCTAAAATATAGAGTATACTTCATAGATGTGGCACCTGAATTAGGCCTACATCATAGGTAACATCGATCTCTCCAAAAAAATGCAACAGATTTTTTTTTTTTTTTTTCTGATTACTACAATTTCATTGGTGTGTCAGTCCTAAAGGCTTGTGCTGGTCTTGATAACCTTTACCATCATTGTACACTAGTTTGTTTACCTCTTTTTTATAAGATATACTGCCACTCATTACTTCATTTTTTTTCCAATCATATTTCCACATCACCATCGTCCTTTCAAAATTAAACTTAAGCTTGCTGTACTTCCATCTTTGCTAAATCATTCATCCCTAAAACCATTATCGAGTTGAACTGGCTGCCTCCTTATATTACAACTAAAATTAATACACTTAAATTTAATAAACTTATTAAAAATATTACCCATTTGTAGGCTGTCTCACTAGAGCTTTTCTATTTTCAGAATTGCATTTTTGTATATTTTGTTTGTTATGTCACACTTTTTTAGGTGTTTGTTTGATGAGTATTGTTGTTCTGCTATTTATTGATGCTACAGCCTATCTGTTTTTCCCTCCTCTTTATGTAATATATCCCTACAAGTAAGGGCCTTGAGGCATTTCTTGCAAGAAAGTCAGTAAATGACAATTTTAATGTACCAAAGTCTCCTTCCCTTTTAAATGAAACCACTTCATGAATTTTTAGGCTAGTTAGTCATTATCAATAAAGTTTGTGAATGTCTTTTTTATGCCATTTCTAAGCCTGAAGAAAAAAATAGCAAGAAAATACTTTAGCCACAAGAAAATCATTTTTTATTCAAGAGAAGCATTTGCATGTATAGGCTGGTGCACATGTATGCACTTATATTTTCAGAGGTGGTGCCGCTTCAGTGGCTCATACAGTACTCGCCTACTCACCCAATAGATGCAGCTTTGATTAATCCAGGCACCATGGTTGCATTTCTGTAGAAGTGAAATCCTAGAGAACCACGTCTGATGGAATACTAGGGCACAATAAAGAACCCAATGGGGTTCAAATTGTCTGGAGCCTTCCAATACACTGTCTCGAAAAGGTCGTACTACTTTGTTAAAGTCTGTAAACTTAAATTTAGAGGCAAAACTCTAAAGTAAATGATAACAGTACACTGATGAAGTCATGCAATAAAAGTTTGGACACAGCATGGTAGAGTTGACGTGTTAGAATTAATGGTGTGAAAGTATTTGAAAAGTGCAAGTAATATTGTGCAGTACCATTCAATTTGGTCTTTTGTTTGAATAACTCTAGGGGAATATTTTTTGATTGTTTAAAATTACAGCAAAATCTCAATAGTATCAAACAAACACGAGATAAAGGTATGATAAATATAATCCAAAAGGCCAGAATTTGTTATACATAGACAGCAATCACTTATACTTTTGAAGGAGAGTCACCAGATATTTTAGGCCCATGGCAAAGTAGCTCCAGTGCGTTACATGCCACAAAAGTGCTACTGACATTCTTTTGGGCCCCAAATCTGAACAAAACATCGTAAATAGTGTAGTGTACATGTGTGAGTGTATGTGTTATGTGTTTATCACTGCATATATCATAGTTATCACCCAGTATCTGGAGTAACATGTCAGGCGAAAAGCCAGACAAACATCTACAACTCTCCACTAAAATTATACTCACTCTTCAACAGCTTTTTGCAAAATCTGGCTAAAAAATCACCAAATTTTTCTTTGTGTTTAAAACTTGCTCTGCTTGCTAATTTCTGTAGACGAAAATTTTCTTGCCTGTTCGTGCTAGTTTAGAGCTTTTCGCCGACTCAGCTAGAGAGTATCAAACAACGATTTTCATTCAAAGGATGTCTATAGGATGCACTCGATAAAATGGTGTTTATGGCAAGCTAATGAGATAATGTAACTGTAAATAAATTACTTTTTTATGTATATAAGCTCATTAAGGGATTTTGGCACGAGCCAAATTGAATAAATTTGTGAAATTCGATATTCACTGTAGAAGCATGTCAAAATAAAACGGCACAAATAATATGTCATAGCAGCCTGTTCAACATGCTATGAAGTAAAAACGATTAAGGTGCTCAAGATATATCGACTGAAAAAGAAATTCCAATTTCGCTTTTTTTTTAGAAAAAAGCTCAGTGTTCATTGAAAGCCAACTTTGCTGGTCGCTTAGTGGACTAAAAGTATTCATAAAGTTATATATATATTACCTAAAGATATGTTAAGTTACAGGGAAGTATTGTTTTTTGAACTCGAGAAATACTTTATTTTTTTCAATTTTGTAACACTGTAAACTTTTTGACGATGTAATGCAAGTGGCAACACGCGTTCGCAACAGCAGCCTTCAGCCCAAGCCCACTGATCTGGGATGTAGGCAGTAAGCTTGGCACTGTCTATGAATGAAATGGGGTTATCATTGGCGTTTTATTGCCAACAGAGGCAATACAAGCAATGTGGTAAGAGAGTGACAACATCTCAATGAGCCATCCAGTCATTACAGATTTACGATCATAACATGCTACTTTCTTCAGAGGGTTCTGCAAATGAAATAGGTGTGTTTTTTATATTTATATAACAATAAATTAAATAATATGCATTTAATAAGCCAGATAGAGCACTGGTGCCATTCACACAATATACTAATAAAAGCTGACCTTTTACAATTGTTTAACTTCAAGTGCAATGCATTTCTTAGTGAACTTCTGTGACTTTGAATCAATCAATCATACAATCAAACGATCTCTCTCTCTCTCAATATATATATATATATATATATATATATATATATATATATATATATACCTATCTATCTAGCCGCCTACGACCTTGTGCACTCCTTAGCATATCATTAAAGGGATGTACACACCAAAATTGGTATACATACCGTTATACATTGATTGGTACACACGCAGCCGTTTCATTACATAGATATATGCCAAATATGATATGACGAGATATTTTTGTGCAAATAACATAAATTAATGGTGTGGTAATGGAAAAACCATGACATGCATGTCACGATTGGGCTCACATGCATGTCACGTTCATGGTGTGCTTGCGGTTATTTTGCTATAGCTTGGTTTATACCAAAATTAATCTGACGTGACCACAGGTCAGCAAAACTTATGCAGCTCATTCAGACTGAGGCTCACAGCTTGATCTGAGTTTGATTGAGTCGACTCATGGGTGAGTTCGTCAACCTATGGACGTGACTGCATGATGAACATAAAGAGCAAATGGTAACATGTAAATTATGAAATACAATCATGCACCACGTGATTTACATGCCGGGCTCTTGGTGTGCTTGCGGCAATTTCGCTAACTTAATATACAGTGAAATTTGCATTGCATACCACTGTATAATGACCATAAATGACATTTCCTAACATGCAAATCATAATATCCACGTCTTAATTGTACAGCATGGTTTCCTCCTTCCTGGCTGCTTCGCATTATGCATCGATTCCTGTATACTGTGCATGGGATCTGCCTTTTCTTTTTCTTTTCAAGAAAAGCATCCTGCTCCTTGGGAGCCAAAGAATGTCACAAAACTAAAATATAGTCTAGCCTTATGACGCTGTTTATGTTACAGTAACATGATGCACTGCGAGTGTCAACGAAAGCTACTGTGCATGCTCCCCACAGCAGCCAACCCATGAGTGGGGCCATGTGTATATTTCAGGTTGTTAGAATGGCGTGTATGAATTGCTGTGTGAATATATATATATATATATATATATATATATATATATATATATATATATATATATATATATATATATATATATATATATATATATATATATATATATATATATATATATATATATATATATATATATATATATATATATGCACCTGCAGCAATGTTTTTCAGTGTTCTGCTGTAACAATGCTTCAGAAACAGGCGGGAACTCTGGATTAGTGTCCACCGTGTAAATTTACAGGTGATTTTGCGGGCACATTTATAAAGTACATGTAGCTATAGTTCGTAGTGTGCTCCATGTAAATTAACTGATACTTTTAATGTGCTGAACCGAATGGCAGCCGGTAATGTGATCTAGAGTCTGCAGCCTACATTTCTTTGGCGGAAAATCTTCGACTGCAGATCCAGCAATTTTCTCTCGTACACTGGGGCCACTTTAGATGCCAAGCGTGTTATGGTCGAGTTCAATGCTGTGTGCGGCGTGACCACCCTTGCTGCGCATGCGCGTCCCCTCCCCGCTCTCTTTTCTCCTACACTCCCCCTTCTCTCGTCTCGCACCACCGACGCAAGCAGCATCTGATAGCGAGTTCCTTGATAGAAAAAAAAATGACTGCTAGCACTGCCCAACCGTTCACTGGCCACCCCGTATTAGGCACTGGATCTTGACCCCCAAGGTAGTGCTGGTGATAGATTTCTCTTGTGCGTTGTTGAACAATGGAAATGAGCAGAGTGCGCGTTATACTTAGTTAAAAATGTACTGAGGGTCTCTGCATTTCATAAGAGTCTTGTGTCTCTCACCCATTAGCAGTGATTGGCATGTTACAGAAAGAAACACCGGTCCATCACTGCGTGCTTAGCGCCTCGTCCCCAGGTTGATCTCCTGCGCAACGCCACGATGAGAGCCAGCGTCCACGGCGCCGTCTGTGTAAGCGTTAGCGCCCGCTGCTTCACACGTATGCATGGTTGCCTTTAGTGGGAGAGAGCAATTATTCTTCCACCATCAGTTTGTCTATCGGCGCAGATCGCAGACTGCGCAGCTCGTAAGCAGGAGCCGTACATTAGGAATAAGCCCTGCATGCCTTACCAAATGCATCGCGTACCACGAGATTTTAAATATTTATTCCCCATCTGCAGCAGTTAACCTAAACAGCACTGCGCGCGCAATCAAAGCCACGCCAGGTCAATCTATCTATGTAACTCGCTGACAGCTAAAACATCATGTGCGAAGATGGCACGTGGCTAAGTTACTCAAGGACTCATGCAAATTCAACTTGCGATCAACCAGCTATAGTTCCCAAAGTGAGCAATTAAAGAAATGTAACAGCTATTATCACATCAGGTATTGCCTCTCACTCACATAATAGCCTGTCAAATGTGAGCAGCTTTAATACACCAACAGGTGAGTACGACGAATAAGGCATATATCCTTTGATTGCTGCACATCATTTACTTATAGGCTTTACCGCAATGCTTTCGCAATGCAGTGAAGCTTAATCATCTTTTGGTAATTGTCTTTTTGTCTGTTTGAAAAGGACTCGCCAAGATGCATACTTGGCCTGAGCAGTCGCAAATGCTTATTTTTGTTTGATGCACAAGTGGCCTGTGCATGCGTTCATTTCTTATCATGTAATGCTCTTCTGCTCACGCTGGCTTTACCACAGTGCTTTTTCCATGCAGTGAAGCTTCATCATAGTTTGGTATTTGTCCTTTTGTTTGCCTGAAACGGACGTGCCAAGATGCATATTTGGCCTGAGCAGTCACAAATGCTTATATTTGTTTGATGCACAAGTGACCTGTGCATGCGTTCATTTCTTATCATGTAATGCTCTTCTGCTCACGCTGGCTTTACCACAGTGCTTTTTCCATGCAGTGAAGCTTGATCATAGTTTGGTATTTGTCCTTTTGTTTGCCTGAAACGGACGTGCCAAGATGCATATTTGGCCTGAGCAGTCACAAATGCTTATATTTGTTTGATGCACAAGTGACCTGTGCATGCGTTCATTTCGTATCATGTAATGCTCTTCTGCTCACGCTGGCTTTACCGCAGTGCTTTTTCCATGCAGTGAAGCTTGATCATAGTCTAGTATTTGTCCTTTTGTTTGCCTGAAACGGACGTGCCAAGATGCATATTTGGCCTGAGAAGTCGCAAATGCTTATATTTGTTTGATGCACAAGTGGCCTGTGCATGCGTTCATTTCGTATCATGTAATGCTCTTCTGCTCACGCTGGCTTTACCGCAGCGCTTTTTCCATGCAGTGCAGCTTGATCATAGTTTAGTATTTGTCCTTTTGTTTGCCTGAAACGGACGTGCCAAGATGCATATTTGGCATGAGCAGTCGCAAATGCTTATATTTGTTTGATGCACAAGTGGCCTGTGCATGCGTTCATTTCGTATCATGTAATGCTCTTCTGCTCATGCTGGCTTTACCGCAGTGCTTTCACAAGGCAGTGAAGCTTGATCATAGTCTAGTATTTGTCCTTTTGTTTGCCTGAAACGGACGTGCCAAGATGCATATTTGGCCTGAGAAGTCGCAAATGCTTATATTTGTTTGATGCACAAGTGGCCTGTGCATGCGTTCATTTCGTATCATGTAATGCTCTTCTGCTCACGCTGGCTTTACCACAGTGCTTTTTCCATGCAGTGAAGCTTGATCATAGTTTGGTATTTGTCCTTTTGTTTGCCTGAAACGGACGTGCCAAGATGCATATTTGGCCTGAGAAGTCGCAAATGCTTATATTTGTTTGATGCACAAGTGGCCTGTGCATGCGTTCATTTCGTATCATGTAATGCTCTTCTGCTCACGCTGGCTTTACCACAGTGCTTTTTCCATGCAGTGAAGCTTGATCATAGTTTGGTATTTGTCCTTTTGTTTGCCTGAAACGGACGTGCCAAGATGCATATTTGGCCTGAGCAGTCACAAATGCTTATATTTGTTTGATGCACAAGTGACCTGTGCATGCGTTCATTTCGTATCATGTAATGCTCTTCTGCTCACGCTGGCTTTACCGCAGTGCTTTTTCCATGCAGTGAAGCTTGATCATAGTCTAGTATTTGTCCTTTTGTTTGCCTGAAACGGACGTGCCAAGATGTATATTTGGCCTGAGAAGTCGCAAATGCTTATATTTGTTTGATGCACAAGTGGCCTGTGCATGCGTTCATTTCGTATCATGTAATGCTCTTCTGCTCACGCTGGCTTTACCGCAGTGCTTTTTCCATGCAGTGAAGCTTGATCATAGTTTAGTATTTGTCCTTTTGTTTGCCTGAAACGGACGTGCCAAGATGCATATTTGGCCTGAGCAGTCGCAAATGCTTATATTTGTTTGATGCACAAGTGGCCTGTGCATGCGTTCATTTCGTATCATGTAATGCTCTTCTGCTCATGCTGGCTTTACCGCAGTGCTTTCACAAGGCAGTGAAGCTTGACCATACTTGCTTTTACGTGTATTGCGACTTATCAAAGTTTTGTAATAGCTCAACTGTTGACGCTAGAAGTGATGCATTCTATGTGAAAGTTTTATACTTAACTTCGGGGATTCATGTTTTCATAAAGTTTTCACAATATATCAGTAAGGTCGAGTTGGAAACTATGCATTTTTGGAAAACGCCCACGAACACGACGGAGACACGAGATTAGAAAGACTCAGTACTTCGCCTTTGTCTTGTCCCTCCATCGTTTTCACGTTCATTTTCAAAGTATCTATCAAAATGCTGGCAACGCTGTTTCACTGCCAGCAACCTTTGGCGTGTAAGAAAGGGAGCTGAATTTTCTCTCAGCCTGTAAACCAAGCAATTGCGGCTACTCGATGTGCGATAAATAAAAGACCAAAATTAAGAATGACCAGCTGATGTTGATAACAGGTGCTCATAGCAGCACTTTTTTGCTGTGCACTTGAATTCCTGTCTTATGTAATGTTATGGTCCGGGAGTACACAATGACACTACTACAACCAAGAAAAATTTTACTAACATTTATTTGTAAAATAACTGCTACAAAATAGAATTCTGATTCCCTTCTTAGTAGTTGCATAATTTAGCTAGAAGAAGACAGCATCATTCAACTTCCTGACGACTTGACAACAGGGTGAATCCACAATGTACTGGACCTGTACAAGATGAAGAAAACAGACGAAAAAAACAACAGATAAATCAAAGAGTTTAAAAAATGGCACCTGAAACTTTCAACTTGCCCACCACAGCAGTGAAAAGACTCCTGTTGTCATATGTATTTTCTGCCTGTTGGTCCGCGGGCACAAGTGCCAGTCTTGTTTATTAATAGAAGCTGCTTAGCATCACTTCATTGCAAGACTTTTCTCTATCCGCCACCCGAGAACGCGCTCTGTAGTGGTCAGGCTCCGCCTAGAGACTTGTGGCAGTGTGATGTTAATGTGGGCAATGTATACACAGACTTTGGTTGCTTAATTTGTAGCAAACTCATTGTGAGCAAATTTCATAGTTGAATTCATAAAATATTTGAATGTTATATTGTAATATAACACTAAAATGCTGAGGCTTTAGAACATTACAAACTCAGCCTGCCTACATTAACAATCCCAGTGCCACAGGCATGCAAGAACTGCTTGCATAATCATGAATCAACTAAACCATTTTGATATATTGACAGGTTTTCAAAAATGACTATTTTTGAAAATTTGATATTCATATTTTTCTCTTTAAGGGGCAAGTTACTGTTGCTGAAAAGAAAAAAAAGCAAATCATATACAATATCTGATACTTTTTGTTTGCAGTTTACAGCTGCACATGGTAAAAGGCTGCATGCATGAGTGTTTGTTGTGTGCCATTCATGGTATTATTTCCGAAATCCTTATTCAATTGACATTTAGAGATCAGCCTATAAATTTTCTTGTTTTTTATTTTTCATTCCGTGCATTAGATATGAATATATTTTAGCTCAGGAAAATTTGCTCAACGAAGGGAAGTTTTTCTACTTTTGGCAAAAAAACAAAACAAAGCAAGAACTAGTTTTAGAACTTTTATGAAAGAGACAGGTTTGAGGTTTGACGTGATGAGAAGTCAATAAAGAAGGATTGCCACAGAAAGGATTGCCTCAACAAAGGAATTTGGTTCGTTGGGGTAACATACATTTGGCAATGTTTTTATGTACTTCTAGTTAACGCTCCACCACTAGCTTACAACAAGGAAAAAAAATAAGGTGGTGCATGCAGAAAGTTAACTCATCACATAATGTGAAAATTTGACCCAAAACAAGAGAAGGAACAAAGACGAGTGCTCACCTCCAACAAGATTTATCTTGAAGAGCAAACATATATACTCTTGAAATGCAAAAAATAGACAAATCATTCAAAAAGCCCACAACTGCCATGCACGAAAACCTTACATCCTCAGCAAAGACAATTCGTTTTGACAAATCCCTAGAGACAGAGTGAGAGAAAGTACTGATGCAGTTCAGCTCTAGTCTACACATCTTTTTCGCCACGACAATTTCTCTTGTAGTTTTTTTTTTTCCCAATGATAATGGTGTCACACAAAAGTGGTTTGGAGCCACACCTGCTGCAGTGCAAGGCCAAGAAATGATTGCGACCATTCTTGAGGTTACAAGGGTGTTAATTGCAGCACGTGTGGCTGCAAAATGATTTTGCGGGACATCATTATTGCTGGAAGAAAAAACAACAAATAAAATGACAAGAGAAATTATCGAGGCAAAAAGGATTTGTAGACCAGAGCTGAACTGCATCAGCACACTGTCTCGGGCTTTGTCAAATTGTCTTTTTTGAAAATGTAAGATATTTGCGCATGGCAGTTGTGGGCGTCTTGAATGATTTGCCTGATTTTCACATTTCAGGAGTATATATGTGTTTGCTCTTCAAGATAAATCTTCTTGAAAGTGAGCACTCGTGTTTGTTCCTTCTCTTGTCCTGGGTCAAATTTTCGTGCTATGTGATCCGTTATGCATTACCAACATGCCTAACTTCATACTTTCGATCCCTGAAGTCAGTCCTTAAAGGGCCACTCACCAGGTCCCATAACAAACTGTGGAAGTTGTGTATCTAACGGAGAGCATTATACCACAAAAAGTTTTTCAATCGGTTCATTACGAGCTGAGAAAACAGTTTCTTCTTTTTTTAACAGCAGGAAACAAGGATGAAAGGAGGCAAGCTCAAAACCCTTGCCATTCCACCGTGTAGCCTTCACAAGCCAAATCTCTTTCCTACCCTCTCCAGCATCCAACCAAGAGGTCACGTGCACATGACGTGCTCAAACAAGCCCAACCCTCGAGCGCGCGAGCGGTGTTGTTTTGTTGACCAGCATTGTATTGTGTCTACTGCCTGTTTTTGCGACATTGTTTGGAAACGCTGGCTTTGATGCGGTTGAAAAGATGAGCATAATGAGTGCTCGAATGCGCAGGACCATTAATTTCTTTTCCAGGACAGGAGTCTGCTTGATGCAGTAACCGCGGAGACACAAACGCATGCGAAACGCCAGCCCATTAGCTCGGCATCTCGTTGCAATTTACGGGGAAAAAAATGCAAAAGACAAACACATTCTTCTATTGTGTCTCAATATGTATCCCAAGTTTTATTAATCTCTTCAAGCAACAAATTACATTAACTACGCATGTCACGTTAAATAATTTCCGTCATGTCACGTGCCACTGTTGGCAGCGTCAGAGCACAGTCGTATACATATAGGACCAACGTCACTGCACTGCTGTGTATGTAGGGCGATTCATACTTGCACATCATAACCTCCTTCTCTGGGGGCGCGACCCAAAAAAAAGGGGGAGAAGCGTTCGTTTTGAAATTTGACCCATTTCCGCGTCGCATAGAGTTGCAATGTTTGGCAGACGTGACCATAAACTCCCGATGTAGGCATTGCACTTGTCAGCTCAAAATCGCCAAACCCGGTGAGCGGCCCTTTAAAGAAAAGCAAAAATTAGAGGAGGAGACATGAAGAATGCTTAGAAATTTTGCCATATGTCTACACCAAAATGGAATGCTATTATTAATTAGAAGAATGTATCTTTTCCTTGGCAACCAGCAAACATGACTGAGAACACACGAATACTTTTTTGTCCAAGTTAGCTGCTAAAGAGCCGAGACAAGCTCCGTGAAATCCTCTTGAACAACTTGCACAAGTAATGTCCAATACTACCCCACTATATTGTGGTTGCCGGCAGACACAATGTAACTTGTAAATACTATCTCTTGGCTGTACGCGAGCAGCCATGGAGTGTATGAGGGGAAAGTCTTCGATCATACCATTCTGTATGCATTGCAGCAAATGTTTGCGTAGCATAACTTGGTTAAGGTTCAAAGTTTCTGGTTTTCTGTCTGACGCTATATAATACATGTTGGCAATTGCAAACAAGCCACAGTCAAGTGTGTTGCACTGGTTTTGTGCCTTCATTGTTTGAATGGTTAATGTTGGCGATTGTAATTTTAGAATATGACAGATTTGCCTAACAGCGTCAGGAGGGGTATCTTGATCAATTGAATCATATATGAAGACTGTGTTTTTGTCCGCACCAACATTTGTTACTGTAAGCCAATGATTGGGGTTCTGAACATGCAATATTTGAACGAAAGGGCCTTTGATTTGAGTGAATTGTAAACATCGGCCCAGTAAGACATCTTGAAAGCCGACACAAGTAGGATACTTTTTCTGAATTAAATACTGTGCGACATTGATTACGCTATCTGATATGGAGGTGCCCTGTACCAGAACATTTAAATCTGCATCTGAAAGAGAATACCGTTTGTAGACATTTAGCATGTCTACTTTAACAGTTGCAAGGCCTACCTTTTTTACTTAATTTGGGAAAAATTTACGCTTGACAGCTCTCACTTTTTTTGGCCGCCCCCTTCTTGCTTTAACCAAAGGTACCACAAGTTTTGTACTGTTAGAATGCCCAAGATAACTTGTGGCAGTAGTTTGTGCTAACTGAGCTGGTGCAGCCTTTATGGCTGCTGAAGTTTGGTTACGAGGAAATGTGGTTAAATTTCTGAAGAAAGCCTTGCAGGACGAAAGTTTTTCCATTAACTTCTTCTCACCACAATTAGATAATACGTTAGCCACGGTTTTTGACATTTCGCAAAGACTCCTATAAGCATAAGTATACTTCTCTTGTGCAGTGTCAAGCTTCACACAGGGTGGTGACTGAATGCTGCTTGTTACCACTGGTGTGGCACTAGTGGTTGTGCAGCTGTCACTCAGGAAATGATCCTTGCACCACCTGTCTGGTATGCAAGCCTTGTCGAAAAGATCTTGCTTAGTAAAGTCACGCACTGCTAAAATATGTGCACAAGGCAGAGTGTACTGGTTATAAAAAGCACATGTGCAAGAAGCCAAGCACAATGAAACACTGTACTGTGATCTTGGTGAAACTACAACATAAGAATTAGGAGTGGAAGTGACTTGATAACTTACATTTTTAAACTTCTCATACTGCTCTAGTACTTTACTTGTAGCCTCAGAGGTGCAATTACGGGACAATTCTAGCTGAAATGGGTCATTGAAATCAGTTATGTTTAGGTTCAGCTTCATTTATTTAAGCTTAGAGAACTGTAGAGATAAAGAATCATTATCAATGTAACCTACCAATGCTTCTATTGCTTGAACCAAATGCATGCTTGAAGAGAGATAATTTTTAATCTTTTGATTGTGGCACTCAATGCGATTATTAGTATTATTACCAAATGTAGGAAGGGCTTGCCGATATGCATGTACCCACATTTCCTTACACAAGTGCCAGTTATGCATATAGTAAGAAATGAAATCTGTGCAAGTCATAGCTTGGAGGTTAGCAAGCTTATCGAAGTAGTCTTGCTCAGTGGGGGAATAAACTAAGCTTTTTAAGAGAGGATGCAACTGATCACGTTGCTGTCTAGCTTTTTCATTAACCTTTTGCTGAAAACAATGCAACACATGCCACGTACACAAAAGTATGTTAGAATTAGGAAGAATACTGGTTAAAATGCGCAGTTCATTGAGATCTTTATCAATCATCACTACTTTGCAAGCAGACACAACAAATGGGTTGAAATCTACAAACTTTGTGAACATGGGCTCAACAATTTCAGTCGTCTCATTTCGTAAGAAGGCATAACACACAGGTCTCCCACGACCACAACCATCTTGAACTAATATAGAGTAAAGAATATAACCCTCAATATTCACTTTATACGTTCCATCAATAAATAGAATCTCTGGATACTTTTCCAAAATCTCACGCATGTGCGTTGTTTGAAGAAGTATGAATTGCAGGTTATTATTTTGATTCATTTCATAGTGAATAACCCAGTTTGGATTATTTTTTAGCAAGGTCTCTACCTTCTCTAAAACCATTTCACCATGAGCCTGCTCATTGCGGATAGGAATAGAAAATCGTTGCTTGTAATTATTAATGTCCTTTGTAGTTAACTTCTTACCAGTTTTTTGCTCGACCAAGTTTTTAAAATCCTTTGCGCCAATATTACATTTAGCTAAGTCAAAGAATTCTTTTTCTCCATGATTCAGGAGCCTCTTCTGAGGATACAAATCATAATATTCTGTGGGATGGTTATGCTTAGCTTGTAGTTTAGTTATCTTGTAGTGCAGAGTAGGCGATTTACATAGGCTTACCGGTACTGTCATTTCACAGCCAGTACCATTGTAAGCTTGCTTTGGTCGCTTTCCTATCCCCCTGGGCTTTATTGTGCGACCGTGAATGCAGCTATATTTAATCCTAATATACTCAAAGTCCTTATCTTCTGATGTGAATGGACTTTTATTACTCTTATTTATCATGACTACATGCCTGCCCTCCCTGCACCACTCATCAAAGCTTTTATTAAAAGAAGGAAAGTTATCAAATGTTGCATTTAAATAAACTTTGCTACCCCCACCATATAGTGTACTTACTGGGTTATTGAGGACAGTTGGGTTGGCACCAGTGTTTACACAAATAGCCTGGGCACCAGGGCTGACAGGCCTGCTTCTGGATGTCAAAGCAGCCTCACAATACTTGTACTGCACAGCTGCAGTGCACCCAGCTTCCACAGGGTCACCAGCCTCTGTGCCAGGATCGCGCTCAATTCGCATGCCATCCCGAGTCAGTGCTGGTAGATGGCTTTTGCAGACAGAAACCTCGTTCACAGCGTCATTCGTGACAGATTCACAGTGAGTCGCGGAACTAACTGAGCAGTCTTTCAACTGCTTGCTAGGAACACGCTGCACCTTTTTAAAACTATCACGAATGACGTTGTGCGAGACACTGGCTCGTCCTTCAGGCTTTCTACCACAGACAGCGGAAGAAGCAGACTGAATCTGTTTTTGGCTCACAACTGCTGTCATAGGTGAAGTGGACCTGATGGACTTGGCAGCTGTCACAGCAAGAACTTTTTCTTCACTGTCTGCACACAGTTTAGAGCTCTGTTCTTGCTTGTGCAGTGCCGCAGCCTTCCGCCGGCTCTTCTTTGACTGCACCAGTTTCCACTCACTGTCGCCACACTGGCCGACAGCCTGTGGCAGAGCTGCTTTTCCAGCACTGGCCTCCTCTTCGCCCACAGAAGAGCGCACAAGAGCACTCTCATGCTCCTGTGAGGCTCTCCTTATTTTCCTGTCACAAGTGGTGCTTGCACCTCGACTAGGGATCATTGGCTGAATAGGCCTCTCCCCAGTGTTTCCCTTGCATGGTACACTTGTGCCATGGAAAATGGGGGAAGGCAGGCTGTCCCAGGTCCACCAAGCTTTGCTTCCCTTGCAGCGAACGCAGACACCGCCAACGAGCGTAAAGCCAATACCATGAATGGTACTGGCCAGTTGGTCAGTGTCGTGTCTCTGCATGAGAGCACTGCTGGTTTCCCAGACAGGAGCTGGTGCAGCGGAAGGTCCACCTACTGCTGGAGAATATTGAACTGCATGCATACCAAGTGCTGGAAAATCGAATTCCAAGTTGATGGAAAAGTGCTCCTGCCGAGCCCACCCACTCCATGCAGATGCCTTGGACTCCTTGTAGGACTGTTGGATGTGTCTCCTCTCTAGATGGGTGGACAAGGCACAGGCCTCACGGTGCAGGAAGTCTGCCAGCACCTTGTTGCCAAGCCGGCTGGGGTGGACACCATCCCTGCTCAGGAATCTAGGCCAGCTGTCCACAAGACTATCCAGGATAGTGAAGCCCCTCTCCAGGCAAAGCTGTGCGAGTGCGGCATCCACATTCCTGTAGTGGTCATTCAAATGACAAACATCACACAACTGTTCTTCCCCTTGGCAGTACCGATTCTGCCCCCGAGGAAGAATGGCAGAAAAAGCTACATGCAACATGGGATTGCTTTCGATGATTCCCTGAGCGAGCTGGCGATATTTGTCCATGCACATGTTGACACTGTCAACAGTGTTGTTCGTGCCAACATGTACAATGACAACATCAAAACTGGCCAGCTTGTCAGCAATCATTGAGAGCAAGTGCTCAATCCTTATTCCTCTGTGTGCGGCAACGCTAACAGACAAGCCACGGCGCGATGGGAAATACTGGTCGACGTATTTCACCATTGAATCGCCCGCTACTAACACACGCGTCATGTTGCGCACACTTTCAATTCAGAATTACACCATGAAAAAAAAAAGAAACAAGAAAGTGAATATTTAATCTAAAACACGGCTGTCAACTACGCATATGCACTACGACACAGATACGTGGTTGACCAAAGAAAGGGCCACGCACAGATACTGCTAAATCAGCCTATACACGAAAAATCACAAAAATACGTATTGGGATGGATATAAACAACGTTAGTAAATATAAAATAGCAGTGAAATTAAGCGGTTGAGCTTAGATGAAGATGATGTTCGAGGCTTGCGAATATGTAGCAGAACAAGGCCTGTAGACAGCTCGCAGAAGCAGCAACCAGCCGTACTCCAGCAGCAGCAGCAGCAGCAAGTGAGCGTCTGCTGGCCAGCTGAGCCACGTTCCGATTCGGTAAATTCGAACAACGCGCTAAATCAAAAACGACGTATGTCATGACAATTTTTGTGACGTCACTTCCGTGCGGTGCAGAAGCCGTCCTTGTGTGGGGATGGCTACAGCAGCGCGCGGTGCAGCAGCCATTGCCATTTTTTTAATCGCTGTTTTCTTGCGATTTTTAGATTAAAGTATCGCTATCTGGGAGGGTGAAACGAATTTTCCGAAGCACTTCTGTGCGATTTTCTGTGTAGATATTTTGGAATCAGATAGAAAATAAGTTCCAGAAACAGAAAACTTGATTTTCAAAAAATATATTTTTGCCATTTTTTGCGATACCAAAGCCCGTCTCTCCTTGTGCTCAGTAATAAAATGAATTAAGAGAAATGTTGTAACCACAAGCATAAATTCAGTAACAGGAACTGATATAAACATTCTTGCGTGCTTACTGTCTTTTATTGCGCTAAGTACACATAACGTATTTTTTGGATTCTTATTCCATTAAATGTCCTACGCTACATAATATAAATTCACGGTGTCTAAAAAAACTGGCAAACTTAAAGAACTTGTCCAAAAGCTTAGGTGCCCGCCAGCACCAGTTGTGTTCACCAAACGTAGAAAAATATATAGAAGCACTTACGAGCTGAACGTGTCGCGTGGACGCATCGTTGTGTATGAGTGTGGTGCCGAGAGTCGTCGGGGTCTAGCTATTCAAAATGACGCTTCGTGGGGAGTGATGCAAACATGTCGCTATTACTTGCATACGAAGTTTCAAGGCTCTGTTTGGCGTTGCATAAATCAAATGCCAGGCTTTGAGGTGGCTGTTGCCAAACTTCTGCCAAATTTAGCGAAACAATTTGCCCCTGTAGTTGTGGCTTCGCCGTGAGGGTTTAGTGCCATCCGCGGTGCATTTCAACTGCGTGAGCTACGTTGGCCGTTTTAATTAACAAAATGAATGTTAAACGAGCGTTCCAGAAGACGGGGCGCGTTCTCTTGCTGAGTGCGCTGCTGTGCAATTAATAGATCGTGTCGCAGAGTCGGGGAATCAACGACGCATCGCCCACCGTGCATTTCGCGAGTGCGATGAACTTGTTCGCGAGTGTGTGTGCGACGTAATTAACGCAATGAACCACGCGTTACAGGAGTCGGGGCGCGTTCTCTTTCTGTGTGCGCAGCTGTGCAATTAAGAGATCGCGTCTCAGTATTACGGACGACGGGGAAAACTGAGTTGAGTCGCAGCAGGCGGAGCGCTGCACCCCCCTTCCCCCCCCCCTTTTTTTTACAGCTGATCGTGCCGCGTCGACTGCGTGCCACGATGGGGACGCGACGCTTCACGTAGCTGTGTCAGCACAAGACATATTGTTCAGACTCGTGCACATGTGATGAATAAACGCCCCAAGGCTGGCTAATCGGGGTACGTTGGATATGCTACAGCGATCTACGCCTGGAAGGCTGCTTTATCGACGCAGTTGGAGCGAATTAAGCGTGACCCGCGCGTACCTGTAGATAGGACCCCGCATAAGCATTCATTATTTGGAATTTTGGTCGTTTGTGCTTATTGTGAGTGGGGCCCTGCAAGCGACGGTGGCTCGTCGGCGGGTCCTATTTTTAGGTTCTCGCGAGTCGCGCTTAATTCGCTCCAATTAAGTGCGTTGATAAAGCAGCCTTCCAGGCATATCTGACGTACCCAGATTAGCCAGCCTTGGGACGTTTATTCATCCCATGTGCACGAGTCCGAACGATATGTCTTGTGCTGACACAGCTAAGGGAAGCGTAGTACCCGTCGTGGCACGTGGTCGACGCGGCACGATCAGCTGTGAAAAAAAAAAGAAGCGGGGGGGGGGGGGGCAGCGCACCATCTGCTGTGACTCTATTCAGTTTTCACCGTCATCCCTAATACTGAGACACGATATCCTAATAATTGCACAACAGCGCACACAGCAAGACAAAGCGCCCTAATGTCCGCAAGGCGCGGTTCAATCCGTTAATTAAAACGGCCTCTTAACTGCACAGCAGCACACAACAAGAGAACGCATCCCAACGTCTGCAACGCGCGGTTCATTCCGTAATTAAAACGGCCAGCGTTGCTCATGCACTTGCAAAATGCACCGCGGACGACACGAAATTCTCACGAAAAAAATTGCCCGCGGCTTCCCTCGGGGGAACACTGAGGAGGATGCGGAGCTCGACCGGCAATCAACGACTGCTTGCACGTAGCACACACGACGTAGTCGGCATAGTCGGTGCCCTTTCCAAACGTATCGCAAAGAACCGACAACGCTTTGGAGTTGTTCTGAATGTTGCCGATCCGAGTTAAGTTGTTATCGAACCAAAGACGATCACACACCTTGCAGGTGTGGCCGAAGCTTCGGTCGAGGAAGTCGCGCTTGAAGCGAACGTTGGGCGTGGCATACTGCTTGGCGCGCCACGCCGCTACCTCGGCGCGCTTGCGCTCGCGGGCAGCATCGGGATCGGCCTCTCGTCGCCGACGCTTGCACTCGGCTTCCCGTTTTCGAAAGTCCGGGTGCTCTTGTCGACGCTTACGTTTCAAAGCGGCCGAATCCGGTGCTGCTGCTCGACGCTGACGTCTCTCAGCGGCTTCACGTTCTCTAAGTTGAGCATCTTCCGCTCGACGCCGACGTTTACGTTCGGCGTCGCGAGCTCTTCTCCGCGCTGCCTTGTCTTCGGACGACGACTTGGTTGCGGTTCCGCCAACACTTTGGCCGGCGCTGGTCGAAGGGACGTCGATCATTGCGACCTCGGACGTCGACGCGCCGTACAAGCCAACCGACGAGCGGCAACTGAGCGAGCGAGCACCGACCTTGAGTATATATACAGCGCGACGGCGCATGCGCTGTCAGCTGTCGAATGTTCGAGAAGGGGGAGAAGCGCAACGGCGCATGCGCGCGCGTCAGCTGCCGATGTTCTCGAAGCGCGACGGCGCATGCGCGCGCGTCAGCTGCCGATGTTCTCGAAGCGTGACGGCGCATGCGCGCTACATTATACAGCTAGCGAATGTTCGTGAAGAGGAGAAGCGCACGCGGTGTGTAGAGGATGAAGGGTGCACAGATGATGGAGGAGTGAAGCGCGCGCGGTGTGTAGAGGAGGAAGGGATGCACAGATGGTGGAAGAAGGAGGAGGAAGCTTGCGGACGGCGCCGCACTACAAGCCTCGAGTATTAGATGCTCCGCATCTAAAAGCCACAACTATCAGAGCAAACTTTTCTGCTGAATTTGGCGGCAGTCTGGCAACACTGACCCTTCATGTCTGGCAACAGTTCATGCAACGCCAAACAGAGCCTTGCCCACACGAAATCGTCTGTCTCCGAACCTCGCGTAAACACAACTCTCCGTCGGGTTCGATCGGCGATCGCAGCCAGTGACGAGAGCAGGAAGGTTGCGCCGGCGTGCGGCCTTTCGATAAAAATATGCGCGGATGCTCATGAACTCTAGTGGTAATTGCAATAACGCCCAAACAAGCTTCTTCTACGCGGCTACCGACTAGGCCTTGCCACTCGCTTTGTCGCTTCAGCTAGAGTGTAGTAGAACAAGGGGAGTGCCCGGACCGAGCTTCGAAAAGTGAAGCCCAAAGAGAGTCGATCCGCTTGTGGCGCTGCGAACGGTAGCGTGTGGAAAGGGGGGTGGTATTGGGGCATTCATTCATAAAAGTACAGACTGGCAAAGGGTCAAGCAGGAGTGCAAGGAACATTTATGGCTAAAAGGGAAAGTGGCAGGTCAAATGACACTCCTTGGTTTCGTGTACTTGTGGACGGGAGCAAACGCCAGAGAGAAAAACCAGGCAATGGAAGAGTGTATATCAAAGGACATTCAGAAGTTAGGAAGAGAGTGCAAGATGATTATACTAGGAGACATGAATGCACGCATAGAAGATATAGATGGGTATACCGACCCGACAGGCAAAATGATCATGGATATGTGTGAAAGGCTTGATTTGATCATTTGCAACAATGCCGAGAAGTGTGAAGGGCAAATAACATGGGGGTAGGAAGGCTGCAGTCGACGATAGATTATGCACTGATGTCACATAGGATGTATGATAAGCTCAGGGGAATGCACATAGATGAAGGTGGCTCCAGGTACTGATTACAAACATATCAAGCTAAGTTTTGAAAAAGCAGGGAAAGTGGGAAGGAGACAAGATGAGCAACTACAGGAAACTTTTTATCCAGAAAGGTAAATGAAGTAGCTACTAAACAAATTGAGAAAGTAATCACGGAGGATAATAAAACAGTGTGGACATACACGAATCTAATTAGACTGTTTGAGCTGGAGCTTGCTAAGACGCGTGACAAGTCACCCCGGAAAAGAAGACACAAACCCAAAAGTTGGTGAGATGAGGAAATTAAGAGAGCCATTGCAAAACGTCAGGAAGCCTCTAGGGAACACAGACATGCTAAGCAGCGGGGTGAACCGACAGATGATGTTGAAAATGGGAAACCTTTCTAAGCTGTAGAAGGGATGCATCCCTTCTTATAGAAAAGATTAGAAGAAAGGGAGCTCAGTGGCTGGCAGAAGTACATAAAACAGATAGAAAGGCAGCTGCGAAATGTTGTAGCCATCTAAACTCCCTAAGAAATGAGACGAGCCTAGAGCAGAGGTTTATAACTGCAGCCCAAGGTGTCAGGCTAGAAGGGGACGAAGCTATTGAATATATAAGAACAGGGGTGACAGAAAAATTTCAACAAAGAAGTGCTTTATGCACCGCAATAGACAAGGATGAATCAAGTGGTGCAATGGCTCCATTTTCACAACGAGAGTGGGAAAGGGCTGAGAAAAGGGTTCCTAGTGGTACATCAACAGGACCAGATGGCATTCCAATTATGCTGATAAAGACATTAGGTCCGAAGTCTAAGCAGCCTTTGATAGAGGCAGTGAGCTAACTAATAATCGATGGTGAAGTTCCCGATGGATGGAAACTTAGCAGGATGAGCATGATCAATATTGGAAAGGGGGACAAAGCTGACATAAACAACTACCGTCCTATAACAGTGACATCAGTGGTCTACAGGCTGGCGATGCAGATTATAAAGGAAAGACTGCAGGCATAAATAGAGGATGAGGGGGTGCTGGGGGAACTGCAGAATGGGTTTCGGAAACACAGGAGGTTGGAAGACAATCTGTTCTCACTGACGCAGTGCATCGAAATAGCAGAAAAGGAACACAGGCCCCTGTGGTTAGCATTTTTGGATATCAAGGGAGCGTACGATAGCATGGTTCAAGAGGAATTGTGGGGAATACTGGACACAGTAGGCGTGGAACATGGAGTCACTAATCTTTTAAAGGATATCTATAAAGGTAACAAGGTAGTTATAAAGAGGGAAAAACAGGTATCCAAGCCTGCAGAGGTAAAACGGGGGCTTAGGCAGGGGTGTCCCCTGTCACCCTTATTATTCATGATGTACCTACAAGAATTAGAGGCCAAATTAGAGGGAAGTGGACTGGGCTTCAACCTCTGTTTAGTCAAACAAGGAAAGCATTGATCAGGCACTACCAGCATTAATGTACGCAGATGATACAGTGCTAATGGCCGACAACAAGGAAGATTTGCAGAGATTGATGGACATCTGCGGTAATGAGGGAGATAGGTTAGATTTTAGATTCAGTAAGGAAAAATCAGCAGTCATGATTTTCAATGATAACGAAGGTAGTGAGCTTAGAATACAGGAGGTCACGCTAGAGATAACAGATAAATACAAATATATGGGCGTATGGATAAGCAATGGGACCGAGTACCTAAGGGAACACGAAATATATGTGACGACTAAAGGTAACAGGAATGTAGAAGTGATGAAAAGTAGGGCACTGTGGAATTACAATAGGTATGATGTTGTGAGAGGGATGTGGAAAGGGGTCATGGTTCCTGAGCTGACGTTCGGCAATGCGGTCTTGTGCATGAGATCAGAAGTTCAAGCAAGATTAGAAATTAAGCAACGTGGAATAGGTAGGCTTGATTTAGGTGCTCACGGGAATACACCAAATCAGGGTGTTCAAGGTGATATGGGATAGACATCATTTGAGGGCAGGGAAGCTAGCAGCAAGATCAAATTTGAGAAGTGATTGAGAAAAATGGGGGAGGGGCGTTGGGCTAGGAAGGTTTTCAGTTACTTGTACATCAAGAATGTCAATACAAAATGGAGGAAGCGAACCAAGAAATTGACTGGTAAATACTTAGAAAACAGCAGGTGGCCAAACCAAAAAGACCTATCAGTTAAGAAGAAAGTGAAGTAAACGGAGACTGACATGTGGAGAATTGGCATGATTAAGAAGCCCGCACTAGAGATCTATCAAACTTTTAAGCAGCAAATTGCCAAGGAAAGGATCTATAATAATACTCGTGGTAGTTCTCTACTGTTTGAGGCCAGGACGGGAGTGCTGCGGACCAAGATCGGGCCAAATACGAAGGGGTAGAAACAGTATGCAGTGCGTGGGGACAGGAAGAGGAAACTGCCGAACACTTGATAATGTTCTGTAAAGGGCTTCACCCTATAGTTCAGGATGATGGCGCAGAGTTTTTCAAAGCACTGGGGTTTAAGGACAGAGAGGGCAAAGTAGACTTTAAGCGGGAGACTTAACTAGAAGGAGGTTATCTGATTGGTAGCTGAAGTCAAGGCATGAGTGAAAATTAAACCCTTAACTGCAAAATACGAATCCTCAACCTCACTATTGAAAGAAAAAAAAGATAAATTTAATGATTAGTTCACTAATTATTACGGCTACGTGGCGTTAGCCGCCACCCGATCTAAAGGGTACAGCCACATCCATCCATCCATCTATGTAATACACGTTGGATGGAAAGGTAAGGAGAGGCCCTGACGTCACTCGTTGCGAAGCCGTGATGAAGCCGGAAGTTGGCCATATTGACTGGGCAAATTCGCCTTTCTTGTTTACATCCGAATGTAAAGCAGAAGGCGCGACTCCCTCTCTGTCTCAAAAAGCACGTGGCCTGCGCGCCGCGTGCGCCGGTGCTATCCGAAACCAACGGAACGGATTTCAACACGCTGTCTTGCCGCGATATGGTTGAAGAAATCTATGCGTATGGCTGTTGTATACTCTTGCACTGCCGGCGTTTACAATAAACGAGGCAAGTTGCACGTTAAGCTTTTTTTTATTTGATGTGTTCTTTGTGAAAATAAAGATGATATTTCGGACATCGCCGCGCGACGAACCAGGCACCGAAATTGGTACAGCTTCTTTCAAATCACTTTTCCCCCTTTTGCGCTTCTCTTTAGGCTTCATGAAATTTTCAGTCAGGCTGTGGGCTAGACACAACGATAAAAAAAAAAATGTCTTCCCTGCAATAAACCCAGAGGTCCGTAATTATGCCAGTAAAGTCGGTGTCGGTGGAGCTTCTGTGCATGGCACCGTTGAGCTTGTGCCGGCCTCTTTGTTTTCGCCCCTCTTTTGTCCGACGCGCACTGGTTCCTACGGATATCCCAAAGGCCATGATTTCATAGGACGAAAGCAGCGAAGACCACCCGAAAGTGCGCGGGAACACGTCTCCAGTGTGATTCACGTGCACTAGTAACTACGGAGAACGGAGACCTGGATCGCGTTAGGGCGAAAGGTGGGAAAGTTAGCCGAAGGAATGCGTGAGAGAAGGTCAACATCACTTGGTTAACATCGTTCGAATGGCTTTGTCAGCTTATGATTGCACAAGCACGCGCATCTAGTGAAGTGCACCTAGTTACCTTGTGCAGGCGCGTGTAGACATTTTAACGAGTTTTGCTACAATACAGACAATATTGCGGAGAACGAGACAATATTGCGAAGATGGAGCATCTGAAGCAAAGCAGAACAGGAACTGTAATGCGCAGAAGCATGTGGTAACTGTACAGGAACATGAAAAGCAAGATTAGATTACAGTCATAATAAGGGCCTGTGGACCGTAAATGCATCGTCCGTTGTCATAAGAAGCAACACCGCATAACTGTCACTAACCTGCAAGGCATTCCTTGAACGAATTCTTGAGCACAGTCGTTATCTTCTATGATGGCTTTTCAAGCATAATTTTGACGGACGCTGCAAATTCGGAGTACGTATACGCGCACTCGTTCCGTGGTTTCTAGTTCAGACACCTGGTTACAACCACCAGCGGAGGAAAATCGCGTAGCTGGCAATGCGGCAAAAAGAATGGATGCTGTCGAACACCTGCAGTATGCCACGGTTAGGTCCGAGGCCCATTAAAACGCGCACACCGCTGCTGGACCACCTGAACGGTGCCGCACTGCACTACATCCACAATAACAAAACGCCGTCATTGTGCCCAGTGAATATGGCCGCGCGTGACGTAATTTTCGCCACATTTTTTACGTCCTGCGCCGGCTGGGCATGCCCATAGAGTTTGCCACAATACTTACTAGAGGGAACTCTGGCGCTAGTGTCTATGGGAGTTGCAACGCACGGCGCTTCAACGAGCATGGGAATGATGGGTAGTACACACATTTGTCTAAACTCCGTACTTCTGGCCTGCTTTTGGCTCCGTGTGTGTTCGTGTGGCTTGAAGCTGTTTTCTTACGAAACAAGTATTAGCAAATGTTCAGCGGTTGCGCTTCACCATTTTATTTTTTTAGACTTACTTTCCAAATTGGCTCCCGAAGTTCAAAAGGGTTCAATGTTTCTTTCAAAACAAAACCGGAACAGAGCAATAAACGAAGGCGCAAGTGCAATTCGCCGCCCGCAACCGCCAGTACGAAGACTAGGCAAATGTGCGTACTACCCATCATTCCCATGGTCGCTGAACGATCGCAGCGTCAGAGTGCCCTCTAGTTAATTTTGAAAAACTCTATGAACATGCCCTCTCCTTACCTTTCCTTCCTCCGCGGTGTAATATATTGTCGTTTTAAAAACAACGCGCAGTTCCACCGAAGTGGAGAAAGACGAAGACGACGTTCTCATCGGACGCGTTTTTCATGTTCTCCGCTTCGAAGGATTTATCGGCCATGGGCCGAGGTGCTGCTCAGGCTTCAGCCAGCGGCAATGACTACCGTGTTGTACTTCCTCGCCTTCCCACCGGTAAGCTTGTTGTGGACTCTGTTTTTCTACATGCGGACTTAGCTGGTCGCCCCTACCGGGTTCAAGATTTTAGAGATGCTCTTCGGGACATCATTGACTTGAAGGAAATAAGCTCCATAGGTCAATTTCAAATGTCTCATGTTTGGATGGTCACAAGCAAGTCAACGCTGACGAAAACAAAGTTGGTCACAAGAGGCGAATTTTTCGTCAAAAGTCGTCGATGCCTCGTTATAGACCCGGAGCCCACGGAAGTGAAGTTGAAGCTTATGTGGCTTCCTGAGTGCTTGGAGGACGCCTATGTGTGCGAGGCACTGCAAGCTTTTGGGAAGGTCAAGACAATATCACAAGAAAGCTGGAAAGTAGCGGATATGGAACAAATGCGGACGCTAAAAGGGATGTTGTTTTGTCCCTTGCTGATGGAGTTCGCATTGCGGATATTCCTCACATTCTTGTCCGTGGAGTGCAAAGCCTCGTCCTGATACCTGGCCGCCCACCACTTTGCCTTCGGTGCAGTAAGGTTGGACACATCCGTCGAAACTGCAGGACCCCTCGCTGTGACAACTGTCGACGCTTCGGTCATTCGGCCGAAGATTGTGTTATGACATACGCCAACAAGCTGCGACAGCACACAAAAGAGCCAGATAATAACCTACAAGAGCATATTATGGATGCCACCGAAGTTTTCGACGCAACGGGAGACACTCCATCAATGTCATATGCTGCAGGCTCTACCACAAGGAATCCAGAAGAGGAAAGAAAGTCACTCGCTGTTGACACAGTTGAAACTTCTGCGTGCAAAGAGCCAATATCAATCATGCAAGCAGCCTACCCAAAATGACTCCGCACAACCCCTAGCACAAGTAGGAGTTCCTATGAAGAGTGCTGTTGCGCTGACCCATAAAGATGCCGAAGAACCACCAGTACAAGATAGAGACTCTGGACTGGATGCCGCAGAAAGTTCATCACCTGCTTGCGCTGCAGCTCCGCAGCAGCTTTTCAATCATGGTGCAGTGTCGGAAGTTGATATGCAGATCTCTACGGATGCAGCAATACTGAAACGTCGAACATCGTCCAGCACGGATTCAAGCAAAGGGAGTGACCCAGCGTCAGTGACTAGGGAGTCACGCCGTCGCCGAAAGTCCATGCCAAAGGGGAAGTGTCGCCGATCCCGATCTATGAGGCCTGGTGGGGGTTCACGGGAAGCCTCAGCGCCAACTCTTGGGACTGATCAAGTGGGGCGATAAGCGAATTGGAAGGTAGTCACCATGGCGCAGTCTGAGCGACTCATATTTGCCACCTTGAACGTACGCGGCCTTAGGTCTTCGCAGAAACAAGCACAGCTCCGTAGACTTCTCAATCGGAAGCGTCTCGACTTTGTCGCCATCCAAGAGACAAACATCGAGAGCGAGGAAGAGACCGAGAAGGCCCTGCGGCCTTTTCTGTCTCAGTTTAATGTGTGTGTCTCACATGCTAAAGGTTTATCTGCGGGCTGTTGGTTGTTTCTGAGAAAAAACCTACACTGTTCAGCATTCTGCACTAGTGTTGATGAAGAGGGCAGGTATATATGCTGTGATTTTTTGTTGCAAGGAGTGCCAGGGAGAATTATCAATTTATATGCGTTTCATGATGTTCCGAAACGACTTGAGTTATTTGAAAAAAGTGCGTAATTTAGATGACGTCGACAGATGCACGGTACTTATGGGAGATTTCAACTGCGTATGTGAAGCTATTGACCGTTATAATTCGTCTGGAAAGAGAGACAGGAGTGGTGAGCTTTTATACGGTATTGTAGATAATGCAGGACTAATTGACATCGGGGTCTCGAATCGGGCAACAGCATATACAAGAGTACAAGGCATATATATATATATATATATATATATATATATATATATATATATATATATATATATATATATATATATATGACGCTACAATGAATGGGTAACGTGGCCTGGCTCATATCCTATGTTTATTCTGCTCTGCACTTCTTCCTTCTCGACCTCTACTAACCATTACTTGATACGTCACACAATTCCCCCTACCCCTGAAAGAAGGCATGGATTACAAACAAGAAAAAGTTAACAAGTGGAGGTTAAAAAGTTACAAATGTCAAAAGTCACAATTGGTTTTATGCTCTAGGGGAGTTCCGCAAACTTTTAAAGACTTCAGGGGAAAGTGCAGCAGTCCGGTTAACGCAGGAGTTCTGGTGCGCGATGCTGGTGGTTGCGTCCTGGATAACACAAAAATGCTTTGGACGTGGAAACAGATGGAAATACAGCCGGTATTCCTGCAAATAACGAAAGAGGTTGCAACGCTTTGCAGGATTGAATATTTCGTTGGCGTCGCATTTTTTGTCGTATGTCATACAAACGCCGTGCATGCAATTTGCGCGCCCGTTGATCATGGCTGATTAGGCGCTGCTTGTGTTTCTGCAGAGCACAAGCGGTTGTTTTGTGGCTCTTGGGGAGTTTACTATGGTGATGACGCAGATGTTCAGACCAAAGGCGCAATCTTGAACGCTGGTGCGGAAAAGTTCCTTGGCTTTTCTTTCTGCGAAGATAGCTCAGATGCGGAATCAGTCTTTTCTTTAGTGTATGTTGATCACGACATTCTTCAGGCCGCAAGTATCCTCACGATGTAGTTTTAATTGTTCGTTGCCGATGTTGGTGTGGGCGTTTTAGCTGTTGGGGTTCCTCTTGTTGCTTTTGTTGGCATTGCTGATGTTGCACTGTCTGACGAGGTGGACTTCCTTTGGAACCATGAGCCCGCTTTTCTTTGTAGGTTGACGTGACCAGCAAATAGTTGATACTTGTTAGGGTGTCGCGATTTGAGTCAGGCAATGAAGATAGTGCGCCAGAATTGGCAGAAAAATCTGCTGAGGCTGTTGCAATGCCATTCTTGATGGGCGTTCCTGGCATAGGGCAGAGCTTCGGAGTTGATCCTTCCGAGCCTCCTGTGTTGGTTGGGCTCTCGGGTTGCTGTGAACTCGACGGTGACGCTGCGAGAGGCTTGGTTTGGTCAGATTTTACTTGGGGCTGTTTCTCTGTGTCCACAGCTTTGGAGGTAAGCTGTTCTGACACATGAATGTGGATGGTTGGCCCTAGACTTGGCTGAGTATATTCGGAGTTCCGAAGCTCTATCCCGACCGTAGTGGGCGTGTGAGACGCGAGGTGGGCGTTGTGAGCGACGAAAGAGCGAAGTGATGTAAAACCAGGATTTTCACTCTTCGAGTAGTCATGACGTTGTTCGGTATATTCTTCATGCGTCAGCTGGTCTACCATGAGCAAGGCGTCCTTATAAGGCAAGTGGTGAGCGTTAGGAGCGCTTGAAGAACCGCGTGATGAAAACCCAGGTGGCGGACCACGTATGCCAGACGAAGAGTGAACGGCATCAGGTGGTTGGGCAACGTCTGCGGTCATATGCTGAAGCGATGACTTCGCAAATGCCGACTTTCGTGCAGAAGGGAAGCGCGCTCGATGGCTGTGTTTTTCCCAAAATACGCGTTGTCGTCTGCCACTGAACTCGTGTGCCACTTCGTCTTTTGTCAGAGGTCGAATCTTGTTGTGTGTTCGAATGGTTGAAGACTGCCTGTAAAATTGACGACTGAGTGCAGTTGTCTGTGGATGGTGGGTTACAAGCAAGTCTTCGTCGTAGTCGTCATCGTATTTTTTAAACCAAACGATCATTTCTTGTTTTATCTTTTGCCAAGACTCATCGTTGTCGAATATGTGGGTGAGGTAAAATTTAAATGCCTCACCGGTGACGTAGTCACTGAATTTCGTAACCATTTCTCGTTCCGACCAAGATGCAGCGGTAGCGTGGAACGCGAACAGGTCGAACCAGTCCTGTACAGGTCCATCGTCCGCTGCTCCGGTGTACTTGAGGATGAGAAGGTCGGTTGATGATTCTGTCATGGTGCTGGTCTCTGTGTGCGGCTAGGAGATGATTCCGTAGTCGATATATAGTCAGGGCGTCTTGTGTAGAACTGCGTCGATGATGAGATACTGATGAAGTGGCTGGGAGGTCTTCATCCTGTCGACTTGTGTAATGCTACGATGAATGGGTGACGTGGCCTGGCTCATACCCCATGTTTATTCTGCTCTGCACTTCTTCCTTCTCGACCTCTACTAACCATCACTTAATACGTCATATATATATATAATTTGTATATATATACAAATTGGTCTTACATTTTGGTTGATAATTTCATGTTCACAGCTTCGTTCTTGTATGTATATGACATTCATAATGCTGTGCAAAAAGTTTTTTCTAATGCGCTTATTGCCCCCTTATTTTTTGTGCTTTATTTTTGTTTGCTTAAGACGAACTGTTCACACTTCCTGTAAGCGCTTTCATGATTTTCCCAGTGTATTATACCACAATCTGTGCCAATTTAACTTACACGTATTGTACACTTCCTAACTGCTGCGTGCCATGAACTGCATCCTTCTTGTTTTTTGGTAACGATGTATGATGTCAATTTATACTTACTTATTTTTTGTTTATTTGTTACTCATGTCTCGAGCTTACGTTTTGGCTCCTTTCGCCCTTTTACTTGTTGTACATGTCTTTGTTAGCCCCCCTTACTCAATGCCCTAACCAAGGGCCTGTAAGGTACCTGTAAATAAATATATATATGAAAGTAGATGCGCTTTCGCATAACAACTGCTTATTCTGCTGACGTTTCGACGGGAGCCCCGTCTTTTCAAGGCAAAAGACAAAAGATCGAAAAGACAGGGCTCCCGTCGAAACTTCGGCTGAATAAACAGTTGATATGTGAAAGCGCATCTACTTTCATACTTATAACCTTGCGGCAACCAAAGATATTCTTCTGCATATATATATATATATATATATATATATATATATATATATATATATATATATATATATATATATATATATATATATATATATATATATATATATATTGTTACGGATGTGATGGGTTTATTTTCAATGAAAAATGTCAGCGCTCTACCGTCGCTGCCGAATCACCATCGCTCGAGCGCGTCCGATCTCTTCTTCTTCCTCGCTCTTTCAGTCCGCGTTACATTTCCCTCCGGGCCAGACGAAGCTCACCGAGCGAGTAGAAGCGATCGGTTGTTGTAGGGCTTCAATCGGGCAATGTGCACAATTTGCGTCTTGCGCGAACGCCGGTTCTGAGCTGTCACTCTCGCGACAGCGTAAGTGATGTCACTTAAGCACCGAGTAATCACAAACGGTCCTGAGTACTTAGAAAAAAACTTCTGGCAAAGTCCCTTTTTTCGAACAGGCGTCCACAGCCAGACCAAATCACCTGTAGCGAAAGTCACGGGCGGGTGTTTTGCGTCGTAACGGTTTTTCGCGCGAGCGTGGGCGGAAAGAGTTCGGAGCCGAGCAAGTCGACGAGCTTCTTCGGCGCGACACAAAGTCTGTGCGACACTGGCATTTTCGTTCGTCGAAAATGGAAGTATGGTGTCAAGGAAACTTTGCGGATGACGAGCATAGAGAAGAAAGGCGTATAACCTGTGACTTCGTGTTTCGCAGTATTAAAGGCGTATGTAAGAAAAGGTAATACGGCATCCCAGTTCTTGTGATCCGCTGCGACGTACATTGAAAGCATGTTGATGATGGTACGATTGGTGCGCTCAGTGAGGCCGTTGGTCTGAGGGTGGTATGGCGTGGAATGGCGATACTGACACCCACAAAGCCGTAGCAACTCTTCGACAACGTCAGCGGTAAACTGACGGCCGCGATCACTTATCACCACACGAGGAGCCCCGTGACGAAGTATGATCGAGTGTAGAAGAAACCATGACACATCAGATGATGTGGCTGAAGCAACCGCCATCGTTTCAGTATACCGCGTCAGGTAATCTACGCACACAATAATCCAGCGGCGGCCGGTGGTAGACTTGGGGAAAGGGCCCAGTAAATCTATGCCGACTTTTTCGAATGGTGATGTCGGTGGCTTAACCGGCTGCAGTGGGCCGGCCGATGGTGTGGTAGGTTGTTTGTGGCGTTGGCAGACATCACAACTTGCGACGTAGTGCTTGGTGGTCTTCCAGAGTCGAGGCCAGTAAAAACGTTGTCGGATACGGTGAAGCGTTCGGGCAAATCCAAGGTGCCCAGACGTGATGTCATCGTGCATGGCTTGGAATACCGCAAGACGCAGGCATTCTGGCACGACGAGTAGTAGTGTGGAACCATGGCTGGAGTAATTCTTGCGATATAGTAGGGCGTCATGAATCACGAATGGCGTGGCGCGTTTAGAGCTACGAGCCACATCAATCATTGGTTTCAGCGAAGGGTCACGCTGTTGTTCGTGACGAAAGACATCCAAGTTTGGGAAGTTGGATGAGATTGCGGCCAGGTAGTTGTCAAAATCATCATCATCAGCATCCACAGTTGGAGATGGAAGACGAGATAAGCAGTCGGCATCTGCGTGACATCGACCGCTCTTGTAGGTCACAGAATAATTATATTCTTGAAGCCGTAAGGCCCAGCGAGCCAACCGACCAGCTGGGTCACGTAGTCCGACAAGCCAACAAAGCGAATGATGATCTGTGATGATCTTGAACTGCCGGCCGTACAAATAAGGTCTGAACTTTTGGACGGCGAAAACAACTGCAAGACATTCCAGTTCGGTGACCGTATAATTCCTCTCCGCCTTAGTCAAAGTACGACTTGCATACGCCACGACGTACTGCCGGCTATCGTGATATTGAACTAGCACGGCACCAACTCCGATACCACTAGCATCTGTATGCAGTTCCGTGAGTGCCTCCGGGTCGAAATGGCGCAAGAGGGGCCCGGAAGTAAGCAAATACTTCAGCTGCTCGAAAGCAGCCTCACACTCAATGGTCCATCGAAATGGAGTGTTTTTGCGGAGCAACTCTGTCAGGGGATGAGCAAGCTGGGCGAAGTCTTTGATAAACCGACGAAAATAAGAACACAGGCCCACGAAGCTACGGAGATCCTTCAAAGGCGTCGGTTGCTTGAAGTCTCGGACAGCACTGATTTTGTGCGGGTCTGGTCGTATACCGTCCTTGTCAACTAGATATCCAAGCACAAGGGCTTGACGCTCACCAAAATGACACTTCTTTGCGTTTAAAACGAGACCAGCTTGTTTGACGCAGTCTAGAACAACGCTAAGCCGATGGTTGTGTTCGTGGAATGTCTTGCCAAAAATAATTACATCATCGAGATAACACATACATATCTCCCATTTGAGACCGCGAAGGATTGAGTCCATGAATCGCTCGAAGGTAGCTGGGGCATTGCATAAGCCAAACGGCATAACGTTGAATTCAAATAATCCATCAGGCGTGACAAAAGCAGTCTTCTCTTTGTCAGACGGATGCATTGGTATTTGCCAGTATCCAGACCTTAGGTCGACAGACGAAAAGTATGCGGCCGAGTGCAGACAATCAACAGCATCGTCGATGCGTGGTAGCGGATACACGTCTTTCTTTGTGACGGCGTTGAGACGGCGGTAGTCTACACAGAATCGCCAAGAGTTGTCTTTCTTTTTTACCAATATAACAGGAGCTGCCCAGGGACTGCTTGACTTTTGAATAACGCCTTTCTGCAGCATGTCGTTGACCTGATCGGCGATCACTTGCCTCTCTGACGGGGATACGCGATAGGGTTTCTGGCGTATCGGTGTAGCATCTCCCGTGTTGATGCGGTGGTGCATACGGGATTCGGGCAACATGGAACAACGCTTGTTTTGAGCGAAATCAAAGACTCCCGCGTAGCGTGTAAGTACCTCCTCAAGGACATTCTGCTCGGAAGAAGGCAACGACTTGTTGATCATACGTTTAATCTCGGCTGAGTAGTTGGGCGCAGTCTGACTGATAGCTGGAGACTCTGAGACCATTCTCACGTCAATTGTGGCCTGCTCCTCGAACGTACCCAGTTTGAATCCGGCTGGTAGAACAACAGGCTCTGAGGCTGCGTTGAGTGCCCACAAGCAAGCATGTCCGTCGATGGCTGTAAGGACAGACCGTGGGACCAGCACATTCTTCTTAATGGCGTTTGCATGATCAGGCTCCACAAGTCCAGTGCAGGGTCCTGAGCGGACATGAGAAGAGCATACGGGTACAAACACTGCTGTCCGACCAGGGATCGTCACATCTTCAGGCAACGAAAGAGCATCGATGGGCAGAGTCGGAAAATCGTCAACTATTGCAGCGGGCAACGTATTTTGTAGAAGAATCTCTCCAGTTCCACAGTGAAGCGTAGCGCCGCATTCATGAAGGAGGTCTATCCCTAAAATGATGTCATGAGTTGCGCGAGCCAGTACGGTGAATTCAACTCGGAAATTTTGTCCACCAATCGTGAGTACAACTGAACAAATACCAACAGGGCATAACGTTTCGCCTCCAACTCCACGAAAAGTTTCTTTACGATTCCACGCGAACATAACTTTGTGACCCAAGAAACGATGTTTGAAACGAAGGCTCATAACCGAAACAGCAGCACCAATGTCTACAAGAGCAAGAGTATCTACACCGTCTATACACACACGCACTTTGTTCATCAACATCACAGCAGAAGGAGGAATTGGCGAAACTGACCGTCCCGCGACCGCACCTCCATCGGTCGCACCAGTTAGTTTCCCAGCTGATGCGGGGAAGGTGACCGACGACGCGGACACGGCGACCGGCGGGACCGTGTCGGAGGTGGGGTCAGGCTTCTCTCGGAGGCAGGGGACTCGCTGCGAAATTCGTTAGGCCATTGCTGTCGGGGACGGTGGTCGGCCGAGTGAGAGGTCCAGGTTTCGTGCATACGAGGCGGGTGCGTCGAAAAACGTGGCGGCACAGGCGTTTCGTACATACGAGCCGGATACGTCGAAAAACGTGGCGGTGCAGGCGGCCGTCTGGGACAGAAGCGTGAAATATGCCCTGGGAGACCACATGTGTAGCAAACGGGGACTTGTCGACTTACGTTAGCCGGAGCAGAGGTGGCAGAAGTACGCGGAGACGGGTCGTGCTCCGCAGGAACATTTTGTGATGAAGCATAGTAATCTTCTGGTAGAGGCCTGGTTGACGACGGTCGGGGGTCCGCAGCGGCACGTCGAGATGATGACATCCGGTGGTGGCCACGACCCGTCGGGGAAAACGGAAGCCGCGCGGTAAAATCTGCAGTTTCTGTGCGTGGTCGGTTTTCGACGTGACGCTTTCGCATCCAGTAGGGAGGTGGTTCGGGGCACGCGGCGAACGAGCATTGGTGGTGAACGTCACCTGCTTGAAGTCGTACGAGCTCTTCTCGAACTACCCGACGTACGAGGTAGGAAATGTCTTCGCAGGTGGCGACGTCCATACTTGCGACAGTGGGAACATTGTCCAAGCGCCCGAACTTGGGTAAAATTCTTCGGGTCTTCAACGCCTCGAATGCGCGACACTGCTGCCTGAAAATCGAAGGAGTGTTCAAGTTTTCTTTTGTTATCAAAAAATTGTACACGT
The DNA here is from genome assembly GCF_043290135.1 of Rhipicephalus microplus. Classification (NCBI taxonomy): domain Eukaryota; kingdom Metazoa; phylum Arthropoda; class Arachnida; order Ixodida; family Ixodidae; genus Rhipicephalus; species Rhipicephalus microplus. The sequence goes on along the minus strand of NW_027464587.1, from coordinate 7,288,277 downwards.
CCTCGGCGATGCCTTTCAACAAATGACCGACTTTGTCTTCGTCAGACATATTTGCGTTGACAATTCCGCAAAGCTTCAACACTTCTTCAATGTAGGTTGTGCACGTCTCGCCGGGCAACTGAGCCCTACGTGACAGCGTTTGCTCAGCTTTCTTTTTCATGGAACTCGTGTCCCCAAAGCAGGCCTTCAGTTCCTTAACAAATATATCCCAAGTGGGGAGGACATGTTCATGGTTCTCAAACCAAAGCAGGGCTGTCCCGGCAAGGAAGAATACTACGTTCACGAGCTTCGCTGGTGCGCCCCATTCGTAGTAGCGGCTCACTCTCTCGAAGTGTTTTAGCCAAGCGTCCACGTCTTCGTCAGTTTTACCTGAGAAAATTCGTGGCTCAGGTGCCCAGTAGTCTGGTTGTCGAGGTCGACAGCCACCTTGTGCCGTGTCGGTGGCACTGGTTGATGCAGCAGCGTAGTACGTCAATGGGATTGCTGTGTCGTCGTTCATGGTGATGTTGTCCGGAGGTAGGCCAGCTAAACGTCTGCTTCTTCGAAGAACTTCTGCTGCGGGGTCCAGGATGACAAGTTACCCAGCACCGCTCCACCAAAGCTGTTACGGATGTGATGGGTTTATTTTCAATGAAAAATGTCAGCGCTCTACCGTCACTGCCGAATCACCATCGCTCGAGCGCGTCCGATCTCTTCTTCTTCCTCGCTCTTTCAGTCCGCGTTACAATATATATATTTATTTATTTATATATATATATATATATATATACTTCGAGAATCGTGCAGTATAGGAAACAAAACATTATTTATTTAATCCTAACACTTATCCTAACATTACTTAATCCTAGCACTATTCCCGAAGTTTATAACATTTATTACGGTAGCCGGAAGAATATATATATATATATATATATATATATATATATATATATATATATATATATATATATATATATATATATATATATATATATATATATATATATACTTGATTTAGCGAAGTTCCGGAGTTAGCAAACGAATTTGTCCGCCAAACCCAATTTAACAGAGGATATTTTTTTATTTTGTAGATACAGTTTGTTCTTTGATCATGCTATCGCACTATAATGTATACATACCCACTCTTTTTTTAATGGAGAGGAGGATACCGTCCCTTCTGGGCTGTTGTATGGGAGCACTAAATCCGATGTCTCACCAGTCTTTTTTTTTCCTTTGGGGGTAGCGAGGGCGGGTAACAACAGCTTACAGAGAGGACTATGGCAGTGCCCAGGCAGCCTTCAGTGAGAAAGTCTGTACTTCTTACCACGTTAGCTTTCGTTTGATGAAGCCGCACGCCACCTACTGGCTTGCGGTAGCCGAGCTTTTACGTACCGGTAGCCGAGCTTTTACGTACCGTGTGAAGCGTGCGGCTATGGTCGGTTTCATGATTTCATGACAATAACCGTCTGCTTCCAACCTTGTGCATTGGCCTCAGTGGCAGATCCAGAGCGGGGGTGAAGGTGAGTGGGGGGGGGGGAGATCGCCTTTCAAAAAAAATATCTGTTGGCGCTCCTCCCTCTCAATATAGGGCTCGGAGTTAACCTCATATCATCAATCAGGACAAGTGAGTGAAACCACTGTGAGCACATATTGACATAATTTGGGCAATGAAGAGGTTTTTCTGCTGGCAAAAACAAAAAATTCACGACTACTACCACCTCTCCAAAGTTACTTCAGGCGACCCCCCCCCCCCCCCGTAAAATGAGTGGCTGGATCTGTCCCTGCTCACACAATAACTTCATTCGTTTACCGCGTCTTTGCATATCGAGAATTAACCCGTCAATGCCACCTCGGCCGGACACGGTTCCATTTATGTCTGGGTGGCATTAGAGGAGGCTTCATGTCAGAGCCCCTTAGCAAATTTTCACATACGCTCGGTTAGATCGTTGGCATTAACGATGACCTGATAGTATTTATTTGTCGCCTAGCTCATTAAATATTTGAGACCTTGAAGAGCCGAGCCATAAAATCACTTCCTCAAATTTAAAAGTTTCGGGTTTTACCAAATAATTTGAGCGTCCCAATCACTTCAATAGAAGGAGTTTCAATTACATGTATGATTTATGTTTCAGGTCTCCTTGGACGCTGTCAAAGACGTCTACGCGATCGATAGAATTATTGTGACACTTCGCGTGATGCATGTGATACGGGAGGCCCACCTCAATCCCAATAACTTTGAGAAGATGCGCGTCTCCTACGCCTACCATTTGTTTGGTCCACAAATGACCCGTGGTCTGAGCTTCTACCAACAAGATGTCGATCCATCAAGACGCAACTGCATACAGGCGACTTTGCGGTTCTTTGAGTAAGTGTGTCCGATATCTTAATTGTGTTGGTCTCAGCGGCAATGCTTAGGATATGTTTGGAAAGTCAGGTAGAAGGAAAGATTTGTTTGCGCAGCTGGGTACTTGAACAAGCTATATACACTAGAGTGAGTGTACCGTTCTGAGTGTGTATATACATCAGAGTCACCTGAAACGGCATATTGCAGGACACTTCGAACATGCTGCAAGGGAAGCCTCGAAACCACATAAAACGCTCCTATAAGTTTTTCGAACATGTTGCTGAAATGTCAAGCTCACAAATCTAAAGCAAAATTTTCTATTCGCAGATTATATCATGTGACATTTCCTGCGTTTCTTCTCGCCCAAACTCACAGCGTTCCTTGCAAACTTAGTAGTAAATTTTGTAACGTTACATGTGCTAAGTTGTACTAGAGCAGTGTACCTCTGTCCACAAACAAAACAGCATAATTATATCGTACTAATTTCGCAACATCTTTATGCACCTGAAATAATGAGGCACGAATCCCCACGATGACATGGAGTGTCACGTTCATTGCGCATTCCTGCCAAAATATCTTGCACACGGGCATAGAGTAACGCTCTTCTTACTTTTTTTTCTTTTATGCAGGATGACAAACAGCATCATCACCATCATGTCCTCTCGATACGCCAGAGTAGCGCTGCGGTTGAACTCGAGTGCGGTCGACTGCCTCAACACCTTTCTTGCTTACTTGACAGAATGGGAGTCGCACGCAAAAGGCAAGTGGGGCTTTTTGAGTCAGTCCACAGCAGCAAGGTTTCGAGTAACCATCAAAATCACCTTGCTATATCTGGAATATTTGACGATTGAAGTAGGTTATGTTTACCTGATGACAGCCCGGCTGAACCAAAACACCCTGGAGAACACGTTCGGTATAGTGCGGCAGTGCAGCGGGAATAACGATCATCCTACACCGCAGCAGTCCTCGACACAATGTCCTGCATCAGCTTTTGCAACCTTATGCGCTCACCGGACAAGGGCAATGTGGATCCTGACCCACTTGGCTCTCTTCTGTCCCCTGAACTGTGCCCGCCCCCGTCACCGCCACCGCAGAACCCAGGCTTCACTCATGCACTAAATAAAATTCAGTTTAAAAGCAATGAAAACGATAGGTTCGACAATGTGATGTTACATGAGAGTGACCATGAAGGATACGTGTCCGTCAGAAGTGACCGCAGACTGGTCCATTACATTAGCGGGTTTGTTGCGAGGAAATGCATCGTGTTGTTGCACTGTTATGCTTGCGAAAATGACTTGTTGACTTCGCGAGAATCTGAAAGCGCTATCGCGCATTTCACCCAACAGTGTGATTACGGGGGCCTTTTGTACCCATCTTCGACCTTGGTGAACTTTGCTGGATTTCTTGAGGACATATTCACCGATTGTTTTAGCACCCGCCGCGTGCACCATGACAGCATCATGGATCTCATAGAGCTCCTAAAGGTGAACAAAGTGAAACTGATTGGATGTGAGGAGCCCCGTGAACATGTCACTCAGCGAGTGGTAGGGTTTTATGTGCTGACAAGGCTGAGATTCTTCATGAAAGCCTTGAACCGTGCACAACCTTCTAGGCGGAAGTCTGCTCAACAAAGAAAACTGAACAGGGGCTGGTAAGGAGCCAGCGTCGTTTATAAATAAAACAGTGGGCATAAAAAAGTGCAATTGTTAGAAATGCACGTGCCCTTTTGTGAACTAGTGAAAAAGACGTCGACTTGACAGAGAGACTCACGTGCAGTTTGGCCAGTGTGGCGTGTGTTTTATCATGTGTTAGTAACGTATTCTTGTTCAGTACGCGAGGTCGGAGACAACACAATGAGAGTTCGGTTTCGATGTGCATTGTGATTCCTCATGCAGTGCGTGTTTTATATTTTGCAAGCGGCATTTCGTTAAAAGAACAGCCGTGAAGTTAGAAGTTGATGCTAAGTTGCATGAACTTCTCTTTTCAGTCACACATGTTGAAAACTGTTGTGACGAACCATTACTTAAGAAAACTTTCTTAATGTTATGATTCTGCAGCTAACTAGCAGAACTGATCAGACAAAGTTATTTTTTTCTCTAATTTTTTGACATATATGACTGCACAAGATCCAAAAAGCTTTGTTCAGCGTTGTTTGCTGGCTCCATACCGTTCTACATACTGTGGGCATTTATATACCCATCCTCTTCACCTGTACATTATTATCATTATCATGTGTGGCTCATGCATCCTCATCGCTGTCGTCTAACATCATCATCTTGGTTCGTTCATCGTAGCTGTCGGCTGCTGGTTCCTCGGGCCTAATAAAGGTCTTCCAAACGAAGACTTCATACGTGGTGGAGCGTGCTGTTAGGTCCCCGCCGTCCTCTCGACCACTCTACCCCTGGAGCTACGTTCAGGTCGCCGCTTGGGCAAGGTGTCCTGAAATATGTCGCATCAAGATGAAGTCGGTGCTGCAGCCGTTCCCACTCCGCTACCGCGTGCTTCACCTTCTCACGTCGTTAACAGCCTCTAGCGTGAGCCCCATCCCTTCGCTGGTATGCGCGGGAAGATGTGGAGGAATGGCTTGACGATTTCGAACGTGTCGGTGCTGCTAACCGGTGGGATAACACCTAGTAACTCGCTCATGGCTCATTCTACCTCACGGGTGTCGCGAAGACGTGGTTCCTCAACCACTTCATCCACATCCCCGACTGGTCAGCCTTCAAAGATCAGCTTCAGCTTGTCTTTGCCACACCGGCTGTTCGTTCGGCTCTCGCAAAGAAAGCTCTCGCAACTCGGAAACATCACATCGGGGAGTCGTATAGATCCTACATCGAGGATGTTCTTTCACTTTACCGCCGGGTCGACACATCAATGACAGAGTAAGACAAAGTACGCCAGCTTCTTAAGGGGATTGCACGCGTCGCATTCAATGCCCTTGCAATCCAGAATCCGGCTACCGTCGCTGACGTTGCGACAACCTGTCAGTGCCTCGAAGAACTTGAGTCTAGGCGCCTACAACCAGACAGTGACGCGGCCCGTATTACCGCGGATCCAAACCTACGAGACATAATAAGGGTGATTATACACGAAGAATTAGAATCAATGGGATTCACACTGCCTTCAGTGTGTCCCATTCAGTCTTCTTCAATGTCATTGTGAGATGTCATCAAGGAGGAGCTCACGTCCATGACCCCCATGGCCCACCTGCAGCCCACTGTCGCTCGTACTCTTCCATCGTTCTCGCATGCCGCCGCTGCACCATCAGGCACCGTCAGCTCGACGTCGCCGCCACGAACGTACGTGTCGGTTGCTGCCGCACCTCCTACAAGCTTTCCCACGAGCTTTCCGTCACCACCGCCTGAGCCATCATCTGTCCTCACTGCTCTCTCTCCCGGTGCAGTTAACGCAAGCTACTACCCTCCTTATCGATCGACTCGCCCTACATGCTATTATTGCGGCTATCGTGGGCACAATTCACGCTTTTGCCGCACGCGCCAGCAAGACGAGCGTCGAGGGTACGACATACGCGAACGGGACTATACTGCAGGAGCCTTGTACCAGGGCCGCCGTTTTTCGTCAACGCCGCGTCGGTCTCCATCTCCACCAGCATCGGGTGAACTGCGCACTAGTCATCGATCAACCCGACCCCGTTCACCGTCGCTCTACCGTCGCTCCTCTTCTCCTCTTCAGCCTGCTTCCCTCGCTTCTGATTGGCGTCCGCAAAACTAAGCGATGCAGTTTTTTGGAGGACAAACTGCATTCCAACACAGGACTCTAATTTCTCCAGCGTGCCCTTACAATATGATTTCAGTCACAGTTGAGGGAGTGGACGTTGACGCTTTGGTGGACACTGGGGCTGCGTTTTATATTATTCGTGCTGATTTGTGTACCCGCATTTGAAAAGTCACGACGCCTTATGATGAACCAACACTGGTTACAGCCCAGGGAACAATGATTCGCCCTTCTGCTCTCTTTACTGCCCATGTGCTAATTGAGGACATTCTTCATTATATAGAATTCGCTGTGTTATCCCCGTGCTCCCACGGACTCATTTTAGGCTGGGACTTTCATTCCTCTCCTTCCGTGGCTATTTGTTGTGCACAACGTGTCGTCCATCTTATGAACACAGACCACTTGCTCTGTGACGAAACCTACAGGCCACTTCGACTCATCGCTGCTGTAGACATCCAGTTACCACCACACGAACATCAATTAGTCACAGTTTTGTCCAACGAAGTCGACTGTGGTGACATTTTGGTCACTCCGCCGCCCTGTTGCCTTAATAAAGGCATAGCTCTCGCATCAGGTGTGGCTCGCTTCAACAATGGATCACCTGTCCTCGCTGCTACGAACACCACACCAGATAAAATTTTACTGCCATGGGGCACTACTGTCACCTGCGTTGCGGATCTGGAGCCTGTGTGCGCCGTGCCTCTTACCCCTGTCTCCTCTAAAGACCATCCCGCAGATCATGCTGCTTCCTCGGCCTTTACAGCAGCCACCAACAAAGACTTCACAGACTCACAGAAGCAGCAGCTGCTTGATTTGTTGAAAAGCATGCAAACTCTTCTGACGTTCATTCATCCACCCTGGGACAGACAGCTGCTACAGCGCATCGTATTCAAACCGACGGAACATCCATTGTGCACCGCCGTCCGTACCGCGTCTCTCCAGCCGAACGAAAAATTATTGAGGAAAACGTAAACGATATGCTGCAACGGGAGATAATCCGACTCTCAACCACTCCTTGATCGTCTCCCATCGTTCTGGTGCGTAAAAAGACGGTTCCGTACGATTTTGCGTCGATTATCGAGCACTAAATAAGATCACTAGGAAGGACGTATACCCCATGCCACGCATCGACGACGCCCTTGATTCCTTACTAGGTGCTGAATTCCTTTCAAGCCTCTACTTGCGTTCCGGCTATTGGCGAATCCCCATGCACGAAGATGATAAAGAAAAAAACTGCGTTTGCATCCCCGGACGGCCTATACGAATTCAATGTCATGCCGTTTGGTCTATGCAATGCGCCTGCAACTTTTGAGCGAATGATTGACACTGTGCTGCGAGGCCTGAAATGGAAGACTTGCCTATGTTAACTCGATGACACTGTTGTCTTTCAATCGACGTTTCCTCAACACCTGCAACGCTTGGACGAGGTCCTGGCTTGCCTTGCGGGCGCTGGTCTTCAAATTAACACCAAGACGTGCCCTTTCGCCAGCAGATCTATCGATCAAGGTCCTCGGTCATGTTGTGAGCAAGGACGGAATTCGAGATCCCGAGAAAACTGCTGCGGTGCTTCGCTTCCCTGGCCCTGGGAAAACGAAAGATTTGCGAAGTTTTCTTAGTCTCGCCTCTAACTTTCGCCGATTCATACAAAACTTTGCCTTCATAGCCGCACCACTCCATAAGCTACTTGCTTCCGGTATGCCCTTTCAGTGGTCTCAGGAATGTGAATGAGCTTTCAACAGGTTGAAGACAGCCCTCACGACCGACCCTGTACTTTCTCATTTTCACGATTATGCACCGACCTTTCTGCACACAGACGCTAGCAGCCGTGGTTTAGGAGCCGTGCTCCTGCAACGCGACAACTCTTCGCGAGAGCGAGTCGTTGCATACGCCAGCCACGTCCTCTCCGCAGCCGAGAGGAACTACATGATCACTGAGCAGGAGTGTCTCGCCATCGTTTGGTCAGTGCAGAAATGTCGTCCTTATCTGCACGGCCGCCATTTCACCATTGTGACCGACCACCACGCTTTATGTTGGCTTTCGACACTCAAGAACTTGTCGGGACGCCTCGGCCGCTGGATTGTACGCCTCCAAGAGTATGATTTTGACATCGTATACAAGTGTGGCAGAAAGCATAGTGACATCGCTGCTCTTTCTCGCTGTCCACCACCAGCGGCTCCACTCAGCGTTTCCGCAATCACTTTGCACAACACACCCTCGGAGTCCACGTCTACGGTGGTTTCCTCTCTCGCCTCTATGAACGAGCTGCCTTCAGACGATCCCCACGATTTTCCTTCTCGACAGCTGGCTGACCCATACTATCGACGTATTATAGGCTACCTCACTGGCAGTTCCCGTCTACCTAATGCAAGGCTCCGTGGCCAACTCTCGCAATTTAAGCTGGACAACTCGGTGATGTACCGCAAAATTTACCATCCTGACCTTCAGCGCTGGGTTCTCGTTCTACCCCGATCGCTTCGGTCCGAAGTCCTGAGAGCGCTTCATGACCATCCGACTGCTGGTCACCTTGGTTACCATAAAACCTACGATCGCCTTTGAAGTCGCTTTTGTTGGCCAGGCATTACCACTAGTGTGGCTCGGTACGTCGGGTCCTGCACTACCTTCCAATGTAGAAAACTATCCACATCTGCTTCAGCCGGTACACTACAGCCTCTTCCTTGCCCAGCCACACCATTCGAAGTTGTATAGGCGTCGATCTTTATGGCCCCCTTCCAATCAGTACTGCTGGAAACAGGCGGATAGTAACAGCCGTTGACCATTTGACGCGCTACGCTGGTTCAGCTTCGGAAATTGCCGATTTCACCCTCCGAGCCATTATACTGCGTCATGGTGCTCCACGTGTATTGCTCAGTGACCGTGGAAGGGCCTTCCTTTCACAACTAGTGAACGAACTTCTTCACGCCTCCGGCACAACTCACAAGACTGCCTCTAGTTATCATCCCCATACTAACGGCCTCACTGAGCTATTCCACCGCACTCTTGCTGACATGATCGCCGCCTATATTCAACCAGACCACAAGAACTGAAATGTAGTTCTACCATTCGTCACTTTCGCCTATAATACGGCCATTGAGCCTATCGCCTATATTACGGCCATGTCAACCGGCTACTTACTATTTTACCTAGTTTATAGACGCTCCCATACTTCTTTCCTGGACGTCTCTTTCTTTACCTGCCACGCATTTTCTTCTCCATCCTTTTCAGAGGAATACATTTTACGACTTGCACAGTGCCGCCAACGTGCTCGTATAAATACTGAAGCCTGACAGCAAGAGAGAAAGCTAGTTTATGGTGTATTGCATCGTGCTGTATCCTTCCAACCTGGAGACGAAGTGCTCCTTTTGACGCCTATTCGCACACCTGGTTTGTGCGACAAGTTTAAGCCACGATTTATCGGGCCGTGCACAGTTCTTGAAGAGACTTCACGAGTGAATTATTGCGTGACGCCCCCAGCAGATCACCGTTATAGAACTACTGCGGTCGTCCATGTCTCCCGTATAAAGCCCTTCATGCGATGTTCTTTGTCCCCTTGACTTGCCGCGGCCAGGCTGGCCGCTTTCACGTGGGGGGAATTAGTGTGGGCATTTAGCATACCCATCCTCTTCAGCTGTACATTATCATCATTATCATGTGTTGCTCATGCATCCTCATCGTTGTCGCCTAGCATCATCATCTTGGTTCGTTCATCGTAGCTGTCGGCTGCCGGTTCCTCCGGCCTAATGAAGTTCATCCAAACCAAGACTTCATAATACATTTTTTTGCTATCTGTTGAATAAATACTTTACCTGGTGCTTTCTAGCAGACATACACAATTGCGTCGTGAAATACCTCGATTGTTCTTCTACGAACATGATATTGTGCTGATCTGTGTTATTTTTTTTACATGTGGGATTGTTTTAGTACGGTTGCAGACCACATTACAAGAATCCCAAACGCACCTCACATAGCAGGCTGCAGTCGGGATACTTAGTCCGGCAAGGGTCTTCGTCACTTTAGTGTAGGAGGTTGACATGAAGGGTTGGGGGGGGGGGGGGGCGAGCCTGAACTAAACGTTATCTATAGTTGCCGATTGAAAGAAGATATTTCACATATATTTTATGTGGGCCATTTCTGAAATGCACTTATTGTCAGGATTAAAAAAATACCGATATTGATCTTCGAAATGAGCAAAATCAGTGTGCCGATTCCGACATAATATAGTTTTTGTTTTTCGGTCCTGCTTCAGCAAATGGTGACACGATGAGATATCTCGTCAAAAACATGCTTGCGACCAGTACTGTCTGAGTCGTCTCATGGATACTTATTGAGAAAACAAGAAACAATTATGTGACGCGATATTCTTGCGCGGGCCGCTGGTCGCATGCGACAAGCATGTTTGATGTTTGTGCTATATAGCTCCTTAAACAACGAATGCCTTTGATATCCTTCATCATCACATCTTCATGAGTGGTCTAGAAACTGCCAAGGGCTGTTTGAAATTTCACTAGCCTGCCGTGTGCACAGATAAGGCATCACGTCATCAACTACTGCTACTTCTCGCTAAGTAGCAGTAGTGAAGCGCACCATATGCAAACAATCTTGTATCTCAAAACACATCAAATATAGGTTTTATTGAAATACAACCGCCTCTTGAAGTAAACTCGGGTGACAATCAACCTTCATAGTTTGGTTTGCAATAACACTATAGTCATCACGCATCACCATTTTTTGTATCACAGTTAATATCCATATATAATGACTGCTTCCTGGGTACACGCTGTAGATATTTATAAAGCGCTCAAGTACTTGTCATACAACAAAACGCGATAGGTGGTTGGTGACGTGGCTTAGAGCAACTTATTTTCTAGTAATTGTTATCTAAAAATGTGCCGCTGATTATAAACAAAACAGAGAAAGTGATCTGACAGAGGTTCGGGCCCCCGAGCTTGACATATGTACGGGGAACATGGCTGCACATATACCTTTTGACAGAGAATTTTCATTCATTGTTTGCTGTATAACTACGACTCCGCCAGTTGAACACAACTTATGTGGTTAAGCGTTGAACGAATGAATCGTTACTATGTGCTTGCTACGCGTTTTTTATATGCGTCACTAAAAAGGCAAAACAAACCACGACCACTAGCTTGCCTTTGGCATAGAATGCTACTTAGTATTACGAGACATCACATTTACGGCTGACAAAGAAAACTCCCGTAGTTTCCATGGAACTACGGATCAATTCATGTCTTTATTTCAGGCTGCGCGTCTGAAAAGAACCAACGCACTTTCAACAACAACAACAACAACAACAACAACAACAACAACAACAACAACAACAACAACAACAACAACAACAACAACAACAACAACAACAACAACAACAACAACAACAACAACAACAACAACAACAACAACAACAACAGCAACAACAACAACAACAACAAAGGTTTTGCGTGGTAAAACTATATACCGCGTGAGGCTCGCCCTATTCAGTATAGCACTCCACAAATTATGACCACCTGTGGTTCTTAGCGCCAAAATCCAAGAACGCGGGCCTCTATCATTTCCACATCAAAATGCGACGTTGGTCTGCTCGTCAGCAGCCGCGCGCACAGCAATCACCACTGTGCCGTTAACAGCAAACCCGATTCCGGGAGGCTACCTCCACAACTGTAATGGGCAGGCCTGGCTGGTACGCTACTGGAACGGTCATGACGTATCTGTCATTCTTACTAATTCGCGTCCCGTCTTAAGCACTGTTCCGTGCCACGCCATCCCTAAAATGAACGCCAGGGACAATCGGTCGTATGTACAAAGTGTGCACCGCTAAATATGCTTTTAAAAGACAAAACGTATACGTTCACACAAATCAGTTCTACAAGAAAAGTACATGTGTACCCCACTGCAACTTCATTCCCGCCGACTGAGAATCGTTTGCTTTCAGTTTTTCTTTTTTTTGTGAGCCAGCGGGTGACGACCGCAGGCGAATGACAGCACACTCTCTCTCCTATTCGCTAAAATCTCGGAAGCCATGCTTTTAGGTTTTTGTTGAATCCCGTGTGGTGGCGCTAAAAATAAATGCGTTTGTGCTATATAGCTTCTTAAACATCGAATGCCTTTGATATCCTTCATCATCACATCTTCATGAGTGGTCTAGAAACTGCCAAGGGCTGTTTGACATTTCACTAGCCTGCTGTGTGCACAGATAAAGCATCCACGTCATCAACTACTCCTACTTCTCGCTAAGTTGGTGAAGCGCACCATATGCAAACAATCTTCTATCTCAAAACACATCAAATACAGGCTTTATTGAAATAGTACCACCTCTTGAAGTAAAATCGAGGGAAAATAAACCTTCATAGCTTGGTTTACAATAACACTATAGTCATTACGCATCACCACCTTTTGAGTTCAGTTCGGGATGTCACGGTGGATGGACGTGTTATTTCGGTGGCATGTAACTGTTGTGTACACATGCCAGAATAAAGTCTTATTATTAATATTTGAGCGCTCCGAATTGACTGCGCAGATAAGTGTTTTTGCATGTTTTGAGCTTGTTTTTATAATTATAAGGCAGCGGTTGAAATCTTCGTAGCACTTATTTTATGGTACGGCTTTTTCGGGGGCCAGTCACCAGGTATTTATTAGTTAGTGCGTGTGTGTGTTAGAATTTTTTTGTTGTTTTTTTTTCTGTTGCCACCCTGTGGGGGAGGTGCGCGTACATTGAACACGCAAAATTTTGTAGTAGAGCTTAGACTTTCTTTTTTTTTTCGTAGTACAGGGCTCGAGTTTAGTAATTATCGAGTATAGGGACAATTGGTGTCAGCTAGAAAGACATGGTTAAAAAGACTGTAAAGTGTTCAGGATGTGGAGTGGGTTTGAAAGTGGACCCAAGCGTAGAAGCGGGTGAAGAAGAGGCTGACGCGAAGTGTAGGCAATGTGAGGTCGAGGAAAAAATGGAGAAAATGATGGTTGCCCAGAGTGAACTGCTGATGAGAATCGCCGAACTCGAGACTGCGTTGGTGACAGAGCAAGAGAAAACGAGGGCAATGGGAGAAAGACTGAAGTCCGCCGAGGAAGCACTAGCGAAGCTGAACAAAGAAGTGGCCTACGAAGAGAACAGTTGGGAACCGGCAACCAGAATGGTGGAGAAGGAAAAGCAAGCAAGTTTGGAAAAGCAGGTTCAGCCGGTTCAATTGTCCCAAGGCCCAGCTTCAGCGAGGTAGTGGTGGGGCTGGGAGGGGACAAAGCAGCTGGTGTCACAGGTGCGAGTAGCCCCCAGGTGCAGGACGCTCCAGCTGAAAAGTCACAGCATGCGATAATCGCCGGGGACTCAAATTTAAGTCAATGCACTGAGGCCATTAAAGAGAGGGTAAGAGGTGACAAGAGGGTTGCAGTAGGGGCGTTCCCAGGACGCAAGCTGGAAGCAGTCATGAGGCAAGCGAGCGCAAAACTCAAAACTAAAGCTGATAGACGAAACCTCGTGATAATTTCAGGCGGTTTAAACGATGTCTTAAATGATACAGCAGGACTAGCAACCACACTGGCGAAAGGCGTCGATGACATGCGTGCCACTTCTCCTAAGGTACAGGTAGGGGTATGCACGATATCGGAGGCACCGGTGCGTGATAGCAAGCTGCAAAGAGTGGTTGTCAACGCAAACCAAGAGATATGGCGTATGAGTCGAGAGAAAGACTCTGAGGTGGTGAAAATAAATACAGAGGTGCATAGGTGGGGTGGTTTTCACCGAGACAGAATTCACTTTGATGGGCGGCTAGGTCATGAGGTGGGTTGGCGACTTGCAGGACGCGCAGTAGCTTTTTTGGAGGCAAGCGAGCCCTTCGGGGTGCAGGATAGCTAGTAACGAGGAAAACAACCAGGGAGACTCTTCGACAGGTGGTATGGACAGATACGATTGCAAAGTGGCACCAATATCTAAGATAGGTAGACTTCGGGGCATAAATACACGTAGCCACGAGCGCGGAGCCAATTCAGACATAGGGTATATTAACATGCAGGGTGGTAGGAACAGGCTGAAGTGGGAAGAGATAGAAGAACAGCTAAGGGAAGAGAGGTCGATAGTATACGTTTTTGTAGAAACACATCTCAGGGACATGGAACAACCTCCGAACAATCCGGACTACGTGTGGGATATTGTAATAGAACAGAAGGCAGCAGAAAGGGGGGTCGTATTGGGGCATTCATTCATAAAAGTACAGACTGGCAAAGGGTCAAGCAGGAGTGCGAAAATCAGCAGCAGGAAGTTAAGAGAGCCATAGCAAAACGTCAGGAAAACTCTAGGGAACACAGACATGCTAAGCAGCGGGGTGAAGTGACAGATGATGTTGAAAGAAAATGGGAAACCTTTCTAAGCTGTAGAAGGGATGCATCCCTTCTGATCAATGAAAAGATTAGAAGAAAGGGAGCTCAGTACGTGGCTGGCAGAAGTACATAAAAAAGATAGAAAGGCAGCTGCGAAATTTTGAAACCATCTAAACTCTCCAAGAAATCAGACGAGCCTAGAGCAGAGTTTTATAACTACAGCCCAAGGTGCTAGGCTAGAAGGGGACGAAGGTATTGAATATATAAGAACAAGGGTGACAGGAAAATTTCAACAAAGAAGTACTTTATGCACCACAATAGACAAGGACGAATCAAGGTGTGCAATGGCTCCATTTTCACAACGAGAGTGGGAAAGGGCTGAGAAAAGGGTTCCTAGTAGTACATCAACAGGCCCAGCTGGCATTCCAATTAAGCTGATAAAGAAATTCGGTCCGAAGTCTAAGCAGGTTTTGAGAGAGGCAGTGAGCAAAATAATAAGCGATGGTAAAGTTCCCGATGAACGGAAACTTAGCAGGATGAGTATGATCTATAAAGGAAAGGGGGACAAAGCTGACATAAACAACTACCGTCCTATAACACTCATTTGTTTCGTGTACTTGTGGACGGGAGCAAAGGTCACAGAGTAAAACCAGGCAATGGTAGAATGTATATCAAAGGACATTCAGGAGTTAAGAAGAGAGTGCGAGATAATTATACTAGGAGACATGAATGCGCACATAGAAGATATAGATGGGTATACCAACCCGACAGGCAAAATGATCATGGATATGTGTGAAAGGCTTGATTTGATCATTTGCAACAATACCGAGAAGTGTGAAAGGCAAATAACATGGGAGGTAGGAAGGCTTCAATCGACGATAGATTATGCACTGATGTCACATAGGATGTATGATAAGCTCAGGGGAACGCACATAGATGAAGGTGGCTCTAGAAGTCTAGGTAGTGATTACAAACGTATCAAGCTAAGTTTTGAAAGAGCAGTGAAAGTGGGAAGAAGACAAGATGAGCAACTACAGGAAAATTTTTATCCGGAAAGGCAAATTGAAATAGCCACTAAACAAATTGAGAAAGTAATTACGGAGGATAATAAGACAATGTGGACATACACGAATCTAAATAGACTCTTTGAGCTAGAACTTGCCAAGACGCGTGACAAGTCACCCCGGAAAAGAAGACACAAACCCAAAAGTTGGTGAGATGAGGAAGTTAAGAGAGCCATAGCAAAACGTCAGGAAACCTCTAGGGAACACAGACATGCTAAGCAGCGGGGTGAACTGACAGATGATGTTGAAAGAAAATGGGAAACCTTTCTCAGCTGTAGAAGGGATGCATCCGTTCTGATCAATGAAAAGATTAGAAGAAAGGGAGCTCAGTACGTGGCTGGCAGAAGTACATAAAAAAGATAGAAAGGCAGCTGCGAAATTTTGAAACCATCTAAACTCTCCAAGAAATCAGACGAGCCTAGAGCAGAGTTTTATAACTACAGCCCAAGGTGATAGGCTAGAAGGGGACGAAGGTATTGAATATATAAGAACAAGGGTGACAGGAAAATTTCAACAAAGAAGTACTTTATGCACCACAATAGACAAGGACGAATCAAGGGGTGCAATGGCTCCATTTTCACAACGAGAGTGGGAAAAGGCTGAGAAAAGGGTTCCTAGTAGTACATCAACAGGCCCAGCTGGCATTCCAATTAAGCTGATAAAGAAATTCGGTCCGAAGTCTAAGCAGGTTTTGAGAGAGGCAGTGAGCAAAATAATAAGCGATCGTAAAGTTCCCGATGAATGGAAACTTAGCAGGATGAGTATGATCTATAAAGCAAAGGGGGACAAAGCTGACATAAACAACTACCGTCCTATAACAGTGACATCAGCGTTCTACAGGCTGGCGATGCAGATTATAAAGGAAAGACTGCAGGCATAGATAGAGGATGAGGGGGTGCTGGGGGAACTGCAGAATGGGTTTCGGAAACACAGGAGGTTGGAAGACAATCTGTTCTCACTGGCCCAGTGCATCGAAATAGCAGAAGAGGAACACAGGCCCCTGTGGCTAGCATTTTTGGATATCAAGGGAGCGTACGATAGCGTGGTTCAAGAGGAATTGTGGGGAATACTGGACACACTAGGCGCAGAACATGTGGTCACTAATCTTTTAAAGGATATCTATAAAGGTAACAAGGTAGTTATAAAGTGGGAAACAGGTATCCAAGCCTGCAGAGGTAAAACGGGGGCTTAGGCAGGGGTGCCCCCTGTCACCCTTATTATTCATGATGTACCTACAAGGATTAGAGGCAAAATAAGAGGGAAGTGGGCTGGGCTTCAACCTCTGTTTAGTCAAACAAGGAAAACTTATTGATCAGGCACTACCAGCATTAATGTACACAGATCATATAGTGCTGATGGCCAACAACAAGGATGATTCGCAGAGATTGATGGACATCTGCGGTAATGAGAAAGATAGGTTAGATTTTAGATTCAGTAAGGAAAAATCAGCAGTCATGATCTTCAATGACAACGAAGGTAGTGAACTTAGAATACAGGAGGTCACGCTGGAGATAACAGATAAATACAAATATCTGGGCGTATGGATAAGCAATGGTTCCGAGTACCTGAGGGAACACGAAGTATACGTGACGACTAAAGGTAACAGGAATGCAGCAATGATGAAAAATAGGGCACTGTGGAATTACAATAGGTATGATGTTGTGAGAGGAATATGGAAAGGGGTCATGCTTCCTGGGCTGACGTTCGGCAGTGTGGTCTTGTGCATGAGATCAGAAGTTCAAGCAAGATTAGAAATTAAGCAACGTGGAATAGGTAGGCTTGCTTTAGGAGCTCACGGGAATACACCAAATCAGGGAGTACAAGGTGATATGGGATGGACATCATTTGAGGGCAGGGAAGCTAGCAGCCAGATAAAATTTGAGAAGCGATTGAGAGAAATGGGGGAGGAGCGTTGGGCTAGGAAGGTTTTCAGCTACTTGTACATGAAGAATGTCGATACAAAATGAAGGAAGCGAACCAGGAAATCGACTGGTAAATACTTAGAAAACAGCAGGTGGCCAAACCAAAAAGAACTATCGGTTAAGTAGAAAGTGAAGGAAACAGAGACTGACATGTGGAGAATGGGCATGATTAAGAAGTCCGCACTAGAGATCTATCGAACTTTCAAGCAGGAAATTGCCAAGGAAACGATCTATGATAATACTCGGGGTAGTTCTCTACTGTTTGAGGCCAGGACGGGAGTACTGCGAACCATGACATATCGGATCAAATACGAAGGGGTAGACACAGTATGCAGTGCGTGTTGAGAGGAAGAAGAAACTGCCGAACACTTGATAATGTTCTGTAAAGGGCTTCACACTATAGTTCAGGATGAAGGCGCAGAGTTTTTCAAAGCACTGGGGTTTAGGGACCGAGAGGGCAAAATAGACTTTAATCGGGTAGACTTAACTAGAAAGAGGTTATCTGATTGGTGGCTAAAGTCAGGGCACGAGTGAAAATTAAACTCTTCACTTCAAAGTACGAATCCTCAAACTCACTCATTAAAGAAAAATAAATAAATCTAGTTTTTGGTTCATTAAGTATTACGGCTTGGTGGCGCTAGCCACCGCCCGATCTAAAAGGTACAGCCATATCCATCCACCCATTCATCCATCCATCCATCCTCGCTTTCAAGTTTTGCAGTGTGTGTGGAGAGAAGAAACCGCCGAACACTTGATAATGTTCTGTAAAGGGCTTCACCCTATTGTTCAGGATGATGGCGCAGATTTTTTCAAAGCACTGGTGTTTAGGCACAGGGAGGGCAAAATAGACGTTAAGCGGGTAGAA
The DNA here is from genome assembly GCF_043290135.1 of Rhipicephalus microplus. Lineage (NCBI taxonomy): Eukaryota > Metazoa > Arthropoda > Arachnida > Ixodida > Ixodidae > Rhipicephalus > Rhipicephalus microplus. Next base: position 7,270,046 of record NW_027464587.1, on the reverse strand, counting down.
TTAACTAGAAGGAGGGTATCTGATTGGTGGCTAAAGTCAAGGCACGAGTGAAGTTTAAACCCTCCATAGCAAAGTACGTATCCCCAACCTCACTAAATAGAGGAAAAAAATAAATATAGTTTTTGGTTCATTAAGTATCACGGCTTATTGGCGCTAGCCACCGCCGAATCTAAAGGGTACAGCCTTATCCATCTATCCATTCATCGGCGGAGGTTAGGCAGAGGGATGGCTCCAGGAACGTCGCACGTTTGTGGTTCTCTGGTCGCACAAGCGGCGGCGCTGGCATCACCATCAATGGAAGAATTTTGGGAGGGACGTTGCAGCTGAGCCGGTTGTGGGCCGGTCAAGTCCTGCAGAGCAACAGAGTTTGAGCCACGTTGTGTGGCTGTGGACATTGTTGCGCCGAAGTTTTGCCGTCAGCTTTGAGCGTTACGCACCACGCAAGATGACAGTATGCTTTACAGTGTATACTGTAACCATGCCGCGACAACGGCAAAACCACTGTTAGGCGCTTGGGTGTCTTACAGGCAACGTGTTCGTGAAGAGTAAGCAGGACCTGCCATTGTTCGGCATCCTGAAGGATGAAAACAGGCCGAAAGAATGCGAGAAGAACCAGCACAGAGCGGACAAGCTTCTGGAAGACACCAACGCAGTTTGCGAACTACACTTGCAACCACCTCTAAGCATATTATCGATGGAAAAAAAGTGCGCACTGCCGGAGAGTGAGCCCACTGCCCCCTTCTAGTACACTGTAGCCGCACGCCCGGTTCCGCTCCGTTTTTCAAGACCGTTCTGGTTTTTAGCCGGTCTGGAGACGGAGGCTGTTCACGGTGGGGCCGCACGAGCGGAATGCATGAGTCGTATGATTGGCCGACGCGATGTTCGTGAAGTGCTGGCAACCTTTCGGCGAAACAGAGGTGTTCGATGGCGACTATCATTAGCAGACGACACAAAACGTACACTTTTGCCCTAGCGGGTTCAATATAAACGAAGTACGTGCACTGTTACGTTCTGTTCTGCAGCGGCATGAGTTGCATGGCTGCGGTCGTGGACGCTAGAAACTCTACAGAGGGGCCTTAACCTGCATGATTGTTGATATTCGCTTAAGCTGCCGTATCTAGCATGCAATCAGCCCATCTGCACAAGGTGCGTTCTGCGTGACATCACCATGCTTGAACATTCCCGCGCTTCAACTCTCTGCCCATGGTGTTCAGCTAAAGCCACTCTGTACCACGTCACGTGGGAGTGTCAGACCATTACAGCCCTACAACCAGTACAAAATCCAACAGTGGAGCGATGGGAGAAGCTGCTGGCCAGCGAGACCCTGGAAGATCAGTTGAGTCTGATCTACTGGGCCCGCAGAGCGGCTGCTGCAAGCGGAGCCCTAGACAAAGCCCCCCCCCCCCCACAAGCCAAGCATCTCCGACTGCTCGGAGCTTCTCCGCAGAAAATTTCATGTAAATAAATAAATAAATACGTTTTCACCACCACCACCTTCAGCTTGTTAAAACACGACGTTCCCGCACACGTTACAAACCAGATTATTCAATTCAAGTGTGCACGCTGACGACGATCAGTCGTCAATAGCGAGGTTACAGCCATGTAGGTCGAGATAGACATACACAAATCTCAATTCCCCCCCCCCACCCCCCCCTAAACGCTACTACTATAGAGCAGCGCCGCGGGCAACTCTAATGAAGTGCGCAGCACCAGCACGATGTGACAGGGCTACAAACCAGGGCTCGGCAACCTGCTGCGGCCGGGCTTCATTCGCGCGCCCCCGCACGACGTCTGAACTTCCCCCTCCCTCTTATCTTGTGCCATTTTATCTGAAGGCTAAAATAGCAGTTTTGTGCTGAAGTAGAATTTTGCTTGTAAGTTCTAATTGTTTGTGAAATGCAGCTTTGTGACATTTGTGCTAAAAATACCCAGCACTTCTATGCATCGATCTATTCCAGTTTTTTTACATTTTTCTCAATTCGCCAATTTTTTTACTTTACCTGTGCGGCATTGCTCATCCTACCAAACTGGGAATGTGAAGGAAGATAATTACATGTTGTGGAATATTACAACTCATACACAGACCAATGGGCAGGCACACATTTCATATACTTAACATAACGAAAAGTACACAGCGTGAGGCAGCAAAAAGGTATATATTCCTACAATGCACACAGACATGTTTCAATGCTTCCTTACCTAGAAAGATTCACCCCAAATGACACAAGAAAAGACAGCAGTCATATGACAGTGTACAGTGAATATGGAAAGATAGATGAACAACGTAACATCTACATTCTCAAGTGTTTCTCATTTATTTTTCAAGCAGTTGTAGCCTGAATGGTAATGAAAAGCAGTTAGAGTCATCCATGATGCAATCAAGAGCCATACTAGCAACAATTCTTTGACACCAGGGTGAGAGTGTGATGAAAACAGCACTCTGTACTGTTCATGTTTATTACCAACCCACATGTACATAGCTCTTCGCAATGTGCCCATTGTAACAGATGTCGATCGTTGCTATAGTAAATGTGAGCTAGAACACCAAGGGAGATGACGAATTGTCCATTTCATTGATTTTTACACAAGCCAACTATGTAATCAATAAAAGAAGGGAATTCAAAGGGCTTGTTTTTCTGTTTAACTCAACCTTAATGAAAACCAGAAGATAAGTAAGCCGATAAAGATATGGGGATAGTTAACTGTGCTGTTTTAAGTGTATCGTAGCCATTGTGATATAGATGTGCATAACAACAAAGTGGACGAAAGGCAAGTTCCACCGACAAGCACCAAACCTGCAACCTTCAAATGATGCACTTCAGGCTCTACCGTAACTCAAGGTCTATAGCATTGCGCGCATTACCCAAAGGTGGCAGGTTCAAACCCTGTTTGGGGCAAGTTGTCTTTCCATCCACTTAGCTTTACATACATACATATCACAATTATAGATTTACAATGGTACAATTTAGGTCACCTGTACCTTTCCTTAGCTTCACAATTTTCTGGTTTTTATTATCATGTATAAGTGAAACTGGAAATTCTGCAAGAAGAATGCAGCAGCACCCAAATGATTTCATGAAGGGCAATGCAAGCTTGAATGCCACAACGAACCATCACTTAAAGACTAACTGTGTCTGAATAACATAATCTGATGGTCATCTCATCTATCTAAATTATCAAGTCCAGCCACTAATAATGCGTGTGAACGATGACAAATTGAAGTCAACACATTCAACAAATACCTCTTTAATTAGATGATTTTTAGAACTATACAAGTTATTTCAATTGTTTATATTGTTACGGGGTCGTGACAAAACTTGAGAAATGGAACGTGGCAATATTTTGTATCACATTTTCACCAAGCATATAACTACGATGTCATTATGTCTTCCCTTGGTGTTCTTATGCATACGATTGCAACACTATATGTGGTAATTCTATCTTTTGTACAAGTGTACATATTGATGATTGGTATTTTGCTTGTGTAGTTGCCCCAGAAACTACTTCCCCTTCTGCTAGTATAGTTATTTGCTTTTGGTGGTACATATCCCTGTACTGCTCATGTATTGGTTGGTGCAAGCTTTTACCCCATCTTCTGTTTTTAATTACTGCACTTGATTCAGTGAAAAGTAAACAGCAACTGACTTACTAGGTGTCGATAAACAAATTTCGCAACTCCTTATGACACACTGATCGTGAAATTTTGAAATGATATGAGGATTGGCTGAGTCACCAATGAATGTGAGGTGAACATAGTTTACCTTCACATCCATCTATGAATATTCAGTCAAAATAACTTATTCTCTGCGTTTCGAGACTACACGTAAGAGAATGAAAAACAACATTATTGAAATAAAGACTGCTCGTTTAGTATGGAAGGAGTTAGGGCAAGGAAAGAGTTGTGTGGGTTCTTACACTCTCCACAGCTTCTTTATGCTTGAACTTTTTGGGTTGCACTAAAGTATTTACACGGCTTCACATCAGCCACCTGTGGCTGATGTGAAGAATAAAGAAGGCATAAAGAAGGCTGTGGCTAAAGTTAGCTGTTCACCACTTAAACACTGCCCGAAAAAATTCCTCGGTTTCGCCATAGATCGAGCACCAACAGCAAAGCGCTGTTGGCTATTGCAGCTTAACAGTACGTTATGTTGGGCTAGTTGGTACATATTAGGCTGAAATACGTGGCGCAAGGTTGACAAAGAGAAAAAAGACGAGACAGAAAGAGCGCCAACTCTCAACTAAGTTTATTTTCATGAAGCATTCACATTATGATGTAATAACCGATAATTGCAATCATGAAATCTGAAAACCAGCAACAAACAGATATGCCTAATGTAAAGACGTCGAAAAAACCAAACTCACCCAAGCCTGCACAAAAAAAAATACGAGAAAAAACCAGCAAAAAAAAAGAAGCGTCTGTCAGTCCTTTTTTTGCTGGTTTTTCCTCGCATTTTTTTGTGCAGGCTCCATATTTCTATATTTGAAATAATCAAACATGGAAATGAGAAAAAAATATGTGTAATTTCGTATCCTTTCTGGCAAAAAGTGTGGTTGGAAAAGGGGCGATACCGATTACAAGCATGGTAATAATAGCACAGTACATAACCAATCACCTAAGTAGTTCTGGAATGTGCAGTGACTCAATAATGAAAACCTAGAATAATTTTTTGCTATATCCGACTCTTGACAATTGTACTCATCACTGTAATGTTGGTGTCATGGTAGCTTAGCAGGCAAAGTGTTGTGCTGCTAAGCATGAGAAAATGGGTTTGATAACTGGTGATGGTGGCTGCATTTAAATGGGGGCAGAGAGCAAGAGCACCAGTGTATTATTGTGAGCAGTGTGAGAGAGAACATGAGTAAATAGGAATGGCTGTCGCCGCACTATGCTTCATTATCACATTAAATTCACAAGTAGCTAGTGATACAATCGTCTGCTGTTTTGTATCAGCACTAGCAAGGCGGCAGTGGCAAGGCTTAGGAACTATGATGCTCTTTGCTAAAAACAGAGAACCTAGCGCACGCTAGAAAACAGAAAAACGAGGAATGAAGGGTGGCACGAGGATCTTTGTGCTTTTTCACTGGAATGAATGGCAGCGTTGAGACTCACTGCTTGATCTTTCCAGGTCTATTCGTCTAGAAAACCCATTCATCGACGAACGAAGTCGTCGATTTTACACCATTTAAAGTGTTTCTATCAGCTGCTTTCATAAACCATGCACTTACGTATACCCTGCCATAGTGTTCATAATAGTATTATTTCAGGTTGGTGTTATGGAACACGAGAAGAATACACCACAATATCCCTTTAGAGTATGTAATAAATATACTATGCCTTCTGCGCATAATGTCAAGGATGATATGCATATGCATGCTGCTTTACTAGGCTTAGATTTGTCCGACAAAGGCTTCGATTATACCTTACAAGTTCGGATGCTGCATAATTTGCAATCAGAACCTAATGAAAGTATAAAGGTTCCATGAAACGATCATCTAGATTGGGCTCCTCTATGAATGTGATCATCCGAACACACCTGATCCTGTTCTCAAAATAAGGGTAGTAGCCCAGCTATTGGAGTGAATTGGATTATTACACACGTATAGTAGCTTTCTACCTGAACACAAAGATATGTAAAACATCAAAATTAACTATACAGTCCTCACCAAATGTGTTCATTAGTCATCTTCTCTCAGAATTGCCTGTACTGAAAACCCACACATTTAGGCACCGGCAAGAACGGAGAAGTTATGATTCTTTAGTGAGCGAAATGTTTCAGCCTGAACACAAAACCATACCCATGCATATCGTCCAGTTGCATAACATCCACGTATAAAAAATTAAGGCACCCAAGATTCAAATTAAAACACTCCTACAAGTAGTGTATAGACCTGTCCACATATGCGAATTAAGCCACTTTGTATTTGCACCTCACCAAACGATGCACTTGAAGCCCATAGGTAACTAACTTTTAAACAAATAGTACATGATAGATGCAGATAAATCCAGCTTTTATAGTTTGATCAAGAAGAGCACATGACTGATTACCTGCATGGATTAATTAGTAGTACAAACACATTGCATGATGCCAACACATAAAACAGTAACTAAAGCTGCTGCAACCCACTGCAGGTATACACCAAAGGACACTATTGGTCCCTCAAAAGCTATGCCGTCACCATAGAGGAAAACAAACAGCAAAATAGTTAAGAAACAATAAAACATGCATGACAGCGATGAAGAGGCAAATGCACTTCAATTTGTACTCTGGACACTCTAATACCTTCCACGTTTGTGTTCAATGAGCATGAGTCCTATGTAGATTTCACCTGCATGGGATTACTTGAGGAGTTAATGGCATGAAACACGCACAATTGACAGCACCTGACACTCACGTACAGAGCACAATTTTTGCCTTTCCATGAGCGATATTACATTCAAAACTGAGCACTGCCCTGCTGTTTTCGATAATTCCTCAAATGCCGATTAACTATCGTACTAAAATTCCAATAACATCCATATTAGCTTCTTTTATGCAGATGGCGATTAGGCCTCAGCTTATGCTCAATCACTTCATGTGTGCGTCATGTTTCAAGTCGAACACACCTGAAGACGTCTATTGTCAGTGCCCTTTTCTCAGCCCATCAGCGACAGTGCAAAATAGCTCATGGGAATATTTTAGTGGCATGAGTAGTTTTAGGACACGGTATCCAGCACGAGGTGCAAACAAAATTGGTAATCAAAACGTACTGGAAGAAGCCTCTAAGACAACTGTTTCGTTAATATGAATCAATTTCGTTTGCATTACATAAAAGGTTCATGGCAAAAAGACATGCTAATAACAATAAAATGAGCAAAAGTCAATCTGAAAGGTACTGGAAAGCTACAATTTCGGCAACTCGGTTGGCTTTTGTAACTATCATCGTAACTGCCATGAAAGTTTGACATAAGTTGTTGTGACAGTTGTACGTTAACAGATTTTATATTGAACACGCAATTTTGGTTAGCTATACTGTAGTTTTCCTTATATGCATATAGCCTTTGATTATAATATGGAAATTTGTAGGGAACTGCAGCATTTTTTTTTCTCTTGACTATCGATAAGGTTTCTCTGTGGTTAAGAAATATTAAGAATACTTTCGCATCACGACTTCCCTTATTTGAAATTTTCTGTGTGTATTATTTTCACACGTTAGACATAAGCGCTACCTGAAGTTGTCCTTTATGACTCCAACATTCTTGCACGTATCTAATACAACACTGCATGAAAGCAAAGCGTGCAAGTGCGGAAAAAAACTTGTAACAAAACATACGCGAGCTAGACAGCAAATTCAAGTTTGATGGGATTCCTGGATTCCTGTATCGAGATGCCAGATACACCATAAAGCTCCACTAACACCACCTATTCACGGCACATTTCAGAGCACACAGACACCGCAAATAACTTTTGCGTCTAGCACCGCTGCAGACTATCGCAGGCTCATACCCCGACCGGTATCTCGTGAGCAAACTTTGTCAACTGGGGACACGATCGATAACTTCGGACACAACGCGGTCATCACATCATATAGCCCACGGCAAAGCAGCGAACATGCCGCAGAACATGTCGAATGACGGCGGTAGTTTATCACCGCAGATTGTGTCGTCACCCAGTACTCCTCACGAATGAACCACGAACACGGCGCACATACAAATCACAAGCGCTGTTTGCAGCGATCGAACACTTTAGACGACAAGTACGTGTCATCCGAAGATGACACGTGCAGATGTTGACGTTCCGGTTTCCAAGTGAAAGCGAACGATGGCACGAAACACACGAAATCGTCGGTCTCCGAACCTCGCGTAAACACAACTCTCCGTCGGGTTCCATCGGCGATCGCAGCCAGTGACGAGAGCAGGAAGGTTGCGCCGGCTTGCTGCCTTTCGATAAAAATATGCGCGGATGCTCATGAACTCTAGTGGTAATTGCAGTAACGCCTAAACAAGCTTTTTTTACGGCTACCGACTAGGCCTTGCCACTCTCTTCGTCGCTTCAGCCAGAGTGTACTAGAACAAGAGGAGTGCTCGGACCAAGCTCCAAAAAGTGAAGCCCAAAGAGGATTGATCCGCTGGTGGCACTGCGTTCGGTAGTGCGTTCGGTAGTGAACTTCTCGCCCTACTTTGTGGCTATAAAATTTGTTCGATAAGAATAGTTGTCGCAAATTTCGTCGTTGACCTGTCGTTCCAACGCACGGTTAATGCCGCAATGAATATAAACTTCACAATGCACGATTTCCTGTTCACCCATCAACATCTGAAATGAACACTTCTAGTGTTACTCCGTCAGAATTAAAGCTTAATACGGTCGAGAAAGGCGATTCACCTCTTACTTTTATTCATTTAAATATTCAGTCAGCACGAGGCAAACAGGATGAATTATGTGTATTTCTGAGTGATTTCGGCTTCTAGTTTTCTGTAATCATGTTGACAGAAACGTGGTTTTCGGCTGACGATGACATGCACCTAGAAGATTATAATGCAGTTTTCTTGAACAGACCCATTAGAAGAGGTGGAGGCGTATGTATGTTTATTAAACAAGGTATTAATTATGAACTGCTTGATGAGCTGTCTTTATGTACGTCAGATATCGAGGTGATATGTTTGAAATGTGAGAAGTTTCATTTTGCGGTGGTGTACCGTCCACCTCATGGTAATTTAGGTGAGTTCTACGAGTGGCTGGACACGATATTCTCTCATGTTAATACACATCAGTATAAATTAGTCCTAGGTGGCGACCTAAACATTGACATGCTTTCAAGTACACCAAAACAGTCCGAATTTTGTATGCTTCTTGATTCGTATTTGTTATCAAATGTGATACTGCAACCAACTCGCATTTCAGCAACTAGCGCTACGTTACTGGATCTTTTTATTACGAACTTACCACGTGAAAGTGTTTTCTGGGACAGTCAACATTACACTTAGTGATCATTTGCCGATATATTCGGTTATTGATAAGTGCCGTGTCGTATCAAACCCAACCTACAAATTTTGGTGCCAGAATATAACTGAAAACTCTCTTTCGCAGTTAAGAGATGAAATCTCCAGAACAAATTGGGAAGCAGTGCTCTCGTGCTCATCAGCAAACGCAGCATACGACAGGTTTATGGAGATAGTTTCCCGTATTTACAAGCGATGTTTTCCCTACAAAGAAATAAAAAAGTTTAAACGTTCGCCGAAACCATGGGGCACAAAGAACCTGATAAAGATGATAAATGTGAAAAATAGGAAGTATCAAATATTTTTGAAGAATCGCGATCCAGACGCATTGGATTCCTTTCGGAAATATAGAAATAATTAAACTAAAGTTAGGGAAAAAGCGAAACGCAATTATTATTCTTGCATGTTCGAGGGAGTCTCAGGGGTCAAGGAGATGTGGAGCAAGTCAAATTCAATTACTGCATTACATAAAGGTAATTTTAGTGTAGAAGAGATAACTGAAGGCGATCGAACATACAGGGGCAAAGCATTGGCAGAGAAATTCAATAAACACCTCACTTCCTTAGTAGATAGTGTCAGTGACACTACCGCCCTACATTACATGTCCGCACAGACAGTAGCTTCATCAGTTTATCTTTCCACAACAGATGAATACGAGGTTATGGGTGTTTTAAAAAAACTAAAGAAAAGTAAATCGGAAGATATTGATGGGTTAAAGATGGCCCCAGTCTGTCCTGTCATAGATATATTAGTCATGCCCTTAACATACATTTATAACCTAATTTTAGGCACAGGTATTTTCCCAGAACGTATGAAGTATGCAAAAGTTACAGTGCTGTTTAAGGGAGGAGACCAAGATGATTTGAAGAACTATAGGCCCATATCTGTTCTACCATTGTTCTCAAAGCCCATAGAAGTGTTAATATTTATAAGACTGTCGAACTTCTTTGAAAAACATTCGATAATTACTCAAGCCCAGTACGTTTTTAGGTTAGGGCTGTTAGGTTAGGGCTACATTGTTACGTCAAAAGGAAATTATATTAGGTAATATAGAGGACAGGAAAATTACGCTAGGCATATTTGTTGACTTCTCCAAAGCCTTTGACCGGATAAATCACTATAACCTCTTACAAAAATTGCCCTATTATGACATTAGAGGAAATGCGCTAAACTGAATCACCAGTTATTTGAGCAATAGACTACAGTGTGTAAGTATAAACACATAACAATCATCTTTGCAAAAACTTTCTCAAGGTGTACCCCAACGTAGTATATTGGGGCCGTTACTTTTTATCACTTATGTCAACGATATTATAAACACAAATCACACAAATAAATATGTCATATATGCGGATGACACTTCCTTGTTTTTCACAGGTGTGGATGTAAATGACCTAATTTCAGCAGCAAACACGACACTAGATGACTTGTATGCATGGGCGACAGCTAACTCCCTACAAATAAACTGTCCAAAAACCAAAGCCGTCCTATTTCGTTCAAAAGAAACAACGTACGAAACTACTTCAAAACTACACCTGCACGATTTTGTGATTGATTTTTCTTTGACCGCTAAAGCATTGGGAATTGTTTTTCATGAGAATATGTTGTGAGATTCACAAACCGAAATGGTAAGAAACAAGTTAAGTAAGGTACTAGGCATGGTTAGGCGATGCCAGTCATTTTTACCGACTACTCAGATGCTAATGATATACAACACGCTTTTTTCTTCCCAGTTACGCTACGCTCTTTTGGTGTGGGGTACTGGCGCCTTGCACTCTAAGCAGAAATTACTCACACTACAAAAAAAATGCATTACGTTCTATTGCAAATGCGGAATATAATACACATACCTTGTCTTTATTCAACAATTTCAGAGTCATAAGATTTGACAACATGTATGAATATTGTTTACTAGCGTCTTTAAAAACTGAAATTAACAAAGGAAGTAACAATCTTATCTCCATAGCACGCTTAGAGCGCAGCACCTTGTGTCGACCTACTATACAGAGTGATTATTAGAAGGTTCCTCGATGCCGAACAAACTATGGCCTACAAATGCTGAAACATTCCCTCCCCCACATACTAAATAAATTCAATTTATCATTGGAACAATTGTGCCTTCTTTCGCGACAGGATATGTCGAATATTTCTTTACTTTCATGACGCAAGAGAGATTTAGCCATTTCCAAATATTTGTGTTTATGTTCTGCTTATTTCTATTTTTTCGTATTTCCTTAAAGAGTGCGATCCTAACAACATTTCTTAAAATTTTATGTTTGTAATATTTCTTATTGGTGCCACTTTAAACTATGTAGTTGTGTCTGTTTAGCTGTTTCCAGGACTTTATGAATGCTGTCACTTTTTCTGCCTTGTATTGATGGGATGTGGGGCTAGTCAAGCTGCGTTTTTATCGCAGCTTTTTTCCCGCATTCCACACCACACATTGTATTGTGCAACACGGTGGTGAAATACACTTCAAATAAACTTCAAACTTCAAACTTCCGAGCTGTGCGGACGTGTTTTCGCGCGCTCCACCTGTTTGGCGAATTCAAAGTCGTGCAAGGTTGTGCAAGGCTGGTTGGTGCAGAAGCAGCGCGCAACGAGAGATAAGTTTCTCTTCATTTCTTTGTGTTTGTGTAACCATTATTATACTTTCTCTCCTAATAAATAATTAGCGTTGCGAGTATAGTAGGTGTGGGACACGGGCAACGTTGTAGTGACATTGACCTCGTGAACGGGCTAGGCGGCTGTTTTGAAGAAGGTCGGGGCGCCCGGTTAGTTGTTAAAGAGCTAGAGCCGAACACGAAGGGGACCTACTGAGAGGCTACTAGCGAAATTGAACACGTTGTGTGTAGTGTAGGCGGCAGCTTCAAACAGTTGTTGAGGTACGAGAGTTAACGGAGGCAGCTGGATAGCGGGATTAGGGTTGAACGTAGGCCTGTTGGACACTCGGTCCGATGGTCGCGCGGGTGACGGCTAAGGAGGCTAGGAAAACCACGAGCGAGAGTGAGCTGGTGCAGTGCAAAGAATGCAAGTGCTGGTGCTACTTAGATGAGACAGCATTCACGAGTTTGGCCGACGCGCAGAAGGCGAGCTTTGTGTGCAGGCTGTGCGAGGCACTGAAGGCGGCCGTGCAGCGCATGAAGGCTAGCATCAAGGGGCTTCAGGGGGAGCTTAGGGCGGAACGGGAGCAGAGGATAGAACTCCAAAAACAGCTCGGAGCATCGCGTGAGCGGGAGCAAGCTACCGCTAGCCTATTAGAGCAAATGAAGGGTGACCTTAGAAAAGAACGGGAAGTGCGGACCGAGCTAGATCGGCGGGTAAAGGAGCTAATGGCGCTTTGCCCCGGCCCCGAGCAGTGTGAGACTGAAGGCGTGGGTAGCGGAGAAGGCGACAGGCGGGAAGGGACAGGCGAGAAGGGAGGTCAGGGAGCCACAGTGTCTGGCCACAGCTCGGAGGCTCCGAGAACATACTGCTCGGTGACGCAGCAGTCTTCAAGCAGGGCAGAAACACAGGACAGACGGCAGAGAGAGAAACAGGTGAAGCAAACAGGGGTGCCATCACCAACAGGAAGCCAGCGATTGGAGCGTAGAAGGGTCCTGGTGGTGGGGGACTCTAACGTGGCCAGGGTTAGGGATGGCGTCTTCAAGACAGTGAAGGAAGATGGGAGAGTCAGGGTGGAGGCCCAGTCAGGGAAGAGCGTGGTGGATGCACTGGCCAAAGTTCAGGAGGTTGTACAGAACAGCATGGAGGGCGAAAATCTCGTCAATATTCATGCTGGGCTCAATGATGTGTTGAATGGCAAGGATCAGAACCTTCAAAGAAAGCTAGAGGATGGGATGCGTACGCTCCGAGAAACTTCTGGGAGTGTGCATGTGACCATATGCACAGTCCCAGAGGTCTGTAAGCAGCCTCGTGGGATTGAAAGGAAATTAGTGGAGGCCGATTGTGTGATCAAGGGTTTGAGCCGGCAACTCGGATACAGCGTAATGGAAGTTAACCAAGACGTGTACGAGCCCGGAGCTCGCCTCTTTGCACAAGATGGCATTCACTACAATGGTGTGATGGGAAGAAGGGTCGGTAACAGAATGGGTCGCCAAGCCACAGTTTTTTAGGGGGACCCAGAGCCCTGAGGTCAACAGTGTAGCCAAAGACGGACCTAAAGGGGCACAAATATTCAAGCCACACGAAGTCCGTGGGAGAAGAAATCGACGTAAGCACAAGGGCCGAGCTAAGTCAGACGTAGGCTATATTAACATGCAGGGTGGCAAGAATAGGTTTAAGTGGGAAGAGCTAGAAGAGCAGATGAGGCAGGAGGAGCTGATGGTTTATGGGGTTGTGTAGACACATCTTCGGGACATGGAGCAACCACCCTGCGATCCGGACTACGTATGGGAATATTGCAATAGAACAGAAGGCAGCAAAAAGGGCCGGGGGTGGAATTGGCGATTATACATAGGTGCGTGGGTTGGCAAAGAGTCAAGCAGGGATGCATGGAACATTTATGGTTAAGAGGGAAAGTAGCTGGGCAGATGAAACTCCTCGGTTTGGTGTACTTGTGGACGGGAGCAAAGGCCAGAGAATAAAACCAGGCAATGGTGGAGTGTATATGAAAGGACAAGGAGGAATTAGGAGGAGAGTGCGAGATAATTATACTAGGTGATATGAATGCGCACATAGAAGATATAGATGGGTATACTGACTCAACAGGCAAAATGATCATGGATATGCGTGAAAAGCATGATTTGATCATTTGCAACAGTACCGAGAAGTGTGAAGGGCAAATAACATGCGAGGTAGGAAGGCTGCAGTCAACGATAGATTACGCACTGATGTCACATAGGATGTATGATAAGCTCAGGGGAACGCACATAGATAAAGGTGGCTCCAGAAGTCTGGGTAGTGATCAGAAACGTATCAAGCTAAGTTTTGGAAGAGTAGCGAAAGTGGGAAGGAGACAAAATGAGCAACTACAGGAAAATTTTCATTCAGAAAGGCAAATAAAAATTGCTACTAAACAAATCGAGAAAGTAATCACTGAGAATAATAAAACTGTGTGGACATGCACAAATCTAATCAGACTGTTTGGGCTAGAGCTTGCTAAGGCACGTGAGAAGTCCCCCCGGAAAAGAAGACACAAACCCAAAACTTGGTGGGATGAGGAAGTTAAGAGAGCCATAGCAAAACGTCGGAAAGCCTCTAGGGAACACAGACATGCTAAGCAATGAGGTGAACTTACAGATGGTGTTGAAAGAAAATCGGAAATCTTTCTAAGCTCTAGAAGGAAAGCATCCCTCCTGATCAATGAAACTATTAGAAGAAAGGGTGCTCAGTGGCTGGCAGAAGTACATAAAAAGGACAGAAGGCATTTGCGAAATTTCGGAACCATATAAACTCCCTGAGAAATGAAACAAATTTAGAGCAGAAGTTTATAACTACAGCTCAAGGCGCTAGGCTAGAAGGGGACGAAGCTATTGAATATATAAGAACAAGGGTGACAGAAAACTTTCAACAAAGAAGTGCCTTATGCACCACAATAGACAGGAATGGATGAAGTGGCACAATGGCTCTAATTTCACAACGAGAGTGGGAAAGGGCTGAGAAGAGGGTTCGAAGTAGTACATCAACAGGCCCAGATGGCATTCCAATTATGCTGATAAAGACATTGTGTCAGAAGCCTGAACAGACTTTGAGAGAGACAGTGAGCAGAACTATAATCGATGGTGGAGTCCCTGATGGATGGATGAGCATGATTTATAAAGGAAGGGGGGACAAAGCTGACACAAACTACCGTCCTATAACAGTGACATCAGGGATCTACAGGCTGGCGATGCAGATTATAAAGGAAAGACTGCAGGCATGGATAGAGGATGAGGGGGTGCTGGGGAAACTGCAGAATGAGTTTCGGAAACACAGGAGTTTGGAAGACAATCTGTTCTCTCTGGCCCAGTGCATCAAAATAGCAAAAAAGGAACTTAGGCCCCTGTGGCTAGCATTTTTGGATATCAAGGGAGCGTACGATAGCGTGGTTCAAGAGGACTTGTGGAGACTACTAGACACACTGGGTGTGGAAGATAAAATGACTAATCTTTTAAAGGAATCTTTTAAATGAAAAGGTAGTTATAAAGTGGGAAAAACAGGTATCCAAGCCCACAGAGGTGAAACGGGGGCTTATGCAGGGGTGTCCATTGTCACCCTTGTTATTCATGATGTACCTACTGTACCGAAGCATAGTGGCGCCAGCTCTGTGCCAGCGTGAAAGAAGACGTTGACGTCCGTGTGGGGCTCGTGCTTGCCGGGTTCCTGCCTGTACCAGCTTGTTGCGGCTAACGTTTCTCGAATAATAACCTGTGTTTTTACGCAACCTTGCTCGTTCCATTTGGTGGAAACGTGCTGGGTAACGTCCTGGAGCTCCGCAGCTGTAAGCTACCATCTCAGTCCGCGATGACCGAGCGCGTCGATCCCCCACAAGGCTCTTCCACGCTGCCAACTGTCATGTGTTCTGGTGTACTTCGTCTGTGTGACCCACCAGTATACGACGGCAATGAAGAGCAAAATGTCGAAGACTGGCTGGCAGAGTACGAGCATGCCAGCGCGATTAACAAGTGGGATGACCCTGCAAAGCTGACTCACGTCATCTTCTACTTGACGGATTTGGCCAACCTATGGTTCACCAACCACCAAGCCGACATCCCCACCTGGTCGGTTTTCAAAGAGGCCGTCACCTCGTTTTTCGGTCGTCCAGCCATGCGTAAGCTTCGTGCTGAACTGGGACTGCGGGGACGTTTTCAGCGAAATAGTGAGAGCTTCACGAGCTACATTGAGGATGTGTTCAGCCTCTGTAGGCTAGTTGATGCCAGGATGACGGAGGCTGACAGAATAAAGAATATAATGAAATGCATTGATGACGACGCTTTTCATATGCTTGTGGCCAAAGACCCACAGACCGTCACGGCCGTGATTCAGCTATGTCAAAGTTTCGATGAGCTGCGCAAGCAACGAATTTCTACACGTCGCGCTAATACGCAAACAGCTGATATTTCGGCCTTGGAGTGCAAAAGCAGTGGCCCCGACTACAGCGTGTTAATGCCTCAAATTCAACAGTACATCCGGGAGGAAGTTGCTCGACAGCTCTCTCTTGTCGCCACCATCAACGAGACCCCCACAACACTGGACCACTCACTTCCTCGTGCTATTCAGACGCAAGTTGCCGAGGCTCTCTCTTCGCCCGCATCCCCAATATCAGTGGCTGCACCGCTGACTTATGCAGAAGCCGTCCGCCGACCTCCTGCCCAACCGCCGCTCCCTTCATACAGTCCAGCCACCAACTACTACAGGTCACCGGTTTCGGTTTATCCAGTAAATCGGCCCTTTCCACCACCTAGAGCACCTGTGAACTCTTGGCGTACTCCGGATAACCGGCCCGTCTGCTACAACTGTGGTATTCCAGGACATGTCGCGCGCTACTGTCGTCGCCGTGGATTCTATTTTAATGATGTTCAGCATTCCGGCAACATACCTCGGCAATCAGAATCGCATGTGACACCTGATTCACATGACCCCCGCTCACGTCGACCGGACTTCAGCCGACGTCGATCTCCTTCACCCCGTCTTCGGTCTCCTTCCCCCATGCTTCACCGTTCCAACCACGCCCAGGAGGAAAACTAACAGTCGCGGTTCCTGAGGCAAGAGCTGCGCCACCGATAAAATTTCCAAGGCCTCATCTTTCGCCCCCTAACGAGATTGCCGTGTTTGTGGACGGTTTCGCCACAACTGCTCTTGTCGACACAGGTGCCGCTCTTTGTATAATCAGTGAAGTGTTATGCCGCAAACTGAACAAAGTGACGACTCCACCGGTTGAAATTTCTTTACGCACAGCGAGTTCGCAACACGTCCAACCTTCTGCCACATGCACTGCTCGTGTTGTGATTCAAGGAGTGCTTTCCATCGTTGAATTTGTCGTCCTTCCGCATGCGTCTCATGAAATCATCCTGGGATGGAACTTTCTTTCCGCTAATCATGCGGTTGTTGACTGCGCTCGTGCTCAACTCGTTTTGTTTCCATTCAGCACGACATTCATAGATCTCCCTCGCTCACCCAAAAAGGTGATCATCGCCGCTGACGTCGTCATTTCTGCTTTTTCGGTCGCCGCGGTATCTTTTTTGTGCAACTCCACTTCTGATTCAACTGTCCTATTTATGCCGTCACAAGAATGCGCTCGTCGCCGGAACCTTGTCGTCCCGTTTGCCGTAATAACGCTTGCCGATGGCTCCCGTGCCGTGTACGTGTGCAATCCGTTCCCTTGTCCCGCTACCTTATTGCATGGCGAATGCATTGGGAGTCTTGACACTTATGATGACATCTTTCCTTTCGATGCCCATTCTGATACGACACCGATGTCCGTGGATGCTGTCACAGTTGCCACCGCGCCCTCACTACCTGACGAAGACGTTCTGTTGCGCAGCGTAGACACTGGCCTTACGCAAGACCAGCGCAATCAGCTCATTCAACTACTTGACCGTTTCCGCGCCTCTTTCGACCACGGACAACCTCCCTTGGGACGCTCGTCAGTTGTCGCTCACCATATCGACACAGGTCATCATACTCCACTTCGTCAGCGCCCCTACCGCGTCTCGCAGGCTGAGCGTGAACACGTCGATGAGATGCTGCAACGTGGTGTTATTCAGCACTCACACAGTCCTTGGGCTTCGCCAGTGGTCCTCGTGCGAAAAAAGAATGGCTCCATCAGGTTTTGCGTGGATTATTGTCGACTAAACAACATCACACGCAAGGATGTTTATCCCCTGCCACGCATTGATGACGCCTTGGATTGCCTTCAAAGTGCGGAGTTTTTCTCTTCACTGGATCTGCGCTCTGGATATTGCCAAGTGCCAATGGCTGAACCAGACCGTCCAAAAACGGCGTTTGTGACCCCTTACGGCTTATATAAATTTAATGTAATGCCCTTCGGTCTTTGCAATGCGCCTGCGACTTTTGAAAGAATGATGGACAGTGTCCTCAGGGGACTTAAATGGCACATCTGTCTTTGCTATTAAGACGACATAGTTGTATTCTCGGCGAATTTTGAAACTCATTTTTCCCGTCTGGAACAAGTTCTCCAGTGCCTTACGGCAGCCGGGTTGCAACCAAAGTTCAAGAAATGTCGTTTTGGCGCCCGCAAACTCACAATTCTCGTCCACGTCACTTCAAAAGAAGAAATATCGCCAGACCCTGCCAAACTGCGTGCCGTTGCCGAGTACCCCAAGCCTACTACCCTAACGGAGCTTCGGAGTTTCGTAGGTTTGTGTTCCTATTTTCGGCGTTTCATTCGCAATTTTGCCTCTATAATTGCCCCTCTGACTCAGCTTCTTTCCCGTAGCGCGGACCTCTCTGGCTGGAATTACCACTGCGATGAGGCATTCACGGCGCTACGCCGGCTACTCACGTCTCCGCCAGTTCTCCGCCACTTCAATTCCAATGCACCCACTGAAATTCACACGGATGCAAGCGGTGTCGGCCTGGGTGCCATTCTCGCTCAACGCAAGGATGGCTGCGACGAGTACGTTGTCGCCTATGCCAGCCGTACACTAACGAAGGCAGAGTCCAACTATTCCGTCACGGAAAAGAAGTGCTTGGCTATCATTTGGGCTATAGGAAATTTTCGCACCTACCTTTACGGACGCCAGTTTGATGTTGTCACAGATCACCATGCCTTATGCTGGTTAGCATCCATGAAAGATCTGACTGGCCGCCTCGCTCGTTGGGCTTTACGCCTTCAGGAATGCGATATCCGTGTTGTTTATCGCTCAGGACGCAGACATTCAGACGCCGATGCAATGCACTATACCGTTCTCCACTGCCTCCTGACCTTGCCTGCTTATCAACTGCCATTTGCGATTCGTCATCGTTGAGCATCACTGACATGCCATCCGAACAGCGCAAGGATCCTTGGATCAATTTTTTGCTCGACGTCCTCTCTCACAGTTCGTCAGCAACGACTTCACGCTCCCTCTCTCGTCAAGCAAGACACTTTGCTGTCCGTGAAGGCTTGTTGTATCGCCGCAATTACGTGACGGACGGCCGTAGGTGGCTCCTTGTCATCCCTCGTCATTTGCGTTCGGACATCTGCGCTGCCTTTCACGATGACCCCCAGTGTGGCCACGCTGGAGTATTTAAGACTTACTCTCGCCTTTGTCTAAGATACTACTGGCGCGGCATGTATCGGCACGTTCGCCAGTACGTTCGGTCATGCACCACGTGTCAACGACGCAAGACGCCTTCTCACAGCACTGCTGGCCCTTTGCAATCCTTAACCTGCCCAGCGAGACCATTCGACCGTGTCGGAGTTGATATTTATCGTCCTCTACCCAACTCTCTTCGAGGCAACCGGTGGATTATCGCCACCGTGGATCATTTAACACGCTACGCTGAAACATATGCGCTGCCTGCTACCACTGCGAAAGACGTTGCGTCCTTTCTTCTCCACTATCTCATTTTGCGAAATGGTGCACCTCGTGAATTACTGAGTGACCGTGGACGCGTGTTTCTCTCGAACGCCGTCGACGAGCTGCTCAAGGCATGTCGCACTGTCCATCGGAAATCCTCGGCATACCATCCTCAAACCAATGGCATGTCGGAACGCTTTAACCGTACCCTTGGAGATATGCTTGCCATGTACGCCTCTGACGACCACACTAATTGGGACCAAGTGCTCCCTTTTGTCACGTACGCGTACAACTCTGCGCCACAAACAACCACTGGCTTTTCTCCTTTCTTCCTCCTGTACGGACGTGAGCCATCATGCTCCATGGACACCATTCTCCCTTACAGGCCTGATGTTTCCGAAGCGACGCCTGTTTCCGAAGCAGCTGCTTATGCCGAAGAGTGTCGTCAACTCGCTCGCTCATTTACCGTACAAGATCAATGGCGCCAGAAAACTGACCACGATTCCTCTGCGTCTACTGTACACTATAACCCAGGAATGCTGGTTTGGCTCTGGGTCCCGTATACCCCTCCCGGTCTTTCCCTGAAGCTTTCGTCGAAATACCATGGCCCCTACCATGTGGTGCGGCAAACATCTCCTGTCAACTATGAAGTTGAGCCCATTGATCCACCTTCGGACCAACGCTGCCGTGGGCGTGAAACAGTACACGTATCACGCCTCAAACCGTGCTATGACCCCCTTGTCGTGTCCTTTCCTTAGGTCGCCAGGTTGGCTCCTTTCTGCGCGGGGAGTAATTGTACCGAAGCATAGTGGCGCCAGCTCTGTGCCAGCGTGAAAGAAGACGTTCACGTCCGTGTGTGGCTCGTGCTTGCTGGGTTCCTGCCTGTACCAGCTTGTTGCGGCTAACGTTTCTCGAATAATAACCTGTGTTTTTACGCAACCTTGCTCGTTGCACTACAAAGATTAGAGGCCAAATCAGAGGGAAGTGGACTTGGCTTCAACCTCTTTTTAGTCAAACAAGAAAAACTCATTGATCAGGCACTACCGGCATTAATGTACGCAGATGATATAGTGCTAATGGCCGACAACAAGGAAGATTTGCAGAGATTGATGGACATCTGCGGTAATGAGGGAGATAGGTTATATTTTAGATTCAGCAAGAAAAACTCAGCAGTCATGATTTTTAATGATAACGAAGGTAGTGAGCTTAGAATACAGGAAGTCACGCTAGAGACAACAAATAAATACAAATATCTAGGCGTATGGACAAGCAATGGGACCGAGTACCTAAGGGAACACGAAATATACGTGACGACTAAAGGTAACAGGAATGCAGCAGTGATGAAAAATAGGGCACTGTAAAATTACAATAGGTATGATGTTGTGAGAGGATTATGGAAAGGGGTCATGGTTCGTGGGCTGACGTTTGGCAATGCGGTCTTGTGCATCAGATCAGAGGTTCGAGCAAGATTAGAAATTAAGCAACGTGGAATAGGTAGGCTTGCTTTAGGAGCTCACGGGAATACACCAAATCAGGGAGTGCAAGGTGATATGAGATGGACATCATTTAAGGGCAGGGAAGCTAGCAGCAAGATAAAGTTTGAGAAGCAATTGAGAGAAATGGGGGAAGAGCGTTGGGCTTGGAAGGTTTTCAGCTACTTGTACATGAAGAATGTCGATACAAAATGGAGGAAGCAAGCCAGGAAATTGACTGGTAGATACTTAGAAAACAGCAGGTGGCCAAACCAAAAATAACTATTGGTTAAAAAGAAAGTGAAGGAAACGGAGACTGACATGTGGAGAAATGGCATGGTTAAGAAGTCCGCACTAGAGATCTATCGAACTTTTAAGCAGGAAATTGCCAAGGAAAGGATCCATGATAAAACTCAGGGTAGTGCTCTACTGTTTGAGGCCAGGACGGGAGTATTGCGAACCAAGACATATCGGGCCAAATACGAAGGGGTTGACACAGTATGCAGTGCGTGTGGAGAGGAAGAAGAAACTGCCGAACACTTGATAATGTTCTGTA
Source organism: Rhipicephalus microplus (assembly GCF_043290135.1). Taxonomy (NCBI): domain Eukaryota; kingdom Metazoa; phylum Arthropoda; class Arachnida; order Ixodida; family Ixodidae; genus Rhipicephalus; species Rhipicephalus microplus. Next base: position 7,248,596 of record NW_027464587.1, on the reverse strand, counting down.
ATGGGCTTCATCGTATAGTTCAGGATATGGCGCAGAGTTTTTCAAAGCACCGGGGTTTAGGGACAGGGAGGGCAAAATAGACTTTAAGCGGGTAGACTTAATTAGAAGGAGGTTATATGATTGGTGGGTAAAGTGAAGGCACGAGTGATAATTAGACCCTTCACTGCAAAGTACGAATCGTCAACCTCACTATTTAAAGGAAAAAAAGATAAATATTGTGGTTAGTCCACTAAGTATTACGCTTAGGTGGCGTTCGCCGCAGCCCGATGTAAAGGATACAGCCACATCCATCCATCCATCCGTAATATATTGTCGTTTCAGGAGCCGCCCGCCGTTTCACCGAAGTGGTCGAGGGGTAGAATGCTTGCTTCCCACTACAAAGACGTTCAAATCTCAGGTGTGGACGATAAATTTTTTTTCTTAATTTTTTTGCAGTGGTGTATTGGTTGTATTTTTAAAATCTGGCTTCAATTGCTACATATTGGGCATATTGGGCAGTGGGCACGGCGGCAACGCATGGGCGATGTGCTCAAACAACTTTCTTCTGTTTCAACAGGTGATTCTCATCTGCGCTTCCTTCCATGGGAACGCATGGAGCATGCGCCTGGGCGACCCGGCTGCTGCGGTTGATTCTGCCAAATTGGAACTTCACCCGTTTATCATCGACAACCTTGACATCAGGAACCAAGGTGGAACAGCACCGTGGCGAGACCGTATAAAGCAAGCACCCTCACCGGCAACATCCAGTGGGCACGGCGGCAACGCATGGGCGATGTGGTCAAACAACTTTCTTCTGTTTCAACAGGTTAGTTCATACCCGTCTTATAAGAGCGACAATTGCTTTCTCGTAGTGCTGCCGTGCCCACGGGTGGTGTATTCTGCTTTTTCAACACTGTGTTTGCTGTTGTCGGGTGACGTTGAGACGAACCCTGGACCCGATATAAAAGTACTTGGACAAGGGTTGTGTGATGGCCAAAAGGCAATTCAGGCCAACCTAAGCGGCCTTAGTGACAGGCTTAAGGCCCTGGAAGACATTGTACAGCTTTGTAGGGACCAAGCGGCATGTCTTGCTGAACTAAAAGACACAACTGAGAGGTTAAGTTCAGCTTTGGAAAAGCAACAGGAAAAACTTGTTGCTTTAGAGGACAAAATGCGGCGAAACAGTCTCATGGTGTTTGGTATACCGGAGACTGAAAATGAAACTTCAGAAGAACTTGAAAAAAAGGTAGTTGTAGAAGTATTGAAGAAAAAGCTCGGTGTTAATGTGAAAACGATAGAGCGGATTCACAGAGTCGGAAAGCCACATCACAACAAATCCGCAGAAGAGCCCTTAAGGCCTCGGCCAGTAATACTGAAGCTTTATGATTATAAGGAAAAAGAAAAGGTTTTCAATAGCTGCGGAAAACTAAAAGGGAGTGGTATTTCGGTTAGCGACGACTATTCAAAAGAGACACTGAATAAGCGCAAGCTGCTCTGGAAGTCTGCGTTGAAAGAAAAAAAAGAAGGCTCGCGCGTGCGCTTGAACCGAGACATGCTTACTGTAGATAACAACGTCTACGTATGGGATTATTCTAAAAATAGCCGTGTCAGGATTCGGCAGTTGCCGAAAACCAAAGGTGCGCCGCCAAAGGCTACACCAAGAGATAGTGGCCAGTGAAATACCGTCATCCAGGATACATATTTTCGACTTATAAACCTTAATGCTTAAAGTCTCGTGAATAAAGTCGGTGATTTAGAACATGTGCTCGCTAGTTATGACCCTCACGTGGTTATTGTTGCTGAAACGTGGCTGCGACCAGAAATACAAGATTACGAGTTATTTCCTCCAGGTTTTAAGATAATACGTAATGATAGAGAAAATAGAGGAGGAGGAGTTGCAATCATATTAAAGGAAAATATTGAATTCGTAACCATGAATGGTATCCCTAATCACGAGAGCGCTTGGTGCCAAGTAAAATTAGGATTCAATTTAGTCGTCATAGGAGCAATCTATAGATCCCCTAACACATCGATTGAATACCTAGAGGCGATTCAGCACTATGTAGAACAACAGAAGACTCGAAACCAGCGGTTAATAATTGCCGGTGATTTTAATTTGCCTGGGGTTGATTGGAATTCACTTACCATAGAGTCACAGGAACGAGCTGACTGTGAAGTGCTGCTTGACATTGCTTTCGCTTACGATTTAACGCAGTTGGTACAGGAAGGCACTCGCCAAACGGGAACAGCGCAGGCTATATTGGATCTAGTATTTCTTGATGGACGGTTTGAAGATTATCAGGTAGCAGTAGAAAATGGCATATCGCACCATCAACTAGTATTTGTACAAATTAAAGCCGACGTTTCTGCATCAAATGTTAAAGAATGTATTGCGCATGTCCCCAATTTTGATAAAGCTGATGACACGAGCATCATGAAGTTGAAGTTGAAGCTAAAATTTTATTTCACCACAACGATACACCGTGATTTACACAAACAAGAAACAATTGTGGCATGGAAAGTAGGAAAAAAAGCTGCGCTATAGCAGCTTGACTAGCCCCAGGAAAAACTACTTATCGTTTCATCTAGACAATCTGAGCCCTGATGAGGACGTCAGTTCTTTGTGGACAAGATTCAAAACCATTATTTTTCACTGTGTAAATTCATTCGTACCATTAAGAAAAAAGAGAAAGAATAGGCGTAATCCCTGGATAACGCGAGAGATAGTTCGTCTGAAGCGAAAAATAGGACGGCAAAGGATAGTCAAAAATTATGAAAAGATATCAAACTTATCTTCACAGTGGCGTACAACGCTGAGGCAAGAAAAACAGAAATATTACGAGGAAACACTTACAAACTTCATGGTGTCTTCCCCGCAAAAGTTTTGGCGTCATTTGTCACAAACCCCTCAAAGCCAATACAGCATTGTTGTTGACGACGAAATCATAACCGACTGCTCGAAAATTGCGTCTTACCATAATAAGTTCTTCCAGTCTGCCTTTTCAAATGATTCCGAATGTAGTGCTTCAACTACAGCAACATCATTCTCCCATATGTCTGACATGCCAGAAGTACGCATTAGCTATGAAGGAATACTATCGCTCCTGCTAAACATTAAAGAACATAAATCTGTTGGTCCGGATGGAGTTCCAAGTGCTTTCTTGCGTAGATACGTTGAATGGGTTGCCCGATACTTGGAAATAATCTTTAATGCCTCCTTGCAACAAAAACGGGTCCCAGCCGACTGGCTTGTAGCAAAAGTGGTCCCGGTACACAAAACCGCAGACAAGCAGAATATCGAAAATTACCGGCCAATCTCCTTAACCTGCGTCTGCTGCAAACTCCTCGAACATGTTATATCCAAAGCTATATATCAGTACGTAGAAAATACAAAACTACTACATCCTAACCAACACGGCTTCCGACAAAAGCTATCAACCGTAACGCAGCTTTTTGAGACCATCCAAGACTTTTCAAAAGCAATAGATAACGAAAGACAGGCTGATGCAATATGCCTTGATTTCGCAAAAGCCTTCGATAGTGTTCCTCATAACGAATTAATTAAGAAATTGAAGCAGATTGGCATAAATAACAATGTAGTAAAATGGATCAGGTCATATCTGACATGTAAGACGCAGTATGTGGACATAAACGGTTACAAGTCTGATTGTTTACACGTAACATCTGGAGTCCCTCAAGGGTCCGTACTCGGACCGGTGTTATTTCTCATTTATATTAACGATATTTGTTTCGACATTAATCAAAATATTACTGTTAGACTCTTCGCCGATGATTGTTTACTTTATCGAGAAATATGCAACCATAATGATCAAAAACTACTCGGCGATGCCTTGGCATCTATTGAGAAATGGTGCGAAACATAGAAAATGCAAATAAATAAAGAAAAAACGGTTGTTTTGCGAGTTCCAAACAAAGTAAAGCACGTCAAAAATTTCGAGTATCAACTAAGTTCCACTGCGTTAGCTACCGTTAACAGATGTAAATACTTAGGAGTAACAATATCTGAAGACCTGAACTGGACCCAACATATCAGTAATATTTGCTCTACTGCTGAAAAGAAGTTATGATTCTTACGTCGCAAATTAAAACTGGCTCCAGCCCCCGTAAAGTTAACTGCGTACTTAACAATAGTAAGGCCTACACTGGAATACGCAAGCATCATATGGGACCCTTATAAAAAAGGATTAATTAAAAACATCGAGCGGGTACAAAGAAGGGCGGCTAGATTTATTCTTTCAAAATATTCTCGTAAAGATTGTGTAACACATATGCTGCAAGAATTAAATTTACAGCCCCTCGTGGACCGCCGTCGCATAGCCAGACCTAAATTCTTGTTCCTGCTTTCCCAAAATACATTTAACTTTGAAGCAGAGCAGTACCTAATTCCCCGTCAAGTGCGGAGCCTACGAAGTGACCACCTCAGAAAATATCTAGTTCCTCAATGTCGTGTGAACACATATGCATTTTTTTCCCTAGAACAATAAAAGACTGGAATGTATTACCCGATGCTATACGTGATTCTCAAACTGCAGAACATTCTGAAAACAATGTTACGAAATATTTTCTAGGTGAATCTTCGTAAACGGTGATTGCTGTTTTTGGTGTGTGTGCCTGTCATCTTTTGACCATGAATCTATTTGCAGTAACTTGTCTCATGTACGTTGTAGGATGTGATATTGGGAAGTGTATTTTGTGATGTATGTGATGTAGCATGTAAGTCGTAGAACGTAGTATAGTGATGTATTTCTTTTGTATCGGCTATGCATTTCTTTTTTACGCATGACATGACGGTTGTTATGTCAGTTTTCTACCCCACCCCTGTAACGGCCCAATCGGCCAACAGTACCTGGAAATAATATTGCTAAAAAGTCCCACGAAATATGAAGTAAAAAAACTTGACAGCGAAGATGGATGAATGGATGGATGGATGGATATGGTTGTACCCTTTTGATCGGGTGGTGACTAGCGCCACCAAGCCGGAATACCTAATGAACCAAACACTTTATTTATTTTTTACTTCAAATATAGAGGTGGAGGACTCGTACTTTGCAGTGAAGGGTTTAAATTTCACTCGTGCCTTGACTCTAGCCACCAATCAGATAACCTCCTTCCAGTTAATTCTACCCGGTTAACGTCTATTTTGCCCTCTCGGTCCCTAAACCCCAGTGCTTTGAAAAACTCAGCGCCATCATCCTGAACAATAGGGTGAAGCCCTTTACAGAACATTATCATGTGTTCGGCAGTTTCTCCTTCCTCTCCACACGCACTGCATACCGTGTCTACTCTTTCGTATTTGGCGCGATATGTCTTGGTTCGCAATACTCCTGTCCTGGCCTGAAACAGTAGAGAACTAGCCCGAGTATTATCATAGATGCTTTCCTTGGCAATTTCATGCTTAAAAGATGATAGATCTCTAGTGCGGACTTCTTAATCATGCCGATTCTCCACATAGAGGGCTCGGCACAGGGCCTGCAGGCAACATGTTCAAGTCGGCATTGCTGTTTATGCAGGCACTTTCGTGGATTGTGGGAGGGAAAACTACGAGTGGTAGATTCTGGCTACCTTCCCACGAGTCTCATCAGATAACTGTGAGCAACAAGTGGGTGGATCAGCCATCATCGGTGTCAACTGGTGGCGAAAATTGGCTGCCTTTCGACGGAACTTATCAGGACTCTGAAAGCAGCACCTGGATGGCTCGTCTATCATCAGTGACGTCATCAACACCTTGGCTTGAAAAGAAGCAGCCCAACCAAGGAACCCTCAGAGGGCACGGCACATGGCCTGCAGGCAACATGTCTGAGTAGACATTGCTGTTTATGCAGGTTCATTACCTCTCTAATACAGCATGTTAAAGTAGTGACAATCAATATTTGTTAGTATTTCCGTGTCCTCACATTTGTATTGCTTGTGTCATTGATTGCTGGTCTGTTGTTTTGATGCTTTTAAAGCCTGGTGATGTTGAGGAAAACCCGGGGCCAAGGACTGCTGAGATGTTGGAGCAAATCTTAGAAAAACAGGTAGCATCCGAAACCAAGACAGATGCTATGAGGAAAGAAATATCCGATTTAAATATTAAAACTTAAAGCTTAACGGACTATTTTAAAGTTATTGAAGAAATGAGCGAGCGAATTAGCAGGCTGGAAACTATAGTTAGGCAACAAGAACAGAAGTTAATTGATTACGAAAACAGGAGTAGACGTAATAATCTACTCGTTTTCGGCCTACCGGAAGATTCTGGTGAAACCAAGTCAGACCTGACAGAAACTGTTGTTCATAAACTTTTTGACGCAAAAATGGATATTAAAGTAAAATCAGTCGACCGAATCTACCGGCTTGGCAAGCAAAAACCAAACAGCTCAATACCGGTCATCATTAATTTTTACGATTACCGCGAAAAAGAAAGTGTGCAAAAAAACTGCAAAAAATTGAAGGGGACTACTATTAGTGTCAGCAATGATCACGCAAAGGAAACTGCCTACGCTAGGAAAAAGTTATGGCAAAGCTGCGAAACCGAAAGGGGAGAGGGAGCAAAAGTGAAGTTGATTCATGACAAGCTCAAAGTGAACGGCGAGCTTTATCAGTGGGTGCGACACGAAATATTCGTACTCAATGCAAGCAACAAAAAGATAACAAGGAACGTAACCACAGCTCTGCAACTTCCGCTCATAGCAGCTCGAATGTGCCAAAGCTGACCGATGGAAGTGGCATAAAATCATCTGAGACGGCGCGTTCATAGCTAAGAATTCTTTCACTAAATGCGCGAAGCATTTTAAATAAAGTAACAGATTTAGAAATATTGTTGATTACACACAGCCCCCACGTTGTTGTCTTAACGGAGACATGATTGAATAATGCTATAACAGATAACTTCACCTTAGAAATAGAACAAGACAGAGCTTTCGAAGTTGATTAATAGTACAGGAAAGTACAGGAATGCAGAGTCTCGCTTCAGAACAGGTACTCGTCTCTTATTGAGGAAATTAACCTTAGTGTAGATACAATGAATGATAATTTGATGAATATCATTGCGGAGTGTGCAGTGGAAGTTGGAAGCAGGGTAGTTAGACAGGACACTGGCAAGCTTTCCTCAGAAAACGAAGAATATTATTAAGAAGCGTGAGAATCTCAAGTACAACAGACAAAATAGAACTGTCAGAGCTTGCAAAGTTAATTAAAAAGCGTAAGGTATCTGATGGAAGAAGGTATATTAACATGGAGAGAATTCAACACGCTCTTAAAAACGGAGAAAGCGTCAAAGCAGTGAAGAGGAAACTTGGGATAGGCAAAAATCGGATGTATGCACTAAGGAACAAAGAAGGCAAAACAACTACCAATATGGATAGGAGAGTTAAAATAGCGGAGGAGTTTTACAGAGATCTGTACAGTAGCCGGGACAACCACGACTTTAATACTACAAGAACTAGCAGTAACCCAGATGACACCCCACCAGTAATGATAGAAGAAGTCAGAAAAGCTTTGGAGAGCATGCAAAGAGGCAAAGCTGCTGGTGAGGATCAGGTAACATCAGATCTGCTGAAAGATGGAGGACAGATTGTGTTAGAAAAACTAGCCACCCTGTTTACGAGGTGTCTCCTGACGGGAAGAGTACAAGAGTCTTGGAAGAACGCTAACATAATCTTAATACATAAGAAAGGAGATGAAGAATTACAGGCCGATTAGCTTGCTCTCTTAGCATACAAGCTATTTACAAAATTGCTAACAGAGTAAAGAAAACATTAGAATTAAATCAACCAAAGGTACAAGCAGGATTTTGAACAGGCTATTCAATAATCGACCACACTCATACTATCAATCAGGTAATAGAGAAATGCTCAGAATATGACCAACCACTATACATAGCCTTCATAGATTACGAGAAGGCGTTTGATTCAGTAGAAATATCAGCCGTCATGCAGACACTGCGGAATCAGGGCGTCGATGAAGTATATATAAACATCCTGGAAGAAATCTACAGGGGATCAACTGCTACCATACTGCTTCATAAAGAAAGCAACAGAATACCAATCAAGAAGGATGTAAGGCAGGGGGACACAATCTCCCTAATGCTATTTACCGCGGTCTTACAGGAGGTTTTCAGAAGCCAAGAATGGGAACAGTTAGGGATAAGAGTTAATGGAGAGTACCTAGTAACCTGCGCTTCGCCGATGACATTGCATTGCTGAGTAACTCAGGGGACGAATTGCAACTTATGATTACGGAGTTAGACAAGGAAAGCAGAAAGGTTGGTCTTAGAATGAATCTGCAGAAAACAAAAGTAATGTACAACAACCTCGGAAAAGAGCAGCGCTTCGAGATAGGTAATAGTGCACTTCAAGTTGTAAAAGACTATGTTTACTTAGGGCAGGTAGTAACCGTGGAGCCGAACCACGTGATTGAAGTAACTAGAAGAATAAGAATGGGGTGGAGCACATTTGGCAAGCACGCTCAAATTATGACAGGTAGATTGCCACTATCCCTCAAGAGAAAGGTATATAACAGCTGTATCTTGCCGGTACTTAGCAATACGGAGCAGAAACCTGGAGACTTACAAAGAGGGTTCAGCTTAAATTGAGGACGACGCAGCGAGCAATGGAAAGAAAAATGGTAGGTGTAACCTTAAGAGACAAGAAGAGAGCAGAGTGGATTAGGGAACAAACGGGGGTTAAGGATATCATAGCTGAAATCAAGAAGAAGAAATGGACATGGGCCGGGCATGTAGCGCGTAGACAGGATAACCGCTGGTCGTTAAGGGTAACTAACGGGATTCCCAGTGAAGGCAAGCGGGTTAGGGGGAGACAGAAGGTTAGGTGGGCAGATGAGATTAAGAAGTTTGCGGGTATAAATAGGCAGCAGCAAGCACAGGACCGGGTTAACTGGCGGAACATGGGAGAGGCCTTTGTCCTGCAGTGGACGTAGTCAGGATGATGATGATGATGATGATAACAGATAACTGCATCCTACCGCCAGGATACAAGATTTTCTGGGGGGACGGGACACCCGAGGTGGTGGTGTGGCAGTTATATTTAAAAACAACGTAGCGGAAACAATTAACACATTGCCACTTGCCAGAAACAGTGTGGTGCAAGGTGAATTACGCTAATTGTACGCATCTCATTGGAGCTGTCCACAGACCACCCGGAAGTCCACCTGAGTTTTTAGAAGAATTAAATATGTTTTTGTGTGATCATGTAAATGAAAACACAAGGCTTATAATGGCTGGTGACTTTAATTTAGCGCATATAAATTGAATAAGCTTTTCAATTGGTCATGCGAAAACCCGTGTTGCTGATAGGTTATTAGAGCTGATGTTTTCTCATAACCTCACACAAATCGTAAAAGATTATACACGAGTTACCCCTACGTCACAGGCATTGTTAGACTTGATTTTCATATAGAGTAGAGTGACTGATTATGCCGTATCAGTTGAAGACGGCATGTGAGACATCAGAATGGTCGCGGTTGACGTATTTTTTGATACCGGCTTTCGAGCAAAGCGTCATGTGTATGCACATATTGTGACGACCCGAGATTGACGAGCACACAAAGCGCCCCAAACAAATACAATTTCTCGATCGCAGGAAACAGACTGCAACGACTTCTTCGTCTTTTGCCCTCGGCCAAGGACACTCGCGCGGCTTCGTTGTCCTCACCACTGGCACATGCGCCCGTAATTATTCCCCCTTTAAAACCCGATGTTAAACGTTTGAGAAGCAAGGCGAAACCAAAACTGCACAGTTAGTCACTGAAAGTAAGGCTTCATCCGAAGCACGTGGACAATTTCTGGTGAATGTCTGCGCCACTTTGAACACTGCACGCCGTCCGGAACAACCTCGTAGTTGACGTCACTAATGCGTCGCAGAACCTTGTAGGGTCCGAAGTATCTCTGCAACAGCTTTTCGGAGAGCCCACGCTGTCTAAAAGGTGTACAGACCCATACTTTGTCGTCCACGTTGTATATGACGGGTCTGTGCCGGAGGTTTTAATACTTGGCATCGTCGTCTTGCTGTTTGGTGATTCGCAACCTGGTAAGTTGTCTGGCTTCTTCTGCTAGCTGGGTAAACTCTTCGACGTCTGTCTCATTGCCATCATTTTCATGAGGGAGCATTGCGTCTAACGTTGTTGTATCCTCGCGTCCGTAAAGGAGACTAAAGGGTGTCTTCCGAGTGGTCTCTTGACGAGCCGTGTTGTACGCGAACGTGACGTAGGGCAAAATGATGTTCCAGTTCTTGTGATCTACATCTACGTACATGCTTATCATGTCAGCCAGGGTCTTGTTAAGACGTTCAGTGAGCCCGTTCGTCTGGGGATGATACGCCGTTGTCTTCCTATGAGCTGTACCACTTAGTCGGAAAATGGTGTCCAAAAGCTCGGCCATGAACGCAGTACCTCTGTCGGTGATGACTATTGCGGGAGCACCGTGTCTTAAGACGATGGCTTCAATGAAAAATCGCGCCGCTTCAGCTGTCGTTGCCCGTGGCAGAGCGCCTGCCTTCGCGTATCGGGTCAGGTAATCCGTAGCGACGATTATCCACCTGTTTCCAGTAGCAGACTTTTGGAAGGGGCCCAGAAAATCCATGCCAATTTGTGCAAACGGTGTCGCCGGCACTCGGACAGGCTGCAGCAGGCTAGCTGGTTTGATGGATGGTGGCTTGCGGCGCAGGCAATCTAGACATGCCTGCACGTAAGTTTTGACAACTTCGGCAAGTCTTGGCCAGTAATAGTTCTGCCTTATCCTCGCCAATGTTCTTGCGTAACCCAAGTGACAAGCGGTAGGTTCGTCGTGACAGGCTTGCAGTACCTCACGGCGAAGCGAAGAAGGAACGACGAGCAAGTAGCTGCTGCCGGTGGGTGAAAAGTTCCTCTTATAAAGAACGTCATTTCGCAAGCAGTACGATGGCAGCCCTCTCGCAAATAACTTCGGAACACTATTCGCTCACCGTTGTAGGTAATCTATAAGAGGTAGCAGCTCAGCATCGCCACGCTGCTGTTGAGAAAAGGCGGCAGTGTCCACAATTCCGAGAAAGGCCGTGTCGTCATCGTCGTTGTCCGGGGATGCCGTCTCAACAGGAGACCGAGAAAGACAGTCGGCATCGGTGTGTCGTTTTCCCGACTTGTAGGCAACAGTGAAGTCAAATTCTTGAAGCCGAAGACTCCATCGTGCAAGGCGGCCAGACGGATCTTTCAACTTGACTAACCAACAGAGAGAGTGGTGATCGCTGATAACGGTGAATGGGTGGCCGTACAAATAAAGACGAAACTTCAGGACTGCCCATACCATTGCAAGACATTCTTTTTCCGTCGTAGTGTAATTAGCTTCAGCTCGGGACAGCGTCCTGCTGGCGTAGGCGATCACGTTTTTGTTGTTGTCCTTCGACTGTACGAGCACTGCTCCAAGAACCACATTACTAGCGTCTGTATGAAGTATTGTCGGCGCGTCTTCATCGAAGTGGGCCAGCACGGGGAGTGTTTGCATTTGCATTCGCTGACGAAGCTCGTGAAATGCCTGCTGTTGGTCTTCGCTCCATTTGAAGGGGGTATCTTCCCGAGTAAGCTGTGTCAATGGCGATGCGATGCGCGAAAATTAGCAATAAACCGCCGGTAATAGGCACAGAGTCCTAAAAAACGTCGCACTGATTTTTTTGTCTGATGGCGTCGGGAAGTTTGCCACGGCGGCAATTTTATCCGGGTTGGGTCGGATCCCTTGGCTGCTCACGACGTGACCGAGGAATTGAAGTTCGTTGAAGCCAAAGTGGCACTTTTCTGGTTTTAGAGTAAAACCAGCCAAGCGTATTGCTTCAAAAACTGCTTCGAGCCTTCGTAAGTGTTCCTCGAAAGTCGCCGAAAAGACAATCACGTCGTCGAGATACACCAAGCAGGTTTGCCACTTAAATCCCGACAGCACCGTGTCCATGAGACGCTGGAATGTTGCTGGCGCCGAACACAAACCGAAAGGGAGAACCTGAAATTCATAAAGTTCATCGGGCGTAACAAAGGCGGTCTTCTCACAATCTCTCTCATCCACTTCAATTTGCCAGTAGCCGCTTTTTAAGTCTATAGACGAAAAGTAGCGTGCGTTTCGTAGTCTATCCAATGAATCATCAATACGCGGCAGAGGGTCGACGTCCTTCTTTGTGATCTGATTAAGCTTACGGTAGTCGACGCAGAAACGCAAGCTACCGTCCTTCTTTTTGACGAGTACTACAGGTGATGCCCAAGGACTGTTAGATGGCCGAATAACACCATCTTCTAGCATCGTTTTTACCTGTTTTTGAATTACCTCATGCTCCTTTGGGGCGACTCGATAAGGATTTTGCCGGATGGGTCTGGCATCGGAATCCGTGATGATGCGGTGTTTCGTCAGTGCCGTTTGACCAACTCTTGATGTAGATTAGAAGCAGCCGTGGAACTTAATCAGCGTGAGAAGGCGGTCTCGCTCAATGGGAGATAACATTGGACCAACGTCGACAGGTGTCGGTGTAGTGATAGTAGACGCTGCTGCTTCCTCCACTAAATGACAATCTTCTGTTTGCGAGAGTTCGTCAAAATAGACAATAGCCGTGCCTTTAACTATGTGTCGGCATTCTCTGCTGAAATTTGTCAATAGCGGTTCAGCGCATCCGTCAATAACAGTGATGACAGCCCTGGCAACAGAAATGCCGCTAGTGAGTGCGAGCTCCTTGATGAGTTCAGCGATGCCAGTACCATTTTGTAATTTGTCACAGTGCACGGATACGAGAGAACAACTTCGTGGAGGCAGTATGACGTCGTCATCGGCAATATGGAAGCGAGGTGGCTGGTGTTCTTTATCTGTAGCAGTCTCCAAACTTACACTGAACGTTACGCGTCTGTCACGAATGTCAATCACAGCCCCGTATTTGCGCAAGAAATTTATTCCCAATATGAGCTGTTTACAGCACTCGTGGAGAATGACGAGGGTGGCGACAAAGGTGGAACCAGCAATGAAGAGTCGGGCCGTGCACTTTCCAACCGGTGTCATCAACTGACCTCCTGCAGTTCTTATATTGGGTCCCTGCCATGGCATTTTCACCTTCCTTAGTCTTTCGGCTAGCTGTAGGCTTATTATAGAAAAGTGGGAGCCAGTGTCCACAAGAGCCGTTACTTGGTGGCCGTCAATGTGAACGACGAGGTCAGCGCTGATAACGTCGGTTACATCGGCAGTTGTCTCATTCGTCGAATTAGTCGTTGCTGTCGTCTTCTTCGGTATCGATGGCTTCGAGCTGTCATTTGTCTGCAATGGGGGCTGTTCGGAATTTCGAATATTGGCAACCCCACCCGCCGAGGTCACTGCGTCTAGTTTCCCCGTCACGGGCTAGAGGACCTGCCCCTGGTGACGTCGGCAAAACTGCGACGATTAGGTAAACTGGGCCGCGCAGGAGATGGAGAACGTGATCTGGGCATTACTGGATTCTGCGGCGGTGTGTTCACAGGGGCATAGTTGTACATGCGTTGATCGTCGTACGCAATGTTATCAGGGTAGCGAGGAAATATCGAGTACTGAGCGTCGCGATAACGGCAAACTCTGTAGACGTTCCCAGCTTCGCCACAATGAAAGCATACCGGTCGATGGTCAGCGGTACGCCACAAATTGGTTTTCCGGTAAGTAAGTGGAGACTCATTATTGGGCCACGTTGTGGGGCCACGTTGTGGGGCATGTTGGTTATACGGCATTCGTCTTGTCGGAGGAATCGGTGAGGTTGCGAAAGTGGTCGGTGCTGACAGTGGCTGTGTTTGCAGGGTTGGTGGTGGTCCAGTCATTGGAGTCTGCTGTGCTGAAGGCGCGACGATGGGGCGTCGGACTGCATCAGCATAAGTAAAATGTCGTCGCACACCATTATAGCCGGATGAAGAGAGAGCTTGGCGGACCTCATCCCGGACAACATCAGCGACAAAAGACAATGCCGGCGTCGGTTCAGTTGCTGGAATTAAACCAAGCTGCCGAAGCTCCTCCCTCAAAATCTCCCGGATGACTTCCCGCAGAGGCCTGTCGTTGTCGCAGAGACTCGCCGCAGTCGTAACAGGGCTACTCGCTCGAACGTTGATCGGGTTCTGCTGGCGGTACCGTTGCTGTAGGGCCCCGTTCAATAGCTGTGGCTTCTTTCGTGAACTCAGCTACTGTTGTTGGCGGATTTCTCAAAAGCCCAGAACACAGTTGCTCCTTCACGCCTCGCATTAGATACCACAGCTTCCTGTCTTCCGACGTTAAAGAACCCCAGGTGGTCGAAATTTCCGGAGCCCTCCACTACGGCGTCTCTCATAATCATATGGTGGTTTTGTGACGTTAAACTCCACATATCAATCAATTCCTGTCTTCCGGCATCTCGGGATCCGCCCTGCCGAAAAGACGGGTCATGTCCTCGGCGTACATAGCGACGCTCTTGTTTGGTTTTTGAATTCAAGCTTCCAAGAGAAGTTGCGCATTCTTCTTTCTGTCAAGACTACTAAAGGTGTCAATCACCTGGTTGCGGAAGTCATCCCACGTAGCTATGCTTCTTTCCCTGTTGATGTACCACGTCTGGGCGTTGTCTTTTAGGTAGAAGTACACATTCGCGTGCTTGTCTTCTGGGGTGGCCCACTGGTTGTACTTCGCGCAGCGTTCGAACGGGTCCAGCCAGTCTTGTGCATCTTCATAGGTCTCACCATGAAAGCAGTCAGGAATCATGGGATTCTGAAGTGTCATGTGCGATGTAGCTGCAGTGGCCGTGGTGGTTGAAGGAGGCAAGCGATTACTGGCAGTTTCTGGAAAGAGATTGAGCTCGGGAGCTAGGCCTCGCAGACGGCGGCTGGAACGGTGGACTGGTGTGTCGACGGGTGGTAGTGATTCCAGGCTTGAATGTCGGGTCTGCGAAGGGGTGCCAAGCATGAAGACGTACCCAGTACCTCCATCAGTGTGACGACGCGAGAGTGACGAGCACACAAAGCGCCTCAAACAAATACGATTTATCGATCGCAGGAAACAGACTGCAACGGCTTCTTCGTCTTTTGTTTGTTTGTTTGTTTGTTCCTTTCTTTTGCGGCTCTCACCCACTAAGGGGGATGGGCCAAAAAGCGGGTGCTTAATGCAAGTAAATACCCATAGATTTTCTAGATTAGGGAAATATGATTACTGTGTTTTGGCTGGGAAATTAACTTGGCGCAATGTCAGAAAAAAAAGAAAAAAAGAGGGGGGAGAAATAATAGAATTTGTTGAATATCTGTGGTGGAATCGTTATATGAAATTCTCCTGAAAGTTGAATCATTGCAGTGTATCAGCTAAATAATAAGTGGTAGTGTGACTAGTAAAATTCGAGAGCTGATCGCTGACTCAGCAAGGTAATCTTCTTGTGTTATATAGGAATTCGCAGACAGCCCCGCTGGTGTTTCTATCGCTGTGTCCCAATGAAGTGGCCCCAAAAGACAAAATATTGGGAGTATTAAGTGATATTCCTAATTTTCTGAATAAAATTTCGAAGCCGTTTTTTCTTTGATTTTTGAATCGGTGACATGTGATAAGAAAATGGTCGATATGTTCAGGTTCGTTACAGCTTGAGCACAGAGGGGATGGCACCAGACCAGACCTGTTTAAGTAGAAATTAAGAGGTGGTACACGGCAACGTAATTTTGTTACCAAGACTTCCAATTTACGCGTGGGACACCATTTATTATTCCATGTGAAGTGCAGGTGCGAGAAATCTGGATTCGGTATCATGGTTTTTGATGAGTCTTCAAGAAGGGAAAATTTTCTAAACCTCTCTGCTGTTACATAAGCTGTAGGAGGCATGATTGGCACAATCGGAAGATCAAGAGATGTTCGCGCAAGTTTGTCAGCCATCTCGTTTATAAATATACTACGATGGCCTGGCACCCATATCATTCGCACTAGACGAATGTTTGCTGGGATTAATGATTTAAAAGTCTCTAGTACTGCTGATGTCGACGACGATGATATGAATGAGCACACGGAATACGGATCAGTCACTATCACAGCTGTCGAATGAGTCGCAGGAAGTTTACGAATAGCTAGTATAACGGCCATTAATTCCGCTTCAAATATTGGTGTATAATTTGGGAGGCGTAATGAAAATGACCAGAATAATGAGAGAAAAAAAATACCCACACCCGCCTTCTCGCCACTCATAGATGCATCCGTTGCAATTACTGTATTAGTACCTAATTGAGACAGGTGTTGTTCTAATAAACCAATCAAATATTTAGAGGGCAAGTGTTTAGCGTTCATGGGGAAGATATCGTCAAATTATTTTGCCTCTCGTCTTTTGCCCTCGGCCAAGGACACTTGCGCTGCTTCGTTGTCCTCACCGCTGGCACATACGCGCGTCAATATTAAAGATTTCGACCTTGCTGATCATACGGAAATCCTCGACTTTATAGAAATGTCGCTTGACGAATTTCAGGAGGCATCAAAACTTGAGTCAGTTGAACAGATCTGGAAACGTTTTAAGGAAATTGTATGTTACTGTTCAGACAACCCACTCGCGTTGCAAAGAGAAAACGAAGAAATCCATGGATATATAAATAGGAAGATAATTGACACGAAGCGTAAACTAAAAAGACTGCGCAGAACTCATGGGGCCTCGACCGAAATATTATGTGCTAAAAAAAAACTTGAAACCAGAGACAGCGCAATCGAAGAAGCATTTTTTTAATAACACACTCACTAACTTTCTAACGAACTCACCACGTAAGTTTTGGCTGTTTTTTAAGGAAGCGAATGAGGGAATCGATCTTATTGTAGATGGAAAAGAAGTAATCACAGAAAAGTCAGCTATAGCTGAAAGACTCAATCAATTTTTTCAATCCAGTTTCTGTAAGGATCAGGGTGACAACGAGGAAATTGAATTGGGTACTTCAGTGACACTTCAGGAAGATAATATAAATATTAACCGAGATGGTATATTCAATCAACTACTTCCTTTAAATACCAAAACGTCATGTGGACCTGACGATATATCGAATCAATTTTTGTGACGATTTGCAGAGTGGCTGTCACACTACCTAGTGATTATTTTCGAGAAATCTTCAAAATGCTACTAGTTACCTCAAGATTGGCGTAGAGCAATTGTTGTCCGAATTTTTAAAGGCGGTGATAGAGCAACATTGAACAATTATAGGCCTGTCTCACTCACGTCGGTATGTTGTATAATATTTGAACATATAGTGGCAAAAAATATTCGGCAATTTTTAGAACAAAATGAGTTATTATGCCCCTTTTAGCATGGATTTCGCGGTGGCCTTTCAACAGTCACACAACTGGTTGAAACTATACATGACTTGTGTATAGCTGTAGATGCCTGTATGCAAATAGGTATTATATGTATCGATTTTTCAAAGGCGTTCGACAGAGTTTCACACCGTAAGCTGCTATTTAAGCTTCGCAATGTCGGTATTAGTGAGAATGTTCTCAGTTGGATCAGAGCTTATCTAAGCAATCGAGAACCAGCAGTTAGGGTGGGAGATGCTATGTCAGGAAATTGGGAGGTGTATTCATGAGTGCCTCAAGGATCTGTATTGGGGCCCCTACTCTTTCTTTGTATACATAGATATCATCAGTTGTACAACCACCAGTAAAAATTAAGCCATTTGCAGATGACTGCCTAATCTATTGTCCGGTATCATGCAGAGAAGATCAAGTGAATATCAATCAGTGCTTACAAACCCTAAACTTATGGTGTTCTAAATGGGGTATAGAAATTACCATTGAAAAATCCACTTACACACACATCACAAAAAAGAAGGAAGTGCTTTCATTTGCATATAACATTGGTGATAATATGCTGGTGAAAGTCTGTAACTTTAAATACTTGGGTGTAACTATAACAGATAAGTTGAGCTGGCATCCTCATGTCGATAAAATCTGTCAATCAGCATGTCAAAAATTCTGCTTCCAACGAAGGAAGTTAGGCCGAGCCACAAAAGATGCCAAGCTACTTGCCTACAAAACGTATGTGCGTCCGAGATTAGAATACGCTAGTGCTGTGTGGAGCCCACACCAAAAGGTCTTAAAATATAAATTAGAACGCATTCGGAGAATGTTAGCTCGCTTTACCTGCTCCAAATATCGAAGAAGGAATTCTGTTACTGAAATGTGAAAATAATGTAAATTAGAATCGCTAGAATTAAGAAGGCGGAAACAAAGGTTGAAACTTTTTTTTCAGATCCTGCATGCCGGGGTGAAAATAAACAGGGATAATTATTTGAAGCATTCTTACAAAAGGTTCCCAAGAACAACATGCACTACATTCATACAACCACTCCATGCTTGAACAGATATCTTCTGATTTTCCTTTTTGCCCGATGCTATTAATATGTGGAATGAATTACCCAACGATATGGTGCAAATAAGAACTTTGAGTGATTTTGAGGTTGCTCTTGATAGGCATTTTGTTGAGAATGTATAGTTTTCAGTGTTCATGTATGTGTTTCCTTAGGAATGTTTCATTGGTCATAGAGATCATGTTGTAAATATATTGAGTGAAAAAGATTGCAACTGTGCTTTTCATATAATTATTCTATATGTTACAGAGTTCATCTTACGATTTTTCAAATATTTAATTTTTAACAAGTATTTTATTAAACTCGATTCTTCACCCTCCCTGCAATGACCCTCAAGCGAGGGTTAACAGTATAACAAATAAATAAAGAAATAAATAAATATTGGTCTCAGCTTCCTTCCTCTTCTTATTAACTGACAGTTCTCTTTCGTTTGGCCACCTGCTGTTTTCTAAGTATTTACCATCGCTTTCCTGGTTCGCTTCCACCATTTTGTATCGACATTCTTCATGTACAAGTAGCTGAAAACCTTCCTAGCCCAACGCTCCTCCCCCATTTCTCTCAATCGCTTCTCAAATTTTATCTGGCTGCTAGCTTCCCTGCCCTTAAATGATGTCCATCCCATATCACCTTGTACTCCCCGATTTGGTGTATTCCCGTGAGCTCCTAAAGCAAGCCTACCTATTCCACGTTGCTTGATTTCTAATCTTGCTCGAACTTCTGATCTTATGCACAAGACCGCATTGCCGAACGTCAGCCCACGAACCATGACCCCTTTCCATAATCCTCTCACAACATCATACCTATTGTAATTTCACAGTGCCCTGTTTTTCATTACCGCTGCATTCCTGTTACCTTTAGTCGTCACGTATGTTTCGTGTTCCCTTAGGTACTCGGCCCCATTGCTTATCCATACGCCCAGATATTTGTATTTATCTGTTATCTCTAGCGTGACCTCCTGTATTCTAAGCTCACTACCTTCATTGTCATTAAAATCATGACACTGATTTTTTCTTACTGAATCTGAAATCTAACCTATCTCCCTCATTACCGCAGATGTTCATCAATCTCTGCAAATCTTCCTTGTTGTCGGCCATTAGCACTCTATCATCTGCGTACATCTATGCTGGTACTGCCTGTTCAATGAGTTTTCCTTGTTTGACGAAAGAGAGGTTGAAGCCCAGTCCACTTCCCTCTAATTTGGCCTCTAATCCTTGTAGATATGAATATTAAGGGTGACAGGGGACACCCCTGCCTAAGCCCCCGTTTTACCTTTGCAGGCTTGGATACCTGTTTTTCCCACTTTATAATCACCTTGTTACCTTTATAGATATCCTTTAAAAGATTAGTAGTACTCTGTTACTATTTTGCACAAAACTATCGTAAACGGAGAAGGGGAAGGTGGTCAGACCGGAACACTGAAAAACAAAGAAGATGACGTTTGTAGTGTCCCTATGACTAGATGGCTCATGTAATGAAACACCAAAGAGTGAAGCAAAGCTGGGGACTAAAGCAAATTTAACTTATGTAATGACACCAAGAACAGGGAACGTCCGGGCAGCACAAAGGTTCGCTGGCTACTGATGTCCTCAAGATTCCGCTGGGCTCTCCTCCTTGAAGCACACAGAAACCACTGACACTGATTATGGCCCACTTCGAAGGGGAAAATAGAAGCAGTGGAGACATGCGTGCTTTTAATGGCTCGAAATCTCCCAAGAAGGTTGTCCGCGACAACGTTCATGCACTACTACTTCGTGTCCTTCTAAACACCGTTATTTTTTCACCTGCGAACTTGTGTCTATGTTTCAAGGAATTCTTAGCGTATTGTCACTTACAAATAAAAAAAAGCATGTTCAGAGCAAATGTTTGACCAGTGTTCTTGTCATTCAACTCTTTCAAAGAAAAAAAAAGCTGTAAAAAATGCGGCCATACGACGTGCTCTGCTATCTCTAGCAAATGTTAAAAAAAGATGCCGGGGCACTTTGTTCCGACGCGACATGGTTCGATTTCGCGGTTGCACGAGCACACAGCAAGGTTGAACTACACTTCACTGCCCGATGTTTCCAGCGATATTGAATACTCGCCTTGACTCTAATATTCGAGTAACGTCTCATGTTTGAATCCGTGAGCATTGATCACACTTGTCTAAAGCGCGTGGCTGTGGACGCATTTGGTGTTCGCAGCTGCCACTTCACGCTATAGCAACAAGCTTTCACTCAGGCTAGAATTACACCAAAAGGAACTAAAACGACCATGACGGTGTCGCAATTGGCACATTTCGTCAGAAAACGGCAGCTCAAGCGGCCGGCTGGGTGCTCTAGGCAAGTGCGACTCCGTCTGTGTACATATTGTTACGCATGCCTTGGAAGAAAACGAAGATGGGTGAACATGCTGGCTGCCCCAAGCTGGAGGAAGAAAGAAGACGACGACACTGCGATCATCGACCTGTTGGCCGCTCCGGCGCTTCTCTTCGCGACCAAAATAAACGGCCCCCTTCAGCAGTATACGTCCTGGTCCTCCTTGTGCGTAACAGATTAGTGGAAGCGTGCTGGGTAAGACAAGCCCAACGACGGGAGCTTCACTACCTGGAACACGCCGCAGCCGCCGCCTTGCCGGACTCCCGCCTGCGCCGATCGTAATGGCCCAAGATCAGCCATCTAACGCTTCAAGGCCAACTCCAATGGGTTCCGTGCCCTACTACCGAGTCCCGCCAACCTTTGGAGGAAAATCGGGAGAGGATGTCGACACGTGGCTCGTCCAGTACAAGGGAGTCAGCAAGTCCAACGGCTGGGATGCCGCCGCTCAGCTCAGCAATGGGGGCCTTACGGATACTGCGCCCGTGTGGTACGAAAACCACGAGGACACACTGACGACGTGGGACGTTTTTGTTGCAGAGCTGAAAGCGTGTTTCGGTGACTCGGGCGTCAAAAGGAAGTAGGCAGAGCAGACATTGTCTCAACGCGCGCAGCTTCCAGGTGAGACATGTACCACGTATATAGAAGATGTGCTGAAGCTCTGCAAGGTGGTCAATGATCAGATGTCAGAAGACGACAAAGTAGGGCATTTGCTGAAAGGCATAGCCGAAGATGTATATAATTTTCTCATCGGAAAAGAGCACCTGACCTCGGTGTCCGACGTGATTCGGCATTGCCGAACTTTCGAACAGCTGAAAATGCGCAGGATTGCTCCAAAGTTCGGCCGGCTCACAAATGTTACAACAGTTGCCAGCATCGACACGAGCACCTGCCCAGACCTGTCCTCGACGATTCGAGATATTGTTCGCGAAGAACTTTTTTGCTATAGAGAACAGACGCATTCAGCTGTTGATCACTATTCTGTAAACGACCAACATTCGGTATATGTGCCACGTGAGGCTGTGACTGCGCCGCCGCCTTCTACGACCCCTTGGCAATCGGTGGTTAGTGCAGCAGCTGTTGAGTACAGCGCACCCCCACAGCCAACGAGAGCACCGCGCTTGCCAGCTCCTCGCCATGACCGACGCCCCTAGCGTCCGCCTTCTTCGCGACGCCCGGTCTATCCCTATGATATACGGAACGAACCGACCGACTCCGCCAGGGAAGACGATGTTCGATTCATCGACGAACAAAGACAGTTTCGACTTCTCACAGTTTGCTACTCCTCTGGTGTACCAGGACATAATTCGCGATTTTGCAACCGTCGACGTGTAGCCCCACGGTATGGCTACCCACTACACTTTGCATGGCCTTCCGAACGACTTCGCGATGACCCGCGAGCAACGTACTATGGCCCACCACAGCACTTCACACGATCGTCTGATTGACCGTACGACGACCCTAAGGCAACACACCTGCTGCCTCGCGACGACTACTGGACACGCAGCTTCCGCAACCACTCCCCTACATCTGACAGGAGCTTGACGCCTCCACCGCCTCGTGTTCCCCGTTCTCCTTCACCACGGCGTCGCAACACGTCTCCTTTGCCACAGGAAAACTAGCAAGCGCGGCTGATGGAGGTGAGGTCGCCGGAGACGTGCTAATATCAGAAATACCTCCTGTGTTGATGCTCAAGAACAAAGTACGTGTTTTTGTTGACGGTGTGCCTGTGATGGCTTTGGTGGATACGGGGGCAACCATTTCGGTCATGCGTACGTGTTTTAAAGATACCTTGGGGCGGAAGGTTTTATTTAAGTGGAATCAAGCTGCGAAGTTTTGTGGAGTGAGTGGTGAGGCACTGCATCCTGTTGGTGTTTGTCAAGCTGACGTATTTCTCGGAGGCCGCGTTATCACAACGGAGTTCGTGATTATTGCGCAGGCGACACATGATGTTATTTTGGGTATGGACTTTTTGAGGGAGTGTGGTGCGACTGTCGACTGCCGCACAGGGACAATAGTCTTGAGTGATCACGTTCCGCCAGCACTCTTGGAAAACCCTGTGGATGGTGAGACGGCATTGTGTGTCTGTGGCGACACTATCATACCACCGTTATCAACCGTTCGTGTACCTGTTGGTTGCAGCGACAGCTAGTCCGCCAGCTTTGATGCCAACGTTGAACCAGTGTACACCAACTGCATGAAAAAGAATGTGTTGATCCCACATTGTGTGGTGTCGATCAGACGTGGACGCACTGGTTTATGTACTGTCAATTGCTCTACAGAACCCGTGATGTTACCAGATGGTCTAAAGTTAGCCGTCGGCAGTGGACAACACGAGGCCTTACTGGTGACCGAGCTTAGAGATGCGCCGGAAGAGCATCGTAGTCACAGTTTTGAAACGGCTCTTCTGTCAATGGTGAATAAGTCGCTGAGCACAAGTGAACACCGAACATTGGTCAATGTACTTTCGAAGCACGTCGCTGCATTCGACTTTGCGCAGAAAGACAAAGCGCCCCTAATCTCTGCTTCTCGGACATGTCACACTATCAACACGGGTTTGGCCAATCCGATTAGACAAAAGCCATACCGTGTTTCGCCATCCGAGCGGCGGATTATTAATGAGCAGGTGAACGAAATGATTGAAAACGGTATCATTCAAGAGTTGGTAAGTCCATGGGCAGCTCCAGTAATTCTCGTTAAAGAGAAAGACGGATCCTGGAAGTTTTGCGTCGATTATCGCCGATCGAATGCTGTAACAAAAAAAGACGTGTATCCACTTCCACGTATTAATGATACCATAGACTGTCCGCATTCGGCACCTTACTTTTCCTCTGTAGACTTAAGATCGGACTACTGGCAAATTCCCGTGCATCCTGAAGATAAAGAAAAGACAGCCTTTGTAACCCCTGACGGCCTTTTTGAATTCAAAGTGATGCCATTTGGACTGTGCAACACGCTGGCGACGTTCGAGCGATTTATGGACACTGTTCTTCGTGGCTTGAAGTGGAACATTTGCATGTGCTATCTCGACGACGTCGTCATCTTTGGCCGCACCTTCAGCGAACACAATTCACGTCTGGATACTGTACTGACTTGCATAAGAAACGCTGGCCTTGTTCTTAACTGAAATAAATGCCACTTCAGGGACCGACAAACCTTTGTTCTCGGGCACCTAGTCGATCAGGAGGGCATCCGTCCAGATCCCCAGAAGACAGCAGCCGTTGAAACATTCAATGTACCGCGCTCTGTGAAGGAGCTCCGCAGTTTTTTGGGGCTTTGCTCCTATTTTCGCCGCTTTATACCTAAATTTGCCGATGTCGCGTGTCCGCCGACATGTTTGCTACGGAATAATACTCTCTTCGAGTGGACTCCGGAGTGCGACTCCTCTTTTCGTCAACTGAAGTTCCTCCTGACGTCGCGGCCTGTTCTTCAACACTTCAACCCATCAGCTCCAACCGAACTGCACAGAGATGCCAGCGGCATAGGAATTGGTGCCGTCCTAGTTCAACGCTATGGTAACCGCGAGCACGTGATTGCATACGCAAGTCGCTCCTTGAGTAGGCCCGAGCAGAATGACATTGTCACAGAACAAGAATGCCTCGCGGTAGTATTTGCGATTCAGCGGTTTCGGTCTTACTTATACGGACGCCCTTTTACAGTCGTCACCGATCACCACTCATTTTGTTGGCTCGTCAACCATCGGGTTCCTTGCGGCCGTCTAGCGCGCTGGGCACTTCGGCTCCAAGGGTATAACTTCATAGTCTCGTACAAAAGTGGTCGACGACACGCCGACGCAGATTGCCTTTCGCGCATGCCACTGAGCACTGCAGAGTGTGACGCTGATGACCTCGATCACCTCGTAGCTTCTGTGTCACCAAAGTTTCCCGACCTCAGTACTTTCAAAGATGAACAGCGAAAGGACACCAGGCTATCATCGCTTTGCACAGCTGCTACGGCATGCCATTTCTGTGTACGCAACGGACTCCCATATAAGAAGAACTTTTCCAGCACTGGCGCACGTTTCCTCCTGGTAGTGCCAGAAAGCCTTCGGACAGCGTTTTGAGGTGCTATGCACGACGATCCTACGTCCGGACATTTAGGTTCTGCGCGGACGCTTTACCGCGCTAAGGAACGCTTTTATTGGCCAGGAATGCGACAGTTAGTCGAGGCGTATGTGGCCAGCTGCACACAGTGTCAACGCCACAAACGCCCGTCTACTGCTTCGGCTGATCTTCTACAGCCCTTGCCACCTCCAAGCACACCTTTCCAACAGGTGGGTATTGACCTCATGGGCTCTTTTCTAAAGTCGGCTAAGGGCAATCGCTGGATGTGTCGATTACCTCACGCGCTACTGCGAGACTGCGGCCATACCAACCGCAACTTCCAGCGACGTCTCTCTGTTCCTGCTGCAGCACGTTATCCTCCGACATGGCCCACCTCACGTGATCATCAGTGATCGTGGGCGACAATTTACGGCAGACATAGTAGAAGAGCTGCTTCGATTGATTGAGTCCCGCCTTCGTCACTCGTAGTCATACCATCCGCAAACAAATGGGCTCACGGAGCGCACCAACCGAACAATTGTAAACATGCTCTATGTATGTGGCATCCGACCACAAGAACTGGGATGACGTGCTACCATTTATAACGTACGCGTTTAACACCGCTAAGCACGAGACAACAGGCTATAGCCCCTTTTCCTTGATGTACGCACGACCGCCACGCCACACACTCGGCACAGTTTCGCCATTCTCGGCGCACGAGAACCTCTCAGTCACCAAAATCCTCTGCCTTGCAGAAGAGGCGCGTCGTATTGCTCGTCTACGCACTTTGACATCACAGGAAAAATCGAAGGTACGCTATGACGTCCGCCACCGGCCTGTAACTTACCATCCAGGCGACTTAGTGTGGCTGTGGACTCCGGTACGAAGACGCGGGTTATGCCAAAATTTCTTGGCCACATACGACGGACCGTTTGTCGTTCTCGACAAAATCACGGAAGTCACATACACAATAGCTCGCCTCACGAGAAGTGGTAGAAGAGCCGCTAAAACCCAAGCAGTCCATGTCGCTCGACTGAAGCTGTACACACCAAAATGAATCGGTTACCTCGCCCGGCAGGCTTCGTCTGCTAGGGGAGGAATGTTACGCATGCCTTGGAAGAAAACGAAGATCGGTGGACATGCTGGCTGCCCCAAGCTGGAGGAAGAAAGAAGACGACGACACTGCGATCATCGACCTGTTGGCCGCTCCGGCGCTTCTCTTCGCGACCACAATAAACGGCCCCCTTCAGCAGTATACGTCCTGGTCCTCCTTGTGCATAACAGATATCATTGGTGCCAGCTGCGGTCAGCGACTCAACGGCACGTAAACAAATTCAGAGGTATGCAATGGCACATTCCGTACACATGCGAGTAAAGGTGCACCCATACAGCTTTGACACTCAATTATTATAGTCCCTGTACCTTCAGAACTCAACACAGCTGAAGAATGTTCAGGCCAGAGAAAGGAGTCTGGCAAGATTCCTTTTGGCATTCCATAAATGGTTGCCAGACTGGGAGGGTCAGTGTTGCCAGACTGCCACTAAATTTGACTGCAAATTTTTTTCCTGTAGTTTCATTTTATTTCATTTTCATTTATTTCGCCCTTAAAGGCCCGAAGGCATTACATAAGGGGGGAAAAGTAACAAGATAGGGTACAATGTTCAACAGGATAAGTAAATAAATAAATAAATGAATAAAAGCAAATAAGTTTACACAGGAGACAGGAATCAGAAATCACATGAACGAACTAGAACTAGATAAAAAAGAATGCACAATGCTTTACATATGTTAAGCAATTGCAGAGCAAAACTAAGTACAATTCTAAAACCATTGGCGATAAACACGAAGAAGTTGAGATTATCAGGAGAGAGGCTTGAAAAAATGTTCATTCAGTCTTGCGCGGAACATTTCTCTGTGGGTGCATGAAGCGGAGTCATCCGGTAAGGCATTCGAGAGGGCTATTGTATTAGGAAAATATGAGGTGATAAATGCTGTCGTCCGGCAATTTGTCCGTCCTTTTATGCGTGCAATGGGCGTGCTGTGATTTATGCGCGATGAAGTTCTGTGAGCAGATTGGAGCAACTGATGTCTTGAGCGTGGATGATAGTAGAGGTGGTGCAGAAGGCATAGACGGGTGATCAAGCAGCGGGATTCAAGAGTTGGAAAGGAAAGAGAGTGTTTTAGCTCGGTAACGCTGGTTTTGTGTGAGTGTTGCGAAGATATGAAGCGAGCTGCGCGATTTTGGATGGACTCTAATTTAGTTGTTAGGTGGGCTTGTGAAGGATGCCAGATTGCTGAAGCATATTCAAGTTTAGGTCGTACGAAGGTGATGAAAGCTAATTTTTTCGTCGGAGGATGCGCACTTCAGGTTGCGTCGAAGGTGGCTGAGTGTACGGGATGCTGTAGAGCAGATGGAATCGATGTGGGTGATCCAGGATAGCGATGAAGTCAAGTGGACGCCAAGATATTTGTAGCATGATACGGAAGCTATGGGCACGGCGTCAATAGAATATATGTTGGCAAGTACGGCACGCTTACGGGTAAATGATAATGATCTGCACTTATCTATGTTTACGGGAATGAGCCATTTATTGCACCATGGAGCAATTGAGTAGAGGTCGCGTTGTAGCTTATTAGCATCGGCAGGGCTATTGATGACGGTGTAGATGACGCAATCGTCAGCAAAAAGTCGGATATTAGATTTAATGTTAGCCGGCAAGTCATTAATGTAGATGAGGAACAGAAGGGGCGATAAACCGGCACCTTACGGCACGCCGGTTGTTACCTTAGCAAATGCTGATTGACAGTTATTAGCTGACGTGAACTGCATGCGTCCCGTCAAAAAATGCTTAATCAAGCTTAATAAATTGTTGTGGCTTCTTAATAATAGCTCAATAAAAAGTTGTGGCTGCTTTGTGAAAATTTGGTGCCGTCCACGGTGTATTTCGTGAACGAGCGACGGTGGCCGTTTTAATTAACGGAATGAACCGCGCCTAGCAGTAGTCGAGCGTGGCGCTGCCGTGCGATTGAGAGGCCGTTTTAATTAACGGAATGAACCGCGTAATAGAGAATTCGTTTTATTTACGGAATGAACCGCGCCTAGCAGAAGTCTAGCGTGGCGCTGCTGTGCAATAAGATGTTTTAATTAACTCAATGAACCGCGCCTAGCAGAAGTCGAGGCGCGTTCTCTTGCTGTGTGTGCAGCTGTGCGATTAAGATATCGCGTCTCGGTATTAGGGATGACGGGGAATAAAACGAATTCTGTAACGCGTGAGTCATTCCGTTAATTAATATGAATTAGACTTCTGCTAGGTGCAGTTCATTTCGTTAATGAAATTGGCCTCCTAATTGCATGGCAGCGCCATGCTCGACTTCTGCTAGGCTCGGTTCATTCTGTTAATGAAAACAAATTCTGTTAATGCGTGGTTCATTCCGTTAATTAAAACGGCCTCTTAATTGCACGGCAGCACCACGCTCAACTTCGGTTAGGCTCGGTTCATTCCGTTAATTAAAACGGCCAGTATCGCTCACGCACTCACAAAATGCAACGCGGATGGCACCAAACTCTTACAAAAAAGCCACAACTACAGAAAAAAATTTTTCCGCCAAATTTAGTGGTAGTCTGGCAACAACCACCCAAAAGTCGGGCAATTGATTTATGCAACACCAAAAGGAACCTTGCCAGGAGCCTTACCCGAGATCGTTGTTCAGGACAGCCTCGACTTGGCGAATATCAAGGCGCCGCTCCTGCGTATGGAAGAAATCACAACTTGAACGCAAACGTCTGCTGTACGCACAAAACTCTCACACAAAACGTAGAAATTAGCTCCACACGAAAAGTGCAAGTCGAAAACGCCGGCGCAGGACTCCGACAACGTGTAACCGCCATCTTAAATTCGAGAATGAAAACAAACATGGCACCTGCCAAACGTTCTTATAAGCATGCGCCGCTCTAATCAGGCGGGCTATTTGAATGCAATTGGCGTAATAAAATGCACGGACATAACACTGCACCAAAGGTTACGTGGAACGTCTTAATGGGAACAGGTGCGAAGCTGAATCGGAGCACCATTTGGATTACTAAAGAGGCAGCCGCGCTTTTTCTTGTGCACACGCCTACGATCTCACGCACACGGAAGTAATGTATGCAGTGCACTATGAATGAGATCAAGCCAACATTGCAGTATTAACATATCTAACTTTCTCCTGCGATAGCCCTTCGGAGCTGCAGTATGTTAAAATAAATAACTAGTCATGCCAAGTATAGGATATGGTATCAGAAGCAGTTCTTACGTTAAGAAAGGGAAGCAGGGACGGTGCAAGGATTACTTTACCGGGAGTGGGGGGAACGAACAAGTTTTGGGGAGCTTCAGCTCCCCGCATGGTGCCGCCCCCGAAGAAAAGTGGCCAAAAAAGATGAAATGCCGTGGCCAGGGATCAAACCTGCGACCTTCGAATAACGCGTCCAATGAGCCAACTAACGCGACCTATGCCCGCTTCCACTTCTTGGGCTATCTATATATGCGTCTTTTATGTGGGAGCATCAGTCAGCACTGCCAGTAACCATGACGGCGAGTGTGAAGCACTTTTTTTCTGCCTATTTGGCATCCAATATGGGATCTTATAAGCTGGCAACTGGGCAGCAATCGCTTATAAACTATCTGAAGGCACAGAGTCTCTCAGAAGGAGCCCTTCGCTATGAATGAAGGAAATAAGCGCTTATTTAAGGGCTCATTTTCTTTGTTAGGCATGAGATGTAGCAATCATGCCAAGAAAAGTATCAGGGATGTTATTAACAGTAATTATATGCTTGTTTGAAGAGTCCAACAAATCTATATAGTTTTCTTTCTGCTGATCATGTTAAGGCAGTTATAAAATGTAATAAATAAGTCACAGAATCACTGTCATTTATTGCTCCCGTAATTAAAATGCGCAAATGGTGCACACAGCACACAAACACGTCCAAACGAAAATGTTCACACAGCCCCAAGGTTTGTTTAACATTTGTAGCGTATGCCTAAAAACTTATTATATCCGGTGAACTGTTATGGCTACAAAATGCCATTGGAGGGCATGCTACGGGCAGTTTTCTGAGTGAAGTCTCAATAAGGGCAAAGAAGCACTATACACGCAAGATTCCTTTATTCTCGCTAAAAATTTTCATATCGCCTTATTTTGAGGAGAACTTTTGATTTCGGAGCACTGAGTTGGGCACGTAGCAGTGTAGGTGGCTTGGTCACATGACCACACAAAGCTTTGAGGCTGCAAGATGATCAACTAAGTTGAGAGTATTGCTTAAAAAATAGTAACTAGTGACAGCAACATAGAATTATTTCTTAGCAAGAATGACAAAAATGAAGACCATGAACTATAATGACAAAATTTACCATTGTTTTCGAAATTTCAGTAGGATATTCATAATTAAATTGTGTTCAGAGGCCGCAAAAACCAGTAAATTGCACTGCCTGGAGGACAAGCCTCTGCAATATGCAAAGGGGTTGTTAGGATTGCTGCACATAAGAGTTTAGGTCTATCCGCAAACTCCTTTGTGTTAGCGTTATACCAGATGTCGTAGTCCTAAATGTGAGAAGCCTAGATACTGGCAAGATCTGTCGGGGCAAGATGAATCAGGTACCCAGTATTCTGTTCACTCCTTTGCAATTTGCATAAATCAATATTGTGGACAAGCTAAAACCCTCTCTAGTCTGAAACATTTGTGTTGGTGCACCATAATCTGTGCATAAAATTACCGCACGTATAGTATCACTACACGCCCTACTTTATTCTGTGCTTCTAACGTTGTAAATGGACTTAAATCTAAGCACTAGGGCTCTCTTCGCAGCAATTACTGGAATTGAAAAGCTATCCAGCCACTGTTCCCACCTATGCAGCATACCTCAGCACACAAAGATAGGCTGCGACAATGCAGGCTTCATAAGCACATTAACTTCATATTGACAAGGGCTCCCTTGTTTGCTGGAGTAGATTTATCGTTTATGCTCTCCTAGAACTGTCAGCTGTATGTGATGTATGAAAGACTTCATCGGCTCTGCACACACAAAACTTTGATAAACATGCTACCATACCATATACAGACATAATGAGTGCAAGGCTTTTCATTGCATTGAAAAAAAAAGAACAGGTACCACAATTATTGGTGCTTGTTACTGCAATCAATGCATTAAAAAGTAGAGATATGTTCATGGCACACAAGAACAGTTCATTGTAGCACACACACCCACACACTGATCAATGTGAAATCAAGGCAGTAGTTTAATTAGCTAGAACACTAACGTAAAGAAAATAGCATAGCTAGAGCTAAAATATGGCCACAAGTACTTCATTTTCAATTTTTATGTAACGAATTCGTTACTCCCTAGCACTAAGTGTGCCCAAATGTTGGGGAACCTTCCCATTATTGTAGAACCTTTCGATGAGTTTAGGCACACAATATAAACAGCTAGAGTTCACTCCCGAACTAACACATAGTCGTGTGTGCATGTGTTTTGTGCATGCACGTGTATCTATTGGGAATTCAGAGCCCCCCCAAAAAATAAACTTGATATTCGCAATAACCTGAGACAATAGGGAGCTACTTTCATTTAATTTAATTTAATGTTTTGCCCACAAATATATACAGAAACTGTTTGACAATGGATTTGAGTGTGTGTGCATGCATTTTCCTGAAGACGTTTATGGGCGAAGCCTAAAAAAATGTTAGATGATAGTTGCACCCGTTCTGCATACTGTTGTGAAAGTTTTGTACGAGTGCGCTTCTGTGTGCATGTTTGTGCGTGCATTCGCCTGTGTTTTTGGATTTGGCTGCATTTGTATATGTGCGAGTCAGGAAGCTGCGAGTGATGAAACAGTTTCTGCCAAAAAATATGTTTTTCACTTTAACTTGCTTTCACAAGTTTGGGTTTTCCATACTTTGCAACAATAACAGAATATTGCCAATAAGGTAGGTTAAGACCACTTCTAAAGAGCACGAGGTAGCTACTAAAGAATAGGCCTCATACGTGCATGTTCGACTGCAAATGTTATCGAAAGACAACTGTCTTCTGTCTGGAGAGAGTCAATAGAATAAAATATTGTGAGCGCTGCCTATAATATTTTGCGTGAGAACATCGGCGAATGGGATTCTAAAGGCGCTGTGTGAGACAGCCCCCTAGCCCGTTCACGTGGTCAACGTCACTACATGGTTGCCCGTGTCCCACACCTACAGTACACGCAACGCTAATTGTTGATTAGGAGAGGAAAAAACAATAATGGTGTTCACAAACACAAAGAAATGAAGAGAAACATATCTCTCGTTGCGTGCTGCTTCTGCACCAACCAACCTTGCACAACCTTGCACGACCTTGAATCCCTTGAACAGGCGAAGCGCGCGAAAACACGTCCGCCCAGCTCGGAAGTAGGGCACAGACAGCATGAATGGATGGATAAATGGATGGATGTGGCTGTAACCTTTAGATCCGGCGGCGGCTGACGCCACCTAGCCAAAACACTTAGTGAACTAACCATTAGATTTATCTTTTTTTCTCTTTAAATAGTGAGGTTGAGGATTCGTACTTTGCAGTGAAGGGTTTATTTTCACTCGTGCCTTGACTTTAGCCACCAACCAGATAACCTCCTTTAGTTAATTCCACTCGCTTAAAGTCTATTTTGCCCTCCATGTCGCCAAGCCCCAGTGCTTTAAAAAAACTTTGCGCCATGATCCTGAACTATAGGGTGCAGCCCTTTACAGAACATTATGAAGTGTTCGACAGTTTCTTCTTCATCTCCACACGCACTGCATACTGTATCTACCCCTTCGTATTTGGCCCGATATGTCTTGGTTCGCAACACTCCCGTCCTGGCCTCAAACAGTAGAGAACTACCCTGAGTTTTATCATGGATCCTTTCCTTGGCAATTTCCTGCTTAAAAGTTTAGTGCGGACTTCTTAATTATGCCAATTCTCCACATGCCAGTCTCCGTTTCCATCACTTTCTTCTTAACCGATAGTTCTTTTTGGTTTGGCCACCTGCTGTTTTCTAAGTATTTACCAGCCAATTTCCTGGTTCGCTTCCTGCATTTTGTATCGACATTCTTCATGTACAAGTAGCTGAAAACCTTCCTAGCCCAACGCTCTTCCCCCATGTCTCTCAATAGCTTCTCAAATGTTATCTTGCTGCTAGCTTCTCTGCCCTCAAATGAACTCAATCCCATATCCCCTTGTACTCCCTGATTTGGTGTATTCCCGTGAGCTCCTAAAGCAAGCCTACCTATTCCAAGTTGCTTAATTTCTAATCTTGCTTGAACTTCTGATCTCATGCACAAGACCGCATTGCCGAACGTCAGCCCACGAACCATGACCCCTTTCCACATCCCTCTCACAACATCATACCTACTGTGCTTCCACAGTGCCCTATTTTTCATCACTTCTGCATTCCTGTTACCTTTAGTTGTCACGTATATTTCGTGTTCCCTTATGTACTTGGTCCCATTGCTTATCCATATGCCCAGATATTTGTATCTATCTGTTATCTCTAGCGGATTACGGATTTTGAATACCTTCTACCGAAAACGAGAAAACCGCAAGTGGACATGGAGGAGCCCTAATGGCGAAAATAAGAACGAAATAGACTTTATAATGAGTGCACAACCTGGAATCATGCAGGATGTGGAAGTGATTGGCAAGGTACGATGCAGTGACCATAGAATAGTACGGTCTCGAATTCGCCTAGACTTGAAGAAGGAACGACAGAAACTGATACGCAAGAAGCCAATCAATCAGCTAGCACTGAGATGGAAAGTACAGGAATTCAGAGTGTCGCTGCAGAACAGGTACTCGGCTCTTAGTGAGGAAACCAACCTTAGCGTAGATACAATGAATGATAATCTGACGAGTATGATTACAGAGTGTGCAGTGGAAGTTGGAGGCAGGGTAGTTAGACAAGACACTGGCAAGCTTTCCCAGGAAACGAAGAACCTAATTAAGAATCGTCAAATCATGAAAGTGTCAAGTACAACAGACAAAATAGAACTGGCAGAGCTTTCGAAGTTGATTAATAGACGTAAGGTATGCGATGTAAGAAGGTATAACATGGAGAGAATTGAACACGCTCTGAAAAACGGAGGAAGTGTCAAAGCATTGAAGAGGAAACTTGGGATAGGCAAAAGTCGGATGTATGCACTAAGGGACAAAGAAGGCAAAATAACTACCAATATGGATAGGATAGTTAAAATAGCAGAGGAGTTTTACAGAGATCTGTACAGTAGCCGTGACAACCACGGCCTTAATACTATAAGAACTAGCAGTAACCCAGATTACACCCCACCAGTAATGATAGAAGAAGTCAGGAAAGCTTTGGAGAGCATGCAAAGGGGCAAAGCTGCTGGTGAGGATCAGGTAACATCAGATCTGCTGAAAGATGGAGGACAGATTGTGTTAGAAAAACTAGCCACCCTGTTTACGAGGTGTCTCCTGACGGGAAGAGTACCAGAGTCTTGGAAGAACGCTAACATCATCTTAATACATAAGAAAGGATATGACAAGGACTTGAAGAATTACAGGCCGATCAGCTTGCTCTCTGTAGTATACAAGCTATTTACAAAGGTAATTGCTAACAGAGTAAAGAAAACATTAGAATTCAATCAACCAAAGGAACAAGCAGGATTTCAAACAGGCTACTCAACAATTGACCACATTCATACTATCAATCAGGTAATAGAGAAATGCTCAGAGTATAACCAACCCCTATACATAGCCTTCATAGATTACGAGAAAGCGTTTGATTCAGTAGAAATATCAGCCGTCATGCAAACACTGCGGAATCAGGGCGTAGATGAAGTATATATAAACATTCTGGAAGAAATCTACAGGGGATCAACTGCTACCATAGTGCTTCATAAAGAAAGCAACAGAATACCAATCAAGAAGGGTGTAAGGCAGGGGGACACAATTTCCCCAATGCTATTTACCGCGTGCTTACATGAGGTTTTCAGAAGCCTAGAATGGGAACAGTTAGGGATAAGAGTCAATGGAGAATACCTTAGTAACCTGCGCTTCGCCGATGACATTGCATTGCTGAGTAACTCGGGGGACGAATTGCAACTCATGATTACGGAGCTAGACAAGGAGAGCAGAAAGGTGGGTCTTAAAATTAATCTGCAGAAAACGAAAGTAATGTACAACAACCTCGGCAAGGAGCGGCGCTTCGAGATAGGTAATAGTGCACTTGAAGTTGTAAAAGACTATGTCTACTTAGGGCAGGTAATAACCGCAGAGCCGAACCACGAGACTGAAGTAACTAGAAGAATAAGAATGGGGTGGAGCACATTTGGCAAGCACTCTCAAATTATGACAGGTAGTTTGCCACTATCCCTCAAGAGGAAGGTATATAACAGCTGTATCTTGCCGGTACTTAGCTACGGAGCAGGAACCTGGAGACTTACAAAGAGGGTTCAGCTTAAATTGAGGACGACGCAGCGAGCAATGGAAAGAAAAATGGTAGGTGTAACCTTAAGAGACAAGAAGAGAGCAGAGTGGATTAGGGAACAAACGGGGGTTAAGGATATCATAGCTGAAATCAAGAAGAAGAAATGGACATGGGCAGGGCATGTAGCGCGTAGACAGGATAACCGCTGGTCATTAAGGGTAACTGACTGGATTCCCAGAGAAGGGAAGCGGGTTAGGGGGATACAGAAGGTTAGGTGGGCAGATGAGATTAAGAAGTTTGCGGGTATAAATTGGCAGCAGCAAGCACAGGACCGGGTTAACTGGCGGAACATGGGAGAGGCCTTTGTCCTGCAGTGGACGTAGTCAGGCTGATGATGATGATGATGATGATGATGATGTTATCTCTAGCGTGACCTTCTGTATTCTAAGCTCACTACCTTCGTTATCATTAAAAATCATGACTGCTGATTTTTCCTTACTAAATCTAAAATCTAACCTATCGCCCTCATTGCCGCAGATGTCAATCAATTTCTGCAAGTCTTCCTTGTTGTCGGTCATTAGCACTATATCATCTGCGTACATTAATGCTGGTAGTGCCTGATCAATGCGTTTTCCTTGTTTGACTAAAGAGAGGTTGAAGCCAAGCCCACTTCGCTCTAATTTGGCCTCTAATCCTTGTAGGTATATCATGAATAACAAGGGTGACCGTGGACACCCCTGCCTAAGTCCCAATTTCACCTCTGTGGGCTTGGATACCTGTTTTTTCCACTTTATAACTACCTTGTTACTTTTATAAATTTCCTTTAAAAGATTAGTGACTCCATCTTCCACACCCAGTGTGTCTAGTATTCCCCACAAGTCCTCTCAAACCACGCTATCGTGCGCTCCCTAGATATCCAAAAATGCTAGCCACAGGGGCCTGGGTTCTTTTTCTGCTATTTCAAGGCACTGCGTCAGCGAGAACAGATTGTCTTCCAACCTCCTGTGTTTCCGAAATCCACACTGCAGTTCCCCCCGCACCCCCTCATCCTCTATCCATGCCTGCAGTCTTTCCTTTATAATCTGCATTGCCAGCCTGTAGACCACTGATGTCACTGTTATAGGACGGTAGTTGTTATAGAACCGAGAATAGGAGAAGAATGCCGCGTCGCAGCGTATGGCAGAACTTCTCCTGATACATTTGCTCAATGGGACGCGCGCCGAATGGAACGGCCGGGGAAACGTAGTGTATAGGTGTTCCGTGCGGAAAACACCGCCGCGCATGCCCGCTGCAGGCTGCCGTGCTCGAGGGCTCACGTTGCATGGCGCGTTGTTTAGAGCGTAGCTTTGGACACGTTGTGGCAATATAGGTGTGAGCAGGATGACAGCGCTACTTGAGGACGTCCACGAGGGTTTAGAGCTGCCACAACAAGCGAATCGCGTGGCATGTGTGAGGGGACAGTATGCCTACTACCACTACGGATGCCACGGCCTCGATGACAGAGTATGGGCCCAATCAGGTATGTAATCGTGCAGCTGATTAACGCAGTGACTGACTTTACAAATGCCTTGTTACTTTATTGATATACTTTAAAAGATTAGTGACTCCATCTTCCACCCGTAGTGTGTCCAGTATTCCCCACAGGTCCTTTTGAACCACGCTATCGTACGCTCCCTTGATATCCAAAAATGCTAGCCACAGGGGCCTGTGTTCTTGTTCTGCTATTTCTATGCACTGCGTCAGTGGGAACAGATTGTCTTCCAACCTTCTGTGTTTTCGAAACACACTCTGCAGTTCCCCCAGCTCTAGTCGGCTGCTTACCCGCAGGTAGCGTGATCGAATCCCCGCTGCGACGGCTGCATTTTCTACGAAAACGTAAATGTTGTAGGCCCGTGTGCTCAGATTCGGGTGCACGTTGAGGAACCCCAGGTGGTCGAAATTTCTGGGGCCCTCCACTACGGCGTATCTTGTTATCATATGGTGGTTTTGGGACGTTAAACCTCACATATTATCATCATAGTTCCCCAAACACCCCTCATTCTCTATCCATGCCTGCAGTCTTTCCTTTATACATAGTGTTCATGTGATGTCACTTCCACCGTGCTCGCCCTCTCTCGCCATACCTGGGTGCCTCTCTGGGTACCCATGGAAGCTCACGTGCTGCAGCGCGGTTTGTTGCGGGCTAGTGACCTGTTGCTGAGTAAGATGTTGAAATTGATTGTGGTTTTGTTGATTGTGGTTTTTTGTTACGTACTTTAACGAGCATCCGCAGTGGCGTCTGCCTAAGCAGGCGTTTGGTGTTTAGTGACACCACGGACCCGATGTAACGGGAGGCGGGGGGAAGGTCGCAACAGAGAAGCATTGGTCACCCTTACCTGCCACATGCATATTTATTTACTAATTCAAAATACCTTACAGGCCCACTGTAGGGCATTGAGTAAGGGGGGCATCGTATACAAATGAAATACCCATAAAAGAGAAAAGCAGACGAAACAATATATATATATATATATATATATATATATATATATATATATATATATATATATATATATATATATATATATATATGTATATATATAAAGGATTACAAAAATCAAGGTGCAACTGCATTTTACAATATTAGAGTGCAACGAAATCAGGTCATAACGAAAAGTTTCACGGTTACAAATGGATACAACATGATCCGGAAGAGTGTTGCAATATGCAATGGCTCAAGGTAGTGATGATAAGTTAAAGCCTGCATGTGACCATGAATGCGCATGAAACTACGTGCATTGTGCATGCGCTGGGAAGTGCGCGCAGGAGAACAAAGTGGTGCTGGGACCTTGTTACTTTTAATAATTTCCTTTAAAAATTAGTGACTCAATCTTTCACACCTAGTGTGTCCAGTATTCGTCCCAAGTTCTCTTGAAACACGCTATCGTACGCTCCCTTGATATCCAGAAATGCTAGCCACAGGGACCTTTTCTGCTATTTCGATGCACTCATTTCGGTCAATGAGAACAGATTGTCTTCCAACCTCCTGTGTTTTTGAAACCCATTCTGCAGTTGTCCCAGCACCCCCTCATCCTCTATCCTTGCCTGCAGTCTTTCCTTTATAATCTGCATCGCCATCCTGTACACCACTGATGTCACTATTATAAGACGGTAGTTGCTTATGTCAGCTTTGTCCCCCTTGCTTATGTAAGCTTTGTCCACACATGACAGACGGCAGAGAGAGAAACAGCTGAAGCAAACGGGGAAGCCATGAAAAACAGAAAGCCAGCGATTAGAGCGTAGAAGGGTCCTGGTAGTGGGGGACTATAACGTGGCCGGGGTTAGGGATGGCATCTTCAAAACAGTGAAGAAAGGTGGGAGAGTGAGGGTGGAGGGCCAGTCAGTGAAGGGCATGGTGGATGCACTGGCAAAGGCTCAGGAGGTTGTAGAGGAGAGTGTGGAGGGCGAAAATCTCGTCATTATTCATGCTGGGCTCAATGGTGTGTTTAAGGTCAAGGATCAGAACCTTCAAAGACGGTTAATGGATGGGATGCGTAAGCTCCGAGAAGGTCTGGGGGCAGTCTCGCGGGATTGAAAGGAGGCCAACTGTGGGATCAGGGGTATGAGCCGGCAACTTGTATACAGCGCAATGAATGTGAACCAAGACGTAAACGAGCCCGCCGCTCACCCCTTTGCACAGGATGGCATTCACTACAGTGGTGCGACGGGCTGGAGGGTTGGTGATAGGATGGGTCGTCAAGCCACAATTTTTTAGGGTGGCCCAGAGCTCTGAGGCCAACAGTGTAGCCGAAGTCTGTTCTAAAGGGGCACAACTATTCGAGCAACACGGAGTCCGTGGGAGAAGAAGTCGACGTAAGCACAAGGGCCGAACTAAGTCAGACATAGACTATATTAATATGCAGGGTGGCAGGAATAGGTAAAGTGGGAAGAAATAAAGCAGCACTTGAGGCAGGAGGAACTGATGGTATAAGGGTTGTGGAGACACATCTTCGGGACATGGAGCAACCACCTTGCAATCCGGACTACGTATGGGAATATTGTAATAGAACAGAAGGCAGCAGAAAGTGGGGGTGGTATATGGGCATTCATTCATAAAAGTACCGACTGGCAAAGGGTCAAGCAGGAGTGCAAGGAACATTTATGGCTAAAAGGGAAAGTGGTAGGGCAAATGACACTCCTTGGTTTCGTGTGCTTGTGGACGGGAGCAAAAGCCAGAGAGGAAAACTAGGCAAAGGTAGAGTGTATATCAAATGGCATTCAGGAGTTAGGAGGAGGGTGCGAGATAATTATACTAGAAGATATGAATGCGCATATAGAAGATATAGATGCCTATATCGACCCGACAGGCAAAATCATCATGGATATGTGTGAAAGGCTTGATTGATCATTTCCAACAGTACCGAGACGTGTGAAGGGCAAATAACATGGGAGGTAGGAAGGCTGCAGTCGAAGATAGATTACGCACTGATGTCACATAGGATGCATGATAAGCTCAGGGGAATGCACATAGATGAAGGTGGCTCCAGAAGTCTGGGTAGATATCACAAACGTATCAAGCTAAGTTCTGGAAGAGCAGTGAAAGTGGGAAGAAGACAAGATGAGCAACTACAGGCCAATTTTTATTCAGAAAGGCAAATAGAAATTGCTAATAAACAAATTGAGAAAGTAATCACTGAGGATAATAAAATAGTGCGGACATACACAAATCTAATTAGACTGTTTGACCTAGAGCTTGCTAAGGCCTGTGACAACTCACCCCGGGAAAGAAGACACAAGGCCAAGATTTGGTGGGATGAGGAAGTTAAGAGAGCCATAGCAAAACGTCAAGAAGCCTCTAGGGAACACTGACATGCTAAGCAGCGGGGTGTACCGACAGACGATGTTGAAAGAAAATGGGACATCTTTCTTAGCTCTAGAAGAGAAGCATCCCTCCTGATCACTGAAAAGGTTAGAAGAAAGGGTACTCAGTGGCTGGCAGAAGTCCATAAAAAGGACAGAAAGGCAGCTGCGAAGTTTTGAAACCATCTAAACTCCCTATGAAATGAAACAAGCCTAGAGCAGAGGTTTGTAACTACAGCTCAAGGTGCTAGGTTAAAGGGGACAAAGCCATTGAATATATAAGAACAAGGGTGACAAAAATTTCAACAAAGAAATGCCTTATGCACCAGAATAGACAAGGATGGATCAAGTGGCGCGATGGCTCCATTTTCGCAACGAGAGTGGGAAAGGGCTGAGAAGAGGGTTCCAAGTAGTACATCAACAGGCCCAGATGGCATTCCAATTATGCTGATAAAGACATTAGGTCCGAAGTCTAAGCAGGATTTGAGAGAGGCAGTCAGCAAAACAATAATCGATGGTGAAGTTCCCAATGGATGGAAACTTAGCATGAGCATGATCTATAAAGGAAAGGAGGACAAAGCTGACATAAAAAACTATAGTCCTATAACAGTGACATCAGTGGTCTACAGGCTGGCGATGCTGATTATGAAGGAAACACTGCAGGCATGGATAGAGGATGAGGGGTGCTGGGGGAACTGCAGAATGGGTTTCGGGAGCACAGGAACTTGGAAGACAATCTGTTCTCACTGACGCGGTGCATCGAAATAGTAGATAAGGAAATCAGGCCCCTGTGGCTAGCATTCTTGGATATCAAGAGAGCGTACGATTGTGTAGTTCAAGAGGACTTGTGGGGAATACTGGACACGCTAGGCGTGGAAGATGTAGGCACTAATCTTTGAAAGAATATCTATAAAGGTAACAAGGTAGTTATAAAGTAGGAAAAACAGGTATGCAAGCCTGCAGCGGTAAAACGGGGGCTTAGGAAGGG
Source organism: Rhipicephalus microplus (assembly GCF_043290135.1). NCBI lineage: Eukaryota > Metazoa > Arthropoda > Arachnida > Ixodida > Ixodidae > Rhipicephalus > Rhipicephalus microplus. Next base: position 7,207,665 of record NW_027464587.1, on the reverse strand, counting down.
GTGTATCCTGTCACCCTTATTATTTATTTATTTATTTATATATTTATTTATTTAGTATTTATTTATTTATTTATTTTTATTTATTTATTTATTTATTTATTTATTTATTTTGAATATCTCAAAGGCCCCAGCTGGGGTATTACATTAGGGTTGGGTAATAATTACACAATAAAAAAAGTGATTCGAGGGCAATCTTGACTTAATGCGGGTCGGAGTGGTGCACGGTAGTTGTAGGCAGACGATTCCAGTCCCGTGCGGTTGTCACAAAAAGGAGCGAAGATATGCGGTGCATTGGGCTGGTGGAGGATACACTGCGCTTGTATGGTTCGTGCGGCTTGATGAGTGATGGACTGGCAGGATGGCTGGAACTTTGATGGGGGCATGATAAAATTTGCGAAAAAGGCATAGTCGAGATATGTGACGTCGTAATTCTAGATTAGAAAGGTGTGCACGAGTTTTAAGTTTGGAAACATTGAAATAGTAGGTATATTCAGAGTAGATAAAATGCGCAGCGTGGTTTTGAATCGATTCGAGAATGTTGGATAAGTGAGATTGGTGGTGATCCCAGACAGAACATGCATACTCTAATTTATGATGAACAAGTGTGACATACGATATTAGTTTAACTGATGGGGGCGCAAGTCTTAAGTGTCTACGTAGAAAAGCCAGAGTGCGATTCGCGGAGTTGGTTATGTTAATCACGTGGGCTGACCAGGAATTGTTACTTGAAAATGTGACACCAAGATATTTGTATGATTCAGCGGGTGAGACTGCAGTGCTGGAAATGGTGTATTCTGCTAACTGGTGATGGGACCTGCGATGAAAAGATACCAATGAAGTTTTCTTTATGTTTAAAGATATTAACCACTGATCCCACCAGGATACAATTAGATTGAGGTCGTTTTGAAGTGTAGTAGTGTCAGCGCTGTTTGCTATGGGACGGTATACGACGCAGTCGTCTGCAAAGAGGCGAATGCTTGAACAGATGTCTGATGGAAGATCATTGATGTAAATGAGAAAAAGTAATGGTCCGAGCACTGTACCTTGCGGCACACCAGAGATTACAGAGGAACGGCTAGATGCGACGGAGTTAGCATGCACAAATTGTTGGCGATTGGTAAGGAAACTGCAAATTCAAATAAATACATTTGTATTAATGTTTAGACGAGAAAGTTTTAGTAGTAGCCGTTGATGTGGGGCTTTGTCGAATGCTTTTTCAATGTCTAAGAAGAGGGCGTCAAGAGGTATATTTATGTCCAGGCTGGAACTGATATTGCCGCGACATAGTGCCTGCTTTCAAAAAACGCGCCCATCACCACGCGCACAGGGACATACATGCGCGCCGTCTAGTGTTGCACAGAGACGATGATGATAGCACGAGAACCCAGCTGGCCCCTGCTGATGTGCGCCACGCGCTTGGGACTCTTCTTGAAGAAGTAGAAGAAGAAGACATCGTTGGTGTTCTGCTGTAACGTGCTACGACCATAGTCCCTTTGAGTTGTGGGCACAGGTTCGCCCTTTAATGAATACGTTTTATTATACCCCGAGTCCCTTCAACGTCGTTACATTTCTGGTGGAGGTGCCGGGTAATGAATCAAAACCCTACGAACCCTACGAAGACAGCGTAGCCTCGACCACCAGCGAGTTGATCCTGTGGAGCCGACACCTGTGCATCAGAGGACCAGTCGCCGTCTTCGAGGTGATTCACCAGAATTCAGTCCACTCCACTTCACGCCAAGGGGAACTCAGTCAATGGACGCCGCCACCATGACAAGTTATGTAACACCAGCCCAAGTGGTGATAAATCAGCCTCACCAGCCACCAGTATTTCACGGCGACTCGTATGAAGACGTAGAAGATTGGCTGAACCTCTTTGAGAGAGTGGCACGTTTGAACGGTAGGGACGAGAGAGAGAAGCTCCGCCGCGTATACTTTGCTTTGGAGGACTTCGCAAAGACGTGGTATGAGAACCATAAAACCTCCTTTACGACCTGGGATGAATTTCGGCGACAAGCTCTGGCGACTTATGCCAGCGCGGATCGCATCGAAAAGGCGCAGGCTGCGCTCGAATTCAGGAACCAACTCACCAACGAAAGTGTCGCAATGTATATCGAGGACATGATCCGCCTGTTCAAGCGCGCAGATTTTCATATGACCGAAGACAAGAAGCTACGCCACCTCATACGTGGGGTGAAGCAAGAGCTATTCGCTGTTCTCGTCCGCAACCCACCACGAACAGTTGCGGAGTTTCATACGAAAGCGACAGCCATCAAGGAAACGCTAGAACAGCGGGCTCGACAGTACAATCGAGACATAAACTATGCACCTGCCAATGTCTTCTCTGGACGCCAGCGAAGTGACATAGACGCTCTGCGAGAACTCATCAGGTCGGTGATCAGGGAAGAGCTCAGCAAGTTACAAGCACCTCACACTACAGCAACACTGTCTGTCGTCGGCGTAGTACGAGATGAACTGAGGCAGATGATACGTGAGCCGGAGCGTGCGCCACAGCCGATCCAACGCATCCCAACGTACTCTGAAGTACTCAGACAACCCGCGGCGCACACCAATGCAGCAGTTACGATGGCCTCTCCTTGCCCACAAACGGTACGCAGCGCACCTCGTCCACTGGAACCGATGGCTACCTACCTGCCACGAGCCCGTGGTGTAGCTCGCCACGTGGATCAAAGGCCCCGGAAAAGTGACATCTGGCGTGACCATGAGCGCAGGCCTTTGTGTTTCCATTGTGGGGAAGCAGGTCACCTGTATAGGTTCTGCCCTTACCGACAGGCAGGATTAAGGGGCTTTCCGTTGTACGCACCATGCCCTCGAAACGGTGAACGGCCAACGGAGATCGAAGAGTACTTGTCCGCGCGCCAGAGCCCACTCACTCCACGCCAACATCAGCCAAGATCGCCGTCGCCCAGGCGTTATCGATCACCCAGCCCACGTGCTTCTTCCACACGGTCTGGGCACCGTTCTACAAGCCCACACCAGGAAAACTGAAGCAAGCGACCTCCGGAGGTGAGGCCACTGATAACGACAGTTGCGAAGATCCTCCATTATGGTTTCAAGGTGACGATGCTATGTTTACAGAGGATAAGCGCAGCAGTGCGAAGATTACTTCAGATTTGCGGTTGAAAATATACGGATACGAGCTAAATGCTTTAGTTGACACCGGCGCTGATTATTCGGTAATGAGTCACAAATTGGCAAAGAAACTGAAAAAGGTTGTGACAAAATGGAGTGGGGCACAGATACGCACGGCAGGTGGCCACACTATTACACCGCTCGGCAGATGCACCTCAAGGCTCGAAATAAGAGGCTTTACTTACGTTGCTGACTTCATCGTGCTGTTGGACTGTTCAAGGGAGCTTATACGAGGAATGGATTTTCTGCAAGCCAATGGAGCCATAATTAATCTGCGCAGATCCAGTGTAACGTTTTCGACCGAACAAGCTATGTCGGTGGAGGAATCGGAAAAGCGACGTCTTACTGCTCTGCGCGTTGTTGATGATGACGTCACAGTGCCACCACGCTGTAGTGTAATGGTACTTGTTGAAAATAAGGCATTTTGTGACCACGAAGGAATAGCGGATGGAAACGTAGAGCTCTGTTTAAACAAAAGAATTTGCATGGCGAGGGGTGTTGTTCACTTAACGAATGGCCGCTCAGTTGTCCTTACGAATTTTGGGAATGAATGTCAGCACATCGCGCAAGGTATGACTATCACCTATTTCTACGAGTTCTGCATGGCGACTGAACTATGCAGTTTAGCGACAACGCCAACCACTCCACAAGAGACCTGCAACGTCGACGCATCAGTTAACGTCAACCATAGGCTCCCAGAATATCAAAAGAAACGATTGTTCGCCCTTATAAAAGAGTTTTCGGACTGCTTTTCAACGTCCTCTAAGGTGCGACGCACGGCTATTGCAAAACACAGGATTATAACAGAAGAAGCCACGAGACCGATTTACCATTACCCATATTGAGTATCGCAAAAGGAAAGAGACGTCATCAAGAAACAAGTGGAGGAGATGCTTTCAGATGACGTGATCCAGCCTTCCAGCAGACCATGGGCGTCTCCCGTAGTGCTTGTTAAAAAGAAAGATAACAGCCTTCGATTCTGCGTCGACTATCGGAAACTGAACAGCGTAAGAAAACGGGATGTATACCCTCTGCCGCGTATCGATGATACACTCGATCGACTACGGAGTGCGAAATACTTCTCCTCCCTTGATCTCAAGAGCGGATATTGGCAAATTGAGGATGAGCGCGACCGTGAAAAGATGGCATTCATAACCCCAGACGGCCTCTACGAATTTAAAGCACTTCCATTAGGCCTGTGCACAGCACCAGCTATGTTTCAGAGAATGATGGACGCTGTCCTCGCGGGACTGAAATGGCAGTCCTGCTTGGTGTACTTGGATGACGTTGTCGTATTTTCCGCTACATTCGACCAACATCTAGAGTGACTCCGCACAGTACTAGAAGCCATTCGTTCAGCAGACTTGACCATCAAGCCAGAAAAATGCCACTTTGCTTTTGAAGAGCTTCGATTTCTCGGACGCGTTGTCAGCTCCGACGGCGTTCGGCCAGATCCCGAAAAGACAGCTGCCATCGCGAAGTTCCCGACACCCAAAGACAAGAAGTCAGTACGTCGCTTCCTGGGTTTATGCGCGTACTATCGTCGATTTGTGGAGCATTTTTCGAACATGGCTGAACCACTTACTAATCTGACAAAAGACGAGGTGGCCTTTATGTGGGAAAGTGAACAACAGGAAGCATTTGATGAGTTAAGAACACGCCGCAAGCCTCTTCAATCCTCGCCCACTTCGATGATACTGCCGAACCTGAAGTTCACACTGATGCGAGTAACGTCGGCCTCGGAGCCATTCTAGTCCAGCAGCAAAACGGCCAAGAAAAAGTGCTAGCGTAGGCCAGCCGCAAGCTTTTGAAAGCTGAGACAAATTACTCTGCAACCGAAAAAGAGTGTCTCGCGGTCATTTGGGCCATAAGTAAATTTTGGCCGTACCTTTACGGTAGACCATTCCGAGCAGTCAGTGACCACCATTGCCTGTGTTGGCTGGCGAATCTTAAGGATCCCTCTGGCCGACTAGCAAGATGGAGCCTTAGACTACAAGAGTACGATGTTACTGTGAATCTGGGAAAAAGCACAGCGATGCCGACTGCCTGTCACGTGCACCAGTGGAGACGAGTGAGCCCGAGGAAGAAGACTTCCCGTTTCTAGGCGTCATCCAGGCATCAGAAATCGCTCAACAACAGCAAAATGACCCCGATTTGCTGCCGCTTATACAGCGTCTCCAAGGACTCAACGTTAAAGTCCCGCGCACTTTATCCAGAGGGCTCCCTTCGTTCTGTCTTCGGGAAGGGGTCCTTTACAAGAGGAACTTCAAGCCTCATGGTGACAAGTTTTTACTCGTTGTACCTGCACCTTTACGAAACGAGATTCTGCACGCATGTCATGATGAGCCAACATCTGGACACGTGGGTGTCAGCCGTACCTTTGCCAGAATTCACCTAAAATACTACTGGCCAAAACTGTTATCATCAGTTCAGCGCTATGTGAAAACTTGCCGTGAGTGTCGAAGACGCAAAACTCCATCCGTGAAACCTCCAGGCCTCCTCCAGCCAATAGAACCACCGCATGCCCCATTCCAACAAGTCGGTATGGATCTCCTAGGCCCGTTTCCGACATCGACTGCACACAAGAAGTGGATAGTCGTAACCACGGACTATCTCACTCGCTACGCTGAGACTGACTCGCTGTACACTGCAACAGCTCTTGAAGTTGCCAAGTTCTTCATCAACAACATAGTCCTCAGACATGGTGCACCCAGCGTGGTAATTACAGATCGCGGCCCTGCTTTTACTGCAGACCAAATGAAATGTCTGATCGAATGGCCCATACAGACTAGAGAATAACTACAGCATACCATCCTCAAACAAATGGCCTAACGGAGCGCTTGAACAGAACTCTGACTGATATGCTTTCAATGTATATCGACGTCGAACATAAACTGTGGGATAAAATATTGCCCTACATCACGTTCGCATATAATACAGCCGTTCAAGAAACAACGCGAGTGACACCATTTGAACTTGTATTCGGCCGAAGAGTCACCACTCCACTGGATGCCATGTTACCACTGAATGATGAAAGCAGCAATCCACCTGGCCTAGACGACTTCCTGCAAAGAGCCGAGGAAGCACGACAGATGGCGAGATACAGAATACGCCGCCAACAGCGTATCGACTCCTGTCGGTACAATCAGCGTCGTACCGAAGCGCATTTTCAACCAGGTGACAAAGTATGGATATGGACCCCAGTGCGTCGCCGTGGACTTTCTGAAAAACTTTTTAGCCGCTACTTCGGGCCTTATGAAGTACTCCATCGTGTAAGCGATGTAACTTACCAAGTCAGATCCGCTATACACGGGAGCTCAAAACGCCGCAACCCTACAGAGGTTGTACATGTAGCCCGGATGAAGCCGTACTATGAAAGATCACCGGAAGACCAGTGACGCCCACCACGAATCTATTCATTGCCTGACGCATCGGGACGATGCGTATCAGGAGGGGGATTATGCCGCGACATAGTGCCTGCATTCAAACAACGCGCCCATAACCACGTGCACAGGGACATACATGCGTGCCGTCTAGTGTTGCGCAGAGACGATGATGATAGCACGAGAACCCAGCTGACCCCTGCTGATGTGCGCCACGTGCTTGGGACTCTTATTGAAGAAGTAGAAGAAGAAGACATCTTTGGTGTTCTGCTGTAACGTGCTTTGAGTTGTGGGCACAGGTTCGCCCTTTATTAAATACGTTTATTATACCCCGAGTCCCTTCAACATCGTTACAATATTATGATAAAATAAAGCTAGTTGTGTGTCACATGAAAATCCTGAGCGAAAGCCGTGCTGACTGGAATGAAAATAGTTATTGCTGACTAAGAACTTGACGATGTTAGAGTAAATAACATACTTTATTAGTTTGAAGCAAACGCTAGTAAGGGAAATGGGGCGATAACTGCTGCAAAGAGATGAAGGACCTCTTTTGGGCACTGAAACAATCCTGCCCACTCTCCAATCTTCCAGCACCACTCCTGATGATAGCGACTGCTGAAAAATATGACAGATTAGTGTACTAGCAATTGATCTCGTGTTTTTGAGCATTTTAGCATGGATACCACCGATGCCGCATGAAGATGTGAGTTTCAGTGAGTCGATTAGTTTTGCGATGCCGTTTGAGCAGAATATAATGTCCGGCATCTCACTATGGTTGATATTAAGAAATAAAGGCAAGTTATCGACAGGTTCAACGGTAAACACGGAAGAAAAAAAGCGTTTAAGTTGTTCGGTGGCCTCGTGATCGGGAATTGGATTATTTTGATCGTTGTGCAGTACTAAAGGTTGGAAGGTACTGGGGTTATTTGTGCGCCAGAATTTTTGGGGTTGTTGCTTAACAAAGCGGGCAATGTTTGTGAAAAAAATAAAAGCTTTTTTGTTAGCAAGTTCACCAAATTATTTTTCTGCAGTACCTGTTCCACGCACATGCGCCATTGGACCGCTTTGCTGATCGAAAGAGTCGTTTCTTTCTGTTAATAAGTGTTTTAATGTGATGTTAAACAATGAGGATGACTTTTTCTTGGTTACAGTAATCGTGGGCACACGCTTAGTGAATATACCTAACATTTTGTTTTTTAATAGCAGCCAATTAGCTTTGAGCAAACGCTTTGAAAGGTCGATAAGAAAGAAAGCAACGAATTGCTCGAGATCTGAGTTTATAGCGGAATAATTGCCTTTATCATACCGTGTTATATGTTTGTTGTTTTTGTTGAATGGTGTAGTTTACAATAATAGGACGCATGGATTACTAAGTTGTCACTGAGTCCTGGTAGGAACGTCATCTTGGACACTCTTTCAGGCTCAGAAGTAAGAACAAGGTCAAGAATATGAAGGGAGTTATCGCTGTCACGCGTAAGTTCATCGACTAATTGTGTAAGTCGAAACGTTAGACATGAATGGACAAAATTGCTCTCTATACTGTCTTTGGAAGTAACACATGCTAGGTTAGTCCGAGGTATTGCTGGAAAATTGAAGTTGCCGAAAAGCAGTATCGGAAAATTTCGATAAGATTCAGTTAAGGAGCGAATAGCCCCGTGGAATTTATATACAAAATGGGGGTCACTACCAGGGGGACGATAGCAAACACCGATGATTGTGGGGGGATAACAAGCATTACAAAGAACAAACATGATTTCTAAGCACGATGATGTCTTAATTTCGCTACACTGAAGATCTTTATGGCTACCTATTAGTACGCCTCCACCCCGTTTATTAGTACTGTCACGTATTTTACTTACGTATAGACCTACTGGAAGGCCAAGGAACGCCAGATGAGCGAGGAACGTCAACAGGCCGAAAATACAAAACAAGCGCAAGCTCGGGTCGCGCGTGTGCACCAACGCTGTGGCTTGCCGTTTCTTGCTTCTTCGTCGTCGTTCGCATAGTTTCCTACATTGGCCCCCGGTGGATAGCGTAGCAAACCTGGCGACTTAAGGCGTAGTCACTAGAGCGGGGTCGTAATACGACTTCAGGCGACTCACATGCACAATTTCTCGGCCACGACGGCATAAGTCATGAGACTGTGTCAAAGGCTCTATCTCATAATCGACTGGTGACGTACGGGCGAGAATGCGGTAGGGCCCGTGGTATCATGCCAGGAATTTCGAGGAAGGCCATGAGTACTTGGTGGAATCCAGAGCCAAACAAGAGCACCAGTCGTGAAAGTAGAGAGATGTCGGTCGGTGTCATGCCGTAGCTTCTGGTGGCCTTGGTCCTCGGTTGTCAGTGAACGGGCCAGTCGTCTGCAATCTTCTGCGTACCTGGCAACATCAGAAATTGCAGTGTACTCAGAGGAGTCGGGCGTCTATGGGAGGATAGTGTCCAGCGTGCACGATGGTTCGCGTCCGTACAACAGAAAGAAAGGTGAAAACCCTGTTGTCGCGTGCGTAGCGGTGTTAGACGCATACGTGACGAATGGAAGGACAGTGTCCCAATTGGTCTGGTCTGAAGCTGTGTACATCGTCAACATATCACCGAGAGTGCGATTAAATCGTTCTGTGAGGCCATTCGTCTGCGGGTGATATGCTGTCGTTATGCGATGAACCATGTTGCACTGAGCGAGCAAGGCTTGAATGGCGTCAGACAAGAAAACACGCCCCCGGTCGCTCAAAAGTTCGCGGGGAGCACCATGGCGAAGAACGAAGTTGCGCAAGATGAAAAACGCAACTTCCCTCGCGGTTGATGCGGGTAGTGCTGCCGTCTCCACGTAACGCGTGAGGTGGTCCACGCCAACAATTATCCACCTATTTCCAGAAGACGACGTGGGAAGGGGTCCGTACAAGTCGATACCGACGCGGTCAAATGGACGCGCTGGACAAGGCAGAGGCTGAAGTGTACCGGCAGGGCGTTTGGGTGGGGCTTTACGTCGCTGGCATGCAGTACAAGCACGTACGTACTTGCGAACAAATGTGTACATGCCGCGCCAGTAGTACCGCTGAAGTAGACGGTTGTACGTTTTGAGAGCGCCGGCGTGAGCGCTTTGCGGGTCGTTGTGGAAAGCTGCACAGATTTCCGAACGCATGTGGTTGGGTATCACTAACAGCCACCTCCGACCTTCAGACGTGTAATTCCGCCGATAGAGGAGGTCGTCTAGAATAGCGAAATGTGTGGCTTGACGGCGGATAGTTCTTGAGACCAAATTAGCTGACAGATCAGTCAGAAAGGCGAGGAGTTGGGAAATTCACACATCTTTGCGTTGTTCTGATGCCATTTCTGTGAAGTCAATTGGTGTTATGACAGATGAATAAGGTGACGAGGAGGTTGGGTCAGCCGGTAGCGGCGAGCGGGATAGTGCATCAGCGTCGGAGTGCTTGCGGCCGGATCGGTATACAACACGAATGTCGTATTCCTGTAGGCGAAGCGCCCAACGACCAAGGCGTCTCGACGGGTCTTTGAGCGATGATAGCCAGCATACAGCGTGGTGGTCCGTAACGACTTCGAAAGGGCGGCCATAAAGGTATGGGCGGAACTTCGTCAAAGCCCAGACAATTGCGAGGCACTCTTTCTCCATGACGGAATAATTACACTCGGCTTTCTTGAGGGTTCGACTCGCGTAAGCGACCACGTATTCTTGGTATCCTGGTTTTCGTTGAGCCAATACAGCACCAAGACCGACACCACTGGCGTCGGTGTGGACCTCCGTAGGCGCATCGGGGTCAAAATGACGTAGTATTGGAGGTGATGACAACAACCGCCAAAGCGCGGTGAAGGATTCGTCACACTTTTTTGACCAAGCAGAAATGCTTTTGGAAGTTGTCAACAGGTTGGTAAGAGGCGCGATGATGGAAGAGAAGTTCCGCACAAATCGACGAAAGTATGAGCACAGGCCGATAAAACTTCGAAGCGTCTTGATGGAATTATGCTTCGGATAGTCGGCCACGGCGCGGAGTTTCGCCGGATCCGGGAAAAAACCCTCTTTGCAGAGGACGTGACTCAGTATAGTGAGCTGACGTGCGGCAAAATGGCACTTCTTGATGTTAAGTTGAAGGCCAGCAGAGGTGAGACACGTGAGAATAGCACGAAGACGAACAAGGTGAGTCGAAAAGTCGCAAGAAAAAACAACGATGTCGTCTAGGTAGCATAGGCACGTGTTCCACTTGTAGCCACGAAGGATGGTGTCCATCATCCGTTCGAAGGTAGCGGGGGCGTTGCAGAGTCCAAATGGCATGACGTTAAACTCATACAGCCCATCAGGTGTTACAAATGCAGTCTTCGATCGGTCAGGATTAGCCATTGGAACTTGCCAATAACCTGAGTGTAAAGCTAAAGAGGAGAAATATTCTGCTCCTTGCAAGCAATCGAGAGCATCGTCGATGCGTGGCAATGGGTACACATCCTTCCGAGTTATCTTATTGAGCCGGCTGTAGTCGACACAGAATCGGACAGACCCATTCTTTTTGCGCACAAGTACAACAGAGGACGACCAAGGGCTCTGCGATGGCTGGATGACACCACGCTTGAGCATATCATCGACCTGTTCTTTGATAATATGGCGCTCTTCCGCTGAAACTCGATATGGTCGTTGGCGTAAGGGAGCATTAGTACCGGTGTCAATGTGGTGCGTGATGTTCGCTGTGCGACCCAAAGATGGTTGAGCGCAATCGAACGCAGCACGGAACTCTCGAAGAAGGGACAAGAGTTCGCGTCTTTGTGTCGGCGATAGCTCAGCGGCAACAGAGGGCTGGAATGAGTCTGGCGCGGGCAGTGTGGCCACAGGTGGCGTCATAGCATTGAGCTGCAGGTGAGGTGGGTGTTCGGCAAACTCCAGAAGGCGCAAGAGGTCAACGTCTTGTATGTTACCCAAACATTCTCCGCGAAGTAAGGTAACTGGCGACGATAGCGAGTTCGCAACGAGCATGGCGGTAGCACCGGATTCCACGGTGAGTATGGCAAAGGGCAGGTGTAGGCTACGGCGGCGGGTAAATACGTCAGACGGAGTGAAAAAAACAGTTCCGGCAGGAGCAGCCGTACAGGTCAAAGCTACAAGGGTGGATGTTCTCGGTGCTATTTCTGTGTCTGCAACAACGACAAGTTTGTAAGCTTCAGAAGGAGAATCTACCAAACAAGAGCTTCGCAGCGGTGTAAGGGCAAGTTCTGCACGTGAGCAATCTATGATGGCCCGATGACGCGAAAGAAAGTCCCATCCAAGAATGACTTCGTGGGAGCATGATGCCAGCACAAAAAATTCAATGGCATAAAGTTCACCTTGGATATTGACACGTGCAGTGTAGACAATGACAATAATGACACACAGCTGTAGGTTCTATGCACTGTGAGTTGGCCGTGCGGAGCATCAGGCCCGAAAGAGGCGTCGTCACCTTTTTCAATTTGCGGCATAAGGTCTCACAGATTATGGAAATGGCGGCTCCTGCGTCGATAAGCGCTTGTGCGGCGGTCCCTTCAACATTGACGTCTATAACGTTTTGCGGCGAGAAAGATGGAAGCCTTGAGCAGTTCGAATGGTATGCAGCTGTTGCCTCCGGAGCTGCAGCGATCAGTTTCTCTCTTCTGTAGCAGGTCGGCGACGATAGGGAGCGTCGTCGCGGCGATGGTGACCGATGGTTTGCGAAGGGTCGATGACCGTCAGTGGTGTACCTTGATGGCGTCCTAGACGACGCTATTGGCCTGCCCACGGTGTCAACTGGCGGGGGATCTCGGCGAGAGTGGCGGGCAACGTGTCCAGCGATACCACAGGCGAAACAGATGGGCCTATTATCCGGCGTCCTCCAAGCGTCTGCTCGTCGGTAAAATGGAGCTGGAGATCTGGCGTAGGGATACGGCGCTGCAATTGGGGTTGCAGGCACGACATAGGGTGGCGTGGCAGGTTGGGCATACGGCATACGCTGTTGCGTAGGCCGAGCAGCGACGGCGGTGTACGTGAGAGGCGTAGTGACAGGTGGTTGCTGATGCATCAGTGGAAGGGCCTCAGCGACTTGGGCTCGAATGGCGTGTTTTAGGTCCGGTGCCAAAGCTTGCGCGGGCTCATGTGTCAGTGGCAGCAGTGACAGCTGGCGCGCTACCTCTTTGCGGACGAAGTCCTTGATTATCGAAAGCAGCGGCTGCTGATCAGTAGGATGGGCAGCTAGGTGCAAGCTAGCGAGTGTGTCTGGCGTCGTGAGGGCTTGACGAGCAATTGCGCGCTGCCTACGCATCTCATCGAAGCTCTGACAGAGAGAAACGAGCACAGCAATTGTGGGGGGATTTCTCGCGAGCAACATATGAAAGGCGCCTTTCAAAATATACCTGATGTTTTTCTTCCTCAGGCATGGTAGAGTTGACGCGGTTGCATAGATGCAACACATCTTCAATGTAGCCCGTGTAGGTCTCGCCTGGTTGCTGCGCACGGTGACGTAAACGGTGCTCGGCTTGAAGCTTGCGTGCCGCAGGTCGTCCAAAGACGTCCATAATAGCAATCTTGAATGCAGACCACGTAGGAATGTCAGCTGCGTGCTTATTAAACCACAGTTGCGTGGTGTCCGCAAGGTAGAATGTGACGTAGCCCAGCTTACTTGGGTCGTCCCATTTGTTACTTGCGCCGACTTTGTCGTACCTCGCCAACCAATCTTAGACATTCGATTCAGTGGAGCCCGTGAAGATCGGAGGGTCTCGTTGAGGATACACGGCGCCGCAAGTGACGTGGACGGTCGAAGGTCCCACCAGGAGAGGCGTCTCGGTGGCCATGTTCGTGTCACGTAGAGGGGGAAGCTTACGGGAGCGAAGTTCCACGTTTGTACGGGAGTCCACACACCTCCACCGGATGTCACGTAGTTTATTTACGTATAGACCTACTGGAAGGCCAAGGAACGCCAGATGAGCGAGGAACGTCAACAGGCCGAAAATACAAAACAAGCGCAAGCTCGGGTCACGCGTGTGCACCAACGCTGTGGCTTGCCGTTTCTTGCTTCTTCGTCGTCGTTCGCATAGTTTCCCACAGTACGATCACGTCGAAACATATCGAAATCTGAGAAATGCTGTAGCAACTCAGTGTCGGTAATAGAGGGGTTAAGCCATGTCTGTGTAATCGCGAACAAATCGGACTCCGTTGTATAAATTAGGCTTTGAAGGGTGTCGGCTTTAGGAAGGATGCTTCTTATGTTGGTATATGAAAACGAAAAAGACTTTCTTCACGGAGTGGCATGGCTGGAGCTTAAGCGTTTAAAGGGCGCTGTACAACCTTTTGTGAATTGTGGTCGTACATGTAAGTATTGATACCAACAATTAACTGGTCATGTCGAAGTCTGAACGATTGCCGTTGAGTTCTTCCGAATTCAGCGAGATGTTTCCTTGATTGTAGTGTGTTGGGGGAGAAGTCTTCAGATATTCGGTAATTGGAACCCTTCAGTTTATAGACGCATGACAGAACTTTCTCAATAGTCTTAAAGTGAGCAAATCTAACGATGATTGGGCGGCTTTTGTTTAACTTGTATTTCCCGAGTCTGGCTCTCTCGATTTCCATATGTTCAATACTGGTGTTTAGTTCTTTGCTGCAGAATTGCAGCACTGAAGCCTCAAATTCTGCCCATGTTTTACGCTCGCGTTCAGGAAAAACAAAAAAATAGGAGGTTACAACGGCGCGCTCGGCCTTCCGGGTCGTCTAATCTCACCATGATTCTTGCTATATCTTTTGCATTTTTATCAGAAAGTAACCGGATATCGTCGATTTGCTCTTTTATGCCCATTATTGATTCGCAATCACTCTCTATTTAAGTGAGCCTCTTATTGATCTCTCTAATAGCGCTGTCGTTCTGGGATAGCTTCTGCTGAATGGATTTGAGTTCTTGCAGCATGGAAGCTTGACCAGACTGCAGTTATTTAAGAACCAGGAGTAAGTCGCCGGATGCTTGCGCTTCACCGGAACGAGTGGTAGGACCTCGATTCAGTTCTATGTCACCTGGCAGCGCTAATATCTATTTGATGACATATGCACAATCAACTGCAATTTCTGAACAGCACTTTGGGCTTGGAAACACCAGGAGTGCCGCATAACGAGTGCGACGTGGATACAATGAATATGGATTTTTTACCTGCAATACGAAAAGGTGTCGCAGGTGAGTTGCCGTGACCATGATTGCGGTGTTGCCAAGCCCAATGGGGGCCGCGCACGGCCTGCATGAATATATGCGTTCCGGTGGCGAGGAGGACGTAATCCGAACATCAGCAGTTGTTGCGGCCACGTGAGCTGGTGGCGATATCCAGTGAACTGGCTCGTGCAGTGGGTGCTGATGCGGAAAACTTGAGGTATCCTGTGTTCGTTGGTGATGGGGTTGAGCAGGCGAGGTCGGGCTACGTGCAGTGAGCATCCATACCAGGAGCGGGAGGGCCTCCGGCGGGTGACCTGGCCACACGTCGTCGCATGGGATAGCACGAGACCATAACAGCGCCTGCAATACGAAAAGGTGTCGCAGGTGAGTTGCCATGACCATAATTGCGGTGTTGCCAAGCCCAAGGTATCTACAAGGATTAGAGGCCAAATTAGAGGGAAGTGGACTGGGCTTCAACCTCTCTTTCGTCAAACAAGGAAAACTCATTGAACAGGCACTACCAGCATTGATGTACGCAGATGATATAGTGCTAATGGCCGACAACAAGGAAGATTTGCAGAGATTGGTGGAAATCTGTGGTAATGAGGGAGATAGGTTCGATTTCAGATACAGTAAGGAAAAATCAGCTGTCATGATTTTTAATTTTTAATGACAATGAAGGTAGTGAGCTTAGAATACAGGAGGTCGTGCTAGAGATAACAGATAAATACAAATATCTGGGCGTATGAATAAGCAATGGGGCCGAGTACCTAAGGAAACACGAAATATACGTGACGACTAAAGGTAACAGGAACTAGAGTATAAAGTTGGGCATGTTGGTAAGACATAGTTGATCGACGTAGCGCGTTTAGAAACATAGGACAAGAGAAGGGACAGAAGGGAGCGCTTACTTCCAACAAAATCTTTATTTTTAGGAGCGTACATATATATGCTCACGAAATTCGAAGACAACAGATAAACAGATGAAAAACCCTCTATTCATGAAACAGATGAAAAACCATGCGCTAAAAACTTACGATCTGAAAAACGACAATTCTTTTTTACAAAGACCGAGAGAAGGAGTGCTGACGCAGTTCAGCCCTAATCTACTAATCTTTTCTGCTTCAATGATCTCCCTTGTCCCTTTATTTCTGTTTTTTCCTATGATTACCATACCATAAAAAAGTGGTTTGCAGCCACACGTGCTGCAATGAAGTGCCAAAAAACCATCTCGACCATTTCTTACGTTGCAACCGTGTTCGCGGGCCCGGTCAATAATGCACCTGCCAGTTTGTCGTATGTATTATTTACCGCATGAAAGAGGTATCTGATAGATTACAAATTGGGCGCATGTAAGAAACAGTGTTAAATGCTTTTTAGAGCATCCCGGTTTTGCATGTGACACAACTTTCATACACAAGAACGAGAGCTTTTTCGGGACAGAAAACACCACTTTTACATTGGCCCGCTCCCCAACCTTTTTCAAGTTGTGGGAGATTCCATGCAGATAAGGCATTACGGCAAGCTTCTGATGTCTTACTGGCTCATCATGAGGTAGAGTTTGCTGCAAGGACTGAAGCTTCTTGACCAGAATACCCGCGACGGAAACCTGTACGTGAGAGGGGTAGCCAGCGTCCAGAAGTTGTTCTGCTTGTTTCTTCAAACTAGCTGCCATCAGATGTGAACAAGACCTCGGTAAGGCGTTACTAAAGCACATATTTACAATGCCTCGTTTTACGAGCTTAGTATGGGTGGAGTAGTACGGAAGCAAGGGTTTGTTACTCCTCGGCTTGTACATTCAACAAATGTGGTCTAGGTGAAAAATGAGAGCGATATCTAAAAATCTGAGAGTGTTATTAACAGGCAACTCATGGGTTAAAACAAGGGAACTAAACCGCTGCTTGATGAAGTTGAAGATATCTAGGGCACGAAAAGTGGGGTCACAGTCAAGAAGAATGAGGAAGTCGTCAAGAAATTTAAAGATGTGCATGATTCGGTTGTCACTAAGGTCACCGGAAACGGTTCTGTCGAGCTTGGCTAAAAACAAATCACTTAAGATTGGAGCAATACATGATCCAACACAAATGCTCTCCTTTCGAAGGTGGGGCTTCCCGTTCCATTGAATAAAAGTAGATTTCAAATAAAAGGATAAAAGTTCTAAAAAGCTACTAGACGATATACCAGCACTATTTTGAAATGTTATGCTACCAAGCTTGTAAATGCACTCTTCTACACAACTAAGAATCGATTTGTGAGGCAACGAATAATACAGATCTTTTACATCAATGGAAAAACCACACATGAGCTGATTCGAACGAGGTCGGACGAAATCAAGACCTTGATGGGAATTTTTCACGAGAAATGGGTCATCTACTGTTAATAGACCAAGCTTACTTTGTAAAAACAACGCAACATTTTTTTGCCACGTGCCATTTTCTGAAACGATAACACGAAATGGTTTTTCAGGCCTATGTGTTTTCGCACTGAAGAATACCCCAAGACAATCTTTTTTGCTATTTGTTATGTCACTAACAAGTTTACTGAGGTCGAGCTTTTCACACATTTTTTTGCCTGAGATTTGAGTTTAGAAAGAACAACATTGTCGTAACTTTTGAAAACAGATGAAACAGCTTCACTTGCTTTAGAACTGAAAAGCTTGTAAGGAAGAACAGCAAACCCTCCTTCCTTGTCGGCTGGAAGTATGGCGAGGGCGTTGTTCCTAAAGTAGGCCTCCACTTTTCTCAGCGGCAATTTGGAAGAGTGTTGCTTCGAACAAAGGAGCACATCAACACCTGCTGACACACACCAGTCATGTTCCGAGTCAGTTGCCTTCCCAGAAATTTGGCGGACCAAGGAGAGCCTTTCAGGTGCGGAAAGCCTTGGCTCTACCGCAAACTGCGGTCCTAGTGACAGGGTTTTTGACACTTCCGGGGGCAGCTGTAGCGGCTCCAGCCTGTGAACGCTACTCTTGCCTTTATCATCCCATCTTGGTGCCGATCTAGCCTGACTTCGCAGACGAGCCAGATCACAGACCCAAATGGCCTCTGTAGTTTGATGAATGGCGCGCTGAATTTCATGAAGCTGTCTTCTTCGCTTGGCATAATCGCTGCTATTCAGAATTTGAAGCGAAAACCACTGCCATAGCAGTCGCACTTGCCTTCTGAACTCAGTCCTCAGAATCTTGCACACTCTTATGCCATGTCCCACGAAAGGGGTGAACCCACCAAAGAGTATCCGAACTTTTTCAGGGAAAATTTTTTCAGGTTACAGGAACGCAGCGGTAATGAAAAACAGGGCACTGTGGAACTACAATAGGTATGATGTTGTGAGAGGAATATGGAAATGGGTCATGGTTTCTGATCTGACGTTCGGCAATTCAGTCTTGTGCATGAGATCAGAAGTTCAAGCAAGATTAGAAATTAAGCAACGTGGAATAGGTAGGCTTGCTTTAGGAGCTCACGGGAATACACCAAATCATGGAGTACAAGGTGATATGGGATGGACATCATTTGAGGGCAGGGAAGCTAGCAGCAAGATAAAATTTGAGCAGCGATTGAGAGAAATGAAGGAGGAGCGTTGGGCTAGGAAGGTTTTCAGCTACTTGTACATGAAGAATGTCGATACAAAATGGAGGAAGCGAACCAGGAAGTTGACTGGTAAATACTTAGAAAACAGCAGGGATAAAAAAATTATCGGTTAAGAAGAAGGTGAAGGATGCTGAAACCGTTATGTGGAAAATCGGCATGAATAAGAAGTCCGCACTAGATATCTATCAAACTTTTAAGCAGGAAATTGCCCAGGAAAGGATCTATGATAATACTCGGGGTAGACCTACTGTTTGAGGCCAGGACGGGGGTATTGCGAACCAAGACATATCGGCCCAAAGACGAAGGAGTAGACACGGTGTGCAGTGCGTGTGGAGAGGAAGAAGAAACAGCTGAACACTTGATATTATTCTGGAAAGGGCTTCACCCTATAGCTCAGGATGATGGAGCAGAGTTTTTCAAAGCACTGGGGTTTAGGGACAAGAGGGCAAAATAGATTTTAAGCGGGTAAAATTAACTAAGAGGGGGTTATCTGATTGGTGGCTAAAGTCAAGGCACGAGGGAAAATTCAACCTTTCACTGCAAGGCATGAATCCTCAACCTCACTATTTAAAGGGGAAAAAATAAATGTAGTTTTGGTTTCACTAAGTATTACGGCTTTGTGGCGCTAGCCACCACCCGATCTAAAGGGTACAACCATATCAATACTTCTACGACATGGTGAAAAGAGGGCCACCGCTGCTGTGACCTGGTGAGAATAGCCGGTTTGCTATATTCACCCAGTTGGGGTGGCTAGAACCCATTCTAGCCACCCTAACCCGGTCGAAATAACAAAAACGCTATTTTTACCCAACTTGGCTTGGATCTAGGCGAATTTGCGGAACATTGCGTCTTTTTGTCAAAGTTTACAACGCCGGTTCAGGAAACCCATGGAAGTTTTTCTTTTGGTGAAGGCACATCGGGCGTATTTTTTTCGTGTTTATGGTCAGCTCGGTGTTCACATCATTGGCGCACACTATGATTTTGTTTGTTGTTGCAATGAGCTTTGTGAATGTGAATAGTTAGATTGTGTTCGCTTTTGGAACCGCTGAATTTTGTGGTTCACCTGAGCCTGCGTGAAGGCCACGATGTCTAGGGCCACGAGTCTAGGACTCATCAACCTGTTTCAGGGCTCTCTGACATCCGTGATATTTACTTCTGTTGTGCGAGTGGTAATGACGGTGTGGTAGTCCGTACGTGTTGCCAGTTCTGCTGGGTGCGCTTGTAGTTTTGTGGTTTGCGTGCCCATTCAGCAATCTGCTCAGATTCTTGCGCTTGTTCGTCAAATACTTCACTTTACATGCGTAGTAGCATCAAACTCGTATTACCTGAGCTGTTAAATGCGCGGTACTTTAACCACTAGATCATTCAGAAAAGCTGCCGACCATTTCTGATTTCAAAGTACAGGCACCATACGATATAAATTTGATGGCTATCCAGTCCGAGTTTCCTGATTGTATTAGATGCGGAGATGAGTCAATCACGGTCCATAAAATCACTTTCGATAAAAAGTGCCCATGTGACACTCGCATGCTCAATCAAGCCTCGTTATTCGCTTCCATGGCTGCACGAGCGATGAAAAAACTTTCGACTTTGAGCGTGCGGCTAACACTCCAGGGTTTCTGGGCATGGAGCAACATATGCGGCTGCGGACTAGTTGGTATTCGATACTTCAAACTGCTCAGTGCTAAACACAGCAGCACAAGTTAGACGAGGATTAGCGCCGATATTCATTTGAAACTTATCTCAACTCCCAAATGTGTTGCCTACACCCGAGATAAAAACAACATGCTTATGCTGAAAACAAAAAAAAATCGAAGTAAAGCATAAAATCACAGAGACCACAAAAAAAACGAAAAGCGGTGACATAAAACTAGCCAATAAATACAGGTAAGCCAGTTCTTTGCAGTCAAAAGTATGGAAGGTTCTGGGTGTCATCATGATGATTTATTTATTTGTAGGGTTTAACGTCCCAAAACCACCATAATATTATGAGAGATGCCGTAGTGGAGGGCTACGGAAATTTAGATGACCTGGGGTTCTTTAACGTGCACCAAAATCTTAGAACACGGGCCTACAACATTTCCGCCTCCATCAGAAATGCAGCCGCCGCAGCCGGGATTCAATCCCGCGACCTGTGGGTCAGCAGCCGAATACTTTAGCCACTAGACCACTGCGGCGGGGCACAGGTGCCATCATGAGGATGAGGGGTAAGAACTTGTGTTTTCTCAGACAGGTTCTGGCAATCGTTTTCTAATTATGAGAAGCCAAACAAACGTTTCTACCCTTGTATTTTACTTTTTGCAATTTTTTCTGTAGCCATTTGGTTAGAAACTTTCCTGTTTGACCAACGCACTGAATGAGCAATCTCAGTTATGCGCTTGAACTAGTTTTGTTGGAAAACCTTTGAACAATAGCCAACCTCTGCACGGAAAAACATTGTTGACTGTGCAGTAGGCATCGATTACAGGATACCTTGGTTCTGTGCACACAGTTATGTGGGCCAAATAGATGTGTGCCTAAATATAGGGTTGCAGGAATATTGCCAAAAAGTAAAAACAATAGAGATGGTTCTTTGGCTTCTGATTGTTGAGAATGTGGTTGCCAGCCTGTGTTCGAAAAAACACAAGCTCTTGCAGCTCACCTTTATGATAGCACCAGGATTATCATTGAGGCTGCATGAACAGCTAAAGGAAGCTGGTGACATTAAACCTTCGATGTTACTATCTGTTAAAGAACTGGCTTACCTGTATTAATCGTCTTGTGCTATTTTGCTTTAGTTTTTTTAGTTTGTTTCAGTGTCCCTTCACTTAATTTTTTTTCCTCTACCATGCGCATGTTATTATTTTGGGTGGGGGCTATATATTGTATGTTGTATAAAATTTCAATTGGAAGTCTTTGCTTGCTCTCGTGTCACTGGTGTCGCTTTATCTGCTGTTGTGCTGACTATTTTCAAATCTCTGTGCAGATGCATTGTATGCATGTTAAAATCAACACAGCGATAAAACTAGAACGCAAGAAAAACAAATACACGCCACTGCATCTAGAAACTATCCTTATAAGAAAGCACACCATTGGAAGAAAACCAAAGGTATCAAACTCCCCTGATCAGGTGGATGACAATCACAAAATTTAGTACTGAAAGGCTAGAACAGTGCAGAAACTTGAAGTGGAAGAGGGGATGACAAACATCAAATAATGTAATTTAAAAGGCTTTTTTACCACATTTTATGTATGGGACATTTAAAAAAAATTGTCATCAAAATTTGAGAGAGTAGACGATGGCGGCTTTCAGAATAGCTAAAATATTCATGCTCATTATGAAATAATGAGCATGAATATTTCACGCCGTTATGTTCTGGCTGCGCAGGGTGCTTAGGGCGCTTGTAGAACACAAGCTTGAGACCAGTTACATCTGTGTAATTAACCTGAGCACATTATCAAAGGCAAGAAACAAGAAATCAGTTCAAGTGTCATTTAGCAAAGTGACACAACTTTCTTCCTGGTAAAGTACAAAACAGCTGCTGAAGTTCTGAACATGCTCCTTTGATACCTTGCGAAATTTAGCAGCGACAAAAGAAAAAATTTCCGTATTAATTCTTCTCCAGAGACGATTCTCATGGTCGATCGCAGGGCCTCGTCAGTCAGCCTCAACTAGAGAACCTACTTTTATTTAGAATAAAAGTATCAGCTTCAGTGTCTTTTGTGCAGGCTTGGTCACTCAAGAAAGGTTGGCGGGTCACATGTTTCACGCATCTGATTTAATCTGCAACCAGTGCAGAGTGTTGTTCTCACGTGATAACAATGGGACGAAAAAATTTGAGGCAGGTTTTCAATAGTTGTGCCAAGCCTCAAAGAAGTGATCCTGAACAACCCTTCTTGTTTTGAGTTATTAGTTTATTTCATCATCTTATGTTTTTAATTATTCTTCCTGTCTTCTTTCTTTCAATTTGTCTTGTTGTCTATTTATATTACATTATATTTCCTTTTTTCACCTTTTGCCCTCACTTTTTTATTGTTTCTTTGTCATTCTTTCTATGCGACACCTTTCTCTCTAACCACTTTTTTTCCCTGTTCCTCACTCTCGCTTATCTTTCCAAACCCCTTGCACACTGTACTGTAAAAAGCTATGATAAATTCTGCTAGCGTGCCTGTATAGCCGAGTGGTTGTTTTCGAATTGTCAGTACATCGATTCGATTGCCATTTTATTGAGATTTTTTTCCCAACATATAGTTTTTTTTTACTCAATCTCTAGTCCATCAGTGTTAATGAATCCCATGCCGGACGTATCGGCGCATGTGTTCTGGGATCAAAGCACAGCAGGACAAAATAAACAAAAGGCCAAAAAGCATGTGCCGGTTCATTATGATGGTTATTTTTGTTTTCACATCGCAAACCAATGCTCTGCTTAAACAGCTCTACTCTTGAACTATGGAAAAGGCTGTCACATGCAGTCTTTTACTATGTTCCAAGTGATCTTCCAATTTGATCTTGATAAGTGTGCGCACCATCTGAGTATCAAAGCATTTTTTATAAAAATAAAAAAGTATTTTGACCGTTTTTACCTATCCGTTTAGATAGCTGCCTATGTCTGGGTGCTCGCGTGATCACCTCTTTTACTCGTGCAAAATGCCAAAAACAAAAACGCCGACCAAGGGGAAATACACAAAATTTAAAAAGACGTTTCGGCTCCCCACACGGGAGCCTTGTTCACAGTGACCTCAGTCAAGAGCCCGACGGGATTCCGTTGGACTCTTGACTATATAAACTCTCTTACATCTACATACCAAAACTGTCATGCAAAAGTATGAGTGTATGACAAACATGACTGAGGTATCAGGACTTGAATGACACGAAATACCTGTCAGGTAAATCATGAAACCCTTTTCCATACACATCTGGTGCATACCCATGAAATGCGGGCATGGCCCACAGGTTATGAGCCCACGGTAAGGCTTTGCCTTCTCATGTATAGCTAAAACAGACATCGTAAATCTTACCATAATATCTCTAAAGAGCTTGCGTGAAAAAAACATCTTCTGCCCGTTTCACTGACAATGTTGGCGAGTAAAGTATTTGTAGACCTTAAAAAATAAATATGACAATTAAAGCCAAAAGAGAACTGAGACATTCTGTGAAGCAGTCAATTTTTTTACCCTAGAGTTGTACGACTGCTTAAAGGTTTTTATTTATTTGTTTATTTAGTACATACTGCAGACCACGTTGTGTTCCTTGCAGACGGGCATACATAATTGTACACAAATCTAAAAACATACATATGTATATACATACACAAATAAACATACAAATATATATCCATATACATACAGATTTAACACACACATACGCACACATATACATTATATGTACACATATATATATACATATATACGCACATCTTCATACATATATACACATATATGTCATCATCATCATCAGCCTGACTACGTCCACTGCAGGACAAAGGCCTCTCCCATGTTCCACCTGTTAACCCGGTCCTGTCCTTGCTGCTGCCAATTTATACCCGCAAACTTCTTAATCTCATCTGCCCACCTAACCTTCTGTCTCCCCCTAACCCGCTTTCCATCTCTGGGAATCCAGTTAGTTACCATTTACGACCAGCGGTTGCCCTGTCTACGTGTTACATGCCCGGCTTATGTCCATTTATTCTTCTTGATTTCAGCTATGATATCCTTAACCCCCGTTTGTTCCCTAATCCACTCTGCTCTCTTCTTGTCTCTTAAGGTTACACCTACCATTTTTCTTTCCATTGCTCGCTGCGTCGTCCTCAATTTAAACTGAACCCTCTTTGTAAGTCTCCAGGTTTCTGCTCTGTAGCTATGTACCAGCAAGATACAGCTGTTATATACCTTTCTCTTGAGGGATAGTGGCAATCTACCTGTCATAACTTGAGAGTGCTTGCCAAATGTGCTCCACCTCATTCTTATTCTTCTAGTTACTTCATTCTCGTGGTTAGGCTCCACGGGTAGTACCTGCACTAAATAGCCATAGTCTTTTACAACTTGAAATGCACTATTACCTATCTCGAAGCGCTGCTTTTTTCCGAGTTTGTTGTACATTACTTGCTGTACATCACAACTGCTACCATTACATTACTAGGGTAGCAGTTGATCCCTTGTAGATTTCTTCCAGGATGTATATATATACTTCATCGACGCCCTGATTCCGCAGTGTCTGCATGACGGCTGATATTTCTACTGAATCAAACGCTTTCTCGTAATCATGAAGGCCATGTACACTGGTTGGTTATATTCTGAGCATTTCTCTATTACCTGATTTATAATATGAATGTGGTCGATTGTTGAGTTGCCTGTTCTAAATCCTGCTTGTTCCTTTGGTTGATTGAATTCTAATGTTTTCTTTACTCTGTTAGCAATTTTGTAAATAGCTTGTATGCTACAGAGAGCAAGCTAATCGGCCTGTAATTCTTCAAGTCCTTGTCATCTCCTTTCTTATATATAAGGATGATGTTAGCGTTCTTCCAAGACTCTGGTACTCTTTCGGTCAGGAGACACCTCGTAAGCAGGGTGGCTAGTTTTTCTAACACAATCTGACCTCCATCTTTCAGCAGGTCTGATGTTACCTGATCCTCACCAGCAGCTTTGCCATTTTGTATGCTCTCTAAAGCTTTTCTGACTTCTTCCATCATTACTGGTGGGGTGTCATCTGGGTTACTGCTAGTTCTTACAGTATTAAAGTCGTGGTTGTCCCGGCTACTGTACAGATCTCTGTAAAACTCCTCCGCTATTTTAACTCTCCTATCCATATTGGTAGTTGTTTTGCCTTCTTTGTTCCTTAGTGCATACATCCGATTTTTGCCTATCCCAAGTTTCCTCTTCACTGCTTTGACGCTTTCTCCGTTTTTAAGAGCGTGTTGAATTCTCTTCATGTTAACATACTTTCTTCCATCAGATACTTTACGCTTTTTAATCAACTTTGCAAGCTCTGACAGTTCTATTTTGTCTGTTGTAGTTGAGATTCTCACACTTTTTAATAATATTCTTCGTTTCCTGGGGAAAGCTTGCCAGTGTCCTGTCTAACTACCCTGCTTCCAACTTCCATTGCACACTCCGCAATGATATTCATCAGATTATCATTCATTGTATCTACACTAAGGTTGGTTTCCTCAATAAGAGACGAGTACCTGTTTTGAAGCAAGACTCTGCATTCCTGTACTTTCCCTCTCAGTGCTAGTTCATTGTTGGGCTTCTTGCGTATCATTTTTAGTCGTTCATTTTTCAAGCCTAGGCGAATTCGAGACCGTACCATTCTATGGTCACTGCATTGTACGCTGCTAACCACTTCCACATCCTGCACGATGCCTGGCTGTGCGCTCATTATAAAGTATTTTTCATTCTTATTTTCGCCATTAGGGCTCCTCCATGTCCACTTACGGTTTCCTTGTTTTTTATTCATTTATTTGTAATACCTCAAGGGCCCCAGTCAAGGGGTGTTACATGAGGAGGTAGACAGTTCACAAACAGATGATTTGTTCGATGGCTTCTTTGAAATGGGCGATGCTGGAGTGGTGCACGATATCAGCAGAAAGATCGTTTCATTCTGTTGATGTTTGCACAAAAAATGAAGAGTGATGGGCAGTGGTATGTGCACGGGGTGGATAAACCGTTTTCGAATGGCTGATACGGCATGAAAGACGATGGGCTGGAACGATGACATGGTTTAGGTGCAATGCATGATAAAATGTGTGAAACAAACACAGTCTTGAAATTTTGCGACGTGAAGCTAAGTTAACCATGTTAGCATGAGATTTTAGTTTGGTGACGCTGCTAAGACAGGAATAGTCAGAATAAATGAATCTGGCTGCACGATTTTGGATAGTTTTAAAAGTTTTAATAAGAGTTATTTGATGGGGATCCCAGATGGCGCATGCGTATTCTAGCTTCGGGCGGACTAATGTTAGATAGGTTAAAAGTTTAACAGAAGGTGGGGCTAGCATAAATTTCTTCGGAGATCGCCAAGCACGCGGTTGGCGTCATTAGTGATGTTCATTAGTGATGTTCTGACCTGGTCATTTGTGACCAGGTCAGATCTGAAGTTAGAGTGATACCGAGGTATTTACATGAATTAGCTGCTGTTATTTCAGAATCAAATAGGAAGTATTTATTGGAGGAATAGGATTAACGGCGATGGAAGGAAATGACAGAAGTTTTCTTTATGTTAAGGGACATCAGCCATTTTTCGCACCATGATTGAATCAAACAAAGATCAGACTGTAGGATGACAGGGTCGTTAGAATTGTGAATAAGACGATAAATGACACAGTCGTCTGCGAACAGACGAATGTTAGACGCTAAGTTATTGGGGAGGTCGTTAATATAGATTAGGAATAGTAGAGGATCAAGGACCGTGCCTTGAGGTATGCCGGAGGTTACAGCGGATAGGGAGGAGCGATGGTTATTAGCACAAACGAACTGCTTACGGTTAGTCAAGAAGTCACATATCCAATTAAAAACAAGACAATTAAGGTTAAGACGTGAAAGCTTCGAAAATAATCTGTTATGAGAAACTTGGTCGAAGGTTTTTTCGAAATCAATGAAAATGGCGTCTACAGCTATGTTATTATCCAGGCTAGAACTCAGGTCGTTAACGAACAGGGCAAGTTGAGTGTCACATGAAAATCCTTTTTGAAAACCGTGTTGGTTTTGGTGAAATAAATGTACTGAACGTAGAAAAATTACTATGTGGAAATAAATTATGTGTTACATTAGTTTAGAGCATACACTTGTGATGGATATGGGGCGATAATTACTCGGTGAAGATGAAAGACCTTTTTTCGGGACAGGAACGATCTTACCAAGCTTCCAGTCTTTCGGCACTCATCTGTTTTCACTCATAGGCCTCATCTGTTTTCCGTAGAAGGTATTCAAAATCCCTAAATTATTGCGTTCTGCAAAATTTACTAGTAGCTCTCCTCTGCCATTTCTAGTACCCATGCAATAATCTCGTACTGCCTGGTCTCCAGCCTGCCTTTTCCCTACCTTTGCATTAAACTCTCTCATCAGTATAGTATACCGTGTTTTTACCTTACTCATTGGCGATTCCACGTCTTCATAGAAGCTTTCAACTGAAGTGCCATCACGGCTGGGTGTAGGCGCGTAAGCCTGTATCACCTTCATCTTGTATCTCTTATGGAGTTCAATTGCGATACCTACCACTCTTTCATTAATGCTATAGTATTCCTCTATGTTGCCAGCTATGTTTCTGTGAATTTGAAGCCCCACTCCCAGTTCCCTTCTGACAGCGAAGCCCCGATAGCAAAGGACGTGCCCATTCTGTAGCACGGTATAGGCCTCATCTGTCCTCCTAACCTCATTGAGCCCTATTATATCCCATTTGATACTCTACAGCTCCTCGAATAGTACATCTAGACTTGCCTCACTTGATAAGGTTCTAGCATTAAACGTTACCAAGTTCAGGTTCCAATGGCGGCCTGTCCAGATCCAGAGATTCTTAGCACACTCGGCTGCGTTTCAGATCTGACCGCCGCCATGGTCAGTTGCTTCGCAGCTGCTTGGGACTGAGGGCTTGAGTTATTTGACATCACCTTGAATCAAACAACTTCTCCCATCAGCATGGCTTTAGAAAAGGCTACTCATGAGACACCCAGTTAATCGAATTCACGGCTGACCTTCACTTTAATATGAACGCTAACGATCAAACCGATTGCCTCTTCCTTGATTTCGCCAACGCATTCGATACTGTCCTTCATTGTCGTTTAATCTCTAAATTGGCCGCACTCCGTATTGATTCAGTAATCTTGTCTTGGCTACGAAGCTTCCTCTCTTCACGTGGGCAACCTATGGGAACGAACGACATTTCATCTAACCTTTGGACGTCACATCCGGTGTTCCCCAAGGCAGTTTAATAGGTTCGTTACTTTTTCTAATATACATTAATGATTTGCCCGATAACCTTTCAGCCACAGTTAGGGTGTTCACTGACGATAACGCCATATACCGCAATATTAAATGTTTTAATGGCCCTACCACTCTCCAAAATGACCTTGACATAACCTTTCGGTGGTGCGAAACTTGGCAGATGTCCTTTAACGCCTTTAAATGCAAGTTATTCTCGTTCAATCGAAAGCATACCAATTTAGCATTTCACTATAAGATTAATAACGCCGTTGTGACAGCTACACCATCTTACAAATATTTAGGCGTTCACCTTACATTGGATCTATCCTGGACTACGCATATAGCAGCTTTCTCATTGAAAGCCTCTCAATCTCTCGGATATCTCTGCAGAAACTTGCGCAACACTCCTTCTAACGTACGCGCATTATCATATTGTTACGAATAAATATAGCACCTGGTATTATATAAACTATTTATTTAGGGCGAACTTGTGCCCGTAAACTCAAAACTAAATATGGTCAGCCAAAGTGTCTCTTGCTCGCTGACTCCAACCTCGTCGGTCTCTTCGTCTGCCCCTCAAGTCTCGTGCCAGTCCCGTGGCGTAGCATTGTGGCGCGTGCAGGATGGCGTTCCATGGTGCGGCTATCTTGCTACTTGTGTGGCGGCTTTTACGAACGCGAATTGTGGCACGCGTCTTCTTCGATGGCCGAGCTGTGGCATTAGTCTCCCTCTTAGCACGCATCACCCCGATGCGTAGTGCCGGCTCACAGTTTCTAAACACTAGGACTTGTCCTTGTGTTAGACAACGTGAGTCAGTTCACTTGTTCAGTTCCTGTCGTAGTACGGTTTTATCTGTACTACAAGTACAACTTGCGGGAGATTCCTGCGTCGTGTTCTGCATACTTGAACTTCAGGGATCACTTCGTAGTTTATTGGGCCTAGCTGACGAAGAACCCTGTAAGGGCCAAAATAGCGCCGCATAAGCTTTTCTGATAGGCCACGTGCACGTACAGTCTTCCAGACCCACACTTGGTCTCCAGGGGAGTACTGAACGTCCTTTCGTCTTTGATTGTAACGAAGCGCGTCGACATCCTGCTGTTGAATGATGCGGTTCCGTGCTAGTTGTCGCGCCTCTTCTGCCCTTTCTACAAATTCGCTTATGTCAGGGTCCTCTTCACTCGTGCTATTGACAGGCAGCATCGCGTATAATGTCGTTATTACTGTCCGACCATAAACAAGTTGAAATGGCGTGAAGTGAGTTGTCTCTTGTACTGCGGTATTGTATGCAAATGTAGCATACAGTAATATGGTATCCCAAGTCCGATGCTCGACGTCCACATACATTGCGATCATGTCAGCAAAGATCCTGTTCAGCCTTTCTGTTAACCAGTTAGTTTGCGGATGGTACGCGGTAGTTCTTCTCTGGTCGGTGTGCGTTAGTTTCATGGCAGACGGTACTAGCCTGGCAGTGAACGCAGTTCCTTTGTCAGCTATAAGGACTTTAGGTGCGCCATGTCGCAGCACTACCTGGGTCACAAAAAACTGAGCCACTTCATTTGCCGTTCCTTTTGTAAGAGATGGCGTCTCGACGTACCGGGTCATGTAGTCGGTTGCTACAACTATCCAGCGCTTCCCAAACGATGTCATAGGAAATGGTCTTAGCAAATCCATTCCAATTTGCTCAAACGGGACTTTTGGTGGCTCTATCGGTTTCAAAAGACCTGCTGGCTTTAGGGGTGGTACTTTGCGTCTTTGGCATTCTCGGCATGATATTACGTAATGCTGTACTGAATCCACCAATTTTGGCCAGTAATATCTCTGGCGGATTCTTGCCAAAGTGCTACTAATGCCCAAGTGACCTGCCGGTGGGTCATCATGACACGCTTCGAAAATTTCTGCTCGCAGTGATGATGGTATCAGCAGTAGGAACGTTTCACCGGTGTCTTGAAAGTTTCTCTTGTAGAGAACGTTGTTGCGGAGGACGTAGGAACGTAGTCCACGCACGAAAACTCGCGGTTCTTCGACTTGCGGCCCCTCTAAGTATTGAATGAGCAGAAGTGATTCTGGGCCCATTCGCTGATCATGAGCCATCTCCGATACATTCACAGCTCTAAGAAATGCGGAGTCTTGTTCATGCTCAGGAGACGAGGTCTGGACTGGTGCTCGTGACAAGCGATTCACGTCATTGTGCTTGTGGCCAGACTTGTAGACTACGGTGATGTCATATTCTTGTAGACGCAGGCTCCATCTAGCAAGTCTTCCGGAAGGATCTTCGAGGTTCGCAAGCCAGCACAATGAATGATGGTCACTGATGGTTCGGAAGGGTCTGCCGTATAAATATGGACGGAACTTACTGATGGCCCATACAACTGCGAGACATTCCTTTTCCGTAGCTGAATAACTATACTCAGCTTTTGACAGAGTGCGGCTTGTATAAGCAATAACTTTTTCTTCCCCGTTCTGCCACTGAACAACATTAGCACCGAGGCCAACGTTGCTGGCATCCGTATGAATGTCTGTTTTGGCATCTTCATACAAATGAGCGAGTATGGGAGGTGGCTGCAAACGCCGTCGTAACTAAGAGAAGGCATCTTGCTCTTGGTGCCAGATCAATGGCACACCTTCCTTCGTAAGCCGTGTCAGTGGTTCCGCAATCTTGGAGAAGTTTTCAACGAAGCGCCTATAGTAGGCACAAAGCTCCAGGAAACGTTGCATAGCTTTTTTGTATCTTGGCCTTAGGAAATTTCATTTCGACTTGCTCAAACGGGACTTTCGGTGGCTCTATCATTTTCAAAAGACCTGCTGGCTTTAGGGCTGGTACTTTGCATCTTTGGCATTCTCGGGATGATCTTACGTAATGCTGTACTGAATCCACCAATTTTGGCCAGAAATATCTCTGGTGGATTGTTGCCAAAGTCCTACTAATGCCCAAGTGACCTGCCGATGGGTCATCATGACACGCTTGTAAAATTTCCGCTCACAGTGATGATGGTATCAGCAGTAGGAACGTTTCACCGGTGTGTTGAAAGTTTCTCTTGTAGAGAACGTTGTTGCGGAGGATGTAGGAACGTATGACAATGGACGAAAACTCGCGGTACTTTGACTTGGCCAGTAATATCTCTGGAGGATTCTTGCCAAAGTCCTACTAATGCCCAAGTGACCTGCCGATGGGTCATCATGATACGCTTCTAAAATTTCCGCTCGCAGTGATGATGGTATCAGCAGTAGGAACGTTTCACCGGTGTGTTGATAGTTTCTCTTGTAGAAAATGCTGTTGCGGAGGACGTAGGAACGTAGTCCACGGACCGCAGTGATCTTATCCGGGTCTGGGTGGACACCGTGAGAACTGACAATGTGCCCAAGGAACCAAAGCTCCGGAATCCAAAGTGGCACTTTTTGGGTTTCATCGTAAGTGCAGCCATACGAATAGCGTCCAGTACCGTTCTCAATCTCTGTACGTGCTGCTCGAACGTAGTGGAAAAAATTACTACCTCATCAAGATAGACAAGGCATGACTGGTATTTGAGGCCGGACAGCACAGTGTCCATCATCCTCTGGAAGGTAGCGGGAGCAGAACACAAACCAAATGGGAGTACTCTGACTCGTAGAGCCCGTCGGGTGTCACAAACGCCATCTTCTCACGATCTCGTTCGTCGACTTCTATTTGCCAGTACCCGCTCCTTAGGTCCAACGATGAAAAAGTGAGCATTTCGCAGTGTATCCAACATATAGCCTCACGGGAACATTTGGGGAGAACAATAAAATTGCAGACGTACACATGGCCTCTTATTCCCACTCTCGCTTTGCACAACCCTACGGGGCTGACTAAGTGCCCTCCGGCTGTGCGTATCTGTGATCCGGTAGAATGAGTGAGCACTTTCTTCAGCTTCTTTGCGAGCATGCTACTTATTACTGAGTAGTCTGCACCTGCGTCTATTAACGCTATGGTTTCGACGTCGTCGATTCTGACTTGTAGCTCGGATGTCACGTCACCATTACTGCGCTTGTCCGTCATAGTGTCAGTGTCGTAGTCTGATCCGGTTAACGATGAACGGTTTTAGTTTCCTGAAAATCAGCGGCCGTGCCTCCACAGGTCGCTGGTTCTAGTTTTCCCGCCACGGGCTTGGTGAACGACGCCTCGGGAAAGTAGATGATGGGTGTGGATTCGGCGACCTATTGCGCATTGGTACAATCGACCGCGATTCATGTCATTGAGTGTTTGGAGAGGCATAGCGCGAAGATAAAAATTCTTCGATTTCGTAAGGGTGCTCACCGTTACGAGGGCAGGGTGAATTCACTGGGAAGCCACGTAGCACGACCCGACGGTAGTGGGATGTCCGATAAAGATGACCTGCCTCCCTACAGTGGTAGCAGAGGGGCCGCCGGTATGCCGTGCGCTATACATCACTTTTGCGGGGTCTCGCTTCTGGCATCGGCGGTGGCGTACTGCGAAGAAAGGTCGGTGGCATAACGGGAGCTTGTGCAAAGTTCGGGCGTCTGATGTCTTGCCGTACGACTTGCGCGTACGACAGCTGTGGCTGAGGTTCCGGTTGCCTGTGGTGGGGCACCTAAGGCCGTGGTTGAATAATTGCTTGCCGCACTTCTCGTACAACGTCCGCGATTGCGGGCATCGCCGGAGGACTTTGAGGGAGTTGCAGTTTCTGGAGCTCCTCCTTAACGATAGCCCTCACCATTTCCCGGAGGACGTCAACGTTGGTGGGAAGGGCTGTTGACTCCGCCCTGACTGAAGAGACGCTGAAGTCTCTGTTATACAGTCGCGCACGTTGTTGTAGTATCATTTCCATGGTCGTTACCTTGGACCGGAACTCCGCCACTGTTCGCGGTGGATTACGCACCAGGCCTGCGAAAATTTCTTCTTTTACTCCGCGCATGAGGTGCCGCAACTTCTCCTCCTCGGCCATGTTTTGGTCGGCTCGGCGGAAGAGCTGCGACATGTCTTCTATGTACATGGCCACGCTCTTGTCATTCCGTTGGTTCCTCGCCTGAAGAGCAGCCTCTGCCTTCTCTTTGCGGTCTGTGTTCGAATAGGTTGCGATTAGCTCTCGTCGGAAGTCGTCCCACGACAGCAAGGACGCTTGGTAGTTCTCAAACCACGTACGTGCTGAATCTTGCAGGGCGACGTAAACGTAACGAAGTTTTCGGGCTTCGTCCCAAACAATCAAACGTGCAACGCGCTCGAAGTCTTCAAGCCAGTCCTCGGCGTGGAAAACCTCTAATGTACGTGGCGAATCCACAATAAGGTGAGATAGAGATGGCATCGACTGGGTGGCCATCACAGTTACGCTTATGCTTGAGGTCTCAACAGGTCTTGATGGGTCAATTAGGGGGCCAAACTCGGGCTGCTCACCACGTAGTCGGCGACTCGTGCGTTGGTGCACGGGTGTTAATTCTGCTGGCTCTAATCTTCTGGGATCTGGACTTCTCTCTTTTGCCTGTGATGGGCTTGGAATCATACGCCGCACCTCCACCAGATTGTTACGAATAAATGTAGCACCTGGTACTATATAAACTCTTTATTTAGGGCAAACTTGTGCCCGTAAACTCAAAACTGAAAATGATCAGCCAAAATGTCTCTTGCTCGCTGACTCCAACCTCGACGGTCTCTTCATCTGCCCCTCGAGTCTCGTGCCAGTCCCGTGGCATAGCATCGTGGCGCGTGCAGGACGGCGTTCCATGGCGCGGCTTTCTTGCTACTTGTGTGGCGGCTTTTACGAACGCGAATTGTGGAATGCGTTTTCTGCGATGGTCGAACTGTGGCAATATACTACACATGCTCGCCCACAGCTAGAGTGTGCATTATCGACATGGTCACCATATCAAAATTTCCTGGTACGTATGTTGGAAGGCGTCCAGAATAGGGCAGCGAGATTCATCTCCGGAAACTACGACTATCATTCAAGCATTACCCTAATAAAACAAGACCTTGCATTTCAGTCGCTAGACGTTTGCCGCAACATTGCTATTTTATGTCTGTTTCATAGGTACATTTATAGTAACAATATTCACTGTTTGCCACTTTATTCTCCTACGCGCACTTCCCAGCCCATTCACAATGCACATAGTCTTATGCGCATTCGTGGTCACATGCAGGCATTTACGCCTGCATGTGACCACCACTACCTCGAGCCATTGCATATTGGAACGGTCTTCCGGATCATGTTGTATTCATTTGTAACCGTGAAATTTTTCGTGATAACCTGATTTCGTTGCACTGTAATATTGTATAACGCAGTTGCACCTTGATTTTTGTAATTTTATATATATATATATATATATATATTTTCGTCTGCTTTTCTCTTTTATTGATATTTCATTTGTATACTGATGCCCCCCTTACTCAATGACCTTCAGTGGGCCTGTAAGGTATTTTGAATAAACAAATAAATATGCATGTGGGAGGTAATGGCCAGATACTGCACCAGGGTGACCAATGCTTCTCTGTTGTGACCTTCCCCCTGCCTCCCGTTACCTTGGGTCCGTGGTGTCGCTACACACCAAACGCCTGCTTAGACAGATGCCACGGCGGATGCTCGTTAAATCACGACAAAAAACACAATTATTCCCTTTCAACATCGTACTCAGCAACAGATGACCAGCCCGCAACAAACCGCACTGCAGCACGTGAACTTCCATAGGTCTCCAGAGAGGTACCCAGGTATGGCGGGAGAGGGCAACAACGGTGGTAGTTACATCACATAAACACTATGTATAAAGGAAAGACTGCAGGCATGGATAGAGAATGAGGGGGTGCCGGGGGAACTATGATGATGATGTGTGGGGTTTAACATCCCAAAACCACCATAGAATTATGAGAGAGGCCGTAGTGGAGGGCTCCGGAAATTTCAACCACCGGGGGTTCCTCACCGTGCACCCAAATCTGAGCACACGGGCCTACAACATTTCCGCCTTCATCGGAAATGCAGCCGCTGCAACGGGGATTCGATCCCGCGACCTGCGGGTCAGCAGCCGACTAGTGCGGGGGGAACTGCAGAACGTGTTTTGAAAACACAGGAGGTTGGAAGACAATCTGTTCTCACTGACGCAGTGCATAGAAATAGCAGAAAAGGAACACAGGCCCCTGTGGCTAGCATTTTTGGATATCAAGGGAGCGTACGATAGCGTGGTTCAAAATAACCTGTGGGAAATACTGGACACACTACGGGTGGAAGATGGAGTCACTAGTCTTTTAAAGTATATCTATAAAAGTAACAAGGTATTTATAAAGTCAGTCACTGCGTCGATCAGCTGCACGATTACATATCCGATTGGGCCCATACTCTGTCATCGAGGACGTGGCATCCGTAGTGGTAGTAGGCATACTAGCCCCTCACACATGCCACGCGATTCGCTCGTTGTGGCAGATCTAAACCCTCCTGGACGTCCTCCAGTAGCACTGTCATCCTGCTCACACCTATGTCGCCACAACGTGTCCATAGCTACGCTCTAAACAACGCGCCATGCAACGTGAGCCCTCGAGCACGGCAGCCTGCATCGGGCACGGGTGGCGGTGTTTTCCCCACGGAACACCTATACACTACGTTTCCCCGGCCATTCCATTCGGCGCCCCCATTGAAAAAATGCACGACCTACTATATAAACTTATGTGTGTGTGTGTGTGTGCGTGCGTGTGTGTGTGTGTGTGTGCGCGTGTGTGTGCTTTTAACGCATGCGCTGACTGATTCACGGGGTTTAATATCTCGAGGCAACATGCTGGTCATAATGAGCGCAGAAGTCGAGTGAAATTGATGTTGATCAGCCGAATTTCCGTCAGACGGCCAACAGACGGCCGGAAACAAGTGGCCGCATAATTAATTAATATACTAAAAATGAAGTGGGGAATGCAACCGTTGCATTTCTAACTTCACTTCGTGGAGCCTCGCGTCAGCTGTAGAAAAGTAATTCAGGGGTTGACGGAACATCTTGAAACAGGAGTTTCCGCAGGCCATTCTGCCCTGCTGGACCCACGCTGTCGCCAGCCTTCAGGACCAATTCGTTGCCGCTGGAAGAACTTCTGTTTCAAGACAAACCATTTCCACGCTGTGCAGATGTGAAGGGTGCGTAATGAGCGATAGTTGTAACCGTCAGGGTCAAGTAAACTTAAGATGACGTAAACGTGCGGCCCTTGCACTTGTCAAAGTTTTAGAAACGTAGCGGCTTGCCGTTACAACAACAGTTTGCTCCAACAGTATCTTCAAAACGTCCACCATCTAAATTTAGCCATCGTGGTTACATTCAGTTGAAACGTTAATGCGCCTTCAATACAAATGCCACGTATCTTGCACCGACGGGGCCACTACGCTTTCTCATGACTGCTGGTACGCTGTCTTGAGAATATACTTCATACAAAAGCATTACGAGACAAACCCAAATTGATTAGTTCATCTCCTTATCAATTTATGTATTTCGAGTATCCACTTTGCAATATCACTTTCTTGTTTCACGAAAATTTATATCTGGCAACAAGTTTTACAGTTTCTAAAACTATGTTAACCTACACAGCAGTACCTACTGTGCATGCACTGTTTCTGATCAAAGGCTGAATTTCCAAATTATTGATTGACATCATGCATATAATGCATCCTGAAGAGCTGTTTGGCAATAACTTCAAAGAACGAAATTTCAATGCTGTTTACACATTCACCCTGGCAATTTACTAGACAAGTCCCATATATATTTCACTACTACACAAGTTCATAAATTCCATGCTTGGTGCTGAAGATACAAAAGTGGATTCCTCGAAAGCTATTGCAGGTACCCGTGCGAGCTTTCCCACTGCAAGAAGCAGAATTACGAAGCAAATTCACAATTTAATTGAGCTTATATCACTCGGCATACACTGAAACACCTGCTTCGGCCGGCACATAGCCGTTAACATTTCCAACATTAAATGTGCAGTCATTATCAGTGATGGAATAGACATTCTGATTTTTGTGGCAGGAAAAAGGCTGTTACGAAGTGGAATTTGGTGTGAAGGGGGCAGGTGGCAAAATATTTTGTGCAACTCCTCGAGTTTAAAGCATCATTGAAAGGACACCAAACTTTCAAACTATGTATAACAAGCCTGTCGTGGGTTTTCTCTGTATTCAAGGACACTCTACCCGAAGGGTCCCACACATCAAGCACTAAAAATATAGTTTAATTCACTTCCAAAGTGTACCCAGACACTCATTCTCCCAATCACCCATCACCAGCGCGGCTGACACTGATGTCATTCTCTAGGAAGGGCAACGAAAGGTTGCCCTTCCTAGAAAGTCGCCCGCTGGACTTGCAGTAAGGAACACAGCGGTATACCATCACAGAAAATGGTATTATACTGCTGCTGTCCCTGGACGATGTTACCGACTATGTATAGCAACTGATTACACGCAACAGCTTCACAAAGGGGCAACTATCGCACCTAGCAATCTTCTGACTCTGTGTTGGCGGCGAGTGGGAGCGTACGGAGAATGAAAAGGCCGCTAACACAATGGGAGTTGTTGGTAGCACCATGGCGTGCAGTGGCCGTTTCGAGAACCCCTCACAAAACTAAACAAGCAAAAGCAAATATGGTGACAGAGGGAGCAACGCCATGAGCAGGTCGGAAGTTTATATAGCAGGTCGTGAAAAAATGTAACTGGAGAAGTTGTGCCATTTGCCGCGACGTGGCACTCTTCTCTTATTCTTGGGTTCTCAAAACTACAGCTGATAGACGTAACCTTGTGATAATTTCAGGCGGTTTAAACGATGTCTTAAAAGAAGATACAGCAGGACTAGCAGCCACACTGGCGAAAGGCATCGATGACATGCGCGCCACTTCTCCTAAGGTACAGGTAGTGATATGCACGATACCGGAGGTACCGGTGCGTGATAGCAACCTGCAAAGAGCGGCTGTCAACGCAAACCAAGAGATATGGCGGATGAGTCGAGAGAAAGGCTTTGAGGTGGTGGAAATAAACAGAGAGGTGCATAGGTGGGGTGGTTTTCAACGAGACAGAATTCACTTCGATGGGTGGCTAGGTCATGAGGTGGGTTGGCGACTTGCAGGACGCGCAGTAGCTTTTTGGGGGGCAAGCGAGCCCTTCGGGGTGCAGGATAGCTAGTAACGAGCAAAACAACCAGGGAGACTCTTCGACAGGTGTTATGAACAGATACGATTCCAATGTGGCACCAATGTCTAAGATAGGTAGAGTCCAGGGCATAAATAGACGTAGCCACGATCGCCGAGCCCATTCATACATAGGGTATATAAACATGCAGGGTGGTAGGAGCAGGCTGAAGTGGGAAGAGATAGAAGAACAGCTAAAGGAAGAGAGGCCGATGGTATACAGTTTTGTAGAAACACATCTCAGAGACATGGAACAACCTCCGAACAATCCGGACTACGCGTGGGAATATTGTAATAGAACAGAAGGCAGCAGAAAGGGGGGTGGTATTGGGGCATTCACTCATAAAAGTACAGACTGGCAAAGGGTCAAGCAGGAGTGCAAGGAACATTTATGGCTGAAAGGGAAAGTGGCAGGTCAAATGACACTCCTTGGTTTCGTGTACTTGTGGACGGGAGCAAAGGCCAGAGAGGAAAACCAGGCAATGGTAGAGTGTATACCAAAGGACATTCAGGAGTTAGGAAGAGAGTGCGAGATAATTATACTAGGAGACATGAATGCGCACATAGAAGATATACATTGGTATGCCGACGCGACAGGCAAAGTGATCATGGATATGTGTGAAAGGCTTGATTTGATCGTTTGCAACAGTACCGAGAAGTGTGAAGGGCAAATAACATGGGAGGTAGGAAGGCTGCAGTCGACGATAGATTATGCACTGATGTCACATAGGATGTATGATAAGCTCAAGGGAATGCACATAGATGAAGGTGGCTCCAGAAGTCTGGGTAGTGATCACAAACGTATCAAGCTAAGTTTTGGAAGAGCAGTGAAAGTGGGAAGGAGACAAGATGAGCAACTACAGGAAAATTTTTATTCAGAAAGGCAAATTGAAATAGCCACTGAACAAATTGAGAAAGTATTCACGGAGGATGATAAGACAGTTTGGACATACACGAATCTAATTAGACTCTTTGAGCTAGAGCTTGCTAAGACGCGTAACAGTTCACCCCGAAAAAGAAGACACAAACCCAAAAGTTGGTGGGATGAGGAAGTTAAGAGAGCCATAGCAAAACGTCAGGAAGCCTCTAAGGAAAACAGACACGCTAAGCAGCGGGGTGAACCGACAGATGATGTTGAAAGAAAATGGGAAACCTTTCTAAGCTGTAGAAGGGCTGCATCCCTTCTGATCAATGAAAAGATTAGAAAAAAGGGAGCTCAGTGGCTGGCAGAAGTACATAAAAAAGATAGGAAGGCAGCTGCGAAATTTCGGAGCCATCTAAACTCCCTGAAAAATGAAACAAATTTAGAGCAGAGGTTTATAACTACAGCTCAAGGTGCTAGGCTGGAAGAGGACGAAGCTATTGAATATATAAGAACAAGGGTGACAGAAAACTTTCAACAAAGAAGTGCCTTATGCACCACAATAGAAAGGGAGGGATGAAGTGGCACAATGGCTCGAATTTCACAACGAGAGTGGGAAAGGGCTGAGAAGACGAATCGAAGTAGTACATCAACAGGCCCAGATGGCATTCCAATTATGCTGATGAAGACATTGTGTCAGAAGCCTGAACAGACTTTGAGAGATACAGTGAGCAGAACAATAATCGATGGTGGAGTCCCTGAAGGATGGATGAGCATGATTTATAAAGGAAGGGGGGGACAAAGCTGACACAAACAACTACCGTCCTATAACAGTGACATCAGGGATCTACAGGCTGGCGATGCAGATTATAAAGGAAAGACTGCAGGTATAGATAGAGGATGAGGGAGTGCTGGGGAAACTGCAGAATGGGTTTCGGAAACACAGGAGGTTGGAAGAAAATCTGTTCTCACTGACGCAGTGCATCGAAATAGCAGAAAAGGAACACAGGCCCCTGTGGCTAGCATTCTTGGATATCAAGGGAGCGTACGTTAGCGTGGTTCAAGAGGAATTGTGGGGAATACTGGACACACTAGGCGTGGAACATGTAGTCACTAATCTTTTAAAGGGTATCTATAAAGGTAACAAGGTAGTTATAAAGTGGGAAACAGGTATCCAAGCCTGCAGAGGTAAAACGGGGGCTTAGGCAGGGGTGCCCCCTGTCACCCTTATTATTCATGATGTACCTACAAGGATTAGAGGCAAAATAAGAGGGAAGTGGGCTGGGCTTCAACCTCTGTTTAGTCAAACAAGGAAAACTTATTGATCAGGCACTACCAGCATTAATGCACGCAGATGATATAGTGCTAACGGCCAACAACAAGGAAGATTTGCAGAGATTGATGGACATCTGCGGTAATGAGGGAGATAGGTTTGATTTTAGATTCAGTAAGAAAAAATCAGCAGTCATGATTTTCAATGACAACGTAGGTAGTGAGCTTGGGATACAGGAGGTCACACTAGAGATAACAGATAAATACAAATATCTGGGCGTATGGATAAGCAATGGGACCGAGTACCTGAGGGAACACGAAATATACGTGACGACTAAAGGTAACAGGAATGCAGCAGTGTTGAAAAATAGGGCACTGTGGAATTACAATAGGTATGATGTTGTGAGAGGAATATGGAAAGGAGTCATGGTTCCTAGGCTGACGTTCGGCAATGCGGTCTTGTGCATGAGATCAGAAGTTCAAGCAAGATTAGAATATAAGCAACGTGGAATAGGTAGGCTTGCCTTAGGAGCTCACGGGAATACACCAAATCATGGAGTACAAGGTGATATGGGATGGACATCATTTGAGGGCAGGGAAGCTAGCAGCAAGATAAAATTTGAGCAGCGATTGAGAGAAATGA
Organism: Rhipicephalus microplus; assembly: GCF_043290135.1. NCBI lineage: Eukaryota > Metazoa > Arthropoda > Arachnida > Ixodida > Ixodidae > Rhipicephalus > Rhipicephalus microplus. The sequence goes on along the minus strand of NW_027464587.1, from coordinate 7,166,625 downwards.
AGGAGGAGCGTTGGGCTAGGAAGGTTTTCAGCTACTTGTACATGAAGAATGTCGATACAAAATGGAGGAAGCGAACCAGGAAGTTGACTGGTAAATACTTAGAAAACAGCAGGTGGCCAAACCAAAAAGAACTATCGGTTAAGAAGAAAGTGAACGAAACGGAGACTGACATGTGGAATTGGGCATGATTAAGAAGTCCGCACTAGAGATCTATCAAACTTTTAAGCAGGAAATTGCCAAGGAAAGGATGTATGATAATACTCGGGGTAGTTCTCTACTGTTTGAGGCAAGGACGGGAGTACTGCGAACCAAGACATATCAGGCCAAATACGAAGGGGTAGACACAGAATGCAGTGCGTGTGCAGAGGAAGAAGAAACTGCCGAACACTTGATAATGTTCTGTAAAGGGCTTGACCTCTATAGTTCAGGATGATGGCGCAGAGTTTTTCAAAGCACTGGGGTTTAGGGACCGGGAGGGCAAAATAGACTTTAAGCGAGTAGGCTTAACTAGAAGGAGGTTATCTGATTGGTGGCTAAAGTCAAGGCACGAGTGAAAATTAAACTCTTCACTGCAAAGTTAGAATCCTCAAACTCACTTTTTAAGGAAAAAAAATAAATCTAGTTTTTTGTTCATTAAGTATTACGGCTTGGTGGCGCTAGCCACCGCCCGATCTAAAGGGTACAGCCATATCCATCCATCCATTCATGGGAGAAGAGGACTCTAATGTGTCCACGGTTAGGAATGGCGTCTTCAAGACAGTGAAGGAAGATTGGAGAGTGAGGGTGGAGGCCCAGTCGGGGAAGGACATGGTGGATGCACTGGCCAAAGCTCAGGAGGTTGTAGAGGACAGCATGGAGGGCGAAAATCTCGTCATTATTCATGCGTGGCTCAATGATGTGTCGAAAGGCAAGGTTCAGAACCTTTACAGAAAGTTAAAATATGGGATGCGTGAGCTCTGAGAAGCCTCTGGGAGTGTGCATGTGACCATATGCACAGTCCCAGAGGTCTGGGGCAGTCTAGTGGGACTGAAAGAAGGGGAGTGAAGGCCAATGATGTGATCAAGGGGATGAGCCGGCAACTCGGATACAGCGTAATGAGTGTGAACCAAGACGTGTGCGAGCCCGGCGCTCGCCCTTTTGCCCAAGATGGCTTTCACTACAGTGGTGCGACGGGCAGGAGGGTTGGTAATAGGAGTGGTCTTCAAGCCACAGCTTTTTTAGGGGGCCCAGAGCTCTGAGGCCGACGGTGTAGCCGAAGACGATTCTAAAGGGGCACAAATATTCGAGCAACACGGAGTCCGTGGGAGCAGAAGTCGACGTAAGCACAAGGGCCGAACTAAGTAAGACATAGACTACATTAACATGCAGGGTGGCAGGAATAGGTAAAGTGGGAAGAAATAGAAGAGCACTTGAGGCAGGAGGAACTGATGGTATATGGGGTTCTGGAGACACATCTTCGGGACATGGAGCAACCACCTTGCAATTCGGACTACGTACGGGAGTACTGTAATAAAACAGAAGGCAGCAAAGGGTGGTATTGGGGCATTCATTCATAAAAGTGGAGACTGGCAAAGGGTCAAGCAGGAGTGCAAGGAACATTTATGGCTAAAAGGGAAAGTGGCAGCGCAAATGACACTCATTGGTTTGGTGTACTTCTGGACGGGAGCAAAGGTCAAAGAGGAAAACCAGGCAATGGTCGAGTGTATATCAAAGGACGTTGAGGAATTATGAGGAGAGTGTGAGATAATTATACTGGGAGATATCAATGCGCACATAGAAGATATAGATGGGTATACTGACTCAACAGGCAAAATGATCATAGATTTGTGTGAAAGGCATGAATTGCTCATTTGCAACAGAACTGAGAAGAGTGAAGGGCAAATAACATGGGAGGTAAGAAGGCTGAAGTCTACGATAGATTATGCACTGATGTCACAGAGGATCTACGATAAGCTCAGTGGAATGCACATAGATGAAGGTGGCCCCAGAAGTCTGGGTAGTGATCACAAACGTATCAAACTATGTTTCGGAAGAGCAGTGAAAGTGGGAAGGAGACAAGATGAGTAACTACAGGAAAATTTTCATTCATAAAGGCAAATAGCAATTGCTACTAAATAAATTGAGAAAGTAATCACTGAGGATAATAAAACAGTGTGGACATACACTAATCTAATTAGACAGTTTGAGCTAGTGTTTGCTAAGGCACGTGACGAGTTACCCCAGAAAAGTAGACAGAAACCCAAGAGTTGGTGGGATGAGGAAGTTAAGAGAGCCATAGCAAAATGTCAGGAAGCCTCTAGGGAACACAGACATGCTAAGCAGCGGGGTGAGCCGACAGATGATGTTGAAAGAAAATGGGACATCTTTCTAAGATCTAGAAGGAAAGCATCCCTCGTGATCAATGAAAAGATTAAAGAAAAGGGTGCTCATTGGCTGGCAGATGTACACAAAAAGGACAGAAAGGCCGCTGCGAAACTTTGGAACCATCTAAACTCCCTAAGAAATGAAATAAGCCTAGAGCTGTGGTTTATACCTAAAACTCAAGGTTCTAGGCTAGAAAGAGACGAAGCTATTGAATATATAAGAACGAGGGTGACAGGAAAACTTCAAAAAAGTGCATTATGCACCACAATAGACAGGGATGGATCAAGTGGCACAATGGCTCCATTTTCACAACGAGAGTGAGAAAGGGCTGAGAAGAGGGTTCCAAGCAGTACTTCAACAAGCCCAGACGGTGAAGTCCCTGATGGCTGGAAACTTAGCAGGATGAGAATGATCTACAAAGAAAAGGGGAACAAAGATGGCATAAACAACTACCGTCCTATAACAGTGACATCAGTGGTGTACAGGCTGGCGATGCAGATTATAAAGGAAAGACTGCAGGCATGGATTGAGGATGAGGGCGTGCTGGGGGAACTGCAGAATGGGTTTCTGAAACACAGGAGGTTGGAAGACAATCCGTTCTGACTGACTCAGTGCATCGATATAGCTGAAAATGAACTCAGGCCCCTGTGGCAAGCATTTTTGGATATCAAGGGTGCGTACGATAGCGTGGCTCAAGAGGACTTGTGGGGCATACTAGACACACTGGGTTTGGAAGATGGAGTTTATAATCTTTTAAAGGAAATCTAGAAAAGTAACAAGGTAGTTATAAAGTGCGAAAAACAGGTGTCCAAGCGCACAGAGGTGAGACCGGGACTTAGGCAGGGGTGTCCAATGTCACCCTTGTTATTCATGATGTACCTACAAGGATTAGAGGCCAAGTTAGAGGGAAGTGACTTGGCATCAACCTCTTTTTAGCCAACCAAGGAAACCTCATTGATCAGGTACTACCAGCATTATTGTACGCAGATGATATAGTGCTAATGGCCGACAACAAGGAAGATTTGCAGAGGTTGATGGACATCTGCGGTAATGAGGGAGATAGGTCAGATTTTAGATTCAGTAAGGGAAAATCAGCAGTCATGATTTTTAATGATAACGAAATTAGTGAGATTAGAATACAGGAGGTCACGCTAGAGATAACAGATAAATACAAATATCCGGGCGTATGGATAAGCAATGGTACCGAGTACCTAAGAAAACACAAAATTTACGTGACGACTAAAGGTAACAGGAATGCAGCAGTGGTGAAAAATAGTGAACTGCGGAATTACAATAGGTACGATGTTGTGAGAGGAATATGGAAAGGTGTCATGGTTCCTGGGCTGACGTTCGGCAACGCAGTCTTGTGCATTAAATAAGAAGTTCAAGGAAGATTAGATATTAAACAACGTAGAATAGGGAGGCTTGCTTTAGGAGCTCACGGGAATACACGAAATCAGTACGAGGTGTAATGAGATGGACTTCATTTGAGGGCAGGGAAGCTAGCAGCAAGATAACACTTGGGAAGCGATTGAGGGAAATGGGGGAGGAGAGTTGGGCTAGGAAGGTATTGAGCTACTTGTACATGAAAAATGTCGATACAAAATGGAGGAAGCGAACCAGGAAATTGACTGGTAAATACTTAGAAAACAGCAGGTGGCCAGACCAAAAAGAACTATCGGTTAATAAGAAAGTGAAGGAAACGGAGACTGACATGTGGAGAATTGGCATGATTAAGATGTCCGGTCTAGAATTCTATCAAACATTTAGCAGGAAATTGCCAAAGAAAGGTTCTATGATAATACTTGGGGTAGTTCTCTACTGTTTGAGGCTAGGACAGGAGTATTGCGAACCAAGACAGTATGCAGTGCGTGTGGAGAGGAAGAAGAAACTGCCGAACACTTGATAATGTTCTGTAAAGAGCTTCACCTATAGTTCAGGATGATGGCGCAGAGTTTTTTAAAGCACTGGGGTTAAGCGACAGGGAGGGCAAAATAGACTTTAAGCGAGTAGAAATAACTAAAGGAGGTTATCTGGTTGGGAGCTAGAGTCAAGGCACGAGTGAAAATTAAACTCTTCACTTCAAAGTACGAATCCTCAACCTCACCATTTAAAGAAAAAAAAGACAAATCTAATGGTTAGTTTTCTAAGTATCCGCCCGATCTAAAGGTTACAGCCACACCTATCCATCCATTCATGCTGTCTGTGCCCTACTTCCGAGCTGTGGGGATGTGTTTTCGCGCGCTTCGCTTTTCAACGGGTTCAAGGTCGTGCAAGGTTGGTTGCTGAAGAAGCAGCGCGCAACGAGAGATAAGTTTCTCTTCATTTCTTTGTGTTTGTGAATACCAATATTATTTTTTTCTCTACTAATGAATAATTAGCGTTGCGAGTACTGTGATTGTGGGACATGGGCAACGTTGTAGTGACGACCACGTGAACGGGCTAGGGGGCTGTCTCACACAGCGCCTTTAGAATCCCATTCGCCGATGTTCTCACGCCAAACATCATAGTCAGCGCTCACAATATTTCATTATATTCACTCTCTCCATACAGAAGACAGTCGTATTTCGATGACATTTGCAGTCGAACATGCAGGTGTGGGGCCAATTCCTTAGTAGCTACCTCGTGCTCTTTAAAAGTGATCTTAACCTATCTTATTGGTAATATTCAGTTTTTGTTGCAACGTATGGAGAACCCAAACTTGTGAAAGCAAGTAAAAATGAAAAACAAAATATTTGGGAAAAACTGTTTTATGATTCGCAGCTTCCTGACTCCACATATACAAATGCAGCCAAACCCTTAAACACAAGCGAAGGCACGCACAAACCTGCACACAGCAGCGCTCTCGTACAAAACATTCACAATAGGATGGAGGTCGGGCGCAACTATCATCTAACATTACTTGAGGCTTCACCCATAAACTTCTTCAGGAAAACGCATGCACACACACTCAAATGCATTGTCAAACAGTTTCTGTATATATTTTTGGGCAAAACATTAAATTAAATTAAATGAAAGTAGCTCCCGCCTCGTCTCTTGTTATTGTGAATATCTTGTTTGGTTTTTTCGCGCTCTAAATTCTCAATAGATACACGTGCATACACAAAACACATGCACACACGAATATGTGTTAGTTCGAGAGTGAACTCTAGCTGTTTATATTCTGTGCCTAAACTCATCGAAAGGTTCTACACAAATGGGAAGGTTCCCCAACATTCGGGCACAGTTAGTGCTAGGCAGTAACGAATTCTTTACATAAAAATTGAAAATGAAGTACTTGTGGCCATATTTTAGCTCTAGCTATGCTATTTTCTTTACGTTAGTGTTCTAGCTAATTAAAATACTGCCTTGATTTCACATTGATCAGTGTGTGGGTGTGTGTGCTACAATGAACTGTTCGTGTGTGCCATGAACATATCTCTACTTTTAATGCATTGATTGCAGTAACAAGCAGCAATATTTGTGGTACCTGTTCTTTTTTTTCAGTGCAATGAAAAGCCTTGCATTCATTATGTCTGTATATGGTGTGGTAGCACGTTTATCAAAATTTTGTGTGTGCAGAGCCGATGAAGTCTTTCATACATCACATACAGCTGACAGTTCTAGGAGAGCATAAACGATAAATCTACTCCAGCAAACAAGGGAGCCCTTGTCAATATGAAGTTAATGTGCTTATGAAGCCTGCATTGTCGCAGCCTATCTTTGTGTGCTGAGGTATGCTGCATAGGTGGGAACAGTGGCTGGATAGCTTTTCAATTCCAGTAATTGCTGCGAAGAGAGCCCTAGTGCTTAGATTTAAGTCCATTTACAACGTTAGAAGCACAGAATAAAGTAGGGCGTGTAGTGATACTATACGTGCTGTAATTTTATGCACAGATTATGGTGCACCAACACAAATGTTTCAGACTAGAGAGGGTTTTAGCTTGCCAGTATCTAGGCTTATCACATTTAGGACTATGACATCTGGTATAACGCTAACACGAAGGAGTTTGCGGATAGGCTGAAAATCTAATGTAGTGTAGCGGAGCATATGAACTAACGTGTATGCGCCTTCCAAAGAGAAGGAAAAACCCTGCGCTCTGATTGCACGAGAACCTGGGCCGCCTTTTTGCCAGACTTGTCGTACGGCCATTTTTCGTTGCGACATCGTTGCGACTTCTCCGCTTCAATAAACGTCATCACATTTGGTGGAGGCTGCTGAGATCCCCGAGCAGACCTGGAGCTCCGCTCTCGCAAGTTGCCCGAGAGACCACTGCAAAACATGACTGACGCAGTCGCCAACCAGCCCATCCCAGCCCAGCCAGCACCACCGGCTGTCCCGTCTACCTGCCCCGGCGCTACTCGCCAACGCGACCCACCAATCTTCAGCGGCAGTGGTGAGCAAGACGTCGAAGACTGGCTCTCCTTGTACGAACGCGTAAGCGCCAGCAACAAGTGGGACAACGACTCTAAGCTCACCTACGTTATTTTTTACTTGGCAGACGTAGCTAAACTTTGATTTACGAACCGCGAAACCGCCATCGCCAACTGGTCCTCCTTTAAGACACTCGTCACTGAAGCGTTTAGCCGACCAGAGGTCCGCAAGCTCCGCGCTGACCAGCGCCTGCGCCACCGAGCCCAGCAGCCTGGCGAGACATTTACTAGTTACATAGAGGACGTGCTCGACCTCTGCAGGCGTGTGAATCCATCTATGCCCGAAGAAGAGAAAATTCGGCAGATTCTCAAGGGCATCGAGGATGGCGCATTCCAGATGTTGCTAGCGAAAAGCCCGAACATGGTGGCAATCCTCGTGAGGTTCTGCCAGAGCTTTGATGAATTGCACCGTCAGCGTTACATCGCCCGACAGAGTGTCCCACCGCCGGATTCGATCTCGGCCGTCGCGCTCACTATTGTCAAGGTTTGCCAAGAAAGTCTGTCCAACCAGATCAAAGACTTCATCAGGGAGGAAGTCGCCCGACAGCTCTCCCTGCTGCCGCATAGCGACGCGCCCACTGCAAGCCTGCCTACGACACTGCAGCAGGCCATACGCACGGAAATTTGTGATGTCCTCCCTACAGTGCAGGCCCCTTACCCACGCACTTCAGTAGCGCCTAATCTCTCAGCTGTCGGCTACGCACCACCTCCACCTCTCAGCTACGCAGCTGTGGTCGCACGGCCCCCACCGCATCCAGTCGCCTTATCAGCTCCACCTTCTCCGTCCTCGCTTCCAGTTTACAGGCCTTCACCTCGCTTTTTCCGTCGATCTAATGAGTAGCGCACCCAAGACAATCGTCCTATCTGCTTCGCCTGTGGCATCGCTGGCCACATTGCACGCTTCTGCCGCCGTCGCCCCACACCCGCAAACGCATACTTCGGAACTCCTACCTACGCGCCGCAGCAGGCCACCGCATCTGCATATGAACAGAGGCACTCAGAGTCGGATCGCCGCCCATCGACTGCTCGTTTCCCATCCCCTCGTCACCGGTTGCCATCGCCTATGCGTCGTCGACCACCTCCTGAGGAGGGAAACTAATCAGTGCAGTTCCGGAGGCAAGAACTGCAACTTGTGCGCAATTCCCAAGGTCTCAGTTTTCGCCGAAAAATGTTGTTGATGTCGATGTTGAGGGAGTCGCCGCATTAGCGTTAATTGATACCGGGGCCGCCGTTTCTGTGATGGACGCCAAATTTTGTCGGAAACTGAAGAAAGTGACCACATCTCTCTGTGGCATGGTGCTGTCCACGGCTAGCGCGCAACGCATTCATCCCTCGGCTCTGTGTACGGCGCGCGTCGTCATCCAAGACATTTTGTACGTCGTACAGTTTTTTGTTCTGCCATCTTGCTCTCATGACCTTATCCTCGGTTGGGATTTCTTATCAGGTCATGAAGCTATCATCGATTGTTGCCGTGCCGAAGTGTCCCTAGCGCCAAGTTGTGAATTTCCACCGCCCGACCATTCACCACTGCTCTGCAAACTCATCGCTGACGACGACATCACCTTGCCTCCGGAAGCTTCAGTCCCTATTAGCCTTTCATGTGTGGCGCAACCTGACGCCACGGTGGTGTTTACGCCATCCCCTGTTTTTACTGAACGCAAGGGCATCGTTATCCCATTTGCCGTTCTTACAATTGCATCTGGTTTAACCGTAATGCTGGTTACCAACCACTGCAACTACCCCATTGGCTTACTTCGTGGTGAAACGTTGGGGTATGTGCAACCTGTCGACCATATCGATGATATTATTCTTCCCGACGAAACTCCATGTCACATTGCCACAATAACTCATGCGTCTGAGCCATCAAGTTTGTCAGCCTTCGACAATGCTATTGACGCAGACCTTCCTCTCTCGCATCGCCGCCAACTTGCTGCTCTCCTTAACAAGTTTCGCTCTTCTTTCGACTTTCAAGAACCTGCTTTGGGCCGCACCACGACTATCACTCATGCTATTGACACCGGCTCACATTTGCCTCTGCGACAGCGTCCTTACCGCGTTTCCGCCAAAGACCGCCGCGTCATTACAGAGCAAGTAGACGACATGCCTAAACGTGGAGTGATACAGCCTTCTCAAAGTGCTTGGTCATCACCTGTCGTTCTGGTAAAGAAAAAAATGGCACCGTTAGATTTTGCGTGGACTATCGCCGCTTAAACAAGATTACGAAGAAAGATGTCTACCCGCTACCACGAATAGACGATGCTCTTGACTGTTTACAAGGCGCCGAGTACTTTACATCCTTGGATCTGCGTTCTGGGTATTGGCAGGTGCCAATGGCTGAATGTGATCGCCCTAAAACAGCCTTTGTAACGCCAGATGGCCTATATGAGTTCAAAGTGATGCCATTTGGGCTGTGCAACGCACCTGCCACATTTGAGCACATGATGAATACCATCTTGCGTGCCCATAAGTGGAAAACTTGCTTGTGTTACCTGGACGACATCGTAGTCTTTTCGTCTGATTTCCCGACACATCGCCTCCACGAGATTTTGACGTGTCTAACTTCTGCGGGCCTACAACTTATCTCCAAGAAGTGCCACTTCGCAGCACGAAAACTAACCATCTTGGGACATGTCATCACAAGAGACGGTGTTCTTCCGGATCCCGATAAGCTTCGGGCTGTCGCTGACTTCCCGTTGCCCACATCAGTGAAAGCCCTAAGAAGCTTCGTCGGTCTCTGCTCCTACTTTCGTCGCTTCGTGCGCAACTTCGCGTCTATCATCGCACCTCTCACGAGTCTGCTTTCCAACAGCAAAGGTATATCTGCATGGTCACCTGCATGTGACGACGCATTTCGCCAGCTGCGCCGCCTGCTGACCTCACCACCCATTCTTCGTCACTACGACCCCGCTGCTGCCACAGAAATTCACACCGATGCAAGTGGCATCGGTCTTGGTGCAGTTTTGGCACAACGGAAAGGCACCCAAGCCGAATACGTAGTCGCCTATGCAAGTCGCGCTCTCAAGAAGGCTGAATTGAATTACTCCGTGACAAAGAAGGAGTGTTTGGCCATAATCTGGGCCATGACGAAGTTTCGCCCGTACCTTTACGGCCGCTCTTTCGACGTGGTCACAGACCACCACGCTCTATGTTGGCTGTCCACATTGAAAGACCCGTCCGGACGCCTGGGACGTTGGGCACTTCGATTGCAAGAATACGACATCCGTGTAGTATATCGTTCCGGTCGCAAGCATGCGGATGCCGATGCACTTTCGCGATCGCCATTAACCCCAGATGTGGCTTCTCTGTCACCACTTTTTACCACCTTGTCACCAATAGACACCACTGACATGCTTTCGGAGCAGCGTAAAGATCCATACCTTGCATTGTTACTCGACTACCTTACCGATCCGTCTGCTGTCCCTTTCACGAGAGCGCTACGCCGACAAGCAGCCCACTTTTCCGTGCAAGACAGCATTCTGTACCGCCGCAACTACATGCCTGGTGGTCGGAAGTGGCTCCTTGCTGTCCCAACTTATATGCGCTCTGACATCTGCATGAATTTCCATGCACACCCTCAAAGTGCTCACGCAGGTGTCCTGAAAACCTACGAAAGGCTGCGCCAACGATATTACTGGCGAGGAATGTATCGCTTTGTATAGAAATACGTTCAGTCTTGCACCACTTGCCAACAGAACAAGACGCCTCCGCGGCACCTTACTGGCATGTTACAGCCGCTCCCATGCCCGGCTCGCCCATTCGACCGCGTGGGTATCAATCTCTATGGCCCCCTCCCATATAGTCGCTCTGGAAACCGGAGTATTATTGTCGGCGTCGATCATCTGACACGCTACGCTGAGACTGCAGCTCTACCAGCAGCGACCGCCCACGAAGTTGCACTCTTCATTCTCCGCAGCTTCATTCTCCGCCATGGGGCTCCACGGGAATTACTCAGTGATAGGGGTCGAGTGTTCCTGTCGGAGGTCATCCAAGCTATTCTGAATGCAACATCATCCACCGGAAATCTACCGCATACCATCCACAGACGAATGGTTTCACTGAACGGTTCAACCGCACACTTGGCGACATGCTGAGGATGTACACCTCCTCCGACCACACTAACTGGGACGCCGTCTTGCCTTTTGTTACCTTCGCTTACAACACCGCGTCGCAAGCGACTACCGGTTTTTCCCCGTTCTTTCTGTTGTACGGCCGCGAACCATCCCACCCACTCGACATCATACTCCCGTACCGCCCTGATGCATCGGAGTGCTTCCCGCTTTCGGAAGTCGCCAGATACGCTGAAGACTGCCGTCAGTTGGCTCGGTCTATGACAAGTGAAGCTCAAGGTCTACAAAAAATTCGACACGATGACGCTCATCACATAGCGCCTACGTTTCGTACTGGCTCCCTCGTGTGGCTTTGGGTGCCCCCGCACGTTCCTGGCCTGTCTTCTAAACTTTTGGCCCGGTACCATGGTCCATACCGTGTCATTGACGCAACCTCACCGGTGAATTACATCATCGAGCCCCTAACACAATCGCCAGATTTGCGCCGTCAAGGACGCGAGACCGTACACGTCGACCGTCTCAAGCCATACTACGACCCCCTCATTGTGCCTACTCCCTGAGTCGCCAGAATGGCTACTCTTCGACCCGGGGGGTATTGTAGTGGATCATACGCACTAACGTGTATGCGCCTTCCAAAGAGAAGGAAAAACCCCGTGCTCTGATTGCACGAGAACCTGGGCCGCCTTTTTGCCAGACTTGTCGTACGGCCATTTTTCGTTGCGACATCGTTGCGACTTCTCCACTTCAATAAACGTCATCACAGTAGGATAGACTGAAAATCTTATGTACAGCAATCCTAACAACCCCTTTGCACATTGCAGAGGCTTGTCCTCCAGGCAGTGCAATTTACTGTTTTTTTCGGCCTCTGAACACAATTTAAATATGAAGATCCTACTGAAATTACGAAAACAATGGTAAATTTTGTCGTTATAGTTCATGGTCTTTTTTGTCATTTTTGCTAAGATATAATTCTTTGTTGCTGTCACAAGTTACTATTTTTAAGCAATACTCTCAACTTAGTTGATCATCTTGCAGCGTCAAAGCTTTGTGTGGTCATGTGACCAAGCCACCTACAATGCTACGTGCCCAACTCAGTGCCCCGAAATCGAAAATTCTCGTCATAAATGAGGCGATATGAAAATGTTTAGCGGGAACAAATGAATCTTCCGTGTATTGTGCTTCTTTGCCCTTATTGAGACTTCACTCAGAAAACTGATTGTAGCATGCCCTCCAATGGCATTTTGTAGCCATAACAGTTCACCGGATATAATAAGTTTTGAGGCATACGCTACAAATGTTAAACAAACCTTGGGGCTGTGTGAACATTTTCCTTTGCGCGTGTTTGTATGCTGTGTGCACCATTTGCACATTTTAATGACGGGAGCAATAAATGACAGTGATTCTGTGACTTATTTATTACATTTTATAACTGCCTTAACATGATCAGCAGAAAGAAAAATATATAGATTTGTTGGACTCTTCAAACAAGCATATAATTACTGTTAATAACATCCCTGATACTTTTCTTGGCATGATTGCTACATCTAATGTCTAACAAAGAAAATGAGCCCTTGAAAATGCGCTTATTTTCTTCATTCATAGCGAAGGGCTCCTTCTGAGAGACTCTGTGCCTTCAGATAGTTTATAAGCGATTGCTGCCCAGTTGCCAGCTTATAAGATCAAATATGGGATGCCAAATAGGCAGAAAAAAAGTGCTTCATACTCGCCGTCATGGCTACTGGCAGTGCTGACTGATGCTCCCACATAAAAGACGCATATATAGATAGCCCAAGAAGTGGAAGGGGGCATAGCTCAGTAGGTCGCGTCAGTTGGCTCATTGGACGCGTTATTCGAAGGTCGCAGGTTTGGTCCCTGGCCACGGCATTTCATCTTTTTTGGCCACTTTTCTTCGGGGGCGGCACCATGCGGGGAGCTGAAGCTCCCCAAAACTTGTTCGTGCCCCCCACCCCCGGTAAAGCAATCCTGGTACCGCCCCTCCTTCCCTTTCTTAACGTAAGAACTGCTTCTGATACCATATCCTATACTTGGCATGACTAGTTATTTATTTTAACATACTGCAGCTCCGAAGGGCTATCGCAGCAGAAAGTTAGATATGTTAATACTGCAATGTCGGCTTGATCTCATTCATAGTGCACGGCATACATTACTTCCGTGTGCGTGAGATCGTTGGCGTGTGCACAAGAAAAAGCGCGGCTGCCTCTTTAGTAATCCAAATGGTGCTCCGATTCGGCTCGCACCTGTTCCCATTAAGACGTTCCACGTAACCTTTGATGCAGTGTTATGTTCGTGTATTTTATTGCGTCAATTGCATTCAAATAGTACGCCGGATTAGAGTGGCGCATGCGCATAAAAACGTTCGGCAAGCGCCATGTCTGTTTTCATTCTGGAAGTTAAGATGGCGGTTTCACGTTGTCGGAGTCCTGCGCCGGACTTTTCGACTTACACTTTTCGTGTGGAGCTAATTTCTACGTTTTGTACGAGAGTTTTGTGAGTACAGCAGACGTTTGCGTTCAAGTTGTGATTTCTTCCATACGCAGGAGCGGCGCCTTGATATTCGCTAAGTCGAGGCTGTCCTGAACAACGATCTCGGGTAAGACTCCTTTCTCTGGCCTGAACATTCTTCAGCTGTATTGAGTTCTGAAGGTACAGGGACTATAATAATTGAGTGTCAAAGCTGTAGTGTGCACCTTTACTCGCACGTGTACGGAATGTGCCATTGCATACCTCTGAAGTTGCTTATGTGCCGTTGAGTCGCCGACCACAGCTGACACCAATGATATGTATAAAGACGGAGTCGCACTTGCCTAGAGCACCCAGCCGGCCGCTTCAGCTGCCGTTTTCTGACAAAATTTGCCAATAGCGACACCGTCATGGTCGTTTTAGGTCCTTATGGTGTAATTCTAGCATGAGTGAAAGCTTGTAGCTAGCGTGAAGTAGCAGCTGCGAACACCAACTGCGTCCACAGCCACGCTCTCCGCTGCTTTAGACAAGTGTGATCAGTGCTCACGGATTCAAACATGAGACGTTACTCGAATATTAGAGTCAGGGCGAGTATTCAATATCGCTGGAAACATCGGGCAGCAGAGTGGAACCTTGCTTTGTACTCGTGCAACCGCGAAATCGAATCATGTCGCGTCGGAACAAAGTGCCCCGGCCTCTTTTTCTAACATTTGCTAGAGATAGCAGAGCACGTCGTATAGCTGCATTTTTTACAGCTTTTTTCTTTGAAAGAGCTGAATGACAAGAACACAGGTCAACCATTTGCTCTGAAATTGTTTTTTTATTTGTAAGTGACAATACGCTAAGAATTCCTTGAAACATAGACACAAGTTCGCAGGTGAAAAAAAAAAACGGTGTTTAGAAGGACACGAAGTAGTAGTGCATGAACGTTGTCGCGGACAACCTTCTTGGGAGATTTCGAGCCAATAAAAGCACGCATGTCTCAACTGCTTCTATTTCCCCCTTCGAAGTGGGCCATATTCAGTGTCAGTGGTTTCTGTGTGCTTCAAGGAGGAGAGCCCAGCGGAATCTTGAGGACATCAGTCGCCAGCGAACCTTTCTGCTGCCTGGACGTTCCCTGTTCTTGGTGTCATTACATAAGTTAATTTTGTTTTAGTCCCCAGCTTTGCTTCACTCTTTGGTGTTTCATTACATGAGCCATCGAGTCATAGGGACACTACAAACGTCATCTTCATTTTTCAGTGTTCCGGTCTGACCACCTTCACCTTCTCGGTTTACGATAGTTTTGTGCAAAATAGTAACAGAGTGTCATTTGAAGTCTCTCAGCTAAAGTAGAAATGTGACTACACTGAACTACATAGTGCTTTTTTTTTTGGCGCTACATTGCTGGGGCATCAAGTTGCATGTGACATCTGTTTGAAGAGTTAGCATTGTGTGCATGGCTTCACGGCTGGGTTTACTGTAGTTGTGCTCTTTTTCCTTAGGAATGCCGGCAGGCCCATCTGATGCGTTTTCCCCTTTGAGCAGATCGTGCATTGTCATCTGCTCACTTAACGAAGGCTTTGCCATCCTTGGCTTGCCTTCGTTAGTGGGCTTTGCTTTCTTTTTAAAGAATGTTCGCTGAAGCTGGACTGTTCTTTTTGATGCCATTTTTCGTACTGTTTGTGTGTTCGTGATAGAACCAATCTTTGTGCCTCTTGCAGTGTTGGCTCCAGCCACAACAAAAAAGTATCTCGAAGTGGTTGTTGTAGGTGGCCACAGTGTGCTGAAGTAGCCCGCTCCTTTGGTCTTACAGCTTGAATACTGCTCTGCGGCAGTCATTAGTTTGTCTTCGACTGCTTGGTGAATGGCAGCCTTTAAGGGGGGGGGGGGATGACAAAAAAAACGAGGCACTCAAAAAGCTTCTTTTTGCAGCAATTTGTGTGTTAAATGCAAGGCTAAACATGCACACAGTATACACATTTCTATAATGTCTTTTTTGTATGATATATTTGCGACATTTGTATGTTTCACCACTCAAGTGTTGCTAATGAAATGTTGGCTGCAATTTTTCTAGTTTGTTTCAGTTATCATTCTGAGCCTGTTCTAGTCCAGTGCTTAGAAAAAGGCGTTTTCCAAGGATCTTCAGTTTACCCTATCCTGTGTAAGTCGATTCAATTTTATCCCTGCAAAATTCTTAATTTCCTCACTCCATCTAACTCTCAGCCTTCCCTGACAGCATTTTCCAACCCTTGGTACCATTTCTTCCGCAGAAAACATCACCAGTACAGTATCTCATCACCTTAGCCCAACCAAAAAATATTACTTTAATTGCTTCATCTGCTCGGTGGTGTTTGTAATGAGCAAACCTGTAGCACACAAGGTATTCAAACATTTGATGTACTGTAATCTAGCAATTTTATAAGAAAAATAAAAAAAGCCCGACTTTCGCAAAGGAGTGTAGACTACGCCAACCTCCGATTCTAGACATCATGGTGCCGTAAAAACACTATTGTTTTGGCTGCTGATATGAGTTGCACTCCCTTTTTGTTTTGCTTACATACATCGTCTTCAAGGGCACAGCTCAGTAAATGAATGTATTCATTACCAATAATTGTAAAAACGTTCGAACAGCAACATTTGCAGTTGTGAACTGTTACAAGGACATGGCTACTGCCAACATATGTTATACCTCCACTGAATTGACACATTGAAATGTATATGTGCTCTTAGTGACTGGAAGCCAAAGAATGGGTGAAATATACATATAAAATATAATTTACTGACTTGTGCTTCAACTTTTAGGTCGGTTGAAACAATGTTGTCTGCAGGCCTCGGGAAATCTTTGCTGCATATTGCCACCAGCCTTCAAAACCTGGAACAAAAAAGATTGAAAGCCTTTTCAGCCAGTTGGAATAAAAAAAAATCACAGAAAGCCAAAACATGCAGGCTTCCAAAACTCGCTATACCAGAGCTATTAGCTGAATTAGGCCCGAGATTGACCTAATGTTACCAAGATAATAGAGCACACACCACACACCTCTTAATGAACATAACAATAATGTCTCAAGGAGAATTTATTTATTAGTAGCGATTATGTACATACAACCACCCAGTTGACCTGTCTCGATCTGTTTGACCAGTTGACCTGTTTCGAATTGTGCAACACACTACTTCCACATTGCCCAGCGTGTGAGCTTGACAACCCCATAGTCACAATGTTGTGACACACAATCGTGATTTGATCCATTCCTGCATTGTGATGACCCTCAAATGTAAGTTACCAGCATGTTGATGTTTGCTCTTTTGTGGTGCAAGGGCAATTATGGCTGAAGAGTGCCATGTCATGAGACAAGAGAGAGAGAGAAAGAAATAGAGAGGAAAGGCAGGGAGGAGACAAGAGGAACATTGATTATGATAATGCATGGCAAAAGGCCGTGATAGTAAAACCATGTGTTGATTATTTTTCACGTTCTGGGCTGGGACAAGGAAACGAGAAAGAAGAAGAGCGCGAGCGAGGGACGCGGGGACGCTCAAGTGACAGCAGAGCGCTTCCGAACGCAGTTAAATAAACAAGTATTTTTGCCTTATACCTTAAAGACGGAGTTGAGTCTGATCGCAGTGTCTGGAACGCCATCGTCTAAACAATGGTGCCGAAACCCGGGATTGAAAACCTGGACCTTACGGACGGCTACCAGTCAACTGCAGCGGCATGGAGCGACTGAAGTCGAAGCGGACGTCGCGGCGAGCACAGAACACGAGGATTATAAACGAGGCAAGTGAGCTCCTCGCTAACGACTCTGCCTCCTATGACGAGCTCAACTCCATATATGAGAGGCTGAAGGCTAATAACGAAGAGCTTGAAAACCTGAACAACTAGATTGAGCCGCATATACCTGACGAGGAGTTCGAGGTCGAGTATAACGCTGTCTTACAATGCAAGGACGTTGCTACGCGCATTCTCGCTGAGATTCTCAGCAAGAAAGATCGCATGCTTAGGACAGCGACCGGAACTCAAGAAACAGATGCCCAGACAGTCGTAGCACCATCAGATGGAACTGAAGTTAAATTGCCTAAACTGACAATAGCTCCTTTTTTTGGAGACCTATGCAAGTGGACCGAATTTTGGGAACAATTTTACCAAATTGTTCATAGTAACAATCGCATCACTGCCACAGAGAAGTTTCATTACCTGCGACTGTATCTTAAAGGAGACGCTGCATCAGTAATTGCGGGCCTTCCGACGACAGAAAGTTGCTACAGTGACGCCATGAAAATGCTACAGAAGCGATTTGGGGACAAGACGCGCTTGGAGCAAGAATATTTTGCCAAGCTAGGGATGTTATGCCCTGTCCGCTCATCGACTGACACCAAAGCGCTACGCAGCTTGTACGACCAAGTTCTCGTGAATATCCGAGGCTTAGAGACTTTGGGTGTGCACAAATCGTCATTTTCGTCAATGCTCTGTGGCATCCTACTGCGTGCTCTTCCACGGGATATAGTCGTGCAGTATCATCGATCATGTGCCGTCCAGTTGGCATATGACTCGAGAGCTGAAGGTACACCCGTGGGACTGGACCGTGTGCTCAACTTCCTGTGTATCGAGCTGGAAAGCCTGGGGAAGAGTGATTTTAAGGATGCCAAAGGACGAGAACATGGAACACTCCCCGTGGCCAGTCAGTCGACGTACTCTCGGCGTGGGAAACCGACGTCATCTGTGCTTCAAAGCAACTCGGTACGAGAAAAAAAGGACAACTGCGTATTCTGCTCGTCCAGCCATCACAGATCGGAAGCCTGCACAGCTGACTTGTCACTGACGCAGAAGAAGGAACTGCTTTCTTACGACAAAAGGTGTTTCCGCTGCGCCACCAAAGGACATCGGGCACGGGACTGCAAAAAGAGGATTTCCTGCTCCAGATGCCAAGCTCGACACGCTACAAGCATGTGCGATGCCGATAGGTGTTCGCGAAAGTCAGACTATGCTAACAAGAACTACGAAAACAAGAACTACGACAGTCTGTGCATCACTTGGAAGAAGACCCGTCAAGGAAGACTCTACCACTTCCGTTTTTCTTCAGACTTTCAGAGCATGGGCCATGAATGATGACACCTGCCGCTACATACGAGGCGTTTTCGATGGTGGCAGTCAGAGGACTTTCGTAACTGAAGATCTGTTCAAGCACCTCAAGCTGAAAAGCGTGAGAGCAACTCGAATAGTCTTCAATACTTTCGCAAATACATCGGACCAAGAGGCTAAGAGGCGTCGCATAGTAGAACTACGACTGCGAAGCCAGTTTTCTGACGCGGAAATAGTCTTAACTGCAATAGAGATCCCAAACATCTGCCAAGACATTGCAGAGACTGCAATGGACGTAGCCTTCGTTGCGTCTTTCAAGAAGCTGGGAAACGATGTTGTTGATGAGCTCCAACATCCATCTATCATAACTAAGAGCGGCATCAGCGTACTTATCGGGTCCGATCAGATGTGGAAAGTGTTTACCGGCGAAGTTTCATGGTGCGAAGGCAACGAATCATTGATCGCACTGAACTCCAAGCTTGGATGGACCTTCCAGGGAAGCACATCGCACTTGGTGTCCCGCCCAAGTACTTCACAAATGATGGTGTGCGTGCTAGAAGCCCAAGCTACCGATCCCGATGAGATTTTGCGCTCCTTTTGGGAACTTGAAAACATAGGAATTACGGACACGATAAACAAGCCACCTAAAATGAGCAACACCATGAGGCATTTTGAGCAAACGATTAGCTTTAAAACGGAAGATATGAAGTGACCCTCCCTTGGAAGGATAATTTCGAGCTTGCAAGCAACAAGCAAGTAGCCGTTACTCAACTGGACAAGCTTGTCAACCGTCTCAACTCCAAAAAAGGACTGCTCGAAATGTATGACCGTACCATAAGAGAGTACTTGAGGGCAGGACACGCCGAAGTAGTCAGTGACGTACCTGCACAGGTGACGAAATTATAATGCATGCCGCACAAGGAAGTCATGCGTGAACAAGCACTGACGACGAAAATGAGAGTGGTGTTTGACGCTTCGTCATATGCCAAAGGATGCAAGTCCCTTAAAGACTGCCTTCAAAAGGGTGACAACTTATACCAACACCTCGTGCAAATTCTGCTACGCTTCAGAACGCACCCGGTGGCAGTTATCGCGGACATAAAAAAGGCATTCCTTCAAATTGCGATTCGGGAGGACGACAGAGGCGCTTTCCGCTTTCTCTGGTTTGCAGAAGGAGATTTATCCAAGGGCAAGCTGCAAGAGTGTAGGATGACACGAGTGCCTTTTGGAGCTACATGTAGCCCATTTTTGCTCACAGCTACTATTCTCTACCACGTGAAAAGAGCACCGGCTGTCATGGCACAAACAGCGCATACTCTTGCCGAGCCGTTTTACGTGCATGGCTTAGTCACTGGTTGTCACAGAACGAGCGCTAAAAATAGGCGCGCCGCCAAATTGTCGCGACGAAACGCCGGAGTGGCGCCGCGAGGTCAAAAGAAAAAGAAAACAAACATCTAAAGGCTCCCCGGGGCGCGCGCTCTCTCCTCTGAAGCGTGGCTTCGCCGACGAACCTCCTCGCCCCACATCGGCGGCCGAGATAGCCCGCGAAAGTTCTAGAACGAAAGGGGCGTGGTCATACCGAGTTGAGTCATCGGCCGTGGAGGGCATTCCAACCGTCTCGCCCTCTTCCCAGCCTTCGCTGCGTATCGCGCCGACGAAATGAGGAGAACTTTCTGGAAGGTGGCGCGGAAGGTATTTAATCGAGCGGCCGAGACGAGAAAGCAGGAGAAGACGGAAAGTTAGCGCTGGAGCGCGTAGGGATTCCGCCGTGTAGTCGGCGAAGGTTTTGTCCGTAGGGACGAAGCAGGAGATGAAGAGGATTTCCACCTGAGGGGTGAAGGCTCGAGCTACCGGCAGGAGAGTGTGTTTACCGCTATCGAGCGAAGACACGTGGCGACAGCTGCGTGTGTGAAGCCGACGTGTTCGGTCGAAGAAGTTTGGAGCTTGGAGAGTGGCCAATTGAAGACGCGAGGTTTCCTGGAAGAGAAACTTCGAGGGCTGCGGAACGACAACAACGCTGGACTTTGAGTGAGTTATTCTCGGAAGAGTATCATCCAGACATTTGTTCCAAGAACTTTCGACTGGATAGGTTTTTCTATCTCTTTAGTCTTTAAGTGTCTTGGTTGTTCAATGCATGCGACTGCATTGTAGTGCGTATCGTTGTCTGTGTCCGTTGTTTTGAGTGTGGCTGATTGTTCTGCGTAGTACATTGTTTGTTTGGTGACGTATTGTATGTAACTATTGTGGAGTGTGCATTCTTGTGTATTGTTTTCGATCTGCCTTTTTTGAGAATATAGTATTTGTTTTGTTTATCAACTCTCGGCTCTGACTTGTTCTTTGGGCCACAGCCGGCGTCCGCTGGCGCGCCAAAAAGGACCACTTCTAAATTGTCCACGCTTTCGTGGTGCGGTTCAGAGGGCCAATACTTCGGCCCTTGGAATTAGCCCGGCGATCGCCTCCCTAATTAACGGGGACCTGTGTGTGACAATCTGGCGTCCGCGACACAGGACTTTTTGGTGCACAGTGTGTCCAAAGTAGTGAG
Source organism: Rhipicephalus microplus (assembly GCF_043290135.1). Taxonomy (NCBI): domain Eukaryota; kingdom Metazoa; phylum Arthropoda; class Arachnida; order Ixodida; family Ixodidae; genus Rhipicephalus; species Rhipicephalus microplus. The sequence continues at coordinate 7,145,702 of NW_027464587.1, read as the reverse complement.
AAAGAGCCTCGAGTGGTTGATAGGGCTATCGGAACGATTTTGTGTGTTGTTCAGTGTTCTCTTTAACGAGTGCAGTGGAGTGTTCTGATAGACTGATTTAGGCAGATACTTTTTGCACGCGGCAAGACTTCATTTGCGAGACCTAATGGATCTGGAAAAGCTAGTAGCTCTTGGTGAGAAGATGGGTCTTTCTGGCGCCGAACTACGGAAATGGGTAAGCCAGTGGGAGAAAGAGGCGGTGGAGAGAGAAAGGTTGACAGCAGAGAGAGCCAAGGAAGAAAAGGCAGCTGAGTTGGAACGAGAGAGGTTGGTGGTCGAAAGAGCCAAAGCGGAAAAAGAAGCTGAGTTGGAGAGAGAGAGCTTGGCAGCAGAGAGGGCCAAGGAAGAAAA